>NC_079158.1:45299263-46562763 GCF_947563725.1 Argiope bruennichi
TTATCTTTTTCCAAGTTAAATACTCAAAGTGTAAAACATCATTACAGAAATGATAAAAACCTACATAATGTTAGCGAACAAACATTTAATATTTTACAAAAAATGAATCATTCGGTTAATAGATATAGAGTATTCACTTAAAATCATCTACATTCTTCAGAACGAATCAAATGTTTTCGGAGTTTAACAGTTAAAAGTTATTTTTTTCAGCCATTTTTACGAAAGTTTCTTTTTTCCCCCCTCCCCATGGGTTGTATTAAGAACAAGAATTTGAAAGAAGAACTTATTTCATTACATAATTTTGAAAGATTGTTCCTTCATTTTCCGACAAATATTGAAATTAGTTTTAATCGTTTAATTAATTCTATATCTTAGCAATCCGAAAGTCGTTTGAGTATTTCGTTTACAAATCGTTTGCGTTTTTAATGAGAAATAAGAAAACTTGCTAATCCTTTTTTATTTGAATGAATCATTGTTTTAGGTTTTCTTATGCAAAAAATCGGCTTATGAGGGTTCTAAAAATCTTATTTCAAACTTATTATTGAGATTATTTATTTACGCAAATAATTTATGTTCTTCAATTCTGTAATGCTCTGCCTTGTTAGAATTTTACACAATTTTCGAGATCGTTATGCAGTTTTTCGTGGATGTTGGATTATTTCTTTCAAATCGGAACTTAAATGAGGCATTTTTTAACTTCTTAACGGGACTAATTGCTGCACTTATGTAAAATTACTCCAAACTCCTTTTATAGGAAAGTAGCTTTTAATATCTGTTTTAAAAAATAAACTAGTTTCATCCCTTAAAAGCTTCCCATTAAAAAATCTTAAGTTGTTCCTGTCGCAGTTATTATTTGGTCCCTGGCTATTTTCTTTTTCTTTTTAATCTTTTTTCCCATACGCACTAACACCAGTGCTTCATCTCCTTCCAGAAAGCCTCCCACCCCTAAAACGTTCTCTTCCCCTCCCCCTCAGAATTCCTCTTCTCCCTCCCCACCGCACAGATAATCCTCCCCCCCCCCTCCATTCACATACCCCGGGCCCTACCAGAGGAAAAAAAAATAATAAATAACAGAAAAAAAGGAATTGCATTCTAGAGGCTTGGATCACTAGTCCTCGTTTCTAGCGATATACACCTACATTAAAAAGAATAAATATAAAAAAAGCGGGGGGGGGGAAAGTAAAAGAGAAAAAAAAATCGTTCCCTTCCCTGTCCAAAACTCTTCTCTTTCGTTTTCTCCTTTAAAAAAAATCGATTAGGAGCCGACTAGGAGGTGGAAGGGGAGCAACTTTTTTTTTTTTTTTTTTTTTACTTCGCTCAATCTGTAGCGGAACGAGCTAGGTTGGAAAAAAAAGAAACCCAACAACAACAAAAAAAAAAATCGAAAGAAATTCTATTCTAGAAACTTGCGCCATAGGAGGCGACGAACATTTTTTTCTTCCCTTTTTTTCCCCTATACTTTTTATTTTCTTTCTTTTTTTTTTTTCCTTCCGCCCCTTTCCTCCTATCGGGGTATGAGAAATATTCATTAAAAATTGGGCCTCGATTTCCCCGGCAATGAAAAAATAAAAAAAAACAAAAAATAAAATAAGAAGGAATGAAATCTTCAACGGGTTTAATACATGGAGGATTTTTTGGAGCTTTCCAAGTATCATCATCAACGTATTCTTTTGTGTGACATGCAGCGGCCATAGATTGTCAGCGGAACGCAAGAAATACAGTCCGATTATTTGTCTCATTGTTACAAGTTTTGGGAGCAATATCTTCATATTTATTCAGTCGCGTTTTGTTCTTCAAAAATAGGCGACAATTTCTAAGAATTTTTTTGAAAAAAAAAAAAAAAAAAAAAAATGCAACTCTCAACTCTAGTTTGATGAGCATTTCAAAGCAAAAGTAGAGAGTAAAATACCACAAATGTGATTTATTTTTGTTACCAGAAGACGCGAAAGCAATATGCTTGTAATATCAGACGATGTTCCATTTTTATTTTTTTTTGCAGGGGAAAAAAAATGGCGCCTAAATTCTTCTGGTTTTGAAAAAGCTAGAAGGTAATCGATTCAAAAAAATCGAAAACATCAATTACTGACTCAAGCAGGAAATATATATGTTCTTCGATTTTGTTCAAACCTTTCGGTCGTAATGGTACATTAATGTACTTTTAATACTTCACAAAACCTGAAAGCTAAACAAAACTTTGTAAGTAAACAAAAACGAAAAAAATCGGACTTAATTTTTTCTCTTCTCTCTCGATTTTCCTTATATATCTGTAATGGAGTGTCACAAGTCTGTGGTCAAAAACTGTTTTTTCAAAACTGTATATAGCGAGAATTTTCTGGTTAACATATAAAGAGATTACATGAGGATACGAGGCCCCAGGCACTGAATTGTTTTGAGGTTTGTTGATAAGAAAATAATGTGAATTAAACATATTTGAGATTTAACTTTACGATCATGCTGATTTTTCAAGTTTTATTATATAATTTGAAGGCAATTTTTATATTGTTACTACTAAACGCATCTAAAATTTTTATTTCTACTCATTTTTATAGAGAGTATACTTTACTATCGACGCAGCTTATAAATAAGGTCATTTTTTAAGCGACTTTGTACCATTGGAGCTTGTATTGCATATATGTATTTAAATATATAGGGTGTTCATTAATTGTTGTCGGGGTTTCCGTACCTCATAACTTTCGAATAAAAAATATTACGCAAAAACCGATTACGTATTCGTAAATTACAACTCAAAGAATTTTATTGATGATATTAAAGTGTAAAGCTTGCACAATTTGCACTTCGTAGGCATTCAGTTGAAGGCGATTATGTATTCGTAAATTCGCTGAACAAATTTTGACTCGAATTGAGGATGATGAAAATTACCTTCGGAAATGGTTCTTCAGTGACGAATCCACTTTTCATGTGTCAGAAAAAGTGAATAAACATAACTGTAGAATATGGGGCTCGGAGAACCCGCACGATTATCAAAAGTCAAAATTTGTTCAGCGAATTTACGAATACATAATCGCCTTCAACTGAATGCCTACAAAGTGCAAATTGTGCAAGCTTTACACTTTAATATCATCAATAAAATTTTTTGAGTTGTAATTTACGAGTACGTAATCGGTTTTTGCGTAATATTTTTTATTCGAAAGTTATGAGGTACGGAAACCCCGACAACAATTAATGAACACCCTATATATTTACCCATATATTAGCTATGGATTAGTCAAATGTCTTTACTTCGGGTGTATTTATATAATCGAAAGAAATAGATATAAATTGATAATAAAAAATACTATACTTTGTTGTGCTGTATTTTCATTTTTTTTATTCTATAAAGTTTTTTAAAAATAATATTAAAGAATCAAATGAGAGTAATCTCTTTTGATCTTGTCGTTCATCTAAATCGGATGGACATAACCATATTCAAGCATTTACATTTTATATTAACGGGGAACAAAAATTTAAGCTAAAAACTTTCTTAATAAATATAACATTTTTGTTTTTCTTTATTTAAATTTAAAAGCAGCGGGAGTTGTCTCCTGAAAACTTTCTCGCATACTCATTAATAAACTTGTCATGCCAGAGAACACCTTACATGGCATTGGCATACAATAGTTACGAAATATTGATGTGGAAATAGCATTTTTTCTCAATCTGTCGTCTCATACTTGGCGAATTATTTAGCCATTAACCCTCTTGTATGCCCTAAAAGTATCCAAAAATCGAAATTGTATTTTAAAGATGTTTTGCCAAGATGTTTTTGCATTCCCAAATTTATATGGTCATTTTCAGATTATACCGAGATTCAATCTACATCTCGCGGATACAAATATTTTTTTCGGGGGGGGGAGGGGTTGCTCAAAAATAGAGTCTTGGGTACGTACATTTACTGAAGGTGTTTGGATATCAATAAAAAGTACCAAACCGACCTGAAAAAAGGCTCTTGGAAACAAACTGTACAGTTATGTGATTTTTAAAATGCAAAATTAAACCAGATATTTTTAAACTATAAATAAGTAATTTCTTCTTTGATAGTATCTATAACATATGGTATTCTTTTGCAGACATGACGTCTTGACTCAATTGTATGGAGGGTATTACCCTTAGTATTAAAAGCATCGACCTTACATGAGAATCCCTGACAACGAATCGAATATTCATCAATGGAATTTCTTGATTTTTTAAAAAAGAAGTTTGGATATGTAAGGCTACAAATAAGGTGGATTATAAAAATAAACTAGTTTACTAAGTTTTTTTTTTTTTTTTTTAACCTAATTTGCTTACTTAATTTCTCATATACGATGTATAGAGAAAATATAATCTTTAAAAAATTGGCGAATTTCCACATTTCAGATCTTCCTGAATTCGAAAAACACTTTTTTTTGGCATTATATCTGTCTTTTGGCGTCGGCTAATTCGAAATCGCTTTGAGTTAGATGGATGAATAGATCCAATTTGTAAATTTCTATTAGGTCGAGAACGAAATCCATTCAAAAGAAGGTTGTTTGTTCGTATACAAATTGTTGTTGTTTATAATGGCACTTACCATCGACAAGCTCGCTGACGAAGTCAGTGATTTTAAGCCAAGGGAGCGTCTCTTATTTTAGTAGCGCCAACTAGGGCCAAGAGTACGTCTTAGCTACTCACACATCACATTCGCTTGCACAACCCCTTTTTACAGGGGGGCACATTCACACATCTCACAGATAGAACAAGAAGAACAACCATGCCCGAACCGGGACTCGAACCCAGGACGCCCAGGTCACGGGGAAGACGCGCTACCCCTATGCCAGGACGCCGGCTCGTATACAAATGAACTTAATAATTACAAAATATAAAGAGCTACTTGGATAAAATTTGCTACACAGATTTAGCATATAAAATAAAGATGAATATTAAATTCTGAGCTGAATCTGTCAAAGGATTGACCGTCTGTCTATCTGTACTCTCGCCTGCATGTAAATCCAATAGCTCATAAATATAATGAAGTAAATAAATAAAATTCGGTGTTTTATCTTATGACTACAATAATGGTTCCGTGTCAAATTTTGTTATCGATCTGTCGGAACAAAGCCCTTCAAAATATATGCTCGTGCTCTAGCTTCAGCAACAATGCTACATTCACGCCAAATTTCCGTATTTCATAATTATTGCTCGCCAATGTCATGAAGGAATTCGTGGGTTACTGAGCAGAGGGAAAAAGATAAGCAATTATTTCTTCTAGATTATAAAATACGGTTTAATATTTAGAGAGGGGGTCATAATCGATATGATCCCACCCTGATTCACATAAAATGTCAAGATTTCGCCAAGATGTGTGTATTCTCAGGTTTAGTTGACAATTTTCAGATTTCGCCAAGCCCGTCAAGCTCTATCATACATAAGCCGCCAAAATATTGGCACCGGTTTCGCATTTTTGGCAGGCGCCGCAAAGCCAAGCACGCAAGAAAGCCGAGGAAAGCAAATATCATTTTTATTAAATGGGATTATTAATTTTCTATATTTGAGAATAAAATCCAGTATTAGCTTAATCCAATATAACATTATAAATCCAAAGTATAACAAAATGTTTTCCATCAAAAAAGAAAATTTTGCCTTAAAACATGTTTCATCTAACTGCTCTGAAAATAGAGCAATAGTTGTTTACAATTGTTTTGGTGACTTCTAAAAATATTTATGTGACTCCACTCCCTCCCCCCCCTTAAGGGGTCGTGAACCCCAGCTTGAAGAGCTCTGTTGTAGCTGCTGTTTAAGACCTAAAGCCACCTTACTGGCTCCCGTTCGAAAGTTGCATTGCAGATGGCTAGCTGTCTTTAAGAAGTCCTTTCGAAAACAAAATTTTTTGGATTGATAATAGCAGGAGCTTCAGACTACAGGAAGAAAAAATTGATAATAACGGTGGAAGTACCAAACTGTTAAGATTTCATTTAAAACTGTTACAATTCTTTTACCATGATAATCCCATAATATAAAATTCAAATATAACTTAAGTCCAGTTGTGATTCGAAAATGTAAATTTCGAATCACAACATTTTTTATTATATTCGAAATGTAAATTTCGAATCACAACACATTTTATTTTATTCGAAATGTAAATTTCGAATTATAACATTTTTTATTATATTCGAAATGTAAATTTCGAATCACAACATTTTTTATTTCGAATCACAACACATTTTATTATATTCGAAATGTAAATTTCGAATTACAACATTTTTTATTATATTCGAATGTAAATTTCGAATTACAACATTTTTTATTATATTCGAATGTAAATTTCGAATTACAACATTTTTTATTATATTCGAAATGTAAATTTCGAATATAATAAAAATCTCTATTTAGCATTGTCTCATCGTTCTACTCAAAAACTGTGTTATTCGTTATATAGAAATTTGTAAATAAAGTTATAAAAATGAGGTGGGAAAATAAACATTGAAAGGTAACCAGCTTTCTTTATTGATTTTTGTGCATAACTTAAATTATAAAAAAGTTTGTATTATTGCGTTATACAGAATTATTATAATAATGAACATGTATTTCATAAAAATTTTCACACATTTGTAAAAATTAAACGCATTATTTGTACCATTTTTTTTTTTGAAATTCTTATCTGTTTTGTATTATATCAAATGTGTTAGCATTTTTTCACAATTTTTTTAAATAATTTTTTTTATTGTCATCTTCATCTTTCACTGTTTTGTACACTGAAATTCGCAATATTTTTTAATGCCATGCTCTGTAGGACATTTAACAACCTTAATTCTTTCGACAAAGTGGAGAAAATAAGATAGTTGAATATCTTTTTCAAAAGCTCTGATATCTGTCAGATGTTGCTATTTTTCCCCGACACCTGATTTCATTGATTTTGTTGGAACTTCAAGAAATAAAAAACTGCGAAATGTTGAAAAAAAGTCTTCAAAATTTGCAAACAAATAAGCAAAAACGAATATAGAAACAGACATCTGCAATTTGGAGAGTCTATAGAAACAGACATCTACAATTTGGAGAGTAAATAATATTCAGTCAAGATTCTGCAGAAAATTTCAATAAATGGAAGTTCTTTAAATAGAGACTACAGCATTTAAAAATATTTTTATATTGCAGTTTTTAATTTCCATTATTTTCTAATAATTGTTTTTGTAAGCTCATATTCCTAAAAAAATATTTTTTTTTTCTATTGAAATTCCTGGAATTAAAATATTACTACATTTTTTTAGACTAAATTCTTTATGTCTGTATCCATAACATTTTCAATCTTTTTTTAAAAGATAAATTAATTTGATGACTTAATTTACATAGTACATCCAATTTTTTACAATAATTTTGTGTAATCTAAATCAAGTAATATAAAACTAGTTTTTCAATTAATGAAACGAATTAAATTTCAATTGAATTATTTGATTGTAAAGAAAGATCTCCAATAGATATTCTTTGTCTTAAACTCTTCTTAAATTTCATATACTTTGAATGAAAATCAATCCGTCTATGAGATTAAAGATAAGAATGATATAATACATTTAACATTTACAAAATCTATAAAATTAAAGAAGTGAATTATATAAGACATCTGATATATTTCACAATTCATTTGCTATATTTTTTTTGTTTGTAATATAATATTTAATAACAATCTATGCATTTATAAATTTTTCTTTCAAGTTTAAAAATATTAATTTAACTTTACTTGAGCTATTTCTCAAATTTCTTCATTTAAATTTCAACATCTGTTCAATTAAAATATTTCAAAATAAAGACTGATTTTTAGCAACAAAAAAATCATGTTATCGTATATATCCGACTCTAAAGTAATTAATTTTAAACTGAATGAAAAAACTGAAATGAAATAAAAGAATAAAGACGATTCAGACGTCATCAGCCAAACGATAAATGTGACTGCGCATTTCGTCTCATCATTTGTATCATTTAATTATCGTTTGTTATTAATAATTTATGTTTTATATGTATTTTAAAACCCTTTTCAAGCAGAATAAAACGAACCATAATTAATTGTTCGAAAAGTATTTTTCAAATTTCTGCTTAACAATTATAAGTTAACAAAAGCATGACAGAAAAAATTCGAGATAAATCTTTTAAACGTAAATAAATGTGAGTATTTAATCTTTTAAGCTGAATTCTATTAGTTAATGCTAACCAACGCAATGCTATACACATGTAAAAAATAACTTTTAAAATAAAAAGAAGCGTAATATGTTTTAAATTGAAGACGAAAAAATTCTAATGCTAACGAAGACGAATGATTCTGGTATAAACATAAAACGATATTAAATAAGTAACACAAAGTTTTGACCTATTTAAAAGACAAAAATCTGGCATTGAAAATTATATGTTAATAAAAAAACTTGCATTATATTACCAAAGAAAACATAAAGTCCATAATAAACAATTAGTTGTAAGTTGATATTGAACAAACGTGATGGACATTTAAAACCTGAGGTGACATGGAAGCAGTAAATGTCTGTAAATTTCACCGCTGGTTACCAGATGCATGAAGTTCATAATTCATTATTCAATTCATAATTTACGGTCAAAATTTTCAGTTATTATTTAAACCTGGATGCCAATATATTTCCAATACTTCGAAAAAATTTCATAAATTCAAAATGGCTCAACTATCAATGTGTCAGTTGATCAGAAAGAGGCAAAAGCAGCAAAGTTCCGCTCCAAATTGGTTTTCATTAGTGTTACGTATTGTTCCTACTTGATGTAACAAACACTGTTTCTGCTAAAAATTTTAGAGAAAGTAATTAATTGTATTTAATAGAAAAAAATGCTTAAAATCAATAGAAAAGAATAATGATTAAAATATTCGAATGATGATTTAAAATAAAATTTAGACACAAATCCACAAAATATTTGTAATTATTTACTGAATTTCGCAAGAATACTAACAATAAACTAATTATAATTCAATGAAAAGAAATGTTTAGGTTAGACAGTGGTTTAATTGTTGAACTTCACACAAACATATCCTACGAAATATTTTCTGCAAAGTAAATGAAGAATCTTTTCAAATTAGTTTATTTATTTTTATTATTTCACTTCCATTCCAAAGATAACAAATGCAAACTAATTAAAATAAAAGTTTGCATTGCAAAGTATCAGACGATTTTTCTTTGTTCAACTAAACTTACACGAAGCAAATAAACCAGATCCAGATGTGTATCTTTTGACTTTTAACTTCTTTTGTTTCATAGCCGAGCATTCGATCGATAACTCATCTGGATGTCAGAAACTGGCACTCGAATTGATTACTAATTGGTTCTGGGCCTCAGAAAATTTAACTACTAATCTCAACCACTCTCTAAGATAAAAAATGAGAAAATTAATTGATGTTTCATCGCTTTTACTTTTTCTGACACTCCAGTTTGAAAATTTAATTATCTTGTTTAATAGTATAAGCAGAGGGATACGCTTTTAGAAATGAAAGGAGGCTTCATCTTTATTTTTAAAAAAATTCTGACATCACTTCATTTTAAATTGCGTAAATCAGTGGAGCAGATCTCAACACGGTCTAATAAGAAACGGAATCCTTTGCAGGGGGTGATCAGTTAAATAACAAAATTCTTTTAAGAACAATATTCGCAATTCTTTTCGAACAATATTCGGATTGTTAATTTGCAACATATTTATAATACAAATTTGATTTATTCTCTTACTTGTAAATGCAATAGTCAAAAACACAACCATTTCAATAAATGAAATTTGATATACGATCTTGTAATTAAAATTGTAGTTTGTGTCCAAATTTAGTTTCATTTAGTTGAAAAAAGGCATCCAAAATGGATACTCAGTTTTCCTCACTTTACTATTCTCCGAAATACAAAATTTTCCTGTACGTGACTAAGAAAATAAAAATCTGAGCATTCGTAGCATAAATATTGTTTTTCAATTTTTGAAAATAATTTTCTATTTTATTCTCAGATTTCTCTCTTTGTTAAAAATTTGATTTTTTTTTTTCATCACAGAAGTTTCTTTTAAGCGGCATAAATTTTATATGCATTTCATGTTTCTTTTCACAGCTCGCCGTTTCTGGTTTTCTCGCCATAAAAATCCGAAATCAATTCAATTTATCAAATCAGACGAACTGAATTTATTTCATTGTATAAAACTTCACACTTCTTATTTTGAATTTCTGTTTGCATATGTTCACATTGCTGCTGCTGGCAACATTTTGGTTCCGGATTTCCTCTATTTATATTTCCTGGGGCTAGGCAAATACATGGCAGTAAATTGCAATTCTACAAATCTTACACATCAAGTTGATACTTTTTGTGTTTGTTCTGTGAGGTGTTCTTAATTCAAATATACGTTCGATATCGGATTTGCGAAAATGTTCGTTCATTACTTTTCTTCGCATTCGAATTTATTAAGTATCATATGCATTTCTAACTTCTTTAAGAACAAATTTTAAAATGACAATTCATTAAGCCTTTACAATAAAAGGAAAATAAATTATTATAAATGAAAATTCTTTAAAAAAATATTTTAAATATATTGTAAAAGGTATTTTCTGACTTCCAGACATAACCATCTGCTTATAAGATTATGGAAGATAATGAAGAATTGGTATGTAATTAATTAAATGCAAACGATAATTTTAAGTAATCAATTACACCAAATTTAAAAATATGAAAATAATTAAAATATAAGTCAGGACATTTTTTTTTTACTTCAAAGCATTTAAATTCTTGTTCTAATTTTTTATATGACAATTACACAAGAAAAATATTGTAATCTACAAAAAAATTCGTCTTCAAGATTTGTAATTTTAAGCTTTCCCGAAATAAAACTGCTTTGGATATTGCATATGTGTGAGCATTTGCAATTTATTCATTATTTCCCCTTTGACTTAACTTCACAATAATCCTAATTATTATTGGCAGTAACCACACGAGGCAGTTTTTGGTCCGGCCATAATTCAAAAATGCATCGAATTACACGAATGAAATTCGACAAATAACATTTTTAACAAAATTAACAAAAATAAAACCCTCGTCAAAATTTGGGTCAAATCTACGAACACTAAAAAAAACTATTTCCTAAAACTTCTATAAACTATTCCTACTTTTTCCTAAAACTTCCTACTCCTATTTCTCGTATATGAAGTTCGTAAAGAAAAACTGGAGATTCTGACAAAAATTTTCAGTCTTCCTGGAGTCCAATTAGGGAAGTTGTCTCCCTAAAACTTTCTCTCATATTTTCTAATAAAGTTGTTAAGTCTTTCCCTTTACACAAAACTGTGGATCTCGGGCTAAGGACAGAGTAGTTAAAACGAGCCAGTGAAGGTACTAGGTGACTCGTAGCTCTGTTTCTATTGAACGAACCCGAATGAAACCTAATATATTTGTTACTTAGACCATGGGGGGTCAAAGTTTTTGTCGGAAATAAAGTAGTTTGAAATTTTGCCAATTGATGGCGCTGTACTGTTTAAAATCATATACGAATGAGTAGTTCATTTAATTTCGCTATTAAAACGATATATATATGGAAGAAATCATTCGCTCCCAATGAACATGCTGCCGAACAGAATGCACATCGACTCCTTTTATCAGAATGCAAGCAATACTTCAGTAGTACGCACTCTCTGCTTACCACCAGACGAAAACATATGGAAAGGACCTATTCTGTAAATGTAATTAAAGGCATGATTTGTCAACTTTTAGAAACCGGTTCCGTGGATGTTGCACTGAGAAGACGACGACGGCAATTGTGGTGGAAGTTCAATTGCAACAGCTGAAGCATCTGCAAATTCTTCAAATATTAGTGTAAGGGGCCGTTCAATAGCGCGAGCACCGGACATTCCGTGGACAACCGGGCGTATCATTTGACACAAAATTCTGAAGTTGCATCCTTACAAGATGTATTTCGTGTAACAACTGAAATCACAAGACTACTTTGCACGTCTTGATATTGCCTTGTGTTCTTAGTCGGTGATGCAAGTGAATTAGTAGTGGTCATCGCATATCTTATGGACAGACAAGGCTCATTTTTATTTAAATGTTGCTGTGAACACACAAAACTGCCGTAAATGAGGTACCACCAATCCTCATGCCGTGCAACAACAGCTGTTGCTCATACGACCCGATATGGAGTGGATTCACGGCGAATTTCATTGTTGGTCCGCACTTCTCCAAAGAAGTCATAGCTACGGTTAAGTGCATAGACACCAGTGATCCAAGATTCTGAAGGATTCCCTTTTATCAGGTAAAGAGGCTGTTTGGTTAAACATAGTACTACTGTCAGGTGATGCACCTGCTCATACAGCAAGACGTGCAAAGAACATGATTCAGGCTTATTTCTCTGATGAATATGTCATCTCGCATACTTTCGTATTTGCCTGTTCAATATGGTCACCAGTTCCGAACACTTGCAGGCCATCCCTTTAATTTTAGAAAATGGTGATTTAGTTTTTAGTAATTTAAGAAATATTGATGTTAGCAATTCATGCTATTTGAAAAATTAAAATTTGCCTTTAGTACTCAATGCATTTATATACTGAGCCAAACGTTCAATTTACATTAATAAGGCTTCAGACGCGAGACCCGATTCCACCGAAGAACCGTCATGTAAGCGGGTGTTATGCATGCATGTTAAATCCGTCGTGGCCAAACGTCTTCCCGCTGGTATGGTGTGGAAGTTTGGAGAGGGGGATGCCAGCTCAGGCGCCATCCTCGTTATCAGACCACGGTTCAGAATTACGAGGCACGTCCCAAACTAGCCCTAGTAATGTTTTAAAACGGGACGTTAATATAACTAAGCTAAAACTCAACTCAACCATATTTTAAAGTATTATCAAAACAATGAAAGAAAAAGAATTCAACCAGCAAATGAATTCAATTGAAGAAAGTTCCAAAGAGGCGTCGTTTAAAAAAAGTGAAGCAGGTTGTTTAAGACGCTTTACATGCTTCTTTATATATAAACGTTAGAGTATTGCTGCTGAAAAGAACTGTAATGAAAAAGTGACAGAAATGTATGAGTTTTGTGGAACTTTGAAAAGATGAAATAAATATTTCCAATATGTATATGAAATTTTGTCATGACAGCAAGGTGAACTTGCAAGCCTTATCGAGCTATTCTAAGTTAATGATTCACCAGAATGTTATATCTGCGTTAATTTTTCAAATATCTATAAGAGAATTTTAAGGACTATGAATATCTTGCTTATTTACATACATGCAAGCATAGAAATCAGCTCTACACTTTTGTAATTTTTTCAGTTTCATTTCCCCTGTCGAATTAATTTTCATAATACACTCATTTCAAAAAACACCTCTTTTCAGCGACAAAATCGTTTGATTTTGTATTGATGAAGATGAAATCAGAAGAAAATAATTTGAGAGTATTTTTTAATTCACAAAATGACTATTTTTTTCCATTTTATTCATCGTGCTAAGATATTACACAAGTTCTCTATCATTATATGTAAATAATTTGTTTTCGAGATTCTCTTTAAATAATCTTGAAAAATATTTCCATTATTTCACACCTTCTTTATTTTTTTTTAAAATTTCGATCGGCCTTCTAAATGTTTACGGAAGTTAGAAAAAAACTTTTTCAAGGCAAAAATAAATAAATAAATGAATAAATAAATAAAAATAAAAAATAAAATAATAATAATAATCCAGTTCTGATTTAAATAAAAGCGTTAAAAGCAAATCAAGTAAGATCAATTGTAACTGTGGTAAGGTGCAGTGTTTTTATTGCAGTGAGCGAGCCCTAATTTTAAAAAAATAATTCATAAATAATAATAAATCATAATAAGGCATTTTCAATAATTCCATTTTTCTACAGATGCAACAGGAATTGCCATAACTATTGAGATTACTTTTTTTAAATAATTTTTCTTTTTAAAAATACTGAACTGAAATAACAATAAGAAAAAAAAAAATTAAGCTGAGTATATCGCAAAAGAATGAGTTTTCCAAACCAATAAAAATAATAAAGCTACCATTTGTAACTATCCGTCTTACATCGTTTTTAAACAGAAGGAACATATCTGGACTAATAGCAGAAGTCTATAATTTATCTCGAAAAAAAATCCAAAATGAAGTAAAATTCTTTTGGTGAAAATTATATGAATTTCTAATATTCATATCTAATATCTTTATGAAAATCTCATCAATCAATTCTTTAAATAAGCTAACCATTATTTTCTTATCATTATTTTTAAAATAACAAGCATTTCACAATCATAAGTACAAAAAATAAACAAAACACAATAGCCAATTGAAAGTAGTGTTAGAAGTATACATATTAAAATAAATTCGAATTTCTTGTTCGTAAACAATAATCTAGGTTATTTACTTTTTAGGAGAAAAAAAATCTGCGAAAGTTGAACCAATTTGATCTCTCATTATGGCTATGTGTTTTTAAAACTCAGAAATTGAATGTGCACAAATGTTTTTTCTACATCAACTAATCTTTAAAAATCTGTATTATTGCAAGACAACAATATCGTGCTATTGTATGTTAATGGAAGAAAAAAAAAATGGCGAAAAAACAACAAGTCATTATTTTAGTCGAAATGATTGATATTTTTAAGAAAATAATATAAAAAAATTAATTTGTTCGTCTGCAAAAATAAGCGCTACGGAACGCTTTTCTGTTTATGTATATATTTTTTTATGTCGCAAATAACTGCAGACGATTTTTCAAAGTTTTTAATGAGATCTATTACGAATAGAATAGTCTGCTTTATTTTTTTAAGTTCCATTTTGAAAAGAGAGGGGAAAAAAAGAGAAAAAAAAGCCGTTTTGTTTACTGTTAGAGAACAAAAACTTTTTTTTCTTGATATATTAAAAAAAAGTGACCTTGAAAAACGTGCAGTCGAGTCCTATGAATATTAATTAGTTTTAAGAAGAAAAAGAAAAAGGCAAAAAAAAAAAAAAAAAAGGAAAAGGAGAAAAAAATGAAGTGTGGAAATGGGTTGAAGTAGGTTTCGTCCCTTAGGGGATGGGTTCCACTGAATGTCATTAAGGCAGGGGAAAAAAAAAACCGGCTAATTGAAAGAATTAAAAAAGAACACTTAAGCTTCTTGAGCGGGTGTTTGAGAGTACTTACCTTTTCCGCATTCACCGTCGAAACAAGAGGTATTTTCAGCTCAAGATCCATCTAATGGCTCAACTACTGATACACTGTTTCTTTCTTAAGAGATGCGACACTAAATTGGATTTAGATAAAGTAAAACTTCACTTAAACGAATAGCGATTCTTAGGATTAAGGAAAAAAAAATAATAGAGATAAAAAAAAAAGGCAACACAATGTCTTTTTTTAGATTGAATTAGCTTTCCCGATTTTTCTTCTTTTACTTCGTCAATTTTAAATGCCTCGAATAAATTAATCACATGCTTAAAAAGATTTTCTAAAATCTGCATCAGTTAGTTCTACTGGTTGCAATAAAAGTAAAAAAGTTTGACTAATATGTAAATTTAAAAAAAAAAGATTAATAGATCTAAAACATTTTTATTCAAGTTATTTCATTTGATTTGTAAATATTTTAATAATAATATTCGTTTAGAAACAAGAATTAATGTAATGTTCCTTCAACACTTTTCCCATGACTCACATTCGTAACATTTACATCTTTTTAAAAGTTATTTGGAATATTTAAAATAATTAATTAATAAAAGGATTTAGCTTTTACATTTTATTACTTGAGGCAAGGAAATTTTTCTATAAAGAAATTATAATCAAGCAGT
Source organism: Argiope bruennichi (assembly GCF_947563725.1). NCBI lineage: Eukaryota > Metazoa > Arthropoda > Arachnida > Araneae > Araneidae > Argiope > Argiope bruennichi. Next base: position 45,314,989 of record NC_079158.1, read on the forward strand.
TAAGTCAAATCGTCTGACAAACGTAACAGTGCATATCATCTGAGTTGCAACTATACTTTGAATGTTTTTTGTTTCTGTGAGAAATAGTCGCAGAAGATTCCAAAATTAAAATGGTTAGCACATTTCAAGTAACGGACGATAAATATTCTATGATTATATTATAGAGTATTTATATAATTAATTTTATAATAAAATTTATAATTAAAATTTATTTTTTAATCATTTTTCAAGTATTTATATTTATATATTAAATTTCCTATTTTCATGCATTAATATATAGAGTGCCTGCTTTTATCGTGGTACAACAGCTAATTTTAAAACCGTTACAGATAAACATATAATTTCAGTTGGATAAATGCTTTAAATGATGGGAATTTTAGGTTGTTTGCATTAAAAGGTACATTTCGGGAATTCTAATTTTTACATCGTGCCCCGATTCTATAGGTAATAATTCGGGAAAAAAATTGTTGGTATCTTAAAACATAAAATGAAAGATATTCCACTGTTCTATAACTAAAATTCATCGAGTTATTGTTAAACTTAAATTGGAATAATATGCACATATATTTTAAGTCTTTGAGGCATACGATTATTTTAAAGAAAATAAAAAAAAAACAGTTGTATAAAAAACATTTTACTATAAAAAATTAAAAAAAAACAAAACAATATTCATTTCGATTATCAAACATAAAACATTAACATTAAAAAAATAAAACTAATAAAAAAATAACATTTGAATAAGCCTTTTTCTACAGGTGGAATATATTTAATCTCACTATATCAAAGTTTCAAAATTATTATAAAACATCAAATAATTTGGTTTTTTTTATTATAAAGCAATATATTCACTTATAATCACTGCATCAAACAATGCGCCAACTTTGATCACACAACTTACTGATGCATTTTGATTTGTATACATTTTTTCGCTTATTTACGTATTTACTATTAGCGCATAACATTGCCAACTCAAGGAAAAACTTTAAATAAAATATTAAACTGTATGACTATGAGTAATTTCAACTTTCCGAGGTGGGTTAAAGTATATCTCATTATGCTTAAAAAGTGAAGGACAGTTTTTAATCCACCTTAGCTCAAAGAATTCAGGAATAATTAAAAAAGTATGTGAAGTTAACAAATGTATAATTTTAATTTGCAAACGATCTTTTCAGATTTATCTGAGAGATCGCGAATTAGCTGTAAAATTCGTCTAATATAATGATTTTCAGAGTTCCATAATTCGATCAGTTTAAGTAACTGAAAAAATGTTTTTTTTTTAAATTTAAAATATATTGTGTCAAGTGTATTTTATTAAATATAATTGATAAGAAAGGAGGATATTATAAAAAGTTAGATTTCATAACTTTTTAAAAATATATTTATTGATTAACAGCAAAAATTATAATTCCTTACTACATTTAATCATTTTTTTAACTGTAACTGTATGTCAATCTTCAATGGCTTAGAAAGTGGAGGTTGGACGACGTTAAGAGTGGATACATTCCATTTGAATTTATATAACTGTAGTGGAAAATTCATTACAAGTAAGACCAATTTGTATATTTAAATAGATAAATGACATTGTTTGGTTTACTTAATTCGAATTATTTAAGTGAATGTTTACTATTAGAAAAAAATCTCAAACTGTGCGCCTCTGGAACTTTTTTAGAACCATTTTGAATAATAGTTCGATAAATTCGCCGATTCCATTATCTGAATATGCTAATTCGGACTGTTTCATCTAATTCTCAAATTCTTCGAAAAGAGTTCATCAAACCATGGAATTTCCAAAGAAACGAACCGGAAATATTTTATTTTTCAAATCAATTAATGACTCATTTCTACAAGAAGTCGGGGAACAGGGAATTGTTCTGCCACTTCTTCATTTTCAGTTTTTGGATTCCGAAGAGCTATGTTTTGTTGGTTTTTCAATTGTGTCGAAGAACGGGTAAGTTGTTTATAATCTTTAGTTTAAGAAACAAATCGATTAGAAGAAAAAAATAATTTAAAACTCTTAATTCGAAATAATCAAGTTTGAATAAGAACATGTATTGTTCTTCTGTGCACACTTAAATTTAAAACATTCCTATAAAAATAGACTATTACACTGTATATTTAAATTATAGAATAAATTCTTAAAAAAATGATGTAATTTGGACCTGCATTATTCTATTTCTTTTGGATTCGAATTATCGTTTTCATTTCTGGTTGTATAAAGAAAGTTTTTTATTTTTCTTCTTGCATAAAACAGTTTTAAATTTTTGTCCTTATTTAATTTGTTTCTTATATATTATAATGTTTGTATATTTATAAATTCATAAGATGAAGATCTGACTGGTTTGATATTTTGTCAACGACAGCAGTTATGCATTTCACAGCACTAGGCATTGTAAATGTGGTGTTTTCTCTAATAAATTAACCAATTTAATTCAGCATTTTAACGTATTTTTAACATGTTAATGTCGTATTTTAGGTTAATTTATTATTTTATTGACTTCGTAAAAATGTATTATTTGTCTGTTGTGTCTCTAGACTGCAAAGCAACCACGTTTGCGTTCAATATTATTCATGCAGATATTGTTCATAAATATTCTAATAAAAAAAGTGAATGCATTGAAACATACTAAAACTTGCTTAATTATTAATGATTTATATTATCCTAATATTACATAATTCATAAAATTTGTATTTTTAAAAAAATGTGTTTATTAAGTAATTAGGATTTTTTTTATTGGTCTGTTTTAGTATTCTCTCATTAGAAGCCCAATGCTTAATCTGCATAACTGGAACTCCGCCGCAGCATTTTATTAGTGTTGAACTTGTAATTTGCTAATTAGATGTTAATGTCATGGAGTTCTTGAACTCTAGGTTGCAAACCTCCAGATATAACAGATGAATAGAGTAACAGCATGGCAATGAGGTTGCTTAGTAAGTGGTTATAAGTTGAGCTTGTAATCCAAAAGTTTGGCAATCAAACTTTCCTAATATCACAAAAATTCAAATATTAATATTCAAATATATAATAAATATATTTTCTGCTTGCAAAATATTATTTCTATTGAAGTAATGTTATCAGTAGTAGGAAATTTATTCGATCCCATATGTTACTTTTGTTATCAATTTTTTTTTCTCAATTAATTCAAAACTTGTAGAGAAGAATGAAGTATGAGATCAAGTGATTTTTTTTATCGATTTCCGCTGAAGCTTATTTAGTTTAGGGTAAAACGCACTGCTTATTTAAAATTTGAAGTAAAAGAAAATTTAAAATATCTACTCTTTACTGAGTATTTAATTTCGTGGATATTTTTTAATTTTTCTTGGTAATTTTCAGTAAGTTTCTTATTTTCAATGGCCTAATGATTGTCTCGACCTTCGGGTTCGATAACACCAGCCTCAAAATCCGCTTTCACTAAAGGTCAGTACGGGTATGAGGGTCTGGTGCATGGCAAGTGAACGTTTGGAGAGAGAGGCGATAGTCCAAGCGCCATCCCCATCATCTGACAGGAGTTCGAAATTACAAGGTCTATCCCAAAATAACCTAGAGTTGATTTCAAACAGGATGTTGATAAGATTGAATTAAACTAAAATTTAATGTCACTAACGCAGCAAAAGTTTTTTGAGGGGGAGAAAAAGGTTGAATAAACTTTAATTTTGTATTTTTAAAAAAATTAATTTCTTTATTTTTAATAAATTTTCTAATAACAATTCATTATTAATCCTTTAACTATTATCTAATTAGATGAAATAATTCATATTGGGAATATACTATCGCGCAGATCTTATTAAGAATCTATCGAATAATTGTGGTGTTTTGCTGATCGTGTGAAACTTTTGCATCGCATTTTAGAATGATTTATGCCATCTTTTAAGTGTAAGAAGTGATAATTTGATGCCCTATGTTGCACGGTTATGTCGACTAAAGGGTTAATGAAATGAGAGTAATTATAATCAAAACAAAACAAAATCTTTGTTATTTAATTATATTCGTGTTATTTTTCGCTTTTGGTATAACTTAGCATGATATACAATAGTTTTCAAGATTTATTTTCTTGTGGGAAGCGTCTTCGTTGTAATTGAACGAAAATATCCATATTAGGTCTTTCACATTATAAATAACTTGGAATAAAACTTTAAAAATAACTGCCAAAGGTTGAAGTTTCGTCTTTTGTAATGTATAATTACTTGCTTGTTTTAACATTGTTTTTAATTTGGTTTCATCCCTATTGTTCTTCATAAACATCTCTTTTCTGCATCTAATAAACATGAAAGAAAATAAATACTTTGCAATATTTCTGTTCAGTACTCATTTTTTTTCTGCTTAGGTTCAACTTCTGTAACTGGTGTTTATTGTATGATTTCTTGAAGTAATAGTTAAACATAGATTATTTTCGGCTTCTCGTATATGAAGCCTACAAGGTGAAAGTACTGAAATCGCTTGTTTATTTTATCATGAGTCCCAAAACACATTTTTACTTTCTCTTGTATATAGTACAGAGAAAGTATAGTAATCATTAAAAATTTCGAAATCTTTAATTTTGACGAATCTCCACGTTCTCTCTCCCTGAGTTTGAAAAACACATTTTTGGATAATGCCCTTCTGTCTGTTTGTGGCAAAGATAACTGAAAAATGCTTTGAGCTAGACGGTTGAAATCTGGTATACGGTCTTAACAAATTTTCAGATTTCTATCAAATTTTGAGTAAAATCTGTTCAGAGGAAGTCCGTCTGTTCGGCTTTTCGAATATAAGTTAGCACGATAATTCCAAAACGAAGAGAACTAGATAGATACAATTTGGTACACAGATTTAAAATCTTTAGGTAGACATTGTCAAATTTTGAGCTGAATCGAACAACGGGTTGACTGTCTGTTGGTCTTTATTTTCAAAGGCATGCAAATGCGATAATTAAAAAAACGCCATGCCTTAAATGTATCAAATTTGGTTCTGGATTTTGTGACTACAAGTGCAGTTTTGAGTCAAATATTGATTTCAATCTTTATCTGATGACTTTATGATTATATGACTTTAGCTCGACAACTCTTACTCAGATTTTGAATTATATTTTGTAATATTTATAATATACTTCGATGAGCCAGCTGGTTTAAATCCAGCTAATTATGAAATTGAGGAAAACATTTTTTTTTTTTTTTTTTTTTTTGTCGAATGACAATTGTTGATGATGCAGTACTTAAAAGTTTTAGGAATTATTTTACGGGTAAATACATGCAAAAATTACTCAAAATGACGCCAAATCTATGCATAGTATAAAATGTAGTTTCCTGAAAGTGTATGTTTAAAAGAGAAACACTAGAAACACTTAACTGATCTTGGAGATATTTGTACCATTTTATATGACATTTATTTACCATTTTATATGGCATTTATTGAGGAAGGTTTTAGTATATTGGTCATGTCAAAATAAAAAAAATCAGTTTTATAATTGCGATTTTATTTTCTACTACGATTCACTCATGCGTAAAACAGCAGTATCTGTACTTTGCACTTATATGAAGCAAGTTGGATTTTATTTTCATATCAGAGTATACAAAGTTGATAAACAAGCGTGGTACAATGACTTATTTGTATATTTTTAAATTTTAAAATAGCTTTTCTATTGTATAAATTTAGTGAATTGTTTTGTCTATGAACTTATCATATTTTTTACCTTTTTAACAGTCTAAATATTTCTGAATGTGTGTTATAAAAAATTGTTTTTCAGTAATTTTTGATGATTTATAAATATATTTTTGTTTGTTTGATGTCGCGTGACATGCCCATGTCATATCGGGTGGAGGCTAGACTTAAATTTAAAGCCACTTTTTCCTCTTGGATATTATGCCACGGGCAACGCTGTGTGGGTACTGATAGTATAAAATAAAATTCGGGTTCATATTGATTACATCAAGTTTTAAAATTCAAGTTTGAGATGCATTGAATTATTTGAACGACTACCTTTGTTCGAAATTTCGCGGCTATAAAGATGATAGATTTGTTTGGGTGCCGTAGAACACACGCACACATAACATTTTCTAAGAACATTATAACTAACCATAAGGCTAGTCGGCCACCATTGATCTCCGATCGGTGGTGGCCGATTGAACAATTCAACAATTCCCCGATCGGCTAGCTCATCGGAGAATTGTTCCCATTAAATCTCTTATGTATAACTTGCTCTTCATGATTAATCCAATTAAGTATTTGCAATCATTAAACATTGATACATTTATGCTTGTCCCCCCCGGGGGGTAACTCGAAATGAGGACGAGATGCTTCCGGTATGGTGGTTGGATCTTGCCACCCTGGAGGGTACACGAAAAGGTGGTGGTCTGGCTCCTCCCATCGATGGCAGGACGTACTTCCTACGGGAAGGGTTGCACCGGGGCCAGTGATGGCTCTTAGGACTCCAACCACAGTTCCCGCCAGTGTTGCCGTTGCGCCAGTCCGGTCATTCAGTATTTATTATCCGTATGCCTTCTGGCGGGTCGGAGAGTCAGTGATATTTATGATGTTATAAATTTTAAAGCCGCTTTATTTTAATAGCCTTACACCCTTTCTGTTTCTTGTATGCATGAATATTCCTAAGAGTCGAGTACTGTAACTTTATAATGTATAAGAACTTAAATATCTGGCTAATCTACTTCAAATTGTCCGTTTTCCTTCTCGGTGCGATTGCGGTGGCCTTGAAGTATGGTTTCGGTTCCAGGCTTGAGATCTGATTCACCAATCGTGTAAGCGGGTATGGTGCATCTTAAATCTATCAGAACCAATTGTCCTCCGGCTAGTACAGAAGTTCGGAGAGGAAAGTACCAAATCAGGTGCCGTCCTCCTCATCTGATCGCGGTTTAAAATCAAGAGATCCGTCTCGAAACAGACCTAGTGTTCTTGTGCCAATGTTAATATAAATAAACGAAACTGAAATTTTGGAGTAATATAATGTAATTTCATTTCGTTTTTTAAAAATATAAAAAGCGTAAGTGAAACAATCTTATCTTGCAGCAATGGAAGAAAATATGCGATTAACTATTTGATGAAACAATGAAAATGGAATTTCAATGCAATGTATGAAATAAATTTTTGGAAATTATGCAAAAAATAAAAATTTTGGAAATTATTCAAAAAAAAAAGTTTGAAATTGAAATTCAGAAAAAATTGCATAACATTTAAATTCGTATTCTTAAAAAGACAATTTTTAAATTTTAAAATGTTGCCAAAATCAGTTGTATGCAATAATATATATATTTTTTGAGTTACCGCAGATAAACACCAAATTCAGTTTAATTTTTAATCCATTGAAATTCTAATTAAAATTTCAACAAAATTGCAAATGGCAAATTCAATAGATTAAAATTTAAACACATTTCCATCCTACAAAGTACATCTGCCAAATTGGGTAGATCTAGGTCTTTCCTGTTGAAGGCCAACACACAAAATTTCTTCTTACTATTAGAAGAGTTTTTTTTTTTTTTTTTTTGAATTTCATATCATTCTACTCGAAATTCTGAACTGATTTATGAATTTTAACATGTCACAAGGATTCATTATTATTTAAAGTCGGTATTGTACTGACGAAGAAAAAGAAATCTCATGACAATCCGTCCTCGCACGTAAAAGTACAGCATGACTTTTACTACTCGAACAAATCTTTTTTAAGGACGTGATCCATCAGAATAGCCTTGAAGTTTCACGTGATCTGTTAACTAATTAATACTACTAGAAAAGGAAAACAAAATGCGCTTTATGTAATATCATGACGTCAATGTCATAATGCAAGAAGAACAAAAGCAGGCTGCCTCAAGCGTTATTTCTTTCGGCAAGAAAAGTTCTGTCATAAATATGGCAACACTTAATGTATTCACTTATAAGGAATAGTTTGGTGATATTAGCACAAGGTTGACAAATCGCCGAAAGATTAAATTTGAGTTAAAACTCAAGATTTTTTTAAAATGTAAATTTGAAATGAAAAATGAAAGGCATTATATAATAGGGTTACATAAATGAATATCCCAAGTTTGCACGGCTATTAAAAAGAAATAAAACTGTCGAAAGAGGACGACAGAGTAATTGATAGTTGGAAGGTTAAAATTCAATAAAGCTACAAGTTTTCAAGATGGGTTTACATTTGGCCAGTTATAAGATGGCGAGTAAGACAACGCATGCGCAGGAAGGAACTGATTTATGTTTGCCACTATATCATAAGACAGATTCAGGCATTCCACGCTTGGCTATAAATTGCCGTTTTGGCGTCCCTGAATTTTTTTTTCACTGCGCATCATATTAAAATGGATATTTACACAGAGAAGCATGGTAAAATAAGTAAAAAAAAAAGTCAACATACCTAAATTTTAAAAACTATAGAAAAAAAATGAAAAAAAAAAACCGCTCTTATCATAATGAACAAAGAACAAAAAATGTCGGAATTAATTTATGGCAATAATAAAGTAGACTGTATGAGTTTGTTAGCGGTTTATAGGGCAGACAGCTTGACCCAGGGCTACCAAATTTGTGAAAATATACAATTTGGAATGTAAAAATAAGCGTGTCGGGTGATTGCTTTGAAATTTTAATTATATTTTATTACAAATTAATAAAGAGTTTAACGCTTTCCTACGATAACACCTGAAAATATTACTGTACATTGAAAATTTAAAAAAAATCGGCTTTTTAATGACACCAATCAAATTGTCATACAATTTTTTCCAAAATTTTAGCATTTTTTTTTAAAAAAATTTTTTTTTTATAAAAATGTTTTTTAGATAATTTTTACAGATTTTATTATTGCAATGAAATCAAAACTATTTTCATTTTCATCTGATATTTCATAGAACTATTATTTTCTATTTGAAAGTTGAAGAAAAGATTCTAGTAATTATGCATGCAGTTTAAGTAAAAACAAAAAAAAGCAGAGTTATAGTACATGCAGTTTGAAAATAGATTATCTGGTCATCTTAGTCTTTCATGACTCCATCAGAACGATTCAGGTGCATAATAAACGGAAGTGTGAGGCTATAAAAATTACTCTGCTTTAATGTCTGTTACAATTTGATATGCATGGTGATTCATAAAGAAATATACACTTTTCAGATGCTGTAAAACAGTAACAGACAAAGACACGAACTACCTTAACGAATCTTAAGGTAGATTTACTCTTAAAGTTGTGTCTCGCTCTTGACAGAAATCACAGGTTTTTTGTGTTCCCCAGTTTAGCAAAACGGAATCTGCCATTGTTGTGAAATGGCATTTCGATCACAATTCGATCAAATTGGAATATCTGTCTATCAAGGGCATGAAAAATTTAAAACTACGGGCTTTATGTGCTAAGATGCAAGTCTTGGACGACTGACTGTCGCAAGAAGTCATTATTCAAGGACTATTCATTATTAGCAGCCCGGAAAAATCAAAGCAGAGGGTGAGTCGTGAAAAGCAGATTTCTCTGTCCACCGTCTGGAGAATTGTGAGAAAGAAACAGAAAATGATTCCATTCAAAGTGCAGGTGCTGCAAAATCTGAATAACTTTGACACGAAAGTGCCTTTAATTTTGTGCCGATATGCAGCTTCGTTTTGAAAATGATGATTTTGCCGATCACTTCGTTTTCAGTGATGAAGCGGCATTTCATGCCAGTATGAAAATGCACAAGCAAAATGTTCCATTTTGGAAAAGAGAGAATTTGCAACACATGCGAGATTAGCATAAGGTAAATTTATTCTGTGCAGTGCCCAGAAAGTAAGTGTACAATCCCTCCTAAGGGGTTACACATAAAACATCTGCGACTGTCTCGAACAAAACTTAAAATAATCATATACAATTCTGTTACAGATGGCATATAATATTTTACATTGTTCTTGATTTATAGTCCATTGAAACTCTATACATCTTTATGAATCACCCTGTACTTTAAAATACTTCGTTGAGAAAATCATAGGCATCAAATTACATATAATATTTAATTGAAATTAAACGCAAATAGTAATATTGTGGAATCAAGTGGTCGCTTAAAACGGTTAATAAACAGATGAATATAAATCAAATTAAAATTCTGCAATTTTTCTAAAATTTGAAAATGTTTAAAATTTTAAATTCTGCAAGAATCGCCAAAGTTTTACATGAAGATAATATAAAAACTACATTTTAAGAGCACGCTTTTATCAATATATTAAAAGGAAGAAAATATTTTTATCTAAAAGCCTGGAAGTCAAAAGAATATTCGGAAAGTCTTGAAAGCAGATATAACTGCTTCAGGCAAGTAGGAATTATAAGCAGTGTTACGAAATTCAGACTAACCTAGAATGATCGATACCTGAACACATAAGTCCAGGACATTTTCCGTTTTATTTCAAAATATTTTTATTCGAGTCGACAGTTCCAATTTTAAAAAATCGAAATAAATTGGAGAAGTCGCCTATTTTTTTATTGCTGTTGGAAATAGAATTTTAAGAACTTTTCAAATTTTAATTAAAAAGTATGTAAAATTATGAAGTTTTTTAGTCATATTTTCCGAAAATATTACAGTTTAAAAATTGCTTTAAGGTCATCTGAAAATCTAAATTTTTTTTCTCATTAATGATATTAATATTTTTACTGTATAATTTTTTTTTATACTTCTAATTACATAAACTATTTTTAGCATATTTTAAATATATTCCATTGCTGAATTGAAATTCAAATTGTTTTTATTACTGCTATTAATATTTTAGTTTGCTGTTTTTTCTATTATTGAGAATCAAGATATGAGAATTCGGTTTATTTCTCCATTGTTAAAACCAGATTTTAGTATAAAACTTTTTTTTAAAAAATAAGTAGCAGTGATCTTCCCAAATCTATATATCGTATACTTTAATAAATGTAAGAGAATGACTAGATTTTTTATAGGTATTTCATTTTTAAACAATGCTGTTTTATCCTGTAATATAATTGGATGCATAATAGAAAATTTTTAAAAATCATAAAAATGACATAACGCAATGAACAAAATGCTATAAGGTTTCTATAATAGTATTAGTTATATATTTATCAAAATTTGAAGTTTAAAAATATTTTGCTGGCAAAGTCATTAAAAATAAGTTACACAAAATATTTTATTGAAATTTTTTTAAAATCTGAAATATTTTATATGCAGTATGACCATTGTGATCATGGCCTAGTTGCTGATTTCTAAATTATTCGTGATAGGTATATACTTTCAGTTGAGAAAATACACTTATGTAAATAATTCTTTTTTTTTTTTTACAGTCTAAATATCATACGGTCCTTTATCATACAGTAAAATATTCTTGATATTATAGCTTTTAAATAAAAATGTCTCAAACATTTGTGATCAAATTTGTCCGATTTACGAAGCCTTGAATATCATTATATTAACATAATCAATAGTTTTATTATTTTAGGTCAATCAGTTTTGGGAGAACTCCGGGTGCTAATTGATGTATCATCTTTTAAATGGTCATTGGCGAGTTCTAAAATCACCGTATTTTTATAAAATAGGGATATTTAAATCTTCATAATTCAGTGATTTTAGTCTCAAAAGAATAAAACGTTTTTTTTATTAATTTAAGATGTTAATATCTGAAGAATATTTTATTAAATATGAGTCATAGGACTGAGAGTCTGTATAAAAGTATTGGCTTAAAGACAAAATATTCTTCATTTAGATAATTTGCCTTATTAGATGCATATACTTATTACAGATGGTTTAAAAATTGTTGGCTTCCAATTAGAGGCGATATTCTGTATGAATAATTAATGTTTGTCGTAAATAATCAGGATTAGTAAATTAATTACGGAAAACTTTTTCTTGTGGTTGTTTTTCCAGTAACTATCACATTTCATATTTATTTGATTTCTTTTAGATGTGTGTTGAAAATTAGTTTTCTAGCTTTAGATTGCAGTGAAAGTAAACTTAATTTTTGTCAATGTGTGATGGCAAGACATTGATAATAATTATTTTTCTCAAGTACGCGTAACATACAAGTGCAGGCAAACTTTTTTGATTTTATGTGTAACAAATTGCTGAAAAATATGTTTAAAATATATTTTGAAAACAAATTAAAAATAGGAAAAAAAATCGATAGTAATATATATTATTGAAACGATAATTTTTTGAATTTTGAGATGATATAAACAATTTTTTGTTTTAAGATTTTCGGATTACCTTGGGTAACTTATTCACTGGACATGCAGGATTATCGATTTCATTCTTCAAATATGTATATTTTTATTTTGTTATCGAATATGTCCAAAAGTCGTTTGTTTGTTGTACGATAAAATATCCAACAGATTCAGTAACGGATAGAGATGCTTTTTCTACATGAAAGCAGCGAATTCATAGTAGTAAAACAGAGTCGAAGCTACATAAAACAGCCCTTGCAGTAAACAGAGGCATACAAACAGCAAATCTTTAATAAACAACTGTAAAAGCACAAAGCGTTCAGAGAGAATTCGCTGAACTACTCGCTTGAATTCAATTCAATTGAATACTATCAGCTTTGTCTCACAACTTACTTTAGTTTCTGTGACAGTGCAAAACTTCTAATAGATACAAAGTTTACAGTTTTACTAACTTTCACTTTTGTCGCTAAAGTCATCGTCAAATGGTCGCAATATTTGGGGGGGGGAGTCACAGACCAGCATCCGTTAGAGCTAAATGTAAAAGTCTCTTCCTTACCATGAAAGTGACTGCAGGGAAGCAATATTCCAAATTCGTAACCATTTTTTCATATTCTTCTGCTTCAATTATATTGTTCAAGTCATGCATATATTGCAAATATAAATGTCTATGCTTAACCAATAGCATGGAAATGGCTAAGGTAGCATTTTGGCTATTGTTTGAAAGAGGCCATTCCAATTTTCCATTCTCTCCTATTCGATAAATTTTTTATAGAAGTAATTATTTCAAACAGTTAGATCCGAAACTTCGCTGTAGAGGCGACGATGTTTCAATTTTTGGAATTTGGACAAGAATATCTCTATAAACTCTCTAGAAAGCCCATTTCTTCTTTCGCGAGATTAAGAGATGCATCAGCGTTTTTTAGAACATAAAAGAAAGGGAGCAGATTGTTGAGAAAAACTATAGTTGCAATAAATACGATATCGGGAAAATTGACGTTCTTGAATTTGATGGTTCTTAATTTCTGATCATACATAGCTATATCGAAAGAAATACATAATAAATTCAGTTGACAATACTGATATCTCCTAATTTATCTTCCAAATTAGCCGTCATGTTGTTTCTATTTAGAATCTAAATGTATCAAAAACCGACTCGTATGGTAAGACTCTTGCTTTATAGCTGCCATCTCATCAGAGCGGATAATATTAAAAAAAAGCGAGACTTTGAGAAAATTTTGAAATGGCCGCGGTGGAATGGTGATAATGGCTCTGTTTCGGAAATTGAGGGTTTCAGGATCGAGACCCGATTCCACTGAAGAAGCGTCGAGTAAGCGGGTCTGGTGTACGTTAAATCCGTCGAGGCCAAACATCCTACCGTTAGCATGGTGTGGAAGTTTGGAAGGGGAGGGTATCGTTCTCGTCATCTGATCGCGGTTCTATATTATGAGATCTGTCCCAAAATAGATCTAATGTTGCTTTAAAAAGGGACCTTGAGAAAATTTTGATCATATTACTGCCATGATATTTTATCAAAAATTGATATTTTTAAATTATAAATAAAATACGGTAATTTTTTTGTGTGTTTTTTGCCTGCAGCCGAAATTTCCTCCATATATATTGGTAATCTAAGATTTACACAAATCGGAGCCCCCCCCCTCCCCAACGTAAAAACACAACAAAAAGAATTACACTAGAATTTGATTTAAAACATTTATAGTCTGGTCTTTTGGTATACTTTGTTTACGAAGAAATTAAAAAAAATATTTTGGATAGATATTGAATGAAAACGCTGTTGGGAAACCTCATACAAAAATTTCATTCCATTGTCTGTCGTTAAGCCTCTCATCTTTTTTTACAGATCTGATGATTCAGTGGAATCTTTCAGTGTTATTGAACCATCAAAGATGATAAGACAGACTGAAAATAGATACGCGATAGCATGCTTTCTATATCTAGCATATCTATTATCTTCTTCTCGAGTGTATTTTGGCTTTTATCTTGTGTTGCCAGGCTCCACACTAAAAGCTTGATAGGTATGATTTTTTTTAAAAAAAATATGTTTGTGAATTTCAGCGAACTGAAATTTTTGGAAATTTCTGTATTTCTGTTAGCCAACATATGATGGAAGTTATTGATTTATCTTTATAAGCTTAGTTGTTGATCAAATGATGGAGAAATAGATATTTGCAACATAACCTTCATTCGCGTAGACAAGATATAGTTATGTATTGAAAGGTTTCGACGAATAAGAAAAAGCAAAGAGAAACCACCATGAAAAAAAAGTAATAATTTTATTTTGGATGGTTTAGGTGTACAAATCTACTTCTGCCGATATTGTCAACAAAAATGTACCATTGGAAAAAAGGAAACGTAAGTATTATCTTTTCGTGTAAAACAATTATTTGTTTTTTATAGTGTTTATATTCAGTTTTTGTTTGCTTTTTAAAATATGTAAATATACTTTCACGTATATCTCAACATAAGGTCATTAAAATAGTTCGAATATGTTGATAATGCTAATCAATTAAAAAAAAAAAATTCGTACATTCGATGGCAGGTTGTAATTTTGCTGTACGACCTACTGCAGTTGGCGATCAGTCTGATTATTGCTAATCATTTCATTTTAATTGTAGTTTATAATTCCGCCATATTTTTAGAGTTATCTCTTGCGTATCTCAAATATTAACCCAATTGAAATTCGGTTCTCACCCCCCCACCCCCTCAGGATGTCTTGGATGGAGGAGGAACAGATTCTCATCAAAGAGTTTGAAGATGAGCATCTAGCATATAAGTAAACAAATTCTCAGTTTCCTTTGTCAATATAATAATGCTATGAACGGTTCTGTAACGCTGAAAGTTTCTTCATGTATGATATAGTGGAGAACGTCCTATTATATGGAGTTATTAAATCTAAATCACGATTTTTGGCAGTACATCACTATTTTGACTGTATAACATGCATTTGGAATGGAAAATACTGTGTTCGTGGTTATTACATTATAAAATCAATAAAAGAGGCTCTTACAGCGGCGCTTTTATCTTTAGGTGACCTTAGGCCCATCATTTAGTGGAGCCATATAAATGGGTCATTTGCCCATCAAACGAAATTGTATAATACTTTCTTCGGAATTGCACCTATTATAATAAATATTGTAAAGTATAAATTGTAATACAATATTTTAATATAATGCAACATTATATTCCAGTATATATTTAATTATAACTGTAAATACTAATATTATTAAAGCTAAAAATGCAAGGTGATTATTCTTTTCCCTTTTAGGCGCTATTAATTTAATAAATTTCTGAACATCATATTATATGTATATAATATCTCTTAATCTAATTTTAATATTAATTAATCTCCAAATTTTGATCTTATCTCATATTAACTTCATTCGAAAATGGTTTCTTATTTCCTAATACAATTCCACTTTTTTTTTTATTTAATTACCTTTAACACGCGCTCTATATAAAACGGCTCACTTCAGCATTTTCTCACCCTCCGAGTAAAGGGATAAAAATACATAAAGCTTACAACATTCTTTTAAAGATAGCTAATAATCCCTTTCCTAAGACTAAACGTGTCAAAGAAATCTCTATCAAAATCTCATAGCAAGACCACCGAAGGGAAAATTTTCAGTCTTTTTTGTTCTTCTACTTTTGTGACGCAATATAGATTGATGTACTTTTACCGCTTTTTATCTGTATAAATGCCTCCGGAATGAAATAAATCGAAGTTCAAATTACCAAAGGTTTCTTCTACTCGGCCACGCAACTGCTAAAATATATTTATATATATAAGAGAGAGAATAATAAGCAAGGCAAGATAAATGCTAAAAATAGAAATATAATTTTAAAAAATGCAAGAATAAAAATAACAAAGTGAAAAACGAAAGTAAACCGAATTAAAGAAGAAACAGTGCTTAAAAACATACGAAAAAAAGCAAAAACACACACGAAACGAATGAGCGAAATGCTTCAATTCAAAGAACGCTGTGGAAATAAGTAGTAAATCAATATTAAAAAGAGGAGCCATAGTTTGAAATTTCCAAAACAACGATTTATTGTGCTGTTACAGCATTCAGGATGAAGATATAATCATTTTACTTAATTATCGGATACTATCTGCAGAAAATGCTGCGATTCCTTTTGCAATCCGCAATGATTTCGTACCCTGATGAGCATATTAATGCTTTGTTTTGGAAATTTCAACCAATGGTTCTCTTTTAGGTAGATTCCTATAGGAAGACTACCCATTTTAAAAGTTCTCATGACAAGATTTAGGGAAAATTTCTCCAGTTCTTCACCGATCATGGTTTCTAGAACCCAAAACTACCCTTCGTTCAAAAGTTTATACAAATATTGCCTATGTCATCTTATAAACTGGATAACTAGAGTAATTTTGTTCGGATTTTAGCTGGCGTGGAATATGTTGTTAGAAATGTAAAAATCTTGTACTAGTTTGTAAATAACCCATCTTGCTCAAGGAAGGTGGGGTGACATTTTCATTTCGCTATAACTTTCTTAATATTGAAATAGAAAAATAAATTCCATTTGCCAAATGAACACCTCATTTTGAAGAACTTTTGAATTTTAAGTTTTTCGATAACTACAATACTTTAGTTAGGGGCTGAAAAAGGATTTTCATCCTTAATTTTCACTGTTTCTAACATGAACTTATGTTGACAGATAGTAACTCGGATGCACCTTTGCTATCCAACTTGCCGAGAGGAATTTTTAATACTAATTTACAATTTATATATAACTTTTCTATATAGTTTCATTATGTCACGTTATTCTTGGGAATGATTGTGAACACGCAAAAATGCATTTCTACGGATTACATGAACTGTTTTGCCTGGGAGCACCAAATACCATGTGAATCGTGTTTTGTGTTCTGCTCGTCATGGCATTCTAGAACAGTCCTCAAATATTTGGTGGTTTAGCACACATATTTATTAATTCGTCGGAAAAAGATCTGTTCAATGAAACTCTCAATATATTTTTGAAACGCAAAGTGATAGGTCATATATATAAACTTTTCTTATCGTAGAGTTTGGGTTGCGATTCCCATTTGTTACTTTATAAGGAAATTGATACTATCATTCTAATGGAAATAATTTCTGAAATGATGTAATGATAACGAACAGTATGTACAAGAAATAATAAAGGGAGTAGTTTTTTTAAAGGGTACATAAGCCACTAAGAGTAATTGGAAATGAAAGAAAAACAAAATGTTTATATTCATTTGTGTATATTGGATGAAGATAATGGTGTTTATTAGAAACAAAGCAAGAAGGATGAAACCAATCTTAAAACAACAGCATTGAATTGAATAAAAAATATACAATAAGGCAAAATACCAAGTCTGGTCTAACTCCTTTAGAACTCTATTAAGTGCAGAAGCTTTATTTCTTTTTATTTACAGTGTAGAATAATAAGTAACCTCTTGAATTTCAGTTACAATGCAAGCAAATGAAAAATAAACACTTTTTACTTGTAAATAAGCATGGAATCCGCCATTGTATGCTGTTACTCTTTAAAATAACAGTTTACAAACAGCGAAAAAGAGAACACTACTGAAATATTTAAAAAGATGAAACAATTTGTATAAAAGATGTATGTCTCGTATAAATAAAAAAATAATTAGAAAAAAAAATAATCTTAATCTTAATAATACTCTAAACATATGCAATCTGCAGCACGTTTGTTTTTATAGAGTCTCGGTAGTTGTTTTCTAAACTCTGAGATAGACAAATAATTCTAATTAGAAAAAAATATTTTAAATTACATAAACAACATAAAATATAATTTGTAAAGTTAATTATGTATTTCTTAAAACATTAAGAAGTCTAAACTAAGTAATTAAATTAATTAGGTAAAGTAATATAGTTTATTGTAACTATTAGTCATATTTAGTAAAATATTCTTGAGGCACCAGCATTTTAAACAAAGAAAAAGTTACATTCTTATGAAACCAAAGCTGGTCGAATTATGAAGTCTTGGATACTATTATTTCAGACTACGTTATCAGCCGTATGGAAAAAGATGCTCCAATCAAATGATGACGTTTCCTCGTGATGCCTGCTGATTGGTCTAAAGTAATGAAATGCAAAGTTCCATAACTAGAGTGATTTTGGTAATAGAAAAGTGGAAATTTCTTTGCTTTAAATTTTAGTGTCAGGAATATTTTACTAAATATAACTAAAAAAACCATGGAATTGTATAAAAATTTAAACTTTCTCATTTTTCAACAATCTAATTCAGACAATTTAACATGTAATCTTTTATGCCATTTAAAACATGCCACGAATTGAAAATGTCTTTTCTGACGGTTTTAGAAATTATCTATTTTCTATGATTAGAAAGAAAAGAATAGAAATCCGTCTCGTGATCCCATGGCCCTAACTATTTCGGTCATTGAAGAGTTAATGAACATGATTAGAGAATTTAACTCTAGAAAGCTTTATTTTTTTTTACAAAAAATATATATGTTTTGATTAATTTTAATAATTTTGGAAAATTATTTAAAAATTTTAATTATTTTTTCTTCAAATTTAAAAAAAATTAAAATATGCCAAATGATTATATTATGAATTAATATCCCAGTGACACAAATCGCATTATAACATTTTCTGCAATAAAAATGAAAGTCCTCTTTTTTTACCAATGTATTTTTTACAATGCAAAAATATTATTTTGATAGTTTTTTTAATGGTACAAATATCCATACAATAGTCATCTTGTTATTTTCCATGTTTCGAATTTAAATCTAATTCTAGTACCGCTATTACTATTTTTGGGTTTTTTTTTTTCTAAAAATTTTATTAAAAAACATTTAAAAAGATTTCCAACCATTTATTACTACCCTTTGGACAGTATTGTGAAGCTTATAAAATGGAAATAAAAATATATAGCCAAATATCTACACAATGTATTGTAGAGTTAACATATTAATAAGGATATTAACAAAGAATATATAAAAAGAAAATTATTTACAGAAATTACAAACATAGATAGAAAAACTGAATAAGAATTGTAACTGATTACAGTAAATTTCTACTTTATAAAAAAGAAGAAATATCTGCTATAATGATAAAAAAAAGTATCTACTATGATTGTAAAAAAAAATAATGGTCCAGTGCTTCGTGTATTTTTTATCACAAAATGGTCGATGAAAGAGCAATTTGAAAACCTAACGTGAATTAAAAAAAAATATTTTGATTGATAGTTTTTAAGAATAGAAATTCTTTTAAGAAGATAATTAAAAATATAAAGGAACGAGGTGAATCTGAAGTGCTGTTCTTTTCTTGGTCTTGAAGTCGAGACACTTCTTACTTGAGGTTACGGAAACAGTGAATCTCTTGTTTTCATTGATGAATTTGTTTTTATTTTTATAAAAATAAAAACATAAACATAAAAAATAAAAAAAATCAATAAAAAAGAGAATTTTTTTTTAATTTAAGAATTTTTAAACGTAAAAACATTAAAATTTTAAAGTTTTTTTTTCCTCACTCTCTCTTTATTTACTTTTTTTTTTTTTTTTACTTTCTTGCATGTTTAAATCTGTTATTATAAATCTCCAGCAGTATATTTTAAAAACGGTTACATTCAAAATGTTGAAACACTTAATTACTTTGAAGAAGAATCTCTTAGCTAAAGAATTTGATTCTAATTAAAATTATTTTCTTCAGAGTATTGCACATTTTAAGCTAAAATATATAATATTATAATCCTTAAGGCAGAAAATAATTTAGCTAGATTTGCATTCATTGATTTTTTTTTCAAAATTTCAATAATAACACCGTTTCTATCAATAAATATAATTTTTTTGAAAGAAGTTTTACTGCTTCCTTCGTTTGGAATTGGCGGCCAATAAAGTATTTCATTGCTTATAAGGCGATTGCTTTTATATTTTACTAGTCTCATTTGACGACCCGCTGATTCACGGAAGATATTAGCTATATTTAATTCTAGTTGGATGGTTTAGATATATTTTCCTATCCATGATTCCGCCAGATTGTTAGACATTAAAGCTATATTTTAATTGTTTTACATATTAAAATAATATAGCTTTACCATTGTGCACGTGAGCGTTTTTAGTGGATACTAGACTTATGACAACGCTATTAAAAAAGCGGAAGCGAATTTTCTAACTTTCGTAGAATTGCAAAATCATTTTTTATTCGTTTTGTGAACTACAAAGATATTAAATATAACCCTGTTTTTAAACTTTTAACAACTGAAGTAAAACCCTTAAATAATTGATAAAACAATAGAAATGCTATGAATCTCACGTCAGTAATGCATTCTGTTGTTGAAAATTGAGCCTTTAAAATTTTTTATTTATTTTTGCTGTTTTAAGAGTTATTTTTAATGAATGGAAATAGACAGGTTACCGTTAAAGTATATAATGCAGTTATTTCATAGAATACCTAGTTATTCCATGAAATAACTGATCGTGTCCGTTAAAGTGTGTAATATGTTATTAATTTGACACTTTAACTAGTTATCCTATGAAATAACTAGGTATTCTATAAATTAACTAATGAGAGACAGTTAAAGTGTAAAATAAACAATTTATCTAAAATGAAATTAAACTAATGATAGACAATTAAAATGAAAAAGAAGCCATTTATCTCATTTATGCAGTGAATAAATGGTATTTATGGAAACGTACCATAAAATCATTTGTTACAAGGATTACTAAAATGACATTTGGAATGACAAAGAACATTATTTCTAAAACAAAAACATTTTTTATTTCTAAAATAAACAAAAACATAAATGCAGTAGGGGAGGAAGGTAAAGGTATTTGTCGTGCGAGATATATGATATAGATTATTTTAGACTTTAACGGACTGCAGATCGTCATTCTATGAAATAAATCGTTAAACCATGAAATACAAGAGAGTTTTACACTTTAACGGACACGATCAGTTATTTCATGGAATAATTAGGTATTCTATAAAATAACGGATTTCATACTTTAACGGTAACAGACGCATACGATACACCACTGCATAGAGGAAAATTCAAAGTTATGTATAAGCATTCCATTTGTTATGCAACAAATGTCGAATCGGAGGTGCATTTCGTGCTATCTTTGAAGTACCTTGTTATTGAACTAATTGCTGCAGCAATTCGATTTTACCGATCTTGACGAACAGTAGCTATAGATTTTAAATACCCATCATGCCTTTGGTCCCTAAATTCTGAGCTCTCAGCTTCATCTGTTTGTAGATCTATGGTTTTTACGTTCGAAACCAGTTCTGATTCACTCAACATTTCCTTTTGTATGTGAAACCATCTTCTACGAATTTCTTGCACCCCTGTAAATCGGTTTATGACGAGGTGGCTCTTTCTTGAACTTAAAATGAAATGCACGATGCCATTCGGAAATGGATTTATTTTTAGCATACTGCAGCATGCAAAACGACTTTTACTGAGGCATCGCCATTTCCTTATAAACAAACAATAGGGCCTCTTTTTGCTGGGATTATCTGCATGCAAAAAATAAACTTTATTTCAATATCCATAGTTGTATCATATACGTCTCTATGTATTAGGAATCCGTAGGAATAAATATCTTAAATTTGTTCCTTCTTTTTGAATAAAACTGTATTTTTTAATGAAAAATATCTTGTATTTTTCAGATATTTTTAAGTAACATAGTATTGAATATACTTTTTTTAAATTTTTAAGTATATTCAAATAAATTTATTTTTATGTGAGAACATGCTTTTTTGAGGTTTTTGTAGCCCCAAAATACAAAGGCAGAAAATTGGCGATTTATCTTATTGGCAATTTTTGGGGCATCAATTTTTCGCTATTAGGGTAATTAGTAAATGATAAAGAAGGTTGTCACATTTGGCGACTTATCGCCAACAAAAAGTTACAACTTGACGTGAATGTCCTCCATGTACCTGATCCTCCTCTCTAGCCAATAAAAGGCAGGATCGTAAGAAGTTATAGCTCGAAGATGCACAAAGAAGCAAACGGGAATTAACATGAAAGAGCGAGGAGAGGTATTGAAAGGTATATATAATATTATTATAATAATATAACAAAAGATTTTGGGTTGGAAAAAACCATAGTTTTTCTAAAAATTAAAAATTGCACATTAATAGTCACATGATCATTCCAAACCAGTTTAAACCAGATTTTCGCAACAAAAAAAAATTGCCTTTGAGATAAAGTGTTGGAACTTGACCGATTTGAGATGGAAAAATAACCACCGTTTTTCTAAATATCGACGCATGCGTAATCTGATAGTTATTTTATTGTTTCAAACGGTTTAAACTGGTTAAAGATTTAAATTAATAAATACAAACAATGACTTAAAAAGCACCCCCTATACATAAATATACCAATATACATAAATGTATACAAAAACAAATGAATTGGGTGATATATATGCTTCCTGCAGCTTAAAAAAAAAGAATTTTGACTGTAATTAGTCCGACAGACGTCCATTTTTTCGAAATCGTACAAACTATCAAGAAAATTTCTGCATTCTGATCTTGTGAATGTGAATATTTTAAAAATTCCTACAATTCGAACAACTATATTTATTATTAAGTTTTAATATTTTCTTTATTTAACACATTTATTATGCTGCTTTTATTGCAATTGACCTCCATACAAGAAAGTACAAGGCAACTATTAAGAACCCAGAACACATATCAGAAAAGAAATACAAGCTATCAATCTATCGTTCAAATTCCAATAACAAAACGGCTTAAAAACATTCGATCTATAAAATTTATTTACTTTCTATTTAAATGGCACATCCTCTTTGTTATTCCAGAATTAGTTTGAATAGTATGACATATATAATGAGCCTTGAATAAATATAATAAAAACAGTTTTTAAGCACACGTTTGTACGTGCTTATTAAAATAAAAATATTTTAAAATTTAATTTTTTTTATTTATCGCAATTATTATTTGAAATCAATTTTTATCAAAATCGTTCACAGGTGGCATTATAATTGAACCCTAGAATGCATGCCTTTTTTTTTAACGAAAAAAATACATGTTTTGAATAGTTGCATATAATTTAGAAAAATTATTTAAAAAATGTTTAATTATTTTTGTCGTGAATTTTTTTAAAAATTAAAATGTGCTAAATGGTTATATTATGAATTAAACAATATCTCAATGACGCAAATCACCTTATAACAATTCTGAAATAATAATAAAAGTACTATTTACCAATATATACTTTATAAGGCAAAGGAAAAAAAAATATTCTAATATTACTTTTAACGGTAGAACTAGTCATACAACAGCCATTCTCACATCTGCTTTCGTTTCAGAAGTGTTTCGATATATCAAGACCTTTAAATCTACCCGATTTCTTCTTTAATTTGGTGAATTACTCAAAAGATAATAAAATCCATCAGCAAATACAGTCACTTGCATTTTAAAACATTTATTTGATTTGGACGCAACAATATCAATTCACACTCAAAACACGGCTATATACAATGCTTATATACAATCAGTTACGAAACATATTTTACATTGATGGAACAAGAGCACGCAGGCTCGTGAACAGTCCGTTCACTTCAGTTCGTTTTTAAACGTGGACGGTCTTCTTCACAGCCATCTTGGTATTTTTTTCAAGTTTCCAGATTAAATCTTATTCTATTACCGCTATTGCCTATATCTGTCTTTTCTACAAATATTTGTCAAAAAGCATTTAAAAAAGATTTTTCAATCATTGTTGCTCTTTGGAACAGCCGTGTGAAGCTTATAAATGGAAATAAAAACTTGTAATCAAATGGCTACTCGTTGCATTGTAGGGTTAGTAAAATTAATTAATTAATAATTTATTGAAATAAAAACTAAAATAAGATATCGAGATAAAAATTCATGGTTGTATGGAATTCAAAGAATTTAGCATATTTTGAAGCGAACAAAAAATTCATGACAAAATTCTGTTTGAACAAATGCAAATCAAGTTAATAAATAATCAAATTAAACAAATAATAAAATCGATTATCTCGAATAAAAATCGATACCAGTGAAGGAGGAGAAGTTGAAGTTAGATGACCAAGAAGAATTCAGGAAACACCCTAAAGCAACCTACATTGTTTTCGTAAACGCATACAAAACGTTCCTCAAAACAAATCAAAACCTCCAGTTTATTTTCCCTTCGTTTAGTAAACAAACAGTTCGAATTTCAAAATTGCTCCAAGTGATTCGTATAGAGACCGGAAATCCTGTCATTTTCGATGAACTTAGAAAACCTTCGTCGAAAAGGTAAAATAATAATAAAAAAAATTAATTTTTTTTTTGCTTGTCATTTGAATTGTTAAGCCTAAAAGTAAGAAAAGGCATTTTCTTTATCTGCACGCGTTGGCATGAAATCGACGCAAGATACGATAATAAAATAAAATAAAATAAATTTTAACAGGATGTTATTCCTCCATGCTAATAGAATATAGTGAAATAAAGCCACAGGATAGGTTGCTACTGTTTGGATAGAAAAAAAAATATATAATACTAAATGCATACCATTTACTGTTCTTTTTTTCCCCCTTCTTTGAATTTCAACTATCTGAAATCACACAATTCCTTTCTCTTTTTCCTTCCATTTCCTTTCTTTATAAGAGTTAAATTTTAATGGCTTTCAAGTTCAAGCTCATTTTCAGCCACGCCTGACGATATCTCCGCCTATTTCGAACAGAACAATACCTTGAAAAACATTCCACAAGAACAGAATCCGGAAATATTCGTATGGTTTGAAAAAAAAAATAAAACGCTTATTTATTTTCTGAGCTAGGTGTGGAAAATAAAGTCCACCGAATTTTATTTTACCATTGGCGTTTCGCTAGTAAAATGTGGGCAGCTGTTTTTCGGGCGAAACAAACCTCGGTCATTTAAAGAATTTATATCGTTTCTAGGAATTTTATTTCAAATCACAAACACCAGTCAGGCATTTTTATGGAATTAACCTTTAAGGCATAATATTGAATGAATAGTTGCTGAACAATATAGAGTATTAAAAAAGTTCCGCCTCTAACGTGGTCAGATTCGCTATGATTGGTAGTTTGGAGGTTGGAAAATATTTTTATTTGCTTTTTCAAGAACAATGCGACAAAAAAAATTGAAAGGTGCTGGCCGGGCATATTTCAGATTGTCACGTGCGAATATAAATTTTGGCATACGTGTACTTTAGTTAGGAAATTGTTTTATTATATTGTACACAGTCATTTGATAACCTTAAAAGTTTATTTCGTCATCTGATGTGCATAAGGCATGATGTCAAGTTTCAAATCTTTTGGACATCTTATAATCTGAAAAAGGAAATGATGCCACACCATAGCATACTTATAGACTTTTGCTATATCTCTCGAAAATTGAAGCGGGGTCATTTTTTAATGCATACAGATGAAATAAACTTTCAAATTTAATAAAAATTGGTAAAATCGGTATAATGATTAGGGTTGGTGGATTTATTTGGATAGAGAATGCACAGTCAAATAGTGTTTTTGAAATTTCTCCCAAAAATGATTGGTGGAGTGAAAGACACATCTATAAGTTTTCTTACGAAACAAAAACTAGCAAATAGGATCGATAGTTATGATTGGGGTTTTAGGTTTTTGGTTTTGGCGTTTATTTTAAATATATAGATGGAATTTAAAATATCGCCCTTCATTTTTTGAAAAAGAGAAACAGTGTTTAAAATTTTAAGCCTCATTCTTATTCATATAAATGCAAAATGAATATTATAATGGTTCTAAATAAGTTAAAATGTGCATTTATTATAAATTTAAAAGAATTTTTAGAATGATAATTAATTTTAATCAAATATGTTAAGAATTTAACATTAATAATTGTAAATAAGCCAATTTACTATGCAGTTAAAAGTCATAAAATATTTTTACCTACATGGCTGAATTCATTTAAATTCATCAAATTGTACCACATGGCACAAAAAAGATACAATATTCCTAAAAACGCGGAGACATTTATAAATATCTCTAATCAAAGAATACGAAGATACAGACGTAAAAACCTTTTAAAAACATTTCAGAATTTCGAAGCAGTTAAAAAAAACCCATAAAGTTATTAAAACAGAATTTAATTCTTAACATCCGCTAGGAATGCATATAATGTTGAAGAAATTTCGTGGAAATTCATTTTAAACTTTTTGGACATATTAACTTTTTTCTGACGCTGAAAAGCAGATAAAAAAATTTGTTAAAAACATTTAAAAATAAAACTTCCTATCTCTAATTAAACGGAAATGTTACCGAAATAACTTCAACTTCTACTTTTTTAATGATAGGTAGGAATAAAAATGAAGCAGTTTTGGCATTCGAAGGAACTATTCTTTTTCGAATGAAACAGATGGCAAAAAAGTTACGAAAATTTTCTTAAAAATGTTCTCTTTGATGCAGGTGGAAACTTTAAATGACAAGGAAAAAAAAAAAAAAAAAAAAAAAAAACCATCGCTTTTCAAACAACATTGCTTCATCACAGTAGTTACCGGGATAATGATAAATGAAAAGAATGAATTTAAGTTCTTTTTAACCCTTTAAAGAGGCATTTTTTTAAATAACAGTAATATATTAAAATATTTTTGAGACTGAGTTGATTTTACAGAAGCAATTCATTTAACTTTGCTTAATTAATTAGATTAATAATTAGTTGATTAATTATAGGTTGAGATAAAAAAAACAACCAAATAATTGTTTTTGTTCCATCAAAAAAATTGGACGAGAACTTGTTCCACCCTTCTTTATAACTGTAAATATAGGCTATTTATTATCTCAAAATCTCTATTTTTACTAAAATAAAAGGGAATGTGTGTTTGTTTGTGCTCTACATGATAGAAAGTTTGATTTAGAGCTATGTGTTTGGTATTTGGGGGTTGGTAATACGCATTTCGGCTCGATTTCTATAATATTTAAATGAATTAAAAATTAAGCGAGACTTTGTCGTTTTTACATAATTTCCTTATATATTTCAGCACAAAAATTTTTATCTCATTTCAAAATTTAAGAAATGGTCTTTTTAATAATATAGTTTTAATAAGCATGCTGATTTTCCTTGAATTTCGGCAATTTTTTAAAAGGCATTTCTTTGCCTAATTTCCAACAACAGATTGCATTGTTGAAATGAAGTTTTAAACGTTTTTATTGTTTCATCAATTATTTAACCACGTGATTATTTTCTATTGTTGAAAGCTAAAGAAAAAGAATTGTTTCTGTTTAATATCTGTGTGGTTTACAAGACGAGTAAAAAAGTGGTTACAATACTGTGAAAGAGGATTGATGAAATGGTCAATTATATTTTTAATATCCCTATGATATCTTAGGACATATCATGATTTAAAATAACAGGACTTTTATGTCTTACAATTCCACAGAATCAATCATGAACTTGAAACTATGTCTAAAAGATTTAACTAAAATTAAATAGGTTTAATATCCCCGGCGGACCTTCTGGTCGTGAAAGGCTACTAGAAATAATCAATATACAGTACACTCCCGATTATCCGCGGAATTGGGTGGCGCGGCCGCCGCGGATAACAAAAATCGCGGATAATCCGAAAAAAGCTAAAAACGGGTATAGCAAAAGAGAAAACAGTCATTCCAACTTTGAAACATCGTTTTATGTACAATAAAACGTAAAATAAACAGCAGGAAATGTTTAACTAACGCTTAGTATATCACTCAAAACTAACCTAAAATGGGTTTTGTTAATGAAAACAGAAAAGTGCTTTGTACTTACGAGAGGTGTCAAGAATACACAGAAAAATTAATATATATGTACTGTTTTAATACTGTAATATATTATGTAATTACAAAAGCATAACTGTAAAACTACACCTTTTTGAAGAAATCAGTCATTTGTATTTGCTTCTTGCTTTGGAAGCATTTTCTCTTTGCTTGGAAGAAAAAAAAAAAAAAAAAAAAAAAAAAAAAACTTAGTGTGCGGCAGGCGCGGATAACCCTCCCGCGGATAATCGGGAGTCTACTGTATAGCTATTTTGATTATTAAAATCACATTATGCCATCAAAGTATTTACTGATATTTATTTTTGATCCCTGAAATTACTGAGAAATAGCTAGACATTAAAAAAAAATGAGGAATTTTGTAGTAAATATACTTTTCTCCACCTAAGAAAGCGTTAAAGCTGATTTTATCAGAAAGCAATAAATGAATATCTTCTTTCGTATGCTTGCTTATATTTAAAATGTGTGTGGTTTACAAGCCGAGTACCAGCAAGCGAGTATGAATATCAGCGAAATCAAACCCAAAGCATAAGTAAAATTGTGAAAACAGAGTTAAACAAATATTTTTTCCGTGTTTACTTCGTGACAATGATATCAGTTGTTGAATTATGAAATATAAAAATCAAAACAAACTACAAAAAATGAAATGCGCTAAAAAAAAGGGGGAGGGGGATTTGAAATTTTCTTGCAGATGATATCATTACGATTTAAATTAAATGACAATGATCTTCGCGACTCTTGATTTCCTGAATCCGTCAGGGCCAATCGTCCTCCCGCTGGTGTAGCGTGGTGTGGAGAGGTGTCGTCCTCGTCATCTGACCGCGGTTCAAAATTACGAGATCCGTTCCAAAATAGCCCTAGTGTTGCTTAAAACGGGATGTTAATATAACTTTAAAAAAAACTTGATTCCCTGATTTGGCTCCTTGCTAAATTCGTGAAGAAGTAAAACTTCTCCCAGTTGCCATGGAGCAGCGAAGAAACAGTAGGAAAACAATTAATTGAAAACTAATGAACAAAGGTGTTTTGATCGTTCTTGTTTTAAATAAAAAAAGAGAGCTGGTCGTATCATGAACTAAAACATTTGAAAATCATAATAGTATTAGAATATCGCATGTAGGAATTTTAGTTTTGTTGTAGACTGTTAATATTTTAAATTTTTTATATAACAAATAAAACCTAGCATGAATATATTGACCTCAAATTTTTCTTATACTAATACAGTAAGGAGAATTTTGTGTTTAGTTTAGCGGTACAGTAAAGGGAACCGAGTATGCATTTTCTCATTGAACAGTCGGATACAAAATTCGATGCAAATCAATAATTCTGGCGATAAAGACATACGCCAAATTTCATTACCTAACTCGTTGCGTTTTTAGAACTATTGTTTCACGAATGAACAGACAGACAGACGAATGAACAGACAGACAAATCTTCCCTTGCATAGGCGTTTATCTGTAAGTTTTATGTAAAGCTATATTATATTTTTCATCTTCTAAATTATATGATTTTTGAATCCACACGTCTACTATTAAAATATGTAAGAAAATAGACTTGAATCTAAAAACTCAATTTTTAGATTCAAGGGGGCCAAAAATGGGAGGTTCATTAAAATTTCAAAATATTTATATAAATATTCGACAATATTTTTTTTTCGCGGGTAGATTTTTATAAGTAAAACTTCATAACTTACAGGAAGCAAAAAAATGCGAGCTTCCATTTTTTTTGATAAAATGAAATTTATATTTTTATTTTCTAAACAGAAGAGTTAAAAATGTTTTCTGCGACAAATAACGCGTGTGTGACCTAATTTTTCAAATCTACCCAGACTGAAAGGTTGCTTCACTGTTCAAATACAATATTTTTAATGAAGTGTCTATGAATAATTGATTTTATTTTTTGCGCAACATATTTGTATACCCCAAATAGGTTTTAAAGATAACGATTCACCTCCCTAACAGTTTATCGATGACTAAATTAATTTTTTTTTCCTTTCATGAACATGGCATTACGAAATTAGGTTAGTTTCATGGTAACCGAAGGGTTTTAACCAAATCGTAAACTAGCTCTTATTTTTTTTCCCCATTATTTTTTTTTCAAAAACCACTTTGCGATAGCACCGCTCGGAGCATAAAAGATTCAGATTTCAACCCATTTTGTACTAGTTTAACTTTCAAGGCCGGAATAGTTTATAAAAAAATTGATTTTAATATTCTAAATGAGTATAAAGTTGCTAAAGGAAAGGGGAAAAGTCGCTCATAATATATATATATATATATATGATATAGGGGCAAAAATAGTTTTAATAAAGAACAAACGAAACATTTTAAAAACTATTGTTATCTTTGATTTCAAAAACCATTTTTAACAAAACTAAATGTCATTTTTATTATTTTTTTATTGTTGTCTGGGATGACTGGGTCATTTTCGTGATATCAAATCTCATTCGATTCCATGCTTACACGGAAGCCACAACTGAATTTTCGTCCAAACAATTACTTTGTATTAAATCAGTAAGTACACATTTCCCTTTTCGTGCACAACTTTATTCCTGAATTGTTGAATATTAAAATGAACTGTCTAGAGGCCCTGAGTCCGTAACTTCTTTTTGCGTTATTTTCGGTCTAAACCAATATATCATTTAAAATAAACGTATATTTGAATATATTCGGATTAAAATCGAATATAGCTTAAGTTTTAAAATAGAATTCTTAAGAACTTTTTACTTTCTCATTACGAGCATTGTCATTAGTCATAACATAGACATAATTCTTTGTCTCATTAGGCATAATTCTTAAGAACTTTTTACTTACTCATATACAAGTATTATCGTTAGTCATAACATAGATAAAATTCTATGTCTCATTAGGCATAATTCTTAAGAACTTTTTATTTTCTCATACGAGCATTCTCATTAGAAATATATAAAGAATGTAGTCGTAAAAAAAAATGAGCTTGGGATTTTGATGATCTCCATATTTCAGACTTCTATGACTTTGAAAAAAATCATTTTTGGAATTTAGTCTGTCTTGAACATGAAAATCCAAAGGAATTTTAATCTAAAGGACTGAAATTTGGTCTTCATGCATTTCTATCCATTTTTGAATGAAGTCCATCCAAAGGAAGTTTCTTTGTGTGGCCGACTGCAAATGATCGCGATAACTTCAAAGAGCCAAGAAATAGATGAAATTTGATACCAGGTTTAAACCAGGGTACTTGTTGGTTGTAACGGCGACCAAAAAAGCACCAAGAAAACATTTAGCTAATTCGGCAATTTCAATAGTCAAACTATATAGCATGTGATTCCAAAATTTTTCATAATAAATAATAATGCACTTGAGTATATTTTTATAATTTGGCGAAAAATTTTTTTGACGCTTTTTGGTCGCTGTTAAAACCGAGTTGTACCTAAACCAAATCCATTTAGGGATGATCATTTGTCTACCTATTTATTTGTGTGTGTGTGAAAGTAATAGCAGAAAAACGCAACGATTTAGAAAATTTAAAGTTGGCATGTAATCTTACTAAATTGTAATTATATGTTAAATTTGAATATAAATCAATCGAAAGAAATCCCATCTAAAATGTATACCTGATTTCTTTCATTGTACTATGAAACACGAAACGCTCATGTATGAGACTGAAAATAAAAAAAGAGCATGTTTTTGTGGCGTTTGACTTTGTCCAAGGTTCATAATTATAGGACATTAATTATATATAATTATAAGATAAAATAGAGCGATAACATCTTTATCAGGAAGTATGCGAGAAAGTTTCGGAGTGACCACTCCCCCCTGATTTTCCTTATTTTCAAATTCATTAGCAAATAAGCTTACAACCCTATTTTGAGAAAATGGTTGACTCATTCACAAGACGAAAGCTATGGCAAATTCCAGATTTTAATATTTAAAATGCTTTAATTATTTTTTCATTTTATTTACCTCTTTTTAAGACCATGGGAAATATGCTTCCCACCAAATGTATCAATCTTTGTATGAAATTATGTAGGTTGGCATCAGTTCCGACACATTTTTTTAGTGAATCAGAAACTTAGATGCTTCAGTTCTTTATCTCACACAAAATGTGTCTTGGTTTGTCACTTAATTATTAATGAATCAAATTAAATTTATTTAATAAGCTAAATGAATCCCTTTTCTTATTCTAATTTCAAGCCTAAAAATATTTTAACATAATATGACTAGAAAAAAAATGGCCCTTTAAAGGGTTAAAATACTGAATCAAACTCCCTTGAAGCTGACTTAAAATTAAATGCTTGCTCATTCAGTTCATTATAACAATTTTAGTTTAAAATTGCTTACATGGTTATTATATTAAAGCGGGTTTTGTAAAGGGAGAGAGGTGCTTTAGAACATTGTTTTGGAATACCTACGGAGTTAAATCCGCCTCTGTGTGCGAATGTGTTGCAATTTGAATTTTGAGTAGAGAAATTGTTCTCAAATATGCGTGGGAGACTCATTAAAAATTGCAATATCTTCATTACTTAGTTTTAATCAGCCTAATTACCATGGTACCGGAAAAAAGAGGGAACGTTGATACAATTTAAAGAACAGAATATTTAAAACCTTTAATTTCATAATTAGCAAATTTTGAACTACATTTGGATTCCTTGTATTGAGCCTGCTTATATCGAAAATTTCCATATATCAAATTCTTATTTAGAAATATAGATTTTCAATAAAAAAAAATTCTATATATCGAATAAAATGTCTATACAACGAACAAATATATTAAAATAAAAAATTATGAATGCCTATTGCAGTTAAAAAACGGCCGTTGAATTCGATCATTAAAAGGAATATAAATGAAATAAGGGGGAAAAACATTTTTTTATGGATTTTTACTGGAATAAAAATTTTCAGAATACTAGAAGTCGTTTAAGATAAACGAATGTGCACTTGTCATTTAATTTTATATTATAACTTGAGGATTTAATGCATTCTTTTCCTAATATAGGTAGAGATTTTTATTTTAAAATTCAATTTCATTTCAGATTTCGCGTACCGAATATAGTTTCTAAATGGAAATATTTAAATGTGTTGGAAACGCCCAGATCAATAAGAGATAGAAAGCGGGATATAAAGTAAAAGTGTGGTAAAAAAAAGTATATCATTTCCACAGTACGGTTATCAGCAATTTTGAAAAGTCATTGTTGTTTGCGTATTTTTCAAAAAAAATTTAATTAGTCTGCTCTTTTAAATTTTTTTTTTAACTCTGAAAAATGAACTTTGCATAATTTAGTTAGAAAATACTGAAAAAATTAGTAGCATATATTTCTGTATATCGAAATTTTTAACATGTTTTTTTCAAGAATTTTGAAGTTCTATATATAGAGGTTTGATTATATTTTTAATTATTCGTCATTCTTACCTAGGCCAAATAAGGAAGAATTGTTTAGAAAGAGGTATTACAGAAATTTAGATTTAAAACGCGATGAAGCGTTCAATATGTTTGTATATATTAATATGGAAAATATTCAAAATGTGCCTGGTGGGTTATATGATGAAAAGTCCAATCCTTTATCCAGAAACGATAAAGGCTCTTTATTTTACACGATGTACGAATTCACAGTAACAAAACACAGACGCAGTGCACACAATACAACAACATTTGAAAAAATCAACAACCTGCTAGCAGTAAATTAGTATTAAACAACCGAACAACAGTAAGCACTCGGAGAGAACTCTCTTGGGAGAATTCGTTCAACTATCCTCATGAGCTCAACTCACTTCAAATAGCTATCTTTACTAGTTAGAGAAGTCTACTCCCCACATGACTGGCTGACTCTTTTCTGTGGGCTTCGTTTTTTATAGCTTTTATGAGAGATCATCAAATGTTCTAGAAGGTTATTAAATCTTCTCTCCTAATCGATACATCGATGACATTTTAGCAGTTTCTGGATTTTTCAATTTTTGGTGGGAAAAAAATCCCCAAATGGTCTTCAAATTTGTGGCCAAAGTCGGAGGTCACTGAATCGGCATTCTTTCAGTAGCCATTATTGCTATCTGTAAAGCTCTCTTCCTTACAAGGAAATCAACTGCGCAGAGAAGCAATATTTCAAATTTTTAAGAATATTGTTTAATAAGATTTCAGAACTGTTTTAGTAAATTACTAGCCGGCTTTGGCGACCATCTGGTTTCCCGTGATTAGTTTTCCCTAAAAAAATTAAATATTTTATATTGCTTATTGTTAATGGCATTCACAGCAAAGTATTTTTGCACTTCAAATTTTTGTAAACAAGTAACTCGTATTATTTAAGAAGATTTACATCATTATGTTCTTTTTGCTAAGCATCTCTCTAATTTTCTGCCATCTCACTAAAATTTGAATTTTAATCTAAAATGAAAGTTATTAAATGGCAGTTAATACAATAATTTTCTTGCTGAAGTTAAATAGGTTCATTAAAAAATATAAAAATAGAAAGTAGAATCACTCTACATTGAAGTTTTGTGTGTACCGTAGAATATATTTGACATTTTACTGAATATCTCAAAAGGATTATTCAATAAAAATCTCACAAATTCTTCAAAAAAAAAAAAAAAAAATATAGATAAATTAGTGTACTACAATGGAAAAGTTGTTTTTTTTTTCGATTTATAAGACCAATAATAAATTTCTAAAAAGCGCAACAATTTATAAAAATGAATACGCTTTAAACATTTGTTTTAAAAGTCATTACATATTTGTGAAGTAAATATAGTAAATTAAAAAAAAATTATCATTTTTTAACAGAAACCTAATCATCGTGCAACATTTAGTTTATCGTTGTATTTTTATCTTCAACGATACACTAAATAAATGAAATGAAAGAAAAATACAAGATGAAATACTGGTAGCAACAATGAAAACAATACGAGTCTTGAATATCTTTATAATATTGTTACGAAATTTTTTCTACAAATATCGCCACTCAGTTGTAATAACTCAGCGCATTTAATCTCTAGTTCAGCAGCTTGCTTGCTGTCTAATCCTCTAAAATCTTTTACTTGTCGGCGACTCCGACTCCTCTCACACACGACTTCTGACGATCCACACAACTACACTGCAGCTTCAGAGTGCCCGTCTTTTATAGTGCCGGGAGGCGGGGCTAGAATCTTCAGACCAATCAGGGCGTATCTGAGTGTATCTTGGTTCCTACTGGATGGATCGTGGAACTCTCTAGTATGATCCATTTAGTCACTAAACTCGCCAAATTCGTCACCAAGTCGCCAAATGGTCGACAAGCTCTCAGGTCATTGACGCTGTAGCCGCTCAGCACAGATCTGAAAACGGCCTTTCTCACGATGACACTATTCATGCCGGGTAGCAAAATTACAATTTTGTAACAATATTGTAATGACTTGATTCTAACCGATCAAATAAGAGGGTAGCGTTTAAAGACAATTTCTTTATTTACAGCCTTATGTACATAAGCGCAACTCGTTCTCATCTAGGTTAATATGATTGATAATATTTACAACACAGTTGAAAGTTAAACATGAATAATTCCTCGATTCATTCGGAGAAACAACCTCACAAGAAAAGCTAACAGACTGTTAGCGAATCCAGGGGGAACTCGAGGAATTCACCGATCTTCATGGGGTGGATCTTAACTCAAAAGCCCGAATCACACGAAGCTTCTCTGACTCCGACTGTGTAGTTTTTGCCTTTCTTCTTCAAACTTTTTGTAGCACATATGCGGATGTTGGCAAAAGTAGTTATGAAGCTGAGATTCAAATGAATGATGACTGCTGTACATTGAGGCTGTACCTCAATAATTTTTAAATTCACAGATAAATTCAGAAAGATATATTTTTGTCACCAAACAAGATTCCTAGTAATTTTTTCTTTTTGTAAAGGTTTGTAAAGTGTATTCATCAACAATCAACAGTCATCACTGTTACTATCGACAGAGATGAACCGTTAACCAAATCATATTTATCCATGTGCCTTCAGGCGGTTGCTCCGACCCACCTGAAGGCATATGAATAAATCTTATTTACCGACTCGCCATGACAGCAAAACTGGCGGGAACAATGTTTGAGTCTTAAGGGTCATCACCGGCCACGGCACAACCTTTCTCGTGGGAAGCACGTCCCGTCATCGATAGGAGATAGCCACCCCCCTCATCTCCATCATTTCTGTACCTAACAGGGTGGCGAGAACCAACCACCATACCGGGAACTTCTCATTTCTGAGGACCGCGGTGGCCTGGTGGTAAAGTCTCGGCTTCGTAACCGGAGGGTTGCAGGTTCGAGACCCGATTCCACCGAAGAGCCGTCGTGTAAGGGGGTCTATTGCACGTTAAATCCGTCCTGACCAAACGTCCTCCCGCTGGTGTGGTGTGGAGTGGAGAGAGGGGTGCCAGCTCAGGTGTTACGAGGTCCGTCCCAAAATAGCCCTCAAACGGGACGTTAATATAACTGAAACTGAAACTAAATCTCATTTCTGATGTGCCTTCCCTTGAGAATCGACAGAGATAAACCACAGGGGAATTATGATGAATTGTGCCTCAGAACGATGTATGCTATATAACAAAAGGATCGTCTATGTGTGTGGTTAAAATGAGTCAATATATGTAATCCCTGCATTAAATAGTGCGATTTATTACCTCTTGAAGTACGCGTCATTCAAATAACAGCAGCAGTTACCTGTATCTCCATAAAACTTAAAATCAAAGCATTCATTTGTCCCCTTGGGCTTCAAAATCTTAAATATTAAAAAATAAATTATGGAATTATATTAATAATGACAGATTATAAAAACGAAAGCCTGGTTCGAAATTGATTTAACTAAGAGATTTATTTTATTGTAGTAATTTTTCTTAATAATCATCTACGCACACTTCTTTTTTTTTTTTTTTTTCGAATTCTTATCAGAATATACAAGGGAAATCGAGTTTTAAATATTACTATGATTCAGCAGATAATTTTTAAATCATTAAAGATAGATATAAATTTGTAATTGGAGAAATACTCTAAATGTCGTAAGAATTATATTTTATAATGTTTGGATTTTTATATATTATAATGCCAGTTCATTTATCGCCTAAATTTCGCAATATTGTACTTTCATTTTTTTATATGGTTTTCTAAACTACTTTGTTAACAGGTAATACGTCTTATTTCCAACGTCCAAAGCCTTATTTTCTTTCTGAAAGCCTTATTTTCTTTCTGAAAGCCTTATTTTCTTTATGAACCAAAAAAGAACTTTTGTGGAAGAAAGAAAAGACATTTATCATTAAATATAATTTTATAAAACTTATTTCTAATGTGTGCCTTGATGAGAATTTTAAGCCCACATCACATTTTTTCAGACTTGGAAAGCTAATATTACAATCTCGTTATACTTTTCCAAAAAATGACACACGGTTCACTATTTGGGAACTTTTGGTTTAGTTTAACTATACTAACGACTCGTTTTAAAGCAACACTAGGACTATTTTGGGACAGACCTCAAAATTTTGAATCGTGATCAGATTTCGAGGACGACACCAGATCTTACCCCCCCCCTCACCAAACTTCCATACCACACCAGCGGGAGGACGTTTGGCTCTGATGGATTTAACGTGCTCCAGACCCGCTTACTCGACTGTTCTCCGGAGGAATCGGGTCTCGAATCTGAAATCCTCCGGTCCCGAAGCCGATACCTTACCACTCCGGTCGTACCATTAAATATTTTACGCAATTCCAACTTTAATAGATTCTTCAGCAAAATA
Organism: Argiope bruennichi; assembly: GCF_947563725.1. Lineage (NCBI taxonomy): Eukaryota > Metazoa > Arthropoda > Arachnida > Araneae > Araneidae > Argiope > Argiope bruennichi. Next base: position 45,352,559 of record NC_079158.1, read on the forward strand.
TTTTAAAACTTCAAATTTTGATTGTCATATAATTCACTCATAATATTATAAAGGCCTTCAGTTATAACGTGATATGTATCTCTCTCATTTTCTGTTACCCCTCGTAGAATTTATGGTTTAAATTAAAGTGTAAATGATTAATCTGCAATTAATATAATAATATTTTTTACTGAAACAAAGCATTTTTTTAATAATATGATTACTGATAATAGAGTCACTGAGCGTTTAAACTTTATGGGCACTAAAGAATATCTTTCTTAATTTATATAATATCTCAAGAATTTGTCAACAAAATTTTCTCAGATTCATCATGAACAGATCGATTCCTTAACAATGTTTCATTTTAAATCCATCAAACACTAAGAAAATAAAATGAATCGTTTAAAATAATCGGTCGAAAACAGGTTTAAAAAAACTACTTAAAAAACGATGTACTTAAAACTATAAGCATATACAAAAAAATATATAACTAACATAAATACAATTTGCTTACAAAAGCATGCAACTAACCTAAAAATAATTTAAATCATCCGTTGATAATGGTTGTCATGGCAACGCAATGCGCATTCGTGAATTTTCTTCGCCAATTACGCTAACGCAAATGCGTGAATTTTTTCTACGCCAGTTGGGGTAACGCTATGCAGATTATACATTTTTAATTTCCTTTATTCTGTGCTATTTTAATTCAAAAGTACTTCAGAATGAATCTGAAACATGGATTCATTAACAATGTTTCATTTTAAATGCACCAAACATTAAGAAAATAAACAGAATCGTTTGAAATAATCCGCCGAAAAATTTTAACCCTAGCCTCTTTACTGTTGGGAGAAAAAAAACTGAAGCTGTACTCATTTGGCGGTGGGGAAAATAGATTTTTTTTGGCGGGAAAGTTGGCGGTGGGGAAAATAAGATTTTTTTGGCGGGAAAGTTAGTTTTTAATTAATACTTAAAATTCCAATTAAAATTTCAAAAAAGGGACCCCAGGTGCACATTCCCGACCTCTAAGGTATGCATGTACCAAATTTGGTAGCTGTATGTCAAATGACCTGGCCTGTAGAACGCCAACACACACACACACACACACACACACATTGAGCTTTATTATAAGTATAGATAATAGACACATTCAATAGCATGCTAGTTAGCTTCGAGATTGATTTTAAAAAAGCAATAACAAATATAGTTACTCTGCTCCTTTATATAAAATGTAGTATCTCGGATTGTTTTGTCTGCATGAGGTAACTGTAGCCTATAGTTATGGAGCCACAGGTTACCGACTCTTAAAACTGGTTGCATCATTGGGCCTCTTTCTTAAGATTAACATGATTTATGTATAAAAATGATTTATGGTAAAAAAATATTAAAATTAAGTAGAAGAAAAATACCTAATAATATTTCATTATGTATATATACCTTATTATGCTTGTTTAAGTAGGTGACTGCGTTGAAAAATCGATTTTTTTTTTTTTTTTTTTTTTTTGCGAAAATATGAAATATTTTGAATTTAATATTCTTAATATCTGAACAGGTTTCTTTATAAAATCATTAGAATTTGGTCTCTAAGTATATTTTTAGGAAAGTTAGCAATGATTTTTATTTTTGCATTTACAAACGTTTTATCGTTGTTTTACATCTTTAGTTGTTATTTTCTCAAATACAGAATATGGTAGGATTTTTTCTTACGGAAAACTTCACAAACTAAAATCCAATACCAATTTTTTTGTTCAAACTTTGTCTTATTCATTGGTTGAACACCATTACTGAAGAAATGAATAGAAATACAGTTTATTTCTTAGCTCAAGAACTAGATTATATATTTCTTTAGCTATCTGTAAAATTTTAAGCAAATCATTTGATAAATCTCTAGACTAGAAGATTTTTGCCTTATACTTCTTTTTAGCCAAAAAATTTCAATTTTTCCAATTTTTTTAAAAACCCTTTAGCACTTTACTAGTATATTTTGGTTTCGTAGATGTTTTTTTCAATCTCTTTTATGCAAATATTCAAAAATATAACAGTAACAAACAAAAATATAACAATAAAAACGAATAATATATTTTTTCTTTTACAGGCAATAATCCGCAATATTAGAAATGAAAAATTTTAATTCGGAACCGGTATTCATAAGGGAAAATACCACTTTACTTGAACTTACATAAATTGAAAACTTAATGCATTTTGACTTCTATTGATTTTTGATTGACATAAATTTAGAACAAGCGTTTTCAGAAATTAATTTTACTGTGAATACACTAAGAAATCAGTTAAAAGAATATGTAATGCCTTCTTATTTAAAAATGGAAATAATCTCATATTTTTCAAATTTTGGTAAGACTTTACTCAGAAATTCAGCGACAAAAAATCCTTAAAAACTATATCTTCTAACTATACTTCTTCTAAAACTATATCTGACTTTGGAGCCACGGTGGCCTAGTGGTAAGGTCTCATATGTCGTCCCCATCATCTGACCGTGGTTCGAATTTACGAAGTCAGTTCCAAATAGCTCTGGTGTTGCTTTAAAACGGGATGTTAATATAACTAAGCTAAACATTATAATGATTTTATTTTATAATTTCATAAAAATTAAATATATATTATAAAATACTTGGAATTACAATATGCTGTTTGGCAAAAGAAAAACAATTTATTTTTGACTTTAATGACTATATTTTATATTAATAATAGCGACTATTTTAAACATTGATAATAAATAACTAAATAACAATTACAGTATATATCATCAACAAAAAACTCTTTTTAACTACAAAACAGCAATTTTAGAGTCAATTTTCGAAAACATTTCAGCTGCTTTTTTGACTCCTTTAGGTCCTATATTGGTAAATTAGATTCTAAAAATCGTCTCCTTACTTACGGACTTCAGATCTACATAAAAAAAAAAGTCAAAATGAAATAAGAAAGTAAACGTCATTAGTAAATTACCAAAGGAAATTTAGAAAAATAAAGAATCTTCTTTAATACTTAGTTTTCAACAATGAGAAAAAAAAATTCTATTCAATATTTGTAAAAATGACAAGAATTTCTTAAATGTTATTACTTGCAGATAAAAAAAAAATTTAAAAAAAAAATTCCAAAATTCTGGAAAAAATGGCAACTAAATTGATATTATTAAAAACATTATATTTTGAATTTCAAGTTGGTGTAAAAATAACTTTTGTGTGATAATATTTCTGGAGGTTACGGATGAAAAACACCAAAATTTGCTAAATTTTTAATAAATAATATTGTGGTTGTTACTTATGACACTTGCCACGGACAAGCCCGCTGTTCGAAGACAGCCGATTTAAGCCTAAGGGGGTGAGCCTCTTGTTTTTATCGTAGAGCCATCTAGGGCTAAGAGTACGACTTAACTACTCGCACGTCACAGCCCTTTTTATGGCGCGGACTTCATTCACGCATTTCATTCACTCATCCACAGATCGTAATTTAGACTTGAATCAGAGAACGATCACCCCTGATCCAGTACCCCCAGTGGTATTACTCTCGACATGGAGGACTGTGTGACCACGACAGATTTAAACGCGCGTCAGTCATCAAGCACGCGGGGAATCTTCGGCCGGCGGGGTTCGAATTCGCAACCTAAGGGACGCGAATCCAACGCTCTACCAACCTGGCTATCCCGGCCCCCAATAAATAATATTAAATCTTTTAATTACTTAAAATTTCAAAAATAAATGCTCCAACTACTACCATTTCTGAAACACGTATAAAACAACTTCGGAAGTTCTAAGTTATATAGTATGTCCTGAAGAACGCTAACACACAGTTTTTTTTTTGTTAGTAGCAGAGATATATTTTTAAAGAAAGATTCTAATATTATTCAGTATAGTATTATTTCCTTAAAGCATTGTTTTCATCATTTCAGTTTTTATAATTTGATCTGTAGATTTTTTTATATAAATTTTTATTTTCTACCTTTCAATGTATTAATAAAAACATATTATTTATTACATAATGATTCAAATTAAAAGCCTTTTTTTAAATAATTTTTTATTGCACCAATCAATTTCCCATTGCCGGAAATATCCTCCAAGTATGAAGACGTTACTTCAATTGATTCTATCGCCAGGGCGTTCCCAAACAAGGATATTTTAATTTGAATCACCCTTATTTATATTCTTGACTAATATGTTTTATGATTTAATAATTATAAATAACACTATATCTTCTAATCCATTTTTTCTAAAATTTATGGCATTTGATTATATGAAGTCAAAACTTTTCTAATATTAAACAAGTAATTAGTTTGTTCAGAAAAATTCGTCATTGGGAATGCACAATTTTACAACAGTTAAAAATACTGGTACATTCGATAAGCAAAGAAAAAAAAAAATCAATTACCAAATTCCATCTTTTCAATATGTAAGTTATTTCAAATAAAGTCACGTGAAAAATTTACAGTTTAATATTCCGATGTCTGCTTAAAAAATGTGAAATTTCCAAAATTCTGATTATATCTTTAATCTTTAACTATCAACCAATCGTCATTCCCTCGGTCAAAAATAATATTACAGGTGTTTATGATGATAATAAGAGCCTACATATAGATAGCTAAAAAATGATAACAAATGAAAAATTTTTTTTAGGAAATTGATTAATTGGTTCTTATCAATTTTCCAGAAGAAAAAAAATCTGACACACCGATATTGAGAAATGCAATTTCTACATGGTTATAGAACGCAACTCATTGAATTTTTAAATAATCTCTAAAGTTTTTTAATTTATCTCTCCTGTGTGAGATTTAGTATTGATATAAATACTAATCATTAAATATGTTAATTCCTTTTTTTTAAATTTTTGGTTGTACATAATTAGCACAATATTTATAAATCTAATTCTTTTGCTGAATTGAAGTTTTATGAGAACGTAAGTAGTAACAGAAAATTTTCTGTCTATATTTTTAAATAATCGTCTTTTGCGATGAGTTGGTTCGCTAGGCATATTTGCTTTGTATAATTTCAGTTTAATCTTTTCTGTGTAATTTGACATTGTTTCTTTTAATGAAGTATTTTCAAGCCACAAATTGTGATGAATATTAAAGCCTTGTAGTTTTAATAACCGTGCACTTGTTCCGCTTATTATATACATGAACCTTTCTAGTGAAATCAAATCAGATTATTCATATTGCCATTAATGGCTTAACAGTTCCTAGAAATCTATCTTCTAAATGCATGATTTTTTTAAATTCTGCAGAAGTAAAGTAAAGTGAAGTTGACTATAACTTCATTTTTTTATTTTTTTATGTACACTGTGCAAATAATAAACAAAACTCTTTCCTTTAACTTTTTCTTTTTTAAGTCGCAAGGTTAAATTTTTGATGAAACAATGAAAACGGTTTGAGTTCATTGAAAACTATTGTTAAAAATTCTATAAAAATATTCTAAAAATATATAATACTTCTAAAGTTAAAACAAACTAAGCGAAATTAAAAAATTTTTACGCCTAAATTTGATGTAATTGCATATTACATCTAAATTTAAGGGTCAAATATAGGATAACTTGATTAATGTCATTAAAAAGAAAAAAAAAATATTTTAAAAATATTCTAAACAATAAATTTGTGCATTAATAATTAACTTTGTATGTTATCGTAGAAAAAAATACAAAAATTCCCAAATTTTTAATAAATTAAAATTAAAAATAAAATATTGTCCTAGATACATTTTTCCAGCTTCAAAGAATATTAATACCTAAGTTGGTAGACAAACGATTTACCTTGTAGATCACCAACTTACACTTGTTCTCTTTTATTACTAACAGGGACAGAGAGATAAAGCCATCATGATATTGATTTTTACCAATGGGTGTAATAATTTTTTTTTTGTTCATTGTTGGAAAAAAAATTATATACAAGAAAAAAAGTGTGGAAAATTCAGAAAGGCCTTAAACATTGCAGAGAAGTTTAAGACAGTTTTTTTGTGGAATTTTTTTTTTAATAATCATCTAATAATACATATTATCGTTAAAAATTAAATGAATAAAGTAAGAGAAATTTATAGAATTGACTATACATTTAAGAGGATAATATTTAAAAAAAATCTAGATTGATTTTATTTCTTTCAAGTATGCGAATTATACAGGTAGAAAATATTGTAATTATCCAAGAATTCGAATTCATTTCATTCGTAGGAATGTTGTCCATTTTCAGAAACGGGAACTATCAAAACGTTCTAGCGCATGCGTGAATCGATTTTGATTTCACTAAAATAGGAATACGATGGAAAATGAAGGGTATATTTACTTTTTATTAAGCAATATATGCAAACATTTTATCTTCATTTATTGATTTGCTGTACATTCGGAAGAAATTAAAGATATAACAAATTAACCGCTTTATGGCGACTAACTTGTTTGCTCAAAGTATTGGTTTTTCCCAGCTACTAAACTATGAATAAAGAGTGCATTTATTTAAAATTAAATGTGTATTTTTATAATTTGATAATAATAAAAATGTGAATTTAATGGAACTAAATTAATGCACGTGCAAATGAAATGTTTATAAATAAGAAATCAAATTGAAAGAAGTGGAAATACTGCTTCAGACTTAATGTTCAAAAAAAGCAATTAAAAATATTTTTGACTTCAAAAGCACGCGATTGAATGATTTGGTGAAATAATGAAATTTGTTTGAATTCAATCAAAAAGAAAAAAAGCAGATTGTTTATCAAATTAAGAGATTAATAAATTTTTTTATGGCTTAAGGGCCAGAACTATAGAAAAATTAGAGAAACATTTTTTAATTGAATAATTTAAAGCTAATTTAATTGAATTAAAATTTAACTTTATTTTACTTTTTATTGTTTTTACTTTTTATTTACCACTTTATTTTAATTTTGAACTCTAAAAAATATTGCAGCGATATTTTTCTTGCCTTGAAAAGTACTTGCGATATTTCATTAAAACAAAATTTGTATATTATTTAGATAAAACATTTATTTTTATATATGTACATTTTTTTATGCAGAGGTATTTAAATTTGTGTGTTTCAGAAACTTAATAAAAAAAAACATTTTTCTGAAAAAAATTCGTTCAAAATTTATGGGAGTGCCTTAACTCTTTGACTACACATTTATTTGTAATGCCTCTTGTATTTGAAGCAAATTTAATTTTTTGAAAATGTGAAGACAGTAGCTTTTAGGTAAGAATTCATTTATTTCTTATTATTCAGAATATATACTACTGCGTAATATTGGGAGAACTTAAGCTAATTAGAATTATGAAAAAAAAAATGGAAACATAAATTTAAATAAATACATTACGTACTGATATATCAAAGTTACCCAAAGGGTTAATAAAACGAATCGCATGCAATTATTAACTGATGTATTTGAAATTGTGTAGATACCAACACTTTTCAATCATTTTATTTACAAATGATTTAAAACACAGTAGAAAATTTAAGTTGATCTTTCATTTGAGAAAATTTTACAATCTTCAAATATAACTATCAGAATTATATGACAGATTAACTGCCCATAAAGCATCTAACTGCACGTTGTCTTACAGTGTGCTGCGACTTGACACCCTTTTTCCTTCTACGAGATATGGAATGGATTTCAAAATTAAATTGCCACGGTGGATTCGGCGTGTTTCATGTGAGTATTTATTGTTTACATTAGTCGCGAGAGACAATATACATTATTATAATCAAACAAAGCATACATGCAAAAAGAACGATTGAATATATTTATCAAAATATTACTTGAAAAAACTCGGTTTTACTTTTTTAAAACTTAAAAGGAATTTTTTCATAATTTTTCAAGCTTGAAGGAAAAAAAAAATCTAATTGTTTCTATTTACAGATATCAATATTTGAGATTTGAATTTCTATAAAATCTAAACACCCACTTTCGTAGACAGCTGATTTTAATTCACTATAAAAAAAATTCTGAAGTCGAAAATAACATTTCCACAAGGATAAAAATACTTTGTAGAAACATTTTCATCAATAATTTCTGCATGCCGACTCTCTTCTAAAAAAAAAAAAATGTAAATTTAGATAGGCAGACGTAAAAAAATAAAACCTTCTTTTCGTCTGATATCAACATGTATATTTGAAATATTTGAATCGAAGATTTAAGAAATGCATTCTGTTTGTATAAAAACTGTGTACATTTCTGTACTTACAAATGTAATAAAATATGAATGTTGAAACGTTTCCGCATCGTCGCAGTGCAAGATTCCTTAGATGGTTCATCTTCCCATGGTAACTCAACTTCCATGATGGTTACCATGGTTACGGTCTGCACAGTCTAGCCTGTGTTAAAAATAGTTGCTCTCTATAATATAACAGTTATAATAATTCTAGCTCATAGAGTGGGGTAGCATTTCCGGTTCGAACGGCGATTGGAGATGTAGCGAACTGTCAAGGGGCGATTTAATTTTCACGTAGCTGCGGTGTGTGCCTGTTAACTTGGGAGAACGTGCGAAAAAGATCGTTTTTATGGTATAGCGTTTATGAAAAGCCAAGTATTTTCATCGGTTTCTATCTGAATTTTGGCAAACGATTTTCCCGGGACGAAGAATATTTATTTCTTTATCGTGGTGGTGGAAGTTGAATTCTGAAAAGAACAGTTTATTTTATTCGAACTCTTTTTTTTTTTCCCTCCCAAAACTTCTTTTGACATTTTCTATTTATTTTGGTGTTCGTATTAACTTTTATTATCGTTTGTTGAAAAATTAAAGAAGAAATAATTCGAAACTTTGTCGATCTCAATATTGCTGAGTTGTGGAACATTATAAAGACATTAGTGATCTGATATATAATTGTCAAATATTATCTGCCGAATTTTAGAAAAATTCACCATTAACAGATTTTATTTTGTTATTTGGCTTTTCAATCAAATAGAACTGTATTCAAGTCTTTGACAGTTCTAATAACTCTTTATCTGTTGTTGTAATTCAGAAACGAAGAAATTTATCTCAAAATGAGTTTTTTCAAATCTAAAACCTGTTTGCAAATACCAAGAACTCTGTAATCCTTGTACTTTATCAAAATTTCGAGTGTTTCATCAAGATGCTATCCAGTTATGCAAGACGGTGTTTATTCGAGACCTGACTCTATCGAAGAGTTCCTTGCTGATCTAGCATTTCTTTATCTACGAAGACAAGTAAGTAATTATTTGCGCCAATTAAATTTAAAGTTGCATCTATTGGAAATATTAAATTCCTTGTTTTAGAAAATAATTATCAGCTCAATAATGAGTATAATTCTGTGAAAAATTCATTCTTAATAATGTGGTTCTATAAAATTTAGTGTTTCTTTATTTATGAAGATTATTAACATTTTTAAATTTCAAAAATTAGCACATATGTCTGAAATTAATAGCTTTATAATATGTAATTATTAATCAGAATTAATTTTAATTAAATAATTACTTTCACTGTTAATATTTTTGTAAAAGAAAGAATAAAAAATTTTATTTATAAATAATTAAATTAATATAGTTAACATAAGTTAAAAATAAGTGTGATTTCTTTATGTACAAAAATTATTTGTACACGGCGACCAAACCAAACTATCAAAAGTAGCATCCCTCCCAAGATAATGAATATCTTGTTCAAAAAATTAAAATTACAAGCTATATAATTAGTATAATTCTTATAATAGAATTTATCAGCAACGGCATCTTTTAAAAATATAATTTAGAATTTCCTTATTAAGAATGGAAGTAAAACACGATTTTGTACACCTTAGTTTCAAAATTAGCATCAAGCAAAATTTTTGAAGTTAATATTAACTAAGTTGCTGAGTTGTCATCTTAAAAAAATATTTTATTATAAGCTATATAAAATAATTATTTTTAAATATATCCTATATAATAGTAATATAATAAATATTTTTTATACAATGAATTTAATTTTTACCATTGGTATTTGTGGGGTTAAAAATTGTCCAACCCAATGTTTTCGAAGAAATATTTAAATCGTCCATAAATATATTAAATTTCTATTAAAATTAAGTTTATATTATTTTAAGTTTCTCAACGAGTTGGCCATTTTACGAATTCGCAAATAAGTATAAAGAATTATATATCTCATAACATATCAATAAACACTTGATAAAATAGTTATAAATGTTCTTGATTTTTTGAAATCTTATTAGTTCGAGCAATATTTTATGTCAAAGAATTGAAATAATATTTTCCTCATTTATAAAAATGTTAAATATAAATGCCAGAGTATTTTGATTTTTTTAAAAATCGTTTTCTTTAAATATTTTTTTTTCTCTTGCAAATCGTTTGCCTCAAATATTTGAAATTTTTTTTTCTCATTTCTTTGTAATAAAATTATATTAAATATTTAAAAATTGATTTTATTGCCATAAATAAGGTTTTCTTAAGCCACATATTAGATTTACTGCATTTGATGTGATATTTTACAGAATATTTATTTATTGAATAGCAATAATCGAATATAATTTTACACAGTTGTAGTTTGATTTGTATAACAAGGACTTTAATCTGTCTCGTAATATTTGCCAGTTCGGTGAATAATTCATTTTATTAATTTTAGTTTGTTGCTGAAATATTAATTAATTTCATAGCATATCTATCCCATTCTAATAAATGCAAAATAATATTTTCTTTAAACAAATTATTCATCTTATCAAATGTAAATTTCTAAAACTAAGAAGTAAATGTTATAAACTCAAATTCATATAATAGTTATACCATATATGTGAATCATTTTAAATTTAAACAAAACTTTGTAAGTTTTCTTTGAATTTAGTAACTGATTTTTTATTATAAACATGAAGTTTTCAGTATGTGAAAGATAATTGGGGTTTTGAACAATGCAAATTCAAAGCACAAGTTATTGTATGCATTTGTCGTTGAATAATAAATTTATTTAAATTAGTTGTTGAATCTGTCGAAGCAATAAAGGAAACATTTTGTGAGCATTGAAATAATCGGTTATTACAGGTCGTTGAACCAATTTATATTTATTAACTTTTCAGTAGAATATTTTTTGTGTGTTAATTCTTTTTATTCTATAACATGATAATTCCTGTTTTGAAGAAGTAACATCTTTCATCTCTGTGTTATAAAGAATTGTATTTATATTAAGTCTGTAACAACAATTTTGTATACAAAACAATTTCTGCAATATATTTGAAAAAAAAAATGACTCATATCTGAAAATGCATTTGTTTATTTTATATTAAAGAAAACAAGCCTTATGCATTTCATTTAATTATAGCAAACGAAAGTATACAATTGTAAAACGTGCTTATTTTCCGTGATTATAGCTGACTAACTAGGAAATATTATTTTAAAATTATAATATAAATTACAGAATTACTTAGAATTGTTCAAAGGTTTTCTTTGCAAATCATAAAAACAATAAACATTTTTATTAAAAAAAATTCCGAAATGATCGAAGTTGTATTTATAAATTTATGACTGATGGGAGATATAAAATTCTCATTATGAGGAATAAAAAAAAAAGAATTGCATTGTTTTTTTTTTGTTTTAATGAAAAAAGTATTTAAAAAATATTTTTATTAATTAATTTTAAAGCATAGACTATTTTTCTCTACGTTTTATTTAAGCAGAGTTTTAGAATATCCTGTTTTTATGAATATCGACATGTTATTCAATATTTGAAGTGATTTTAATTCACTTTACTAATAAAATTTATGATTTTATTAGTAAATAAAATAAAATACCAATATTTATTCGCATTAACACTAAATATCCATATTTCCTTTTTAAAATTAGTAAAAAAAAAAAAAAAAAAAAATGTAAGTTTATAAAAATCGCTTAAAAATTCCAATCTTCTAAAACGTATCTGCGCCAAATTTGATAGCTTTAGATCAAACGTTCTGTCCTATATAATCCCAAAAAGCATATATATCCTTTATTAGCTATACAGATAATTATTTTAATATGTAGCCAAGTCTTACTTCTTGAAAAAGAATATAGTCAATAAATAGTTGTATGTTCTTGAAATCTTTTTTGATTTTTATCAACATTATTTGAATTTACATACGTCTTTTAGATAATTTAAAGATATTTTTGGCTTTATCATGGGCTTTAAACTTAGTTTTAGAAAAAGCTTTTGTATTTTAAAAATATTTTCAATTCAGCAACCAAACACAAGATTAGAGAAAATCATATTCTCTCTTCTTATCCAAGTAAACTGTAAATAAAACAAATCCATTTTCTATATTTCATTTTATTTAATAGTTAAAATAACAGCTTAACAAAATAATCTTCTTACTTTGCCGCTCTTCCTGTAAATTGTATGATATAAAAGTCACCCTGTAGGACAGATCACTGGACCAAAAGCCATCAAAGTGACTAGTTGTAAATTCTTATATTGGTGGCGTTTTCTAAAAAATTTTTTTTCAATGTATTCCTTAGATTTTTGATTAATTAAAAATAATCTAAATGTTGACATTTTTCTACAGTAAGTGGGGCATATCATTTCATAAAAGTCATTTTTAAATTACTTTAAAATTCAAAAAATTAGCTTTTTAAGTATCCCAGTTTTATTTCGATACAATTTCCTTCTAATTTTAACAATTCTTTAACTTCTATTGTTCAAAACTACTGTTAATGACGTTGTTATTTTTTCTTGACATTTTTAAATTCAAACCAATTTTATTGTTCCATCAAAAATTTCATTCGTATAATTATGATAAAGAATTGCTTTTTTGGGGTATAATCTTGAAAGCAGAGTCTTCCTTTTTCATTTCATTACCTGATTTTTTTAGACTATTCTTTTTGCTCTAAATTACGTGATGTAAAAATTATTATTCGTAATATGTAACAGTTGATGCCTCTAACAAAAAGCAAATAGGACTAAAAAAATTCTGAAATATTTTCATGCTTTGCTGTTTCGAACTGAAAATTCCAATCTCTAATATAACCAAATTAAAATGATTTGGAGAAAATTTCCATTTAAATAAAAAGAAAAATCAGAAATATCTAAATAAATTATGCATCTACCGAGATGGAAATATAAAATGCAACTACGTTGCGAGCAATATTACGTTTTTTAACTTTTGATTAATATTTTAAAAACTTTTAAGATTATAAAATCGTTTTGATTGAAAATACATTTTCTTAATTAGGTCTTTTATGTTTATTCATAACATAATAGCTTATTAGGATCCCTTAAGTATTTTGCAAATAACTTCCTCATTATTAAGAAAATGAACTTGTTCGAGTTTTGGAATATTCGCAGTAAATTTTTTATTATAAAAATATTTCTAATCTTAAAATGGATTTTAATGTTTAATAATCAATTTGAATCATAAAATGAAATCTTTCGTTTTAAAGTACTTCTTATAATAAAAAAATAATAATAAAATCAATAAACATAATTACTCAGTCGATGATGTTTTTAAAAATTAAGGTTATTACACTTGTTTTTAAAATTACTGGTAAGAATTTTGTGCATGTTTTACATTTACTGATTATTAAAGAATTTTATCCAATGCCAATGAATAGAAACTTGTTTACTACATTGTAGAACATTTGGAACTGATTAAAATTCACAATTCACGTTTAATAGAAGTCATTTTCAAAAGAAATTAATTTTAAATATTAATATCGAGTTGAGATGTTGTTCCTTGGTTAAAATAAACAATCCGTCGCCTAACATAAACTGCCTTTCTCTTCGAGTAAATAAATGCATTCAGAATAAATATCATTTGGGTACGATGAATAAATATTTTCCTTCAACTGGTTTATTTACTCTTTTTGAGGCGTTTTAAAGTGATTTCACTGCGTATTCTTCACATATTTATACTAAAATTGACCTTCAAAACATAAATTTTTCGTTTGTTCTCAAAGTGTACTTTTTTCTTTTTAAAGAATATGAATATTTCGATGTATTCAATATTGAAAGTTTGTATTCAGATTTTATTAATTTTCTCATGAGAAAACTCATTTGGGATAAGTTTATATATAAACATTATTCTTTAAGAAAATATTAATTTTTAATCAGAAACATTTTGTTGTTTATGAAGAATAGTCTTATTGAAGCGATAGTCAGCTTCATTTTATTGCCTCAGTATCTGACGAGAAAAAGTAGTGAAAACTAATATCATTGTTTATAAATGAGAAATCTGAATTATCAATCTTTTAAAAAATTTAATAAATACATAAATTAAATATACATTTTATGTAAAATTTGAAAATATTAAAAAAAATTATTGGATACTTATTATTTTTACAGAACTTTAATAAACAAATTATTTAGAAGATTGAAAGAATTTAAATTAAAAATTATTAATTGATAACTCACAAAAAATTCATTAGTGGCTTGAAATTTGTGATTGTTAATTAGTTTGAAGAAAATGAACCGATTTTTAAAATATACAATCAAGGATAGTAGAGCTGTAACACGATTGAAATTATTTCAAAGAATTATTTTCCTTTTTTATCTTTTTTTCTTTTCCTAACATTTTCACAGAAAATTTGATAATTTGATATAATCTACACACAGAAAGATCACGAGACCAATTTTAAAGATTTTTTTTTTCATTTCAAAGAATTATTTTCCTTTCTTAACATTTACTCATTTTTTCTTTTCCTAGCATTTACTTACTTTACTTATAGAAAATTTGAGATTTGATATAATCTACATGCAGAATGATCAAAAGAAAAATGATGAGGATAGGTCAGGTGCCACTTTTACAATAAAATATGGGGTTGAAAATATTAAGAGCAATAATAAGAGGAAGCTCTTTATCAGTGAATAATGGAAAAGGAGATACTCCATTTAATACCATAAAAGTATAGTTCCCTAAATTACACCATTACAATCTAGAAAATAGAGTGTAATATCATCAACATTGTTTTGAAAAACTGAAAAGTTCAAAAGAATTGCTAGATATGCACATTATGTATTCTTACTTTATAATTCACTAAACCTGTTATTTATTTTATCTACTGCATTCATTTAAACATTCCATCTATTTTCAGAATGAATTATTTTGAGAAACAATTCAGTAACAAATGAACCCTTTTGCATTTTCAACTCCATTTCTTTTGTAAAAATTGACTTGTTTGTATATTCAGTGTGATTGATTCTTCTTTAAATTTATCCATGTATGTATATACATATATATCTCATATTATCATACGTTATATTATTATTATTATATATCCTATTCTATGTATTCTTATATATCCTACATATAAACTTCCTAAATGCCTTGGTAAGGCGGGATAAGCAAATTTTTGTGGATAAGATTTAGCGATTGTTACAAAATACTTCCGAAAAGCTGGGCCGATTTTGATTATTTATGTATTTATTTGGCCGATTAAAAATACAATAGGGATAAATCAAGTCCCAATCCAACTTCATTTGAGTAGATTGTAATAAATTCTTTAAACGCATACAACAAACTGGATAATTGATGGAAATGTGATTTTAGGTGCCAACCTGTTGAACTGAAAATGTGATAGCGTTAAATAGTTTCTAATGAACCCTTTCAGAATTGTAATTAGCTTTGATGCAAGATGAGATGTTAGTACAGAACGATTAAAACTATTTCGATGAAGTTTAGTAAAAATGTTTTTCATTATTCAACTAAAATTGTTCAAAATGTAAGCTTACTCTTATTCATTGTGTGAGAAGGTGACGTTAAATACATTAACTACTCATGATTGTTCGCTAGCATATCAGAATCATTTATTGCGAGTAATAAATTATTCGTAGTAATATTGTTAGATTCTGTTAGCTGTACTGATGAAGAAGTGTCAGACATTTTATTTACGAATGTGCAAAGTATAGACTATTACGGGAAACAAATTCCTTCCAAACAGTTGTATATATATATGGGAATTTTGGAATTGGTTCAATCTTATGTTGAAATTGAGATCAAGAATATTGTGCAAAATATACTTTAAACACGTTTCTCGGCTTTTTCTTGAGTTAAATTCGGTATTTTTATTAAGAATTGAATATCAATGTATTTTTACATATTTCATATTATCTTAAAATAAAATTTCTTAAATTGGATATTAATCTAAGAAAGATGGAGCAAAAAATGTAATCGCAAAAAATTTCTAGCAGATTTTTTTTTATATTAGATTCTTTAAATTTGTAAGTAAAAATTATTGACTGAAAAGTTTTGACTTTTTCCTCCATATTAAAATATTTTAAATAGTTATTTTGTTGAATTTCCTTTAGTTATCATTAATAATTACTTTAATTTTTATACTTCTTCGCTTTTGGAGTGTTCCAAAATTTTTCTTTCAGAAATAAAATTTTGAAACAGTCTTCTAATCAGCTTTGAAAGTGAACTAATTTGAAATATTATTATGAATTTCTAAAGCTATGAAATGGAGGTTACCAAGCAGAACGTTTATGGGGAATAAAGATTTATGGAATTGATTTCGTGTTTACTGGTGCAAAAGAAGCCATGCTTGGATATATTGCGCCAAGAACAGGATTACGACATACTGTTTTGCCCTTGTATATATACTCAATATTGATTCCAATTTATAAATGGGAACTTAATCAGGAGCGTGTTCGGTCCTAAACTGTCTATTCGATTCAACTGATTCTATAAAATTTAATATTGCAAAGCAGAGTAAATATTAGTCCAAAATGGCGATAGACTCTGCTTCGTACAAAATCAATATATTTGTGTCAAAGATGCATTCCATATCCTTAAGCCTTTGCATTTCTTCCATCTGTTAAACAAATGAGGGCTATGGAGCAAGTATTTATATATGAATGAAGCTAACATCATTGGCAGGTCTGTCATTTATATTTACAAACTTTTGCCACACTGGTGTATTAATTTAATATGACGTTTTTGTGTTTAAATTCATAATATGCACTTCTTTATGTCTTAAAATAGAGAAATAGATTTAATTAGACAATTTTTGTTTCAGGATCATATGTTAAGTTTTATTTACTTTGCTTATTGTATTTTTTTTAAATATCAAATTCATATTTGCACGGACAGAGAGAGAAAAAAAAGGACGAGAAACAAATTTTCTAACAATTTTAGACATAATCAGTGAAAAACTTAGTGGTATATTTCTCTTGAAAAAATTATTGCAAATATTTCGGTTTGAATCTTTTCCAAAAAATCTTCTCTGAATGCTTAAAGAGTTTACAATTTTTTAAGATGCCATTCTACCAAAACACTCAGTGTTTAAAATTTGGAAAAAAAAATGAGAATTCTAGTCATGGTTAACAAAGATTTGAAAAATAGCAAACGACTGGAGCGTTGTTTTACTTTGAAATTTCACAATATAATGAAACTATGTTCTTAAATTGATTCACTTGCAAGTTGAATTCATTTTTTTCTACCGTTTCAATAATAATAAACATCACTGCCGAGATTCGTGTTTAATTTAACGGAAAGAAAATTCAAACCACACCACACTCGTTTTTTCTCGCTTGAAAAATGAAATCCCATTCCAATTGCTCTAAATGGTGCCAAATCCTGCAGATAAATTACGCATTTTTGAGAATCACATAAAAAAATATTTATATAAATTTCAATTATTTCTTTCACACAAAAATGAATTTAATATCGCTACAACGCGCTTGAGTGTAAAAACAATAACTAGAGCGATGGAATGCACTGTTTTAAAATTTTAAATCTATAATAAAGTTTTTAAATACTGTATTATAGATTTACTGATTAATAATAAGATAGATTTTTTTTTTAATTTTAAGGAGATGCAAAAATAGTTTTGTGCATTAATATTCTCCAATGGTATTGAGAAAAAAATTCGCTTAGCTTGTATTTAATTATAAATATAATAAAACTTCGAAAATTGGCGAAGTGAATGCGTATTACCCGAGAAATAACTAAGAGCCAAAATTGGTAATTCTAAGTTCACCTATCTGACCTATAGAGCTTTTTAAAAGATTTTTATACTAAGCGAACATTATGACCTTCAAATGCTCTTATGTAATTCATATTTCAAAATTAAAAGCAAAAATCTATTAATGCATTTCGCACCCGATTAATATGATAAATTGGTTCCTTCAGCATTCAGTGCATATTGAAATCGAGTTCTTCGAATTCGCATTTCATATTCAGAATACTTATCTATATAACTAGAATAAATAGAAAAAAAAATTAAAGAACCAATTCTTCAACCCCAACCACTAATCTGAGTGCATTCTTCTTTATTTTGTTTGAAGGCTTACAACCCTTTAGATGTGTTATCAGTGATCGCCTTCTCCCCCCCCCCCCAATTTTTTCAAAAATTCAAAAAAAAAAAAAAAAAAAGGAAAGAAAGAAAAAGTAGAGAAAGGGCGAGAGAGCTAAAAAGAATAGAGAATTCTGAAAAGTTATGCATCATGATACATGTTGCATCATAATAGGACGCAGCAGAGTCCCCAGGCCCCAACCCTTGCACCGATTTCGCCAATTTGTATTACACATGAGTCGTAGATGCATCATTAGTGATCGATTAATTCCTCATCATAGTCTAATTCTAAGTCACAAAAAAGAAGTTCACAGAAGTAATATAGAACCATTGGCACTGAGTGAGGCCCGCCTTAATGAAACCAATGGTCAGATGAATTCAAAGCAACATAACACTGGACAGATGTGTGATATGAATAGAAATGAATAAAAATAAATTTCGTATGAAAAAAAATATCCTCTAAAAATAAGCCCTGAGGAGTCTTTTATAATAAAAATTATTTTAAGATATCCGATCATAACTTGGAGAGACATAATATGGAAGCAATAACCATAAAAAAAATATAAAAAAAAAATTGGAAAATCAAAAAATTCAGTCACTCGAAATCAACTGCTGGTCCAATTACGTCTATTTTTGTTTCATTTGAGAACTTATGACGCTTAGATACGTCATCAACGACTTGGCGACACCCTTTTTGCCTTCATTTTTAAGCGATATCGCAAAATGACACAACGTCAACAACTAGATCACTTTCATCAATTTCATTTCCCAATTAATTCCGCCAATTTGCAAGCATAGCCACCCACTTAGAATGCAATATATTTATTGTGCAAGTATTATAGTTGGTTTATTATATTATTATTATCATTATATTATAGTATTTTTATATATTTGGTTTGCATAAGTAAATGAATGCTATTAATATTTTGTGTCGCCGAAGAGAGTTAGTAGATATGAAATAAATTAAACACATTATGATAACATCTTATCTTAAATGGTTTGTTTGGAAAGTAGATTTAATTTCTGCTTATCATAAAGATGAATGGGATAGTATGTATTGGCCTTCTTCAGACCATTCAGTTTGATCTGAAATTAAATTCAGATATACTTTGGAGGGTAGGAATGTGCACTTAAGAACTATATTTTTGAAATTTTAATTATAATTTTAGTTAATTAAGAAATAAGTTACATTTCATTTTTATTTGCGATGAATTCTAAAATATTCCAGCACAAAAATGATTTTTACGCGTTTTTATGTCCAAATTTTTTTTTTTTTATGCAAAAAGTCAATGTTAAAATCTTTAATTTAGATTTAATTAACTTTTAAATACATTTTTAAGTATATTTCACAGCAATATTTTCATTTTTATCAATAAAACCAAAATCGTTTTCATTGTTTCATCAAATATTTGATCACGTAATTTTTTTTTCATTTTTGAAATAAAAAACAGTTTCTGTTTAACATCTATGTAATTTATAGGACAAATAAAAAAAACTGAAGTGACATTACCGCTAAATTTAGAAGATAATCGAACCAGTCACAATAATTCTATGATGCCATGATGTTGGTTTTGATTAGAAAAGTTCAAATATACAATGAACAGAATATATGAATATTGAAATAACACGATTCTAAGGTTAGCAACTTGAAGGAATCATAAACATGAAAACATAAATAAACGATTTAACTAATATTAAATATAACCTATCTTTCAATCAATTCATCTGGGAGATCAGACAAATCGACCAGTGAAGAATAATTTAGAATAAGAAGCAAATAAGTGGTTTATTCATTTATGCAAAATAAATAAATGAAAAAAAGTGAGATTACTGTCATTCCCAATTCGTTTTTCACAAAAATGAAGGGGGAAAAATCTTTAATGATGCAGATTAGTAATCCTCTGCTAAACAAATTCATAAGTCTGCTTAAAAACTCGTAAATCTACCTAAATGTGAAAAAAAGATTGAAAACCGCACGAAGTACTATCTAATGACATATAGTAAGTTGTAGAATGGCACGATAATTTTCTTAGCAGATTTAGATTCTGCTCTGATTAAACGCATTCATGATTTTGAATCATTTAAGATTTGTCTCAGATTTAATCGTAAAAGACGTTTCGAAATCGTCTGGTCTTATTGCTTTAAATGTGATTTTCAGAATCGTCTGCTATGCAATTAATGGTGAATTGTCAGAATTTCATACGACTTCAACAGCAATCGATTATGAAGTTATATTTGCTTTGAAATAATGAATATGATTCATGTTTTATTGTTTTGTTTAAGGAATAGAAATACTTTCAAAACATACTTTCATTTTTTATTTATTTGGTAAAGCCAAACATTACGGATAACATAGAATAGAAAGTTAGAATTAAATACTATCCATGCATAAAATAGCGATGGTATTTAATTTCCAGTTTGGAACGGAATGACCAGCAATTTGCCAACTACAAAAAAAAAGCAAAGAAAAACGTGTTTATTTTTTGTTGTGCAATCGTGCAGATAGATTATCATTTTTTTTTATTCGACCGAAGTCGAATCAGAGTCACGCAAACGGCCAAAAGACCTGTCATTACAAAGAACAACACTGAACATTTCAATAATTGTTAGGACAGGTTGAGCGACATTTTCTTTTTTTCATTCTGGTGTTACTTAAAACAAGTGAATCGTTTATTTTCGACAGTTTCTGATTAGAATATTTTCTTCTTGCATGAATTAAAATATTCTATTCTTATATAAATTTTAATAAAAGCATTCTGTTCTTACGTAATTCTGGTAAAATTATTCTGTTCTTATGTAATTTTTTGATTGTGTAAGATTTAAGTTACATATTAATGAGCTAAAATGTTATTCTCAAATTTATAACTAGGAACGAAGGTGAAATTTTTGCGCCCAGGAATTTTAATGAGCTTTTATAGCGGTTCTTTTTGCCTTGTCAAGATTTATACAAAAATTTTCACGCTTGCTAAAAATGTGATTACTTTTTAAAACCTGACATTAAAATTCTATTCATTTAAATAAATTTATTTTTTTATTTACGATTATGTAAGTTGATATCATTCTTAAATTTTCACTTTCTTTTCATCTGACAATATGCAGTATATTTACAAACTAAATTTTATACAAAAAATAAAAACACATTTATTCCACATTTCAATTTTCAACACATTTATCCCATTGGAATCGCCAATGCTTGTTGCTTAGTCTTTCACGAGTTTTTCTAAATTTTAGAAAGGAAAGTCTCTGAAATTTTTAATTATGTTGCGCTATTATGTTAATTTATTTTTAGTAAACTTTTATACCTGTTGAGAAATTCAATTTTTGTCTTTAACAATCAGGTCAATTTTTTTTTATCGATTTTGCTGTCGTAATGTTTAGGTGTTCAAAGAATTTAAGCCAAACGTAGCAGCGTAGTTGTCTCTTTAAACCAATACAGATCGTTCTGTCCATATGAAATATCATTTCAAGATATTTCCTTAAGTGAAAAAAGAAATTCCACGAAAGTTAGTCGTTGGAAATGAAGGGTCGGCCATTTTCTATTCCAAAACTGACAACATTAAACGATATAGTGATTGGCTAGATATGAATGTTTTGATTCGTAATCGACTGCATAAGCCACAATTACATTAAGCGATTTCTACTTTAATTTTTATCTGACTTAATTTGCAACCTGTTAAAGGCTCTCGGACATCCTGCACAATAGATTAAATTAGATGCAAAAAAAAATAGCACTATAAGTAGCAATATAAATAATGAATATATGTATCATAAACAAGTGTGGGCACTCATAAACAAAGATATCATAATAAAGATGGCAGGTATATTGTAAAACTTGGCTACTAATTCTGATACACTAACACTTCGTACCAAGGTATCGTACCATTTCTAAGAGTTAAATCAGTAACAAATATTTAATGAGCTGATTGAGGTAAAAATAAAATCAGCCCAAAATATTTAAATGCTACCTGCAGTGTTCCTCCGAAAATAGAACCTAATCGACAAACAAATCCTACCCTGGTTTCTCAGAATATTCGCTATATAAACCGTATTCTCAAAATAAATCCTGGATGAAATTATGTATGTGGGTGCCATGGTTACGGACGAGGTGCAAATACGTCACAAGCGCAGATTTGATAAACAACTGACGCGGCTCGTCAAATCGGAATTTTCAATATTCGATGGATATAATGAGAATAATATTTTGATCTTAAGATAAGATGATAGCAGAAAGAAAGAAAGGAAGGAAGAGAAATTTCATAAAGAACATAGAAAAGTGTGTTCGAATGTTCCGAAAATGGTGATACCTTAGTCAACAGGTGGAAATATTAAAAGTAAATGGGGACCAGGTCGATAATGATTATTTCCTGAGTTGGTAGATATAATTTGTGAGTAGATTATTGGCAGAAAAACAATGTTTGTTAGTTCGCAAAGATGATCAAATATTTGCTCTAATAATGGCACAATATTAATACCGATGTGCGGTTGGATAATTCTTTTTCTTTGTCCACATTTTCCGAACATTGCTATTGTTTGGAGAAAGTGACATTACAATTTTACCTTTAAAAATTGAAATGAATGTAATGAAAGATATAAGAGCATTAAATGTAATGTAGATAAAAGGAAAAAGAAAAAATATCCATGTACAGAGTGTTATTAAAATTATAAATCTAATCTGGAATTTTATTTTTTCAAAGAATCCTGTCAGTACAGTATGACATTAATTCATAAAAGAGGGGAGAGTTTACAAAGTTATCTTATTGGTCTTCCATATTCATGAAAAATCATGGGCATGGTTGTTCTCTCCCCCCCCCTGTGTCCTGTCTATGAAGGGAGTAAAAGAACCCCTCCCCCTGTAAAAAGGGGTTGTGCAAACGAGTGTATGACTGTTATCTTCATATGAGCTACAAGTCAGACTTCTGCCCTCGGGTGCTCAGGGATCTTGGCCTTCAGAAGCTACTGCAACCCCTTTCCGTGGTAATGCGGACACGACATAATTATCATCACAAAGCTGGTAAAATAATTCTTTAATATACTGATTAAGTAAAATTATGTCGGAAAATGTGTCTTGATTGACCATGTATTAAAAGAAGAGAGACGGACTTTTAATTTGCTTTGCGATTAGCACGTCAAAAATTGGATGAAGTCTGTTGTGCGTAAAATTTCCAATGGCCTCTAATCAAAACAGATTCCTCTCTGCAATAAAAATCAAGCAGTTCACAGGTAAACAAAAAAAGTATGAAACGCACTGAATAGTTATCATTATTTAAATGAGATGATCTTTTCGAAGTCGAACCCACTGCCACCAACTTTCATCAAACTTCTTTTTCTCTTCCTGGAATCAATTTTTCTCTGTAATCTCTAATTCAATTCCGGGTGAATACAAATCAAATCTCCGGCCCTTATCTCGCAACTACAAATCCTGTGCGCACCTACGTTCTGACTCACAAGAGCCCGATCCCTATCACTTCTCGTAACTCTTCTTCAGGGAGATCGTATCTCGTCTCTGCGTTTCTGCATTCGTCTCGGACGACGTGATTTGTGTGAACATGCCTATCGCACTCCAAAATCGAGGAACGCGCAGAATTTTTCATTGTAAGCAAATGGAAGATCTTTTACTGTCACGCTTTAAGACAAAATTTTGCTGGAATTAATTAATTTTTATGGCTGGTCTTATTATATCGCAATTACAACAAAGAGGATGTCCAAGAGCACGATAATGGTAGTTCTTAAGCTTTCCTCTATGCCATTTTTTTTAAAAATAATTTTATTTTTTTCCGACATTGAAAAAGTGGTTTTCGTTGCGGTTTTCAACAAGGATAAGAGAAATAATTGTGATGTCTTAATTTAAGATAGCAGCCTCCTCTTTTTTATGTGCCAAGTATTTAGAGCATTTTTACATTTTCTACGAATTGCGATATGACGAAACAGCATCGCCATAAGTTTCTAAAAGTGTCTTGTGGGTTCGGCAGCAGATTTCTTCAAATCAAACAAACAAACAAAAAAAAAGAGGCAATGAATGTCAAAAATGCAATTTGGAGTGTTCCATGATTCGGGTCTTTATACATTGAATAACTTAATAATACTAAATGGAAAACTTTCAAATTGATAATAATAAAGTAATAGTAAATTGGTAAAACCCAACACCATTGTCGTTTATATAGATACTTCGCATGTTTACCAATAGATGTCGCTGATTAAAATACATGCAAGCACCTAATATTATAATCTTTAAAAAATTCGGACTTCAGATTTTGACGAATTTTCACGTTTGAGACCGAAAAACCGAATTTTTGACATTGTCTATTTATGAGTAAATTAAGTTAAAAACATTTTGAGCTAATGGGATGTAATTCGGTATATATTTGCATCAAATGTGAAATTATATATTAAATTCCAAATTTAAAAAGAAATTTTGCTTTTTTTGGCTTTTTAAGCGCATGTTAAGATGATAAATAGAAAAGAAATAAGATAAAATTTGATACACTTCTTTAGCATCCAAAATATAGATTTTTTTAAAGTTTTGAATAAAATCTGCCAAAAGTTGATCGCTTGTTGGTCTGTTGTCTCGCATGCATGTAAATACAATAACTCAAAGATACTCGACTTAAATCAATGAAATTCGGTTTGTGATCTTGTAACTGCAACTGTGGTTCCGTGTGTAATTCTGTTTTCAATTGGTTGGTTGAAATACTTATTCCCAAGATTGACTCAGTAAAAATGCTAGATTCAAGACTAAAATTCTAGTAATTCAATGCTTAAACATATTTAAAAATAATTCAATACCTTTAATAGAATTACAAAAGTAATTCCAAAATTTTATTAAATTTGCAACACATTTTCTGTTAAAAATATGGTCGAAAATTCATGATGCAAATAAATGAATACTGGGAAATGATTACCTCATACAAAAAAATTATAAGCATTTATTGTATTTGAGTTTGCAGTTCTAAAAACTTCAATTATTATATTAGATTTTAATGGATTCTGTAAGAAATTTTAGGAATTTTTAAGAATAAGGTTAGTAATTCAGATGGTTAGTCAAAAATGTTGACCGCAAATAACGCATATTATTATCATTTAATCTATTAATATTTGCAGTAATTTTATTAAGAATACTATGCGGTTTAAAAGTGATTTGAAGTTTACAAGAGTTATCAATTTGTTAAATTCCCTGTATATTGCTTTCCAAGCTGCATGAAAATAAAATTTTTTAACTCATGAATGAACACATTTCAGTCAAAAATTCTTTTCAAAGAATTAATTAAAATAAAGAGTGGTTATTTTCACGTTTAATAGTAAGTGAAATGAAACTAATCTAGAAAAAAACCGGTCCTTTTTACCCCTTCATAAATAAAGTGTATATAAAAAAGATTTTTAATCGCTCAAAATTTAATCTCTAGTTTTATGAATTACAACAATTTAGAGCTTTCTGTATTCGAAAAAATTAGAATGATATTTGTGAATGTTGTGTGTATATGCACCCCCAACATATCAAATGTGTACAAAGCATGATATTTGGCATGCACTTCAAATATAAAAATTGCAGTCTTGTTTCAAATTTTGAACAAAATTGTTCGAAGAGAAGATGATCTTTATATTATCAGTTTGCTTTACTGGATAATAAAATTATAATTGAAATTACTATAAATGTTTAATAAACAAACCTTGCCAGCCTCCTGGCTTGGGGTAGCGCGTCTTCCCCGTGATCTGGGCGTCCCGGTTCGGGCATGGTTGTTCTTCTTCTGTGTTCTATCTATGAGGTGTGTGAATGTGCTCTCCTGTAAAAAGGGGTTGTGCAGGCGAATGTGATGTATGAAATAGCTAAGTCGTACTCTTGGCCCTAGTTGGCACTATTGAAAAAACAAGAGACTCTCACTCGGCTTAAATCGCTGACAGATAACTGTCAGCGGGCTTGTGAAGTGTAATAAGTCCCAACCGCATAACAAACAAACCTTACAAGGAAATTATTGTAAAGATTTGTTTAACACAAATACTGCCATTCAGCTTTAGTGAAAATCTCTAACTTTTAATTATTGTAATTATTTATCTGCGCTTTGACACTCATATAATTTAACTTTATGCTTGTTGCCACATTTCAAGAGAAAACAAGATACAATTCAAATCTTAAAAAAAAAATGAAAAGAAATGGAAATTACAAAATTTATTAGGAGTGGCAACAATACGCTTCGTATACGAGAAAATAAAAAATATATAAGTAAATCAAGCATTTTCGATTTTTAAAATCTGAAATGATTCTATGTTTAATAATTTAAACTTTTTAATATATACTTCTCTCAGAAAATTAAAAAAACAACATTAAAATTATTATTTAAATATTTTTAGCGAGAAATCTCTCAATTGACTTATGGAAAATTACGATTTATGAACTGCACGATGTGGGAACATTGAACTTCTTAGATTACTCCGAGACAAATTACCCCCTTGATGTATGAAATAAAAAAAAAAGGAAATGGCTATGGAAATGAGGTCACGAAGCATAGACGATTCATCCGATTTCTGTTTATCGATTTCATCTAAGGGCAATATTTGTAGACGATGTTTCACAATCTCGGAAAGCTATCTATCTAAATTTCATTCATGCAGAGCCAGCTTAATTTTTTTTTTTTTTTACTACTACTTCTCTCATGACGTCAAAGAATAAACCATAAGAGTGGGATCCATTAACTCAAGGAATATCGATTCTTTGAACCGGAGTAATATCGATGGACATAATCTGAATCT
This sequence comes from Argiope bruennichi, assembly GCF_947563725.1. NCBI lineage: Eukaryota > Metazoa > Arthropoda > Arachnida > Araneae > Araneidae > Argiope > Argiope bruennichi. Next base: position 45,379,459 of record NC_079158.1, read on the forward strand.
TTGAAGATAAAACCTTAAAGATATTTGATTTGTGTATTAAAAGAAAATGCACAATAAGAAAAATACTCCAGTTACAAAATGCATTACAAAAAAAAATAAAAGCTACGAATAATGAATGATTAGAATGTTACAAAATGTTTTAAGTTTACTTAATAAGAGTAAAAATACATTCAGAATTAACTGTTTTTGACGAGTATACTCGTCATAGAAAAAGTACAACATTTTACATTATGACGAGTTTATTCGTCAGGAGTAATAAGTAGTTACGATTTGCAATTTGAGTGACAATTTTAGTAAAAACTCAAACATATTCGTAAATTTCAAGATATTTAAAATATTTTGAGGTCGAAACCAAAGGAATAAATAAAAGATTTTTAATAATTATTATAAAAAATATATATAATATGAATTGTTTTTCTTAAATGTATCTCTGTTGTATTAGTCATCCAATTTTTTTATTTTTATTTTTGTTCATACGCAAAAAATGTATGTTAATTTAAGTAAATAAATATGATTAGTGAAATAAAAAAAGTCACATCATTACAACATAATTTCTTATTACTCATACTCTGTGTTTGACGAGTATTCTCGTCATCGCTATATTTGTGCGAAATAATTTATATAAGCATTTTCTGAAGAGGTCGAAACAGTTAATTGGTTAAGAAATTGTTGCGCATGAACTCTAAAAACTTTTTTAAAAAAATGTACAAGAGATTTAAAAATTAAATTCAAATTCAAAAATATTTAAAACGTATTATGAAATTAAAAACTGAATGTAATCGATATCAAGAATATTAAAACTTCAAAAACCGAATATAATCAGTTATAATAGCATTAAAAACTCATAAGAAATTGAATAGTTAAATACATTCAATTCTAAAGCTTTTTAAAAAATACATTAAAAAATTTAATAATTGTAGACATTTGATTTTAAAAACACCAAAACATATATTAAAAAAACAAAAATCTTCAAAAATCTTGTTAAATAATTTATTAAATTAAATAATGAAAATTGGTCAACATAATTAAATTTTACAATCATGCTCTTGAATAAGTTGTTAACTCTAAACTTTCTGATTGTTTAAATTCTGGATCGAAATAAAATGGATCCTAAAATTCATCATTTGTAATAGGTATATTGGCAACACTATTCACAGAGAGCTTCATCTCAAATTTTTAGATGTTTGGAACATAATTCTTTACAGAAAAAATGTCCTTTAAGGATCAAACTAGGCAAATACTATAATCGCAGAAAATTTTTGATAATTCGTTCTTGAATCCTTTATTATTATTATTATTATTTTATTTATTTTTTACTAAAGTGACCAGGCGTCTTGTATAATTCAATTCTTCCCTTCTTTCGTTCGTGTAATTCTTTGTTTTTGCTCTTTTTTCCCTCAGCTACTAAAAATATCTTGACATTGACTAAAAGTCCAGATTATAGCGCTTACTTATAAACTAGCCGCTTTTACCCACCAGATGATCCGCCTGGAATATTAGTTGTGTCGATTGTGTCGATAATTTCGATTAAATCTTTTATTCATAATTTTGATGTTAATAATTCCTTCAAAAAGTATTTTTAAATAACATACTTGACTACTATACATGGGAGGCGTGCTGTCTTAATAACCTTACGCATGCAGTCGAATATTCTTAAAACATATCATAATGCCATTAAAAATTAACTCTGGGGGTTAAGTATGGAGGTAATCCTAATGGATTACTCCTAAAGTTACGCACGCGGTGGTTAAATTGCTGTAATTTATTATTATTTTTTTTATTCTTCGGATAAATTCTACTGATAATAAATCTCTCTTTAGGTTTCAACAACCGAGTAGAAACACGCGATTGTTAAATTATTTTATAGTTCGAAATTGTGGAAAAATATTTTTTGAAAATGTGAATATTCTATAAGAAAATTATGCGACAGTTCAAATTAATATAATTTAAAAAAAAGTTTAATTTTACATGGTTTTAACAATGTTTTCAAAAATTTTTTATTATAAAATATTACGGAATCTTATCTGAAAAAGCCTCAAAAATCTATATTTTAATAAATAAATATTTTTAATTAGATTTTCAACACCTCTCTAGCTTACCTTCTAGGGGCCGCGATGGCCTGGCGGTAAGATCTCGGCTCGTGAGCCGTAGGGTTTCAGGTTCGAGACCCAATTCCACCGAAGAACCGTCGTGTAAGGGGTTCTGTTGCACGTTAAATCCATCAGGGCCAAACGACCTCCCGCTGGTGTGGAGTGGAGGCGGAGGTGCCAGTTCAGGTGTCGTCCTCGTTATTTGGCCGTGGTTCAAAATTACGAGGTCCGTCCCAAAATAGCCCTAGTGTTGCTTTGCAACGTGACGTTAATATAACTAACCTAAACTAGCATCCCTTCTATTGAAACACCCCTCCAAGTTACACATTCTCCCTTTCCAAAGTGTATTTTTACCAAATTTGGTAGCTCTAGGTCAAACGGTCTGATTAACAAGAAAATCCACGCACACACAAACAAATAAATGCATGTAAATAAAATTTGTCACTGAAAATCTAATCTTTTGGATTTTAAAGTATGGGATAGTTAAAATAGCGCCGCCTTAATGTCCATCAGTTTGGCAAAATCAAGGACATGAAATTATATCTAAGCGATTTATCTGAAATGAAATATAACCAATATTCCCTGAAAACCAGCTAGTTGCGATTTGTAACTAAAGCTACATAAAAAACAAGAAAGTGAAGTTACAATATAGCAAAAGACGATATAAACAATGTAATCCTATAAGCCCGGACCAGCTCCAATTTCCTCTTTCGATAAAGTCCTGAGTAGGGCGTTTTCGGGCCCGTAGCTGAAATTTGGAGAAAAATAATAATTCACTATCAGCCATTCATACTGAAGGGATAATTTCATTATGTTTTTGGTTACAAAAATATATCCCGTGTTTTGAGGCTCTGAAATTCTTTCATTAGTGTATTAATAAGGTTAATAGTCGATTTAAAAGGTTCGTTTACAATATAAACAAAACAAATGGAAGGCTATTAAAATAACAAGGCTAATGTCTATTAAAATTTGATAATTAAAAAATAACGGTTTTGAGGGAATCGGGAACAAAACGAAAGTTATACATGCGAGATTTAATTGAAATTGAACATAACTAATATTCCCGGCGAATCAATTGGTGTCCAAAGGCGGCTGTACTAATATGTAAATCTAAATAATTTGAACATAATTAGTAAAAGTTAAAAATTAACTGTCTTTCCTCGGGAAGATTTTGCCTTGGATTTTTTTTTTTTATTTCTGAAAAAACTGATCCAGATAACTGAATGGGGCCGCGGTGTCCTGGTGGTAAGGTCTCGGCTTCGGAACCGGAGGGTTTCAGGTTCGAGACCCGATTCCATTGAAGAACCGTCGTGTAAGGGGGTATGTTGCACGTTAAATCCGTCCTGACCAAACGTCCTCCCGCTGGTGTGGTGTGGAGAGGGGGGTGCCAGCTCAGGTGTCGTCCTCGTCAACTGAGCGCGGTTTAAAATGACAAGATCCGTCCCAAAATAGCTCTAGTGTTGCTTCAAACGGGACGTTAATATAACTAAACCAAACCAAACCAGATTACTGAATTTCTTATTTTTGAATTTTTCATTCTATTTCTCATCATACTTTTCATCAATATAAATATGAAATTTTTTAATACTCAATTTATACGAAATTTGTTTTTACGCAGATTTCCACAGAAAGACTACCTTTTGCAATGGTTCTCATTACAAAACATCTTTAAAATTTCTTCAGTTCTTCACCGATCAGTCCCTAGAACTCAAAACCCCCTTTCGTTCAAAATTATACCTGCATATAACGCTTTGCCCAACTTGCTAAGGCTATCTTGGGCACTGTATTACTAGAGTAATTTTGTTTGTATTTTAACTGGCTTGGAATATGTTGATAGAAATGTAAAAATCGGGGACGAGTTCATAAATGGCCCATCTACCTCAAAGGGGGTGAGAATGGTGGTGGTGGGTTAAAATTTTCATTTCGCTATAATTTTCTTAATATTGAAGATAGAAAAATAAATCCAATGAGCCAAATTAGCACCTCATTAAGACAAACAACTTTTGTGTTTAAAGTTTTTCGTTAAATGCAATATCTTAAATGTTAGGGACTGAAAAGTGATTTTCGAGCCCTAATATTGATTGTTCCTAACATCAACAATGTATGTTGCCATATAGTAACATATATGTAAAAGGACTCTACCTTTGCTTTCCAGCTTGCCGAGAGGAATTTTTATGTTTATTTCATCATCAGGAATATAATAACAATAATAACTTGTTTATTACAGAATAAACGACAATTCTTGAAAAAAAATTTTTTATAATATTTTAAAATTCAAGTAAAACAAAACAAGCATTGATACTTTAGAATAACATTTGTGAACTGTTTCTACAAAATTTTTTATTCTAAAAATTCACCACCTTTTCGTACTGGTAACAGTTATTTGAGAATTCTCATGAAACAAGAAGATCGGGTTGATGAATTAGCATATATTTCTGAATAAATTATTTTAAGAAAAGATAAATTGACGGCTGTGATTATCGATTAATAATCTCTTGGGATTATTATGCGTTGGGCGTCCTTCGAGGAGACCGATGTAGATACAATGTTGACAGAATAGCATTTCCATTTCTATATTAATGAATGATTTCTCGGAAAAAGAAACCTGATTTCTTTTTAATTTTGCTTTCTTTTCTTCTTTTTTTTCTCTTTTCGGCGACATGAAGGTGAAAGTAACGAATTATTCTTCTGCTTGAACTAAATTCAACCAATTTTCTTCATTTTTTTTTGTCTTACTAAATATATTTTTAGAAATTCTGTTAGTCATATCATTTGCATTAAGTTGAACGTGTTCTGTAAATAATTTTGAATTGTTTTTTTAAAACTTGAATCGAAGAAACACTTATTGTAGATATAAAAATAAGAGCCAAATAATCAAATATGCAAATTAGGCGTCTGCCTAGTAATCACAAAACTCTGGGGGAAAAGGGGGGGGGAGGAACTAATTCTTATGTATTTTCAGGAAACTCGTATCAAAAGTATTCCAACCCTGTTTAAACATCCGAGTAAATGAATCATGGCCACAGAGGCTGGAACTGAGTTTGAACTCTAATGGACACCACCGGTCACGGCATAGTCACTCCCGTAAGAAATACACCCTTCACAAAAGAGAAGGCAACTTGATCTCAAAACATTGCTATATCAACCAAGGAAACTAGAAGAAAGGGAGGTGTAATGTCTTGATCTAGACTGATCTAATAACGAAGCAGAATTTCCAGACAAATCTTTATTTTACAGCCCTATATATATATACACAGAACAACTTGTTCTAATCTTGGTTAAATAAATAGTTATTTACACCTGTAGTAGGAGAAACAACAGTCAAAGTCGAAGGCTTTCTTGAAACTCAGTTGGTTCTCGGACTCCGAACTCGTGGGCGTAGTCCAACAGTCCGCCTGCAATTCGTTTCTTTTCTTTCCCTCAAAATAAATAAATAAATAAATAAAAATATCCGCATTTTATTTCGGCGACAATCTCCGCCTCTTAATTTACATTGATCATTTGAGCTCTCTTTCGGCCAATCGGATTTCAGCCATATGCTCTCTCAGCTGCACCAGTGGGTCGTGGGAAGGTCCTTTCACAAAGAGAAACATCTAGCATCCAGATGTTTGGACATCCCTTTCTCTTTGAAGGTACTATCAATACCTCTTGGACGTGGAATTCCACATCTGGTCTTTCACTGTATTCGCTAATGAACAGATGCGAGACCACCCAGGGGAAAAGATCCACCATCTGGCTATCTCGAGGAGTTAAGTAGTTAACAGCGTCGCCACAGCTGGCTGTAAATGTCTTATCAGTACTGGGAAACGGGGAATGTTACAGAGGGTAATTTTCTTATGTACTTTCAAGATAGCCGTATTAAAAGTATTCTCGTCATGTCTAAGCATCCGGGTAGATAAATCGCGACCACGCAGAGTCTGAAATTAAGTTTGAAACCTAATGGACATAGCCGGTAATGGTACAGCTCCTCCCGTAGGAAGTATATCCCGTCAGTAGAGAGAAGGTAACTCGACCCCCCCCCGGAATTGTACCTTCTGATAATATAACTTTGTTTTAATTTACAAAAGTCACGAATAAGGATACAGATCGAACAGATTCAAATTAAAATCAAGTATCGCCTCAATTTTGATATTATTCAAACGCTCTATTAAACTGCTGATTTTCTCACTCGTCAAATGAAGGGATAATAATGCTTACAACATTCTTTTAAAGATACCTAAGATTCCCATTCCTAAATCTACTCATGTAATAGAAATTCCTATCAAAATCTCAGAGTAAAATCACCACAGGAAAAAAATGTTGGTCTCTTCTGTTCTTGTGTCGCGATGTAGACTGACGTATTTATTATCATTTATTCTTTGTGCGTAAATCATGCCTCCCATAGTGAAATAAATCAAAGTTTTAAAATTTCAAGAGTTTCTTCCATTCGGCCACGCAACTGTAAAAACATGTTTACACATACACACGCACTCACACACAATTAAAGACATTTATCTTGTTTCATTTTTAAAACATAAAACCTTTTTCTGAAAGAACTTGTGCTCTTTGGAAAATTCAATGCCTCGAGGATGAAGTGGATCGCTATGGATTCGTTTTCTAAAACACGACTCGTTAATATTTATAAATTCGGGAACACCTGCTGTAAATTATCTTTCTTAATTGCTTGATATACTGCCGAGCTTCTATTCTGTAACATAAAATAAGATTAAATATCTCTACTGTGTTTTAAATTTAAAAAATACTACTAATAATAAATCAGCTTTCCAGCTTTTAATTTTTCTTTGTTAATAAGTTTTAAATAAATAAGTTATAAATTCTCTATGGAGTCATTACGCGAAAACTTTTATAGGAGCGGAAAGCATTTGACAAAGGTCCAACTTTGAATTTCAAGCATTTTCATAATACGAAGCCGATACAAATGGGAACAAATTAACTGTACTGTTGAAACTCTTTTCAGACAATTTGTCGGACGTTGGTTAATTTCATTTTATATGTCTGCTTCGTTAATGAGCTGAAATTAGTTGACAATATGACAATAAATTAGATGAGGGTGATAAATTTTATCTGTATAGTATACTCTTGTTGCAGTTTCACTGTTTGATACAACGCTGGTGAATATGAATGTCATTTATTGTTTCATATAATCAATGATTTTCTCTACTTTCCAAGCCAAACGCTTGATAAAATCCTGGATTTAATTCATAATACATCAATAATATCGTCATTTTGTTTTGGCAATCATTTTTACCTCTCTTCAAATGATTTTGAGTATTTTCTTAGTTTTTTTTCTGCAACGTTTTTGACCATTTGAGATAAAGTCTATTAGTAAAGAGATTTTAAAAAGGATTTATTATTGAATTAAAAATTTAATATTTCATAATAAATCCTTTTTATTTAGAAAATTAGGTGTAGACATTGACTTTTTAAAAATTATTTTTCCTTATTCTTTACACTCGTTACATAGATAAATTTGCTCGTGCGGTGGTGTTCATGGTGTGCTCGAGCTCAATGGTTCTTAACCTCCGGATATTGTTATTGTTTGATGAAAGTGGCTGTACAATTCAACTTTATCATTAATTCGTTTAAATTTATAAATGAATAATTTATAGATATAAACGCATTAATTGCAATGTAAATGGAGCTAAGATAATAGTAAGAGAAATGTTTGTAGAGCTTGGATATTTACATAATAAAATTAATCGGCAGTTTTGTTTCCACAGTCGCGTTGGTGCGGTGTAGTATCCGGTCTTTAGGTGGGGAGATATCAGAGATTGCTTCTTGGTCTTCTGTATTCAAGGGATGTCTCATTTCCGAATATAGATGAGGCTTTTAAAACTTACTGCCTGATTTCGGCTATAAAAGTAGTCCCTGAGTTTAGGAGGAAAAAATTCGTGATATGCACTTTATGTACACCTCACGCTGAAATGCATGCTAACATTGTCATAAATACATGAAACAGACATATTTGGAAATAAAATTTTGAAATGAAGAGTTCATTAATATTGAATGAAATTAGGTTGAATGGGGGGAAAAAAAAAAGGAATATATTCATTTGCGAATAATCATTTTGTGAAAAACAAACAAACATAATAAAATTAACCGATAGCTATATTATATCAGAACTGTTTAAATAATCACATTAAGCTCTCATAAAAAATATATACAAAACATTCTCCCGCCTTTTGTTCTTTTTTCTAATATTCTCATGATTATTGGTTTCCTGGTTCTAGAACAATGGCAGTTAACTACAGCATTTTTAGATGTTGTTACAGATTAAATATTGTAACAGAGGTTGAAATTCTTATTTCTTTTTTTACTTTGTATATCAATGAGAGATGCACAGAAAATAATTTATTTAAAATCATCAACTACATCTAATTTTTTGTTGACATAACTTAATTTTTACAATATATATAATTAAATTTTCTCAAAACATATAAACAAAGCATGTTTTTTTTTTTTGTCGTGTGACTATTTAAGCCAAATTTTGCGCAGTAGTTTCTGAGGGTAAAGACTCCTGAGCACCCGAGGGCAGAAGTCTGACTTCTAGCTCAAACGAAGATAGCACACACACTCGCTTGCACAACCTCTTTTTACAGGCACCTCACGCTCCTCACAGAAAGAACGCAAGGAAGAGAACAACCATGCCCGAATCAGGACTCGAACCGGGCACGTCTAGATCACGGGGAAGACGCGCTACCCCTAGGCCAGGACATCGGCAAACAAAGTATTGTAAACAAAGTAATGTAAAAAAATGGCAACAACAAAAGAACTCGAGATTTTGGCGAAGTTTTCACGTTTTAGACCGCCATGAGTTCGAAAAACGCATTTTTGGAAAATGTCCGTCTGTGACAAAGATAACTCAAAAATGATTTCAGGTAGATGTCTGTCTGTCTGGCTGTTCGAATATAAATTAACATAACTATAAGATGAATAGTGCTTGATTGATAAAATTCCAAACACAGATTTAACATCTATAGTGTATACATCTGTTAAATTTTGAGTCAAATCCAACAACGGGTTGACTGTCTGTCGGTCTGTAACTTCAGAAATATGTAAACACGATAATTCAAAAACGCAATAACCTAACTGTATGAAATTTGGTATGAGATTTTGTGATTACAAGTGTACTTTTGTGTCAGATCATTGTTTCAATCGGTTGAAAAAAAAGTGTCAAAAGCACAAATTCAATTTTCGGATACTATTAACAGCATACTAAAGATTAATCGCCAAAAAACTCGCCAAAGACCACACGATAGATTCAGTAAAAATGCTAAGTTCAAGTCAAAGGCTAATATTTCGTAACTACTGTGCGCCAATGCCATGCAAGATATTATATGGCATGATAAGTTTATTATAGAGTATGCAAGAAAGTTCTGGGGAGACCAAATATTTTTCAGCTTATTATGATTTCATTTTGAAGCTAAAATTCCAAATTAATTTTTCGTCTTGCATTGGAAATATTTTCTAAATGTTGATGAACGAGAAGTATGCTTTCAGTTAGGATCTCAATGGCTAAAAATTAGAACATCACATTTTTATTAATAAAATTCTTTAAAAAAATTCCATGAAATACAAACAAACTTTTTAATAATTCAAATACAATTTGCATTTATAAATCTTATAAAAATATTTGTTTTATCAATATCTTTTATAGAATTTAAATTAAATCAAAAAATTGAAACAGATTGATTATAAGACATCCTTAACCGCACACATATTTTTTACTTTCCCATAGAAAGTGTTGTGACTGTCAAAAAAATTCGAATTCGAGATTGCCAGAAATTTAAACGTTTTAAATTTTTCTGAATTCAGAAAACTCATTCTTGAAATTATATCTGAGTATCTGTCCATCCATTTGTGAACGCGATAGCTCAGAAAAATGCATTAAACTAGTAAGATGAAGTTTGGTCATTGCGGTCCCAAAATCAAATCTATAGATTTTTCAATCAAAGTTCGAACGGAATATGTCTAAGTATCCCTGAAGAAAGAAACAGACGAAAGGATGAAATATATTTAAGAGATGCAAATCTGTATGTAAATGTAATTATTTCAAAATGCAAAGAAGGAATAAAGTTTAGTACATAGCTTTATGATCTGAAATGCAGATATATATTAAATTTTGGACCAAATCCTTTAAGGAGTAAAAGTTACGATTAAGACGAATGAAATTTGGTATGTTGTTTTGCGATAAAAATTTTATAAATCATTATTAAAATTTAAATCTAATCTATAGGAAGGAAGACATAAAAAAAACCAATAATCAGTTTTATTCCTTATACTAACAACCATCCCGCCGTGGGACGATGAGAAGCTTATTATATCATGTTGGTTGGTTCTCGCTGTCCTGGGAGTTACAGAAATGTTGTTGGGTTGGCTATTCTCTTCTAATGATGGATCGTGTTTCCTGCGGGAGGGTTATACTGTGGCCGGTGATGGCCTTTAGAATTCAACCAGTTCCTGTCAATATGGCAGTGGTGTTCTCGTTAAACAGATTAATCGGTTATACTACAAAACACAAAATGCAATATATTGTGACAGCAAGTGAAAATCAGGATAGACATTTTAATTTGCAGGCTTGAAGTGACTTTCCAGGGTTTTTCGTTTCCCTCACTACCCACAATACATTCAGGGAATATAAACTCTTATTAGAAAAACCGAAAATAATTTGTAATTTTACCTAAAAACAAACACAACGTATATTTAGTACTCAAATTTATGATATCTACAGTTATAAAACTGAAATATCAATAAATTTAGTTTCAAAGAATAAAATGTTTCAAAATTGAATTATTTTAAAACGTGCCTTCAGATATGATGAAATAAATATATGTAAGTTAAATAATTTTAAAGCCCCCCCCCCCGCCTCTCCCAAAATATATCAGCTCTAGAGATCCTCATCTAATTCAGACCATTGTATGCAGGCATTTTAATTCAAAAATGGAAGCAGAAGGTGTACACACAAGCAGAAGTTACTTAGCCAATATTCACATTCTATGTTCTTGGCTATTCTATGTAGGTAATTTCAGAGACTTTTATAAGATTTTTATTAATGTTGTTGCTAAGCAGTATTTAGTTAAAAAAAATCACTTAGACGAAATTATCTTTTATTACAATGGGCATACGAATGTGGGGTATAAATAAATGTTCTCTTATTTCCCAGCCTTTTTATATGTTTTTAAATACTTTTTCGACTTCACTCTTATTTTAACCTTTTATCTTCTGCTTGTTTATTATTTCTCTCTCTCTCTCTCTCTATATATATATATATATATATATATGTGTGTGTGTGTGTGTGTGTGTGTGTGTGTGTGTGTGTGTGTGTGTGTCTAATGATATTTTAACTCTAATTTCAATTTAATCAATTTTCAAGATTTTATATTAATTTAGCCCATAGTAACTTCATTCTAAAATATTCTCCTATTTCGTGATCCCATTCCACTGTCTCTAATTAATTAATTCAAGAGAAGCTTTGTTAAACTGCTGAATCAGCTAAAACTAACTTTCCCACACTCCGCGTGAAGAGACAAAATACCGCTGATGAGGCAAATTCTTTTTTAAAAATCTGCCTGTGTTTCCCCTACCTTGTCCACGCGTGTAACGAAAATCTCTATCTAAATCTCATAATACATTAGTACTATGAAGAAATGTTTTCCCTATCAAAATCATAGGTTATATAAGACCAGCGATAAAATGTCCAAGAGCTTTTTCCTCATCCCTTTTTTGTGTCGTTCTGTGTGCTCATCGCTTGTACATATGCCTGCTTCTTCAAAATGAAATAAAATGATGTCACGAAATTAAAAGCACCTTCACTCTCTTCAAACTGCATTCTGCTTCACATAAAATAATGTTACATATATATATAAAGTGTGCTTACTGAAATATAATTATGTATTTCATTTCTATAAATTTATATTTCTTGTTATTTTCAATACTTTAGTTTACCTCGTAAAAATATTAACCAATTGAATTGATTTTAGAAGAAAGTTATTTTTTTTTTTAAAGTAATCCTATTAAGCTGTAATTGCATGACAAGTGACTGACAATGTAATGACTGAATTTAAAGAAATGGCGCCATTTTGTATTATTCTTTTAAAAAAGGAGAAGCATTTTTCTAAAATAGTTCTTAATCCATAATAAAAAGAAAGAAAAATGATAAGTGAAAAAAAAACAGTCTTTTAAAATTTTAATCAAAAAGAAATTAAAATAATATTTTAGAAAAATGCAAATTCACTGAATTAATTTTGTATACATAGAAGAATCTAGTGGCAACGGAATTCGTTGAAAGATGCCATCTTTTGAAACAAATAAGTAAATTTAGAAAATTCTCGCCTGAAATAATTTAGAAAGCAACACAACTTAATTTTTTTACCCCTTCTCACTGAAAAGATAACGAAATTCAAATTTTACCACCTTTCAACAAGAAATAACTATTTAAAATACATTTTATGGAAAATAGGATGATAATATAAACTGTTCAAAAGAATCTTCACTATTTTCTTGAAAAATGACAAGCCGATCCATTTCTGAGAAAAACTCGCTATTCAGATGGAAATTATAACAGAATGAACTTTACTGCTTTCTTTCTTTATGGAAATTTAATCATTTAAGCTTACCTATTTAGTCGTATCAAATGTCTGCCTAGATTTTTTTGAAGCAACGAATTCATCTTTATGCTAAAGAATTTATATAGATTTAAACTAATATGACACTGCAACGGCATAGCGAAAAGGCGCTTATAAACTTCAAAATCTTAAAAGATATTAAAAAGAATTCTATGCAGTTTATTTTCTATGAAAATTCCGTTTATTATTATGCAGATAACAGAATATACTAACAAAAATTACTTTCTCCATCGAAATTAAACCATTTAAGCTTTGCTATTGAGTCGTGTTAAATGTCCACAAATTTTTTTTGAAGCAATAAATTTACTTTAATGCGAAAGAATTTATATAGATTTAAACTTCATTTGATGCTGCAACGAACATAGCGAAAAAGTGCATGTTAAACTTCCAAAATCTTAAAAGAAATTAAAGAGAATTCTATGCAGTTTATTAATTTCGTTGATTTTTATGCAGATAAAAGAATATACTAAAAAGAAAAAGTCGAAGAAGCGGAGCATTGATTGCTGACAGTTTTAAGAGTTTTGATTCATGGATGCATTGTTTTCCATCTTTTTTAATTCATTGCTAAGATTAATACAAAATAAAAGAAAATAAGCTGAGAATCCATTTTCTAAATATTTGCATTGAAGAATAACAATTGAATATAACTAAGTTTTGTAAAAAAAAGTAAATAAAAACTAAATTATCTCATAAGTTTCTTTTTCTATTAAAGAATTAATAGCTTTCATATAATAAGAAAGCAAATCAAACAATCAGTTAATTGCAGTATCAGTAAGAAAAGTAACCTTTCAGGTAAATTCTCACACGAATGAATCACAAACGAAACTAATCATCACCAAACACCAGCCACCGATTGCAAATCCATCCTCCTCCCTTCATGAAGCAGCTCGCGATATGCAGCGCGATTTCTCATTCTGCTACCGACAGCGAAGCATCGTCTGGGATGACAGACACCACGTGACCCAACAGAGAGGGAAACAAACCAAAAAACTGGGATAACAGCCTCGTGCGTCTGCAGCCATCATCATCATCATCAAACCGCACACGATAATTCTGCAACCTCTTCCCTGGCATGAAGAGTTACACCTTAATTCATTCCTCCCGAAAAGTAACTTGAGAAATGTTCTGGAGTGGAGCTCTGTAATCCTGGGATCCGTCTTTCTATCACGTCTGTTCCGTCTGCCACCGCCTTTTCGCATTCAAGGGACGACGCGCTCGGGTTATTGACCTTGAGGCTGATAAAAAATAAGTCCTCCCTCCCTCTCTATCGCTTCTCCTTCTTCCCGCCCCCAGGAACGACCGTTGAAATCGCGTCCAGATATACCCAGTGTGTGTGTGCTTGTGCAAGCGCAGCAAGCAAGCCTCACCACCCCACGACAGGTTTTTATTTATTTATTTTTTTAGCTTCTGCTTTTTTTATACATATATATTTTTTTTTTGTTTACGTCCTATCGGACTTATCGCTCCGACCAAAAGGATTCGCGAAGTCGAAAATGAATAAATAACTTCCCCGGACAGCAGCAGCGAAAAGAAGAACCAGACCAAGTCGAAGGAAAAAAAAAATTTCTCCTTTGGAAAAAAGGTTTGAAAGTGGCGTCTCTCTTTTTCGACAACGACGACTTTTTTCATCGATCCGTCTAGCACTGCCTCTGCAGTAGAAGAGAACACGCAGCAACAGCCCGCCAGTCAATATCTTCTCGTCTCCACCACCCCTCCCAGACGCGGCGCAGCTTTAGCCAACCCCTCTCTCGGAGTCTGCGTCCCGCCCGTTTTTTGTGCCGCTCCCCCCTCTCCATCGAACCTTCCTCCCCCCCCCCCCGCCGCTTCCATTTTTTTCTCTTCCCCCCATTCGTCCATTCGTTCCATCTCTTCCTCTCTTCCCTAACCTCTACTTTATTGATTGGAGGCGCGCAACCTGCGTCTAGCTTTGCCTAGGGAGGAGGAAGGAGGGTCTTTTTTGCCCGACCCAAACGTTCTTTTCTTTCCCGACGTCTTCGCAGGGATACAGCAGAAATGGATGAAGTACCAGCCGAGACCGCGTCCTGACGCTCAACCGACGAAAAAAAACAGACGATAGTTGCCTGCCTGCTTGCTTGCCCGCGCGCGCGAGTTTTTACCTCTTGCTTCCCGTAGAATAAAAAAAAAACCCGTCATAAAAAGGGGTTCGCTGGAGAAGAAAAATAATAATACTAATAATAAAAAATAAAAAAAAGAAGAACCGACTTCCCCCCCACCGACCGTGTCGTAAACTGACTAATTAACTTCTTAATGAGGTGTCAAAAAGTGCGTGAAGAAAAGGAAGAAACAACCCTCTTTTGATTAAGTTTGAGGAGAGGGGGTGGTTTTTCGAGAGGAGGAGGAGGATTAGAGGAAGAAAAAAAAAAAAAAATGGTTTCACACGCTCGGCCATTTTTTTCGTCAGACTCGACCACCTAAAAAGTTCTGGTGAGGAGGCAGCCAAACAAAAACTGGTGGATTCCGACCGAACGAATCTGTGTGCGAAAACGTGCGGGGATGGTAATTTGTGCTGCCACGGCGCTGCTGTGATGCACGCTCTCTGGCGGAACAGCTGAGTAATTAAAAGAATTTTTTTCTTCTTCTTTTTAACGACTGCCAATTGACGCTAATGAAGGCCGCCGAAGACCACGTGCTACGAGGGAAAAGCCTCCTCGCAAGAGAGTGAAGGATTGTGAAAATGCAATTAAGGGTGCTCGCATGAATTCTCAAACAGAAAGGTAAGGAACGCTTCTCTCTTTTCTTCACAGCTTAATGGAATAATTTATCGTTTGGGAGAAAATGTTGAAAATGGATACGACTCACTTTTAGTGTGCCCTCATGTTGTTTTCCAGCTAATTTTTATTGCTCTCCTATTAGAACACTCGCGTAAATTGTCTTTTGACACTAATTCTGTTTTATTGAATTAGCATAATCATAACTCTATTTCGTTTATTTTGAAAAAAAAAAGTCTTCTGGTAATATGTTTCGTTTTAAAAGTTAGCTGTCAAATGCTCTGGATAGATCCTCTCTTCATTAAGAATTATGTTATTTCATTTACGCACTGTTTGTCCGTTTACTTTTTCTGTTTTGTTTCGTAAATTAGATGAAGATAATCATTCTTTAGTGCTAGATTGTTATTATATCACTTTAATGTCGAATATATATTTTTTTCTTTTTGTAAATTCTACTAAGCGCATCTGGGAAAAACATGTCTGTTATTATTTTTTTTCCGGTATTCATTTAGTGAAATGAAAATTTATGAGTTTTTAATTTATTTGTCTTTTTTTTTTTTCAAATCGAATAATTTTGCATCTGCAAACGATCTTAATTACTTATTGTTATAAGATTATTTGATGAACTAAAATTTTAATGTTGTAGCAAAATTAAGGAAAAGTAATTTATATAAATTTAATGACTTTCTATTGAGTTTTTATTTAAAGAAAATGAAAATGAACATATCTGAAAATTCTTTCAAGTTTGTATTTGAATAAGCTGTTTAATGAAAAATATGTCAAAATCATTTAGCGTAATGAAATGAATTAAAATTGAGACATTTTCGTAAATTAAGAAAAATTATTGATTTCCGTTTATCTGTTAGTCTGTAATCATAGAGTATGTCTTTATTTAATGATTCTATTAATTGATATTATGCACATATCTATAAAATCTACATGTGATATTTCCTAGTTTTTAGAATATTGATATTTATACCGTTTTTCTGCTGTTCTTTACTTTGAAAGTCAAGAAAAACTGTTAGCATTTTTTAAGGCAATTTTGACTTATTTGAGTATATATAATTTTATGAATTGTTATACATTTTTTTTTATTTAACTTCTTGCTGTGACTAGCACATTGTTTCAGCTAGATAAAATCTTTTTATTTTGTAATAACGGAATTATTGTCAGTTGTAAAAACATTAAGCAGTTCCTTTTTTAAAAAGAGTATTGTAGTTTTGCATGTTTAACTTAAAAAAATTTTCTATTCCCAATTTTTTAAAAATAAGAATTTGCATAACTATTATTATTTTTATTACATTTTCTGCGTTCCATTCATTTAATTTGTTCCTTGGATATATGGAATGTTATGAAGAATTTCAATCGCATTTTTTTTAAGAATGAACATTTTTATCATATTTTTTTTGCAATAATTTTTATTTTATTTTTGCTACTTTGTTTATTTTATGATTTTTAACGGGAAAAATTGTGTTAATGCAAATAACTTGCACCCGTTTTAAGTGAACTAATACAAAATGCAATATTTTACAATGGATGACAGACAAATCGCCTCCATTTAAATGTATTTATAATGTTTTAACATAGGTATAATTCACTTTCTATTTATTACAACTTATGCTAAAATTACACTTAGTTATCAAATATATGTCAAGCTCTATTAAAACAGCAAAATATTATAAATAATTAAACTAACTTTAAAGAATTACTGCAATCTGTGTAATAAAGTGTAAATAATAAGCGCCGTAGAGAAAACTTAATTATTTTGCTTGCTAATACTCTGAGATGTATTCTGAGACATTTTCTAAAGTTACTGAAAAGTTCTCAAACATGGCATTGAAAAGAATATTTGATTTCAGTGAGTAGTTAAAATAGCAAAGCAGTCAGTGGTAAAGAAATAAACTTTGCTCGCCTTGTAAGATTTATCTACTTATGAAATTATCAATTAAGAAAGCAGGCGCTTTAATATACTTAATTTATGTTATAGTTTGAAATTATTTGAGATACATGTGATTATGAATTTACTTATAATTTATTTGAAAAGTTTAATAAGATGAACTTATTGGCTCATAAATTTATCGTCTGTGATTTTACTTTATTATTAATTCATTTAAAATCGACTGCTCTGCAATGAATGAAGATTTTAACGTAACTGTAAAAAGAATGATAACTGACCGATATGGAACCGATTAGAATGACCTTTTTAAGACCCAAGCTTTTGATATATTATTTTAAATTATAATATATATTTTATTTTAAGATTACCTTTATACATTTTCCGTTATACAACATAATCTACACGAAAGTTATAAAAATAAAGTATACCTTCCATTGAAATTAGAAATTTAAATAACTGCAATCTTTTCGTGAAAAAATTGTTTTTAATAATCCTCTCTGACGTCATATCATTTAAAAAGATGCAAATTTTGTTCTTTCTTGTAACCTTTTTAAGTAACGCGACTGATTCACCCTTTTGTTTCCTTAATTTAAGACAATTTACTCCGAATATAAGTACAGTTAATATTTTCTGTATGTAATAGTTTTTCCTTGCTTTTGTTACTCATGCATTCAGCGATCCGCTTCTTGATTATCGACTCATAATGTGCTTCATTATTAAACACGTGATGGGGAAGTTCAGTAACTGGTTTTTGGAATTAGTAGTTATTAGCTGATTATTTTCCGAAACGCGAACGTTAAATCATTTAGTTTCAACGGTAACTATTATGACTGTTGATTACAAGGTGTGCTTACAAAAAAATGAAATCGTAGAGTAAAGGATTGATGAAAAATAATTATTATTCTTTTCTCATATTTAAATTTATCAGTTTGATAATAGATTTTCTACTAACACAGTTATTACTATATGAATGCAGTTTTATAAAAATAGTAGTGTATGCCATGATCAACTATGTTTTGGCGTCTCATTTGAAGTCTGGCGTCTTTAACATTAATTTTTACTTGGTAGGCATTTACGTTCCTATGTATTATGATTATTTCTGATATATACTATCATTTTATAGAGGCTGGAATGTATTGCTTTTTAAAAATTTAATTTCGTGACAAGCGCAGAAAATATTGCATTCTTAACAAAAGTTATAATGGAAAGGGACGGATTAAGGTATCCGATTAGTTTCGGAGGGGGTTTATCAAAAAATAAATAATTAAAAAATAATATATATGATATATGATATTTTTTTATTTATATAAAAATAAAATGACAAATAAAAGTTAAATTATTGAAATATATACGTAACGTTTGAAGAAAAAGCATATTTCGATGAAATTTTAGAATTTATTTACAAAAACTAGTTTTGTTCTATTGGAAAAAAAAATTGTCATAACGCTGCATGCGTAACATATCTTAGAATGCAACTAACTATTATCTAAGGATTGCATTCCAAAATAAAATTTTTGTGCGTAATATATTAAATTATCAACGAAATGTTGGAATCTTTTTTCAACAATATTTACATTAAACAATCATAAATCTACTTCACGAGCATTCAAAATCAAATCCATACTGCATTGCATTCTGCATAACTCAACGAGCACAAATTATAAATTTAATTAAGATATCATGATTTTTTTTGAGATGTGACGATATTCGTACAATAGAATCAGAAAAAACTCCTTTTTCAGAAAATGCATTTAAAGTTTTTAAATGCTCATAAATAAGCATCACTTACATGCCAATAGTTTGCCATAACTTGACTTCTGATTGATATAGGGACAAAATAAAGATATCACTGGAAGCAGAAACGTGCCTACTTTTTGAAACTGCAAAAATAAATAAATAAATAAAAATAAAAATGCGCATTTTCGTCGAAATTAGGTTTTTATCCTAGTCGGATATCTTAATAATAATAATAATAATAATAATAAAAATTCAGTTATTTCAATCAGGCTAGTTATTTATATAATAACTTTCGTTATTTATGACCTTGAACCTATCAGTTTCAGATTAGGTCTGAAAAAGGTTCAAATTTCAATTAGCTTATTCATTTATATAATAATTTGCGTTATTTATTATATAAATAAAGATCAGTTCGCGAATTTGACAACCATGAATCGACCGGTTGCAGATGGTCAAAATTAAACGATGGAGATTCTTTTGTTTAAGCCTACAAGTATGGTTTTGATTTTACATTATGTAAAACTGTGTGAGAGCATTTCACAGCGTGCATCAATTTCACTAATCTCTTTAAATTAATTCTCTTCATAATAAAAAAAGCACTGCTAGTTTCGTTTTTGGTGTAATGATAATTAAAAAAAAAAAAATTGGATGAGGATTTGTTTCTCTTATTTCAAGAAGTCATCGTTGCTACTGAAGTAATGTGCAACCAAAATTTTATCATCTTATTAATTGAGAAAATTATTTTAGTTAATAATTAAAAGCATTGGATCATTTTGTGGACTTAAAATGAATGTATTATATATAAATCTATTTGAAAACTCAAATAAAACCATTTCAGTCTTTAGTTTGAGTTAAGAAAAATTTTCATTAAAATAATTTAGATCTTAATAATTATGGTTTTATATTATTATTTAAAAATTGATAAAAAATCTTTTTAGTCATTTTTAACGTTTAAATATCTTAACTTATAAATATTTAATCATTCAGAAATTACAAATTCGTTTTATGAAGACTCTTAGATTTCTAATGAAATTGATTGGAACCATTGTTGAATTAAAATGGTTTCTAAATCAATTATTTTTCTGAGTTGTTTTCTAAGCAATATTCTCTTGCTTGGTAAAAATAGAATAGTTCAGATTAAAAAAAAAAAAAAAAGAAAGAAAGGTGAAGAAATATCTGCGTAATCACAAGAGTCTAGAATTATCACTGTGTAGACAAGAATATCTGTCTGATCTAGAATTATCTGTGTTGCGCGGCAGTATCAGTACAGTTCAAAATCATGTTAGTAATCTAGAATTATTATGTGGTTTTTCTAATCTGCAGAATTATGATGTGGATTCTTTCTTTAGCCAATAACGCAATAAGTTTAGTGTTTAATATTTAAAAAGAAGTACTTGGGTTGAAACTTTTGATTAATTCGAATGACACAAAACATGGTTAATGCAGCATGGTGTCATCATTATGAGGTTTGATTGTATTATTGTTTTTATTATTATTGGTCTGTAACATCGGAAAAAAATTATTTCTTCTGAATTCTTACGTATATTTTAAAAATTTCATGTATTTGGCGGAGAAAATAGAGTATAATTAAGATTAAAATATCTTAAAAAACATGTTAAATATGAAAACAATATTTAAATGTTCCATCAAATTATTTTTGTTGTTTATTGTAAAAAATTTTGATAAAATTGAAGAAATAAAAAAATATTTTTTTAGATGTAATATTGGATGTTTTTCATAAATTAACTCAAGTTAAACCTCAAGGCGAATTACTGAGAAAGAAGCAATTTTAAAACGGAAAAAAAAAAAAAAAATCTGGCTGTGGTACAGGAATTTTTAGGTTTGATTCCAGGTCTTGTGAACCTTCACAAAGGCACCAGTACCATCGTACATCTTGTTTTGTGGGTGCGCAGAAGAGCTGTTATTGTTATGTTCCTTGGATTCTTGGCTCTCTTTATCATTCAGAGTTGAAAAGAATGAGATTGAGACATTCTTAGCGCTGAAAAAAAAACAAAAAAAAACTGAAGAGTATAGACCCTGATGCTCCAAATCATAAAAGTAGAGCAGATTCATGCATAATTGTATGTAACAAAATTCAATTCTAAATCAGGGAGTTACGAAAAATTTCCCATATTATTTAAAATTTGCATATTAATCCCACATTGTTTAATAGATCAGATTTGAAATATATGCTATTTTTGATTTTCAATTAATTTTGAATGATTTGATAATTACTTTGTGAAATTATTTATTAAATATATATTTAATTTGAGAGAGGGAAATTTTTAGTTAGGTGATTTTAATCAAACAGTTAAAGTTTTTAATTAATTAAATTTTTAATTAAAGATGAATTTAAATTAATCAAACAATTAAATTTTTTAATTTAATCTTTAATTAAAGAATAAAATTGATTAATTTTAATTAAAAACTAAATAAAAAACTCGATTTTAACATTATTTTACTTGCATTATTTGTTCTCAATTATATGACATTTTATAACTTTTGTTGAAAAAATTAAAAAGACTAGAAATATAAAAATAATAACATTCTAAATTACCTGTAAATAGAAGACAGTAAATAAAATAACTCTTGAGATTATTACTTTTTTTCTTTAGTTGATTTTGTATTAATTTTGTGGAGAGAGGCCAAGAAAAAAAATTGATCCCAGCAATTATAATTATTTGTCTCGTGTAGATGGATTTTTGATATAAAAATTTGATTTTTTTGATAAAATTATAACGTTTAAGCATTATCGATGTAATGACAGTTCAATTTTTGATTAATATAATGCGAATTTTAATAAAATATGTGGACAAAAAATTGTAGCGAATGTGAAATGTGCGAAAATGCTATTTGTAAATATTAAAATTTTGATAAATACGTGCATCCAAAAAAATTATTTTTATTTATCACTAATGAATTAAACGAATATATATACTCACACTTTTGGGTTGGAAAATTATTGGTTTCAAATGAAAACTTTTTTCAAAATCATTAATATCAAAAACACAATTTAGCTGTATTGAATTACATATCTCTAAATTACTATAATAGACCATTTTGAAATGTCTTCATATGTTTTATCATTGTAATTTTTTGGTCGCATTTGTCTTCAGTATATATTTTTTCAAAGAAAAAAATTCGAAACAATGAAATCATTGTTAGATTTTGGTATCTTCAACCGTAACCCATCATCCCCTTTGAGAACGAGTTATCTCAGACGAAATATGGCCCGCGAAATGCCCAACCTGTTCCTCACCATCGTGGGCCTCTAGAGCGTGACTCAAGTTCCGTTACTCAGACCTTTCAGCCCCCCCCTTCTTTTTCTTGATCCGATTTTTAGGTCAATGGCATTTTGATAGAGAGCCCCCATTCATATACCAAAAAGTCTGTCCTGCAGTGCTTGTGTTCATGTCTTTTGTATGTTCACAACCCTTACGAAAACCTCACAGAACCACGAACAGTAGTTAGCAGCCCTTCGCCATTCTGGGAGAGGTATTTCTTCATCAAAAAAGTAGCTTGATGATGACACATTTTCTCGGGCCCCCAGATAGGGCCTCCGGTGGCCTGGAGCCACTTCTTCTGATGTCCCAGATGGCAGCCCAGCTGCAGAGGGAAGCGAGTGAGTCTTGAGGTGGAGTTCACATTTTCTTCCTCGGTGCCACAGATATCACAGAATGGAATGGATTGTGACGTTCCGTTAAGCCATGTTGACACTTGCTGATTTCGTAATAATTAAGGGAAGTAGAGATTAATAAAGGTTACTGTGGTTGAGCTGGAACCACCGTGACCTCATTTGGGCACTTTTTTTTGTTCCTCTTCGTGTTCCGTGCCTTTAGGAACCGCCCGTGGAAAAAAATCTACTAACATGTTATCGAACTGAGCTGTGAGAAGCATACGGAAAAGTTTAATCCTTTTATGACCATGCCCTGAATTAATAAAAATTTTGTATTTTATTTAGAAAAATAGTAAAAAAAAAAAAAAAGAAATATAAAGTGGTCAGATATATGGGACCATCTTGGTTTTGAATTATATATCAAAAATATTACCACTTTTTACTTTCACGTATATGAAGTATACAGCGAAAATAATGTAATCGTGAAATTTCGAAATCATAGCACATTTCTAAGTTGTAGATATCCCTTAATTTGAAAAAAAAAAATTACTATTATGTCAAAAGTGCGATAAAAAATTGGTCTATGTTAAATTTTAAAGTTGTATTGAATGTAACTGTTATTAAAAATTGTATAATTACGTGCTAGCAAGAACTTGCATTATACATAAATGGACACAGCACAAACAGAAAAAAACATAGAGCGTTCTTCCGGATTCTCACCCCCGGGGGCTGTTGATATACACAAAAAGGAGGGAGGGGTTGGAATGTAGATTATATCGCTCTTGGCTAGGTGAAAAAGATCATCTCAGGATATTAAATAACCACATTTTTAAAATTTTGCCTGCCTGGAAATTCGATAATGCAGACACCCAATAAGCTGTTATATGGATGAAATCTGGTGAGCTATATTTATACCAGAATTGAACATTTCTATCGTATTGTGGATGAAATTTGACAGCGGAGGAATGAATAAGATGGGTGAAATGAAGCATTTGGTATTATTAACTGACCAGTAGATCCGGGTCAAATTTTGGACGAAGTCCACCTAAGGCTTGATTATCTGTCGATATGTCTGTTAGTGCACATGTAAACGCCGTGGTTCTAAAACACAACAAACTACAGAAATGAAACCGATATGTGACCTTAATAACAGGAACTATCGGAATGTATCGCATTTTTTACGGAATCCATCAAATAAAAGAAGTATAAAATACATACTCGATTTTCTTCTCTTTACTATAATACTCACTGCAAGTCGGTGTCGTGCAAACATTGGATGATATCTAGGGGTGAACTCTTATGCATGTTATAATAAAAAGTCTCACTGTATTATTTTTTCTAAAAAATGTTTGATTACATTTTTACAAAAATCACCTCAAACGTTCCTTTCCAATTTGTATAGGTCTATACACATCATACGTATCAATAGTAAAGCGATCATTATACCAGATTTGACAGGAAATACGTGGCTTTCGACTTAATGTCTTAGCCTGTTTTTTTAAGCTGTTTTACTTGTAAATAGTCTAAAATTTTTAATATCAAAGCTACATATAAAATTTGCTGCATTTAAAGCATATTAAATCACTAGTATATAATATAAATTCCTTGCAGTTTTGTCAGCAGAATATTTTGTGAACGACAAAGTGATAATTCAACGGATAAAATTATCAGGGCAACCCCCTCTTACACACTTCCGTCTTCGTCGAATCATCTCGATAATATTTGCATAAAAATAGATTTTTAATAAACTGAACGATAATTGATTCGAAATGCTTGTATTTTTCCATGTTATAGTTAATTATAATAATTGATCCTTCGAAAAGAATTTCATTTAAATAGCATTTTAAAAAGTCACCCACTTATATTTTTTTAAAGAGTTACACACTTTAGAAAATAAATATTCAATAAAGCAAATGAGCGTCTATCGAAGCAACAAAATTCGAAACCAAAATTTAAAAGCAGCTGATGAAAAAGTCATAGAAAGAGAGAAAGAAAACAAAAATAAACTTTAAGACTTAAAAAAAAAAAAAAAGGATCTGATAGCCGAAATGGGTTTGGTTTTTCTGCAGCACTAGTGCCTGTAAGTTCAAAAGGAAAAAGAGTTGCTTTTGGTCTTCAAATCAATATATCAGTTGTGAGCGAAGTGGATTTTTATACATTTCATGACAAATAGGCGGCGCGTTTCTTTTGCTGTTTGATACGTTTTCTATCTTATTTTCATACTTTCATTGTTTAATTTAAAGTTTTATTATTTAATTTTTCGAACTGAAAAGGATAGTATGTCTTATAATCATTTATATAAATATTATTTATAAAAGTATTTAAATTCCGTTTTTATATCAATTAGAATCAATTTTAAATATAAATGCATTTGATTTTCGAATCAGGGTTGAGATTTTCGAATCGATGTTTTATACCAATAATTATTTTACATAGATTTTATAGAAAATAGACTAAGAAATTACCAAAAAAATAAAAATCTATCAATCTTGTATTAAAATGAAAATAATGTTCATATTCAGTGAATTTTGGCTAATTTTGTCAAAATTCCTTTCAAAATTCAACTGCAAAAATTGCATTAGAAACTATATAGTGTTTTTATTTGTAAAATATGTTTTAATTTTATCATTCATAAAGTTTAAATATGTAATAAAATTATTTTTTATCGTTTATCATTTTATTATTATTTATTTTATCATTTATTTTTTATAATTATTAATATTATATTTAATAATAATAAGTTCTGCTATTTTAATATTACTTATAAATGGCTAGATTATAGTGTTACTTCATAACCGTGTCAAGTACACTAAAAAAAATTTCATATTAAGCACATAACAACAACAACAAAAAAAAGTCGTGTATTTTTTAGAAAAAAAAAATAAAAAAATTCGTAATCAAAGTTGTTTATTAGTGGCCGCTTAACCCTTTCTAGGGCAGTGGGAAGTATGCATCCCACCAAATTTATCAATCTTTGTATTAAATTTTGTAGGTTGACATAAGTTGTGACAAATTTTTTGAGAAAGACAGAAACTTAGAAACTTTAGTTTTTTATCTTACACAAAATGACGTGTCTTTATTTGTTACTTAATTATTCATTAACCAAATTAATTAATGAATCAAATTAAATTTATCTAAAAAGCTAAATGAATCCCTTTTCTTATTCTTATTTCAAGCCTAAAATATTTTAACATAATATACCTAGAAAAAAATGGCCCTTTAAAGGGTTAAAATATTATTTTAGTAAACAGAATTTTAAAAATAAATCCTTGGGGAATAAAGATTGTCGACTTTTACACTAAATCTACTTTTAACTCTTTAATCTGTACAAAATTTTCTCACGTGAAGCTGATTAACTGCAATAAAATTCTTTATATAATTATTTATTCACATGTCTGAGTGAAGGCTTCATAGTTAAGTCAAACTTTTGAAACTTCTTAAGATAAACTATCTCAAACAACTCCGTTCTTTCAACAGCAATAGAAATGTCATTGAGTCTTTTCCAGATTTTTTTTTTTTGTTTACAGACATTCTATTTTCGACTAAACTTTAAAAATCTAAAAATAGCTAGAAATCTAAAATTGAGCACTTTCCTTTTTGTATAACTAGTCGAGTTTTTTTTGAATTCGTTATATATATTCTCTTAAAAGATATTTTACCAGAAATACATATGGTTTTTTATTTTATGGGTTTTTCTTTTATTTAAATATTATCTGTTGATAAGCGGATTTAATTCGAAAATCTGTTTATGCATTTTACTGCACATTTTATAAACTAATTATAGTTGGACAATGATTATTTCTCGGAAATTTTTAGAATCTCACAAATTAGTCTACGGCTATGCTCTGATTGCATGAATTTTTGCAGGAAAAAAAAAAGGCATGTCTGAAAACTTACACAAGCTTTTTCTCAATTCCTTGTAGTTTATAAATAATGCTTGCGCAATGAATTTTTAGTTGAACGAAATTTTTGCGTAATCGCTTTGCGAGAATGTCATTAATAACTCATTCTTGGAAAATAATGGATTTTCTAACAACTTGACAGCTGTACTGCTAAATTTACATGCTTTTTATTAAGTATTTTCTTCATGTATGACTTTTATAAATTTTAAAATTATTATGCTATTTTTTAAAAAATTAATTCTGGTGTAAATTACACCGATAAGACATTCCGAATCAATGGAAACGGTCAATATTTTGACTGTTTGTCCCAGATTGAGTTCCAGTTTTAAATTAAATGTATCGCTAGTCCTTTATTTCACTTATTAGCTAGCAGTTAATTACAACAAATTTAAAAAATACCTATTAATTTTTTTACAATTTGGTTTCTGAAAAAATTATCATTTCTAATTTTTATTTTGTTTAGAATGTTACTTTCCTAGTGTATAATGGCTGCAATATAATAAAAGCTTTAGACATTATGAACTCCATAATCGCAGTGACTAAGTATCAGTCGTATATTAATTTATAAAATTTGTAAACTTATAAACTAAATTTAATCATTCTTAAATATTGTAGCTCAATGCAAAAGAGACAGATATCTATGAGCATCTAGAGTGTTTTATAAACATTCAATTAACCCTTTAAACGGCCATTTTTCTTCCAGTCATGATGTATTAAAATATTTTTAGGATTGAATATGGTTTAAGAAAATTTTTTATTTAGCTTATTAGATAAATTTAATTTGATTTATTATTTAATTTGGTTAATTAATAATTAAGTAACAAATTAAGACACATTATTTTGTGTGAAACAAAGAATTAAAGCACCTAAGTTTCTGTCTTATTGAAAAATCTGTCAGAGCTTATTGTAACCTACGTAAGTTCATACAAAGATTGATAAGTTTGGTGGGAAGCATATTTCCCATTATCCTAGAAAGGGTAAAACTATTATGACAAAATATTACCATAATGCAATTCGTCATTTAAATAGATAGCTTAAAAAATAGAATTGTTAAAAGATTAATTTTCTTCTCGCATAATCAAATCACCCTTTCCTGTTATTGTTAAGAAATAGATATTCCGGATTAGCTGAGAATGTCCAGATTTGAATTTTTCTACCCCCATTTACATGTATATTGTCCATACTTGAAGTAAAGAAAATTTCATTTCTTAAGGTAAATACACAGTTTTTAAAATGGAATATTTTAACAAATAATAATGCATTTCCACTCAGTTTAATATCTCCAAATTGGGGGAATTCTGAAGTTACGATTTTTTTTCTGTATACTCCTATGTTTCAAAAATAGATGATTAGCATTTCTAACTCGAATTGGCAACACTATATATATATACTTTGCACGAATTTTCTAATCTTCTTTTTATTTGTTTTTTTATATATATTTATTTATTCCTTGTCTCCTTTGGCGAAAGATTGGTTCTCCGGGGATATTAATTTCTGTTTATATTTAATTCCAGTTAAACCGTTTAAATATATTTTCTTGTTTATGATTTTAGTAAATTGTCTGCATTAAAACCACGTTATTTTAATTGCCTTATACATGTTCTTTTCATTGTGTACATGAACCTTTCTAATGGAGACAAGTCCCATGGCATCATAGTGCTATTAAAAACATGAATATTTGATTCATCTATCTTCTAAATTTCGTTGTATTGCAACTTCGCTTTTTTTTATATTCGTTTCGTAAACTACACATATCTTAAACAGAATATTTCTTTAGATTTCAACCAAAAAAAAAAAAAAAAAAACCAAGAAAAAGAAGAGAGAAAAACCAAGCCTTTACATATTTGATAAAACAATGAAGATGATTTGAATTTTAGGACGAAATCTAATCTATTAGTGAAAATGAAATATATAAATAATATTTCGCGATTATTGGTATTATTAAAAAGTTATTTTATTAATAATTGTTGTTCAACACTATTTTTGAAAATTATCGTGCAGAAACATCAAAATACAGCTTTATTTTTAATTAATTAAAATTCTAATTAAAATTTCAAAAAAAAATTGTGCTTAGAATACCTGAATGTTCTCTGAAATATACATTTTCACCTTCGAGATATACGGTATGTGCCAAATGTGATAGATGAAGGTCAAACGGACTGGCCTGTAAAGCGCCTTCGCGCGCGCGCGCGCACACACACATACATACACACACACACACACACACACACACATCTTTATTATTAGTAGATTAATTATTTTTATAAGCAGTGAGCCTTCTAATCCAGAGCCGAAATCTAACCCTCCTATCACTGCGGGTTTCGATACCTAAATGGGCAAACTCTTAACGTCATTGGTTACAAAGTGAAAGCTATAATTACTTATTCTTTTAATAAATTTCTAATTAATAAGTTATTCTTCTCAAAAATGATACTTCTCTGAACTTCTAGCATTGTGTGAAAAATGATTACTACTTCTTTTACATTATTTTGTTGTAAATAATATTATGAACCGTATATTTTGGACACAGCATAGACAGAACTGGTCCTTATTGCATCTTAAACTCAGTATATTTATCTAACTAATATAACTATGTCAACATTATTTGTGATCCTGCCGAAGTTTTATTTTTCCAGCTGTAAAGTATTTTCTCTTTTATTTATGTGTGTGGCTTTTGAAATTCATAAGGACGCTCTATAAATAAGAAAGATCATTTTATTGGTATAATTAATGTACTTGAAGCAAAGAAAGCCATCCATCTCACTATAAAACCATACACCTGAAGTTTGTATCAATTTGCAGTCCTCTTCTATATCTGAAGTGGTACAATCCAAACGCAAATTTACTTTTTTCAAGGCAAAAAATGACATTAAAAAGATGGAAAATATTTCATTCAAGCAAGGTAGCAAGCATTTCATGATTGATACCTGCCCTAAGTTGTCGATGATGACAGGTCAGGTTTCGGACCATTACTACACTATGAAAGCAGGAGAACCTGCGGTAGGAAAAAAAAAAAAAAAAAAATGCGCAAAAGAAAATAATCTGCTATCTTGTGGACGGAATGATTGATAACGCCGGAAAGATTAATGGCGTATTAATGTCTGGAAGGCGAGATCTCTATATTAAAAAGAACTTTCGTTTTCATGTGCTGATTTCCTCTTCTCGCGGATTGCATTTGTATTTCGGCGGTAATCAACTGCGATAGTGAGAGTGGCATGTTCTGTTGGCGAGGGGGATGAGTCCGCAGTCGACGATTCGGCGGTTGATTTGCTAAATTGATTTGAGGGAGTTGGCAATCTGTCGGCCATGTTAATTTAATAAGTATTCTTCCAAAACTGAGTGTTTTTTTCAGGCGGTGATATTCACCGCTTGTGCGATACAAACGAAAAATGTGGAGGTTTCTTTGTTAATAAAAATAGGTGTGTTTCATCGAAATAAATAAATATCGCGCGATATTTTTCGATATATTTATTATTGAAACATGTAATTCAGATAATTAATGAATATACAGTAAAACACGGCTTATATTTTTCTGTGGAATCTTTTCATTAGAATTCTGATTTATTCATAAGCATTGGAATGGCAAAGGTATGTCATTTATAAGACGTAAAAAACAAGGAATTTTTCGTTATGGGTCGTTTTCGGTGTCAAAGAGTATTGGAATCTTCTGAGAGATATGATCACATTCGAGGAGTAATTGGAATCTTTTGAGAGATATGTTCACATTCCAGGAGTATGTGAACTACGGTACCTCGAAGTAGGTTGGAATCCTTAGAACCAGATCAATTTTGACCAAGATCTCTTTTGCGTAGTCGATATCATGACTTCTAAATCATTTAGAATGGATGAATTAACACAAGACACATTATTTGGAGCCAATGTAAGAGGCGATGTAGGAAAATGTGTAGTTATTCCATTTTTCTTGAAAACTGCGATGAACCTCGTTGAAAAATTCTGGGCAAATTTTTCTTGAATTTCAAAATAAATCAAAAACCAGCGGAAGTGATCTTCGCAAATGTTTCTAGCATACTCTGTAATAATTCAATTAACATGCATTGAAGGACAATGGTGACGAAATATTAAACTTTGGCGTGAATTTATTATTTTTACTGAATCTAATCTGTAACCTTTGGCGAGTTTTTTGGTGATTAATCCTTGGCATGTGGTTAGTAGCATCTGAAAATCGAATTTATACTTGAGATTCGGTTTTTTAATCGATTGAAACCAAAATTTGATACTAAACCACATTTGTAGCCAGAAAATTGCACACCAAATTTCATAGGTTTAGCGTACTACGTTTTTGAGTCACCGAATTTACAGGCTTCTGAAAGTATAGACCGACAGACGGTCAACCCCTTGTTGTATTTGGATCAAAATTTGATAGGTGTCTACTCTATAGATGTTGAATTGGCATACCAAATTTCATCCTTACAGCTCTCTTCGTTTTGTAGTTAGCGTATTAAATCATATTCGAATAGCTGGGGGGATAAACTTCCCCAGAGAGGATTTTGTTCATAATTTGACAGAAAGCTACAAATTTGGTGCAAAGACTGTGTACCAAATTTCATCCGTCTAGATCTAGGAATTTTTGTCTTATCTTTGTCATAGACAGACAGACAGATAGACGGACATTTTCTAAAAATGAGATTTTTGAATACAGGGAAGTCAGGAAGATTTGTGAAAAATCTTGAATTCGAATATTTGGCGATTACTATACTTTCTGTATAATACGTTTATAAGAAAGTAATAAATGAAAAAAAAAACATTCAACGTACTTAATTCGATTCATAATGCTGTATTTAATATATATATATATATATAATATCAACAAGGATTCATTTTAATTAAACGACTATCTAGATGAAAGCACACAATTCGTAAAAAATAAGAATTGTATAATTAATACCCAAGATACAGTAAAGGTATCTCTGTGATCTCTGTTTTTAAAAGTTAATTATTATTTTCAATACTATGTAGTCATTTAATATGCTTTTAGTATCTTAAAAACTTTTAAAATTATTATGTTTTAATTAATTTTTATTACCGACATTGAAATATAATAATTAAGGTCGTTTATTACAATTTAGATGACACGTCTTTTCACTTTTATATCATTGGAAGATCTGTGCTTGCGGATCCGAGTAGGCATTGTTTATTTAGCGGAAATAAATAGAGGGCGATATCTTTTGTCCAAAAGATTGAAGCTTTAGTTGGTCGCAATCTCAGATTGAAGCTTGACTTACCCGAGATCCAAAACTTTACGTAGGAAGGGGGGGGGAGATAAGACCTATATAAAAGAATATCCGAAAGAGTTTCGTAAAGACCACTGCTGCTAGTTGAGCTATCGCACTCTCAGATACACAGGCAGACACATTTTTAAAATAATGCCTCTAGATTCTAGGAAGTCTGAAGCATGAAAATAAATAAATAATAAAAAAACTCGAATTTTTTATCATTTAGTTTCTTTTTCTACTCTTCATGTACGAAAAATTTATAAATAGATGCGAGGGTAAATCTGCTAGGTAATAAAAATGATGATGCAAGAGGGAAAAAGAAATGAACATATTTAATGTAATTCCTGGGGAACAGTAGAAATTCGTAGATATGCATTTTATCCGTCTTTAGTAATATTATATATAATTAATCAGATGTAATTTGTGATGATTTGCTAAAAAAGGGCATTAGTTTTCTTTAGGATTCTTTAATCTCTTGATTGTCGTATCAGTGCGTCAAATGGGCATTGACTTGTTATTTCTCAAATATATTAACTAAAATTACGTCGATGAAAAAGGCTATAATTCAATACAAAAATTACGCATAAAAGTATTTTAAATACTTATTTGAATACATAAACCAGTTTATTCCTTATACGGAAAATGTCATCTTATTAGATTATGAAAAAAGCAAGACAGATAAAAATAGTAAATTCGGGGTTCGAAATCCCAAGTATTGAAACTCAGAAAATTATTTCACTTTCGAAAACTTGCACAGTTCTTCTTGTCAGATTCTCCATCAATCGTAAGCAAAAATCGTTTGTTTAAAAAACCTTTTTATCGAGAAGAGGATGATTGTAATCTCTTTTGATCAAATAGAACTAGCCATGTCCATGATTCAAGTATCTATAATTTCTTAACTTTGCTTCTGTATAGGGAATGGACTGCATTTCTTTTAAGAGAAACTGGTCCACATTTCTGCTTTGTGGGGACCTGGCCACAGTTTATAATTCGTTGCTTTAAAACTTGCATTGGTCTTGAGTTTTTGTATAATGATTATTTGAAGCATTATCAGAGAACTGAACCCCATAAATTTCTTTCTCTGATTTTTGCTTCTTAGTTATGTCATATTTTAACCCACAAACTCTGGTTTGAACAAGTTCTTAGTTGTTACCGTATCGTAATTTCTTAATATATCTGATGATCTTTAATTTGGTATTGTGCATCTAAAGATAAACTAGAAGATACTTTTAAAAAATTGAGCGGGGGGGGGGTAAAAATATGCAGAGCAAAAGTATTGTGATTGTCAAAAATTCGAAATTGAGATTTTGATGAGTTTCCTTGTTTCAGACCTCCCTAAGTCCGCAAAACACATTTTTGGAATAATGTCTGTCTCTCCGTCTATGAACGCAGTAAAACACAAAAATTCATTAGCTTGAGGGATGAAATTTGGTATGTGGTCCTATTATTAAATTTGTAAATTTCTATTATATTTTGAACGAAAGGTGCCTGAAGGATATTTGTCTGTGTGTGATCTCCATAGCTCAGAAATGCAAAAAATGAAGTTTGATACATAGTTTTATCATCAAAAATTTAGATTTTAGAATTTAGATCTGTTAAAAATTTAGATTTTAGAATTTAGATCTGTTAAAAATTTAGATTTTAGAATTTAGATCTGTTAAAAATTTAGAATTTAGATCTGTTAAAAATTTAGAATTTAGATCTGTTAAAGGAGGGACCATTTTTTGGTCTGTATTTCCGTCTGTTTATGAATGTGATGATTCATAATTTCAGTTACCGATAATTAAAATTTGGTACGTGATCTTATGGCCAAATTGTAAATCTTTGACAAAATTTGACGCCAGTCGGTGGAAAAAAGATCTCTAAAATACATACTAAGTTTTCTTCATTGTATTAAGGAGCCCAAAATACGCCTAACTTCGTCATTATATGCAGATTTCAGGGAGGAACATTGATATTAACGAGTTGCCATGGCCTTCCAGAGTTTGTTTACTCTATCTTCACACTTTCCTCTCGCCGCCATATGTTCGATAGATGAAAAGGATAGAAAATAAAGATGGTCCAAGTCGACACTCCCTCTGGTTTAGTATCATTTCTGTTTCATGAATTTCACAAAATCAAATCCCATTCGGGTTCGATCTATTTTAAAAGACTATCTCATTTGGTGCATCAAGGTGTAGTGGTATATGAAGAAAGTGTCATTTGAAATGATATTATTTTCATATATGACATGTATAATCGTTTAAATACATGTTACCGCTAATATATGAAAGCTGGCATTCTATAGAATACTAGAGCATTCTATAGAATGTCCAGAACTTCGGCTGCTAATGTTTTGTAACAATTAAGCTTTACATCTATTTCCTAGGCATTTTATTGAATGCCCGATATCAAATCGGCAAAACATGGAATCCCTCTCCATGCAAAAATAAATAAATAAAAGACTGTTTCAAAAAAACCTGGATGAGATTAGATTTAATGATGGATTACTCCAACAACATGTTGATGACAGGACTGACCGAAAAGATTTCCGTTCCTGCTACGTGTTTTGCGTGTTTAAAAGAAACATGTGAAGCACATGCGTGCACAAAGTGTCATAAAAAAACATACCTTCTGTGCCATATTCTTTAAATAATAGCGTTATTATGACCATTTTTTTCGTTCTTTGTTTTAAGCAGCATTTCTCATTCTATTAGAATGGCTATGTATTATATACAATACCTAGGGAGAATGTATAATAATTCTCTCATTCATCCTAAAAACGGCCTCCATTCTATAAACTGCCTAGGTATTCTATAGAATGCTGGCATTTCATACATTTCCAGTTATATATATATATATATATATATAATATATATATATATATATATAATATATATATATATATATATATATATATATATATATATATATATAATGACATATTATATGTGTCTATCGAATTTCTGTGTATTAACGTTTTTATGGAAAGTAATATTCAAAGTTAGCGGCAAACAATATTTTAATTTGTTCTCAGAGGTAGAATATAGCTATGATGCCATTAAAATACACTAAAATATTATTATTATTTTTTAAATTCAGGATGTGAAAAAAATGAATGGCAGAAGCGAGTTCTCGACCCTTTTTGAAAACAGTAAAAACAAGCATAGAAAGAAAGCTGAAGCTTAAAGCGACTAATATATATATAATATAAAACATTTTATTAATATCTAATATCAATAATAGCGATTTAAAGGTGTCGTGTGGTTTGCCTGACCCTGCTTTCCCTGTATTTTTATCTGTATGTCTGATACTGCTCAATTCTGTTATTCACTTTCCAGTCATAGTTTACAAGAAATTTTCAGAAAAATAATATTTTACTCGAGCGATTTTCACAGACTACATTAGTTTCCCACCCCCTTACTTTTATGTGCTTTTTTTTCTAAACTCTAAATAACGCCTTTAACAGTCTTTAAGTGCAATAATCTATTAAACACTCACCAGGGAACTTTTCAGTCAAATAATGGAAGCCATTTTTTAACTGAGAATATTATAGTTGATTTTTTAAAAAAATCGCTCAAAACTTTGATTTAATAAACTTGCTATAGCATCGACTGCATGAATAGAACTCTATATGAAGTATTTTTAGGGTTTAGAGTGAGGTGTTGCCATTAGAGCTGCGAAGCTATGGTTCACCCCCCCCCGCCACACACCTACCAGAAATTATGTTTTAAGGCTGTGTTTTCGTTTTATTTATTTATTTTTTTAAAAAAATCTTACTTACTTACTTACTTT
This sequence comes from Argiope bruennichi, assembly GCF_947563725.1. Lineage (NCBI taxonomy): Eukaryota > Metazoa > Arthropoda > Arachnida > Araneae > Araneidae > Argiope > Argiope bruennichi. Next base: position 45,415,063 of record NC_079158.1, read on the forward strand.
TGTACTCCAAGATTTCGATGCTGTTGCTTAATTTTTTAGTCTGAGAGTCCGATGATCAACGAAAATGGGGAAAGAAGTAAAAAAAGAAGGTTGAAAATGAATCAGCAAGTGATTGAAACACAAACTAGGGGCTGTACCATGAGCACCTCATGAAAGACCTTTGCATATATAACTGAGCGATTTAAGTGAAGATAAAAAACAACCCTTTATCCCTTTGAATTTAGAGGAACTAAGCTGCAGACAAACTAGACGCGACTTAGAGAAAATTTCGTTCTCCTCCTTTAAAAAAAAAAAAAAAAAAAAAAAAAAATCCTGCCTTCTCCCATTAGCTGTTTATGAGTTTCGGTTCGATTTTTTTGTCATCTTGACAGAAACATATCTGATTTATAGAATATTCATTTTCTTTTGTAGCAGGCGATCCTTCAAGAAAAAAATTCGATATATAGATAATTTTCTAAAATATTATTCAGACGAAATTTTTATGAAAAGATATTAATTGTTATTATTTAATATATGGAAAAGAGATGGATGCTACTGATCATTTATTACAAATTTTATTTTATTTTCTGGTCAAATATTTTTTGAAGATGGAAATATGCGTATGTGAGTGGGTGGTGGGAGGTGATGCTGTAATGTCCTTATTTGCTAAATCATCATTTCATGATTCGCACCATTTTTGATTGACAAAAATAAAATGAATTTATATGATGTACTGATTATTTAATAGATTTACAACGTAATAAACTTTATAGTTCGTTTTGTAATTAAAAATGTTGGGCTACTGATGCATAAAGTGAACTTTTTTTTAAAATTGCCAACTCGTGATAAATATCTTTTGCAGCATTGTTCATTCCTGAGATGTTCAATCGTTACTGTATTTATATCTTGATGGGAACTTTGATTTGTTATATTCATGAATGATTTATTTTTATTTTGTTTTTCCAAAATGTTAATTCTTTATATTAACCCTTTACACGAGGATGTCTCATCTCAAGCGCTATTCAATGCACCGCTTTGGCATTTTATTTACTTATTTTTTAAATGTTGATTGTTAAAAATATCTACTGCATGATAAGAAGATGTAGATTAATTTATCGGGGAATTCAGCTTAAAACAATTATATATATTTATTTTTCGAGACAATAAACAAGTTTTTGTAACAGGTTTTGTTCGATGGCTTCTAAAATCTCTGGATAAATTTCAATAAAGTATACAGAAATACAAAAGCACACGGATTCGTCAAATGCAATGAGCTACCGCTACAGAAGGCTTTTTGATAGAAGAATTAAATAAAAGAAAGCACTATGCACAGTTTATAAAACAGATTTAATAGAATGCAAATTCAGCTAGAGAAAACAACCACCTTGCATAGATAATAAGACTTGAAAACATATAGTTTCGAATGTCATCCTTTGAGTATTTATTTTTAATATTCAAGAAGTTTGTAGTCGATATCCCTCTTTCTATTTGTATTGCATCCATTTTGCTGCATAAAACTTGTAGTACTGCAAATCATTCAACTAACTTATTGTACTTTTGTGAATTAGTAATCTATTAAACTTATATTGTACGTTGTATTCAATGTATCCTTCCAGACATAGAGCCTGTTGTAGCTTTCTTCCTTTGTGTTGCTATCCCATATTCTGGTGTACTTGTTTCTGTTTGTCTGACTTACCCTTTGAAGTTTGTCAAGTACTTTTAAATCATCCTGTAATTAAAAATGCTCATATTCCTTAGCGGATTTTTAAAAAAAATCTCTGGTGCGTATTCAGACATAAGAAATGTCGTTGATTTAGGTTAAGGCTCAAGCAATTCTCTCATATTAATTAAACATGCAAATTTTTAAATATTACTTTTATGATTGCTTCGTATTAGAAAGATAAGTTCTATTTTTTTATAGAAGAGAATTCTTTGAGTTATTTTAATCAAATCTTTACTTCTTTCATTAATCTTTCAAATCTTCTTTATAATTTAATTGTTGTTCAATTAGTTCTTATTCTTAATCCTATTCTTATTCTTAATCTTAAATGACAACAGTGTATAAATTTAGACCACCATGCCAGAAATCTAGCATTTCTTCTTCTTCTTCTTTTTTTTTTTTTTTTTGCAGTTTTGCTCTATCTTAAAAACTAGAATCGATAATAGATAGTACTTGTTTCAGTTAATAATGTATACACTGAGAAATAACCGAAATGTTTTTGGTTACTATAGAGGAGTGATTTAGTAATTATAAAAGTGTCATTTATTGTAATATGTACTAATTGATCGTAATACTGTGAAAATAAATATGGAGAATTTGCAGATACTTTCTTTAAATTTGTATTTAATAGATTTATTCGGTTAAAATGGAGTTTCTTAACTGTCGTTTCCCCATCCCAAATGGAGTGGCGTATTATATTATGAGGTCATACAAACCTTGACTGTTCTTGCACCTGTCATATAATTCAGCCACAAAATTAATTCCGAAAATCATGTGTATAAAATATAAATATTTTAATATATATGTTTTCCTGAAATTTTATAATGAAATTTTGCTCTTTTATCATTTATCATGTCTAATCTGATCCATATTATTTTTTTAAAATTTGAATAGTAGCAGAAAATTTTTATGTTCGTAGATGGAGTCTAGGATTTATGATTTTATTTGTATTTTGCCTGCTTTGATGATGTCAGCATCAAGCGGGGTTTGACAACATTTTTTTAATATCGGAAGTGTGGTTGTTAATGAGAGACATTTAAGAATCCCTTAATTAGAATTGTAACGCAATTTTCATGTTAATGTTTTTTTCAAGTTGTTTGTTTTGCATGCAGAATTGATAGTCCTATTTTCGCTTTTAAAAATTTGACATTAATATAAGTAAACTAAATTAATACAAAATTGATAGTTTAATTCTATTTAATCAATTTATTTACTTTTGCGAAAAATGAATGGATCGTTTTTGCTTCTACTTAGAACTTAACAACACTTAAGACATATATTTAAAAAAATATATGATCTCCACAAGTATTATGAGTATCACAAGATAATGTATCTGGTACATTTACACAGATATCTAGTTGTCAATGTATCAAAGAAATCGGATATCGCTGGCTAAACGGAAAGAACGCCAAAATAGGCTGGATCTTAATTTGTTAAGTCAATTTAATCTGGTGAGAAATAATCTTTGCAAAATTGCCTTTTTTTTTTTTTGAAATTCTAAATAATAATAATCACATGGAGTGGAGCCTGTGAAGTGGATAGCATGAACATTGATTTCCTTGTTCCATTTTAAAAACTATCCAAAATTATTCAACTTTAGATTCCATTTTTATAGAAAATTTTATTCGCTTATGTTGAACACAATCTAAGAAATGGATCCTAATACTTGAATTATTGTTTAAATAAAATTAATACGAGATAAATTTATACATTTGAATAAACGATTATATCTATGCGAAAAATAAAACATGTAAAAATTTTATGCTAATTTTATCGCGTTTGATTAAAACGTAATATTTGAGCTATTTTATTATTAACAGAAGAGGAAGTACTTTTCGTGAAATGAAATTTAAAATAATCTTTCGTCTATTTTATGTTGAATTATCATTAAACTTCCCGAGATCGTGAGTGTGTATTAAAAAAAAAAAAAAAAATCCGTTTTTATATTTTAGTTAAATATCCTGGTATGTGCATCTGCTTTACTGCCTTTCGATATTTTATTTTTCTTTTGCATTTTATTTATTGTTAAATTTTACAGAAAAATGGAAATGTAACTTTTCAAAGGGTAGGTTTGATCATTAAAAATGTGAGATTTAACTCAAGTTTTTGTAAATCAACTATTGCTTGCAGATGCAGACAGATTTTATATCTTTTATGTTTTTAATGTAACTACGTTAAAAGGTCAGTTTTCTACGACATTAGGAAATTTTTTTATTTAATATTCTGAATATTTGAACATGTTTCTTTATAAAATCCTTAGAAGTTTGTCTTTAAGTCTTCTTTATTTTTTTGGGGGGGGGGTTATATTTGCATTTGCTTACGATTTAATGCTATTTTACTTTTTTAAATGCTATTTTCTCAAATTCTAATCTTTTATAGAATTTTTTAACGAAAAGTCTTATAAATTAAGATCTAATGCATATTTTTTGTTCAAAGCTTTCAAATATCCACGCATGGTAACAATTTTCAATCTCCAGATTTGGAATGAAATTTAAAATCTCCACTCTTGAAGTGAAATTTAAATCACCAACCCTGAAGTTCGATAACAATTTTTTAAATCAATAGGGACAAACGATACGATTCGTGATTACGATAGAGTTGACGTTTCGTATCTGTTCATCAATTTTATCGTAATCGTCATCGTTTCAATCTTGCAAAAATCTGGTAGGGTAACTGTGCTCAAATTATTTTGTGACCGACTGTACCTATGGTATGGTATTATTTCAGTAAACCTTCAATGTTTACACAACGAAATAAATTAATGATGTGCTCAAAATACTTAGTGCATAAATACTAGATTAATGATGTGCACAAATTAAGAAAAATATTCTTTAACCTGAAGTATGTCATTGATGTTATCAAATGATAATACAAATAATTTTTACCATCTCTAGTTTTTCTTCCTTTATTTTCAATAAATATCTTCATTCTTCGTCTTTGAGCATTATTTTGGTTTCCGTTTAGCATTTTTATAAACTATTATTTACTCTTTGCTAAGCAAAATTTTTGAACTTCTTTATATAAAGGTGAATTTGTTGTTGTCGCTTTGTACTTTGTACTTCCTTCTGTAGAATTTCAGTTTTGTGGTAACTTTTGCTCAAAAAAGTTATTCTTACGTTGAATACCGTTCAAAATTTTCTGCAATACTGAAACCATATAAAAGCAAAATCTATAAATTTTTCCAATAAAACTTTGTTTATTTTACATGGCAAAACAAAAATTTCCACGCAAACAACTTTCGTAGAAAATTCACTACGCTCAAAAATTCTATTTTTTTTTTATTTTATTTTTTTTTTTATTTTTTATTATCCATTACGCAACTTTTATATAAAGGAGGGAAAAAAAAATAAAACAATTATCGAAGCGCATAAATCTGCGCTTATCTACGATGAAACTTTAAAGTTTAGACTTGCATTAATAAATTTTAATATGCAGTGGTAGCAATTTTGCATATACTTTTTAACTCGGGTGTCCTGCATTAATAGTTGAATTCCGAATCGAAGAAACCCGGATCGAATCCTGGGAAAATTATATCATTTCGAATCTCTGTTGGACAGAGAGCGAACACCAGAGATTTTATCACCCCGTGCTCTGGGATATAAATTACATACCTCGTGGTAAGAGCCAGCCACGTGGTTGACCTGATCATCAGACCCTGTGGCAAAAAAAAAGAAGAAATCCCCTCTTGCCTTACCAATTCGTATGCGCTGGATGGACAAGGTCTTTCAAGGTCAACCACTCGCTCTTCTTTTAATTTTCTTTTTAACTGGTTTGACGTTTATGCAAAAAAGCAGGTTTATATGATACTACAGATTACGCGCCAAAGAATCACCCCCCCTTTTAATATTTTGCTTTTTCATTCGGCATTGGAGTGCTCTGGGCATCAATTATTTTTACGAATTTCACCTTCCAACCGAATTGGCAACATTGAAACTAAATACTGCGCTGAAAAGGTTAATAAAATGTTAATGGTTTAGGTAATAGAAACACTCAAGTTACTTTAACTGATTTTTGTGTCTGTTTAAGTCATAGATTAATTTGAATGGAAGCTTTCTTTTTGGAATTGATAATGTGAGAGTACAAAAAATAGGGTGTCGTAGATTTTCTGTCATGTTTCGCACCAATCATTTATTTTGTAGCTATGTTTCTACGCTTTTTTTTTCTCTTTCACCTTTGTAGAGTGGGTCGAAAAAAGCTATAATTTTGCATAGTATAAACCAAGAAAATGCTAATTGCGTTCAATTTCATTAGTTCTGAATGACATTTTTCCAAGTTTAAGATGTGTAGATGAAATCTAATGCTATAATTTAGATCTTGTTGATATAATGCCTACAGATTATTGCTTATACAATAATAAAACGGCAGTTGCTGAATTATATATGTAAAAAAATCTTCTATATGTTGAACCATTATTAAACATTAATTAATATAAATAAGCATGATTTCTTTTTTATATTTTTGTTTAAAGAAATAGAAAATAAAATTTTATTCTTTTTCTTTCCCCACTCGAATTTACTTTTGTTTTATTATTGTAAAATATGATTTTGAGAATTGAGTGTTGAGATTTTCTTTTTCTTTTCTGTAGCCATTTTTGTTATCTGTTAATAACTTACCAGAAATGCGGAAAAAAGCTACTTGCACATCAGTTGAATATTCCTGAATTTTCGATTTCTTTTTATATATTTAAAAGAAGCTGATATATTCGGAAATAATATAAATAACAGCGATCGATATTATGAGTTTACAATAGTAACTGTTCAAATTTGTAAAACTATATAATCCTATAACACGCATAAAAGTATCTTTTACATCAAGCATCAGTAACATAAACCCCCGTAACTTTCTATGCACTTGACTGTTCCTATGCACATTGTCTACAGTTATCAACATTGTCTACAGTTATCAACATTGTCTACAGTTATCAACATAAACTACAGAAATTTATTAATATGTGTAACAAAGTTTTAAGGAAAGTGATATTTAACACTGAAAACAATGAAAGTGCAAACGACTGGGGACCTTTCCTCCCAGATATACCAAAAGAAATGTATTCATTTTCTGATCTGCAAAGATGTTTGCCAACCAATAATTTTGACTGCCGTTAGTTTTGGCTACTATTTGTTAAAACGTTTTCTCGCCAATTCCCCAAGTGTCCAACTCCACAGATAAACGTAGAAGGCCAATTCACCCCAATTGGCGAAATTTTACATGAATCGCAAAGAGGACTTACTATTTTAATTGAGTAGTTGGCGACTTTATTAAATTCTGAATCTTCGGGTATCTACGAGATACAATTTACCTAACTAATTCCAAATCATCAGCTATTTTTTATAAATTTGTGACATGAAATGTTGATTCCTGTCTGTATTAGACTTAAACAATAGTTTTCTGAGAGATTTTTGTGTTGGCATTTCAGAATTGTTTCTCGATTTATGTAACAAAAAATGTAAATTTTTGTAATGAGCAAATTTTAGGCATGAAATAGTTCTATAATTTTATAATACGCTTGAAAATAATTTTGGATTAATTCGTATTAATTTTGTATTAATAATTTGTATTATGATAAATTGTTAATTCAGATTTCTGCATCAGAAATGCAGTAACATTTCTGTTACCAAATTTCATTACAATTTGTGATGGATGAGATAATAGATAAGGCGGACATCACTTTGAACACAAAACAATGGTTTTTATTTCATGTCGACATTGATAAATGGGTGCTGAAAGTTATTTTCAACTTTGGCTTTTATATATGTACATATTATAGTTACAGCTAAGATATACGGTCACAGCTAAATGGGTATGACAAAGCTAGTTGGAATGTTGTGGATAACAGGTGGATAGTTGGAATCCGATTGGAATTGGTAAATTCCCACAAGTTAATCAGAACAATCAATATTTCAGGCAGTGTAGATTTCTAAATCTTTTTTGTAAATTCTGGTTTTAGATTGTAAATATATTACCATGTAACATTTTGTAATCATTTTCTTCTTTAGAGGGTCTAATTATTTTATCGGGGCCGCGGTAGCTTGGTGGTAAGGTCTCGGCTTCGGAACCGGAGGGTTTCAGGTTCGTGACCCGATTCCACCGAAGAAGCGTCGTGTAAGGGGGTCTGTTGCACTTTAAATCCGTCATGACCAAACGTCCTCCTGCAGGTGTGGTGTGGTGTGGAGAGGGATGTGCCAGCTCAGGTGTCGTCCTCGTCATCTGACAGTGGTTCAAAATGACGAGGTCCGTCCCAAAATAGCTCTAGTGTTGCTTCAAACGGGGCGTTAATATAACGAAACCAAACCAAATCAACTAATTATTTTATCTCTGGTCTTTTGTTGTGAACTGTTTTTAAAAGAATTTAATCTTGATCAAGAATTCATTAGAACTAAGGCTTACTTTTTCTTTGAGTACTGAACATTTTCGACGAAAATGGGAATCAAACAGTATCTGCATTTCATTTTCGCTTCTATTGTTATTTACCATGCATTTTTTTCCCCTGTAAAGTGACGAAGACGCTCGTTAGATAGATGTCACTTAGCACAAAGAATTTTAGTCCTTGTCTAGCTTTGTTTTCAGTAACCTCCGAGAATCCCAAAACAAAAACAAGAGATTCGTGGTGCTGTCTTCCAATCAAGTTAAAACTGACAATATCTAAAGAATGGGGAGTAAAGAGAGTTCCCCTATTGGCACTTTGCCAGAAGTCTACCTTCTGTTGAAAAATTCCTCTGCTATGTCCCAAAGACAACCCTTTGTTGATCCGACAATGCAAGCTTGTTTACACTATTTTGAAAGGCCATTTATCTGTCTGAATTATGCTTGATTCTCATGGCAGGTGTGTGACTTTTTTGTCATCTACTGTGCTTTTTGTCTTGCGCAACAAAAATGTGGGTGGATATATGTAATAGTCATCCGTAATTAGCAGAAAATCGATTCGATAATGCTAACTAATCAAAAATTGTAAGCATTTTATTTTCTTTTGTGTTTTCAAGTGAAGTTTCATGACCCTTGAGCAGTGGTCTACCATCAGTGTGAAAATAGTTAACTAGGACCTTTTAGTGATATAAGTCTCTGATCTCCTTTTCGTCTTTCCAATTTTCAAGATTAGGTATTAATTATTGATTTTAATTTTTGAATAAGGAGTTTTTAAGTATCAGATAATTTGTTAAACACAAATAGCAAGATATTTTACTGCAGACTGCCTTCAAGAGAGCTGGTTTCAGTATTTAAAATTTAAATTAAGAGAGAGTTTTTTAAAAATCGTCATAAAAAGTCACGAATTTTTTTTAACAGAATCCAAATGTTCTGATGCAAAATGTGACAGAGCTGGTGATTGGTGAGCTAGTCAGTTAACTGTAGAAAAAATTTGATCGTATTAATCTCTAAGCGAATATCAAAGTATGGGAGAAAAATAATATTCTGCCATATAAATGGTGTTTTATTTTAATTTTAGTAAGTTCGAGTATATAGTTATGTGTAAATTAAATGAAAGTACAAGAAAAGGAAAGGGTGTGTGTGGAGAAAAACACCATTTCTTCCCCTCACGTGAAGTTGCTGGACCCAAAGTTAGTAAAGACAGCAAAGGCAGTTTAATGATCCGGCGTTGTTTGCAAGGGATACAAAATCAACAGAAATGTTAGTGTACCAGCCTTGGGTGGAGCTTAGAGATAAAGCAACTGAACTGAAAAATGCAATGTAGTAGATGGAAGTAATTTGGTATATTTTTTTATCATCAAAATTGTCTATGGGCATCAGTTTTGTACTCAGTCGGTCAATGGAGAATGAGCCAAAATACTCATACAGTTTTTTTTACTACTACGAAGCTAAATATAAAAAGAGCTTTTGTTTTATTACTGTCCATGAAAGATCATAAGTCAACACTCCCTATGATTTATTGTTATTTCGTTTAATGAAAATATTGTTACATTAAAAAAAGTATGGAGTATGGGTAAAAAAGTATGCGTAACATTAAAAAAAGGCTGGTATTGAAAGTACTGTAAGAAAAAAAAATTCAAACCTGAGATTTTGATAAATCTTCACTTTTTAAACTTCAACCGTGCACCCCCCCCCAAACATTTTTGGAATAATGTCCTTTTATCTACCTGTGAATGCAATAATTGAAAAACATTATGAGCTAGACTGATGAAATTTAACATATTGTCTTTATAAAAAATGTGGAAACTTCCATCAAATTTAAAACGAAATTCATTCAGAGGAAGTTTCTCTGTCTGCCTGTCCGAATACGAGGTAAAACTAAACTACAAAACGAAAAGAGCCAGATGGGTAAAATTTAGAACGTATTTAAAAGTTAAAGTGAAGATCAACATCAAATTTGGAACAAAGGATTTTCTGTTTATTAATCTGTATTTCCGCTTGCACATTAACGCAATAACTGAAAACCGGAATGACTTACATATGTGAATAAAATTTCGTTTGTGATCTTATAGCTACAATATAATTGTAATTCTTTTTCATTTTGTTTGAAAAAAAGGCCTTCCAAATACTTATTCGATTATCGGGTAATTGTGTATTAACTGCATCTCAAGGGCTAATTGCAAAAAATTGCATTGCAATAGACTCTTTCATACTGTCATTTCTGGACCCCACTTTTCGAGGATTGTACTTCATTAAGGGGTAGAGCAGAAAAGATGAGCGATTATTATGTCTCGTTATTCCGCCAATAATCTGAGTTACCATGTTTCTAAATGTAAACATCTTTTATTTTTCCTGTCACCTATTTTCCTATTTGACAATATAAACTCCTCCTGACGCTTGAGCAAAAGTGCAGAGGGTTTCCGGGTGTGGCGTGGTGTGGAGAGGGGGTGCCAGCTCAGGTGTCGTCCTCGTCAACTGAGCGCGGTTTAAAATGACGAGATCCGTCCCAAAATAGCCCTAGTGTTGCTTAAAACGGGACGTTAATATAACTAAACTAAACTAAACTAAACAAAGCAGAGGGTTTCCGAATTTGAGAATGAACAGAACATATACTAGACAATATACAAAAAAATTTTTGAAAAAAAAAAAAAAAAAAAACATCTGCTTATTTAATGCTACATTTGATCAAAAACTGTTGTCATTGAACTCAATAGCATTGTCGCATGCCTATTTATTGCCACTCGACATTCTTGAAGCCGAATATTGCATATTTGTGCATGTATTTTCTTTTATATATGAGTATTGGAACAGTGGGTGGCAATGCTATATTAAAACAGCATCTGTTTCCAGTATTTTTACTCATCCCTCCCTTCTTCATTTAAACATCACAGTATGATCGCACGATGTCTGAAACGATTCTCTATTCTCCCCACATCTCAGGTAAGTCGGTCCTTCTTTCTATCAATCATCCGCGTCCTGTCCTTGTAACTTGCTTTGTCGATTTGTGCAGTTCCCACTTTATTTATCTGTTTACTTCTGCGGAACCCAAATGGCTCGCGTGTCTGCGGATTGCCCGCTGTTGAGCGATCCGAGTTGTCCGTTTGGGAGCGATAAGAACGGCGAAGGATAAGGCGGAACAGGAAGTCTCCGGACGACTGCATCCTTTGATGGACATCCACTGGCAGAGACGAGAGGAGGTTCGGAGCTAAATGGACTGGGAGGTGGTAGTGTATCGTGGACGATGATGGTATCGGGCGCTAGATTATTCGTCAGCGACGCAGGAGAGCATGCGAAAATTGATTGTTGGTCGGCGATCAAGATTTGGGCGTCTGTCACACTTGTGTGAGCACCGCGAAGAATTCACTTGAGCGATGAAAGAATTTGATTTGATGAAGTTATTAAGTGGTTGCGTTGCTAAATTCGAAAGGCCTCGATTGTCAAGGTTTTTTTTGTTGCTGTTGTTGGCCTTTATTTTTGTTAGAGGTAATGTTTCGATATCTGTAATGCTGAAATAATATCCGAGCTCAATGAGTTTTTAAAATAACGCTTTAATTTTTTTTATGATGGTCTTTTTTTAATTGTTTTTCGATTAAATTTTATTTTCTAGATTTTTATATTTCGCAATTTATTTCTATATTGCCACTTTTTTTGATTTTTGGGCAGCTGTGGCCTGGTTGTAAGGTATCGCCTTCAGAACTGCATGGTTTCAGGCTCGAGACCCGATTCCACTGAAGAACCGTCATCTAAAGCAGGTCTGGTGGGCGTTAAATCCATCGGGGCCAAGCGACCTCCTGCTGGTGTGGTGTGAAAGTCGGGAGTGGGAGGTGCCAATTCAGGTGTTGCTCTCGTCATCTGAACGTGGTTCAAAATCACCACGATCACGCCCAAAAGAGTTCTAATGTTGCTTTAAACATTAATATAACTGAACTGAACTCTCTTTGATTTTTATTCAATGAGTTCTATTCAAGCTATAAAACTTCCGAATTGCCAATAACAGAGAATAATGTATCAAGTCCAACCGTCTCTAACATTACTTTTCTTAAATTGTTTATATTAATAAAGATTGCATAGGTATTACATTTTTTTTTTACATATAAAATTTTGAGCACAAGATTTTCATTTTGTACTTCCCGGTGGTGTTCCTTTCCCCTGATGTTCTGATGGCGCAGCAAGTTATACTGCTTTGTAGAATATCGTATAATATTGCTAAAAGTGTTGCGTACTATTCCTTATCATACTAGATCTTTGTAATAATAAGGTTAGAAACGAATGGTTTGCCGGGTTTCATGTTGCTAATTCAATTCAATAGAAGAACTGACATAAATAAGAATGCATTAAATGCGAAAGTTGCGAAAACGTGTGGTGTGAAAGTTTAGAGAAATAGTGTCGTCCTAGTGAACTGATTGTGGTGCATTCTAATCAATTAGTCATGGTTCAAAATAGCGATATCCATCCCCAAATAGCTCTTGTGTAGCTTTAAAACAGGACACAATTAAAATTAAGCTAAACTAAAATTTTCTTTTATTGCACCCGATTGGTTAAAATATTATCAACTAATGAAAGATTTTCAAGACTTCCATAATATAATCTTTAAAAAATTTCGCTCATTTTATTTACATATGTTGTCTAACCCCCCGGATGGGCACCTCGAAATGAGGATGAGATGCTTCCGGCATGGTGGTTGGATTTCGCCACCCTGGAGGGTACACAAATAGGTGGGGAATCTGACTCCTCCCATCGAGGATTGGACGTACTTCCTTCGGGAAGGGTTGTACCGTGGGTGGTGTTGGCCCTTAGGACTCAACCACAGTTCCCGCCAGTGTTGCTGTTGCGGCGGTCTGGTCATTTAGCCTTATGGCGTGCCTTTGTGGCGGGTCGGAGAGTCAGTTGGTTGACTTACATATGCTGTCTTTTAATTTACAAAATGCAATTCCCATTTTGAAAATGTCTGTGTGTTTGTCTATCCGTCTGTCGGTCTGTTTGTAACAAAGATAACTCAAAAATGTTTTAAGCCTTTCGATGATATTTGATATATGATCTTTACACGAAATTTCTGTGGAAGTCTGTCTATCCGCCTGTTCAAACATAACTAGAAAACGAATAAAGCTAGATGGATAAAATAAATTACACAGATTTAAATTTATATTGTAGACACATAGCAAATTTTGTGCCGAATCCAACAAACGTTTGAGCATCTGTCTGTCTGTACTTTCAAAAACATGTAAAAGCGACAGTTCATAAATGCAGTGACTTAAATATATCAATTATGGTATGTGATTTTGTAACTGCAACTGTAGTTTTAGGTCAAATTTTAGTTTCAAAGGGTTGAGAAAAAACGCATCTAGAACTCAAATTCATCTTCATTTTTGTATCAATAAAATCCTCCCCCTCCCCCCCAAAAAAAACATTAGACAGTATGCTAGAAAACTTTGGGGAGACCTCCTTTCTAATCCTGAGAACTTATGATCCGTCAGTAGTTTCTGCTGTGTGAGATGCATATAACTAACTTTTTATTTAAACCATCATTTTACCTTCAACCCCACTGACCTTGGAGTATCCTCCACTGGACATGAAAGGATGGCGGTTGCGTCTTCTTTCACCACTTTCAAACGCAACTGATTCTGTCGGTTGCCTAACAAACGCAGACTAATGAAGAGCGGGAAGTGAAATTCATGTGGTAAAGTGACCCCACCCACAGTTGGGCAATAGGGTGGAGATAAGGGGCCAGCAGTGAAGTGTAACCGAAACCCACCTTAATTATTTCGACAGCCTCTCAACCTCGTCATTATGTCTGTTTTTTGGTGGTTTTAGGATTTCTTTTGTTTTCCAATTGTACTGGTTTTGGATTACTATTTACTTCATATCTATGTAATTTTTTTTTTCTTGGAGCGTTTATATCAGTTTTTTACCAAGAATGTAGCTATATTCCAAAGAAGATAAACAATTAACGTCAATTTCGAAATTTCTGGAAAATTTCGAAACAAGGATTTCGGTCTTCTGTTTGGTAAATGTTATTCAATCTTAGAAACTGGAAAAACAATCGGAAATTAATTTTTGAAATAAAATATCTTTATAAATGAGTTAAAGTTCATAATTTTTTATATATTTTTTCAGAAGTTATATTAAGTTAAAATTTCGCTGGAAGACAAATATGTTTCAATTGACTTTTGAAATATATTTTCTGTCTATGAATGTCGTTGTTTCTTTGCTTCATTGTATTCAAAAAGCATTAAAGCCACATCAAATTTAAATATTAAATAATATTTCAAATATAATGCTCTAACATACTGTGGTGGATTGGTATGAGCGTGGATAGAACCTGGGACCTTGTGGTTCGCAGCCGTGTAACATGACCACAATACAAAAGCAATTGCTCGTGCAGCGTAGTTGTTAACTGGCTTATAAGCCTTGTGGTTCGCAGCCCAGTAACATGACCACGATACAAAAGCAATTGCACGGATAGCGTCGTTGTTAAAGGGCTTATAAGCTTCCACCACGATATCTTAAATATTCTGTAAGAAATCGATTTTCTAGTAGTTATAGCATAGAACTCTCCCATTTGCGTTTTTGTCCTCTCCCTCCACCAAGAAAATTATCCCTCCTTTTCTTTACCAACTAAAAGAAGCATTTTGAAATGGAAAATATGTTTTCAATAGTATTTAACGCTTTCCAATCTTCACCAAAAATTTTATTTTTATGAATTTTTATTGTAATACTGAATTATTAACAATTAAACATATTTTTCTATATTAAATCTTACTCAGAATGGAAATGTCAGCTGCAAACATTATTCAGTTTCAAGATACAATTCACATATTTTGAGCTTAATATATTAATTAAGTTTTTGACTTAACAGTTTTTTTTAATATGAATTCAAAAAGTTTCGGGAAAAAAAGAATTCTCATTTGATTTTTTGCAGCAAAAAATTTTTTAGAATTTTTATCAGTTACACAAACTGTATACATTTATGTATAAACTACATGAACTATAACTTAGGAACCCTTTTTTTTTTGAAGTCCGCCCAAAACTGCCCGTTTCAACAAGTGTCATATATTTAAATGGAATTCTATATCAAGTAATTTGGTGCTTCATCAAGTTTAAATATTGAGTTGTCCGTAGATCCATCTTTTTCACATTGTTGCTCTATTTACTTTGAAATTGCATAAAAGAAATATTTATCTTTCTAAAAGTATCAATTTTCCAAAATGACACAGCATTGCCTTTCAAAAACTTTTGACGCAACATATTTTTAATGAGTGTATTCATTTTGGCACTTAGAGATTTTATCTTGACGTAGAAGTAAGCTACATCATACACCCGATTAGAATTTCCGTAGGAAAAATTTAAAGGTGGAATATTTGTTGGACCCCAGCCGAAAAACGTGTGAAGAACGTGAATCCGTCAAAACTTCCCGTATTTTGCATATTTTCTGTCGTGATCTGAGTTACAAAAGTTAAACGAAACGATCCTTGCTGTTACACGAATAACCAGTTCCAAGGAGTCAGTCATGTCGAGGAAAAATCTTCCGAGATATGTTGTAATGTCGATTGAGAATCCGCAATTAGACGAAAACCGTGGCAACTCAAAATAGCGTGACAATTGGCTCTTTTGTAGACGAGAAGTGACGTAATGGCAATTACCGTGTGGCTACTCAATACTTTCCCACCTTCAGTTTTTTCCTCCATTTTTTTTTTCCCTTCAGGGTGTCTTTGACAGAAAAAAAAGAAGCAATTCCATTATTTTTTCCTCATCTCCTTTATTTTTACTGTATTAGTACTGTTGATATAAATGCGGAAATCAGTTTTCGAGGAAACTTCACACGACCTTTTAAGTCGGTGGATTATTATATTTGCGAGTTTCTGCAGATGCTGCAGGATTAAATGAGCGTGCGGCAACGCGGATATGCGGGACGTTTGAATATCTTATTGTTACCATAAGGTTTTGAAACTTTAAAAATGTGACCAAGTAGTGCCTTGATTCTGCAAGAATTTGTTAATCTTTTGAAGGTTAAATGTTCATTGTTAAAAGCGATAAGATAAAAATTATGACTAAAATATTTCTGTTCTGAATTTGAAAGATATTTGTGATTCAATTAATAATTATTTTATTTGTAAGAAAGGCACTATATAGAGCGTGATAATAGGTGGGCCAAGACGAGGTTCCTAGTACTTTCAGGTTTATAAAATTGCCAATTTTGCACGGATATTTTTAAACGTAACTAAATATCATTTTCCTTTAATAATATTTATAACAAGCTGGTACCCGGCGCGTTTCTGCCACAGAAGAAATAATTTTGCAAATATCATTTGAAATGACTATCTAGTTTAATTGGGAATGATAGAAAGAATGATAGTTATTTTCTTGTCGACAGTGAGAACATTCATTGAAACTGAATGATATATAAAGGTGAAGTATACATAATGTTTATTCTTTTTTTTTTTTAACTTTAGATATAATAATTGTACTTTACCTATAACCTTCGCGCAAGTACATGCAATAAATTGCCAAAGTGTTATCGCAATCGAATGAATAGTACGGCAGCGCATACGGTACGAACAAACAAAAATTCAGTTTTATATATTAGATGATATTTCTATTTTTAATTAAATTTTTGGGATAAAAAACAGAGCATCATCTTGTCCTTCTAGTGAAACGTACTCAATTATTCTGAGAACCATTGGAATCATTCGGTTATTAAATTTAGAGTAAATATTTATGGCATAAAATACAAGCATATTATTGACAATTCCCAAAAATGAATTCACCATACTCAGGAATTTGAATGGAATGAATATTTCGCGGCTGAGTACCTAGTAGACAAACATCTGATCAAAGTCTCTAGACGAAACTATCTGAAGTTTCGTTGTCTATTCAAAGTTATCGTCAAGATCAGAAAAGTCTACAACCATCCCAGAATTTCACATGCACACTCACAATGATCAGACCACCAGCGTCCACTCACATGTTTGGAACTTAACTGCGAGATACCCCCTGGGAAAAAAAATCCATTGTCTTCACGTTCACAGTAATTAAGGGTTACTGTTAATTAGATGTTTAGTATGTAAATTAACTACTAGGAATTATATATTTTTGCTAATATATGTAATGATATCTCTTAATCTAAATCAAATCTTAATTAATTTCCTAATTTTTATCATAATTTAGCCCATATTAACTTCATGCTAAAATGTTCTCTTATTTCCAGCACCAATTCCTACTTTTTATTTAATTAATCCTACACAGGCTCTATAAAACTGCAAATCTCAGCATTTTTCTCACGCTCCGAGTGAAGGGAGAAAAATCTTTAATGCTTACAACATTCTTTTAAAGATACCTAAATTTCCATATCCTAAATCGGCACGTGTCAAAGAAATCTCTATCAAAATCTCATTGTAAAAATCATTGAAGGAAAAATTTCGGTCTCTTCTGCTCTTGTGTCGCGATGTAGACTCACGTATCTCATCGCTTCTTCCTTGTACATATTATGCCTCCCGTGATGGAATAAAGAAAAAGTTTTAAAATTTAAAAAGTTTATTTTATTCGATCACGCAACTACTAAAATGTGTTTACATATATATAAAATTAATATTATAATATAATGTTATAATATTTTAATATAAGTATAAAATTAATATTAATTATTTAGGAAATAAGAATAAGTTACTTCATTCAGTTCTAAATTATGTCAATAAACTATTCAGATGATTTATGTGAATAAACTAAAATATTTACCAATTTTTTTTTGTACGAATCAGAATTGCTTATATTTGTGTAAGTCCTTATTGTTTCCATCTTTAATATCAATAATGTCATTACTGCCAGGTCGATTACATCGCCAAGTAAACCAGCAGATCAACTATCTTGTCTTGTCTCACTTTCCTCTATCAGTCTTTAAATGAGATTATGCGTATGCGTATTTAACCAGTGAACCTTTTTTGACGAGTATACTCGTCATGGTAAAAGTACAACATTTTGCGTTATGTCGAGTTTATTCGTCAGGAGTAATAAATAGTGACGTCGCTAAATTTTTGTGACACAATTTAGATGCACATTTTCCGAAGAGGTCGTATCAGTTAAGTGGTTAAAAGTACAACTACGAGTAAATACATTCGTGACGGAATAAAAGTGTTTAAGATGTTCTTTGAATCTAGTTTAATTAATAAAACGTCGTTTTTAAAGTTAAGCCAAAGCTATTGAGCAAAAAATGTGAACGGTGGTTGCATGACAAAGATGATACTCGAGTACAAACATAGTGTTATATAAAGCACCATGCTCCTTCATTTTTTCTCTCTCTTTTGATTTCATTTTTCTGTGTATCATCATCGGTTTAATTTGATTCAGATTAGAAGCCATTCATTATATAAACATGGAATGTTTGAGAGTTGTTCAATAAAATATATTCACTGGGAGGAATAATTATCATAAAATAAATATTCATTACTTCAAAGAAAGATTTAGGAAAGATACCGATTATTATTTAAGTCACAGAAGAGTCGTCAATTAAGTATCGAATGATACATGCTTACTTGAATGTAACCATTACTCGAACACCATTTCGTGAATATTATTTGTTGATATTCTCTAAATTATTTTACAGAACAAAATTTGTGCCTGTTCTGTAATTTATTCTATCTCATATGAATAGAATTTGTTATTGTACTGTCGCTTATTCTATCTGATTTAGCTTAGCTAGACCAAGTCCATGATACCAGATATTTTGATCATAAGTAAGAAGAAAAATATTATAAATATCATCTTTAACAAACTCCATGTAGTATAAATGGAAAGATTTTTATTTTGTATCAGTTATTTTTTTGGGCTTGTCTTAATACTGTGAACATCGGAGATAAAAGTTTCATGTCATCTAGTTAAACGACTATTTTTATAAATTATTTTTTTTCCGTATTCGCGCAATCAATTTCATGTTTTTAGTATAAATCCCTTCTCCAGAAAAAAAAGCAAAAAAAAAAAAAAAAAAAAAAAATACTTGCTCAGCTTTAAAAAAAATAAAATAATAATAATAATAAAAAACCATAATTAAAAGCTATTTTTTTTCCTAATTTTTTTTATAATACGGGAGTATTGTTGAACGTTTATTATTGAAGTTTATGTTATGAATATTTTAAAATTAAATCTGCTTTACTGCATCTAATCCAAAATCTTTAGCTAAAAAAAGAGGGGAATGCGATAATAAATTATAAATTGGGACTATCTACTCTAATAGGAATATTTGTTCATTTTATCATTTAATTGTTAGAGACTTCGCACAAAATTTAATAATATTCAAAATTTCACTAAAATACGATAATTATATTAAATTCTATAACTATATTAAATACAGTAATTATATTCGGTTCATAATTGAAAAACCAGGGAGAAAATTCTTTTGATGCTATTTTTTAAAAATTAAATCAAGTATTGGTTGTTCTTTTAAAATTTAACTGGACATATTTTCTTAAAAGTGAAGGAAAAAAACTAAATAAATCTGAACATTTTATTCAAAATAAAGCGAAATACTAAGTACATTCCCCTCACCCTATCCTTAATAAACAGTCTAAAATCCACAGTGTCATTTTAAATCAATCATTATGTCTATAAGGTTATGCTTCTTTGAAAGACTACTTTTATTTCAAATTTTTTTTTTCAAGCGAATTACTTTTTTTCCTTTAAAAATAATTTTTGCATTTTAAAGATAATTTTTATATTTGGTTTTAATTCATATGAAGAAGCAGCGCTTTCAAATTTAAGGAAAAAACAGAAAACGATTTTTATTTTACATTCTGTTTACCAGGCGAATAACATTTAAAAAAAACAAAACATTATTTGTACATTTTTATTTGATTCAGTTGGAGAATCAAAGATTTCAATATAAGAAACAAAAATATTCTAAGTATATTATTTCTAGTTAAGTTCAACATATATTGATAGAATTTAAATTTTATTTACTGTTTTTATTTATTTGTCATATACCTTTCTACAATAAATTAAAGAATAAGAAGCAACATTAATTTTTTGAATAAAAATTTTCTTTTCTCATTTTGGAAAATTTTTTAAACTGTTATCTTATTCAAGATGATTTATTCTATATAGTTTCTAGAACATCAGCAACGATAGAAATTCACATAAAATATTGATATTGATAACAAAAGACCATTAGCTTTTGTTGAATTACCTGTTTGTCTTTAATTTTTAATTTTACTTTTTAATTACTTTTTGTTTTACTTTAATTTTTATTTACCCATTTGTTAATAAGTTTAAAAGACTATTTAATAGATAATTTTTTTCGTTAACTATTGGTAGCATCTCAAAATTCTTTTCATTTTCTTTTATTTTCATTACTTTTTTAGATTTTTAATTGTATGACTCAATAGCGTTAGTGTACAGCTTCATGATGCTCAAGTAATACATTTAAGATTTTCCTTGGAGATTATCCATTTAATGTAATAAATAAAAAAAAATATGCAGTAAAATTTTTTCTAAAATAGTTAACAATTCTTGTTCTTCCTCATTAATTTTTATTTAATTCATTTATTAAGTCTAATAATAAGGAATAAATAATGATTTGTGAATGAAATCGTTTCAAATGATGCACGCTGACGGATCGAAATCTTTCTTCCAAAATCAAGCTTACACTGCCATCTATCGGACAGAGTTAACATCATTTCCTTAAGCTGAAAATCCAATAAAACAGCCAGTTTCTTAAAATTTGCTCACAATACAATTTCTTAACATTCTTGCTAGTCGACCTAAATTTAGCAATACAAATTTTCTTTTCAATTGATATGCTAAATTTTTTTGCTTAATTTTGTAAGTTTTTCGTAGTTGAATACCGATTTATTTTTATATTATTTTAGAACTAGAATTGTCGAATCAGGGGGACCAACTAGGAGAGGCACTTCATTCAGTTTCGTTTTATCGATCGTATAAATCGATTTTTTTCGATAAATAAGCATCTTTCCAAGCGATGCTGCAGTCCACATCTTCCGAAGAGATGATTTGGGATATTTGCTCGAGGGATTAAAAGATTCAATGACTTTGGATTATATTTCGATGCTTTTCATGACATTTGCATTTAAAAAATGATTGTATGTTTGCAAAAAATATTAAGAATGAGAAATATACTATTTTCAACTCTTTGTTCCCTACTGTTTAGTTTCGCGGTGGGGAACAAAGATCTAAATCTAGGACATATATCACAATGGTTTAGGTTTATGTATCACAAAAATGGAAATGCTGCAACGTTTCTGTATTAATCTAGATTTTTATTACCTTTTGAGTCATCTTTTGAGCTATTATGTAAGCAACTTAGTAACAAAATAATAATAAATCTTGCAATGTTAGGATTTCTATGAATTCTTGTCTTGTAGGAAAAGTTTATTAATGTTATTTTTAAACAATAAACACACACACACACTTATGTTAATAAGTGCATCATTATTGAATAACGATATATGTATGAAATAAAGGTATTTCACGTTTTAAATATAATGAAACGTCTGCTTTTATCAGATTGTTAAAAAATGCAACTTGCCTTTTGATTTCTGGATACTTTTATCAAATGTATAAAGTATATTTTAAATTTGATTGGAAGTTCATTAATTTATATATAAGATTAGTTAATTTACACTATAAATATGAATTTACCCTATCGCCAATTTTCAGAGCTCAGATATGATTAAAAAAAATCAGTTTGAATTAAAAAAATACACAACAAACAGAGGCACGATGTAGTTTGGTCTATTGGCTCTAAAAGTACATTTGGTCAGATTGCAAACAGCCATATAAAATTTTAAATCCAAAATCTAAATATATTGTAAATATTAATTATAAAATCATTATTTCTATTACATTTAGAATGCCTTATTCAAAATTTCGCCGAAATCATCTTTTAATATTCAGCGCATAAATTAACAAAAGTAAGATTTTCTCCATTAAAGCTGCTTTTGAAACTTTTGGATTTTCGAAATATTTTTTAACAAGTTTTTTGCTAAAAAATACTCCTCTATGTCTGGTAAAATTCTTCACTTCGTTTGCTAAAATGGAATTTAATAAAGTGCATAGAAAAAAAAAAGATTTTCAAGATTTAAATTTGCTAGACTATCTTAATGCTTGGCACAATTGTTCTAGCCTTTTTGAAAATCATTTTATCTCAAGTAGGGCTATTTTAGGTCATTTAACCCTTTGAAAGGTCATTTTTTTACTTGTCATAGTATATTAAAATATTTTTAGATTAAGATTGCTAAAGAAAAGCGATGCATTTAGCTCATTAGATGAATTTAGTTCAATTAATTAATTTTGTTAATTAAAAATTAAGTAACTAATCAAGATACACCATTTTGAGTGAGATAAGGAACTGATATATCTAAGCTGCTATCTTATTGATTTATTAAATTTGTCATAACTTATGCCAAATTATATAATTTTATACAAAGATTGATGAATTTGGTGGGAAGCATACTTCCCATGGCCCTAAAAAGGGTTAAAGTATTAACAGAAGATACGAAACAAGCAAACAAGAAAAGCCGTGGCATAAGCAAATTTAGCCGTAGATATGAAGGAATATGGAAGAGCTGGACGGATGCCAAATCTGAGCTGCAAATTTTTTTGTCAAACTACTGCTAAATTCAAGGAAGGGAAAGGCGTCTCCCCCCCCTCTCCTCTTTTTAATCTATCTTTTAGGAATGCGCAGTGAGTGAATATTTGATGTTTCCGAATACAGGTGAAATCCTAGGCATATATATCTCTTACCTGTTGATTCATTCCCTGCTTTCTTTCCTTATTATTTTTTTTTCATTCTCACCATTTATGGAAGTGTGAAAAAATGATGGAACTAATATGTATGATTTGTGTGTGTGTGCGCGCGCGCAAACCAGTGTGTGTGTTTAGAAGATGCTTGGCGAAAAAGAAGAAACTTTTGAAATTTTTAACTTCAGTTTATTTCACTATGGGCGGAATTTTATGTACAAGAAGCGATGAGAAAACTGACGTCCATTTACATCACGGCATAACTGCAAAAGAGATTTTTCCCTTCAGTGATTTTACTGTGAGATTTTGACAGGCATTTCTTTGACACGTGTCGATTTAGGAAGGGAATCTTAGGTATCTTTAAAAGAATATTGTAAGCATTAAAGTTTTTTATTCCTTCACTCAGAGCATGAGAAAATGCTGGAAACGCGCAGTTTCATAGAGCGCGTGTAGAATGAATTAAATAAAAAAAGTGGGAATTAGATCAGGAAATAAAAGAACATTTTAGAATGAAATTAATACGGGCTAAATTGAGATCACAATTAGGACATTAATTACAATTTAAATTAGATTTTAAAATATCATTACATATATAAAATTTTAAAATAATATCAGAGAGAGACTACAGTTTTGCAATTTTAATGGATTAGTCGTCTCTGTCTTCATCTGCATACAGGAAGTGTCTGTATACAAAAGTATTTGAATGAAACCGTTTTGAAAAGAGATGAATACGATTTTAAAATTTCTTCATGATCTGCAACATCACTTTTGAATAATTTCAACTCATTGTTTCTGACGATCATTATCAGAATTGTTTTAAAAGTCAGATGTGACTTCCGTTATAATTAATTTACCTATTTGCATTTTTTCCTCCTCTTTTTTTTCATGCAAAAACGCACGAAGCTACACTGTAACAGTATACCGTTTATGAGGAGGAAGTGTTGACTTTAGTTAATTTTTGCTGTTCGATCTACTATATAACAAGGAAATATCTGTTTTTAACTATTACTGCTTTATTTACCTTGAAGACAGCCGTTACTATGTAACTTTTGTTATCGCCTCCGCATGTTTTATCTTTCATTCTGGTATTACTGTCTACACGCAACGGCTGGGGGGAAAAAGTCGCAAAAGTGACTTGTTTCGAGGTAAAAAAAGCAGCAAAAATTTTTTTTAACGATATTCCTGAAATGAGGCCAATTAAATCCGAAGATTCTGATCAAGCTTTATTTGCACATGCCCAATGTGATGAACGATTTCGGTCTAATTCCTGAATGATGATGATAAGTAATTTTTGACTTCATGATAAGTAACTTTGATCGTGATGTTGAATACTTTAGTATAATTTTTTACAGACGATAAGAATGTGATAGCCTGGTAGATAGAATCTCTTAGGACCAGAAGGTAAAGAATATATATTTCAATCATATTTCACCAGCGATATATTTATTTATCCGCAAGCCCTAAGAATATTTAAATCTTCAGGATTTAACTCCCGCTGGTGTGGCTCAGGAATTCGGAGTATATGTGTTTGAAGAAAGGGGTTGCTGCTATGCACTGTTATCATCAATTGACAACAGATTAAAAATGGGAGTCCACCCTAAAATAACTCTTTTATAATTTCAAAATGGACACTTGATATATATATATATATATATATATATATATATTATTATTATTATATAGTATATATAAATTTACAGGATTTATTTTAATGTTTTCTTGATCGAACTCTTCGGTTGTCTGTCTTTTAAAGCCGCGTATTGTGAGATTTAGACTCAAATATTGACTTTTGATTTTGGTACAATAGAATCAAAACTATTTTAAACTTCTAATGCAAGATTGTTTTGTTTTTCCTTATTGTGAGGAATACCAGAAATGTAATTAAAAAAAAAAAGATTTTTTTTTTCTTTTTCTTTTCAGTTTCAAATTAAAGTAAATTAAGTACTTAAGTAAAAAAGTAAAAACTTATAATTTCTTTGTCAAAAGATTTCACCGATTCAAGTCAAAATTTAATATGCCAAGTTATAATATTGATTAATTTTAAATTATTCAGAATTTTTTTAATAATATTTATTTATAGCTTAAATATTTGTTTAGAATATGCATGTTTGCGCAGTATGGGGTTGAACGCGTATAAAATTAAATAAATGGAAATGGAAATGAAGAAGAGGAATTGCTACAGTATGCTTTTTAAATTATTGTATTACTAAATTGCTATAATATACTGTTGATGCTAAATAAAATATAATTGAATTGAAAAGACAAACCATCGAGATTTTAACTTTTTGCTAATAATTCAAATATATTTTAAGGTAGTAATTCCAAGGTTTAAGGCAAAGCATTAAATGTAGCATTAATAAACAATATTTAAAGGCTAATTAATTTGTTGCATGCAGTTAATAAAAATGTGCCAGAAAAACAGAATATATATTTTGAAAGTCCTTTTTTTTTCAACTGATTGAAAGCAAAATATGACACAGAGCTGTAATCGCATATATCAGCATTCATTTATTTAAATCATTACATTTTTGAGTTATAGCATTTAATGCATACAAAAGTACGGACAGATGATGTCATCCTCTTAACCAATTTGGTTCCGAATTTGATATAGATCTAGATTTTAGATGCTAAACCTATATTCTAAATAATAGCTCTCTAACTCTTTATAATTGTTAATAATTAACATGCTTTCTTATACTTCGCGAACAAGATAGACAGATTTTCTCTAAATGGAATGTCGTTCAAAATTTGACAGAAATCTACAATATTGGTGTAAGATCGAATGCCAGATTTCATCCATGTAACTGAAAGCGTTTCCGTGTTCACAGACATTATTCCAAAATAATGTTAGGATGTGCACAGCCTGAAAATTCGTCGACATTTCAAGTGTGAATTTTTGGACGGCCACGATATTTTCTCTTTGTATATACTCCTTACGAGAAAGTAAAAATGATCGAGCATATAAGTTGATTATGCTTTAAATGCTTGGATAGATATATAAATTTCATATTGTTACTTAGTCATTTTTATATTTTCTTAATTTCATCTAATCTTGAGTGTCACCTTTCACTATTGGGAGCAGAAATTTTATATTTAGTTATTTAGATGACACTTTGTCCTTAATATATATACATTTTTTTTATTTTATTCTTTGGGAAATTAAAATGAGTTAAGCCCTACACACCATAGTGTTTCAAATTCTACAAATGATTTCATAGTTTATTAATAAAATGCTTATATTAATTAATATTTTATTTGAAGAGAAGAAAATTTTCAATAAAGAATTTTTAGTTTATCAATTTATATTTTAAAAATTAAAATTTATTTAATTAAAACTTATTAGTTTATATTTTAAAAATTAAAATTTATTTAATTAAAACTTATTAGTTTATATTTTAAAAATTAAAATTTATTTAATTAAAACTTATTAGTTTATATTTTAAAAATTAAAATTTATTTAATTAAAACTTATCAGTTTATATTTTAAAATTTTAAAATTAAAAATGAAATTCAAAACTGATCTTTTGCAGTTGTTAATTTTGTCGTTTACAGAAGTTTTGTCGAAAAAAAAAATTGTACAATTTATGATTAAATCTAGGTAGTTGACTTAAAATTTTTTTATGAACGATTTTATTTATCTTAGTAATAAATCGCTGCATGGTACAATTAAAATTAATTTTTTCCCAGTTTGTGAATAAGTTTTGGTAAAACACAAATATTTCGAAAAAAGTTCGCGTCGAAATAAAAAAGTTTAGCCAACATAGTTTTAATCTAACAATTGAGTAAGAAAAATGGGGAAATAATATAAAAACACTCAGAAAAATACTTTAATTAACTGTACTCTTCCAACTGTAATTCCAACATATCATTTTACTGATGTGATCGAAAACGAATGATTTTAATTAAAGGCTTTTCTTTTTCTTTTCATTTAAAGGCTTTTCTTTCTTTTACTGGATCGAATATATTATAGATTTTCCCACTATTATTCGATTTGGATTTTTTTTTTGTTTATGTGCATATCTTAGGCAGAGGAAAAGGAGAAGATAAGAAAAGTGAATCAATGATAAAAAATAATGAATGAAATAATCAAATAAATTGAAATATAATTAAATAAAGTGATATTTATTTAATTTAAAAATTTTAGTGAAATATCTGTGGATTTAAAATAATTGGCAAAGCCAAAAAAAGTTCCTACCGCTGATCGTGTTTCACCAATTTTTTTTTTTTTTTTTGTATGAAAAGTTATGCCCCTTAAATTTGTAATAAACGGTCGCCTGTTCTCCGATGCATCCGTTTTCGAAAAAATCCCCCGAACACTAACTTATAATTTTAAACGAGCAATTATTATTTAAATAAATTTATTTATTTCGTGTATCTCGGAAATAGCTCTAGCAATTTGGCTCAAATTTTATATTGAGACTAGCCGCCTTTGGCGACCAGCCGGTTCGCCAATCTTAGTGTTCGTTAAAATTTTAATAATTAAATATTTTATGCAATTCCAACTTCTTCAGCAAAATATTTTATTCTTCAGCAAAATATTTTAAAACTTCAAATTTTGATAGTCATATAATTCACTCATAATATTATAAAGGCCTTCAGTCATAACGTGATATGTATCTCTCTAATTTTCTGTTACCCCTCGTAGAATTTATGCTTTAAATTAAAGTGTAAAGGATTAATCTGCAATTAATATAACAATATTTTTTACTGAAACAAAGCATTTTTTTAATAATATGATTACTGATAATAGAGTCACTGAGCGTTTAAACTTTATGGGCACTAAAGAATATCTTTCTTAATTTATGTAATATCTCAAGCATTTGTCAACAAAATTTTCTCAGATTCATCATGAATGGATCGATTCATTAACAATGTTTCATTTTAAATGCATCAAACACTCAGAAAATAAAATGAATCGTTTAAAATAATCTGTCGAAAACAGGTTTAAAAAAACTACTTAAAAAACGATGTACTTAAAACTATAAGCATATATAAAAAATATATATATAACTAACATAAATACAATTTAATTACAAAAGCATGCAACTAACCTAAAAATAATTTAAATCATTGTAAACAGGTTAAAAAAAACTACTTAAAAAACGATGTACTTAAAACTATAAGCATATACAAAAAATATATAACATAAATACAATTTACTTACAAAAGCATACAACTAACGTAAAAGTAATTTAAATCGTCCGTTGATAATGGTTGCCATGCCAACGATCAGAACACAGTGCGCATGCGTGAATTTTCTTCGCCTTTTACGTAACGCAAATGCGTGAATTTTTCTACGCCAGTTGGGGTAACGCTATGAAGATTAGACATTTTTAATTTCCTTTATTCTGTGATATTTTAATTCAAAAGTACTTCAGAATGAATCTGAAACATGGATTAATTAACAATGTTTAATTTTAAATGCATAAAACATTAAGAAAATAAACAGAATCGTTTGAAATAATCCGCCGAAAAATCTTAACCCTAGCCTCATTACTGTTGGGAGAAAAAAAGAACTAAAGCCTAAATCATTTGGCGTTGGGGAAAATTGAAGATTTTTTTGGCGGAAAAGTTGGCGGTGGGGAAAATGGAAGATTTTTTTGGCGGGAAAGTTAGTTTTTAATTAATAATTGACTACCCCTAACATTTAGGGGGATGAAAAATAGATGTTGGCCGATTCTCATAGATACCGGATAAGCACAAAAAATTTCATCAAAATCGGTCAAGCCGTTTCGGAGGAGTATGGCAACGAAAACTGTGACACGAGAATTTTATATATTAGATAAGGCTTTACTTTTTAAACTTATGCATATAGGTGTCTTTCCTCAAACAACGCGACTTTACACAAAATAAATATATATATATATATATTTTTTACAATTATCGATTAGAATCAATATATTCAACTTCGGCTTCGAAGTGTAGGCAGTGTAATATGAATGAAACGTGTGTTGCGCGTCCTCAGTTCGAAGGCGCGCTTTTTGCTTTATTTTTTACTTATGTATTTATATTTGATATTTTTGCTTTTTTTAGTTTATCTATATAGAGGTGTGTTTCCAGAAAAAAAGCGGTTGTACACACGCATGCAAAAAAAGGGCATTTTTATTTATAATTAACTATTAAAACCTTTTTTTCTTTTTGTTGTCATGCTGACAGTGTCATACAATGCCATCTCGGATCCGATTTCACCATGATAAGACTGAGTGTAAGTTCAAAAATATAAGTAATGATATATAAACAGCAAAAAGAATACTGCAATATAGCCGATCGTTTCGAATAACATGTTAAACTAAGTGCATTCATGATTTCGTTTATTTAAACGACTTATTCATATGTAGAGAGGATTGAAAAATATTCACTTGAAATCGTATGTGATTCGTATCTAAATATTTTCTCCGAAAAAAGTAATTTTACGTTTTTTGGTCTTCCAGATATTTTTATTCTAATTTCTCTTAAATGGAGGGGAAAAGAAAAAAAAAACATTGACTACGTTCTCCAATCAAAACCACTCTACCGATTTCGCCACTTTTTATTTTTATGGAAGCTTACATCCCTTTCACATCATCAATTATCAACTGTCTCCTCTCCACTCTTTGTTTTTGAGAGATATCGTAAAATAAAAATTTACACACAGCCTCCAGTTTCAACAACCAGACCTATTTCGCCACTTCTCATGCTTAGTATCAATAAGAATGCTATATATTGTGCTAGTATAATTCAAAATAATACTTTCATTTGTTGTGATATGAAGTAGCTCATCAAAGTTAATTGATACGGCTGAAAAAAAAATTATTAATCTGGTGGGCGGTCCACTAGCCGACGAAACCGGCAAGTTGCAAGTAAATTTTCATATAAAAACCGTGGATAGCATCAAAAGTACTGCTGATCGTATCAGTATTTTCCGCAACGCTTGAATTTATATGCTCAAACTCATTTTGGAGTGTTATTTTACCATTTAACTAGTTCGTGAATACAGAAAAGAAAAACTTTAAAGCCATTATAAATTATTCAAGTGGAATTTAACTGTCCATTTGCTTCTTTTAGAAATTTTTCATAGTTATTATGAATTCTGATTTTGTAATGCTGCAGAATTTTTTTCAAAAATAATTTCTTAGTATATCATGAAAGTTACTCAAAGATTAGAAGAAAGTCAGCCTCTGATTGAGATATTTTATTTGAGAAACATTAATATTTTGGACTCTGTTAAGTCAAAAATTAAAATTAAAATTTTAGCATAAATGAGAAAATACTACACAAAATAACTTTATTTCCGTAGATGAACTTTAGAGTAATAAAGTTTTATAATGATTAGTTTTAATTGATTATAGCATTTTATGTGTATTTTACTACAATAACCAAACGATTCGGTGAAAAGATGGATTTGTCTCAAATACGTATAATCAGCTACAAATTCGCAGTGTTGAGAAAAGGACAGAAAAAGTGTTTCTAGTCTGAAATTGGACCAAAGGTCGGATTAAGCTTTCAAAGACCTCTTAGAAGATTGAGATCTCGAGGTCCCATCGAATATTTTTTTTTATCGATTTGATTTAATTATTATATAAGTGCTTTTTTATTAGTAGCAATAAGTAACATATTTTGATACATTTAAATAGCCAAATGCTTAATTGCAAATTACTTTCTAAAAAAAAACTGGTTTCAATATAGCTCGTATAAAAAAAAGACTGTAAATTTTTTTTTACCACAATCAAAATAATATTTAATAATAGGATTGGACATTTTGTTTTTAATTATAAAGATCCTTATTTTTTAAAATGTAAAATAATATACACATATAACTTGGAAATGACTATTAATTAAAAATATTATTTTAATAATGTTCCAAAATTAATTTAAGCAAGTCTTAATTATAACACGAATAAGTTCGATTGCATGGTCTTTATAATCAAATGAAAACACAAAATTATATAATTGAAAATTCCGCAAACAGTCTCGAGGACTTGGACCCTTATGGTTATGGTGTCCTTTACAATTGCATACATTGCATACTTAATAATCCGATCCTGCATGAATGTTTCTATATTTTTTTTTTTTTTTTTTGCATTTGGTAGAAAAAGGGAAAAGATACTATAAGAGAAAAATTGGGAAAATGATAAAATTACAGAGAAAAAGAAATCATTTTTTAATCGCTGTAACTTTTTTCATAATTCAATTCGTTAATAGAAAAGCGAAAAGCTCATAATGGATTGAACGATTATAATGCTACTTTTAAAATTTCTCTTCTTCTTCTTGATCATGTATTAATCAATATCGAAGAATATACAATATTCAAAAATTATCATAGGATTATTAAATAATTGAGAAGATAATGCTTGAAAGATCAAGTCCGAAATATATATGATGTTTTGAAATATGAAGATTTACATCTGTAAAGAAAAAAAAGTATGGACGCGCATTTCATTAAGTGAATAACTTCTTTCCTTAATATACAAACATATCGTATTACTGAATGTTTTCATTAAATTTTGTTAGCCTTTAAAAATGCCATTTTTCTCTTTGTACGAATGCAATTAAATTTATTTTAAATTGACAGGAGAAATATAATACTTTGACATTATGTTTAATTAGTTTTTGGTAAACGGTGCATATTTTTTTGTACGAAAAAAATAAACATTTTATTGCATCAAAATCCAAACTATTTTTGAATAAGAGAATCTGTTAAATTTTTCTTTTCATTTTTACATTTCAGAAAATTTATATTTCCTTTCTTATTTAAATCTTAATTTTTTTTTTCCACCGCGACTTTTATAAAGAGCATGAATCTAATTTTTTTTTTAAATAACGTATTAAGTTACCGGTGATATTGGATTTCTTGCAGATGTTATTGAACAAGAATATTTCTCATCTCTTCTTATTTCTTCATTAATTAAATCGAAATTTACCTTTTAATTTAGGTTTTATGTTTATCGAGATAATTTTTTTAAGGGAATGGAAATTATTTTCTTTTTTAGAGAAAAGCATAAAGAGCAGAAAACTGTTCGAAGACTTGAATTTCATTGTAATATTTTAAATTAAAGGATATAAAAAATAAATTTATTAAATAAATTATTAAAGAATATATTTAAAATAAATTTACATTCGCATTGTTGTATTTTTTAATAAATGTAGAGAAATCTTAAAGACAGGCAAGTTCTTTCAATGTCTGCGGTAACTGTCCTTAAGTTTCTGCGGCCTAAAAATTTGCAGTCTCGATCAAATCTATAAAATATCCTCTGCATTTTCGGCAAAAAAATTATTATCGTGTAAGTAAAAGCGATGTAAATATGCATTTTTTTTAGCATCTTTACTGAACATTTATATAATCGGATCTGCTTATTTATAATAGAAAAACAATGATTAATGGAATCTAGAATTGAAGGCAGATTTGAATTCAAAATTTTTCATGTTTATAACACTGGCCGAATTGTTAACTTGTAATATTATTTTAAAGTCCATTTAAAAATTAAGATATATTAAAAATTGCACAAAATTCAAAAATTATTATAAATATTAAATTGCATTGAACAGTTTGCATTAAATACCATGTTCTGATACTCACCCGTTCATTAACAATTACTTTATATAATTTTATAATAAATATATTTTATCTTCATCCTTGGCTTTCAGTAACCCAAGTCGGAAATTTTGAAAGTTGCTAATCCCACCACATCTGAGCACATGGCAGTTAAGTCCCCTAAGTTGGGGTCTGGTTCGGGCTTACTCTGGATGGCGGGCTTATACAGACCTGTATGTAAATTTATTTTAATAATATAAACTCTCTAATTAATATCTCTACATTTTTTTTGTCTGAATATAATATTAATTTTTTAAGAATATTTTATCTAAAAACGTGAAACAAAAGATTACTTCTGTAAACTTATCAATTTCAAATAATTTAAGAATTTTTAAGTAATCTATGAAATAATGAGTATATTTATTAAAAATATATTTAAAGAGCGCATGAAAAATTTATTTTATGCAATAAAAGGATCATATTTTTTAAAAATAAGAATGGCAATATAAATGATCTTTCTCTAATATATGTATTTCGCCTTCTTGTTTCTTATTAATAATTTCGTTTTTATTCCTCTAAAAAATTTTATAAATCAATTATATTATTTTGAGTTAATTTCCTATTGACAAAATTACCTTTATTCTTTATTAGATGTAACTGATATTTTTATATTGAAAATCAGTTAACATATTTTTCCATTTCTGTAATCTGGGTACTTTTATGTAAATTATTTCCGATATTTGACATTATTATTCTGCAAATTTCCTTTCTTTGTTTAAAATTCAACATAATTATATAACTGTCGTTCTCTAACCACTTCATGATCAGCGCTATTTATTTACGAAAATTCGCATATGTAAAGGAATAAAGTCTTTTATAAACAAAGAAAAAGCCCAAAGAAAATATTGAAATTTATTTACGAAAATTCGCATATGTAAAGGAATAAAGTCTTTTATAAACAAAGAAAAAGCCCAAAGAAAATATTGAAATTTATTTACGAAAATTCGCATATGTAAAGGAATAAAGTCTTTTATAAACAAAGAAAAAGCCCAAAGAAAATATTGAAATTTATTTACGAAAATTCGCATATGTAAAGGAATAAAGTCTTTTATAAACAAAGAAAAAGCCCAAAGAAAATATGGAAATTTATGTCAATTCTCGATTTACAAAATGCCTGTTTCATTTAGTATTCATTACTATGAAAAGTAAAAGATAATATAAAAGAAAAAAATATGTTAATATGAAGAAATATGCGCCGGAAAAATCTTTAAAATAAGATATTGTACACTTAAGAAAATCAGCTCTTTAAAAAAAAAGTCTACTTTTTTGCAAAATAAAATAAACTGAAATTGTTTTAATAAGTAGAACTTGACTGTCAAAACATATCGAGTATAGACAAAAGTACAATTTATGAAGTAGCTACAAAAACTGATACCATTTTTGGAAAAATAAATACTAATTCAGTACATTTACAGATTAAAACTACGTATTAATGATTTAGAATGGATTAATTAAATACAATTTAATTGCAAAAATTGATATGTTTGAAAAAAGTACTAATTCTTTAATATACAAAATGATTGGCTGGATCTGTTCGCTTAAAAGAACATAGGAAATCTGTAGGAAAGGAATTCGAAAATTCAAATTCTTGATTTGTTTCGTGACGTAAAAAGAACGTAAAAATGTTAACTCAAAAGATACAATATCAGAATTGACAATACAATATCAGAATTGACAATACAATATCAGAACAATATTGATACAATATCAGAACAAACCACATCAATTCTTTAAACATAAATACTTGTTAAAAAGACTTTATAATATTCAAGGTCTTAAAGTATAGATACGTTTTTTCAAGCCTTTAGATATAGACACCTGTTTTTTCAAAAAAAATAAATAATGCTAATATTCTTAATTAATATTTAGATCAGTATAACTCTTCTTTTAGTGCTTTGCGCCCAGATTTTCATATTATTTGGTATTAACATCTTTTCTGAAAATTTTCGGAATTTTAAATATTATTCAAATATTTTTAGAATTATTCTGTGTATTTTCTAATTTATTACAAATGAAATATAATTTTTTAAATTCAAATAAAATAATATTTTTTATTTACTTACCCGTGTCTTCACTTTCTCCTGCATATATTTTTGAGATAAAATGTTTTATATGTTTAGATAAGATAAGAAATGTCCATCTTTTCCTTTCAACAATTAGTTGTTTGCTATTATTAAAGCATCAAAAACTTCATTCTTGGATTTGCTTTCGAAAATTTCAATTAAATCATACAAACTTTCTGCTGCCATCTTCTTAATTTCAAGCTTAACTCTTCCTTCATTAAAAAAAAAAAAAAAAAGAAACATGAAAAGTAATTAGTGGCTGCTATTTTATAAAATCTGATTTTTAGATATATAATCTTTTCTCATTATTAATCAAAGTGCCATCTTTGTCATTTGTTACTTGCTAATTTTATGAAAACCCTCATACATCAAAATAAAAAGGTTTCGTATATCGAATAAAATTTCTATAAACCGAAGAAAAATTTTTTCATTAAAATAATGTATATTTTTTTAATAAAGCAAACAAACAAACAATTATTAACTTCATTTATAACAAAAATTATGAATTAAATAAAGAAACAAAACTGCCTGACTAATTATTGGAATGCAATCGCTTAAAAACAATAAACACCCTTTCAAGAATTACATGCTATTCTTTAATTCACAAATCCTTTTTCTAATTTCAAGCAAAATTTTTATTTTAAATTCGGTTTACCTTAAATTTTTAATAATCAGTATGGGCCTTAAGCGGAAGATATTAAAATGCAGAAAATGGGAAGGAAAAAAATATGAATCAAACTATTTTTCAAAATCCTATCAACCATTTTTCGAATTCCTTTTTATTTGGATTCATTTTTTAAAAGCTCAAAGAAACTGTTGAAGAAACAGTTTAATTCTTTTAGCTCTAAAAATATTAACTGTACCTAGTTATTTTAAAAAAGAAAATGTTAACGAATTAGCAATATGTATTTCCATGTATTGAAATTTCTATATATCGAAATTTCCCCATGTCGAATTCTTTTCTAGTAATCTTCACGTTCGATCCTATTTATTTGCATTCATTTTTTTAAAAATTAACTTCTTCAAAGTTTTATTTTTTTTATATATGCATAGTTATTTTTAAAAAAATGTTAACGAACTAGCAATAAATATTCCATATACTAAAATTTCTATATATCGAAATTTCCGCATATCGAATTATGTCGTAGGAATCTTCACGTTCGATATACAATCGCCGGGCTGCATTTATTTCATAGTTATTCATTTTGACGTTCTTTATCATAAAAAAAATATCATAACCGAAATATCTGTGGGCGCGGCTGTTTCCCTCTTAGTCCATGCCTAAATACGAAAATAAAGATTTTCATTAGCGTATTGATCATCTGAACAAAGGTTTCCTCTACTTGATTAATAATAAATATTTAAAAACTCCCGAACGTTATAATTCGCATGTACGTTTAACAGATGTAGCAACTTCTATCCTTCTGATACATTTTTTGTTAAGGAACAAGCTGGGACAACCCCTTATTACGAACGGAATGCGATGGCCCGTGTTCCATTGTGAGTTTTTGTGAGTGACAGTTTCGTGAGCTGCGAATTAAAAGTCTGGGAAACTCATGGGCATGCAACGTGAAGTAAAGTATATTGATCGCTTTTTTCGAATAAAATCACTAGCACTCACACTCCTAGTTGCAAGAAGGATTTGTTAAGAAGCCGCAAAACGAAGTGCTGGCTGGAATATTGTCAATTATGTGATTTGTCAACAAATTGCCTGCCTCCGAGTGGCTGAGTTCGTAAGAGAAATTTTTTCATATTTTTGAACAGATGAAAATATTTTATTTTCGAATTTTTCGTGTTAAGGCAGTTTTTAATTCCACGTTAAACAATTCATGAATTAAGGTTTTTTTTGTAAGTTTTATTGAATTTCCTGTGTCTATTTCTATCTTTATATGTCGAAATTTTACTTATTAGCTTTGTTTTTACGAACTGGAATGAATCTAACAATTTATAGGCTTTTTATCCATTGAAATTCTAAAATATGCTTTTTTTTTGTTCCAGAGAGAAATGGACGGACCCGACCGGCATTCTCTACCATCACTCCAGAAAAGTAAGTGATTTAAATTTTATTTATTTATTTTTTTAGCACGAGACGGTTTTAACCCTTTGCACTCGGATGGTGTCTCTCACTCACCTTTCAAGACGGTGCATCATTTTGACGTTTTATTTATTTATTTTTCAATTTTAATTGTTAAAAAACGGCTACAGAATGGTAAAAAGATACAGATAAATTTTTCAAAGAAATTCGACTTAAAACAATTGCGTATATTTATTTTTCAGAGCAATTTACAAATCTTTGTATGAGGTGAATGATTTTGCATTGAATTGCTTCATCGAATGCAAAGGGTTAATCTACGGGAAATCAACAGTTATTTCCCCTTCTTGTTCGTTTTTTTATTATTTAATTAGATTTAATTCCCAATGGAACATAAATGGGTAATAAATACCAAAATAGTTTATAAAATACATAAATTTATTTAAAGATATTATTTGTAAATTTGAATTTTTTTTAAAGTCAAGTAGTATATCAAAACACCCACAAGCACATTAAAAAGTCAAAGAAATATTTTTAATGCTACGATTCGTTATAAATGCATACAATATAATATAGTGAATTAAGATTCAAGAAAGAAAAAAAAGAATAAAAATATTAATAATCAATAAAATGATTTTGAGAGACAAAATCACATTATTATAAAAATCATGGAATCTTCAAATAAGAAATATATATTCTTTTCTAAATTTTTGTAACTTTTCAGCGATGGTTATTTTTAAGGTATCGGATTGTAGGTCAGAATTTTAAATTTTTATCTTACTTGAAAACTGCTGGTGTTTCTATTAAAATTTCAAAATTTTGACTACTTTTTCAGAGTGTAATGTGAATTCCGGAAAATTTTAGTATGTAAAAGCGTAAGAAATTGAGGGAAGCTTTACTTTTGTCTATTTTAGAAGTTCAGGAAGCTATTTTAATAGAAACGTGTGGACCTCTATTAAAATATCATTTTGGTTCCTTTTATGTTGAAGATATGCCGTGTATGCAGAACCTAAACATTGGAAAGTTGTAACAATTAATTTGACAATCTTTCTACTTGAGGAATATGAAATATAAGAAAGATTAATTTAGTTTTAATGCTGTAAGAGCTAGGTACGGCCGTAGTGCGCTCCATAATTTGTACAGGTCATGGTCTTTTTTTTTTTTTTTTTTTTTTTCTCAGAAAATCGTTTAATCATAGATATATATACATGCTTATTATTTTGTCAGTGATTTTAAAAGATTGAATAAATATTCATTTTTATTATTTGATTGTTTTCGATCAACAAATTTGACAACGGTACAGAATATTAACCTTTTGGTTTATGGAATCTAATAATCTTTATTTTATTTTTTTAGTAGATTTCTGGAGTGAAAATACACCCTCATCCATTTCACATGATTAATAATTCGTAATTTTCTGCAATAGTTTCTTTGTTTTTCTCGTTTTGTATCCCATAAAGTGCAAATAGTGGCTTCTTTCTTTTTTCCACAGCCAATTTCTTTTTTTATTTGCCTGTACAGGTGGATAAATACACCACAATTGATGAAATCTTATTGTTTAATAATTTTTCATTACCATTTCTTTGCTTTTTATGATTGAATTTATTGCTTGCTATTCCGGTATTAAGTTTTAAAATGTTGGTAAAGTTCAGTCCTCCTCTATAAAAAGAAGGAAATGGGAGTGGAAAAAAAAATTGTACAGAATTGTTTGAGAATTGATGCGTAAATACAGTACTTCTTCTGTGTAAATAAAAAGGGGCTGTAAATCATGAAAGTTTTATTTTATTTTGCATACACCGCACAACGGACACTACCCGTTCAATTACCGACTGCGCTGCAAGACCATAACGAACACAGGATGCTCATTGGAACGATACGACTGAAATTCAGTCTTTTATGATTCCGTGCTTCTATCCAAAACGTTTAGTGGGAGGAGTTTATTTTTATAGTTGTGCACTATCATTGGATAATTATCCATCAAGTGAACTAAAGAAAGGACGAGGAGTGAAAAAATATAGATAGGCGTGTATTTCTTTCATAATAATATGCATTGTTAACAGATTCCGTCATTTCAAGCGAACGAAAAAAATAGATATAAAAGTGAATAATAACAATAAGACTTAACATGCAAAGTCAGGCTTCAATATACAAAAAAAGCGCCATCTTTGATTGCTATTTATTTAATTATCTCAATCTGAAGACATATTTATATGATATTAAATAATCAGAATCGGTGATTACTTGAAATCTTGTTCATTGTTTTTATTAATAATTTATAAAATAATCAATTTCATCAAAATCTTTTTCTACTGATAACAGTTGTTGTAGTCAGTATTAAGCTGATTATATTCAGTCCGAGTTATAGATTTAGAATTGTTTTTTTAAATTTTCAAGCCGAAATTATTTGAAAGGTTTTTTCTTCGACATTCTCTAGGAATATATTCATTTTTTTTTAACTGTGAATTATAATAAATAAATCAATTTTATATACACTTTTATATATTTGATTGTTTATCAGAATTGATAGATTTCGTCAATTGCTTCAAATTTTTCATCCATTTCTTTTATTTCGTCTAACTCAAAATTTTGATTGCTGAAGTTTTAAATTTAGTATTCAGAACCAGTCTTAGATTAGATTCAATTGAATCATGATTGGAAGATTGCGGTTCGCAGCTCAATTTTACAGAAGATCTATCAAATCTGTGGACTGATGCATGTTGCTGCTTAGCGTCGAAGGTCAAGCGTTCGCTAGCTAGAGTGTTTTTACTTTTATTTTTCTCTCACACCGATCTAGTTTATCCATAAAGCTGACACGAGTAAATTAGTCGAGTATTTTGAAAAGTTTATGTGAAAGATGCTGACTCTAGTATCATTCTCGTCGTTTGACAATTGTTCACATTTACAAAATTCGCCCAAAACGAACCCGTATGTAGTTTCAGAACAGGATGGTAATATATTCAAACCATATAAAGCAAAACTGAATATTAAACAAGAACAAGGAGTCAAAAACGTAGGATGGCGCTTTAAATCGAGATATTTACCCGGACTGCCTGACTATATAAATACTAGGGAGGGATATGGTAAAAACTTAACATAACTGTTGTGCAGCTTCAAAACCAATACAACTAAAATTGAATCTAAATGAACTTTAATAACTTTCAAAGTATTGCGATAAACACTTGGCATTATTCAGTTAAAAGATTATCTTGCATTAATATAATAATTGCATAATTCATAAATAAATTTATTTATAATTTGAAATTTAGAACATTTTATTAAAAATTAGAGCAGATTTACGACAAAAAAAATCAAAAACCTTAATCCTTTCTTCTTATCTAGAACTTTTGATGACTAAGGTGTATGTACACACTAGAAGATTTTTTTTTTTTAAATTTTGGCTATAAAAATCCAGTTTTTTCACAGTAAGTCATTAATATATGTTTAAACACATTTCAGTGAGAAAAAACCATATCACACTAATTAATTAATATTTAATGAGCTAATTAGCATATTTTCTGAAACATGATATCTTAAATCTAATTTGTACTAATCTTCTAATTTGTACAGACACACAATTCTAGTTGGAAGTTATGCCTAATATTAGTCTTCATGTTGTCTGCCTCAATCAAGTTATAAAAATATATAGTTTTTTTTAACAATTTTTTTCATCAACGATGAATAGAAAAAGCGAGATTTTTTCTGTAATGTGAACTTTTAAATAGCTATTAAAAATTTATTTCTGTAAATATAACTTTGATTGAGACACAAAACATCCGCTATTTCATACAGATTATTTTGATGTATAAATAATTGTATTTGGTTCATTTCTTGTTGAATTATGATTGTTTGAATGAAGCAACATAGTGGAAAAATATCATTTTTCATAAAATGAGTTTAAAAAAACCGAAACTAGAGTTTTTAGTGAAAGTACTTCAAGAAAAATAATTATAACTCGAGAAATATTCCGAATATTGACAACATCTTGGTATCGTTTGAAAGCTAAAGGATCAGAGAACACTTTGAAGAAATAAAAAAAATATTCGATATTTTGAACGATTTTTGAAGTTTCAAGTGTATACGTACACCTTAAATGATACTTTACTATCTACAAAAATAAAAGATATTTTATTGGAAATCATAATCTTCTCGTCCGACATTCATTCGTTGAATTGAGTTTCGTTGTTAATGGTAATTCTCCTCTGCGTGCTCGAGTTGATGTTTCAAGCGAACATCTAAAAGTTCTTAAAGTATCTGATGTTGATAGTTTTTCATTTTCTTTTATAAGAATAGAACGCATTGCTATCGTCAGTTCATTCAAATATTGAATTTTAATGAATGCTCACGATTTAGTCCTCTGCGAGTCAGAAATATCCACTTTAAAATGTCTGCCGTGGACAAGGCAACTCAAACAGAATGCAGTGGACAAGAGGAATTTGGTAAGTGACCTTAACGCTAAAATGATAGATTTCTGATATTTTCTGGACGAAATCTTAGTACAGAAAATCTGTCAGTCTGTCTTTGTACATATGAACAGGACATTTAAAAAAATGCAATGAAATAAATGGATGATAATATATAGTTTTGTTATCATAATCGTAGATGTGCATCGTATTTTGGACCGAATTTATCAAAGGATTGACTATCTGTCCGCCAATTTATTCGTACATTTGCCAGCACGATAAATCAAACTTATCAAGTTAGATAAATGAAATTTAACGTTAAAATTGCAGGTGCAAATATTGCAAATTCGGTCAGCCAAAAAGAAAAAAAATCCCAAAAGAATCTCGATTTTTTTTTAAACTTTAAATTACGCAGCTAAACCAAAAACCAAATATTTCATTCTAGAAAAACATACTCAATGATGGATTTAAGTATTTTACGGCAATGCACGATACGAGGCCATCTTTTATATGGTTTAGTAAAATACTCAGTTTAGTTTCACATCTCAGCGCATTTTTAATTGTTAATGACTTATCATAATTTTTTTTTATCAATTTTGAGAATATGTATTCGCTTTTATTTATTTACTATTACGACTCTAAACAACCCCACATCCACTTTTGAACTCAGTATTATTTTAGATGTTCGGTCTTCAAAAATATTTGAAAACAAGTGAATGTAATGAAGTATATATTCTTAAGTGCTTGATTAAAAGTTAATATTATCCTAATATTTTATCTTTCATAGAATTTGTACTTTTTGCAAAACCCTTTTATTTGTCAACTAGGAAAATGAAGTTTTTTAATTCACTTCCGTCGTTACCTTCTCAGCCTAGCATTCCTAGGAAGCTGCCTATCTGCCTAGTTGGAAATCCGTTGTTGACTATAATAGTAAAGCAAAGGGAGAATCTTCTCTCGGGTCTAATTACTCTATCTTTAAAATGAATTTTATGTTTAATTGGATCCTATGATTTTTCGCATATGTTTTTCTGTCCATTATTTATATACTTTTTTTTTCTGGAAAGGTATTTCATTTTTCGGATATTAGGAAACTTCCATTTAAGGTCGAAATATCACAAAAATCTTTTCAATTTTTTTTTATTTAAAAAGAATTAAGAAATTTTTTGATATGATCAGAAAGTGATTGGCGAGGCGCTACTGCTTTTAATGCCACGTTTGGCGACCAACTGGTATTGGTTGTGTTTAACAAAAACTAAATCTCTTGCGCATTACTTGATGCTCATAATTTTCTCAAGATAAAAACAATTTGCTTTATGAAATTAAGTCGAGTCCCTTGACATCATATCATAAAAAATGTAAGTGTTTTGGTAATTTGTTTAAAACGGCACGCTTCTTTTGGTGTAATGTAATCTTACTTTCTGATTTATCGTATAAATGGATGAGATCAGCATAGATTTTTTAACCCTTGGTTTACAACATTGGGAGAAGATGTCGCGAAAAAAAAAATTGATGAAACGATGGAATGGTTGAAATTTTGTTTGTAGAAATTACGTAAAATTTAAATTAAAAGAATGTGAAAATTTAGCTAACGCCAATTAAATCACTGAAAAGCTAATTTCAAATATTTATTCGATTTCGTATCATTGAAACGATTTTTTTTTTTTACTTTTTAGATGTTTTAAACATTTTTTCTGTGTTGTTATATTTTCAAAAGTTATCAAGAAATAACATCTACATTCTGTTTTTTTAAATAATTAAAATTTAAAAAAAAATGTGTGATATACATGTTTTGTCCTTCTACGATATATTTATGCCGAATTTGGTGACTCTTAGATTTGATGGTCTATTCTAAAGAATTCCAACTCTCATACACGCACAGACACTTTTTTTTATATAAGAATGAATTATGAAACACTGATTCTATAGCGATTCTCTGAAAATAAGATATTTCTAATTGAAATGGGTAAAGTATATTGAATTTGGATTAATTTTTCACAGAAAAAAATTATTACGGAAAATGTGTTATTACATAAAGTGTTATCACGGAAAAACACATAAATTCTGTTTACTTTTTAATTAATTAAAATCTCCCCCCCCCCAAAAAAAAATGATGCGATGTGCACATTTCGTCTTCCTACGATATGTTTATGCCAAATTTGGTAGCTTCTAGATTTGATTGCCTATTCCAACAGAACGTCGACTCTCATACATGCCATAGATTTGTCTTTTTATGAATGGATTATGAAAAATTGATTTTATATAGATTCTCTAAAATAAAATATTTCTAATTGCCATGAGAAAAATATATGGAATTTGAATAAATTTTTCACGGAAAATGTGTTATTATATAAAGTGTAATCACGTAAAACCCCTAAATTCTGTTTACTTTTTAATTAATTAAAATCCCCCCCCCAAGACCAATGTGATGTGTACATTTCGTGACATGTGATGTGTTTATACCAAATTTTCAAGCTCCTAGGTTTTATGGTCTATTCTTACAGAACTCCAACTTTAATACACGCACTAACACTTCCTTTTATAAGAATGAATTATAAAAAAAAATTATTCTATTGTGATTCTTTAAAATAAAATATTGCGAATTGGCATGAAAAAAATTATCACGGAAAATATCGAAGTACTAAAGTGTAATCACGGAAAACACCTAAATTCTATTTACTTTTTAATTAATTAAAATTTCAAAAAAAATACTAATGGGATGTGCACATTCCGTTCTTTATATGACATGTTTATGCCAAATTTGGTAGCTCCTAGGTTTGATGGTCTATTCCTACGGAACGCTGACTCTCATACACATCATAGAGTTCCCTTTATAAGAATGGCATATGAAAAATTGATTTTGTATAGATTCTCTAAAATAAAATATTTCTAATTGGCATGAGAAAAAAAAAATATATGGATTTTTGAATTTAATTTTTCCGTGCAGGTCTCAATTTTTGTGTTGCAGTTGAGTGGGAAGTAGCGAT
Organism: Argiope bruennichi; assembly: GCF_947563725.1. NCBI lineage: Eukaryota > Metazoa > Arthropoda > Arachnida > Araneae > Araneidae > Argiope > Argiope bruennichi. Next base: position 45,458,920 of record NC_079158.1, read on the forward strand.
CGTCACCGCCAGAGGCGTTTTTCCTTGCTAGTCTGTAGCTGGAAAGAATAACGATCCATTTTTATTTTCAAGCCCGTTTTGGGTTTTTGTGCTTGTTTCGCATCCCAATCGATATGTCTGAGTCGGCTCGGATTGTTTATGCTCTCGAGTACTTTTTGAACCTCATTAGGTTGCCTCTGCGAACATCTTAAAATGTTTCTAATCAGAGAAATCTCTTTGTAAAGTGTGCACTGAAATGAATGGATAACAGAAACAAAATAATTCCTGTTATTATGATTAGAGGGGGAGCGAAAAAAGGGGCATATTTTTGAGAGATGACGCATTTGCGGAGAAGCAAAAAGAAAATAAACAGTCTATGAGATATGCTGCTGCATTGACCATTATTTATTTGAATTTTTATATATTAATATATTATTCTGAATGATTTCCATCAGTGCATGCTTTATTTTTCTTAGAAGATTTTCTTGCAGTCTTTAATTATAATGATGGATGTAGTACAGAAATATATTAAAAGCACTCAAAAATAATATTATTAAAATCACTCCTGTCTGCGATTTTTATCTCGAGAGAGAAAACAGGTAGTTTTTATTAGTGTTTAAAAAATAGTTAAATTTTCGTTCGCTGCGCACAAATCAATATGTCTGGGAAATTTTCACAAATTGGAAAATTTTTTATTAAAAAAATAACAGTTATGTTCAAAAGAATATAAGCGGTTACCATGCCAACGGAGGGATATTTTTAATGTTTCAAATTTTAGAGAATAAATTGAGGTTAAAAGAATTATTTTTCTATAGGAAACGGATTGGTTTAGAGGAGATATTAAACTATATGGTCCTCGTCTTCCATTGTTAGGAAAGGCATTTATAAAATTGAAATCATAATTCAAATTTGCGAAAAACGATTATAATTATGTTAAAAGGAAACGCAGTTTTTCCATAACCTTGTACCTTGTGAAAGTTGTATTGGATGAAGTTCGTTTGTTTTCCTTGAATGAATGACATTGAAGTTTTTTCCTTAGATAAGTGCCAAACAATTAACTCGATATGATAGTTTCCATTTCGATTCACAAAGCTTGATTTTATTTTTATGTATTTTTTAAATAGCTTCTTGATTAGGTTGATGAGGTAGAAAACTTCTTTCAGTTCTCATTACCATGTATCTGCATATTATGATTATTCAACTTTTTTCCTTATGTGAAAGTTATTCAAAACAAAATTTTAATGGTCTCATTCAGAAATGAGGAATTATCTTTAGAATTAACTTTGATAAAAAACAACAAATAGGTTTTTTTTATGCATAACACCTGCATAACTATCTCGGTTGACACTAAACTATTAATTTACTAAGATCTTTTATAATTTTAGAATAAATGATATTCATACTTTGAAGTCAAATGAAGAAATATATTTCATATAAACTTGATAGATAAAAAAGTAATAATATTTCCGAAATATCAAAAAAAAAAAAAATGCGAATGAGTTGAAAGATAAGATCTACTATAGTCTTGATAAAAAAAAAAGCCATTAGTATTAAAAAATAAAATTAAAAAAATCTATTTTACCAAAATATTTAATAAAAACAGCTTTTAAAAAGTCATTTTTATTAATATGCTAAAGAAAGTATATATTTTACAATTCAACATTCTAACTATTACGGAATCTTAAAATTAGTTTCTGTTCCTAAAATTCACTACGAAATGATGCCATGAGCGAAGAATAAAAATGTGAGTAAATTAAATGATTAACTGGTAATAAAATTTTGAAATTCTGCATTATCACCGAGAATAGTTAAGCGTACAAAAATTCAAAACTTCAACAGTGATAATAAAATCGAGTACAAATCCATCTTACAAACCTGAAGCAAATCAAGTTAAACATATAGAAATAAGCATTTCTTCTGTATTGTATAAAAGTATGCTATTTTATACTTGGTTTTCTAAATATTAAATGATAAGTGACGTATCATTGTTAATATTAAGAATATAAAGTGTTTTTTTTTATTGCAAAGCTCAAATTTATGACTATGTTGTTATTTCTTTTTATTTATCTTGAAACTTTCTATAATTTAGAAATTTTATTTCTTTCGTTTCTAGTCCCTTTCATTTGTATAAAAACGATTTCGTGTTCTGTTCGAAGATTGAGTTTATATATTCGTATTATTAACTGTATTGTTTATTAGTCGCCTTTGGCAACCAGCTGATGTGTCGGGACTTTAGTTATATTTACTTTCAAATAAATCTCTTACGCATAACTTATAATAACTTAAATAGTAATATTCATGATTTTCTAAAGATAATATTTTTAAACCTCAAATTGTGACTGAAATTAAAGTAATTTTAGCTTAATCTATTCTATTCTATTTGTTTAGTTGGTCTCTTATCTTTTAGATCAACATCTATTCTATTCATTGTAAATACGAACAATCCTAAATAAGTCCCATTATATTATAGCGCTTAAATGTAATTATGCAGCTCATCTATCTTTTAACTTTCGCGGATTTGTAACATTTTTTTTTATTTGTCATGCAAAATACACAGATATCAAACATAATCCTTCTTCTTTAGCTTTCAACTGTGACAGAAAATGACGCCATTAAAAATTTTATGAAACAATAAAAATGGTTTGAATTTTAATGCAACAATGTCGTTTACTCTTGGAAATCAGGCAATTAAATAAATAGAATAAAATAGTTAAAAATCTGCAAGACCATTAAATACATAAAATTAAAAAGTTTTTAGTTATAGGATATTTTACGCTCTTATAATTTCTAGAATTATTGCGGAAAAGCAGAATTTTACTTAATTTTTTCATTAATTAATATTCTAATTAAAATTTCAAAAAGACTGCTCTGATTTGATCATTTTCCCTCTCCAAGATATATTTTTGACATATTTAGTAAATATAGGTCTAACACAACATCTACACATTCATTTTTATTATTAGTAGATATTAAATTTCTTTTAGCGTCATTTAAGGGTAGGCATTACACAATTCAAAGGCTTTTTTAAATTTTAAATGTTATTGAGAATATTTTGATATTATTATAATTTAATATTCAAATAAAATCCCCTCGAAAAAAATAATTTTGATTTGCCTTTTTCAGTTGAAACTTAGAACCTTTTTAAAAATTTCACTTGTTCGCAAAATTGTTTAGTATTTTTTCAGAAATAAATATTTTTGATTCTGATTGTATTTATAGTTTAACTAAAATGTATTACACAAAAATGTGCATAGGTTTGAAGTTACATCTAATAATAAATTTATATTGATATTTCTGCTGTTAAGTAAAGCAAAAAACGAGAAAATTTAGCGCTACCTCTTTTTAAATCTTATTTATAAAAAATGAAACTGGACTCGGAATATTCATGGCATTCGCTATAATATCATATACTTAATGATAAGCAAGCCGAAATAAATTGAAAGCTCAATTAAAAAAAATGTCGGTGAAGATAAATTTAACGTAGAGAAAAAAAGGGACTTCGTGAATAACCATTTAAACAACTTCTGAAAGATTAAAGGTGCAACTTTGAGCTTTTGATAAAATGAGTAGAAGTGTAAGAGCAATGAAATTATATAATAAAATGAAAATTAATATTTTGAACCTCCCTAAACTAATTCATGTGTTCAGTTGTTGTTTCAGAAAGATGTCATTAACGCGATACCCATACTTATTAATATTACATGACTCTTCAAGATATAGAAGCATTGATCTTGATAGTGATTGATGTTAATAATTATAGTTAGCGAATAGGTCTTAATAGTGATTGATATTAATCAAATTAGTGAAATATTGATATTGATTATCCAGGTTAAGAAAGAGGATCTGATGAAACCCAGATGATCTAAAACCGATATATTTTGAAAATGTTTGTATTGATCTGAATACAGTTTTTCTTTTTTATACCAATTCTGTGCAGATGGCATGAAAATGAAATGATTTTAAATCATGAAATTTGAACTGTTTTCATTTTAGAGTGGAATATTTAAACTGTGCATCGTCTGAATAATATAGAATAATTTTATTTGATTTCTCTTTTGAAAACGAAATATATTATATTATATTAACTTTGTCAGGTGCAAAACATTCCATTTTTTTCCCGACTTGTTCTTAACAAAATTTTCAGATTATCTGGCAATGAATAGTCAAATTATTGTATTAATTTATTATGGAGATATATGGATTATATTTATATCTATAAAAACTTTTTTTATCAGAAATTTTACTGTAATAAAATTATTTTAAAGGCAAAATAAAATATTTAATTTCATTTTTTCCTCCAATCTATCGCATTTCTTTCAATTTTCAGATAATCTTACAGCCATAGTATGTTTTAGAAAAAATCGGAATTCACACCGATATTTTGTAATTTAATTCAAAGTTTCAACACATGCAAACGAAAAAGGAGAAACATTGCCGTCAATACTATATATAAACTTAACGGAATACTTTTATCTTTAAAAATACTTCCTGCGTTAAGTCATTTCACATCTCAATTTGAAGCTTAACTTCAAACCGTGATCGCCTATTTTCTCTACTCTAAAACCTGTTAGATAGTTAAGAAAACATGTTCTTCAAACTCCCTCATTACATATTTAAGATGTCTGGAAGATATGATGTATTTTCATTTTTTTTTTTTTGGTAATGCGATACTAGTTTTGAATAATATAATGGCAAATAAAAACTTATAATTCATATGAAATAGATACTCATTAATTATAGCTCTCACTTTCTCTCATTACAGTTACCATTTTCTTTTTTTTCCTTCCTGTTAACTTAATTTTGTTCATGCGCTTGCAATCATGATATGAATCTCACCTTGTAGATCGTTTTGAATTAATACGCAAGTTGTTCGTCATCTAACATGGAGATATTTATGAGGATATTTAATATAAATGCTGAAAGCCATAATCGCAATATATTTCGGCTAATTTTTTTTTTCCAAAAGGAAAAAAACGCATTTCGTTTAACATTTTTAGAACAGACAAAATTCTGAGAAGTTAATTATTCAGAGTTATACAATAGGAAGGTAAATGCACATAAATGTATGAATTAATTCCAGAAAAATGTAAGATTAGGTTATTTTTGGGGGTGGGGGACACAGCTGTATCTCAAAATACGTATTTAAGTGTTGCGAATTAAAGTATGAGGAAGCTGAGTAATTTAATTGAATATATATGAAATTAGAATTATATTGAATTTATAATCAATGCATCCATGGGCACATTTTAAATTCCGACATTTTTTGCCACCTTCAAAAGATCTATTGATGTTATTCAATATTGTAATAAAGTTATGCAATAAAGTAATATTTAACAAATATCTTTCAAACAGAAAATGATGTACACATTTTTTTGATAATTTCTTCGTTTTCTGCTATTTTGAAAAAAATATTTATCGAAAAATTCTCCGATTTGGAATCGTAAATTTCGATGACACACCAATAGGAAGAGGTTTCATAATATAAGTCAAATGAAACGCGAACCAGGCCCACATGCGCAAATCTATATTGGAATGGGGCGTAGAAATTGGAACTCTGCGGAGATGATCTAATAGATAAAAATGATCTTATTAGATATAGAAATGCTTCAGAGTACCTCTGAAATATTAATAATAGAAAGTAATCTCCTGTACTTGAAGAATTTCTAAATATGAATAATTTGCAACACCTAATGCGGACCGCAATGGTCTAGCGGTAAAGTGCCGTCACCAGCTCCGAAGAGTTCCAAATTTTACGCCCAATGCCACTCAAGTTTTGTTGCGTATCTATGCCTGGTTCGTGTTTAATTTCATTTACAGGATGAAACCTCTTCCTATTGGTGTGTTGTAGAAATTTGGGGCAAGGGTATTATTCTATCACCTGACCGTAATTCAATATTAAGTTGTCATTCCCAAATTGTTGTTGTATTGGTTCTTAAATGATATTTTAATATAACAGAACTAAACTTCTCTAGACTAATAGCACCTTTTTTCTTTTCCTTATTTCATCACTTATTCGACTATTATTATGGATAGATCATTAGACTATGACAATGACCTGTATACTTTTAAAGTATTTCTTTAAAATTCTAAAAGTTATACATGATTTTATAGACGCAGACTTAAGTCCGTTTTCATTTTTTTTAATTAACCCTTTCTAGGGCCGTGGGAAGTATGCTTCCCACCAAATTTATCAATCTTTGTATGAAATTATGTAGGTTGGCATAAGTTCTGACACATTTTTTTAGTGAATCAGAAACTTAGATGCTTCAGTTCTTTATCTCAGACAAAATGATGTGTCTTGATTTGTTATTTAATTATTAATGAACCAAATTAATTAATTAATCAAATTAAATGGATCTAATAAGCTAAATGAATCCCTTTTCTGATTCTCATTTCAAGCCTAAAAATATTTTAACATAATATGACTAGAAAAACAAATGACCCTTTAAAGGGTTAATAGATAATGAAATGTAGATCATTCGTCATAACGCCATTTCTCTAGAATAGCAATCAACAGAGCTCCGATGTAAGAAATGGAGATTGTCACTATTCCTTAAATTTCAAGCTGTTTCTGAGATTTTGGAGGTTATTATTTCGTAAATTAGGATATTGATGAGCAATCGAAAAGTATTATTCTACAAATAATTGTAATAAAACACTTGAAAAACAAAACTGAATGCTATTAATTTGTTATTGTTTTAAATAATATCGCACATTCAAAGCTTTCATCAGTCTTAAAATCATCTGTATGATCTTATTTGTAAAGGTGCATAGTGGTGTACAAAACGATAAAATATATGAGATAAACTTATGAATGAATATCTTGAATTCCTTTGAATTTCTCTCACTTTTCATTTAATCAACCTTATTCTTTTGCGGTTTTTTTTAAATAGCTGAAAATACAGGAAATGGGTATGAATCTCAAATGTGTAGAATTAAGATGTCAGATGCTAGGAATGTACGGAACATGCACAATTTTATAGATTTTTAAACTATATGATCACGAACATCGAAATTTCAATCTGTTTCCAAAGTTATGCTTATTCTGTATATTAAACGGTGCATTTTATTAGAGTTCGCCGTTTATATTCGTTACTTATTTGTTTAAATGCATAGTTTTACCACTTTAATTAATTTGCTTTGAATCGAAATTGTATTAGTTAGATGCTCTTCTAGTATATTTTGACCAGAAAAAAAATGCAAGCAACAATGAAATAAAGTAATTATTACAACAAACAAAAATGCAATGCTGCAATTATATTTGAATTTAAAAAAATATAATTAATAATTGAAAAATTTAAAAATGGAATTTATTTACGCTTTCTTAATTCATAATAAATAAATTGTTGCAATTCAATTTTGAAATTTTGTATTTTTAAGACAAAGAAAAATTCAGTGACAGTACATCACAGTTTTCGACACAGAGCCGTTAAATCTTGGATACTTTGTTTAATTATGCTTGTCATATGACTGACTTCACTAGCGTTGACTAAATTGTGAGTTATTTGTCAATCAATTACTACCTTATCACTTCGATGAGTTGATTTTCTTAAATATATTTTGAATAAAATCTTATCATGAATATTAAAGAATCATTCGTGGTTCAAATATTCCAGTAATAAACAAGAATAAAGTAGCAAATGATTCATAGGATCTCATGTACCACACATAAGTTTAATTAAGCAATTTCTTTGTTCTGTTACTTTTTGAGAGTCAGAGCACGTCGGAGAATTTTAGGTTACGCCCATATGTTGTCAGATCTTTTTACAATTCATTTCATTAAATCCGTCAGATTTTTTATGAGCAATTTTTTTTGTATGTATATATATAGATAGATGGCAAAATCAAGCACACTAAGTTGCACTGTCTATAATATTTTAAATTTCACACATTTTAACCATATCGTGACTTAATTAAGAATTTATACATATTTTCTTTTTTTGTGTTGAAAAATGACTTTTGGGAGTACATTTGCTCAAATTAAAGTGCATAACAGGTTCAATCCAATTTAAATATATTTGGGAAAAAAAAGCTCGGTAGATATAAATTTAAATGCATTTAAATTTCAATGTACAGAGATATATACTGTATTTTTCAATCATTTACTTAATAAAAATTCATTATATTAATACTTCTAGTGTTAAAGGGGTTTCAAAAGAATTAAACCATCAAACAAATTAGTTTTAAAAATATACAAATAACCACGATGTTGAAAAATTTTTAATAACATATTCGTCAAAATTTTTTAGTTTTCCACCATATCTTTATTTTTATATCCTTTTTTCTGTATCTTTTATTAACCTGAGCTTCTTTTTCGCACTTAATGATTTCTGTGTACTAACAATACTCACTATAAAATATCTTCTAATTGCATGATTAATTTAAAAAAAAATAGGGAAGAGATTCGTAGACAGAATTTAAAAATGGCATGTAATTCACCGAGAAATATTTTTGGCTGTTTTCGTATCAGAGATATCAGCGAAATAAGGTTTCTCCCTTATTAAGTTTATATTTCTTTTTATGAACAAAATCGAAGTCGCTCTTTGATTGCAAAAGATCGACTTTGCAATCAATACATCACATTCATATATATACATAAGTTTTGATACAGAAAGTTTTATTTGATGTATAGAAATTTTATCCATTTTATGTACAGAAATCGTTTTACAATTAAAAATCCATGATTCGAACAAAAAGACCGAAAACAAAATAGATATTCAGATTTCCACTATATATGTAGAGGAATCGATACAAATAATGAACTAAATCGTAAATTTATTACATAAATGTTTTTGCTTCAAATTAGTGAAATATACCAAGAGTCTATTAAATTACTTTTACTAGAAATATTAAAGGCAATTGTTATCAAACCTTTAGGAATCCGAAATGGTAATGAACGATTGGATTTGATATTTTCAAAAAGAAACTGCTTCTGTTCTGTAAAGTAATACGTGTCCATTGGATGTTTTCGAGATATACGAAATACAAAAGCTTGCGAAATATTTTCCTTTTCTTATTTTTAAGAAGCCTTTCTTTTAAATTCTCTTTTTGCTTTTAGATTAGCATTATTAATCAGTTATATAATCAATTGATTAATTAATTTTCATTTGGGCACAATGTTTTATTTTCATCCTTCTGCAAAAATTTTAAAAAAATAACTACTACTTTAATTTTAACATGATTATATTTACAGATTGGATATTATTAATAAATCGCGTGCTTCGGCTTGCATGGGGCTAAAATGATTTAAAATTCTATATTAGAGATTGATGGATCTAAACTTTTGAAATTCGGCAGCAGTGATTATTTAATTAGTAGGCGTTCATTCAAGAAGGGCATATTCAAAATTTAATTAGATTTTTTTTTATTAAAACTCAATTAAAAGTTTAAAGTTTTCCATTTATATCTTCATAATTTTAGACTACATAAGTTATCGAACAAATATAATTTAACATCACTTTAAAATTAAAGAAACAAACATTTTGCTTTTCAGTGATGCCAATATTATTTCCTTTGTAATTAAAAAAAATGTTTTTAAATATAGTTTACAGCAATATTTTTCATTTATATTTTATATAGTATTATATACATACAGTATTATATTTCATTAAATATATACCTAGTTTTACCACACCCACCAAATTGCCTTTTTTTTAAAATCCTCATGACTTTAATTGTAACTTTTTGCTTAGTTTATATAAATAAAAGAAAATAATTAAAAAAAAACATTTAATATAATAATTTATTAATTAAAAAAACAACGAAAAACTGTTTGTATTTGCGCTTATAAGATATCCAGTTAGATATTTGATTTCTAAATTGAATCATAATCGGAATAAAATAGAACCCTTTATAACGGCTGCCGATCCCTTTGGATCAATTCATATAATTTCTTATGAAAAAGGAAATTCAGATTTTTCAAGAAATGTCTGAAAGCGATGTATAAATGAATGTAAATACTTATTGATGCCCATCATTTCATAGAGGATCCATCAAAGAATGTTATAAAGTTTGAACTTGCTAAATCCGCCATTTTGACGGTTCTTGGTATAAATAGGTATAGTCAAACTAGTTATGGAAGTTAAAATGGTTGTGTGGAAATTGAATAGGAATATATAATTGTTCTTATACTTCATTAACAGTCGTCATAAAGTTCTAGAAATTATATCAAAATTTTTAAGCTTGACATTTGAAAATCGTCAAAATGACGGTCTTGGCAGTTCTTGTGTTAAATAAATATTTTGTGTATATAGTTATTGTCTGACAACGGATTCTAAAACCCTCCGCGCTTTTGCGCATGCGTTAGGATAGATTTAATTCGTCAAAATAGGGGTGAGAGGAAAGATGAAAGGAAGGGATGTTTACATTTAACAATAAAATAAATTCAGATTACTTGCAGACTGAATTAAAATAATACGGTCAGAAACGACATTCTATTCACATACAGGTGGAAAAAAAATTGATCAAAAAAGTATCAAATAGGGTGAAAATCAGGGTCAAAGAATAACGGCGAGTTCCGGTTATGCGCTAATCCTTCCGCGTCTCTCCCCTTAATGAGATAGAATCGTCGAAAAATGTCAGAATACTCGATTCTCAGAACACTGAATTCGATTCTCAATTTCTCAGAATACTGAAATGAACAGTAAGAATAAATTTTTAAAAATAAAATTAAAAAAAAATGGAGAAATGAAACTTAAAGCAGCATTCTTGCTCCGATGTTTTGGACTAAAAATTTGAATCTGCTTTGAACTTTTGTTCATAGTCTATATGCCTTTTAAAAATACAACTCCATCCTGATTTTCATGGGACTAGAGGAATAATGGTGTAAGTCTGAGGAAAATGTGAATTGCAGGAAATCACTTACCTTAATATCACCACAAAACTTTAATCTAAGGAGACCAATGATAAGTGCTATAAAATGACAGAAAAGGGGCTAAAGATGAGAACCTGAAAGCAGATTTCGTATGATTTTACAGTTTTATTATAATAGCCCACTTTTTTTCAATAAGGAAATCAAATGTCTCACAGTTGTGTAAGGAAAAGCTCAACTGTATCTCTTCCGTGTCTATCAAAAGTCGCTGCTTCGAAAAATTCGACTGGAAACAACCGCAGCTAAATCGAATTAAACCGAAAATTAATGCCAGAGATTTTACATCGGAAAGAAAAAAAAAAAAAAAACTCTATCGCAGGAACCAATCTGTCTGACATAATCAGATTTCCCGAACGGATGACGAAAATGTATTAAAAGAAAGTAGCGACAAAAATCTTCTGATAAACATGCAAACGATGAGTCTAATTCTTCTTCCGTATTGTTTTCTTGGTTATCTGTTTCTCGATTCAGTAGCGCGCGAAATGAAGGGTGCTTTGTAGATCCAGTTAATAGATACGCTACACACTCGGGTGATTGTTTGGCCTTGAATCGAAGGCCTGTAGCGACATACCATTGCGCGATTGACTTCGATAGGCGAGTTAACACTTTCGCGCAGGGTTTTCGCTTTTTAATCGTGCTTTTGACGCAGCTATTTTCATTCACATCATTAAGGATTCGCGCCTTTTCTGCTGCACTTTTATCAACGGTTTTATTGTCTAATCATGTTTCGGTTCTGCGAATTCGTAGGCAGTCAAATAAGTAATGTTGTAAAAAATATTTAAAAATTGTTTTAATTTTTATTAAATCCAACATTTTTAATTGCATTCTAAGATTCATTTTTTTTCTGCATTTTAATTAACAGTAATAATTTGTTTAAAGTAATCCGTTCCTAGCCACTGCAGGAAATACGAATTAGATAACACACTTTGCTGCCTTCGTTAGCCCATTGTTCATCAAATAATTATTTCAAGTTGTTGCTTAAAAATTAATTTGTATTAACCTAGTTGCATTTGTAATAATGAATATTGTTAAAAAAATTATTTACTATGCATCGTTTTATGCCAATTTTTGAAAGAAATATAAACCGGATTTGATTACATTTGAACCGGATTTGAATTGAAAAATTATTCTTATGTGTTCTAGTGAATTACTAAAGAGTCAAATTAAGTTGAAGAATATCATTTTTTAAACAATTTTCTTGTGCTGTTTACTGAGGGGCACATACTGTCTTTTCTCCTGTTCTTATTGATAGGCCAAATCAAACTGGAAATTAACAATTTTGACATATTTTTAAAATTAAATAACGATGATTTGCCAAACATGAATAAAAATTATTTACTCTAATATTTTTATGCATAAATAGATTTTTAATATTTTTAAACATTAATAAAAAATCTTTTGATGTACAGACGTCTTAATTTTTTTCACTTTTTCGAACTCTACACTAATATTATGAGAGCGTGTAAATAATATTGATTGAATTCTCTACTTCTTTGCATCTGGATTTTAACTAAAGATATTATGTTAACTCTATTTATATGGGTCAGTCATTTACTTATTTAATGCATATTTATTATTATTTAGTTATCACCAATAAATGCTGTCAAAGATGGAAATTATTTCATATGCAATTTTTGAGAGTGGTAAAAGTCCGATTTACCAACTTCATAAAATCTTGCTTTTAAAATGGATTCAATTACCATAATTTGTATGTGATTAAGTATAGCTTTCGTGCCATTAGAAAAATACGAAGCAGTATTCCAAAGATTTTTAATTTACAATTCGTTTTTGAAATTCAGTTTTACCTAAATATCATCGACAGTTTTGCATAATGGAGTCTTTACATACTCTTATGATATATCAAGTGCTCCTCGCCAATTTAATTTTAGCATCCAGTAAGCATTTTGCTGGATGCAGATGAACAATATCACAGCACAAAGTAAGATAACGGACAACTGGATGTCTGATGATATGCGCAATTATGCACTCTGATAACATGTTAATTAATTCCATAAATTAAAAAAAGAACTCACCTTAAAGTTCAAAATTTTCAGTACATTTGTTGTTAAATTCATTTATATCTTCTGTTTCATAAATTGATCCACAGCAATTCGATAACATCGAAGAAAGTTTTAAGTGTTCGATAAAATTCTAGGACAAAGCAAAGCTGAAACACACTGATTTTAAAATGGGCAGATCGTTAAATGGGACAGCTTTACAGATGGTTCAGCATTTTTTCAGTAAAGCATGCATTTCCAACAATCGTAAAGTTTTTGTTTCATAAGGCATATGCTATCTGATGACCGAACACCTGGTAGGAATTTTGTTGCGAACAACGAACGCTTCGGTAGAAGTCAAGGATTTTATGAATTGACTGACCTGTTTTTTAACTACGTCGTATTCCCATAAAATTCAAAGTATATTTCGTTTTTAAAAAAAATAATTTTTTTAATAAAGAGTAGCCGAATTATAGCTAAATAATTAAATACATAAAATGACGACTTATGCGGAAATTTATATTAGAACGTTAATGCAGATAATGAACTCTTGCGATACATTCTTTATCATTTTGTTAATTAGAAACAAGCAAAAAGTTTGGCAATTTATTTTATGTACAGAAAAACTAAAATAATATCATAAAACTTTGTAAGGTTTAAGGTGCAGCTGAAATCTTTGATTTTCTTTATGCATCTCTTCCCTCTGCCGTTTAATTTCTACTTCATATTGAAAAATTCATTCTTAGATTCTTCTTCTCAAATTCTGATAGAATTATTCTAAAATGCATTATTTAAATTAGATTTTTCATTCAAAAAATCTATGCATTTTTTTTTCTGTGATGCTATTTTTTTTCTATACCTTGCATTTTTTTTTTTTTTTTTTTGAAATTTAGTAAATATTTTAAATAAATTGTTACAAATCGAATCATGAAACAAAAATACGAAAACTTTTAGATGAATTCTGAGACAAAGCAGTTTTGTCATTTTAATTTTATGATGCATTTTGCTTATAATACTCTTTGGCGAGATATTTTCAATAATCGTAAGAACTTGATTGATAATGATTAAATTTTTTTGAATTCTCTAGTATTTCTCTTTCGTCATAGAGAAATCTTTCGTCATCGTATGATAAAACGTAAAGATAAAATAAGAAGAAAAAAAAAAAAAACTTAAATATGCTCCTGAGAATATATCTTACAATAAAAAAAATTATAATTATTGATTTGTGGGAAATTTCTGTAAATTCTGTGATGAAAAAATCATTCAAAAACGTTGTTCAAAGCAGATAATTGGAACTAGAGCTATCGATTTTGTTACATAGTTATAGCTTAAGTAAGAAACATTCACTAAGAACTTTTTCAAATCAATTAAAATTTCAGTAATTCAAATCAATTAAATTCAAATTTGTTATTTTTTAAAATTTTATTACAGTTTTTAGTTAATTAATAATAAGTAGAATTTTTAATATTTTTCCTCAATCTCTGAGCATATCATCATATCATCGCAATGAAATCATTTTTACTTCATCTTAAAATCCAAATAATTAGCCTTTCAAAGATACCAGTTTTTTTCTTATGCAATTTTTTAAACTTTAATAAATTTCTAAAATTAATTTCAATTGCAATTTTTAACGACTTTTTTATTGTTGTAATAAAATACAAAAAACTTTTTAGTCAACTTTTTTTGCGAATACTAATGTTATAATTTAAAGATTTTTTTTTTTTTTTTTAGAATTTCCACTTTGCGTTTATTAATTCGATACGTTTTTAAAGCTAGCAATCTTTCTTTTTCATCAATTGCTTAATGTGAAAATCGTTATGCTCTGAATGTAATGACTCAAGCTATCAATCCACACGAAGTCTAAACAACAAATAGCCAAGAACATTATGCTACAATTTATTGAATTAGAGGTTTTTAATCTCCTTTATTTTATATTTAAAGGTTCATTTAAGATATTTTAGTATGCAGAAAAAATTTCATTAAGAATAGTAAACATTTATCTGATGCTTTTCTAAACAGTATATCTTTAATAATAATTACTGATGAAGATATTTGTTTGGAGAACTTAATTGTGTGATATTTTCTCGTCTGCATTCCACAATTTTGTCTCTAAACAATGGCAAAATAATTTTACAATTCATTTTATATTTAAAATTTGTGATGTATAGAATTAAGTAATTGGGTCCTTATTGATAGTCGAATTAGTATTATCGATTTTTAAAAAATTAATTAGTTGGCGATTATCCAAATAAAAAGCCTTGTTTTAAAAAAAGTTTGATACATATCGAATTCCTGTTTGATTGAATTTATGGCTTATATAAACTGTCTTCACAGAGTAGCCGCGAGGCATACAAAACGCAGACGGCATCAAATGTTGCTGAGCGGCAGTTTTTTTAGAGGAAAGCCGTGTTTCGAAAACTTCAGCGCGTTAGAAAAAAAAAATGGTCTGAAAAAAAAATCGCTGTCCGCATCATCAGTAATCGTAATCAACCAACGGTTGTTGATGTAATATCCTTGGCATGCTATAGGACTACTACGGATGCTCAGACGGGGAGAGGCGGTTGTTGCCTACCCCCTCCCTGTTGCTCCCGCTTTTCTACTCCATGCACGTCACGTGACCCGTCTGGCAGGATAGGGTTAAGGCTTTTCCTTTGGCGCGAAATGGCGACTCGCCAAAAAACTACTATTCGCAGTCCCGCGACGTTTTAGCGTCGGGAAATTTTTTAGGGTTCGGGTTTTTTATAACACGGCTCCGCTCGCTGCCATGACAAAGATACCAAACGGTAAGTCCCTGGTCCGTTTCTCAGTTTTTGCTATAGATCATCGCTTTGCCGATGTCGTGAAGGTTATTTGTTTGGGGCAAACTTTTTCGAAAACTTTTTTGGCAACTTCTTTTTTTGGAAAAAAACCGAAGCAACAGATTGAGCAAAGGGCGAACAGACAGACAAGCGGATGATAATGAAAGATGAGTTGAGGTTTTTTTTCAATGACGTTTTTTCCGTGTGTACAGTTCTCCTTTCTCCCGCTTCATTTTATTTCATTTTTTTTTATTCCGCGCTTTACGGGGTGTGGCGGTGTAGTCGATAACGACATGACGTCATAACTACCGAATTATTTTACTTTAATTTTTTGTCTCTTCTTCTGCCTTTTCATTATTCTGTGTTCGTCTGTTGCTGCTTAATTTCTGCCAAGTTTTTAGAATACGGGAGAAATAAGCGGGAAGGTTAATATTTTTATCTCCTGTTTGCGCTGATGGAATTAGAAATGTCCACATGGAATTGTCACGAATAAAAAAAATAGATATTATTTTTCGGGCAATTTTAATGATCATCGGTGCAAAACAACGGAATCGGACGATTCATAAAAAGAAGATAATGTAACGCATTTCTCTTAGCAGATGTTTTTACGTCCATTATCCTCAACAGATTTCAGCGAAAAGACATAACGTTTTGTTTAAGCACTTTGTAATGAGACGGAAAAAAGATTTTCAACAGTCGTAAAATTTTTAGGACTCTTAGGCATGCACAGTGGTTATGTTATTATTTATCGTTTTAAAAACCGTTTTTGTTTCGTTTTCAGTTTAATTACGGAAAGTTAAGTTCTTATGCTGCCGTTCCAGTGAGGGCATTCGGGTTTCTTTTTAATGCATATATTCGCATTTATTATAGTTTTTATTAACATGATATAAAATGTATCTTTTGATTAAAATGTGCATGAGAAATAAAGTTATGCTAGAATGTTGCAAGTTTTTATTACTTGAAACTGTTGTTTTTGTCAGTATTTATGTTAGTTTTGTTAATCGCATGCTTCTTTTTTTTTGTTTGTTTGTTTGAAAATTTTACCTAATGTGATGATTTTTTTCTTTTCATAGCAATAAAATTTCATCTTTTATTATTTAATATTTGCATGTAAAATTTTTAGAGCTCACTGCTTTCATTTGAATAATTATCAACAAGGGTACACGACTTAGTTTTTATTTTGGAATTTGAAAAGAATGCCGCAATTTAGGTGTATTACGTGAAACCTGCGTTAGAATAATTCTGTTTGTGTTTTCTTTTTATATTCTTTTATTGTAATGAAATTCATGGAAAAGTAGTGCTTATTCGTCTAGTCTCTGTATATTCTATCACTTAATAATTCATTAAATTTTTTTACTATTCATGTTTTATGTGATAAATAAACATTATTATTTTTAAAGCTCATTACACATTTTAATTTTCATGTGTTTGCATTCTGTGTGTAATAAATATCTAGAGCAAGAAATTAATATTCTAGTGAACATCTGCTGTTCTAGTTCTTGTTCTATTAGTTTTTTACAAAGGGTATGGATTCTTGTTTGGAAGAGTTTTAAGATTTCAAAATTTCAAAGCAATAAAAAAAAAAATGTATAGTGCAAATCGATTGTCTCTGCCTTTTCTGAACTTGTTGCTCTTTATCAAACTTGCTGTACGATAAGTTAAAAATGTTGGATCGTAAAATGAAATTTTTTGTGTCTTATTGACTCGTCTATCCTTTTTTTTTCTGCATTTTGTAAACTTTATTTAGTTTAGAAAATTAATATTTTTTATTGTATTTATCAAAATGTGTGAAAACACGTCGGAAAAATATTATGATATATTTTTTTTTGTCATTTATTACTTAGTGAAAACAATTATTTTCTTTAAGTTTTTATATCACTCGACAAAAAAGTAAAAATAAATACCATTATAATAAACATTATTTATTTGCAAATTCAGTTGTAGGATTTTTAATATTACCATTACATTTATTACTTTAGTATAATTGAAAAAAAAAATCAACATCTCACGAAAACATTTATAATTTTTTCTTTTGTCTGTTTTCTAAGATTTCATGTGATTCTTAATTATTTTTCAAGATTTTTATAATTTTGTGAGCAAATAATTAATAGTAATAATATTATAAGTACAAAAAAAAGTGTTACGCAACTAAAATCAGTAATTTATTTTTAACCAAAATTGCAGACATTTCACAAATCTTTTTTGTTGTCGATACTCGAAATTTTTTAATTGATAAAATTAACAATAATATTTCAGATGAAATTCTCGTGCTAGTTTGATTGCTAATCTAAAAATAATTCAAATATCTTTTTTTTTCATTGATTTTTTTTGGAAAGAATCAAAGAAAAAAAATTATAAACAATTATGACTGATATATGGAGCATTTTACAACAATTGACTTTAATAATGAACTGCAGTTAATTTTTCACAGCTATATAGAAGATGCAAACGGAACTTATATTTATTATCAAAACCTATTTAAAAATAAATGGGTGGACAAGCTATATTCATGTTTTCAAAATGTGTTATCGGTTGTTTACTTTTTATTGGCGAAATTATTTTTAGGCTTTTTATTGGCGATTGGTTGTTTACTTTTTATTGAAAAACTTATTGGTTATTTTTAAACTTTAACGTGACAAGATTTTTTTTTTCCTTAAAAAAATGATGAATGATTTTTTTACAAACAATATAACATTCCCTTTACAGGGAAACGAGAATTTGTTTGATTATTAGTTTCCAAGAAAATATGAACTTACAAAAATATTCTCAAAGCTATGTTGAAATAGAAATTTATAAATTTTTTTAATAGATCAGTGGTGGTTATATCTTAATTCTTACTTAAATAATCGTAGAAAATATTTATTTATTGAAAGGGATATAAATTTACGTTTTAATTAGCCACACTTTTTCAAATTTTATTTATTTTCATCATTTTTTAGAACGGTCCATCGGATCATTTTTAAGAATAAATGTATTGTTATGTCTGACTTTTTGAAGTTAATACTCTTAGAACTGTAAATTTTTTGAACTGTTTATTTTGGCAAATTTTTTTATTATTATTCGTTTATTTATTATTCGTAGCAAATTTCTTTTCTTATTTCTGAAAAAAAAATTCTTCCTCGGTATTAAAATGTATTTATATTCTTTGATTTAAGCTGGATTTAAATATAAAAGAAAATTAGTCTTTTATTCATTAAAAATAATATGTTTTTCTTTAGTATTTTTAAGCATAAAAGATTCTAAATAATAATAATAAAAATATTCGACTTTTACGAACCCTTTTCGAATTTAATATATATGAGATTGATTTTTCCTGATTTTGCTCAATATTGGACGCTGAAAAGCTAGCTTTATATAAAGTTACATAATAATATTATACATGGAGAAAGAAGCGAATTCTACTAATAATTTTAAGCGTTTCCTTCACTGTTATATATTATTATGATTAAATCTATCAGAAATTTATGTGCTAATTTATTCATTAATTTTGATTACAATAGCTTGCTTTAGAAATCGCTTTCATTTACGAAAGCAATATTTAATAGTCAAAATCCGTTTCCAAAATATGACAGATTTATTTTGAATATGATGTTTAATTAACAAGTAAATTAGTTTAACCCAGATTCACATAACTAATATATTTAAATGAATACGCTCGAATATTATTTAAAGGATTTTCAGATACTGGCTGTAGACAGCTAATGGGGGTAAAATCTGTTTAATATACTAAGCTGTAGAAACCTATTCATAAGCAATTTCTAAATTATATAAACTAAATATTTCGCTTGAAGAATTTGGTTTCTGAATTCCAATGTTAAGAATTAATGAAATTATTGAAATAATAATTATAACGAAAGAATATCATATTATTAAGGAAAATTTAATAGAATATTTATAAATTTTTCTCTTACCTCTTGGTTTAATAGTAGTGTGCCAGTTTTCATCTTTTTTTTAATATATTTTTTATTCCGCGCTAAATTGTAAATGTTAAGTTTTCTGTCAGACGTTTAAATTCAGATGAGCAGCCTATTATTTTTTTGATTACAAGAATATTTCTACAAGATATCAAGGAAAAAAAATGCTCATTTTTTTTATTGTTGCCACTGACAAGTAGAAGTTATTTATAAGATTTTTAAAACATCATTAGTAAACGATTTTGCTTATTTTTAAGCAATAAATTTAGCCTTTTTTATTATAATTTTTCTTTATAACATTGCATTTAAATCTTTTTAAAAATTATTCGTATTATTTTTATTAATTCTTATTTCCTTAAAAAAAATAGATAATATCTAAATGTAATAAATGATAGAAAGAAAAAAAATATTCATTTTGTTTTTTAGTATTGTTGCCATTGACAAGTATAAGTTATTTACAATTTTAAAACATCATTAGCAAACGATTTTGCTGTTTTTAAGCAACAAATTCAGCTTTTTTGTTTAATTATAATTTTAGCTTTATAATATTGCTTGTAAATCTTTTTAAAAATTATTTCTACTAATTTTATTTATTCTTATTTCCTTAAAAAAAAGATAATGTATAAATATTATAAATAGGAAATTTTAATTTTTCATATTTATTAGCTATTTTTGAATCGAAAGAATGGTTTTCTTGGATAATATTTAGAATCTTGCTTTATGAAGTTCTTGTTCTGCATTCTGATGTGTGAACGAATATGTTTACATTTCATTAATTTACTTAATGGTCACTCACCGGTCTCTTGACGATGGCTGCTAACTGAGAGAAATCTGATTATCCGGTGAATCAATGTTATACTGATTTTATTTGTTTGAAATAGAGCATTTAACAATAAGCGCTTTCATCCAATTCACTTTAAAGATTCAGTTTGTGAGCTGTTAGAAACTTTGGCGACCGCTAAGTCCTACCGGACGGTACTACCTCGAACCATTTCCGCAGGAATTATCTTGAATGTTGGACAATGCGCGCAACTGTAAGATAACCTTCTGCATAATTAATTCATTGTTGACTTATGAACTGCAATAAAGCGGTTCAAAATTCTACTCTAAGTTGAAACTATGCGATTTATTGATAGTTTTCTTGATTCTTTTTATCAATTTAAAAATATTGTTTATTAAAAATATTATGAAAAATGCACAGTAGATGTTAATTAATAGTGCATATATTTGAAATTTCCTCATGTTGCCAATAAGAATTAGCAAAAAAAAAAATCTATAAATTTTTATTTGTAGATTGTGTTTTGTTAGATAATTTAAAACTATTTTTTAAAAAACTTAAATGGTTGTTTAAAAAGTGAAGTTTAAAAAGCATTCTTATTCATTCAACCAAATAAAATTGAAATAAATCTTGCGTTTTAATTAAGAAAAATTCTGAAGTTTGTCTAAAAAAAAAGAATATTCATTAAATTTTGTTTTGAAATTATTAACAGAATTGATTTTGATTTGTGAATGCTTATGTGTCATTGAGGTAGAGGTTAATGCTGTTACTGCGTAACACATAATTGAGAGACAAATTTTAAACAACTAAACTTTTATTAGTAGCATTTTCCTAAATTCGTTTGTTGTGAAATTAGAAATAATGATGTTTGAAATTTTCAAGAATACTTTCAATTTAAGTTTTGTATTAATTATATTGATTTTTCGTGCGCATGGTAAGTTTGTTTACGATCGTGTTAAGTACAGGTATGGATTTTGAAAATTATTTCTAAAACTATTAAAATGGAGCCAGATTTTGCTAAGCACTTTTAATAAACCATTAAGCATAAATTTGTTTTAATTCAATTTTATCTCTTCTCTAGCCAGTCGTTTTTTTAAATATAGTTTTTATTGAAGAAATTTCTTGTAACATGAATCGATGATAACCGATATTATATAAACAATATTTATAATTTTTCTATATTTGTTTAAATAAAATTGGTAATTCAACTCCTGGTATGTTCATGTCAAATTTATAATTGTTTTTTTAGAACTGAAAAACATATAAATGTGTGATTTGCTTGCTGTAATTTATATAACAAATTTTATATATTTTTTAAAGTATATTTTATTGATGAAGCACAGTGTTGTATATTTAATTTCTCTTCATTAAACTTATGTCGACAGGGAAAAAGCTGGCATTTTTTGGAATAAAGAACAATTTGTTAGTTTAAAAAAATACAAAAATATTGAATTATTCTGTTACGTAACAATTATTCAATAAATATATAATCCATTTTTTTCTTGGCAATTTTTTTGCGAAGCAGAAGAGGCAAAACGACTGATTTTTCCGGAAAGTTTATTTTCTAAATTTTATATTAATCTTATTTGACGTGTTTCATCAAATTATGAAATTCTTATTGCAATCCCATTTTTTTTAATTCCGTAAATTAAAATGTAAGAAATTCGTAAAAAGTTAGCTAAATATCGAAATTATTGGAATTCTGTTATTACAATTTTTTACATTTTAATTTATTGAAGCTAATTTATTGATAAGAATTTGAATATGTAATAAATAATTTTATTAGTATAGAAATATATTAAGTAATTAATATTATAATTAATTATTTCTAATATTTTAATGATTTTTTTTTATTTTATCATGTTACAGTTAAATAGTCGTATTATATGAATCCATTTTTTGATAATGCATATTGTTATTTCGTATAATTTTGAAAGTGATGTAATTATAGCATTATTAAATGTATAGCAATTCGCTTTGTTGCAAAATATTTGAATTAATTTCTAAGCGTTTCAAATAAATAACTATTAAAAGCATTTCCTCATCTTTTCGAACATATATGCAAATGCAAAGTGACTAAGTAATTAAAAATTGCAGTCCATTGTTAATGAATACTATGAATCTAAAACCAGTTTCTTGACATGGTTGTTGGTTGAAATTTTTATGTAGTCTGAATTACTGAAGTGTTTAAAATTGCTGTAATTGGTCATCGGCAAAATAATTAGTTAAGAAAGTTTGAACGGAAAAGGGGGAAAAAAATTGCCATTTTCTCTTTTCAGCTTTGCTGCAAGGAAAGTGACAGTAATAACTTTTTCTTTCATTAAATCCCTTCTGTCCACAATGCACTAATTAAAAAGGAATAAGAAAGTGATAATTTATTCTTCTTTTACATTAATTGAATTTTTTCGAATTCCCAGAACATACTGTTTGACATTTAAATGATGTTTGACATTTTTTAAGGTTGGTGACTACATTAAAAAGTCGATCTTTTGAGAAAATATGATTTTTTTTTAAAGTTTAATATTCTTAATATTTGAACAAGTTTCTTTTTGAAACCTTTTGAATTTTATTTATTTTTAAGCTCATTTTTGTGGGAAGTTACTATGATTTTTATATTTGCATTTTATATATATTTTGATGCTATTCTAAATCTTTAAATACTATTTTTTCAAATTCTAATGTTTGGTAGAATTTTCTTACAAAAAAAAAAAAAAAAAAAAAAAAGAACCTCATAAATTACGCTCTAATGCATAATTTTTGTTCAAATTTGGTATAATAGTTTCTCTATATATACTACAGTTCCGTAACTAAAGAATAAGTAATCGATTCATTTAGAAATACTTTATAGTTGTTTTAATACTTACTTCATAATGCAAAAAAAAAAAAAAAAAAGTGCTATTTATTGGTTGAACCCCCAATATTAAAAAAGTGGTTAGAAATACAGCTTACGTTTTAGCTCAGGAACTAGATGATATATTTCTTAAACAATTTGTTAAATTTTTCTAAACTAGATAATATTTGCTTTATGCCACTTTTTAGGCAAAAAAGGCCTCTTTTCAAATAAAAAAAGAGTTTTGTCACTAACTGGTATAATTTGCTTTTGTAAATATTTTTGAAATCTTTTTTATGGAAAAATTCAAAAATATAACTATTTTGGTGCGTTTTTTAAAAATTTCTTAGCCATTTGTTAAATTTGATAATCCTTTAAACTAGAAGATATTTGCTTTATACCTTTTTTTAGGCCCCCCCCCGCCAAAAAAAGTCCAATTTTCCAATTAAAAAAAGAATTTTTGTTACTAAATAGTATAGTTTGGTATTATAAATGTTTTTAAAATTTTTTTTAATCTCTTTTATGCTAAAATTCAAAAATATAACTATTTTAGAGAGTTTTTTAAATTCATCCCAACGTATTCACATGCTTTAAAGCATGAAGCAAAATTTTTAAGTGGTACTTCTTTTTAATTGTTGTAAAGAGAAAATTTCATCTACATTTATACTTTGTCCGAATTTATTCGAATCCGTGGACATATTCACATTGAAATCTAAATGGTGTCAATCATTTTTTTTTTTTTCAAAACGCGAATAATAATTTTTAAGTAACTAGACTTTTTATCTTAGAATGAATTTTTTTTCTTATAAAATGTTTCAGACTTTGGATTTTTATTGGTGTGTGTTTGTGTGAAATATATATACTGTTAGAAGGAAATCACAAATTCTAAACGTATTTCTCTGATTATAAAAGTGTGAGATGAGTCATTCTCTTCCGGCCTTTTCTGACAGTTTAGATGCCACCACTACTTTATTAGTTAGATAGTTATAATATGTTAACTAGAAAAAGATACGCAGATGTCACTTCCGTGTATGTCAGATATTAGTGCTTCGTTTTAGCGGTGTTGAACCTGAAATTAAAGAGTATATTCTTTATCGAATTATCAAAGTTTTTTCCTTCAACAATAAAACAAAGTTCGTGTATTTAAAGTTTTTTTTTTGGTGAAAAATAAAACATACCATTCCATTATTGCCTTAATAACAACCATAACAATTTAATCCTCCTCATTAAAAACAACCCATTATTTTTCTGAAAATTATCTATTATAAAATTATAAAATTTTCTGTTTCCTGCTACAAACTAAGTCTCAATTATAAATAATAAATTTAAGAAACTTATTAGTGTACTATAAACATAATATTTGTTAAAAAAATAGGATAGTAATGCGTATAGAAATAGTTTTAGCAAATTGGAATTGTAATCTCATTTAAGATGTTTATATTTTTTTTTCTTTTTTTTTGCAATCTAATTTTGCAATCTGTTGCAAATTTATTAGATTTTTTTAAACTTTATTCATTATACCTTATTTCGTATTTATATTATTTCCAACACTATAACGCCTTTTACTAGTTTTTCCATATTTTTTTATTAAAAAAAAATATTTTTAATGCAGTGGGAAAATTGTGATTTTAATTTTTCTATTTTATTATTTTATCGTTTTAGTTTCTGACATTTTTTATATTTTAGTATGATGTTATCTAATCAATTTTTTATTGTTTAATTTCATTAGTTATTTCTTTTAAAAATCGATCCAGTATAAGTTAATGAACCTGTTCTACACGTGTTCTTACAATCTAGAATTCTTCCAAATTTTTTATAAATAATTTTAGTTCTCAATTGAAAGGCGAAAACAACAGCAACATGCTTAATTTCTCTCTCCGAATCCAAATATATATAACGATTAATAAAAAAATTAATTAAACGATTAATTAAAAAAGTTAAATGTCTATCTCATTCGTAAGTAATTGAAATAAATTTATTGGTTCTTATAACTTCCAAATAAAATTTTCTTGTTCCAAATTCTTATATGGAAGAGAAGTGTGAAAAATTTTCACTACCCTGATCTAAGTAAATGAAACATCGTTGACTTTGTTTTTAGTCTTTGAAGAATATTTTCTGTCAAAACGGCTTACATCTGTTTTGGAAGTACAGCACCTAAATAACTCGTTTATATTTGATTAAAATCAAAACTATTTAGAAATTTAATTGGTATTAAAAATTCGGAAAACCTTGAAACTCGAAGCCTGGATTTAACTTCTGCACAGAATTTCAAAATTCTTAGTGTACGTGAAAACTCCATTATAAATTCCATTTTTAAATCATGAAAGAAATCACGTTTAAATAAAAATTTCTAAAAACAATGCTTGATTTATTCAATTTTTTCTGGCTATTTTTTATGCATTTACGTCATATTTGTCCGGGAAAGAGTCAGTTCTTGATAAGAAATCGGCTTTTAAAACTCGACAAATCCTTATAAAATGTTTAATTTCCCTTACTAAACTTAAGTATTTCTACTTAATTGTTTGCCCTTTCTCGTAAAAAAAAAAAGTTTAAAATGACTTATTCTTCGCTTTTTGTTATTTTTTCCTGATTACCTACCAAGGTAAATCTTTTTTTTCCTACATAAAACTAAAAGAAACTATGTATTTTTGTCAAAAGCTTACTATCTTGATTGTAAAGCAAATTAATGTTCTTGTTTTAAAGAAGAAAAATTGTAATGTTATTTTTATCATTTTATAAATCAGTTTTCCTTTTATCTTTTCTGTAAAATCGGCCACAAATTATTCAATAACTATCGTGTATTTTATGCAAAAATGATTTATTATTTCTGTTCTGAAACTAAAACCTGTAATTTCATTGCTTTTATAAAACAATTTTTTTTCCATTATAAATGAATTGAATTTCTATATATATGTTGAAAAAATTTTCTTGATTCGCTTTTCTACTGCATATTTTCTTTTAACGAACATACTTTGAATAAAATGTTTTTGTTTAAAATATGTCCGATAAAATTGCTGTTTGAAGGGTAGAGGGAAGGAAACTTTATGTCAGTATTTTGAGAGCAACAATTTTAAATTAAAGGGCATTTTATTGATTATGGAAAGAATTGTATAGGCCAGAAAAATTGAATATTAGGAATGTAAAAATGTAACCAGTAAAAATTTCTATAATTAAAAAAAACAAACTTTTTTTTGTATTTTTTAAATTTTTTTCAAATTTTGATATATATAAATAAAATTTTGTTGTATTCATATGAAAGTTTAAAATCAAACTGTTATAAATATTATGCATTGGTTAAACCTATTTCTATTTATTTCTGAACTGTAATATATATTTCTGTGGCTATTTATCTTGGAAAAAAATCAGATATTTTTTCAGATTTTCAAGTTACATGATATTCAATATTAAAAAAAATATTTTAGATTTATTAAAATGCATATAAATTTACTGAATTATTGAACTTACATAGTATGCTGAAACGCCTTTTAATTGTTTGTAAAGCATTAAAACTGTTATTTTTGATAATTTACTTCAGACTTAAAATTAGCATTTCTTTTTGCAGTCAGTTATCAGCATTCGTTTTTGTAAGTTCAAAACGGATGATTTCTTTTGCAGACATAAATCTGTATGAATATTTTCATTTATTGACTTTCATAGTTTTTATCCACGATATAATGGCTAGTTTGGTTTGATTTGATGTATATTTTTTTTGAAGTTTTACGTGTGCTATTTTAAAACAGATCTAATAATTTTTTTAACCCATGACGAAGACGACATCTGGATAGACAACCAGCTTCCAAATTAACGCGTAGATGTTTGATTCACAGCACATGTAATGGTCATTTTTCGAGAATTCGAATATTTCGTGCAATCAAATTCCAATTCCACTATTGAATCACCGTGGTCTCAACGATGAGGTTGATTTAAAAAAAATGAAAACAATTGCATTACACTTACTATTTTTATGCTTTTTTATGTTTTTATTTTTTATGCTGGTGTACAGTTTATTTTGGTTAGTATTTCTCGTTTTTTTAATTAAATAAATTGGTAGACAGTCTGTTATTTTTATTTGTTTAAATCTCTCTTTAACAAAACTTTCCTAAAACGAGACGTTAAGAAAATGAATATAATTTCTGCTTGATATAAAAGCCCTTTATTATTCCAGAAATATTTCATTTCTCAGAATTTTATTGTATTAATTGGTTCCTTTGTATAAAATGTGATGGAAACCAAAAATAAGTTGTTGTATAATGAATTTAATATTACTGTGATTACATTTATTTGGAGAGATAGACAAACAATGCAGATTTAAATGCCCTCTCAAGGGCATTTATATTTTAATATTTGATTAATTCCCTCAAGTACTACTAGTAGTTTTGATTATGCTGTTGGGATTCTTCGCTGATATGAAACAAATTTTTCTCTAGTGAGGTTTATGTAAGTATTTACTCTTGAATAGTTGAAGGGATCTTGAAGAGAAATAGATTGGATTGTTTTTAAAATCATCTACATTTGATTAACAAACCTCATGTGGAAATTGTTATTTTATCTACTTTATAGATAAATTTGAGATGTAATCATGTAAACAGAACCCCAGGAAATGTTTTAGAGAAGAAAATATTATTTAAAATAATAATGAAGTTTACTTTGTTGGTTATATTTTTGCGGTATATCTTTAAGGTATGCGTGAGAATGGTGTGATTTGGTTGTGAAAAGTCTTTGAAAGTACGTTAGCACGTAATCGTTGGACCAAAATTGTTTATATTTATCAAATTTTCGTGATGTTGTGTATAGAGAGTCATTTCTGACCAAAAATTTTTGTCTTTAAAGTGACATTTTTGCATTTTAGCGCACGAGAAAGTAGAGAGAGCTTTCCAATATTTTTTCTTTCTATTATGAATAATTTGGAGATTTTCAAATATTTGAAGAACTATTTAATTATTTAAATTTCAAATTTTGACTGTTTTTCTTACAATTATGAAAAAGCATTTAATTATTGAAATTTCAAATTTTGATAGTTTATCTTACAATTATGAAAAACCATTTAATTATTGAATAATTTTGACAGTTTGACATATAATTATGAAAAAACCATTTAAGTATTGAAATTTCAAATTTTGCCAGTTTCCTATAATTATGAATATTGTATATACCGTCATAATACAAAAGTTGTTGATCTTCAAATTTTGATGACGTGACATAAAAGACTCAATCAGTTTTGACAATCAGCAATCAGGAAATAAGACAGAAAAACACTCCATATTTTTTTCGTAAATAAATTGGAAGAATTATTCAAAACATCATTTAACTAACGAAATTTCAAATTTCGATAATTT
This sequence comes from Argiope bruennichi, assembly GCF_947563725.1. Classification (NCBI taxonomy): domain Eukaryota; kingdom Metazoa; phylum Arthropoda; class Arachnida; order Araneae; family Araneidae; genus Argiope; species Argiope bruennichi. The sequence continues at coordinate 45,487,422 of NC_079158.1, forward strand.
TTCTTTGTATCTGTTACTTAAAATTTGTTAATTAAATTGAAATTTACTTGACTCAAACATTGAAATGATTAAAATTAAGTCCACAACATTTTTTATCAGGCTGTGATACTTGTCACATCTCCGAAAAAATTATTTGATATATCCTGTTAAAATTTTATCGTTAAGGTTTTTTTTCTTTTTTTTTTTCTTTTCTTTTTTTCCGATTGGCAAATAGTTTTTGGTAGGATTTTCAATTAGGAAGTTGCCTACGGACGCTATGTCGAGAAGAGACGCGATTAAAAATGCAGTATTTCTAGTTAACTAATAAAAACAAAGCAAACAAAAAAATATGTGAGTGATTAAGTATTAAGATAATATTAGCACAATATCAAGTATAACTGGCCTAATGTCTGTTTCGTAGCGTTTACTTAATTTTGAAAAAATTTAGTTGATATATCTTCTTAAGATTGTTTTTTTTTTCGATTCTCAGATAGTTTTCAGTTCATTCATTAGTTGCCTACGGACACTATGCCTAGAGGAGATTTGTTTAAAAATGCATTATTTCTAGTTAAAAAATAAAAGCAAAGCAAAAAAAAATGTATGAATGATTAAATATTAAGATAATATTAGTACACCATCTAGTATAATTGGTCTAGTTTCTGTTTGTTTACTTTATTTTAAAAATATTTATAAGCCGAACATCTGCTTAACATCATTTATATTGCTTTAAATATTGATACTGGCCATTCTGGTAAATAAATAGATAAATAAAAGCGTATTTTCACAAAGATGATAAAAATCTGAATTAGTAACCTAAAATAAATCGATAATATATTAGAAATGTACTGAAATTTTGAAACTAATTGCACAAAAGAAGTCTCTTTTAATGTGTACTACTTAGGGCCGCAATGTGACTAATCGAAAAATAATTAAAAGGAAATAAATCATATTCAGTTAACTGAACTTCAGAAATTAAGATCTACTGAACTAGAAAATATAACGTACTAGTAATAACTTGATTATAGTTGAGGAAATAATTTTTCAAGTTTATCCCGAGTTTTTATTGAAATTTGTAAGAAAGAAACCAAAATCAATCAACAATTTTCTAATTGTCCATTGATTCTTCTTTTTGAAACTAGAGATTTTATTTTATTATTAGAACTATATTTCATATTAGGAAAAAAAAATATTCGAATTTAAAATAAGTTTCTTTGATTTATCTCCTTCGAAGTCAGCTACTAATTAATTCAAATTTTTTATTTGAAATGCAGCTAAAAAAATCTTGTTTGATTATTATTATTACTGAAGCATAAATCAATGAAATCGCTGAAGTTCCAATCTTTTTTTTTTTAAGAAAATTTAAACGACCTTCTTGGCAACACCCAACGTAGTGGCGCATCGCAATTTCAAGGCTAACTGCTAGTTTTTTTGTAGTTTCGAAAATTACGTAAAGTGAGCGATTTTGAATCTTGCATGAATTAATAACGGTGGAATAATCTATTTCACGTTGGATTTAGTACGCTTGGCAGTGATGTAAATAATTTAATCGCTTTATTTTATTTTTAATTTTGATTGTGGTAATCAAACATGCTTAAAGATTAATAGAATTGATATGATTAGATTATGTGCATTGAGACAATGATTATTTTTAATGAGTTTTTATACACGTATTATTAAAAGATTTATTTGTAATTTCAATGAAGAAATATACATTATCATCTGTTAAATCAATGATTTTTTGTTTTAATTTAAAACGTCCAGTGTTTTTTTTGTAGAATTTTGAATGAATGTCCTTCTTTTGAATCAGACATCCAGGATAGTTTGCAATTTATTTATGAATAAATAATTTATGTACACATGTAAATATTGTGTACTCAAACTGAATTTTTAAACAGATTTTTTTTTCTAATTTTTTTTTGTTTTGCTTATGGTTTCTAGACAATTGATTAAAAAGATAATTTTTTTTTTAAAATTTAAAAACTGTAACGGATATATTTAGCCATTGTTGTAGAGGGGGCTACTTTCCATCTCTTCGTGTAGATTTGTAAGTAAATTTTAATAAGAAGACATGTTTTTTGATTCGGCATGATAATTGTATTTCTTAAACTCTTTATATATTTGTTGTGTTCGTGTGTCAACAGAAATAAAATGAAGACAAACTTACTATAAACTAAATCTTATTACATTATAGATAATATCATGAAATTTACATCAACTTATTTTCATTCAAATTCTAGCATCGTTTTTAAACAACAAAAATTAAAAGTTCCAAAAATATCACTGTTAGATAGATTTGAATAGATTTTCTTTAAATTCTTCTTGGAAATACTGTGAGACGCAAAGAAGTTTCTGTGCAGATTTTGTGGCAATTAATTAAATTGTTAAGATTTTTTATTAAAAATTCATCTCCGTATATATTCAAAAAATATTCAAAAAATTATATCTCCGTATATATAAAAAGTTTGTATATCTTTAAAGTATTACCATTGCATTTGATTGAAAATATAGAAATTTTTTTAAAATAATTTTATTTATCTCTGAGTTGTTACTCCCAATGTTTATTGGGAATTTATATCATTTTAAAATTTATTAATAACTTACAGAAAAAAATAACTTTATATAGTTTTTAATTTGTTACAATATGTAATTTTCCCAGAAGTTACAATATTTAAAACTATTTACTTACAGCTTATATTTTCATTCTATTATCAATAACAAAGTTCAGGTTTAATTGAAGTGTTTAAAGGACTTCCATCTGCAGCCATACATGCCCGCTCTTTGTTATTCATACAGTTGTATTGTTAGCTATTGTGAATTTTTATTCCATTACATCCGTATACATTTTATCTGGTGCAATTTTTTCTTTCTTTATTTCCAAAGAGCCGTTTCTATTCCCCATCCCTCTTTGCACTTCTGACACCATGTTCTATCGCATTAACGATTTATTTCTATATTCCTGAATTATCCTTAAAGTTTCTGATCGATATTTAGGATCAACTTACATAAGAGAATTTTTTTTCCTTAAAAAATTATTATACATATATTTTTAAAAAAAGTCATGAAATATTTTGTTTTGACTAGTGCCTGACACATCAGCTAGTATTAGTCAATTAAAAAATAGAACTTAGAATAGAATAGACTTTACTTTGTAAAATTACAATCTATATCCTAAAACGAATCTAAAATTACAGTCTTCATAATTTTGTTTTCATATATAGTGTATTTTTCACCCTATTTGTTACTACATAATGGCAAACAATTATTGTTCTTTCTTCAAATATTGTTGATTTCCATTATGTGTAGACTCATGCTATCATATCTCCTGATAATAGAGTGACCAAACTCTCGAATCAGGCAGGAGAGGCCTGTATCGGTTTAACATTATCTTCTCAGTAACTATAGCGTATTGCTTTTTTGTACAGAAAAGCTGAAGATTTTATGTATTTCTAAATAAAATGACATTTTTCTATATTATAGGTTAAATCTTATTTCCCCGATTAAAAATGTACCAAGATCATGGTGTGCGATATCAAATTATAAATTTTTATTATGATTGATATTTTAATAAATGACATTGCAATGTTTATGAGAATAGTATTTTTGCATAAGTTTATTCATACAATTTCGCAACGGTATTTGATCGTTCAAATCAACGATTGAAATTCATGATAGTCAGTTAAAAATGAAACTAAAATCTTGCAAAATGTCATATATTTTGAAGGAACAAAAAAATGTACTTCAGCATTTGAAACTTCAGTGAAATATCTGAAAATGACAATTCTATCTTTTATTGCAGCGTTTAATGATTAAGAAATCTGTCAAATGACGTAATCAGTATTATTTTTAGAAAAAAATGTTACTATGGAGGTGAAAGGGAAAAAAGTGTTACAGAAATGATGTATAACAATTCATTTTACTTTATCTTACCACAAAGTGACTTTTATTTATTTATTTAAAAAAAAATTGGGAACAGCAAATGCATTTCATTTTCTATGTTCCCGATGTATCGGGCTCGTTTTTACAGCTTCAGTAGAGTATGAATAGAGGTCTTATTAATAATTTTAGTTTCTGCATAAAAAACATTTTTATTCGTTTCTCCCCTTCTGATTTTAAATTTTCTTTAATCCTCTCCCATTCAAATTATTACTTGCTCGTAAAAAATAACCGAAATATCGAAAAAAAATAAAGCAATTACAAATGTGTCATTCCTAAAATGATTCATTTCATTCAAATTATTTCATTAATCTTATCCATATTAACAATTAAAATTCTTTTTTCCATTTTGTATTCCGATCATATTACCCTATCGGACATATTTAGCACTATATGAGTGCAACTGAGAAATCTTTTGTTTACTAAAAGTAGGTTTATCCTGTGACGCCAAATAGCATGACAGGGTCAGAAGGGTTAAAGGAATCGACCATGGCGATACTTGTTCTAGATAATATCCATTCTTTAGCTATGTAATCCTGTTCTTTAGTTCAATCAGATATCATCTTATTTTGTGATCTAAAGACGGTAAGAATAATGATATACTAGTGGCGAACCTTCATTCTGACCTCAGCTGGTGTTGATGAGTTGGTCCAATTTAGTTTCGCATTAGATCATTGCTGTTGAAGATAAAAATGTGTTTCACATACCTGAAGGTAATTTAATGGCATTAAACGAATCTGCGATTAATATTTTTTTATTATTTTCCTGTTATCTGGCACTAAAGATTCTCTCTTTCCTTCTTTGTTTTTTTTTTCGACTTGTAGTATACCCGAAATACCTTGACATTTCCCGGATTACGGCCTTTACTAAAGTGATCGTAAAGTTTGATATGCTTAATTAGGATGATCATAGTTTCCGTATACTAAAAGTTAGGTACTTCTTTGGGGTATAAATAATTATTCTTAATTTTTTAAAAAATGTGAATTGCTTACAAGTAGCAATTGGGCTGTTGTCGCGGGATAAAAGAGTCATATATCGGGATTGATTGGGACAGTCTAATTACTTTAATTTTTTCATGTTCTCTTCTTATACATATTTTAATATATGTTTTTATAAATAAAGTTGGGAGATTCACTCAGTGCATATTTCACAGTATCAAATGAAATTGTATTGAAAGATTTAATTATAAAATTAAAAATGTAAATGTCGGTTTTAATTTTCACAATTACAAACGAAAATTTGCCTGCTGTTGGAAGCACTTTTTCAGCGCTCAAAGGGTTAAGCTTTGTTGACAATCCTTGATTTAAGATAAAGCTATTACTTTCGATTTTTGAAGCACTGAAAGTTAATCAGAATTCCGTTACATTACAGATAGAAGCCATATGAAATTCTGATATTTGACGGGATTTCGACGATTACGGTGAAACTTGTCAGTTCTTATTCTGAAAATATATTTTATGAAACAGCTTCACATTCCATATTGAATTTTGTCTATGTTTTGATTGATTTACCTTACTCCCCCCCTCTCCGAATTTAATGTGTCATTGGATATTTAAGATTTCGTTCCTAAATGTTAAAAAGTATACTTTCTATAGTTCTTGGACAATGACTACTGCTATATTTTTTGAACAATGACTGCTACTATATTTTTTGAACGATGACTACTGCTATATTTTTTGAACGATGACTACTGCTATATTTTTTGGACGATGACTACTGCTATATTTTTTGAACGATGACTACTGCTATATTTTTTGAACGATGACTACAGATTAATAAGAATGGGCAATGCATATTTCAAATTCTAGTAAAGGACATTTTTATGTTGCGATTTTGAAATCGATTTTATTTTCGAGAAAAATAAAGCGGAAATATTAAGTCATTAAATATAATTTGAAAATGTGAAATAATAGAGATTAGATGTATTCCTTGCTTATACATTTTAATATTAAAAATATTGACTTTCATTATAATATTAAATTATTATGCATTTTTATTGCGAATGACAAGATCAATTTTGAAATCGATTTTTATCATTTTGGATAAAGAAACAGATAATAGGTCATCAAAAGGATTTTAAAACTTGAAATAATTGAGATTAGATGTATTCATTTCTAAAGAATTTTGATTACAAATAATGATTATAATTATATTAATAAAAAACTATTATACGTAAGTATTTGGTAAAGAGAAAAATCAGAAAATTTTCTTGCTTGCTTTCGAAAACAAAGATTAAACCATGATTTGATAGAGTCTACTTTCTTTCTATGATGTACAAATCCAGTTATTTATCATGAAATATTACGAATAATTTGCTTTGATTATGAAGTCTATATTTACAACACACTTTTAGTACAGTTAATTTGTTACTCTAGTGCATTGCTATTTGAATTATTGAGTCATTTTGTAGAGTACTTTCATTATTTATTTTTTATGATTTTTTTTAAAGAAAAGTAACCTGTTGGAATTGTTGATGTATATAATTTTGTTAAAGAGTTCTTCACTCTAAGAATTGTTCCAAATTGATTGCTTACGATCCAGATTAACTGGATATTGAAAGTTTTCACGCATTTCAATGAATATACATTCAAGTACTTAAAAAATATTATTGAGGTCGAATTTATTATCTGTTTTCTCGTGTATGGAGCATACAAAGAGAAAACATTGTAAACATCAAAAATTCGCCTGTGAGATTTTGATGAATCAATTAGTTTGAGACTTCTCTGAATCCTAAGAACGTATTTTTTGGCATTAAGTCTGCAAACACTATAACTGAAATTTTGATTTTGCAGTCCATTACTTATTCTGAGGGGGTTAAAAAGATATACCATCGCAACTTTTTAACAGGCATTTAGATATCAAATGGCATGCTGTGTTTTTTATGATTATGACGCCACGTGAATTGAATTAATTGGCTTCATTGGGAAGCTCGCTTGGATACATTTTTTAACTTAAAAAAACATACTGGCAGCATTCATTTTGAAGTTCCTTACTTGTGTTTATCATGTGTTGGCTTAAAAGGAAAAAAAAAATAATCTCGGAATTTTTGTACAAGTAGAATTTTATTTCGACTTTAATGCTGTAAATGATTGAAAAATATCACTTATTTTTCTTCAGAAATAAATACGGTGAATTTTATTATTTGTGATTGTATCAAATTAAGATTTTTCCAAATATAATAAACCGACTTCAGAATTAATTAAATTGTCACGAATACCAACTGTTTTCTTTTTCGGTATATTTCTTGAAATTTTTTAAATTCATCGAAACCATAATAAATTTTTAAAAAGAATCTTTTATTTCTCGTTCTTGTCTTTATCTGTACTAAAGACGAATGTGTGTATATATATTTGTATGTGTTTTGGCCTCTATTGGCCGTACCATTTGACTTAGAGTTATGAAACTTGATACATATATGTTTTAAACGGTAAATATGTGCATTTCAGAGAATTTTTTAAAAGAATTTTAATTAAACAGAAATAAAGGTAAATTTTATCTTATTCAGACATAACTTCCGCAAATATTGTAGCAAAAAAAAAAAAAAAATCTTTACACAATCTTAAAATTATAAAAAAGTATTTTTTCAATAATACTAATTTAACTGTCACAAAATTTTAATTGAGTTTTATAGGTTTTTAAATATATTTTGCCATAATATTTTCACTGCTATAATGAAATTCTTAATTTTTACTACAAATATTTTATACTGACTTTTTTTCCTTTGTTGATGATCAAAATATGCAGATTTCCCCATGCTGAGTATATAAGACATGCTGTTAATAAAGTTTTTGAAATTTTATTGTTATCAGAATCAAGCATAGGTGAAAAAGTTTTTAAGTGCATTCCATTTTTAAATATGGCTCGCTGTCTGCTAAGATATAATTGAAGGTATAAAGATATAGATTGAAAATTACAGAGCTGCATAGCAAAATGAACAGAACAGCGCCAGGCTTCTAAATAGTATGAATTATATGTCAAATTTTTAAGTTTAAAAAATATTTTGTTTAGATAGCCATTTAAATATCTATACAAAATATATAATTGAAAATTTTAACAACCATAAATCCTGAAAAACCAATGGTCGTCGAAGGCGGCAAGTACATAAATATGTCTTGATCATCATGCTCTTCTCTGACTGACCATGAGCGAAAGAGACGCTAGAACTCATCTTTCCAAATATGAAACTCCCCTTTCCCGCCATTTTTGTAACCGTTTCGAAAAATGCACCGCTATTTTGAAACGAATCTTGTTTTTATCCCGAGTTGTGTTTCTAGACGTCTTTTATCTAGAGATCAGTGACCGTCTGCCGCAACCTCGTAAAAGCTTTATCTCCGTCTCCCTTTGCCCGGAATGATTATCGATTTCTGCCTTATTCAACATTTTTCTTTCTTTCTTCCTCTCCTCCTGGGTTGTTGTCTATTCACACATTCGTGTCGTTTCTCTTGTTTTCTTATCTTCCGAGCAGAATGGATTGGCCACAAAGTTCGCCGGTCCTACATTTTCTGGTCAATCATTCATTTTTTTTCAGTATCACTTTTTTTTTTCTTCGTCGCTCTTTTATGTATTTCTGCGTTCTTCTACTGAAACATAACTTTACGTGATTTCGAGGTGATCTTTACTTGGCGAAGAGCAAAATAGTAATAGTTGTGGTGAAAGCATGTTCTATGGTTTAATTTTTTTTTCTTTCGAAAAATTGGACAGAGTATTCTACAGAAGTATTTGGACTCTTTGATAAGAATTGTAGCTAAAGATTTGAGAGCCTCGAGGCAACACATGATGGAGGGGCCCACATTTATTGTTTCTTGGAATCATAATCACATGTCTACTTACTTGGGATGGTGCTACACTCTAGGCCTCGCAGCACTTCCCCCGGTGGTATTTAGGGCCTTGTACGAGATTCATCACATGCAACTGTTCTGAAGACTGCAGCAATGCGATGATATTTGATTGAAATGAATTTATGCACACCAAATTTGTTGTGTTAATTTAATTTTATAATTCATACTTAATGTATGTAATACTTGTAAGAAAAAAATGCATGTCAGATTACATTGATTATGTAAAAGAAACGCATATTTTGATAGTAGGCAATATGCACATGCACATTTGACATATGATTGGATTGTTATGTACAGTCATGCCAGTTGACAATATGATGATTATGATGACCGTGATCGTCAGTTGACCTCATGGAAATAGTTGGTTTTGCATCATGTGAAAATTATGATTCAGTAACATGGGCAGTTGGCATTTATAATTATTTGAATGAATGTTCAAAATTATAGATCGAATGTTTGACAGTCGATTAAAGTTTTTAATATAAATACGTTAAATAATTAATAAATTATCATTTTTAAAATACGTCAAATCCTTAATTTCCTGTTGGATGCTTATTAATTGTTTACTAAAATGTTTGAGGGAAGATATTAAAATTCTTAAACTTACATCCGTCTTTATATTTGTTGTGGTTTTAATTTTCTTAATAGATATGTAACACAATAGCTCTTTTCTAGTATCTCAGTTTTGGTATTTCATATTTTAGAAACACATTTCATTTATTCTTGTACAGCTCAGTTACGTTTGCTTATTTTAAATTTATACTTAATATTTGTCAGGCCATATTTTAAAATGAAATTTGCACAATCTGTGAGCTTGCATTTTAAAATGGCATTGCCAACTAGAAATAATTGGAAATGCTATTTTATAACGCAAGCTTTCCTTTATAATATTCTTATATCTGTTAATTTCTGAAAGATTATTTTTTTTTCAGCTCTTGTATATTTTAAACATAACCTAATATGATTTTCAAACTTATTTGGTGAGAGGGTTAAAAATGAAATATAATACTAACAGCGGTAGTAAACGCATCTACCATGGTTTAATTTCTCGGATAAAAAAAAACAGCATCTTCTATTGAATAGTGTTAGCGAATGGAATTGGTAGAAGAAAAAAAACAGTGCCTTGTGGAATGAAGATGTATGTCTTTCAGTTACGTTGAAACTGGTATCGGATTTCTGTGTCTGATTTTTTTCTGTGGTATGAAATGATGTCACTGTACGTGTATTGCTTAACGGCGGATTTCACTGTTAAATAATTTTCACAAAGTTAATTCTATTCCTGAAAGTGCTATAATCAGAATTCAGTGCTTATTTGAGTTTAAATGAAGTGAATTAATATTAAATTGTTAATAATTCTTTAAGTATCTTATACTGAGTTTTGACAGAGTTCCTTGGAATCCTTTCAGCACTGTGCGAATAATGATTGAAAAAATATCATTGACTTAGTAGAAATTGAATACATTTCTTGCTCTCTGATAATGTTTTTTTAGTTAGATATTTTTTTTTCTTGTGGATAAATAATTACTTCCAAAGGTACAAATCCAGTATTACGTATGGTTGAATTTTTTTTACCATTTTAGTTTGAAATCATCATTGCTGAAATGAAACATGAATTTTCTTTTTCTTTCAGATAACATTTAAAATTTCATTCTTTTTTGTGTTGATATGATCTAATCGGTCTTTTCATAGACATTTTTTTAAACCATTTGTAATGAATATTTTTCTTTTTTAATTATTTGGAATTTTTAAGTTTTCAGGGATAACTTATGACAATGATGTGATCCCGTTTAAATCATTTGCAGGATTAAATCATTTCAGTAGGTGCCTTAGTTTAATTGACATGAAAGGCTATTATTTTCTTTAATAGTTGAACGTATATTGTATGATCATGTATTTAAATTGTATTGTTGAAAGTTCTTAAGGATCAGTTGCAGACCATTATTCCTTCCTAATTGTTATTGCAAAATTCGGATTGAGCTTCAGATGTTATTACGTTTTAATGTATATTCGTGCGAAATCTACTAAATTTTATCACAATTTAGATTTTTGTGTATTTAACATTTTCTTTTCTTTTTCTTTTTTTTCCCTTCAATTCCACGTTGTTGGGACTCCAAATCTGACGTATAAATGATCTTTTCTAATTTTTTTTCCATTTTTTTCTGAATAATTTATATTAAAATCTTGGTTCATGGTTAAAGAAAAATACTCTTGTGTTCAGTTTTAGAATTATAATGACCGAAATATTCCGATATTAAAAGATTTAACTGGATTTTACATTTAGCTATTATTAGCTAAGGAAAGATCCATTGTAAAAAACAAATTGATACCGAACAGTATATTTAAGCAGTGGCAGATAACAAAAATAATTCCATATTATATAATTTAAGTGCATAGAATGAGATATTAAGTCACTCTAATTAAAGCAATTATAACTTATTCTTTTTTATCCAAGTCTGTTTTATCCAAGAAATCGGCACGTTGCTGAAGATTGACAAAGCTTGTTTTAAAAGACCTGAAATCTTTATGGAAAAAAATTGCAGAGGAAATCGATATTTATTATTATTTTTTCTTTTTAAAACCTAATGCCTTGGTGAAATGGTGGCTGAATCTCGCTTTCAAGATTGTAGACTCGTGTATTGGTGATTCAGTCCATTGATAATTTACAGTGACCCTGAGTTCTATGTCTGCCAAGGGCAAACATTCTTTGTTAAAAATACCTAGTTTCCTTACAAAATATCTTTATATAGATTCAAAGCGAATTAGCTCGATTCAAATATGAATCGAGCTAAACGAAGCTAATGAAGCTTTTAAAAACGGTGATTTAGGACAGGCTTAATAGAAAAAGCATGTTTATTCCAAGACTCATAAATTGAAAGTCTAATTTTTTGGCCGTGTTAAATTATATCACTTAGTTCAATTTCATATGTTTCATCATAGTTCGATTTATGTTATGATTTTTTTTTTACTATTTCTTGCTTGCTTTCTTTTATTTGCAAGTATATTGAGTCCGTATTAAAACTGAAACATTGTGAATGCATGCAAAACCTATTTTATTATGAAATAAAGTACATCTTACCCATAGTTTGGCTGGCAGTTTAATGACGGACTTCGATTAGCATTCAAAAGTTGTTAGATAATGCATCGCATGAGAATGCTATTGAATGTCGTGAGTTTTAAAGGAAATTTTCAACTAATGAAAAATAACTATCTTTTGCATGCAGACTATATTGTCTATTTTCTTTTCTTTTATTGTTGCATGTGATACTGTCATTTATTTATTTTAACTTTTTAAATATTTTATTCAATATCTTTGCCATTATTTATGCTTTAAATATTTTCCCTTTTTTTGAACTGCTTTATCTTTTGTCTTCTTAACTTTGCCAGCTTTGCTATTCTGTTCTTTTTTATTCTTTTGCCCTCCTTTTTTTTCACCAAGGTTCTTGCAAAGTTTTAAAGCTGCTTAAAAATATGAAACTTCTGCTTTTTACTTAAAAATGCTTTCATTTATTCTTACTTTTTTTAATCACGTGTTGTAATATCCGAATAAATCAATGCAGTTAGACTTTAGCGCATTACATGGATAAATTTGCTTTCATTTAAAATACATAACTATTTTTGTTGAGGTTGGTTAAAACTATTTTAGGTATCTCATCATGCTAACAGCTTTGTACTTCAATTAAAAAAAAGTTCCTTTTGTTCAGATGGGTATTTTTCAGTAGTTTTAATGTAAAGCAATGTTTTCAGAGCTAATGTCTTAAGTCGTTTTTAACAATTAAGTAATTTTTTCATAGTGTCTTATATTTTCAGTCAGTTGTTAAAAATATTTTCAATCGGTTATTATTTTTTTTTATTTTGTTATTTCTTTGAATATTTTTCTGCTTCTGTCTTATTTTTCATTTGATTTAAAATGCATGGTTTGAAACTACTTTTTCTTTACATGCATTTTTTTAATGGATATTTTAACATATTCTCTTGGCTCTATGAGCTGTTTTATATACAGTTGCCATTGAAGCAGACTGGTTGCATCCAATAATGATATTTTGATTAATATTAATTCTATTTTTGCACCTTTTCATAAACTATTATAATATTACCCTTTTACCTTGAATGGTTTGCATTTTATTTGAGCATTGTTTAAAGATATAAACTTCAATTGTATTTTTGGATCCATTAGAAGAATTTTAAACAAAAAAGCTAGTCAAACAAAGACTTCTTGGATGCTACTTCTGTTTGATTAATTTTTCTAAATAAACTTTTCTATAAAGACTGTATTGTTCATATTCGAATTAACAAATAATTTCTTTATAGTTTAAGCAGTTGATTTGCTTATACTCGATTTGATGGATAAGTTTCAGTTTAATTAAATCAATAGTATTTACGTTCGATTTGATTGACAGATTTAGATTTCTACATTTAACAAAAAACAAACTCATTATTTCACATTTGGTCTTTTTAAACAACATGGCTTCTTATTTACAAAATGTCTAAAAAAAATGTGTTCAAAGAAGCTTAACTTCCTTAAAAAAAAAAAAAATTGGACTTTATATGAGTGTGATGTGTGATGAGACAATTGACAGAAAAAAAAAATTCCTAAAGAGCGTAGTAAAGTTTTTTTTGTATGTTTTTTAGGGATTTTTTCCCAAGACATTGAAAAAGTTTTAAAGATTAGGATAACTTTTAGGGAATTTATGTATTGCTGATTCCCGATAATAAATTAGTTGTCAGCACTCAGTTTTTGCTTCGAAATCTAATCATTTGATCTTATAAATGAAATGAAGAAACGATGATAAATCTCTTCAGTATTAAATATTAGAACAGTGTAGCTGTTGGCAAAACTAAGAACGAACTTGGTTATAATTTGTCAAAAGTATTTTAACACTAAATGTTTTAATTCAAACAGGCTGGTTCTTGAAATAGAAATATCCATATTATAAAGTCAATTGAAAACGTAAACATGTCTAGCGAAGCTTTGCCAAATCTAATTTCTGAATTGATGTCGAGCAAGTGCGATGGAGACAGATTGAGGACTCGGGCTCGATTCGAACAACATTCTGAAATTCTCGATGCCAAACTAAATCATCTAATTAAAAGTCACAGTCCTGATTTGTCTAGAATATTGGAAAGCACTAGTAAATCTATTCAAGTAGTTTCAACCGCAAAAGAAAAGTGTCGTGCATTGAAAGAACGTATTATTTCTTGCAAGGAAATTTTGCAGTGTAAAAGGGATGATCTCAGAAGATTATGGCTGGAATCTCTGGAACACAAATATGTTTACCAAATACTAGAAGAGATAGGAAGACTAAGAAAAATTCCTGCTACCGTGAATGATCATCTAGCTCATAAGAAATATTTACAGGCGACTGAAATTCTTGTATCTTCACTGTCTATCTTGGAAGAGGATCTACGCGATACAGAAGGTCTGAAGAACTTAAGGTGTGAACTTCATCGTTTGATTGATAGACTTTATTCCGTATTTTTGGAAGAATTAACTCAGGAATTGTATATGTCAACGTTTCATACCGTCTTTCAAGGAAAGCATGACGTTGGTTTTGAAGAGGTCACTTACGAAAAAGTTTTTAGCAGTGAAATCGTAAAAAATAGCACAAAAAGTATAGATTTTAATGTTGCATATGTCACAACTTTGCTGGAATGCATGTCTTTGATGGGAAAAATACCTGAAACAGTTGAAATATTAAAAGAGGAATGCCAAAATGAGCTGATGAAAATTGTTCATAAATTATCTAAGTACATGTATGATATTATTCAAAAATCTACTGACACACCAGTTCTAGATTTACCTGTCAAACAAGGCCAACAGTTTTTAGTTGATTTACTGGAAACAATCACTGGGCACTTCAGACAAATATCTTTAAATAACAAAATATTCCTGCACATTCTTGGAAAATCCTCCTTTCACAGTGAATTGGAGGAGATTTGTTATCAGATGGCAGATATATATTCTAATATGCAAGGCGTGATCGAATATTTTGTGACTAATTATCTGGAGATTCAACCTGTGTCCACTTTGCCACGGCAGAATCTTTCTGTATTTTCCAACTCTCAGAATATAAGTGATCTGTCCGATTTTTTCCTGCCGAAGAATTATACAGATGGCAAGTGCCTTATGCTGTTTAAATTCCGTAATTCCTCACAAGGTTTGATTGGAAATCGAAAAAAAGTAACTTATGATAATTTGCGAGAAAAAGAGCTGCAGTTAAAAAATAGCGCTGGCGATAGAAATTCGAAGAAATTAACTCTGGTGTGTAAACCATCTTTGAGGAATATAACTTACATGTTTGACTCAATTAAAACATTTGTTTCTGAAATTGAGAGTGCTCTGGACATTGAACCGGGAGACCATTGCCCGCTGCATGCATTCATATTTGATTGTGCCAATAACTTCTTGGATCAAGTGAATTCAGAAATAAACAGAATTCTCGAAAACGCTTCCTTAAACTTGGAATCATGGTCTGTCTCCACCCTACCTGACAATACATCTGATCGAGAAGGCTCTGAAAAACAAATTTTGACCAGCACTGTAATCTTAAACGACAACTTGAAAGAACTCCAGAAGTTGTTGAGCAATTTGCCAGATTATTCTAATCACTTCTTACAGCTAATATATTATGTGATCCTGGATTACAAAGATCTGGTCCATAAAGTCTTTAAAAGTCTGTTTGACGAAGAGCAGAATATATTAAGCGTCTCCTGGGCGAAAGATCGTGACATTAGACGGCTTCTGAAATCGTTCTCCAATTGGAAGTTCCTCTCAGTGGCTGAATCAGGTGAAATAATAGAATCCCCTGAAGATATTCGTCTGCGGAACAAAGAAGAATCTGAATTGCTAATTAGAAACTTACACTCAGAAGAACATGAGTCCTGGGAAATAATTAACGATTGCACCGTACTATTCAATCTGGCTGTCCTGCAAGAAAGTCTTCAATGGTTTTCCGAGCAACTACTCACTTTCGTTGAAGATTTCAAATATGGGTCTCGGGAAACACATCAAGAAAGACCAGAGGGCGCTGCCGAACTCCACGCTTTAAATGCTGCCACGGGTTTGAAGAAGTTAGCCAAAGAGTATGAAGATTTCTCAGATGTTTGCTTGTTGGCTTTGCACTTGGAAGTTCGAGCTCATTGCTTTCATCATCTGCTATCGAATAATACCACTGAAGATGATCCTAGCCAAGCTTGGGAAACATCCATAAAAAGTCTAACAGACGACTTGATGAAGATAGATGAAACTTTGGTTTCAGTGCTGTCTCCTAAAGAGATGAAGTACGTTTTCGAAGGTTTAGGTGAACTCATTGCCTCTATTTTAATACACAGTGTTTCGGATACGACGAAGGTGAACGAATCTTTGGTGAAGCGGATGCATCGCGGCATTTTTGCGATTCAGTGTTGCCTGAGCAACATCACGATGACGAGGGAAGTGTCATTAGAGAGAGCTCGACAGTATATCCAGCTGTTGAACCAAACTTGTGATGAGATCTTGAATGATATTCTCGAAGAAGGAGCGATGTTCAAAGAACACGAATATGCATCGATTTTCAGATTAGTGTTAGATAAAGCTGGTTCGGATCCTCAAATGTTATCTCATTTTGAAAGCAAATTGCATGAGATTTTCAAAAGAGTTTCCTTGCAAACTTAGAATGTAACCATGAGTTTTGAAGTGTATTTGTGTTTTATTTAATTTTTTTTCTGGAATGTTTGAAAAAATTTTGTATTATTCTTGCAGTTGTTATTTAATATGTTGCATTTCTTTTATGGCTTTCTACTTGTTTGCATTGTTTGGTTGAAATTTACTTTAGAATTCACTGTTTGTTTGAAATTTTGAAATGTTTAAGAATAGTTTTTCGGACTGAATAAATACCAAAGAAATAAATTGACAAAATTTTTGAGCTGAAAATTGCCTACTCTTTCTTTCTTTCCTTTTTTTTCCTTTCTTTTTTTCTATTTATAAATATGAACTTTAATTTTTGGATTTAAATGAATAAATGTTGAAAGGAGATGCAGTTCATACTCTTAATTTCTTAAGTTTCGTAAGTTAATTTCTTTTTCAAAAATATCTTTTAAGGTGATAAGAATATATGACTAATTTAAAAGTACTTTTCAATCACAGCAATCTTAATCGTAATTATAAATTATAAAAGAAAAGACAAAGAATCTTTAATTTCTACTTTTCAAATTTAAAAATGTCTTCTGCTGATCAAAATACACGCCTATTTCCAATATTATAAATAGATGACTAATTATATACTAGAATATATCACTAATTCTAAAATATTTTTCAATAGCATAGAATTTATAGCTTAATTATAAATTGCAAAACAGAGGTTAAACCTCGACTAATGTAATTTTTTTTTCATAATAACAGCAGTTACACAAAAATCTGTACCGAAAAAATCTAGGCAAGTTTCTTTTATATTTTAATCTTATATTTATGTGTATTGTAAATGGAAAAATTAACATAGATTTTAAAGGAACAAAACAAATGCTTTCAAAAACCACATTGCTGTTCTTTTAATTTAGTTTTTGAAAGTAATTAGGATTTAATATTTCCATCATTTTTAAAAAAACGTTTTGGGATAATGGTACGAATCAATGAATCATTCAATGAATCAATTATGAATGATTTTTCACCTTTAGAAAATTTAATTAGGTAAAATTTTAAAAGAAAAAGTAAAATGGTTCATACTAAAAATTAATTAATTAAAAGCAAGTTTTGATTTTTCGCCTGTATATTGCTATAAAATAAGGGAATTAAAGAAATTAAAATTTAAGGAATTAGAAATTTAAAAGAAAAAGAATTAAAAACTTTTTTTTGAGGAAAATTAAAAGAACGTGGCAATCCGAAACAGCAGAGCGAAATTAGATTGATAAAATATTTCTTGATCATAAAATTTTTCAAAGCTTTGTTGATTTTTTTTTATTTAAGAATAAAATGCCTTCAATGAAAAACAGGTATTATTATTATTAATGTTTTCCTTTTTTCACTTTGCGCAAAATTTATTACATAAGTTTTTAACTTTTAATTTTAATCCTCTACTATGTAATGATTCATATTTCATCCCCGTGTCATTTTTTGCTTATTTATAATTAATAATGATTTATAAAATAAATGATTAATAATTATTTACTTACTGTGCTTTTGACTGAATGACACGATAATCTTTAAGTAAAATTTTTTTAAAAAATGTTTTTATTTGTTTAATTTTGATTAAACAATGGATATCAAAATAAATTATTTGTTTTTCGTGTATTCCTTATAATTTTCTTTTACAAACTTTTTTATTTCTGAAAAAAAAAAATTACAAACCCCCCCCTCCCCCCCCCAAAAAAAAAACATGATAAAAAGATAAAAAAAAAAAAAAGTTCCAGTTTAAGGTTAAAAACCAACCATGGACAATTACAATTATGGACAATTTTATTGATTAATTTAAGAAATTAAAAGTGTCCATTTTATTTCACGTCTCTGTTCACCTTTAAATGACCTTTAAATTCTGATGATGATTTATTATGAATCATTCATTCCTCTTATCAATTTCTGATTTAATAATAAGAAGAAGAATTCAAAATTAATAAAAAAAATTCATTAACTTGAATAGTGAGCTTCATATAATGGAAACACAAGATTTTTTTAATTTTAATCATGATTTTGAACTAAACAGAATATCATTACAAGTTCTTATTTTTTTCTGCATTTAAAAATGTTTTTTAAATATAATATTATTAAAACATAATTATTGTTATTAAAAGTGTCTCAAGTTTTGAAAAATTTCTGAAACAGAAGTTAATTGAAAACTTCGTTATTTTTCTTAATCTTGCTCAGAATTTATAAACGTTTCTTTTATAAAAGATTATTAAATGTTGATTGTTATTTTTGAGCTTTTCTGTATTTAGAAATACTTTTTAGACATAATATCACTAAAAATTACTTAATATTATTGAAATTTGCTCTGAATCTAGAAATATTTTTTAAGTTATGAATCATATATTCATTGAAACTCTTTCCCTAAAAAACGCCCCATTTGCAATGGAATTTAAGCTTTTAATACATCATTTTCTCCTAACGATTGACAGTTAACGCTTAATAGTAATCAAATTAGAGTTTTCTATTAAACTGTTAAATATCCATACGTAACACAATTACCTCGGAGCATTATAATTGCATTTACTTGACATTCGAGTTACGACATCCAATTGAAGGTGAATTTTGGAAAACAAGGGTCCAAATAGCATTAAAACTGTTTTCGTTTTAGAATAATTTATTCACTTCTTCTTTATTCTTAAATGGTAGTATACTGGTTAAATATAAATTTTTTCTTTGAGGAAACTATGATGTAAAATTAAAAGTGTTTCCATAAATTATATTTTCTACCAAATAAATAATATGCATACTTATAATGATAGTTTTCAAATATCCAATTTAGATTTGATTTTCGGTTTAAATTGGCAAAGAATCTGTGTTTCTTTAGTACGCACACTTAAGTAAGTTCGTGTTTTGTAGGATTCAAGATGAAATGGTGGGAAATAAGAAGGTATAAAAGTAATTAGCGGATGCAGTATACATTCTGTCCGTTCAATTGTTGCTCAAGAAGCTAATTTTTAAATTTTTTATGATAGTCACATACTGTGAAAAGTAAAAAAATGCTTTAAATAACATAAAAATTACATTTCAACTGTGAAAAGTAAAAAAATGCTTTAAATAACATAAAAATTACATTGCATTTATACATTGAAATCTATAAATACAATCATGAAAAAAAAAATTAAGTAGTTAAATTTTTTTTTTTGCTGTTATTTCGGTCATTTTAATCATAGTCATTGTAAAATGTTCTTGACGCACTAACATTTTAAACAAAAAAAGATCGGCTCTTTTGCAATTAAAACTGAAAGATTTTATGAAGATTTGAATTTCATTATTTTTACCAATCAACGACTAAATCGAACAGGCGTCGATCGAGGCTATCACTGAAATTGTCTGAAATAATCTAAAATGATATTCAAAGCTTCATAATTCTGTTAGTTTTATTTTGTTAAAGAGTGGAACATTTTCTTTTTATGTTTAAAAGTGTAATGTCAGTTATAGTCATAAAACAGTTGAATTTTTTTTTATATGTGTTAAGATAATTCTAATTAAATAATATAACAATTTCTAATCTTAATAATTTAATTTTTGAAATCTTTTCTTGACTTAAATAAAAGAAAATACAATTATTTACATTATTTTAAAAATAACCCATTAAATTATTATTAATTATAGATTAAAATGATATGAGTGAGCATTGATATGAGTGAATAATATAGAAATATAATCAATAAAAGGCGAATTTCAGTTTTTTTTTTGTTTAGAATACTTACAATTTTTCATTAGTATAGCTGGCCATTGTACATGTTTACACGTCTTGCACTCAATATATGACATGTAAAGTATTATAGAGAACAGGACTTCTGAATATGTTTAATTTGAAGATAATTTTGTAATTCAGAGGATAAGAACATTACGTTTTTTCGCTACTCAATTGTCTGCATATTAAATATATAAATAAATAAAAAAATATCTATGAGACGAATGAGACACAAAATGAAATTTAGTTAATCCGTTTATCTGTTAAATTTTATTGCAATGTTCCATAGCCAGATGTCTTTCTACTTTGGTTTTGCTCCTGAATACGAAAACCCTTCACAGGTAATATGTGCAATCGAAATTTTCGGAGCTTGAAATTCATGTACATATTCTTACTTGTGTTCGGAATCTCTACATTCAAGTATTAGTTTACTATGTGTTATAATGCTTTTGAAAAAATATATAAAAAGAGCGAGAAATTACTGATTTTTTTTCCCCAGCCAAACAATTAATTTTATTTGTTGTTTTAATAAACTGAAATATGCAGATATAAACGAAAATTTATATTTGTAAATACTATTCACTTTGCACAATCCGTAATTACATTTAAAATGATCGCACGTAAACAGTAAGCATCAATTTTTTTTTACGATTCAGTTTTCTTAAAGCGTTTAATTCAGGTAATATGAACTATTATAAATTACAAATTTTTGTAGATAAATAAAAGAAATCCAACGTTTATTGTTTATCAACCATGGCTTTGTTTAAAACGACTTTAAATTTGATAATTATAAATGCTTTTCTATGTTTAGAAAACAAGCGACAAAAAATTTGTGGTTCTAATTGGTAATAAAAAAATGCATTGATTTTTTAAAAAATAATCTATTCTTTAAATATAAATAAATGATATTCAGAAATTA
Organism: Argiope bruennichi; assembly: GCF_947563725.1. Classification (NCBI taxonomy): domain Eukaryota; kingdom Metazoa; phylum Arthropoda; class Arachnida; order Araneae; family Araneidae; genus Argiope; species Argiope bruennichi. Next base: position 45,508,442 of record NC_079158.1, read on the forward strand.
TTATCCGAAATTTGAATGAATTAAGAATAGCGAGGCAGGGAAAATGAAATAAAAGTGAAAAATACAATAATTATCCAAAATATATTTTAAACTGCTTAAATTTGTCTTTTGGATATATGTTATATGTATTTTCACATATTCTACATAGACACACTTCGATTGGAATATTCGTGATTTTTGTTGCATACACACAAAAAAGGATTTTGCAATGTAAAACCGAATGTTGGGAAAAAAACAATGATTTGCATAAAAACTGCTATATTTATATATTACTTTAAGTAATTAGAATTTCGAAAAAGCTTTATGTTTGCAAGCACATATTAAAACTTATGAATAATAATAAAAAAAAAGATTAATTTATGCAATATAAAATAAAAACAGAAATTGAAAACGATTTTTTTTCTGCACCTGCACAATACATTTTTTGCTCGCCATTAGTAGATCTATCAGATTTAATTTACAGGAATTTTGTAAAAAATTTTAATCGATGAAAACGGTTTTTTTTGAAATCATGACGGGAAGTCTTTAAAACATTTAATTACTTAACTAATTAATATAAGCAAAAGTTAAAATATTGTTAAGAAGAAATAAAGAGGTTATTACTTATTTCATATTTTTAAATCAGTCAAACAATATATTCCCAAGTTTTATTTCAGTATTTGTTTTATGAGAAGAAACGTAATCTACCATCGTTGCTTTTAAAAGTATTTATTTTTATTTTTTCTAAATGTATTCGAAATATTACAAATAAAAATATTTAATTTTTTAAAGGAAAAGTTAGCTTAAGAGATCAAATAGATAAATACATTATTTCATCTTTTACCAAGTAACGCAAAATCCTCTAAGATAAAGTATTTCCTAATTAAGCTACTATTCGTAATTTTCTTATTTTTACTTGATACTTTATTCATTTGTATTACTGACGAAGACCCTGCGTGCAAGAAAAGGCCTTGTCTTTATATTTCCTTTAATGAGTAATCAATATGTCAAGTTTAGATAATTATTTGTTTGCTGAATTTTTCTGCCTTCATTTTTATTCATACATGCTAATCCTCTTGTTTTAAATTATTTATGCCCTTTTAAAAATAGTCTTGATTAATTTAACGCATTTCAAATTCGGTATAATAGGATTTATGGACGAGTTGTTACATTCTGAGAAAAGTAAATATGAGTGGTTTTTGAAAATCGCATTTTATCGTTTGGCATCAAAAAGAAAAAGGGGGGAAAATCAGTTATGTATATTTTATCTATTATATAACTAATTGTATGATGTATTTCTTTTATTTTATTGCCAAGAGATAAGTATGAAATCAAAAATGATTTTTTAAACAAATAAACAAGGATTAAATTGTTCTACTTTTTCATCGAACTTATTTTCATGATAATTTCTTAAAAAGAAATATAATTTGTAGCTGTTGCATCGTTTGATTCGTTTTTTCTGCAAATTATATCAAAACAAAACAAATCAAAAAATTGAAACTACTTCATTTTTTACTTCAAATTATTAATAATGCTATATATACACACAATTATTTTTTGAGCTGCAGATTGTGCTATATGTAAATTTTAATTCAAATTATGATTTGCAAAATTTTTACAAACTAATAAAAACGAAGTATTTGTATTTCTATTCAGAATTTAGAAACGTTTATTTTTGTTCTGGCGGCATTTGCTAAGTTTTATACGCATATAGGAAACTTTTACACATATTTTTGTACAACTTGAAATAAATGCATATACTAGTTGATAGACCCTACATTGCTCGACTTTAAGATTCTTTCATATTTATTTTTAACGCTGGAACTAATTTTGCATAGAATATTATTATATATTTATTGCCTGAATAATTTTTAATTAAAATCAGAATATCAGTTTCATCAGACGATTAAAAGAAAATTCATCGCTTACTTTCTCCATAAATTATTAATATTTGTTATATTAATTCTGTAAATTTTTTTCACAAATGTCGAAGTATAAGAAAGATTGTCTTCTTTTAAGCAAGGCCAAATCGGTACTTTAAAATTAATAAAAATACTGGCAAAAATTTAAAATAAAAAAAAAAGGTTGTTAAAATAAACGTGTTAAAATAAAAAAAGAAAGAAATTTAAAATATGATAAAAGTATTCAAAATTTAAAAAAGGCAAAACGTTTGATTTCTAACTGATCGAACATTTAATTAATTTTTACGCTTTCAAAAGTTCATAATTTGCGAAGTCATTGGCAATTAATTATTTAAATGTACGTAAAATTTTTTTTGTACTGCAGTTTACAGAAGCGTAACACTTGTTTTTGGGAAAATACTTTTCCAATTAATGGTTTATGTTCATTAATAATAATCAACTGAAACTTCTATTCATTTTCTTTAAATTCTTCGCCAATAAAAACCTTAAAAACAAAATTTGTATGTATGGTGTAATCCTTTTAATTTTTATGACATTATAATTTTTAAATGTTTTTATAAAAAACTGCGAATGTATAATTAAAAAAAATGTTAGTTCATGTTAGCAAACAAACAAACAAAAAGTTTGAAATTGTACTTGTAGAACACTGAAAATGATGTTTGGTGTTGTTTTAATCAGCCATTCAAAATAGGCTTAAAAAAAGTCAATGCCCAATATTTGTCATTCAGCTTTTCTAAAAATTAAAATATTTAAAAAATTTTTAAGTTGCCATGATAAATTTTTAAGAAAAGCTTTTTGGCCAGTCAGTCTCACAAAATATGGGAGAATATAGAAACATTCTACGTTTATAGCGAGAATATTTCATTTGCAACAAAAACTTTATATTTCTGTATAACTCGTAGTTTTTGTTTCAGACATTAAGAGAGCCGAATTTCATGTTATTCGTGTAATTGTTTTGAATAAATTAATCTATATTTCTTTATTCTGTTTATATTACCAAGAGCTATAATGCCGAGAAATACTTCTAAAATTATCTAATTGTAAAGAAGATAATAATAAAACAATAAAATCTTTTATTTGCCATAACCCTATGCCATGTTCTATTCTTTCACTTTATTAACAACACAGTTCGTTAATTTTATCTGTTCGTGAATCCACGAACCTTTTCTAAGATGCCTGTCGTGATATCTATCTTTCGGGAAAGGAAATTAATCAATTACTGTGTTCTTGCTTCGCGAACAAAGCGATACACTCCATGTAGACGTCAGGGTTACGCGCATCCGACATTTATGCTATGAATAATCGTTTAGTTCGCTTGTGATTTGCTAGGTGGCGCTAACGAGCAAGGATCAATGGATATCCCGCTTGCGGAATGGATATTATTTTTATTCTCTCCTTCATGTTTTCTCCCGTTTCCTTCGCTTAGCTTTCTCGTTCAGAATATGGATTCGTGCGAACCGGGGGAGAACAGTTTTCTGTTAAGTATAGGCATTCGAGTGCATTGAGACTATCAAATTACTTAATTTAAGTTAGCGAACTTGAGATATTTAATCTGATTTGCTATTAATCAGTTTAGTTCATTCACATCGAATCGTTTTAACTTTCTAATATATTGTTCCTTAATGTATCAGTTTAATCATGGAAAATTATACAAAAGCATATGATATGTATTTAATTGAAAATGATTATAGTAATTGGAACATCAGATATTCTTTCTAGGAAATAAAAATTAAATGCTAAATTGTAATATTCTTAGAAATTTATGATTATGTTTCTTAATTGTTAGATATGGCAGATTGTGTAATTATTTGCTCACTTCTAATACTATTTCAATATAATTTTTTTAATGTTTTTAATTGCATAATCAAATTTCTACTAAAATATTTATTCGGGTTTCATTTTCTGAAGTATTTCTGATAATATTACTGGCTACAAGTCTTGTGAATTGTAAAAAATCAGAAATTTATAAGCATAACTTTGTATTATCATGTAAAAATCTTGAAATTCGAAATTTAAAAGAATGATGGATGTGGTAAAGAACTGATCACACATAAATAAATGCATATTATTCAGCATATATTCACAATAGAAAAATTAGTATGAATCCTATTCTATACGATTCTCCATTTGATTGTTACAAACGAATTCGTCTCCATTTTGATTATGTTCCCTTATTAATTCGATAAATAATTTTGAATAGTTATTATTAATGATGGATCTCCTTTAATTTTCAAGAAAAGATCATAAACACACATAAATTTTGCTGAAAAAAAGGATAAGTTTTATATTTTCAAATGTCGTTTGGTTTTTCTTTCATTTCTTATTTTTTAAACTAACGAATTTTATTAAAAATGTATTATTCTACAATTTCTTATTTACAATTCTTATCACGATCATATAAGTCGCGTTTAAAGTGCAGAATTTCTGTTTCGATTAAGTTTCTGTTATTCCTGAGAAGGTCTTCTTTGATTATGAAACATCATTAATAAAAAATATTTAGTGCCTTTGTTGGAAACTTGCAACACATTGAAAATGAAAAATGCTTGATGTTTCTTATGTTTTCCCAATAATCCTGATATGAGAACTCAGTAATCAAAAAAGAACTCTGTAAAATGAATTTTTTAAATATTGTTTTTTAATTTTTAATTGAGTTTTGCTTAATGGTTTATTTTCATATATTTTTTTCCAATTTTGACTGTCATAAGTGATTTTTTTAAACGAAAACGGATGTAACAATTTATTTTTCATTGGAAAAGGCTTTTCCAGCGGAAAATGTTTTAAAAGCTTTGATTTAGTTTTCAAAAAAAAAAAAATTAACTATTCGCTTTTTTTCATTTAATAGATACACATAAATTTATTTAACATTTAGATATTTCACATACCATAATATTTTGTGAAAATCTGCAACTTGTATTGTTGTATTAAATTTACAAAGACCTAACTTTTGTATGAGCTTTTATTATTAAAAAAAAAAATGAAATTTTCAAAGAAATCGCCATTTTAACTTTTTTAACACTTATATTTTTTTGTGTATCTTTTAAAAATATGGTTGATTGTAAAATAATAAACATGGAACTGAAAATAATGCCTGGGATGTGTAGAAGTTTAACATCATAATATCAATTCTAAAATAAGTAGGTTGTGCTTTGAAGGCTAATTTTATTGCCATTTTACTTTATCTTGATATCTAGGAAATACAGTTACCAAGAAAAGAATATCTTAAATTACAAGTTTTAAACTCGATTGTGGAATTTCCTTTTGTAGATTCATTTTTAAAGCTAAAGAATCGATTAATTCTTCAACGTGTTTCTCTGAAATAATTTAACCACGCACCATACTGCAAGAGTAAATTTCTTCTTTTCAAAATATCACATTTCCTTCAAGAAAAAGAAATTTTGAATATTTTGATTAAAAGAATGCACGAAGGCTGGGAAAAAAATGAGAGAGGAGAGAAAAGAAAAAGAATCCTCCCATTTTTATTCTTTCCCGAATGGAACTTTATGTTAATCACTGCAACATGAAAAGGGCGAATAAAAATAATTAAAAAAAAAAAAATACCCAATGAAAAGATTACCCCTTCCTTTACTTGTGAAAGCGCCATCTATCGACCAACTCTGACTTCTTTGCACGTTTAGCAGTTACCATAGCAACGGACAACCCTTTTCCGATACTGTGTGCTTTGGAAGTTGCTCTCCCGTTGCTCTGTACCGAAATGAGAAGACAAGTTGGGGATTTTTTTTTTCTTTCTTCCCTCGCTACCTTCTTCCCGTCTCTCCCGTTTTTAATCTGCGCCATTTGCAAAATCTGAGCTGGGTTCTTATTTGAACTTGTTCATTTTGAACGAGCCATTTTGTGCCGTATTTTAATTTTCTTCCAGCTTCTTCACGAATTGCAATGAAACAAAATTTGGCTGAGATATTCGGCTACTTAAAAGTGTTTTCTTTTATTTTTAATTTCAGACGATTTGTTTTGTCTTCTGAAAATAAAATAATACTATCTATTAATTCAGATAACTTTAGAACAAGCTTGATTCAGACGAGCTAGGTTTATTTTTGCTTTTTATTGAAGATTTTCAGTTTAATGCAGACTTTCTTTTTGATTTCCTTTTTTCTCAGTTCTTTAGATGTTTTTTTATTTTATTGATAATGATCTGTATTAAAAGAAATCAAACATTTTATTTATGAATCTGTTTTCTATTAGTATTCACGTAATATTTATTTTAATTTATAATGTTTCGATGTTTTTATATTAAAATCAAAGAAGTATAACATTTTTTATATATAAAACAGCATTTTGAAAGCAGTCGTTAAGAAATTTTGAGGATACTCTTATCTTTAAAATTTTTTTTGTTGTGCTATTATATTGCTGTGTTTATTTTAATCATCTTCGAAATACGCACATTAACGGGCAAAAACTGATCACATAAGTCATATGTAAATTATTGTAATATTTATTTAGTTATTTTTTGACCAAACGATCTATTTTTCTATTCATATTATGCAATTCAATATCGTCATTGTGCATACCATTCATATATTTATTCATTCTTAATCTAATTATTAAGAAGGATAGGAATGGCATCATAAAATATCATCAGATTATAAAATTGATCAATTAATATGATTTAGTAAATATAATTCGGGTTGAAATGGCAACAGTATGTAGTAATATCACTCTTCATTATTAATGAATAGCGAATGATATCTTCTTGTGTTTTTGGATTCGAGATTTGTACTAATTTTTAAGTGTAATGAAAATTATGGTTATAAAACGTCTGCGTTTTTAATTCAAAACTTTTTTTTTTTTTTGAAAAAGAAAAATGTTTTGTAGTGCATTAATTTTTAAAATACCATTTCTGTCCCAAAAGTAAGTAGAGCTTTTCTACGTTTATGGAAGAAATTTATTGATAAGCATTTGACAATGTGTAGAATGTTTTATATTCACCTTGTAGAATGTAGAATATTCACCATGTGTAGAATGTTTTATCCTTTTTTTAGGTATCATTAACTTGGTTTGTTTAATACCAATTTTACATTTATAGTTTAACTTTTAGTGCAAAAATTAGAAAAACTTAATTAAAAGAAAATTAAATATTTAATTTCTCAAAATGTTGGCATTTAATAAATTTTAATCAAATTTCGACTAAAAGTTGATTACAATTCTTTTTTATAGGATTTTTCTTTAAAACAAAAACTGTTATATGTAGATTATGTATACAAAAAATCAAGATATCTCAATGAATTTAAATAATTTTTAAAAACCAAAATGATTGTAATTGATTAAAAGTAATGGTTATGTTTAACTGCGCATATTTTTATAAGCATATTTTAGCATAAAAACACATTTCCGACTCTCATTTATTTGTTTTTGTTCGATAAGGGAATAACGTGTTTCAAATTTAAGATCTGAATTGAATTATTCAATTTTTATATTGTTTTAAAAAATATGTAAAAATTGTGATTTTTTGTTTTTGTTTTCTAAATATTCTTTTCATTTATTTTTCAATGCAATTTTATTTCTAAATAATAAAAGTGTTTTTTAAAATAACGAATAATTTCTAAAACTTTAATGTTTATAATAAGTTTTTTTTTGTCCAAGACAGTTTTCTTTTAATTCATTTTGTGGAGGAATATTATGTTATATTTTAAATTTCCCCCTATAATTACTTTGTTGTTTATTCTGCATTATTTGTTTGGATTTATTCGAATTCGTATTTAAATTTTTACTCGATTTATTGAGTTGTAATTACATCATTAAGGATTTAAATTTTTGTCTTTTGTAGTATTTTTTTTTTTTGCATCACCTTTATTTAATTCTAAACCATTCTTTAATATTTAGACTTAGAAGAAATGCTGATATTTATGTGAAACTCATTAACTTTTCAAACACAAATTTGAAGTAGATTTAATATAAATTGTTTTAGAAATAATGAAACCAAATTCAGTACGAATTGCTATTACACTTTCCAAGTATATTCTATAATTCTGTTATAATGGATTTGAAAATAGAATAAATAATTTAATCTTTGCCTGAATTTTTTATCAAATATATTATTATATTTTCTCGGGTTTAATTTTTCTTTTATGGAATTATTATTTTATGGAACACAAAGTTTTTTTATGCCCCGTTATCAAATTATTGTTGTTTTTTTATAAATAATTAGAAAAAATTATTTATATAAATTATTTTGATAATCTCTTTTTAAAAAAACCCCGATATACATAGAATTATTTTTACTATCAGGAATTACATAGTTCCGCGAAAACATGGCTTTCAGCATTTTTGGAGTCTAATTTTATCGTTTCTGACATTTAATGATTTTCATTTACATCATAATTCAACAATATTTTTAATATCTGAAGTTCTTTTCATATACATGTGTTTATTTTATTGGTCAGTTAATAATAATAATTTTACATTTTGGTGTTTATATTTAACGCAATCATTATTTTATGAAGTTCGGCATTTTTTGTTTCAAATTTATATCATGCTTGCGCGGAAGTTCTATGTCTACTACCTTACAGGATTAGAAATCGATTATTTAATTTGTAGGTTTGTCCATTGATGGAAACAAATTCTTAAAATACGTTTGAAACTATTTCTGGTTGGGGAGGTATTAATGGAATAGAAATTTATTTGAATATCCCTGCCTTTTGAAGACAAAAATTAAGTTAGTTTTGGAAGTATGATTGGAGCGAATTTTTTCTTAGAAATATTCAGAAAACAATAATAAACAAATTTTATTTCCAATTTCTTTCAGATATTTTTATTCCATTTTCCCGAAATAAAATCGTTTATCGTTGTGTGTTTTTAATAATAGTTCTTTTTTTTAAAGGAAAAAACACATATTTTTTTCATACTTAAGCAAATTTATATCAATCAAATAGTTATTTTTATTGGAGTTAGTGTTTGTTTCCTCAGTTTTTTTTGATGCTTTAAAATCTTGGTATTTAAAGCAACAATTATTATCGTTTGAGCAAACGATATCCAGCAAACAATTTGAATAAATCTCTCTCCTCCAATCGGAGTTAGAATGAGAGAAAAAAAATAATTCATACAAATTTCGTATGATTTTTTTTTGAGATTTTTAAAACTGGAAAAGAGTTAGACATTTTTAATTTAGACAAGTTTATGAAAACATTATATAGAAAAAAAATCTATTATTTTCAAGTGTTTTTTTGATCTGTAAAATATTTTATAATGTTCCGACTATTTATTTAGCATTCGAAACACTTAATGACTGCTATCTAAAACTTTTTTGCCAACGGAAGTTTCAAAACAACACAAAATGCTTACGATTTTAATATTTTGATATTATTTATTGAATTATGCTATTAGGTTGAAAATTCTAACAATCCACTTTTCTCAACTTCTAACAGTGGTAATATAAAATATTGATAAATATTTTATTATAATTTAAATAGTTATAAATGTTATATTAGAAATTATTATTCTTTGGCTAATATATATAGAAATACCAACAAGTTTGCCAGAGATATTTGTAGTATTTAATTTCAATTTTAATCGCTTATGCATAACTTGCATAGTAATGAATAATATGATGAGAATTATAATTAGTATCTTTCTTCCTTTAACTTTTTAGAATGAAAAAGAATTCAATGAAATAACGAAAATGATTGGAATTTCATTAAAATATATTGTTAAAAATTATGCGAAGAATGCCAAAATTCAAGGTAAATTGGCGTTATTAGAGATGTAACTTTTTTTTAATCTTAAAAAAGATATAAATTATTTTTTGTGTAATAATATTTTCAGAAGTTACTTTTGGAAATCTTCATGGATTTAGCTTAGTTTTTGATTCATAAAAAAAATCTGAAATTTGAAAAAAGAAAAATATTGTTCCGAGGAGCACATTTGCTTTCTCCAAAGTTTATAAGCGCGAAATTATAGATTCAGCGGTCTGATTTGTAAAGCGCCAACATACATACATAGACACATATTCTCATTTATTAACTGTAGAGATATGCTATTTAATTCCTGAATTAATAAAACTTCATTGTTGTCGGGTAAGAGAAGTTTGAAGTTATCATTTGAAGTTAAATAGATCAAATATATAACTGTAGACCGTCTTATTTGTTATCCATTTGAATTTGGACACTAAACAAAAGGCTTGTATCTTCACAAAAATTTTAAACTGTATCGTTTTATACTTTAATTACTTTTTCATGTAACTTAATGAGTAGATATATCAATATGGTTGCGTTTGAATTTTTTATATTTACCTTTAGATAATAATAAGTGATAAATATTCTAAGTGAAAATACAGTTTCAGTTTTTAGAAATGCTGAAATTAGGAAGAACTCGTGGACAAATTATTTACGGTTAGATGTCTGACATGCGTGGATTCATAATGACTTTATTTTTTTATTAGTTCACGTTTAATCGGCGGAACTATTATAAAATAAAAAAGATTATTGTTTTTTCAAAATTTTAAAACTGTAATGTTTCCTCCTTTTTTTTTTCTTTTTTACAATATTTCTCCCTAATTCTGCTTTGATTCCTCTTTTTTTTTTCTACCAAATTCACAAGTGAAAGTAATTTTAGCTGAATTTATAAAATATTTATAATGACCTAATTCTTGTTTTTTGTGAAAAGTTTAATTTCTGTGACTTCTCTTTTCCCAGTCCTTCATTAGTTGTCATATTTAAACAAAAGCATTCATAGCGTTAGTGATATCCTCTTGACATTTTTCCATAACATTTCTTTTCAGATTTCGTAAACAATAGAATATCCATTTCTGATGAATGCATTTTCCAAAATATTAATAAACAAATTTTGCCAGATTTTGGAATAGAATGGCACAATCGACACCAATTTAAAACTAATTTTCTTTTGCGTGCTCAATTTTCTTTTGCATTACTTATATTTTCCTATATTTCAGATATCATCTTTTTGTATTTTGTCGCTGTTGAATTTTCCTAGCATTGTGCCCATGTAATTGTTTTCTGAAGAGTATATATATTTTAAGATTTCGAATGCTTATGAGTTTATTTATTCAAGAAGTTTGACTTATTTAACTCCATTATTCTTTGAAATATGTCTGTGTTTACTTTTTTTACTATTAGGAAATTTTAAGTATTTTGTCGTGGAATTCTAATTGATTTTTTCACCTGTTACTATGATAAAATGGGAGGAAAAAAATCATTGAAGGAAACGTTCCATTTTATGGCCAACCAGCTATTTAGTTCTTTTCGTTTACTTGTAGAGGGAAAAAAAATAAAGGCCAAAGCTTCATTTCAACTTTCGCATTTATTTTATTATCTAGCTAAGCTTTTAGGATTTCTTTATTCACCTTGAAGGAGGTGGTCTTTTCTTGTGGGCGGAAGGTGGAGCTATGCATTCTGAGGGAAAAAAATCTGTTAAATATTTGTGATTCATCACATAAATGGTCTTGGGCACATTCGCCGTTATTAGGTTTCTGGAGAAAAACACAGTTGTTAATGCTACTTTACTTTGTACAGCACAACTGTTAATCATTAAAAGTAGCGATACGGTAATAAAATGATAATACAGCTGGTGGAATTAATGAGTAATACTTCAGGTTAAGAACATTCCACGTTAGATATTGAATAATAAAACGCAACTATACTTATTTTTGCTACGCATGTGCCTGCATTCTGTGAAAACATTTCTGAAAATCGCTCAGGCTATTTTTGTATTAAATTTTCTCTTATGATTGCAGCATATGTTGTCTTCCACTGTTCATCATGATGTGACGTCATTAATAGTGTACAATATCAATGTTGTGAGGCGCAACCTTAGTATATTTGTGATGAGGTCTCGGTTTCGAGGCCAGAGGATTCCAAATTCGAAATTCAGTTCCTCGAATGAGAAACCATTTTTTTTAACCCTTGAAAGGACCATTTTTTTCTAGTCATATATTGTTAAAATATTTTTAGGCTTGAAATTAGAATAAGAAAAGGGATTCATTTAGCTTATTAGATCCATTTAATTTGATTAATTAATTAATTTGGTTAATTAATAATTAAGTATCAAATCAAGACACATCATTTTGTCTGAGATAAAGAACTGAAGCATCTAAATTTCTGTCTTTCTAAAAAAATTTGTCAGAACTTATGCCAACCTACATAAGTTCATACAGAGATTGATAAATTTGGTGGGAAGCATACTTCTCCCGGCCCTAGAAAGGGTTAACTTGATGCACATTAATCTGAAGTCATGGATCAACTGTCCTCCGGATGGACTCTGTAGAGGCTGCTAGCTAAAATACTGTTTTTATTATTTGATCATGCTTGAAAATTGTGGTATCCATTTCCAAAATAGACATCGTGTTGATATAAAATGGAATCCCAATGTGACTAAACTAATATGCAGCAAAATGACATCTCCACTCTTATGTTGTGACACGGAATGTAAAAAGTATGCATAATAACTTACAATAATGGAATTTATTCCAATTTTAGTATAATACAATATTATTATGCAATAATATTCTACAGAGACGGGTATGCATAAAATAAAATTCCGACTAAAACTGCCCCTAAGATGAACCGTTTTTAATATTATAAGTATTTATAGTATAATATTATAAGTATTTATAGTTTCAATATTTTTTTTTTGCACTAATCGAAATGGAAAAAGAATATTTAGATGAGATATTTTAATTAAAAATATTAAAATATTAAAACCAGTTTAATATCTGATTTTTCCCCCGTCGAATAGCATAATTGTTGGAAATAAAAATGAAAATTCCTATAGTATGCTATTTCGATCGACATTTCATTTCAGTTACATTGATTATCAACAGTTTGTGTACAAACTTTTTGATAATTTGCAATTTTTTTTTAATGCGTGAGATTCTGTTTATATGACGAAAAGAAACGTGTATCAAATGCATATATATGCTCATCAATAGTACTATGTGAGGTAAATGATAAATGATTCCGATTCTTTTTCTTATCTGACACGATTATTACAACTTATCATCTTAAAGTTATAATCTTACTCAGGCAGTCACAATTTATTAACATCCTGTGTGTGTGCTTTTTGTGAAAATTTCAAAGGAATTTATCGGTCGTTGAAATTCTTGCCTTGGGAAACTTATTATTTTACTCTGCAAATCTATTAAGAAATGGGGAAACACCCTCTTTTCTTGTCTTTTTAATGTATTGCTATACAAATTATTTCTTAAAGGAATATAAAAAAATATTATCTGCAATATGTTTTGTTCATATGGAGTTAACATTTCTCATTGCTTGGACTTTTACTCCCAATATTTTATTAAGATTTGATAAGGTCATCTTTTTTATTTTATTTTAAAAAACATCAATTTCTTTAAAAAATATACAGAATCTCATATTCTAAATGATCATATTATATCTTGTCTATTATAATTTTAAAAACAGAAGGTTTTATTTAAAAGTAAAGAGTGTTTCAAAATTAACGCAATTTGAATTTGCCACCATTCGTGCAGTAAATTGTTGGCAACCCAATTAAAAAACATTTGACTGTTTATAGTTTATTGGGAGTAATAATGAAGCGTTATCGATAGAACAACGTCTAACGCAAAATTTAAATAAAATAAAAAACACAATTTTTTTCTTAAAATTGTTTTTTTTTTATTGAATCGTAATGTACACAGGATAGGATTATGTATGGATTAACACAAAACGCAAATGGCCTCCACGGCTTTGCTGGTACATACGCACTCTTTTGCCGAAATTTTCCATCACCGTTTTGCATAAATGTGACCGAATTTCGTTGATGCAACGTTGAGTTTTCTCCTTCAATGCGTGTGTACTTGTGGGCTTCTTGGCATAGACCTTTGAATTCAAATAATTCCATAAAAAGAAAATCCAATGGTGTTAAATCACACGGTCTAAGGGGCCAATTTTCAAATTTTCGCATTATGGCCGCCAGAGTTCCATTATTATTGAAATATTGTTTAAAAAAGAAAATCGTCTAACATCCCATTTTTACTAACTCTAAACTGTCAGCTCTCAAATGGTTTTTTTAATAGGATTGCCAACACTTTAATGCACGAATGGTGGCAAATTCAAATCCTGCGTTAATTTTGAGACACCCTTTATAGCACCAAAAATAGAAATCACCAGCAGTGAACGAGGTTAGAACTTTAAATAAGATTAATAAATTATTTACTATTTTTGAGCAGCGCTGAAATATTACATCTCAACTACATATTACATTTCAACGTAGTTTAAGCTCAAATTACTGTTGCAGATTTATAAATCATACCTATCAGTCAAATTGAAATCAACATTACATTTTAAGCAGAAAAGTTGAACTAATGATGGTTATAATATTTTTTTTTCCTAGCTGCTGCATTAAGATTTAATACAGCTGTATCAGAATTGGCTTATTAGGTATTTTTATTTTGCAAAAAGCTTCAGACTAGCTTTATAATGTTTTAAAAAACACTAATGAGCCATATTGTTTAAAAAATGGTTGCTTCTGTTCTTTTTTTTTAACCTATTGTTTGTTGTTATTTATTATTTTATAAGTTACATTTTGCATTATTATTTTCTAATTTTGCTTTTTAGTTTTGCTTTATAATTTTGCTATTGCATTATTTTTTAAAGTTTTGTTTGCTGTAGCCGCCTATTTGATTTTCAGCTTCCCAGCGCTTTATTGAACCTTCAGATTTGGAACGATCGCTGCTAGACCCCTACGGTAAATACTGCTTATTGTTTTCTTTTTTTATCCTTATTTTTTTTATTTTTGTTTGCTTTTTGTTGACAACTATAATTTAAAATGTTTTCAGTTTTCCTCTCTCATTTTTCGTTGAAATATTTTTATTATTTTTAGGTGAGAAATTATACGGACGATTTTTTTCCCCAATCGTTTTTCAGAGAGTTACTGTTCAGCTAATCATCGCGATATATTATTATTTTTTTTACCAATTATTTGCCTGATTGTTCTTTTCTTTGTATTGCCGCATTTTAATTTAACTTTTATCAAACCTGTACTTATTCATATGGATATAAAAAGTAGTGCTTATTAGAAAAGTAAAAAAAAAAACCTTTAAAAATGGCCACTTTAAGACGTGTTTAATGACGCATGAACTGTTAGTGGTCTTTTTTCCAACGCACAAAAAAAATTAGTTTTTTTCCCCCGACCTTAAATCTCTCAAGCGAAAACGATTTTTTTTTTTACTATAAAGTTTATTTGATTGGCCGACTTGATATTAAAATCGATCGGCCTTTCATTTAAAGACAAGGCGGATATACATTCAGATTTCATAAAGTAATAAGTTTTCGTGTTTACTTTATAAACTTACCGATATAAAAAGGAACGTTATGAAAAAACTCTATTCTTTGTAAACTTTCCTTAAAGAAAAAAAGTTTCATAAAGAGTTTTATAGATGAAAAATAACTATTAGATTAGATAAATATATTGTTGAATATTTAAGTTGAGGAATAGCTTTAAAATTTATTCAAAATGTACGTTAAGAGGTTGAGAGTGGATTGAATTCTGGGCTAAAAATTTTAAAAAAATGTTTACTTTATTTTCAGTGTTCCTTTTTCTAAGAACTGTTCTTCAGTTATTTATTACAGTATTATATTTACAAAGAAAATGTAAATATTCAACTTCTTTTTCAATCAGCTTGAATTTTATTTATATGATCTGGCACGTACCAGCACTTTTTAATATATATTATTGTATTTTATAATTAAAAACGTGTAATCTTCTAGGCAAATAAATGGATTTAATGATAAAATCTTTTATACAAGTATTGATTTTACAAGATGTCATTTTTCGCTGATATCTTGTAAATGAATATGCAACTTTAGTATGAATTTCGATAAATGGTTAATATTCTCTCATGTAGCTCTCATTATCCGCACATTCTATAGCTTTCTGATGCGGATTTTGATCTGTATTTTCTAAATGAGGAGTATTAACATATAAAATGAGCATGCTTTCTAAGTCAGTTCTGTTCGATCATCTTTTCCTATGATGATAGTCGTTTCAATTTTTGTTTTCATATGTGTTTAATATAAAACATTTGCCAAATAGTTTTATATTTGACTGAGTTGTTATTCTTACATCAAGTATTAAGAAGTAAAAAAAAAACAAAGACGCTAAAGATAATAAAGATATTTTTTAAATAAATGCTTCATTTGTTTGTTACAGATCAAAATCACTTTCGAACATCAAATCCTCGTTAATAGATAGTTTTAAAGCTGGCAGTACCCGTAGCTGTGCATTTGATCATACAGTTGAACGGCTTAAACGAACATTAACGGATCTAGCAATTAATATTCGATTAAGCGGGTATTTGATTATGTGATAAATCCATTATTTCCGTTCATATATCTTTCACATCAGAATGTTTTCAGCGAAAAATGATGATAATAATGTGTTAAATATGCGTTGACAATGAATGAATGAAATGAGCATAAAAAATTGAAAGAGGACTAATAAATAAATTCTGATCATGAAATGAAATCATCTACCATAATGAAGCTAAAATTTTAATGGAAATGAATCTGTCGTTGTTTCGTTTCTCCATTTTACGTTTCATTTGGAAAAATTAATTAAAATTGTTAATGCGTTTATACATAACGAATTCAAATGGTTGTTTTCATATCTTGTTCAAATTAAAATGAAATGCATTTAATTGCGTGATTTGATTACGTTTTTTGTATTGTTAATGTTTTTAACATTATAACACTATTTTGTCACTGTATATGAATAATGTTGGCTTCTTTTAAAATTAATGATAAAAAATTTTACTCTGTCCAGAAAAATTATTTAAAAATGACATTGAAAATTTAAAAATTGATTTTAAAAATTCAAATGAATAAATTTCATTTATTCGCTGTCCAAATAAATAAGATATTTCGAGTTTAAGCAAAAAGAAACTACAAAGTATCAATCTTCACAAATTGCGTGCAAAATAATTATAATTTTATAAGCATTGTAAATTTGCTTTAAATCTTTGAATCAGATTCAACATTTCAAAACCATTTGAATAACATATATTTTAAGGTATGAATTTCCGAGAACAGTCCATCGAACGATTAGGTGCTTAGCCATAGAATGCATGACTTTTTATTTTTTTACGGGATAAATACATATGTTTTGAATATCTGCATATAATTTTGGAAAATTATTAAAAAAAATTAGCTTATTTTTTCGGGTGAAATTGTAATAACACAATTAAAATATGCCAATTGGCAACATTGTGAATTAAACAATATCCCAAAGATATAAATCAATTTTGATATAAAACTTAAAGTCCCTTTTTACCAATATATTTTTTACAATGGAAATAAAGTATTTTTAATGGTAGAGTTATTCACACAACAGACACCTTGATATTTTTCTAAGTTTCCAGTTTAAATCTAATTCTAGCTCCGATCTTGTTAAAATATTGGTGTTTTCTGCAAATTTTTATCAAAACGCATTTAAAAAAGGATTTCTAGTCACTCATTTTTGCCCTTTGAAACCTTCATGTGAAGTTTATAAATGGAAATAAAAATGCGTAGTCAAATGGCTACATGATGCATTGAAGGGTTAAACGCTTAATTAAATAAATTTTATGAAATAATCTATATCCACGAGTCGTTAATCTGTTATGTTGATTCCAGTTGCTTATTTATGCTTTATATTACTGTGCTTCAAATATATCTTTTATTAAATTCTGAATTTTAGTAAGATCATTTACACCATTTGGCATCGATTCATATACGGGCGAGAAGTATATTACAATTATTGCCTGCGAAGTTTAATCGTGCTGTTGTGAAACTTTCAAAATTAATTCATACTCTCTAATAAAATGATTTGGAAATTTGAAGTGATCCTATAAAATGCTTTAATAATTGTAGTATAATCATCTACAGTTAAATGTCCTTATTTATTTCCGGAGACTTGTAAACCGATAATCGTTAGACCAGAGAAAATTTATGCAAACCATTTAAATAAACTCATACTGAAAATCTTCTAAGGGATATTTTAAAGTCAATGCCTATTGTTAATACAGGCTGAAGAGCAAAATACTTATGAATCAAATAACGCAATTGCATTTTTAAGCTTGCATGCTGCATCTACTTTTTTTTTTAATTGTAAGCAAAATTATGCCTGATTGTTTCACATCACTGCAAAATAACTAATGTTCGTTTCTGGTATAATATATTTTATTTTGTAAATCCAATTTTAACTCTTTTTGACTAATAATTTTGGAAGTTATCGTAAGAAAGCACCAAAATTTTGCTTAATTTTTGATTGAAATGGTAATGAAAATTTCCAAAATAAAATAAAAAGCTTTTAGATGCACATTCTCACTCTGAAAAGGTTGTATGTGTCAGTTTTGATAGTTTTAGATGAAATGCACGCATGCGCACACGCACACACACACACACACACACACACACACACACACACACACACACACACACACACACACACACACACACACACACACACACACACACACACACACACACACACACACACACACACACACACACACACACACACACACACACACACACACACGTATTATAAGCAAAGATGTCTTCATTTTCCAATTTAATATTTTAATTTGAACTGTAAATTCAAAACTGGCTTTCAAACAACTGTTTCCAACAACAATACTGGATTACAAAACTGTGACAGATAAATTTCATTTACAAATATCATGCGTTCCGGACTTTGAAAGTAAATTCCCTGTTTCAGAAGTACATTTTTCCCTCAAAAGTAATGGAATGCATTTTTTTCTTATAACTTTTAATATCTGGAAAACCAAGCTTCGCTTGGCAGTTTCTTTTTCCAAAATTGTGTTTTTTCGGAGAAAATATTTAAATACGAATCACATACTGATTATACATACAGATTTTTCAATATTACCTACATATGAACTGATCATTTAAATAAAACAAGGAATATAAAATTTTTAAAAATTCAATTGCTACTTAGGTCAACAATTTTTTTTTTTATTTTAGTTACTTTTTATTAATCAATTTTCAAAAAAATTATTAAGTATCAAAAAATTATTGATTTTCGCAAGAATTGAACTCGCATTCCTCACCTTCACGTTAAAAATACTGAAATCCTTGCATTTTACCGATTGAACTATTGTCTGTTGATTTCAATTTCCATTACAAACTGCTAAAACTCTATTTAAAGTATTAAAAAATAATTAAATTGAATTAATGAATTAACATTTGAAAAAACTGTATTAACATTAATTGTCATCCACTACAAGTTTAAAAAATTGTATTTGAATTTGAGTGGATGAATAAAAAGTATTTTATTAACGATTGAAAAATTTGAACAAGATATATAAATATATACAGGGAGAGTGTGAAATAATAGTAGGAATTGAAAAAATAATAATGAATGCACTTAGTTAAACATGTTAATTCAAAGAATCTATTATATTACACTATTCATTTTACTGTTTACTTTTCATTACTTATATTTTTGAATTTACACTCGGTTTTACCATGGTGACATTGCTAGTATGAAAGCATATAATAAAAGGCTCTGATAGTTATAAAAAAAATGTTTTTCTTTTGCGGAAAATAGCGCGTCATTCAAGTTGTTCTGCCCACACTTCGAAGCGGAAATTGAATATAATTATTCTAGTAGTTAGTAATTAAAATAATATTTATTTTGCGTTAAGTTGTATTTTTTCAGGTAAGACACCTATATAGATAAACTTAAAAAGCAAAATCTTATCTAAATATAAAATTTGATCAAAATCATTAGAACCGTTTCCGAGATACACGAAATAAATTTATATAATATATGCATTCAAGAATTGCTCGTTTAAAGTTATAAGATAAATATATCTGCTCGAAATTACTCAGTGAAAGTACGTAATAAATCCAAACATTTAGAATCTTTTTCAAATTATGAAGAGGATATTCGAATTTACGTACAAAATTCTTGTTTGAAATCCAACTCCCATAGTTTTATAATCACATGGCAGAAGTAACTATGCAAATTTCACATCTAACTTCATGTTGTTTTAATCTATTATTTCAGCAAGATGCGCCTTTAATTCCGAAATTGATTTTTGGCACGTTTTGCGTGAATATGAATGAACTCCGTTTCACCGATGTGTTGGGGGGTTTTCAAACCGCAATCCGATTTAACGCAGACCTATAATGAAGTCAAGACCGTCAACACAAAGTCGAAATAGGGATACCTTATAGTTTCTTTAGTTATTCTCTTTCCTTTTTTTCCCCTTAACGAAAGGAAAGTATTTAAAGTGACTTACTTTAGAAATCTTAAACTCAAAATAATATCTTAGAGCAACGATTAAGATTTGAGAACCGAATCATTGTTTGTGAAAGCTTCCGGATTTAAAGATCGTTTTCCCCTGGATCTCTGGATTCTTTGCATAAGCGGATTTAACCCTACGTTTTAATTGAAATGTACCCCCCACACCTCGGCAGAAAAGCATGCAGATGACGCCCGGCTGCAATCACTGTTTATTCCAATACGCCTCTCTGGAAAAATTTAAATGGGGATTTTATCATACAGTTGTTAAGACGTGTAAACGGTTTCTATTTCTCTCGCTGGTGCTCCAGAACAGATGAAGCAAGATAAATATTTTTAACACCGTAATTCATTATTGCCAAATTTAATTTCCCAGCCGGCTTCCTGTGCATTCGCACCCCAGCCACCCCTCGCTTCTCCCCCGGGTAGTTTTAATTAAACATTTTCAAAGTGCTCTCGTCTCTGCGGTGCTCGGATGCACTTTTCTGTTCTGGATAAACTTACCTGATGCAATTTTCCGTCTCAGGTGCCTTAGAATTTTCAAAGTATGCGAAATTTAACAAGACCTTGGAATGTTTAAAAGGGGAAAGAGGGTTCCTTTTAGAAGATCCCATCCTCCGGTGGTGCTTTTGAACCCAATGCTCGTTAAGTTCACCGATGCCGATAAAAATGAGGTATGGATAGTTTTTAAAAATATCTGTCCATCCTCTGAGATTGATTGCATGAAGCACTGCAAAGCGTTATAATTGCTTATTATCTTCTGATCGTTTGTGCATTCTGTTTATTAAAGGATTTGAGGAAATAGCCTTAAGATTATTCAACTGTAAGTATTAGAGTTAAGGAATGTTTGAAATACGAGTTAATGATGCGGAAATATAAAAGAATAAATTTATATTTAACCACCTAACACTTGAAATTTTATTTTTTACTCTACGAACATCTTAGAATATTTGGCCTTCAGGTTTTGATGAATTTTCAAGTTTTAGATCTGCTTGGGTTCTTAAAAACCGTTTTTGGAATTATATCTGTCTGCCTTTGTTCTGTTTATGAGTTACCGTGTTCAATCTAGACGATTGGAATGAAAGGGATTCCATCACAAGAACCGTCTATATGCATGTTAATTCAGCAACTCTAAAACTTAGCAGTCAAGGTTGTGTATACTTGGATTTACTGATTTTACTTTTCAATCAAATTTATTTGTGCTGATGCATCAACTTTTGAACCAAATGAGTCGATAGATGAAGTAACTGTCTCTCAGTCATATGTAAGGGAACACGACATATTAAAACGGTAACACGCTGCATAAATAAAACAATTTTGATTTCTAAACTTAATCTATATCAAATTTTGAACCAATCAGTCAAGAGAAAGAGGTAAAAAAATATAAACTCCATTTCTTGCAATCTACGACAACTAAACGCAAAATATGCCAATTGTGTAATAGATGTACAGGAATGTTAAAGAAAGAATACTCTGGTTTTCACGCACGCACGCACGCACGCACGCACGCACGCACGCACGCACGCACGCACGCACGCACGCACACACGCACGCACGCACACACACACACACACACACACACACACACACACACACACACACACACACACACACAAAATGGATACATATTCAGCCTATCCTCTATATTTAAAAAAGATAAGGGAAAGAATTACATAAATTTTGATCACTTTATTGATCAATTTAGCCGCTGACAGATCTATCTGCACTCGGGTGTACCGCAGAGAGAGCGCCCAGAAAGCGACGGTATCTTTAGCGGTTGATGTAGGATATTTTGATGTGATTATATATCATCATATCCGTGAAATAAATGAATTTTCTTATATAATACAGTTTAATTATATCGAATATTGATTAATAAGGATTAAAGCTAAATTCTGTTAAAATATACTAATTGCTAAATATTTATGTATTATGTCCAGTTTTATTACATCGGACATGATGATTTCCGTTGAATTTTTTTTCTTTGTGTTAGCAACTTAAGATATCACACATTTACAATGCCAGTCATTTAATATATGCTTTGATATTACTGCAAAGAAATACAATTGTGTATTTCATTTATCGTAAAAAATTATGATGACATGAAATGTATGAATTAATTGATCAGGTAAACAATCATGAACTATTTTTAGTTATACTCGTTTTTCTAAATTGGGATAAATACTTTTATTATAAATATTTTATTTTCATAATTCTAGTTCGAGTTACGTATAGTTAACAATCGTCTATGCATGATAACAGCACTAAAATCGTGAATAATCTGAAAATGTTTGCAACAGGATAAATGTCGACACAAAATCCTTTGAATAATTTGAATTTATTATAAGGAGAAGACACGTATAATTATAACTTGATAAACAGTACACTTCTGTTCTTACATGTGCATTAATTAACATTTTTTTAATAAAAATAAATGTCAGCTGTTATTTTTTGAAATGTTGAAACGATTCTTTTTTTCTTTTTATTTATGTAAAGTTTTTATAGAAGATGTTGTATGCAGAAGACAGCTGATAACAGAGAGATTATTTTATATCGTGTAACCTTTTTTGAATGCTAAAAGATTTTCACATTGTTTATGTAATTAAGTTTAAGTTTATGTTTAAGTTTATTTAAGTTTATGTAAGTGTTTATTAATTCATTTATTGTGGCATTTGGGCCGTAGAATTTGTTAGTTATTACTTTCTTATCTCAGCAGATGTTGTAAAGATCATAAGAATGTAAGTTAATTTTTCTCTTCTGATATTCAAATTTTTTAGATAAGAACCGCTTACTTCACTGTATATTCTAATTGCCTTATAATTTTCTGAATTAATATTCCATTATTATATCAAAGAATTTCCATATTTATTTATCTAGTACTATGTTCTAGAGTGTAGTTAATGTTGTTGTGAGTTAATACTTGCACATTATAAATGGCAAAATTTAATTAAATGAATAATTTAAAAAAAAAATTCATTTTTCTGGATGCTGATGAAATGCTTAGGCTACAAACAAAGCCGTCTTTATTATTAATTAATGTGCAACAGATTAACTTTTTTTGGAATTTAAAAATAACAATTTCATGTCGAAATAAATATTTTTAATTCCCCCCTCCCCCCCCAAAAATACCCATCATATATATATATATATATATATATATATATATATTCGCATTAGTATTAATATATGAATATAATTGCGTTAGTAATTTTGAAAAATAATTTTTTCTGTAAATGGGTTTTGCACAAAATTTGATTTAAATCCTTATACCGATTTTCATTCCTTTAGTTTGTTTCTTTTTTAAAAAATCGTGTTTCTTCGCAAACAGATAGACAAAAGACAATCCTACTATTGATTTGATCCTACACTTAACATAGAAATTTTTTGATCGTGAATTGATGTGCTGATTTTCATCAATTATATTTGAATTATCATAATTATATACTCACGAACAGAGATAATTCCATTTATGTTCTTCGCCCTCTCCGGATGCAGGGAGTTCTAAAATGCGATGATTCATTGAAATCGCAGATTTGAATTGTGTGACAATTATGATATTTTCTCTTTGTATACTAAAAACCATGAGATATATCCCACATATGCTAGACTTCGCATAACTCGTTTCTGTTGATAATATTAAGAATGCATCGCTTTGTTTATAATAATTAAAATAATTCATATCTTTTTTTTCTTTTTATATATCGCTACTATACAAACAGCTTATAAACGCTTTTTAGTTGTAATATGAAATTAAAAAAATTTAAAATTTATGAAATTGTTAAAATTGAAATTGCGAAAACTGAATTGGTCCGATTTTTCTAATACGACATTCATCTTTCAGGCATAGAATTACGCCAAGCTAGTTTAATGATGTAAAAATAAAAAAGTGTTCTTAAAGCACATTCCATGTAAAAATAAAAATATTCTTAGAGCGCATTCTGTGTAACGTTTGCTATTTTTTCTGTCAAAATAATAACCATGTTCTTGCTAAAAACACTGTCACTAATTAAATTATAGTAGTTTTCTTTTTAAAAAAATCATGCTAAGTGCTCTTTTTTTATTTTCTGGTCTATATAAATTTTACTTTATTGTGTTAAAAAATAATTTTTTGAAAAATGTGAAGAAAGCAAAGAGAAAAAAAAACCATGTGTAAATCTGTGTCTTGTATGTCTTTATTTTCATTTTTTTCTTGTGTTGTATATTTCAAAAAAAAAAAAAAAAAATAGTGATGAAGATTTTATTTTTAAGAATTTTGAAAGATGTTTGATGTTATTCCATTAAGAAACTTTAAGAAATTAAAGTAACTTATCTATTTATAAATATTTAATTTTCTCGGCTAAGTAAATACTGAGTAAAACTATACTGTTCCTCTAATACAGCAATTCAGGATTTAATTTGAATGCAAAGTGAAATTTTTGAAATCAAACTCGGCAAATATGCTATATTATAGCCTTTAGAATGAATATTTTGAACATGAGAGAAAACGGAAGATTGGCTCTTTTAAGCATTATAAAATAACAGATACGGGCTGCATTTATAGAGCTTCCAGTAACGAAAGGTATGAAACTAATGAAACGTCTAGTGTTTGTTAGTACTGATCATTTCGTAACCATGGAAACCATAATCGGGGGAATATCATGACTTTTATATTTAAAAGGAATCAATTTGAGTTTAACGTAGGAATATAGCATAAATATTTTACGAATAACACTTCATCTAAAACATGTATGATGCTATTTGCAAAAAAGTCATATCATACATGCTATTCAATATTTTTTGACGTAATTAATTTTTATTAATGAATTAAAACATTTTTTGCTTTAAATTATTTAAAATTTAGCTGTCACTGATAAAAAAAAAGGAATATTAATTCGATGTAACAATTAATTGCATAATTAAATTGTTTTGACTTATCTATCATTTTTGCTTTAATTTATCGTTTGCATTTGTTTTAACTTCGTTCTCTATATATTTATATAATTAAAGTGGTCCGAACTTTTGTGCTTTATTTGGAGAATTAGAGAGGAAATAGAGTGGGGAGGGGGTGTATGTTCTATTTTATCATTATTCCATCTGGCTGATTAATCCTCATTAGTAATACTAGGATAATTATGCTCGATGATTGGTAAACTTAAGGAAAAAGAATTCTTCAGAGACTAACTTTTGAAAAAGGTAAATTTAGTCAACCTTTTTTTATAATACATATAAACTATTTACTCTCGAATAAAAACGTGGAGTTCGGAATATTTAATTCAAATTCTGTACATTGTTTAATCCGGAACAAAAAGTTAAAAATCGGGATTATCTGAGCTATTTCGGTAAACAGGTCACTTAAGTATTTATTTATTTTTTTTACAAAAAAGTTCATTTAAATGATCAAAGTGCAGTACCTAGAATTGCATTTTATCCTGAAAAGAGTTCTCAAAGGCTTTGGACTCTCCGAACTTATTCTTCTTGAAATGCTATTCTCCTGGGTGAACTTGTATATGATGAAGCCGGCGTAATTACGTGGGCTGTTTGGGATGGTAGCGAGGCATTTCGTTTTTGTTCGGAAGTAATCGGAAATTGCTTTTCATGATAGCTATGATGCTAATGACGAATAAAAAAACACGAATTTGTTGTAGTTATATAAAAAAAGTTTCATTTCTTTTTAGAGGGATTTAATTTTGTTAATATGCTTAAATACGCATTAAATTGTTTTAAAACAATTGAATGCTCCTGCGTATTGTTTGCTATACATAATACTGTTAGGATATATTTTTATTTATTTATTATTTTATTTTATCAGATTCTGAAGTTGAATAACTAAAATTTATTGCTGTTTAAATTGCTAATTTGAAGTTTATAATCCTTTGGAAGTCATTAATACGGGTTTAAAATTTATTTTGAAGTAAGAGAGCTGCAAATAAAATCTGGATTTCATTGAAGGGCCGCGAAAAGTCGCGGAAAAAAATGCAGATATGTTGGTCTATTTAAATGGCGGACTGAATGCGAAACTATCTTTTTTAGGAGCTCTGCTTTAAATGTTTATTATTTTCATTTCAGTGTTATTGCATATAGCAGCGGTTCTTAACCTATGGGTCGCGACCCAAAATTGGGTCGCGAAGCATATTTCTTGGGTCGCGCTGAGTCAAATCAAAAAAGTTAGTAATACACCAAATTTCAGACATTTTAGAAATGACGACTTGAATAAATATCAACAATCGAAAATGAATGTGATTGACAAGATCAAAAAATATCAGGTGATTAAAAAAGCGAGAGCAAAAAAAGTACGTGTGATGATAATAACGGTGAGAACTAAATGGAACAAAGCTGGCGAGGGCGTACAAGAGAAGCGCTCCAAATATTTGATTGCCATTTAATTTTGATGTAAGTGATTTGCATGAGGAATTTGTTAATATTAATCAATTTCAAGAACAATTAATAGAAATACAAAGTGCTTTCTGGTTAAAATTAAAAACCGAAAAGCCAATAATTGTTAAAGAAGCCCTAAAAGTATTATTGCCCTTTGCAACAACATATATGTGTGAGGCTGGTTTTTCGGCTCTGTGTGTAATCAAAAACAATTACTGGAACAAGTTAAATCCTGAAATAGATATAAGGTGCTCCTTGACAAGCATTCAACCGAGGTTTGAAGATCTTTGAAAATGTATTCAAGTACAAGGTTCTCATTAAAACTGTATGACTTGCATTTAAAATTTAAAAGACTTAACACATGCATTGATATTTCTTTTTTTTAGGAATAAGTTAAAATGTCAATTATTTTCAAAAAGTTATAAATATATTTTAATTTGGTCAATAAAAATTATTAAAAACACTTGATTATTAATTAAATTTTCCTTGGATCGAAAAGTACTTTTGTTTATCTTTATTATTAAAAAAATAAATAAAAAATTTGTAAGTTAAAAAAAATCATCATCGTAGGAGTGAAGATTTTTTAAAAATACGATCTAAAATAAAGTAATGAAAAAATTTTGACTTTTTTTGGGTCGCGACATGAACATATTTCTCAAATTTGGGTAGCGGCTTAAAAAGGTTAAGAACCACTGGCATATAGTATAACTATTTTATTAATACATAATGCTTATTATGTATAATTAATTCTGAAACAATGGCTGCTTAAAAAGAAGAAACAGTCTAACCATATGTTTCCTTTTATTTATAAATAAATTAAAATTTTTTGTTGACGTTAGTTTTAAAATTTAAAATTAAATAAATTTTTTATGAAAAATATTTTGTTTTTAGTAATTAACTATATGATACATCTTTTTTCATTTCCTTATTTTCATAGACTTCATAACTACATGTGAAGGATATG
This sequence comes from Argiope bruennichi, assembly GCF_947563725.1. Taxonomy (NCBI): domain Eukaryota; kingdom Metazoa; phylum Arthropoda; class Arachnida; order Araneae; family Araneidae; genus Argiope; species Argiope bruennichi. The sequence continues at coordinate 45,535,895 of NC_079158.1, forward strand.
AAGATGTACTTAGCTCTGAAATATACGAAGCACTTATTTAAAGTTTGTTAATAAATAATAATTTCAAATCTATTAATAAATAACAATTTCAAATTTGATGATAAATAATAATTTCAAATTTATTAATAAATAACAATTTTAAATTTGTTGATAAATAACAATTTTAAATTTGTTGATAAATAACAATTTCAAATTTGTTGATAAATAGCAATTTCAAATTTGTTGATAAATAACAATTTCAAATTTGTTAATAAATAGCAATTTCAAATTTGTTAATCAATAATATTTCACACTTTGATTGTAGATAAATATTACTCAAGAATAATCCCCGTTCTGATCACAGATGCTAAGATCCTCTCGTATTGTCCACTTTTTAGCTTTATGTGAATCAGACAGTTACAACGTATACCCTCTCTGATGCATTCCGTAATTCCTAGAAAAGTTTTCGTTTCCAGCAGCAAATTAATAGGAAAAACCTATTTTAATTAATATTGTAACATTGCTTAAAAAATTATTAACATATAACATTATTCTCATCTATTTTGTTATATTCCCTCATATTAGTACACACGGTATTATGTTTGTTCAAATTATTTACACATTTTGAACCTCATTGGTAAAACGCAGCTGTTTTTAGACTCAAGAGTAGCTGTGTTTGATAAATTTATAAAAATGAATCTCAGATTCATTTCCAAAATAAAATATAAGTAAAATAATCTCAAATTATATGCTTTTGCTGAAATTAGAATTTGAATATACATATTTAGAATATTTTGAAAAAAGTCAGGTCAGGTTATCGAAGCTATTATTCCAGGCATGCTATTGGGAAATTTCATTTCTAGATTGAATAAGTTTTTTTATCATCAATCAGAGCGTCTTTCAATACATCGTTTCAGTAGGTTCATCTGGTATTGCTGACAATATCTTGTATAGAACAATTGGAATTCCATTATTGTTTTTCTCTTTAAAAAATCATTTTCAATTTACATTCTTCTTTAATTTTTTTTTATTGTAAAGTTTGGCTCGAGTTTCCTTACTCCCATTGTTTGAAACTTGAGTGCCAAATAGCGTTTCTTTGATCCGGTAATAATTACTTCTTGAGTTTCAATACTTTTGATGATTTTTCTTTTATTTACTTTGTGAATGTTCGCTCGGTATAGCAACGCGTCAATCGAAAACACTGCTTTTGTGACGAGATATGAGACAACAAATAGATTCGTCACAAATCAGCATCGAATTTCTTTTATTTTTTATTTATTTATCTATTTTTACTTTCTTTTTTATTTATTTATTTTTGCATACTAAGTATAGAAGAAGTATTATAAGAATGAACAAAATTTGAATCCAAATCTGAATGAAATTCCACGTTTCAAACTTCTCAGTGCCCCGAAAACACAAATTTGGCATTTCATCTCTCATGCAACCAGTCTGTCTGTCTGTGAAAGCGATAACTGAAAAATGCTTAGAGCTAGATGGCCGAAATTTGGTATATGGAATTATGACAATTTTCTGGACTTCTATGAAATGTTGAACAAAATCCATTCATCAGAAGTCTGCCTGTCTGGTTTTTCGAGTACAAGTGAATTCTATAACAACGGAACGCAATGAACTTGATAAATACTATTTAGTATACATATTTAGCATCTAAAATATGAATCTTTATCAAAATTTGAATCAAACCCGTCAAACGGCAAATCGTCTATCGATGTATATTTTCGCATGCTTGTAAACATAATAACTCATAAACATAATGAGCTTGTGACTACAACTGTAATTTCGTGTCAGATTTTGATGTAACGTTGATGGCAAAATTATGATATAGATATAAACGGAAGGTACAACACAAAAAAGAACCCTTTAAGAACATTTTATATTTTTTCTATCCAACACTGACCATGGGGTGCGTTCCTTCGTCGTCGATAATTTTTCAGTTAGTATGAGATCCATTCTGGCACAGCTCTAAAGACCGAGAATGTGTTTACTTATACGGCTACTTTTCATCCTCGTACTTGAGATGTATCTCTGCCAGAGGGTAATCATTATTATAAATATAAATCATATTATTGTTAGCATTGGATAATGTTTGTATAATAATCGAACGAGATACTGATGAATAAATGACATGTTAGTCAATACATATCATGTAAAATGTCATTTGTCATTCATAGGTAGTTTCTTTGTATTGTATAATTTATATTGTATTTCATTATGTTCTGTAAGGTACACCATGTACATTTGAACATTTTTTGATCGATTTTTCTGTGCAATATGCTGAACAGCAAAACTTAAAATTTTGGCCATCCTGTTTTGTTTAAAGATATAACATATTTTATAGAAAACTAAGTAAATTGTGAGAATTTGATAAAAAAGTAACGACTATGTTTTTAAAGCTAAGGCATATCTTTCCCACATGAATAGATGAATATGTGAGTTTCGGAGTTTATCGTTTCTTTTTCTCAAGCTCCCCCCCCCCCCCAATAATTTAGTATATTAAGTTATTGTGAAAATTTTTAACGCATAGGATAAAATTTCAGAAATTTAGTAAATAACTAATAAAAGAAACAAATTTAATATATGTGTCAGTCTCGGTGTTTGGCGTTTAAATTATATTCAGTTTCATTTCTTAACAAATTTAACTTTTTCGAATGAACTCTGATTTAATTATATTTTTAGTTTACAGGTGTGTTTTAAAATTAAGCCTAGCTTAGCACACAGCGGCTATACAATTTTATATCTGTGCGAAGTTTTTGTACTTGTGAGTTGACTTGTATATGATTCTGAATTCATTAACCCTAGTCTCTTAAATACGTATCATGTGCCGTTCAAGTTAGAGAATAAATAAGGTGAAAGTGCCGCAAACTGGAATGGTAACACAAAATTATTTTAACTCATTCATTTTTTTTTATTGAATTATGCTAATAGAGAATGAGCTGATAGCGAAACAAATTTGATGCCGTGAAAATCTTTTGATGTGGACGAACCACTAATTGGATTCCGTTTAGAAAGTCGTTGCCAAACTTTCTCTCTAAAAATTGTTTTAAATTAAAGATATTAATTGGCCTTATGAATTGCCTTCGTCAATGTTTTGAAAACCTATTTTGTTGATTTCTTGTGTTTATTTATTAAACTAAAGTTTAGATATTAGCCCAAGGTTTGTTTTTCTATTTTGTTCAATTTTCTTGTTTGTAAAGAGTTTTGTTTTTAAATATTAATTTTTATTCTGGGATTTCGGATCCATACTGTGATACTAAGTTTAAAGATTGCGTATCTGGGATAAAAAGTTTGTGACTACTTAGATCCCTAAGTTATATATCGATAATTATTTTTTAATAATGGACATTATAAAATATTATCGAGTAATAAAGGACATTATAAAGCATTAATAATGGACATTATAAAGTATTATCGATAAATAAAAAGAACATTATAAAGTATTATCGAGAAATAAAAAGGACATTATAAAGTATTACCAAGAAATAAAGGACATTATAAAGTATTATCGAGAAATAAAGGACATTAAAAAATATTATCGAGAAATAAAGGATATTATAAAGTATTATCGAGTAAGATAAAGAAATGCGTGCAAAAATTAGAATTCCTGTTGTCAGATAACTTTCGCCCTGTGGAAGGGAATTTTCTAAATTATACAACTTTAAGCAAAAAAGCAATAGTTGTGAATAAAGATATATTGAGATGATACATTTTCATAATATTTTAATTGATGTACTGGCATTGATCGGAATTTGAATACTTTTATATGTAACATTTTTAATTTAAAAATTATTTTTATATAAACTATTAAAATACACAAATTTCTTTTATTATACGACAATACTTGATTAATTATCCTTGGGCTTTGGTCGCTTGTCATCATTTGAAATTGAAAGGTATATCAGTTCTTTCTTTCAGTTGTTTTAGGTACTATTAAATAATTACTTTAAACTAATAAAAAAATTCTAAAAATATGAAACAGAATTTCATAAATTACTCGTAAAGTGGACCGGGATCTCACTATGTATTATTGTATTTCAAAATCGTCTGCATTATTTTTTAAAAGACGAATAAAAATTGCATAGTAAAGAATTTGCTGCCATTGAAACGGTAGAATTTTGAATTTTAAGTTGGCATTAAAATATTTCTTATAAATCGATTTGTTCCGAACTTACAGTAGAACAACTGATAAATTTCAATTAATATCTTATTAACTGAATATTTAATTAACATTTTCGCTATGAGAAATTGACGGTATTCCTTCTCTTTCTTAACGAATAAATGTGACAAAGTTTGGTTTGATATCAGCATAATATGCGTACATCAGTTGTTTAGGATGAGATGTGGAACATTTCTATATATAATAATTGCTATATCTATGAACATATCTATATATAATAACTGCTATATCTATGAACATATCTATATATAATAATTGCCATATCTATGAATATATCTATATATAATAATTGCTATATCTATGAACATATCTATATATAATAATTGCCATATCTATGAATATATCTATATATAATAATTGCCATATCTATGAACATATCTATATATAATAATTGCCATATCTATGAACATATCTATATATAATAATTGCCATATCTATGAATATATCTATATATAATAATTGCTATATCTATGAACATATCTATATATAATAATTGCTATAATTTTTATTTATATTGAGATAATTTAATTAATTAATTCCTTTATCAAAAAAGTTAGTTTAATATGTCTGATATTAAAGAAGAAAGTTTAAAAATTTTGTATTAATAAAAACATGTATAAAAGTTGCGTATGTTTGATAAACGTTTAATTGTTTTTGTTTACACAGATACTACCAATCCTACTCAAAATTTTAAGATAGTCAACTGCAAAACAGGAATAAGAGAATTTATAAAGAAGAGAAAGTTTTTGATATTTAGAGACAGTGTGCACAACGGTTTATTACTATAACTTTATAGAATTAAGGTTTTCGATTCTTTCCATTTACAGCTAGGAATGGTGACAATTAATGTATATGAATATGCATTTCAATTTGCATTTTTTTCAGATTTTAAAAGAATGATAATGGCAAAGTTTTAAATATAAATATTATGGCAACAAAATGGGGAATAACTTTAAACCTTGGAGAAAAATGTAATAGTATAATTACATTTAAATTCAGATATAAGCAATGATAATTCATTTTAACGGATTAATTTGCATAAAAAAATCTTCTGAATAATTAATAAATCGAATTTTTTTTTATTACGTTTCGAAATATGATAAAATATCACTCACAACTAAACCAGATAATTATTTAGCTCATTTTTCAATTTTTATCATTTTAAAATCTTTTATCTTTTTCAGAGCATAAAGAAACATCGACATTCTTTTTCTTCTCTATTTTTGATAAGGATCGACTTTTTTAAATCCCGGAGATCTCGAGTTTCCTGATCTAAACGCTGTCCCACTTTAGCGCGATACACACCCTTCTCAGTAATTGATAACCGGCACACTGAATGCTGCGATGTAAGCAACAGATTATTTAATATAAACTCACTTGGTTACAATGTAATCAATAGCTATTTAACACCGAGACTATTGACTTCACTACTGTTCTAATTACTCAGCCGGAGTGAGGCCACCGACAATTTTAGCTATTCAGCGGAGGGGCAAATGCTCATGAATTCTGATGCATTTCGGGAGCTAAGTGGCTTGTGAACAACACTCCACGCTCTTCTTTCAAAAAAGGATAAATACTCCCCCCACCTTGTTTTTAAAAAATAAGATTGAATTGCTTGTGTCAAAATTAGATTTATTATGTAATATATGTTAGAAATTATAAATAGATTTTGAAACAGACACAGTTATGCAATTGAGTGAATTTTCCTATTCATAATTGAAATTTGTACCCAAGTATGTGTAATTTGTCATTCAGCTTTAGGACAAATTAATTGTAATGCGATAAATAATTCATAAAAAGTCTACATTAGTATTTTAAAATGATAATGTTGCGAACTATCTGTAAATTACGCTATGCGACATGTCGGATGATAAAACGGTGCATAAAATAAATGATGTCTGTTAGTAAAATTATCATTACCACAGGCTAGACCGCTGGCCTACATTGTAGCTTTTTAGGTGGTAGGTACTTAGTAAGAAAGGGTTTTTCAAATGTTTAATTATATTTTTAATTAAAAATGAATCAAAAATTTTCTCAATAAGTTATTTGTTATTTTCTGGAAATTTGTTATTTGTTATTTTCTGGAAATTTGTTATTTGTTATTTTCTTCTTATTCTTATTTGTTATTTTGTATTTGTTATTTTCTTCTTATTCTTATTTGTTATTTTGTATTTGTTATTTTCTTCTTATTCTTATTTGTTATTTTGTATTTGTTATTTTCTTCTTATTCTTATTTGTTATTTTCTTCTTATTCTTATTTGTTATTTTGTATTTGTTATTTTCTTCTTATTCTTATTTGTTATTTTCTGGAAATTTAGCTTTTTACTGGTATCATTTTATTTTATGATTATGCGCAGTTAATTTAAAAAGTTTTAAAAAGATATTTTAAGCATTTACTGTAAGAAAGCTTTTTCATATTTTTAGTTGCTGAATTTATATTCATAAGTGTTCTAACAATATGAAATGAATTTATTTTGTGTGTGTTTGCTTTATCAATGCTATATAATTAACATTAAATTTTGAAAATACAATAAAATTTGACGAAAATATTGACACATGAAAACAGTATTATGCTTCTATGTAAAAATCTAGTGTCTTGTATTGCTTTTGCAATATTTCGCGTATTATTTTGTAGAAATGGATGCTTTTCAAAATATGTAATAAAAATTGAGTTTGTTCTTACTTTATTGCGTTCAATTGCAAATAAATCTTTGAGCATATTAGAAGCAAAACCATTCAATGATATCAAATTTAATGATCAAAATAAAATTTCCATTCAAGAAATTTCGAAGCGGAAATATACTGATGATGTAGAAAAAACGCATATGCGTTTTTTACCAATTACTACTTCAAGTGACATGTAAAAATTATTTCCATGGCATGCCATATTTTTTCGTGTTAGCAATCCTCTATTACTTATATAGAATAATCTATATTCATTTATTCTTGTGCAAAAATTTACATGTATGTAAATTCAGTCATATCATCTTCTCTAGAATCCGTCATAAATCTTGAAACCACGATATCCGGCATTTATTTCTATACAATGCTAATAATATTCTGTCTCTATTTGTTTACAAATGTTATTTTATTATAATTCGATACTTCCGCCTTGTATTGTACTCGTCGTATTAACATTTGCAAGAATTTAATAATAGTTTAAACGGGTAGATATATTTTAGATAGATTACGGGGAGATATATTATAAACGGGTAGTTTAGTCGGGTAGATATTTTGGTGGATGCCATATTATAATATTCAGAATTAAATATTAGAAATTTCTATTTATTATCTATTGATTTTTATTATTTGATTGATGGCAATATTTTGCATTATTCTAAGTTTATTAATTTATTATTCTTTTTTTGTAGTTTTTGATTAATATAATTTTTTTTCAAAAAAATTTACTATAGAAATTTGTTCCTAAATTACTTGTATTTTTATTGTAGAATTAATGGCAACATGTCGATCTTGACTAGATTTTACTTTTGGGTTTGGATTGATATTGTGAATGTTTTTCTATTTTCAGATGAAATTTTTTTATTATTTTCTAGAGAATTTTATATTTATCTAGCAGTTTTTTTTAATAATATTTATTTAAACTAATATTTGTGTTGTGAATACAAGTTTATGCGTTATTAAACGGTATAATCGTTTATCAAAAAGCATTTTAAAAGGATGAAAGATGCAATTATTTTATATTTTGATTTAAAACATAATTCTTTCATATATCTTTTGCCCCCAAAATGTTCTCGCCAGTTTTTTTTTTTTTTTTTTTTTTTTTTTTTTGTCTTTATCTGAAATATGTAAATGTACAGAACGACTTAATTATTTTGCATTGCTTATTTATAAATTTAAACAAAACAATTATAAAATATTACTTATTTCTATTTATTTATATATCGAAGAATACGACAAAAGTATGTTCAGTATATATTTTTTTTACGTGCTTCTATTTAACTAGTTTACCAGCATTTCTTTTTAAGTTATAATATTATAAACTTCTTCCATGGAAGATATATGTAGAAATATTGAATGGGATCAATTTTTGAAGACCAAGCAGGATTGAATTCGATAATTTATCCATTTTTTTTTTATAGAAAGTTAAAGCAAAATATTTTCAATTTGGAAACTCTGATAGTTTTGAACATAAATCGAATCGGATCAATCCAAACTATTGCTGTTTTATTTTTCTTCCTCGATTATTTGTAAACACAAGCCACAACATAAAAAAAGAATCAATTAAGCAATATAAAATTACCGTACATATATTTAAACTATACAGTTTTTTATGAATATGACATTCTAATGCTTTACCAGGAGTTCTTAAGTCTTTAATACATTTAAAAAAAATCATAATATTGTTTCTTGATTCTCTGTTTGAAAGTGACCAATATTATTTAAAAAAGGGATCCTTGGTTGATTAGAGCGTAGCTTTACAAAACCTAAATTTCGGTTTCTATTTTGTGACGATTTAGAAATTAAGATAATATAGTAATAATTCAGAACTAATGTCAATTTAGATTGATCGCATTAAACTAAGCACAATTAATAACATTTCTAGTTAATACAATAAAAATGAATCTAGATATCTAATTAATACATTAAAATTAATCTACACTTCTAATTAATGCATTAAAATTAATCTACGCTTCTAATTAATATTAAAAATTAATCTAGTCTTCTAATTAATACATTAAAAATTAATTTATACTTCTATTTAATACATTAAAATTAATCTACCCTTTTAATTTAATCATTAAAAATTAATCTGCACTTATAAGTCATACATTAAAAATTAATTTACGCTTCTAATTAACAACATTAAAAATTTTAGATCTCATTATTGAAACGTTGATGTGCTATTGTCATTTCTTTATAATATGAATATTAGAAAGGAATTATTTTAAAGAGAAATCAATTATATACTCTAATTATTATAAAAAATAAACTGATCATCGGTTTTGATTCCCTATCAAATATATTTTAATATATGACAGCATTTCTCGTCTTTCTATTGACCCAATAATTTACTTCATTTTAATATCTCATATTTAAATAACTTTGTGATAATCAAGTAATATATTCTGAAGTCAAAAATTATTAAGTTACGAAAGGTCTATGACATTGCATAAAAATCATCAATACTGTGATTGTTGAATTTGCAAAGAACTTAAATATCTCATGAGTTACATTTAAATGTATTTATTTCTTGTTATCTCAATTATTTAACGAAAATAAAAGAAATCGTGGAATCAGTATATGTATAAAAAAAGAAATACCATCTGGTGGAATTTTTATGTAATTAAAAAGTCAACTTTTAAATTGTTTTCGAAAAAGTGAGCGAATAATCCACCTGAAATTCGGAGTTAAAGAAGATATAATTGCTCAATAGGTAAAAATGCTGAAAACACAAAAGAAGATGTCGAAAAAACTTTCGAGTTATAAAAGCTTTAATCAAGATATCTTTTTGGTTTCCATTTTTTATTACACTTAAAAGAGTTATCAAATGAATTTTCTTCCAACTAATTTTTTTAAACCGTTTTTTTTAAGTTTTTATTCCTTTTTTAAATGCGAATCCCATGGTGAAATTTCCTGTTGCTCCTACCGTTTTAAAATAAATTGATTAGATTAATTGATCCCTAGCGCTTAAGAATCCGATAAAAAAATGAAAAGAAAGAATATAAACGAAATAATTTTTTTCCCTACAAAAAAAAAAGAAAAAAAAAAGAAAAAAGAAAAAGGAATTCTTTGCATTCTTGCAAAATAGATTTTAGTTAAAAGAGAAAACAGGTTTCTATCTTAGAATGAAGAATTAACTTTTTTTTTTATTTCGATGAATCCAAAATTTAAGTTATTTCCCAGATAAAATTTCTTTCTCATTTTATTATTTAATATTATCGGATGAAAAGGATCTATTTCAAAAGGATTACCTAATGCAGTAATTATATTTATTTTTCGTTTAATATGTATTGAGATATTATTTTATCAAACATAAAACATTTATTTTGTAGTTTAGATATTAATAATGTGTTTACAAAACATCTGAAATGTTTTTTTATAAATGATTTGGAGAAAATTATTTAAATATGGACTTTTTCATTTGAAAATAACAATTATAATATGAGTCCTAAATTTCTTTTCAAAAACATAAAAATAGATTTCACTCTATTGTTTTATAATCGACCAGATAAATAATTTTGATTATCTTTAACACTATTATGACATAGGATATAAATTGTCTATGTGTTTTGCACATTATTTAATGAGAAATTGGATGTCAATTATTAAAATTATAAAACCCATCAGTTAATCGTCTATTCAAAGGATGATAAATATATATTTGAAAAGTAAAATCCCTATATTAATATTATTAATGCTTTGTTATTTTATTAAATTTATCATCATTTCATTAAGTACTTTATTAATTTAATGCATTTAAATAAATTATAAATAAGTAAATGAAGCACCATATTGGATTTTAGATGTATTCTTAATAATTTTCTCTGCTACACGGGTATATATATAAAGAGATATCATAACATTGTTTAAATTTCATTAGAAATTTCAATTTTCAATATCTTGCATTTACGTTGGTAAAAGTTATTTAACAATTCCATTTTTACATCTGCACTCATGGTAACTAAATTTATATTTTTCCTAAAATCAGTCTGAAATTCTTTATTGTGAAAGAAAAAAATATTCGTATATTTGCTAATTAATTTTGAATAGAACCTTTAGATGTAGTCATTATTTTTTTTTCACCTTGAATTTTATTGATAATATTATATTTTAGCTAGAAGCGTTTATAAACGAAATCGAATAATCTCTGATATTTTTGAAACTACTATTGTCATTAGGCCACTCTTCTTTTTTAGAGACGCTGTAATTTATTTAATTATAATTTATAGTTAATTCATTTTTTAAAAAAATCAACTGAATAGTGCATTTTTTTTTAAAGTTTTGTATAGTAAGATTGCTTTGATATTATTATTCCATTGATAATCTCATTAATGTTTTATAAAATAAATACAGAATTTTTTTTTATCCGGGATCTTTTATCTTGATGAAGTATTCTAATTTTTAATTATTTATCATGTTTAGTAAAAAATTTTGCGAAATAGTATAATCGTATTCATAAACTGAGTGCAAAAATTTCTTAACCGTTTTTAAAATTTGACGAAAATAGTTGTTTATTTGAAACTACAAATTCTATTGATGAAGTTCTATTTTCTAATATATTCAACCACATTCCCTTTCCTTACTTATTCTTGCTTGCTCTTTAAAATGTCCGTTCATTGGTTAAATTTTACTTCTTAGTATTAGGAATGGGAGGGGTTTGAGAACCATAGGCGTTCCTTTTATTGTAAATTTTGATGAACATATTAAATAGTATATAAAAAATAATTGCACATTAACAATATGCATAGTAAAATTTTACTGTCTCTATTTGGTTCTTAAATTTTTATTAAAAATTACTTAATGAACGCACACGGATATTCGAACACGAAAGATTATAATGAAATTTTTTACAGGCATTCAAAAAAGTGTATAAGCCATTTCAAGAATAAAAGTTTGGGTTATAAAATATTGTTGTATTCGTAATATGATGACTCAAAACAATCGCTGAGAAATATTGGATCTTTTATAAACAATTCAGTGGAATGAGTGTAAATCGTGAAACTTGAGATCCTGAGAAAATAGAACTTATGTAAAAAGTTTTTTCCCCCCACAGTTTTTTTTTTTAATAATTATTTTTGAAAAGAATTCTGGCTAATATTCGAAGTTTTTAAGCCAATATTATCATGTTCGAAAACAATTTTAGAGGATATAACTTGCTATTCTCTTACCCCAATTTAAAGTTTTGAAAACATCCGTTTTTATCTTTTAAGTACATTGGTAGTTGGTGTTGCTGTAGTTTGGATGATTCTTTTGTCAATAATTCTAATCTAAGTAACTCAATTTATAAAATTTCGTTTTTTTTTTGCTTATAAATTTTAAAAAATAGATTTGAAATAAAGTAAATCAACATGAAATTTCATTTTAAAATTACGAATCTATGATGCCTGTAGTTTCTTCTAACAATCTTGAAAACATGAAAAGACGAAAAAACTTTTCATTTAAAATTCTAAATATCGTTCGTCGATCTTTGTTTGAAAATACAATTTAAAAAAAAATGGTGAATAGACTGTATGTTAAAATAGATGTTCACAAATATGTTAAGATTTTGCAATTTAATTTTACTAATTCTTAAGAATTTTATCGCAGCCTTTTTTTTTTTTTTTTAAGTAGAAATGTATCATCAGTACTAATTCTACATTATTAAATTCGTCACATGCTATTATGAAGAATGTTATGTTTTTTTTAAGTTATTGGCTACTAATTTTTACAATTTGTTGTAAAAATAAAATTTTATCAAAAAATGATTAGCTTTTCGTAGTTTAAAAAGCAATACCCCTTATCTTAATTATATAATTTTTAAATTTTTTGGGGTAGGGAAAAAACAAAAACAAAAAAAAAAAAAAAAAGATACTGAAATTTTTTCATTTTTGTAACAAGTATTTCTGTTTTTTTCTCCCACACTTAGAATAACATGAGATATCAACCCGGGGGCGGGGAGATTCTGATATTTAAACAGAAATATTTGTTATTGGTTGCGAAAAGCAGTTTTTTTCCTTGCCTTTGACAATTTTTGGAAAATTGCAATATGGAATATTGCATGTTAAACCACGAACATGGTGGCTCGATTTAGTTTATATAAGTAAAGGATGCCTTTCAGACTAACGTATAATATTTTTCAATTTTGGTATTTACTTATACTGAACCATATTTTACGAAAGAATCAATACGCGGCTTAAAATTAATGCTAATTATTTATTGATCGGTAAATATAGTTAGTATAATCAAAGCGAAAAGAAAATTTTCTAATGTGAAAAATGTTTCATCTCTTGAAATATAGATATGTATAAAAAAAAGAAAAGAAAAAAAAAAGAATATTTACCTGATTCTTCAAAAATAAATTGATTTTGACTATTTTTCATGAATATAGATTTTTCAATAATTAATAATCGAAACAAAGTTTGATTCGCTGAAAAGGAAATGATTTGGTTTTTAAATATTTACTTGATAAATATATATCATGATCATTTATTTTACATTTATCGGATTTAGAATTTTCTAATGAGAAATATATTTGTCTACTGAAATATAAGAAAGCCATGAATTCCAATTATTTATAGATTCATCGAAAATTAGTAACAAATAAATTATCATGTTCATCAAAATTATTGACCAGAAAAAATCTGTTTTTTATTTTTATTTTTCAATAAATAATAATCATGAAAAACGCTCGCTTCCCTTAAAGGGTTAAGTTTCTTTTTATTTCCGATTATTTTCTTAATAAATATATATCGCATAAATATATAAAATGAGCTGATTTTTTTTGAATTCTTCTATAAGCATTTCTTAAATATGTAAATATGAAATGAATTGTATAATAGAAGTGAACAATTGTAATACATTAGCTAAAACCTTTATAATATAAAAATACACTAAGAATTTTCATATTCATTACAAATGGGGTTATTAATCATAAAAATATAAATATTGGCAAGCATTTGAGAAGCCAAAACTTTTCCATGAATGTAGAAAAACAATTTTTGGCATCTATTAGTTACCAATTTTAATTAAAGTAGATTTAATCTTTATAAACATTTCTGTTTGGGGACTTTTATTCTACTGTGATAGACTGTTTAAGTCTATTAAATCTAATTTTATTTTCAAAGAATTTACTGTTCTATTGGAATCAAATTAAATGTTTCAAACATTATGTAAAAAAAAATCGATGATTGAGATTTCTGTTATATTAAACTATTTTCATTTTCGTGCGAAAGATAATGATATGTACAACATTACTGCTAACATTTTATTTATCCGACGTTTATTAAAAATATTTTTAGATAATTTGCGAAGTTTTTCAAAATGTCTAACTATTGAATTGATTTTAGTCCAGGAAATTAATTTTGAATTGTGTTTACTTATACCTAATTTTGGGTTATTCTTATTTTATATTGATGAGGTTTTTATGAATAATTCTATAATTTAGTGGAATTATTTGTTTATTTTTCCATTTCATTTTTTTGTTTTGTTAGAAACAACTAATTGAGTTTCCTTTCAAATTTGAAATTATTGGTTATTTCATTTTCAAATGGAAAATAGATTTTTCCTAATAGACATGAAACTAAAGGCTGTTAGTTATATACAAATAAATAAATCCCTTAGTTCCACAATTTTTTAAAAGTTTGCTTCATTTAGGAGAGCGGTATTAAAAAACAGTTTTAAATATAATTTTTTTAAAAACTTTTGATCTATCAGTTGCAGATTGTTTGAAGCAGTAATCTTTATCTATTTAAACACAGCCTGTCAAATGGTTTTTATTTACCAAAAAAAAAGCACTATTAAATGTGATATCGAATTTTTCTTTTGTATTTGAAAAAAAAAGATAACCATAAAGTGAAAAAGACGTAAGCAATCATTTGTACTTATGCATGAAAACTGGTTGTGTCTAAAGCATTTTATTATGCTATAAAATTCTAAGACGAAAATTTAAAGAAATGAACGTGTCTAAAAAAGGGAAAAAAATATTAAATAAATAAAAAGAAAAAAGAAAAATTTCGATCACAAGAGTGGTAGATTAAGATACGGAATTAAAAACGAACCTTTGTTAAAAAAAAATACTAAAAGGGTTGACTAAGTACGGGGAAAAAAAAAGAAAGAAAAGAAAAACATCATCCATGAAAACAAAGAAAAAAATCGTCTCAGGATGAAAAAAACAAATAAAAAAAAGGAGGAAGGAGGGGAAAAAAAAAAAAAAAGAAGAGAGAAAAATAAAGAAAAAGAAAACCGAGAGAGAGAGAGCGCGAGAGCTAAAAAGAGAATGCAGATGAAGAGTAGTAGAACGATGCCCGTTAAGTCGTCGCATGTGTGTGTGTGTGGGGAGAGTCACGTGACGACGAGAGTTAACCCTTTGATGCTGCGCGGAAATTGGTGTGCTCCAGCAAAGTAATTAACGTTCGAAAGCGCGAGTGTGTGTGTGAGTGCGTGCATGTGCTCGTCGCTCCTTACCTCTCCGCGTAAAACAGAGGAGTGGGAAAAGCAAAGCGGCCGCCGAACAGAGAAGAAAAGTATACGCACAGATGCGCCATGACACTTCTTCCATAACATCGATTCCGCCGAACGAAAAGATGCAACCGCGTTCCGCTCTCGGTTGTTCAATCTCGGTGATTTCCCTGCAAAAACTCAAGACTTTCCTCGAGCAGCCCAAATACCGGCCGCCGCTGCCTCAGCAAGCGCCTCCGCCACCGCCGCCGCTTCAAAACAGCAACAACAACTTCCACTATCCGCCTCCGCCGTTGCCTCCCTTGCCTCAGCATCCACCGCCACACCATCAGCAACAGCAGCAGCATCATCAACAGCAGCAACAACAACAACAGCAGCAATATCAACAACACCATCACCATGGTAAGTCCCGACCGTTGTGTTTTCCTTTTTTATCTATCTCGATCCTTTTTTCTGTTCCCGAACCGCCTCCGTCGGCTCCTCCTACTCCTGCTTCTCCAGGAGCACATTTTTTCTTCGCCTCCCCGACCCCCTCACGTTCCCCGTCGCTCCCACCACCACCCTCAAACTCCTCCTCAACCCCAAGAAAAAAAAAATGTATACTTTTTATTTAATGTTGCTCCCCTCTCTTTTCTCATCGTCTTTCTCCTCTCTCTCTTTTTGGTTTATTACATCAGAAAAAGCGAAAAAATTCCGGCAGACGATCGGAAAAAAAAATTCCATAGGTGAAAAAAAAATCGTCTGCCGTTGTTTTTGTTTGCCCGAGACCACATGGCCGCGGCACCAAAGGATTGAGAAGAATTTCGTACCCAAAGGGTTAGAGCGAACGATCCGCTTTTAAAAGCATAATGGCGGCTTCTTCTTCCCCGCTTTTTAAAACTGCTACCCCTGTTAATGAATTTTAATTCGGGCAGCGGCGTCTTCTTCCTCTTTCCTCACTAGCGATCCGGTCCTTTTCCGCCATTTTTTAGCGGCACGAAAATAAATTTTTTTCCATCTTTTCCCCTCCCGTCTCTGTGTGTTGGCGCCATGTTTTTTTTTCCCTTCCCACCCTACTTCCACCCTCTCCCCTACCCCAGCGTCTCCCTCCCCCGCAGTTATTTTTGTTTCTTTTCCACCACGTTTTCGTTTTTCGGTGACCAAAGGGTTTCAGACGCTGCCTTCGTTCGCTTTTTCCGGCTGGCTCGGCCTGGTATTGATTATTGATTAGGTGGAGTGGCTGCCATTAAAAATGCTGACATTCTCTCGCGCAAAAGGAGGACTCGCAATTTCGGGAAAGAAGGGTTAAAGGGTTGTAGTTGCTGCTTTTAAAAATGGGGAAGGCAGAAGCAAAATGGTTCGCGATGGCGCTTCCCCTAAAAGAAAAGGGAGGGTTGGGTTGGCTTCTCCTCTAGGAATTTCTTAAAACACCTCGATAAAAAATCGTTTGATGTTTTTTTTTTTTTAATATTTAAAAAAGTTAAACAAAATGAAATTTCTTTGAGCAATTTTTGGAAGGGAAGCAAAATTCCACTTAACCCTTCCCTTCCAATTCAACAATTTGAACTGTAGGAATTTCTTTATTAAACACATTTCTCACTAGTTTTAAGTATTGTTATCCTTTTTTTTAAAGTAAATATTGTCTAATTTGAAGTTTATTACATATGAAATATAATAAATTATTATGAAAAGTTGAATTAATTTTCGAAATTATCAGCAACTTGGTCGGATAAATTTTCAGAAGTATTTTACTTAACTGAAAATCAGAAATGTTTAGTTATAAATCTAAACTAAAGTTTTGTTTACTTAAAATTTTTTTTTTAGGTTTTAAATTAGATTTTCTTAAAATGAGATATTTTCTCTATTTAAAGTTGTGATCCGAAAATAAGTTTAAAGATTTTATAATTTTGGAAATTAATTCTTATAATCGCCCATCGTGCTAAAAATTCTTTTCAAATTAGTGAAAAAAAAAAAAAAGAATTGCTTCTTAATATTTTTCTAACATCAACAGTTATTTGAATTCACTATTATACTAAACTAGAACATATAACTGGAACATAACATAATCAGTATTTTACCAAATGAATGACAAAGAACTTCTATTTATTTTACAAACGCTTAAACATAGTATAATCCTTATAAATTAATTGAAAAGTTATTTAATTGAAAATCATGTTAAATTAATCGTAGTTATCAAATTTCCACTGTTCCTCATTTCGAAATCTGTTTAATTAAGACTATATTTATATAGTTTGATTCCTCAAATTGTTAATATTTTAATGACTGTTCATTGATGAGAATTAACTAAAAATTTTTAAATGAGCTAATTTAGGTGTAATAAATATATTCTTAATTATCACATGCAATAATTTTTTTTTCGAAAATCGTTTAAAAGTTTAAAACTTTTAATGGGAAAATTCTATTTAAAAGTATGAACAAATCATTAATGCTTGTATATTGTATTCTTATTGTAATTGTGTAATCTTAAAAATGGTTTTTCTGTAAATCAAAGTCAAATATTTTTCTAGAAAAAATGATTTCAAATTTCAAATTTTTATGAATTTATATTTACCTTCATAATGGAATCAAACATCAGAAATAATATGTGAAGAGAAATACCAATTTTAACATCTTTATTCCATGTTTAAATATGGTAATAAATGTTATATTTATTTAAAAACAAATATAAACTTGTTTAAATTTGGTTAACGAGTAATTTTTAAGACATTCGCCCATTTTTTAAGGTAAAACATATCAAATAAAATAATTTTTAATGATTTTTCAAAATTAATTTCTTTTATTTAGACTATATTTATGGCTGTTGGTGCATTGTTGAAAATTTCTTGTTTTTCGATAAAATAGTTTCAATAATTTTTGTTTTAAAAAATTGTTTGTTTTTCGATGAAATATCAAAATGCAGTCTAGAGTGGCATATTTTAAAAGGTATTTTGCATTTCAAACTTTTACATTATGATGTATGAAACTTACCAAAATAAATGTATGAAAAATGTTAAAAAAATATTTTGAAAAAAAAAAACTATAACAACAACAAAGTAATTACTTCATAGTTCTTAAAATTAAAAATTTTTTTTCTTATGAATTAATATTGTATATATCTAATGCGAGTTGATAATTGTTCTTATGTTTTTTATAATTTAAAATTTTTTTCATATCTCTAATTTCTTGAAATAACTGTATTTTGAATAATTCAAAAAAATATATAATTTTTTGTTTGAGATGGTTTTTAAATGAAACTTAAATGAGTGTTTTCACTTTCAATAAAAATATTTTTCATTTTATTCCAAACAAATTTTGCCAGTGTAGTGAAATTTCATTAAATATTTAAAAATATAACACTTTTTTTGTTATAGATTTAATATTCGTAATATTTATATGTAGTTCATTTCTTTCAAAAATTCTTATTTAGAATAGAATATAAATTAAACATAATGCAGTGAATAATTATGCTGCATATAAATTTTTGTGTACGCTTCTAAGCAAATTCTAAACAAGCATAAATTCTAAGCAAATATCTGGTAAGCCAAAATATTTTATTATTTATACTAAATATTACGTGTTTTTCATTTTTTCGATCAGTACAAAATTATTAATTTATCTAAATATTTAAATATCATATTTATATGATGAGATTTAATCTTAAATAATGTTGAAATTTAAATTTTGTGACATATTTCAGGTAATATTGATTGAGATATTATATAATAATAATGATAACAATTTAAACTGATACTTCATATGCATGAGCCGTTTTGAATTTCATTAATCGCTTGTATATCGTATTATTTTGAACAACTAAAGGAAATTAGAATTTATCAAATATATTGACATAACTATTTAAATGCTGTATTTTACAGATAATTAATTCTAAGCTATGTTTATTCATTTGTATTTCTCGCCATTTTGATGGGGTAAATATTCATTATATAGTATGTTCATGTGTTAGAAATGAAGTGCATTAATTTTAAATATTCTATAATAATCAGAGTTACAACACGTAAGATATCTGTATTTATTGTTTGGAAAACATAAAATTACGATTTTGAAATATTGGAAAATATATTTTTATAAGCAATGTTTTAAATAATCGAATGTGTTATTGTGATTTTTTTTTTTTTTTTTTTTTTAAAATATCGAAAATAGTAATTTTAATGTTTAAGTTTTTTTTAAATTTAGCTTTTAAAAGTTAAAATATAAGGTATAAACTTTAGTTGATCTGATTGCTAATCTTTTTAAAATTGAAAGTGATGAAATGCTTGAAGCATTTCATTTATTTAAAAATTTATATTCCACATATTGAACAAAAGGAATTTGTTATTATTAATATGTATAGTCAATAATTATATCACGTCTTCTCTCTATGTATATTGATGAATACAAATATTTATATATAAAATTTTCGGAAATATTCCTTTGAATGTGACTTATCTAATAATGTAAGATAATATGAATTATCTAATAATTAGATAATATGAATTATTTAACAGCTTTTAATGTCAATTTTTATAAAGGTTCATAGAAACGCGATTTATGAATTTTTTTTACATTCGTAATTAATTTAATAAATCATATGTCTTATTTTCTCCCCATAGTTTTGAAAAATAAGTAGCAAATACTGCAATTATAATATATTAAATAAAAATAAGTAATTTTATGCAGCTCTCATTATGGGCAAAGGTATTTACTTATATGAATTTATATTTTGACAATTCTTAAAAGATTTAAATAATCCATTTGAGAAATGTACTTAAATTATGAATTATATTGAAGAAGTAATTCCTTACCTGTGAATTTTTTTTCTCATTCGTAAAAAGTTTCAAAACGTAAAAAAAAAAAAAAAAATGTGTTTTTAATTCATGGATTTTTTTTTTAAAAAAAAGCTTGCAATATTAATTGATGAATGTTTCAAATTCTACGATTATCGAAATAATAGCTGATAAACCAGTTTTTTTTTCATTCTTCTTAATTTGAATAATAACTATAAATTTTCAGAAATGTTTGGAATTTATTTTTTGGACATTAACCTTTTTCAAAACTCGTTTCGTTTTTCTGTTATATAAGAGTCATATATAAAAAAAATAAATATGATTAGGTAACAGTCTGAATGATTTTTAAATAATTTTTTAAAAGTTAAAACGGCAGTTAAGCAATCCTTGAAAAAGAATCCATGCAATAACGCGCTAGATCATTAAATTTTTCTCTGAAGAAATTACTTCCATGAAAATGCTTGCAGTTGTAAACAGTGCTAAAAAATATCAATCGTTATATCCTTCTAAGGCTTCCTTCAGCAAAAGCTATAGAAATATAATTACTTTAAAAAACAACAAATCTGAAGAAATTAGAACTTCGATTTGATTAAAAACTTGTTCTAAATGTTCCAAATTCTTTCATTTCTTTATTGTGTGTCTTGCAACTCCAGTAAAATCACAAAAGATATTTTGAGTATTTCATGTGGATATAAAGTTTTTTAAGAATTGATGAATTTATTTTAAAGTTTATCACACAGTAAAAAATGTAAAGGAATGTTAATAAAAACCAGAAAAAAAGTATTTTCAGAAGAAAAAAAAATAAGATAGTGAAGAAATTATTGAATAAATAGCTGAAACATTTTTATTAAACAGTTTATTTTATTTTAGGATTTTTTATTAGATTAAAGCTAGTGTCGCATACATATACTTCCATATATGCTAGAGAGACAAATTAAGAATCTGTTTATATTCGAAATCGAAAAGAACAGAAGCGAAAATAAGAATGTATTTACTTATACGTACCATAAAAATAATTTAAAAATCTCTTCCTATCATAATTTACACATATAAAAGAAAATGTAAGCATTTTAAAATTTGTTGTTTAAAACCTTTTATTTTTTTCCTAAAAATATTTATCGTTTGCTACAATTACAAAAATTCATTAAAATCATTCTTATGTCACGTATTTGTTTCCCTTAAAAAGAAGGTTAGTTAGATATCATTAAAATGACCTTAGAAATTTTCGTTTTAAATCTAAGTCCAAATTTTGGGGATTCTATTATTTCAATTTTTTTCTTTTGTTTTATTTATTCTAAATGAACGTAAAGTTCAGAATTATAAAAGTTACTAAATTCTATTCATTTTAATAACTGAGTTAGAAAATCATTGTTAATGCTAATTATTTAGGTCTACAATTCCATCAAATGTATTACAATATATAAATTATCGATGCATAGTGACAACTGGAAGTCTTTACATAATTCTATGATAATTTAAATCTACTAATCTAGCGCACATAATTTCAATATATGGAGCTATTGATATACAGCTGATATAAAGTAACTTAGCAGCTTTAGATTTATTGTTGCTTTTTCAATAATTACTTTTTTATTCTCTCAATATTAATTTATTACATTCCCGTTACTTTCATCTGCATTTTTCTTGTTCTGGGAATGATGAACCATTCTGAAAAATTCTGAAGCTCCATTTCTTAATAATACATCAGTTAACTCAAGGAAATAAGATTCCAGCTAATTTAAATTCATAAACAGCGGAGAAGGGAATTTGTTCAGTGGTTAATTTTGGATTCATATTCAATTTCCACGCGGAAGAAATTTTTCTCTGCACTTATTTTTAAATTTTATCGTGTATTTTCAGAAACATTTTCACTTATATGCATTCATTCGATATCTTGAATAATTTTGCTCATTTAAAAATTTGTAATAATCACATGGATGAGGATTTTGAATTTTCGATGCTAATACTCGAGTGCGCCTCGCATTTTTACTTCATTTTAATCCGTCAAGTTATGAAGGTTTCGGTTATGTTTTAATTACTTTTCGTGTAAAATAACCATAAAAACACATTTTGCATGAAGTCTGTAGTTTTCCGTTAATTTTATCGGCCGTTTTCTAGCTTTATGCTTGATAAAATGGTTCCTTTTTGAATAAAATGAGTTTCAAAAACGAAAAATAAATAAAAATACACTTGGTTTTATAATAATCCCAGGTGTTCCTAATATTTAAAAATAGCAGATGTGGAAGTTTAGTGATTATTTTAAGCAGCAAATCATTTTTGAAATGATTTCTAAAGCATAAGAAACATGTCTATCAATATAAATTAACATGTATTTATAATGTTTTGATCATATTAAAAGATTTATATGGCAAGTAATTGTTCTTAGCTCTGAGTAATGGTTTTTTAAAACGTCATTTAGCGTCATCTTGTGAGAGTGTATTATAAATTTTTTTTAAAATTATATTCCGTAAGTTAATATATGGGAAAACTGTTTATACAACTATTATATTTCAAATTTCAAGTACAATACTTCAAATAAGTATTATACCTTACCTTAACTTTTTATTATTACTACAAAAATATAACTTTTTAAATGTTATCAGAAATACTTTATTTTTATAAGCATTCAGTTAAGATAAAATTAGCAGACATTTCTGAAGTATTTGAGCTGAATAATCAATTTCTTTGTTAATGAAAATTTCTGTCGCTATTTCGTGCAGGAATTCCTAAATTTATGATGATTAAATATATTATTCAATGTTTTTAATTAAAATATAAATATACGAGTTTTCTTAATTTTTAATATTATTATTATTATAAATCAATTTAACATTTTTATTTTATTCAATGTAATTTACATAATTTAGTCAACAATTATTAAGCGGACATTAATATGTCGGAAAATGCAATAATATTGCCCAAAAACGAAAGATAATCAGCAAAATCAAATTTATGGTATGCTTTCTTTCCGTCGATAGTAGCATTTTTTATATTCATACATACACTACTGCCTTTTTGTATTTTGAATCAATATTTGATCGCAGTGTTTCGTTTCGTGTTTGTCTACTCAGATGTTTCTGCAAAATTATATGTTAAAACTTTATGGACAGTGAAAATGTCGCGTCTTCTATTCAGAGGTAAAGTACTCTCTTTTTTATTTCAGCCTTATTATTTCGTAAAAATTTTAATTAATTTCGAGAGAATAAAACCACTACTTAGAGCCAGTTTAAAAAAAAATAAATATAAAAATATATGTTTCACCTAAAATTTAAATTTTATATGAATAGATTGTTGGTTTCAACAGTTTGCAATGAATACTGAGCATTGTGATGTTTCATCGTAAAATTACTTTGCCATATTCTTTGTGCAAAAATACAAAACTCACAAATTTGAACATAGTGCGTTAAGTTGCAAATGTGGAAGATATGAAAGGGAAAAAGATATATAAATTTGACATACATATACATTATGTATGTCAAATTTTCTTAGCAACACGCATTTTTCTTAGCCGATATCTTTGTTTAAGCAATCATATTTTATAGAACAGAACACCACTTCATACTATGCACAACTAGGGACATTGTGATTTTTAAATAGCTTGTGTTTATGTCTTACAAAACCACATTTCTAAAACTCCAAACAAACTAATTAAAACTATCACAGAACAGTTTTTGGTTAGAGCCAGCTCATTTTGTTCACGTCAATTACTTTCTATCCAAAGAACATTAATGATTATTTGCTAATTAATTAATGATTATTTTCTGATAGTAATATACCAAATAATTTTTGTAATATATATTAAAATAAACTATATTGTGATGTATTGTTCTTCGGTTTGTCTTACTTGGTTATTTCAGCTAATTGAAGCTAATATTTTTGAATCATTTCCCTTTCTCTCTGTGTTTTTTTTCCAATTTTTTTTAAATGAATTAAATTTCTTAATAAACGAGCTATGATTTATAAATATCTCTTATTTCAATAATTCTCACTTAAGAACATATGTGAATTTGACATATATGCGATGAACGCCGTTTAAGTTAACATCCTGGTTATAAAAGTTAATATTAGTTGATCCTATATTTAAACCCATTGTTGTATTTATAAATTGTGCATATCATATTGATATGATTCCTTACTATAAATAAAATTTCGAAATTGCGTATGTTATGCGTAATTCTTTTGCGTATGTTTCTGTTTAGTTAATGAATTTTGGTACTAGTTTTTATTTAAATCTCTTAATCATAATAATTTCACAACTGTACATTGTTTGTATAGGGTAATTTTATTTTAAAACTTTTTAACTAAAATTATGTAATTCTTATACATTATAATTCGATACAAGAATTGCTGACATTCTAGAACATCTGTAGTGTTCTATGGACTCTTCATTGAATCAGAAGACAACACAATGCCTAATCAGAAGATGTTATCTAATTAGACAAATATAAGAAATTTTCTATTAGATAATCATTTAAAATTTTAAAAAAATGACCTTTTTATTTGTTTTTAATTAATTTCTCATTTGCTTGTTTGTCACGTTTTTTTAATATTTTTTTGGAGGGTGTAAAAAATGGTAAAGAATTGGAAGTTTTAAGAAGACATATTATGCGCCAATAAGTAGGTAAAACATAAATATTCTAATAAAATTAACTACTGAAAATACATTTATTTTCCTCTGAAATCCCACATTCCTCCTCCAAGGGGTCCGCGTACCCAGCTCATAAAAGTCGGCACCTCTCCGCGTAAACGCCATCCTTTTCGAGGCGACAGCTTTATCAGCTTCGTTGAATACTGGCGGGATGGATCTATCGAGTGCTAGATCCAATCCCGACTTTATTGTCAGTGCTGACAACGATTACTCAGCCGACAATGGTAAAAGCCTATTAGTTATCTAAATTAGTTATTGAATAGCCCTGGTGGTAATGAAGGAATAAATGCGAATGCTTCGCCCATCGAAATGACACCCGAACAATTAAGCTATTCTGCTGACCAATTATACGGCTTCCATCGGAACGCGCCTTTCCGGTGGCTTAAGTCACTTTTAGGCGAGCAATATTGGATATAAATTCCGCCGCAAATGATATGCGGAATTGTTCACGACTCCTTCCCTGTTCAATTCAATCAGGTGGCGATAGAGATGCGAGAGATCTTTGGAGGATGTTTTGTGGGTTTTGGCGAGGAGTTTTGGAGGATGTTTTGTCGCTTTGTTGGATTCGGAATTTGAAAATTTCTCTCGGTGTTTAGATTTTAAAGGAAGTAAGACTGGGCACAGAAAATACGCTTATATGTTTTGATTTTTTTTGTAGAAGTGCAATGTGTATATATATTATTACTTAAAAGAGTTAGTTAATATTGAATAATTTGTGTGAAGACAATGAGAAATCAATGTCAATTGTCGGTTTTATTTTAATGAAATTGAATTTTGGGGGAAAAACAAGAACAACAACTGGATTTAAGAAAATTCTCTTTTAATTATTTCTCCGTAAAGATTTTCCTTCAAATTTTTGAAAAAAATTTCAGGTGGTATGGGATTTAAAATTTACAGTACACGTGCACGCACGCACGCACGCACACACACACACACACACACACACACACGATTCAACGATAGGTTTAAATTTATGATGTTAAAAAAGTATTATAAATCATTCTTTATATTCCTAATAACAACTTATCCTTGTTTACGTTATGGCGTTTCAACATTATTTTTTAAAATGTGAAACTTTTTATTTTAGCCTATCCTATGAAATTTCAAAACCGAATTCTCATAGTTTGCATAATGATGTCTATCTTCCTTTGATTTCTTTGTTTCTTTTCATAAATAATTTTTTTTAAATTTTAAATTGTAGTGATAATTGTGATTAGAAGTTCAAGATGAGAAATTTAATTGAACTAGTTTATTATGTTTCTTTATATGTGCTTACAGAATACAATTGAAATCATTTTGTTAATTGATATGTTTGAATTTTTCAAAATATTCAATGTTTACGAAACGCACGTTTCTTCTTTAAAAAAAATCCTGTTTTCCTCTAATCATTAATACAAAGAATTATGTATAATTAGCGTTGAAATAAGAATACTTGAAATAATTGGTTGTTTATTATCTACAACCTGTTTCATAACTTATTTGCCTTTCAGGAATTGTTATGATATCGAATAAAGGCGTTTGTCATTTTTGAAAATAAAGATGAGATGGTATTGTTATTTCATTCTAGCATTGTTTTGTTTGATAAAACAATTATTTTGATTTAAATAAGTGCCTCTGTAGAAATCAGCATTAAAATGTATAATAACGTTTCATATTCTAACGAATGTCTTTTATCATTGGATCAACAAATCGTATCTGAGTTTATTTTAATTATTAGGGAAAAAATGCATTTTATTCTTTTCTTACTTTTATAAACAAAATTATCATAAAATTATATGAGAAAACTTTGGTTTTAATATTATGTTATTAAATAGATATACGTTTTGTTTTAAAAAAAGTCCGAAATGTTAAATATGTCAAAGGAAAAGTAAGAAAACCCCTCATCTATTTCAAACTGGTATATTATTTTAACATGAATTAGATCCATTTTCATTTTAAATATATTAATTTAGAGTCTCAATGGAAAGCATAAATCAAAATTTTATGCTAAAGAAATAAAACTTACTTTACTTTGATCATACGATAAAAAAGATTGTTTTAGATAATATTTTACTTTTTATTCTCTGTAATACATGTCTAAAAGTCATATATTTTAGAAAAAAAGCTACAGCAGACAGTCTGTAACCACACACGCTTTGACACACCTCATGGACAGCTTTATTGATTATTTTATTGATTGTCATGGAACAACTCTGATCATTCGAAAAGAAAGTGACCATTTTTGTGAGAGAATTACCGTTTACAACTATTTCTGCCGATTCTTTGTTAAACTTTTTCTTTTGGAAATTCGGAAGATTGAATTGGAATGCATTTTGAGTATTTATATTTTTCCATCATAGATCATTTAAATTTGAGATACTTACATGATAAAGTTAGTTTTATATGAAATTTAAGAATACAAGCATGGCGAAATTCGGTTCATTTGACCTTCCTTGTCCTATGTCTATGAAGATGACAATAAGTTATATATCACACATTATCTAATAACGTTTTGGGCATGAAAGAAAAAAGTTAATGAAAATTTCACTCAAAGGAAATAAAAGTGGTTATAGAAACTCTTCAAGATTTTGATTACTTAGTGTTTTATTTATCTATGATATTTCTGTTAGAAAGAGAATTGAATAATAAACTCTCGATTTCATGATATTTTATTTAACAAATTTGTTCATATTCAAGACATTAAGTCATCAAAAAGAAGTTTATAGTTAATGATTTTCGCAATTGCGAATATTTTATTTAATCGAAGTAAATCAAAGCCAAATTTTTGAAACATTCATGTTTTATATTCGCTCAAGTGTCTCTCATTATCTTATCTCAAATTAAAATTATGTGATTATTATTAGTAGTATCAAAATAATGTGCTATATGAGAACTAATCAGTTCTACTTTTTGTATACATTATTCTAAGAAACTGTGATGTGCGTTTTGCTTCCGTCTTCGTACATTATGATAAAGCATAGAAATTACCACAGAATAATATTCATTTTTATGAATCAAATTATTTGACCTAAATTTTGTATGAATGACAATCTTATCTGATCAGATTGAAGTTAATTCTTATTAAATTTAAGTTTAATGAAAGAACATGCAATTGATTTGAATAGTAATATTATAATTAGGAATATAATTATAATTTTAATTTTTTTTAATTATGCGAAAGACTATTTTTCCAAAATTCCATTGAGTTTTGTCGCACAAATCAATATGGCCGATCACACCAAAGATGTAGCTTCTGAAACATTGGCAATCCTTCGTTTATGATGGTTCGCGACAAATGGAAGAAAAAGAAATAAAGTGGATGGTAATTGAAAAAGAAATAAAGTGGATGGTAATTGTTATTCAAGGTTCAAAAATTTAAATCTAATGAAACAATACTCAAAAGCATAATTACTGATAAAAACCTCTTTTGATATAATTCTTCTAGATTTCATTAGGTTTTTGTGACCCCAAAAGACGATATTGCATTGCATATTCATTACCGATTTGCGTATAAGTTGGAACTTCTGAAGCGTTGACAGCAGCAAAGCTCAGATTTTGATGATTCACGCAAATGGAATAAAAAGAAATAAAGATAATAACAACTGGTATTCAGAGGTCTATGCTATTCATTGTTTTGTTTTTACAATTCAAATTTCAATTTTTGGCATTCAAGACATTTGCTTTTTGAGTCAGAACCGATCGTCAAGTGGATGCTTTGAAGCGACTATTAGTCTTAGCCGCAGAGTCTCTCAAGTAAGAGGGGTTAAAAAAAAAAGCCTCACTTATGTTCATTTTCTTGTCAACTTAATTTCCCGCATAACTATTGTCTTCCCAAACCGTTGCTCCAAGCGAGGCATGGCAGCTGCCTCGTCCCTTTCCAACCGACCCCTTTTACATCCCTATTTAAGCCCATTTAGCTGCAACTTGTTTGTCTTTCCGGCCACTTTGGTCCATCGCGTGCCTAATCCCGGTACTAGATTTAATGCGCCCCGAACCCTTTGAGCATCACGAGAATCCTCCATCCCCTACAATGTCCTTCACCCCCTCCCGCATTGTTTAACGCCTCCGAATCACGCCTAATATCGGTTCTCATGTGATTCAGTGGTTAACCGCCCAGTGTGGTCGCTTGACCGCCGGAATGGGATTTATATGAGGTCGAGTGATTTTGGGGAATCGGGACTAGAAGGGGGGGGGAGGGTAGATATTGACTTGGTAGTTTTGATGACTATTTTAGGGTGAGACCTTCACGGAGGAGCTTCAGCTGTTGACGGACAGGTAGTCCCTTTTGGTTTATTAGATATTAGAACGATAGTTGATTTATGATAGATTACTTATGAAGTTGCGTCGAAGTATAATGGCCTTCGATGTTGATTTGTGATTGGATTTGACCTGTCGGATTGAAATGGCAATACTTAAACATATCTTCGTTATTTCATTCCTCGGAAATTCGTTCATTTGCATGAAATGACAGTCCTTTGATTGTCTTTTAAATTTTATTCTCGAACTTGTTTTTCTAAACTTTTTTATTATGAAAAATTTCTGGATTTTAACTCCTTGTTTAATGAAAAATGCTTTTCAGTATTGATCGCCTTACGTTTTTTTTTAAATTTGCTATTAATATATATGACTGGAAATAAGATTAATAAATTGTGTTTACTGATTAAAAATGACTGAGACAAATTCAACTTGACTTAAACAAAGTGTTTTTATTTAGTTTTGCTCAGTTTTAATTTTTTCTTTGATTTTTTACTGCATTAACTCTTCAAAGCATCGATATGAAAAGTGAATAGTAAACTCTGTAATTATGAGCTTTTCCGACAAAATTCTTAGAGGTATTCAGGATAGAAATAAGAATAATTCTCTTTATTTTATATAAATATTTCAACATCACTTGAAAATATTTTATAGGGTATTGACTCTGTCACATATTTTTAATTATCTGCTGTCGGTATAATTCCAAAATGAATAAAATTTCGTTTTAACTACTTGCTTTTATATGATCTTTATATTGCCGTAAGGTGAAAAAATTCTTCAACTGAAAAATTTTTTTATTAGTGTGGCTCATGTATTTGCATATGATGCACATGCATTGTTGGAAGGGCAAAACTAGAGAAGTATTAATTGTTATTATATATTTTTCATTGAAACTGGCATCTGATTTTCTTCCATATTTCTCTTTGAAATTGGCACCGGATATTCTTTTTTATTCTTCATTGAAACTGGGATTTATATTCATCTGTTGGATATTATAATAAGCAATTATTAAGGATTTATTTCTAATACAATCTAATTTTTATTTTTCTGATATTTCTAAGAGTAGTTAAGTAGCAAATATCTAAATTTAACAATATTAGAATGAATTGTTTTCTTATTTTAGAATCTTGATTATCTCGAGTTCTATATCATCTTAGTTATTATCACTGAATTTATTTTTATTTTTTAAATAAAAAAAATCACAGAGGATTCAGCCCTGATTTCAAATAATAACGACACCTAATTTCAAGTTATAACAAAATTTCGCTGATATCATGAACGGATGGCCGGACGAAAAGTTATATTTTCTGAGAACTTTCTCTCTGCTAATTGCCATTAAATTTATTTATCTTTTAAAAATAATTTTATTATTTCTTTTATTTGACATGTACGTATTTTTTATTTGTTTTTGTAAATAATTATTACAGGCTTTTTTTTATATGTCATTGTTCACTCAATTTTAAAGGTTTTTTTATTGTTGTTTATTTATTCAATTGTGGATAGTCAGTTCTTCAAAAATTTTTTCCTGTGTTGTCATTAAATTGTCCAAAGGATTATATTTTATATATCTGATTTGATTTAAGTCCTTATTACACCGTGAGACATATGATTGCGTTTATATTTATTTTTATTGACTGTAAAAATTTTCCTGCTCAAATCAAATAATTAAATGTCTAAAATTTGAAAAACAAAAATAGTATTATTTGTTGCAAATCGTTTCACTTTTTATAAAAATCAAAACGTGACAATAATGTATTCTCATTTTGACCCTTTGGATGTTTTTTAGGTGAAAAAAATCAAGATGTTTTCAAATTTTTATTCGAGTTAATTTATATTTCGATCTCAATTTTTTTTTTCTCATACTTCCAGAATATGATATCTGCAGTTCATATTCTGGTAGCATGTGAAATTTTTTTTCATTAATATATAATATAAATCTTTATAACTATGATATCTTCATTAATATAGTGTCGATTCTAAGTATTTTAATATCCATTATTATTCTTAAAATGAAATGGCAAAAAAGCATTGTTTTTGTCTTGTTGAATTGTTGAATTAACATGAATAACAAAGATTGAATTTCTAAATGTAAAAAGTGGTAAGAAATATTATCTGTAGCCGTAGGATTATATGTTAAATTAAAAAAAAACTGAATTGATCCCATAAAATGTTTTGAATTGCGTTTTATTTGAAATCAAAAAGCACATTCATTGAATATTTGCTATGCATTCATTATCAAGTTAATGTCTGTGAGATATTAAAAAAGAATCGCGAAAAGAAAAGCTTAACTGCCTGAAATATTATCCGGTTTTTTGCTCAAGCAGCAATTACGGTATGTGTGCACATTAGCGTATCATATTTCCATGTTTTGATTATAAGGTCATTATTCGGATGTGACCTCTCTAATATGCAAATAAGAAAGGTCTTTTTGTTGGCACTGTAAACTTGATAAAAGTATTTTTGAAATTCAGACTTATATCATTCTTTTTCAAAAATTTTAAACTACTTACTTAATATTTCTAAAACAGAGATTGAAAACTTAATTTGTCTGATTTAATTGAGATTTTTTTAAAAAAAAGTTTCTTTTGTTGTGTCTCGAATTAAAATAAAGTCAAAGCTTTATTAATTTTGTGTGTCTTTGAGTAATGTGGATATTTAAGTTGTAAAATATCTTTTTCTTAATTGAAATCTGCATCTGATAGTGATATATTATCTTATGTGAAGAAAAATTGATTTTTCCTTTCTATTCTTTTATGTATTTGGTACATAATAAGAAATAAAACCGGATTTTAATATTTTCTGAAAAATGTTTTGAAATTATGATGGTATTAAAGCTTGTTGGAAAACAGTAGCCTTTGTTGCCTCTTCCTATTTTTGATGTTTCGCATTTTAACTAAATTACCTATCTTCAGTTTTGATTGTTTTTGAAAAGTAAGATTTTTTTAATACCATTTTCATCAAATCCAAAACAATGATAAGGAAATAATTTATTTTGAAAATTCAAAAAACAATTTTTTCGTTTTAAATTATCGTTGTGAATGCATGATATTTCTTGATCGTAATATATGTATATATTTCGTATAACAGGGAATTATAAATGTTATTTTTGAATTGTTGGTAATTTCTTGCTTAACCCTTTAAAGGGCCATTTTTTTTCTAGTCATATTATGTTAAAATATTTTTAGGCTTGAAGTTAGAATAAGAAAAGAGATTCATTTAGCTTATTAGATCAATTTAATTTGATTAATTCATTAATTTGGTTCATTAATAATTAAGTTACAAATCAAGGCACATCATTTTGTCTGAGATAAAGAACTGAAGCATCTAAGTTTCTGACTTACTAAAAAAAATTGTCAGAACTTATGCCAACCTACATAATTTCATACAAAGGTTGATAAATTTGGTGGGAAGCATACTTCCCACGGCCCTAGAAAGCGTTAAAAAAATTTTTTTTTCATCATGGCGTGAATTTTTTCCTTTTCTTAAATGTTTGTGATTAAAAAAAATTTTTTTTTTAAATTTTTATTTATCTTTTTATAACATAACTCAAATTTTGTTATGTATATATCAAAAATATTATTTAAATTTTAACACTAATTGCATCTTTTTCTTAATTTTGATCCCCTCCCCCTTAAAATTATGTTAACATAACATAACATTTAAGCTAATATCTATTTTTTGGTACAGCATTTCTTAGTCAATAAAGGTAAAATATCTTGTTCATTTATGTGAGCATTGAAATCAGTATTTAAATATAAGCTAGCCTTGTGTATAAATTCGTAGTAATATTAAGGTAAGTATTATTACCATATTCGACAGTTAAACGAATAGAAATGGCGTGTTATTTTAAAGAAAATTGATCAGTTTAAAGATCATAAATGTTCTGTTTGAAAAGGTTCGACATATTTCTGCCATATAATTCAACCTTTCAAAAATTATGAGCAACTATTTATCTTTGTCCTGTTTGCGAAAATTGCAACTGGGGTAAATATTGGCGTTCGAACTTAGATTGTTTATTCTGTGAAATATTCCGTTACCACTTAAGCTCAATGACTTGATAATTTATGGATTTGATTCTTGTGTTAACTGTAAATTCAACTTTATGATGCAGATTTAAACTATTATACTGTTATGGAGTTGTTGTAAAATACAACAATAAGATGGATGCTTAACTCCTTGCATTAACTGAAATATCAATTTGCAGAATCTAAATTCCTATTTTTGTTTAAATTTTTAAATATTTTTTATATTTTTTTGTTTTCAGAAACTGACTGAAAATGTTCAATTTGCTTTATCCTCCCTTTGTTAGGTCTCTTACCCTATTTTTTTAAAAATTTTGATGTTGATTTTAAAATTCTGTATTTAGAACTTTTCTCACAGGTTTAGACAAAAGAACACTCTTTTTTCTGTGATATGCCGCTGGTTAATTGAAATTAATCGAATTTTATCTGTTAATTACAGAAACTAATTTCTTAGTTACTATAAAAGATCTCCAAATATAGTAAAACTGAATAATCAACTATGCATGCAATTGTTGTTATTTGGTTAAAAATCGTTATTATAATTGAATATATATGCAGTCTGTTATCTAATTTATTATTATTATTATTGAAAAATTACAATGAACAACATACATATACATATCCAACAACATACATATCCAACATACATATAACAACGTGCATTTCTTCGTATGTTCACTGCAAGTACACCCTTTTATTATAAAACAAATTAGGGTTTTGCCTATAACAAGCTGCTCGATTTTTCGTAAAATCATAATCGTCGAATCGGATAAATAGCAGAAAATCGCAACTTCTGCACTTCAAGTGCTTGAGTTTCTAGTTCTGTTGCTATAAATTAAACTTCGATCGGAATGTTATATCTTAATAAGTCAAAAGTATCTTAATTGAACAATTCTGTGGTAAAAAAGTAACCTTGACTATGGTTTCCAATTTGTTCGTTTTTTGAATACACAAGAATTTCATTTTCATGACCACATTAACTTGAACAGTTAATTAAGAATGCAATGGAATTTAGTTTTGTCCTTTGGTTTTTTTTTTAAATAAATAAACTTTAAATTTATCTTTGATTTAATTTCAGACCTATTTAATTTCAGACTCAGAAACTGACACCTTTAAGTTTCTGGACCATAGCTTTTTTCTTTCCAATGCAATCTTAGCTTAAACCAGGGCTAAGCATTGTTTCTTAAGTGGAATAGGGACTATCTATTTATTCTTTAGTTTTCCCACACATTTATGGCTTCGTATTCTGCACTCTTGAAGAAATCCCAGCTCTTATTTCTTGCAGTATTTTTTGTTTCCTCTTATTAAGTATACTGTTTAGAATCATTTCAAAGGTTTGGCTTTGTACTTGTAAGGTTTCATTTTACAGCTGAGTCGTACCGGAAACTACCGTTATTAAAATTTCTATTAGAAAAATGAAAATTGAACCGATTCTTATTTGTGTATTGTGAATTAGAAATATTTTCTAGTTCTTTTGTTTCTATTGTTGCCATTTTATTACCATTCTGCTATTAATACTACTATTTTTGAAGGAATTGAAACTGTAAAGTTAGGAATAAATGTGGAAACCACGAACAGTTAATATATTCATATAAACATATACAAATATTTTGAATTTTTTTAGGAATGTGGAAACCACGAACAGTTAATATATTCATATAAACATATACAAATATTTTGAATTTTTTTAGGAATGTGGAAACCACGAACAGTTAATATATTCATATAAACATATACAAATATTTTGAATTTTTTTAGGAATCTAAAAACGATATTTTCCCGCATCGAATTTACTTTATTTCCGATAGAAAAGTGATTATGTATTTTTATTTTAACATGTAGTTGATTTCTTAATAAAATGTTTTATCCTTTTCCAGCAAAGCAAATTTTACAATATTCCGCCACTTATTTTATATTCTGAATTTAATTAGAAACCTTTAATACATTTTTTAACTGGCGAGTTTTAATTACTTGAAGAATAAAGAAACGAATAATTCGAACGTTTAGATAATTCACAATATTATAAAGCATAATTTTATTGTGTGTAATAAAAAGATTATTTCTTATGTAAATACTAGTTTGTCTTATAATCTAAGTGTGTCGTACATGGCAAAGTCTGTATGAAGAGTTTTATTAGCCACATTGCATGAAAAAAGGGAAATGAACTTTATCATAAAATGATAAAATTATTTTATCTGATTGATATTTGAAGTATAACCTTCTCTTTGGTTATTAAAAAAAATACAGATATTGATAATAATGGTGTACTGATATGAGTGCTAAAGTTTTAGTTTCTTTCCTTTGAATTTTGTGGTAAATATTGTTTTGAGCAATTATTTGCTACTGGCCAGACAATTTTTGTCTAAAATGTAATTAGTTTCTCTTGTAATATTCTTTTGGTTGTCGTGTTCTTTTTTAAAAGAATAATTAATTTGCTTAAGGAATAATCATAAATTCTTCATAATAAATCTTCTTCCTAATATAATAAATAATATAATATTGTAAATACTTTCATTAAAAGAATAATTTCTGCAAACGTTTGATTGATAGTAGCGTTACAATTAATTTCAAATATTTTTTGTTATTTTCCAACTATTTTTGGAGTTAATACATGCATAAAAATGTTCTAACAGACAAAAGGCTGTCTTAGTGTGGCTAGCCCAAATATCTGTTTTCTTCGGAAAAAGGGTTACGGCGAAACGATTCTCTCTCACACATTCTCTTGCAAATCTGTTTCGTGAAGAGAGGCGACGATTCTCCTTATGGTTGAGTGCCGCATATTTCCATGTGTAAAAAGACCCCCCTGCCCGAAATCCTGGAAATGAGAGAAGCATTCAGATTCCCACAATAGAAAGGGCGCGCGTGAATGCTCGACCTTCCCTGTCCTCGAATGTGTAATGGACACGGAACGACGCGAAAAAAACAATGAAAACAGCATCGCTTAACCCCTTCCTCCCCAGAATACAAGGAACGTTGTAGAGCCGTTACCTTGACTACCGCATCCAGCAGGTTGTTCTTCGTGCCCGTTCTTGTCTTGAGCGGACAATTCGGGGATGTTTATTGGTTTAATAAATAACAGGGAGTCGAGCTGTAATTCTAGCCTACCAGTGTGCATGATTAGCCGTGGACCAAGTGCAAAAACAACACCGAACGCTGCGATTATTGTATTCTTATGTGGCATTGTCTTTCGGCGAAATGGCGCGGAATTATGCATGCACGCCATCTGATGCACGAACGTCAGAAAAACGCCAGCCGTCATTGGATGGATGGCTGTCCAATTGGAAAACGTCGACCGGAATGTTTTTCGAATTCTTTTGATGGATTGCCCGATTGTAGTTTATAGCACCGCCTTCTTTTCCATAGCCTCGATTTTCTGGGGATCACGTGGGAAAAAAGGTATTTCGGAAGCAGCAACAAGAAAGTGGCGTCCCCCCCCTTTTTTTTTCTCCTTCTGTTCTATTGCCTTTTTGCCTCTTTTCCTTGTTGCGTACTTACTTAGGTTCTGTGTGTTTTGCTACTGGCCATCCATATGGATGAGAGAGGTTTTTAAGGCCAGCAGTGGCGGATATCTAAATACGGAAACAGGAATTTAATATGAGTCATGGGAAGAGATCTATGGTTTCATTTATCTGTCTTTGTGATGACGAAGGTGTCCCGACGTTTGTCATTCTGACACCATTGAGCGACAGGTTGACTTTTAATGTGTGAAGAAAAGTTGTTGACGGAAGTGATACGCCACTGCTTCTGATTTGCATTGCAGAAGAGTGATCACGTATAATGACTTCCACAATAGCTCTTAAAAATCACACCTTCAGAATGTTTCGAATGAAAAATTCGACCTTGTGTCTTTTTCCTGTTTGTTTTCTTACTTCGTGATTTCTTTCTTATTATGTTTATTGTTGGAGTTTTAAACAGGAATTTCGAAATATGGAAGTCATTCAGATTTTACCGTTTATTTATTCAATACGAAATAACAAAAGCCTTTTTTTTTTCTTTAATAAATTTAAACAGAGATTGAGTTATTAAAGATATTAATTGGAATCGAATCGTTTGATTGTGATGTGAGTAAACATTGGCTTTGCGTTTCATGCCTACATTGAAGAATTTTCATTAATTTAAATTAATATAAACAGGGGAAAAAATACCAATTCTGTTATATCTGAATTGCTGTATCCATATATAGCGAAGATATAAATTATTGCAGTATATTGTTGTTTGGAATATATTAAATTGATGCTTTGGTTAACCACGAAATGCTTAACAGAAATGAATAAAAATTATATTGTCATCGACCGACTAATGGATGTCTCTAGTGTTTTTAAAATCATTTAATGTAACATAGTAAATATTTGAATTCTCTATATTTAAATTTGAAATCTTTAAAATCCTCGTTATTTGAACGCAAATAATCTAAAAATTTGTGTAATCCTTTCTTAAATTAAAAAACAAGCAGAAAAAAATTATTGAAAATTTGCACATTTTGCAAAGGAATTTGAAGTAAGTTGTAACGTAAAATACTGATTAGCGCATTTTTATCAAATCATTTTATTGATTTTTGGTACTATGATGTAAATTTATTGAGAAAGATAATTATAGCTCTTAAATATAATGTTGAGAATTAGAACAGTGAAAAGAATTATGTAGAATTTTCATAAGTTGGGAATGTACAAAAATTGTCCATTGTCAACTTAAGTCCTTTCATCAATTTGCCATATCTCTCTTCAGTTTATATCTTCAAATTTTTCAGCTAAATACTACAAATGCTGCCTTTCTTCTGCATATATCATCGTTCATTTTACCCCTCTTGCCAGTCCCTCGGGGGGGGGGGACCTCGAAATGAGGATGAGATGCTTCCGGCATGGTGGTTGGATCTCGCCACCCTGGAGGGTACACTAATAGGTGGGGGATCTGGCTCCTCCCATCGATGACGGGACGTACTTCCTTCGGGGAGGGTTGTACCATGGCCGGTGACGGCCCTTAGGACTCAACCACAGTTCCCGCCAATTGCTGTTGCGGCGGTCCGGTCATTCAGTTTTATGGTTTAAATCCGTGTGCCTTAGGGCGGGGCGGAGAGTTAGATGGTTGACTTACCCCTCTTGCCATAGTTAGGCCGATGCTTATATAAATGTTTTTATAGACACTACATATTTTTAAAATTTCATTTTAGAACCGTAAGGTTGCATCTTACCAAGCATCATGCAATTCTATAAACTAGTGGTCTCTGTGATAGGAATTCGTTATTCTTTCTCTAATAGTAATGTAAATACTAATTTTAATAGAAGGAAAAACAATTTTTTAAAAATAGCTGTAACAATTAAAGTAAAATATAAATATTTGAGAATTATCTTTTAGAATCTATAATAAGCACTAATACAGACACAACATCTTACAACGTTAGATGTAAGTGATTTCTTTACGGAAATTTAATTTTATTTCTACAGAGATATTAAAATTTAAAAAAATACCTAATTTTTTTTAAAGGGGAAAAAAAAAAGAATCAAAATCAAAATTGGATCAAATCTATCTCTGCGATGAGTGCATTTGGGGATTTTATGTAGGTTTTAGGAATTCCTATAGAAATCTGCATTTACCCCTCCCCTTTCTTCTGCGTTTGACATTCATTTGATGTCTTTATTATAAAGATCCCTCTTTGAGTCACAAATTTTCGTGAGCAGAGGAAAATTATTTGCATTATATCTTCTTTATATGTGAAAGCATGGCAGTTTAAGTGTCAGGACCAGTCAAACGGGTGTTTAGCATGTGTTTAGGAAACGGAAAAAAAGGGCGAAATTCGAGCTTCTCATGCTATATTACTCTTTCACGCAGTCGTTATTATTCATTTTTTTATATGCTTGACGTTCAGAAAAAAAAAATTAATAAAATGACTCAGTTTAAATGGCTAAAAAAACAGTCAGAAGTTGCCTACAAAAAAGAACGAAAGCTTTGTACTACTGTTCCAATTGGCTGGGGATGTGGTTCTCTTTTCATTGTTGTGTGTCGGCGTGCGTTTACCGTACCGGGGATCGTATTTTATAGCATTCTTGTTTGCTGAGAAGATTGGAGGTATAATTGCCTTCGATTAAGTTATTGCATAGTCATGAAGCTACTTGCATGTTTCTTGTGTTTGGAATATGTTTTTAATGCCTTGTCAACTTTTGACAGAATAGTTGTCGAAAATTTAATGAAAGATCAAAACACTACAATTAACAATATTTTGCAGATTAAAGAAAGACGTTTTATTTGATACTGATTGTTTTTAGTATGTGATGCATTTTATTTGCTATGATAAATCGAATTGGAAATAAATATATGCACTATATTGTGTTCTTTACCATTGTATGTGTTCGGATTAAAAAAAACACACATTATTATTAACCGCTTTTTATTGCTATTTCTTTATCTTAAAAAAATATTTTCAGCATTTTTTTTAAAAATGGAAATGCGTGAAATGGCATAGCGTTTAGTTAGAGAACTTTGTTAAAAATGAACTTTTTGTTCATTTTTATGTTTTTAGTTACTATTAAATCAATAGGAAGGAAAAGGCGTTTAAATTTTTTAAAGCTTGTAAACAAAATAATTTGTTTCAGAGAAATAGACGCCTCTTTAATTGCTACAATATTTTGTTTTTGTACAATAAGTTCTTTCTGTAAAAGCTAGTTAGTTTTTTTTTGGGGGGGGGTTCTGTTTTAAATTCAATTAATAATAATAGTTAATAATTCAAGATAATTTTAATCGATGCCGATTATCGATACATTTCTTTAATTCATTATCATAACTGAGTTTAAAAAAATTTAATAATAAAAATAAATTGGCGAGTAGCTCGGACTAACTAGAAGTGAAATGAATTTCTCTCTATAAATATCTTGTAATCAAAGATTGATCAAATAGTACGACACAAATTCTGGCATATTCGAAACAATGATTTTTATTGAATATAGATTCACTGTCTTTTTTTTTATTATCATAACCGAGCTTTACAAATTTTTTAACTAAAAAATTAGGTTTTATGTCAGAAGATTGACCGAATAGTACATTTAAAATTCTGGTATATTCGAAACTATAATTTTTATTGAATATAGATTCAATATCTTTTTTTTCTCTTCATGTGTGTCAAAATAGATAATGCCAATTTTATATTTCTTCATTTTAAAAAAGAGACAACAAAATCAGAACCTGCTATTATCGTATGAGCCAATATAAGAGATTATACCATTTTATAGGCTCAATCCTTGAATTGATAATAACACAGATTTCTCAGAACTAGAGTTAGTGTGCTGTCACCAGACTTGTTGATACAGCGAATGTGTAACCAACCCTATCCATCGCTGGAGATGTGGACCGATAGCGTGCCATCTTGAAAATGACTTCACGCGATATTGGTCGTATAGCCGCGGGGTGTCCTACCTATCTGCCACGGATGAGAGATAAGGTCTTATCGGAGTCTGCGATCTTGTCCTGTCTGGGGTTGGGGATACCTCCGAAGATTAACGATATCCTAAAACGATCTCTTTTTGTTTTGAATGATTTTTTTTATTTGACTTAAAAAATCAACCAAAAAATATCTTTTTTTTTTCCGAGGCTAGCATTAATTTATATACTGACATTCTAGCTATGTTTTTGTTGTTGGAGGTGATGAAAATCATGTCTTTTGTCTTGTCGTAACGTTTTGTTGATGAGATGTTGACGAAATCGGACAGGAAAAGATTGATTCTCTCGTTCTGGGCATTGCTTAAAAAAAAAAAAAAAAAAAAAAAAAACGACATTGGCTTTTGTTTATTTAATTCTTCATTTGAAAAGCAAGCTTATTTTATTAAGTGAATTGGGAGATTATTTTATTAAGTGAATTTTTTTTAGACCTTCAGTTACGGATAATTATTAGAATGCAGGAAAAAAAATTAAATATTTTTTATTTCTTAATTTTTTCTTTTTTGTATAAAATACAATTACAGTAATTGATATTAATTTTATCTCTAATTTTTTTTTAAATTTATAAGCTTAGAGTGTATGCATTATTTTAAAGATATGCCTGAATTAATTTATAATAGGAGAAATTGTAGTTTTGCAAATGTTCCGTGTTTTTCTTTCATTTAAAATGTTGATGATTTTTAATTATTTAAAATTATTTATTATAATTTGAAAGATGAGCTGAAAGATGATGATAAAGAACAAAACTTCTTAAATTATTTTGATTCGAAATTTTTTTATAAGTGATGAAAAGTTTTACCATCTCATTTATGTCGGGATAAATTCGCAAGGAGTCCATAGTTAAGTTATAAATAATAAAATAAACCATTGATTAATAGTAATTAAAAGGCTGTTCAATTAAATAATAATTATTAAGCAAATTTCATCAAGTTTTTTGATGAAATATATAAAATAATAATTTTTTATATAAATGAAATATATAATTTCAATAATATAAAATATTTCTTTAGTAACTTTCTTAACAGACATTGAAAATTCTGAAATCAGACAACTCTGCAAGAGTCTTTTGGACACCCACTATCTTTCAACATGATTAATAGTTAAAGAAATATTAATCTAGATCTATTATTCTTTATTTCTTTTAAATATTACAAGTTACATCATAATTTTTTATTTATTTTTGAAAGCTAAAACATATTTTTCAAACAAGCCACATTTACTTAACAATTATTTAAATTCAAATATAATGATGTTGCATAATAAATATCCAAAATCGGTATTTCAAAAATAATCAATTTATATAATTAATTTTGCTTTTTTTAATTAAAAAATATGAATTAAGAAAAAACCATTTTTTATTTATTATACTTTCTAACTCAAATAATATATTAGAAAATGAATGGAGAAATAATTAAATTTCTTTTTAAAAATTCATATCTTGAAAAGATGTTTTTCAATCGTCTTATTATAATAATTAAAAATAAATATATTTTAATAAAAATTATGTATAATTAATAATTTTTTATTCTGTGTCTGGATCCAGAGTTTTAATAAAATGAAAAATATATTTTTATTCGATTTTTTTATTTAATTTTTTGATGAGGTTGGACGTTATGTTTTAAAAACGCTCTTTTTCAACGTGTTTAATTATTTATATTGGATTTTTCATATTGCTGTTATACAATCGTTGTGTGATTTTATTTCGTAAGGGAGATTGAAAAATATTTTAAACCGTATTACATTTGAAGTTTTTAGTTGTCTTTTTTTAGAGAATGAAATCACTAATTAAAAATTAATTAGCATTTCTATTTTTCAATTTGTACATCATAAGTTTCGTCATCATTCACTCAAATGTCATTTATTTTAAGCCATTTTAATTTTGTTTCGAGTGTAAGATTACAAATTA
Organism: Argiope bruennichi; assembly: GCF_947563725.1. NCBI lineage: Eukaryota > Metazoa > Arthropoda > Arachnida > Araneae > Araneidae > Argiope > Argiope bruennichi. The sequence continues at coordinate 45,578,181 of NC_079158.1, forward strand.
ATCAGTTTGAATTACATAAAAATAAGTGGATATAGGAACGGATTTAAGTTACAATGATCCAAGTTTTATTTTATTTATATTTTAGAAATTAATGTTTTACAAACGATAATGAATTATTCCAAGACAAAAATGTTATAATGTTATCATTTTCGAGATTAGTTTTAACTTTTTTTAAAAGTGACTTAACACCTCTGCAAATTTAATTCATCCGTTTCTTATTATTTACTTCCAGATATTTCTTATGCTATTACAAATTTATAAATTTATTTTTATTTCAGGATAATTTTTTTATATAACTCTAAAATATTTTAAGAATCTTCTTTTATTATAAAAAACTTTGTAATTGATAATCAGTTAAAATGAATTTAATTTCCATCTATATCTGAATTCCTATTTATTTTATAAACATGAAATTAACACTTTTCTTTGAATTTTTGTTGACTAACTGCATGGATATTAACAACACTGTTAAAAAATGTTATTGAAAAAGAGTTAGATTTGTTTTATATTATCTTACAACTGAATTAGGTGAGGTAACTTTTTGTTATTGACTCGAAATGTATGTTTGCTAACTGTTTTGCTATAATAATTATATTTACACTTGTGATAATATAAATGAATGTGAATATTAGAGTTTTAAGGGATCGTGAAACATTTTATGTAAAGGCATTTCTTTAATAATATTCTGAGAAAAGATTTAGATATTATAATTTTTGGAAGTTGAAATTCTCTTTAAGAAGAACTACAAATCCATGACAAACTTTTTTAAGGGAACTAGTTGAAATTTATTTCATGAAATTTCTGTTGAATTAGTAATGAAAGGACTAATATATTGTGGTATTATAAAATGCGTTTGCAGAACTCTTTATTGAATAAGATTTAATTTATTGAATTAGATCAATTCATATACAAGTGTTCAAAGATTAGCTTTTCAAAATTTGTATATGAATTGATATAAAAGGCACGCGGAATAATTTGAGCAAATTTGTATATTATGAATTCGTGAGTTGAGATTTAAGAGTTATTTTTCATTTATAAAGACTGAAAATAGAATAAAACCTCTAATAAAAATATAAAGTTACTATCAGGTTTAAAGGCCCAGATTTGAAAGCATATAAATTGTTTGCTTTGGATATAATGTCATTTGTGTTAAGTCGGAGACAGACATTAAGCTTCAGCTTGTTCCTTTAAGAAGTTTGTCTTGAATTTGCAGTTCTTCTTAAAGAGAGTTTCAATTTCCAAATATAATATTCAAATCATTATCAGAACATTATTAGAGAAATGATTTTGCATTCATTAACTTTTGAACAAATTTGTATGTTATGAATTTGCGGATTCAGTTTGAATAGTTACTTTTCATTTATAAGGACTGAAATAGAATAAAACCTATAATAAAAAGATAAAGTTGTTACGAGGTTTAATAGTTCAGGTTTGAATACATATAAATTGTTCGCTTTGGGCATGCTGTAATTTGTGTTAAACATAAGCAGGAGACAGACATTAAATTTTTTTGAAAATAGGGGGAAAAAAAACTTGTATCAAGAATTGATTCTGGCACGCAATAGGATGTTCCTTCCATTCAGTATTTAATAATAATAATAAAATGAAATCTTTTTTTAAAAGATATTAATAAAAAATAATTTAAAAAAATCTTTATATAGTTTTATATTGCTGCAAATCTTTAACTAGAGGTTATTAACTTACATTCAACTGTAAATTAATAGACTTTTAATTATAAAAAAAACTCAACTATAAACTAATAGACTTTTAATCATATAAAAACCCAAACATTATTATCCATTACATTCCAAATTCTCAAAAGAAGATATAAATAATTTACTATCACTAAACCGTTTTTACTAACTCTTATCTAATCCTGATCCTTGCTGAATGACTACTATTAATTAAATGACATCCAAATCCGGCGTCATAAAGCTAATGATAACCATCAGGTGAATCATAATAGTTCTTATGCTATCTTTTTCCAAGTCTGTATTTTACTGCCATCTTTGTTGTGCAGCGCAGCAATCAATCCTCGGCGAGCACGAAATTTCCATAAAATGCGCTGGCCATCAGAGCAAAGGAATTACTTTAATTAAAAACTTTCTCTTGGTCGTGAATCAAGCTCTCTCGAGGGACCCGAAATACTGAACTTTTGAAATTTGTCCCCCTGTTCTTCCTGCGGGAAATGTGCAGAGAATAAATTCGCTTTAATAAGCGCAATTATTTCCATTAAAAATTTCGACTCGATGCCCGAGATCTTACTTTAATGGGCAAACCCCTCTTTTAAACTGCGTCATCTTCTTTGGATTGAAAGTATTAAGCCGGAAGGTTCATCTACCGACGCTGGATTGGAGGGTGAGCTGCGGGGTGATAGCGTTCGTTGAAATGTTTTGGGCTTTTGGCTTTGTGAGGATCCGTCTGTTGGTGAAAGGTTTATAGAATTTTCATGTGGGTGCTTACAATAATAAAAGATATTAGATGATGACTTAAAAAATTATTATATGAATTATTTTAATGCGATTTATGGTGATTAATAAATAAAACGTGCCTTCTTGACAAAATGTCCATCTTTGAAGATTACCTACATTACCTACTAGACACTCGTTAAAGTGAAAATAAGATCTTTGCTGGAACAACAGCAACTTTTCTCTTACGCTTAAATTAAATGTTGTTAATTTATTTTTTGATACAAGAATCACATTAATACAATAAGCAAACAACAAATTATTTGATAGGAACAACATCCATAAAAGTGGAAGGAGAGGGGAAAAGAGTAGGGAAAATAAATGAGAGAAACAGACTTTTGAACTTTAACTATACAGAAAGCACCAATGCGCGCATTACCTTGTTAAAATACGGAAAACGCTTGATTCCACACTTTAACGGAGCAAATCACTTAATCTGCAGATGAGTTAGGTTATCTGCTCATTAATGGTAAGATGATTAACTTAATAAATAGTAAATATAATGTATTTAAAATGATGTTAATTATTAATATTAACAATGAATTTGTCACTTTGCTAGAAGAAAATGATATTTCAAAATTTATACTGTAACTGAGATTTTTCATCATTTTTATTGTTTGGAATAGTTTTTAGAAAATGGATCGGTTTATGGCTTGTTTTTAAATTTTTATCAGCTTCTGATTAAAATCATATGCGCAATAGCGTTGTGTGTCTTTACTGTTGCGATCGCTAGAGACTGCTTGTGTGTTTTATATTGCATAAAAATCTATTTGGCACATCCTTATCATTTTTTAGGCATATAAAAATATTAAATATGATTCCAGAGACTTTTTATTAATGATATCTGTTTTTCTGACAATATCTGACAATTTTTATTAACGATATCTGTAAAATTCTTAAGTATTGACTTAAGAATATTATTAAAAATTAATAAAATATTAACTTTTGTATTAAAATAGCTATAAGTAAATAGAAAATTAATTTATAATAATGGGTGTTCCAAAATGAACGTAAAATTTGAATTTACTACCATTCGTGTAGTAAAGTGTTGGCAACTCTATTAAAAAAAAACTATTTGACAATTGATGGTTTAGGGTTAGTAAAAATGGAGTGTTACACGATTGAACAATATGTTTTCATTGTTGAACGATATTTCAAAAATAATGAAAATCTGGCGGACACGGTATGAAATTTTGAGAATTGGCTTCCTGGATCGTGTGATTTAACACCATTTGATTTCTTTTTTTTTCGGGGGAGGGGGGGGGTATTTGAAGTGTCAAAGGTCTATGCTAACAAGCCTGCAAGCAAGCGTGCACTGGAGGATAAATTCAACGTTGCATCAACGAAATTCAGCCACATTTATGCGAAATGGTCATGGAAATTTTCGACAAAAGAGTGTGTAGGGTTCAGAAAAGACATAGAGGCCATTTGTCCTATTAGTTATTCCATACATAGTCTTATTATGTGTACTTTTACAATTCAATAAAAATATTACCATTTTAAGAAAAAAAACTGTGTTTCTTATTTAATTCAAATCTTGCGTTAACACATTTTTCTATCGTGTAACGCTGTATTTTTACTAACCCTAAACTTTCAGCTGTCGAATGGTTTTTTTTAATAGTGTTGCCAACATTTTACTGGATGAATGGTGGCAAATTCAAATCTTGCTTAATTTTGGGACATCCTTTAATAATAGATTATTATTTATTACAAAAAATATGGTTTTAATATATTTTTTCTTCCTGAAATTACCTCCTTAGAAATTCAAAAATACTTTCATTCACCCTTTTGTGTTTTGAAATTATAATTAATAACGAAAACTTTTTATCTCTTATAAAATGCATGTTATTTGTATTTTGTTTGTTATGATATTATTCCTTTTATTGCCAACCGAAGGTGCATAAACTTCCTTCCAAAACATTTCTGGTGCAGATCTCTTTTGTTCCACGGATAAATCAGGCACCTCGTTTTGGAGATTGAATAAATCTAATGAGTATGACGGGAAGTGAATTGTCTGTATTGCTTCTGGTTGCGGTTATTCCGATACCTTGGCACACTGCCCAAAATATGCCGCTTAATATACCATCATTCTTTTTTTCCTTGCTTGGATTCATTTAAGTTTCCTTTTTTTTTTTTACCTTTAATATTCTATCGTTTTATTTTGAATAAAGAGATAAAAACTACCCATTTTTTGTGTTTTAGTAATTAACATGAGGCCAAACTACTTGCTGTTATTTAATATTTTTTTTATCTTTTTGATGCCAACGCTGATAAAATTATTTGATGCTGTATTGAAATAATAAAAAGTAAACAAGTGCGAGACTTTTGCTTTTATTAAGATGATTATTATTTTATTTTTATAGTATCGAAAAACAAAACACAAATGCATAAAATTCTCCAATTTATTATAATCGATGATAAACAACATATTTAAATACTTTTAAGTTCTCGCATTATATTTGCTAAGTTATTAACCACGCAGTTTCAATAATTATAGTATTCATTTTTTTTAACTGAATATTGAAATGTCATAGGACAAGTATTGTGCAAGTCATAAGTTAATAATTTTGAATTAATAGCTCTAATTTTGTTGTTATTATCTACTTATGTTGATATTACTACATTTATCTGCAATTTTTACAAATTGCCATTACTTAAATTGAATTCTTCTCTCGATTCTCTGCTTTAAATAATTTTCATTTGCTTAAATTTTTATGGAATTAAGCTCAAAATAAATATCTTAACAATGCAAGGTGGAAAATCTTTATCTTGAACAGCATATTTCTGAATATATTTTGAGCATCAAACCATCCTAACGATACAAGATGGGAAAACTTCCGATTGAACAGCATATTTCTAAATATATTTTGAGTATTAAAACATCCTAACGATACAAGATGGGATATCTTCCTCTTGAACAGCATATTTCTAAATATATTTTGAGTATCAAAGCATCCTAACGATACAAGATGGGAAAACTTCCGATTGAACAGCATATTTCTGAATATATTTTGAGCATCAAAACATCCTAACGATACAAGATGGGAAAACTTCCGATTGAACAGCATATTTCTAAATATATTTTGAGTATTAAAACATCCTAACGATACAAGATGGGATATCTTCCTCTTGAACAGCATATTTCTAAATATATTTTGAGTATCAAAGCATCAAATTGTTTGAAAAATGACCGAGGAACTTGTAATTTTATTTTTTATACTTTAAATAATATTCCCTGTGTTCATGCATCTCAAAAACATTTAGTATACCAGTTTGAAGGGGGGGGGGATCTTGTTCTTTTTGTAATGAAGTCTTTAAAAAAAATTAATATTGAAAGCAATTTTAGTCCTTACTTTCCATATTAATTTCATTTACTTTGCCCCCTAAAGTTCTATTCAAAATTTCTTTTCAGTATATTTTCTACAAATTTTGCTGTTATTACCGACACGGTATTTGAAAACGAACTGTTGCACCCCCGCCAAAAAAATAAATTCAAAAACTTAATATTCCGGCTTAGAAACCAAATGCAAACATACAACGCGAAGAAAAACTACTCTAATTCCGCGTCATTTTGTTCCCGTCTGTGCGTTCGCAAACCACACTTAAAGTTCGTAATAACTATAATTTGAACCGTGCTTACACTAGAGCACTGAGCAGCTTGCCGCACAAAGTAATCGAAATAATAAACGAGGATCGGAAACTGTCTTATTGAATTGAAAGGGTGCTGCACATTGAGGAGTCTTATCGAAGGGTAAAGATTTCCTATAATCGATGATTTGTCAAAGGTAGAGGGCAATTTTGTGCCTTTACCTATAAAATCGATCCACCCTTTTGGGGTCTGAACCCTCTCGGAATATTTTTAAGTTATTCCCGTTCCGATATATGACGAGATCTGGAGCAAGATACTGAATGAGCGCTTTCAATCATATCGATAAAAGTTGCTTCAGAATTGTTCCGATTCGTCAAAAGCCTTTTAACTTCACTTCGGTCATCATCCTGGGTTTCAAACATCTTTTGGAAACTTTTAAATGCTTTGTGTCGGATTGGTGTGGAGTGGGTATTAGAAGTTCGTTTACTGTTTTTAAGTTTGGCGTTTGTTTGGATTTTGATTTAATTTTGATAAAAAAATTTTAGCTCAGTGATAAAACTTGATTTTTTATGTGGACAAATTCCTTCAACATTTTTTCGCATACTCTATAATAAAGGTGTTATACCCCATCTCCCCCATATAAAATTATGGATTTTGAACCGTGCATGTGATGATTGTTTAGAGTTTTATTTTGAGTCGAATACATGAGAAATGTGTGCTTTGTAGTACATTAAAGAAAACTGTACTTGTATATTAGTTAGATGGCATAGGCGAACAACAACTGCGAATTATCGATGCATGTGTTTTTTTTTTATTGAATTTATCGTGCATTTTACTCCGCGAATATCAGAAAATCGGTCATGTATTTTGATATCGAATCGAATATGTATTTTGGACTACTTTTTTTTTTCATCTGATTAAAACCGGCATTGGGCAAAGAACTACAAATACAGTTATAAGATCATGTACCAAATTTCATTTATTTTAATTGGTACTTTTTAGACTCATTTCGTTTACATGTATGCGAATGTGCAGACGATAGATGGTCTACCCCTTGATGGATTTGGTTACAAATTTGACACCATTCTCCATTTTAGATACTAAATTTGTGTGCCACATAATATTTATCTAACGTTTCTTTACGTTTTGTAGTTATTGTGTTACTTGTATTGGAAGAGCCCCGGAATGATAGACTATATCTGAATGTAATTTGTTCAAAATTTGACGGACATTTACAAATTTGGTGTAAAGATAAAGATTCATATATCTATTCATCCGTCCAGTGTTTTTGAGTTTTCATGTTTAGAGACAGAAATACAGACATAGTTCTAAAAATTGTTTTAAGACTCTGAAACATGAATCAGAAGCATCTCATGATCTGATTTTTTTTTTTATGTTTAACATGAATTGATTGAGCTATTTTTTTATAATGAGAAAAATTTCATGTGCATCGCTTTGCCCCCCCCCCTTTTTTTTGTTCATTTTGAAAGATTGTCCTCCCCCATTCACAACCACAAAAAATGTAAAGGTAGATATCAATACTCTTCATTTTGTTTTAAATGGTAAAATAAACATATGAAATCACTTCATTAACTTCAAATATTTTATTAGTGCATGGCTAATTATTATAAATTAATTGAGAAATGACCATTGAAATTGATTATTTATTGTTTTGCTAACTTTTTTCTTATTTTAATTTTTTCTTGTAAATGAGTAAAGTAAGTTCGTTTGCATGTTTTATCGATTCATATTTTTTTCATAAAAAAAGGGTTTCTTCCCCTCCTTAAAATAATTAAAAAAAGATTTAAAAATTTTAGCGACATTTTCAAGTTTGTTTCTTATCCGGAAAGAAATAACTAAAAAAAATAATGTAATTATCACTTTATTCCTTAAATCATTAAATAAACCTAAACCGTACAAAGCCTCTCGTATGCTAGACGATTTTCTCCATCCATATTAGAAATGACGATGTTATCAATAATTAATGATTTAATATATTCTCATCATTAATTTTCAAATTATTTTGAAATATTTATTCAGAATCATATAGAATTACACAAGGCAAAATATACATCGTGCAGTTTCTCTGCCCCCCCCCTTTTTTTTTTGCAAGATTTCCAAAATGTCCCTATAACCTCCATGATGTGCTCGAGTTTAAGTAAACAAAATGCTATTTTTTTTATTACATCATTATTTTTTTATGGAAATGGCGTGGATGTGAACTTGTGTAGCAAATATATTGTTGTTGGAAAGAGATTGCTGATTTTATTTGCAATAAAAGAATGAAATATTGTAAATTGTCCGAAAATAAGGACGTGAAGTCCGAAAATAAACCCCAGAATTTTTTTTCTGAAAAATTGTTGCAAATAATTTAATAATTTTTGGATTATTAGCAACAAAACTTATGTGGATTTAAGAAATGAAATCACTGAGTTTTAATGTAAACAGCATGTGCCAGTGTGTTTTTTTATTGTGAGAAATTATAATCCAAAATATATTATAAAAATAGTAAAGGTAAAAATACTATTTATAATAAATTATAGTTTAATCGACCATTACTAAGTGTAAAAATTCTCTGCTATTTATGATTTACCAAAGTGAGCATTATTATTTTAAAAAAATCATTTGTAATGGTTAAGAACATGACAGAAAATTATATTCCATTTTTCTTTAAAAAGTCGTTTGTTTTTTCTTAATACTGATATTTTGTATGCAATAAAATTAACTTCTCTATTTTAGAATATTTAATTTTGATTCGGAAAAATTGGTTAGATCATTTTTCATTTCAGACAAATTCGTAGCTTGATGAATTAAAATTTCTAAATGATTTCTTTTATTTATTTTTTAAGTATTTTTATGAGCATTTAATATGATTATGAAAGATATAAATAAGTTTTAACTTGCAGTTTAAAATGATTACAAAAATTAATAATGTAATTAGTTAGACTATTTTCCATTTCAGATAATTTCGTAGCATGATAAATTAAAATTTCCAAATGATCTATTGTTTTAATGTTATAATTATTTCATTTATTTATTTTTTAAGTATTTTTATGAACATTTAATATGGTTAACCGTATATCCGTAAAAAAATCATAAATAAGAAAAAGAAACCTCTTTTCTTAAATTGCACTTTAAAATAAGTGATTCTTTTCTAAATTTTCCATAATTAATTGTAGCTTAAAGTGGAATTATTTTTTGTTTAATAATATTTTATACATTATTACCATATCATTATTATCATCATAGAGGCATACCAACATGTGCCTCTTATCTTTTAAGAGAAAAATCATGTTTGTCTGATTACGAACTAATGTTTTTACAATTTATTCCATTTTAATTTGATTGAAAAGCAAACTGAAATATAAAAGTCCTAGACCATTTCTCAAAAATTGCTACTTGCGAACTTCCACGATGTCCTTTTCAAGCAACAACATCAACATCCCTCATAAAGACGCCTAATCAGCTGGCCGCTTCTCGTTATGATTAAATAGTCCCGATTAATATCTTATTACAGAGAGCACTTCGTCTTCTGAAGCATCATAAAGTTTCATATTCCCCTCGATTAAAAATGTAACCACCGAGATATTGACAGAAGTCTTAAGGATCCAGACTGAGTAAATAACCTAATTTCGTTTCGTTTTTCTGCCCAACGATTTCCCATTGCAGAAGGGCAGAAAAATCATAACGAGTTATTAATTCCTATCTCCCCCTCTATTTGCATCGAAACGGTGATTTATGCGATTTTAATGACATCAAATCTCTGCCTCTAATCGCAGCCGCCGACTAACTTTGCTTCCGATGAAAGGATTTCTTTTAAAACGAGCGCCACTGTAATCCCTATCTGATTTTAATTTCTCCATTTTTGCATTTTGTTCCCTGAGTTTTGAGTTTCTGCGATGTTTTCATAAAAGGAATCCCTTTTAAAACGATAGAATTCATTTTTTTTCGAAGGTGTATCAGTAATTCCTTCTTGAATATTTTTATTTCCTATATTGTAGCTGCTGAATATCGAATTGTGTGGTTTTTAAATTATTATTTTATTCAAGTTTATGGTACTAGTGGTGGATTATAGTAAAAATAATAGTATTCTACATTATTTTCTCAGTAGAAAATTATAGAAGTTGAATTAGAAATATTTAAAAAGAAAGTGATGTAACCATTAAAGATTTCTTCCTCAAGATTTTGATGAATCTTCACATTTCAGGTCCCCCCCCCCCCCCACTCCTCATTCCCTAAGTGAGAAAAAGCATTTATGGAATATTGTTTATTTATTTTCTTCTCTAACACACTGATCCAAAATGGAAAGAACTAGAGGAATGAAAAATTGGTATATAGTTTTTATATTAAAACTGAGCTGCTGTTCTGGCCTAAGGATAGTGTGTCTTCTCCGCGATCTGGGCGTCCCAGGTTCGAGTCCTGGTTCGGGCATAGTTGTTCTTTACCCTGTGTTTTATTTATGAGGTGTGTCAAAAAGTCCCTTCCCATATAAAAAGGGGTTGTGAAAGCGAGTGTGTGAGTATTATCTTCAGCTAGAAGTCAGGCTTCTGCTCTCAGATGCTTAGGGGTCTTTACTCTCAGAAGCTACTGCACAAACTCGGCTTAATCGCTGACTTCGCTATGACAAGTGCATAAGTAACTACAACAACATTAAAACTGTAGATCCTTATTGAATTTTGGACTAAATCTACGGACTGAGAGTCTGCAGTATGTATACTGTTCATCTGCGTTTGAGAACAATAATTCAAAAACGCTAGATAGACGAAGTTTGGCACATAATTTTTATTGCTAAAATATTTACTACTGAATTTCAGTCATTTTTCTATTAATATATTACTGTAAAAATAAAATGTTATACATTTATTGCTGATACCGGATTTATATGTTGGTTGGAGTCAAAAATATCATATAGATAAATTTCATTTTTTTTAAAATTATTAATGCTGCTTTATATTAGCAGTTTTGTCAGCAGTGTATTAGTAAATTTGGAAGGAAAAACCATTTATTTTATTTGAATACGTTTTTTTTTCAATAAATTTACGTCACTCAAAAAATGAGAGATAACACTCATTTTCCTGTAATTCAGCCTTATTATCGATTTTCGTTACCCAATTTAATGGAATTGAAATAAAGATGATGTTTGCTACTTTGGGATCTGTTTATTATATTAATTTTTCTTTATTTATGTCAAGTCTAAATAATAAAAAAATTCGGAAATATTGTTTTCTAAACTGAAAATAGAATTTTCGATTGACCAGACGTATCCAAAAGTCAGTGAAAATATCTTGAAATCTTCTTAAATTTGGAAAAATCTGAGTCAGACGCACTTATAATGTTGTTGTAATCTATTTCTATAGCTCCAAAGATTTTTCATAAATAATAATTTTAATGTAACGATATAATTTGTGGAATTGCATAATAATATATTTATTGATATCGAATTCCGGAATTTGAGTGATAAATCAGAGTAGTTATCATTATGTTAAATTCTAATATTCGTATCAGATAAACACATTCCTTTGTATTCAGAAATTTCTGTTATAGGATTTGCTTCAATTTGAAAATTAATTTAACTAGGTTTATTAAAAACATTAATCACCTGTTAAATGTTCAAGTAGCATGCTTTAATTAAAGATGAACGTAATCTTTACTTATAATAATAAAATATATTCTCCTAAAAAAGATGGGTATTGCTTGAAGTAGACAAGCTAAATGGTGTCAACCTCCAATGTGTACATAACTGACATATTACATCTTAATTAATAATGACCAAAAATAATGAATGAAGAATTTTTGGACGAGTCCCTCAACAAATTAAAATAAACAAATATATGTTTATAGAATTATTCTATTTTAAGGGCAAAATCAATTATAAAAGTGGTTAATAGTACCTATAAAGCAAGACACGGTTAGTATTTAATTTGGATTCACTATTTAATAAAATTTTATGTTGAAAAAAATAGTTATTAACATATGATGAAGGCATATTAACATGGAAGTGAATCAATATGACTCATCTATGATTTGCACTATCTATCTGATTAGATTTTTTTTTTTTTGCTTCTCTTAACTGCAGTATAAAAGGTGTTATTTAATTAGAAAGTAGGCGTGAATCACAGGTGATTCATGTGACAGCCAACGTGGTAATTATTTTTATGTGATAGTTTTATTATTATAGTAATTTGAATCTTAAATTTTTTAATGCTTAAAACAGTGATTAGAAATTTTGAAAGAAAATCAGTGAAAAAAAATGCGAAGGATTTGTAAAATAATAATAAAAAATCATATAATAAACAGTAAAGAAAAATGACTTCTAGGCATTTACTTAAAAAGTGCAAATTCAAAATTTTATAGGCAAGTCATTAAATTGATTGATCACACACATCATTCCGCAATTAACATTCAAAAACTTATTTTTAAAAAAAACCGTACCTTTCGTATTTTTTTATTATTTTTTTAGCAGAACTTTTTCCCTGCGGAACCCCGACGGGGTTTAATTTGTATTTCAGTTTCAGTTGCGAGGCAGAATTTTTGGTACTCTCGTATCGATCCACACGCCTGGCCTGATCGCTTGGTTTTCTTCTCATGATCTCATTAATTTATCTGGTAACTATAGCAACGCGCGTTTAACGTGGCCACTGTTAAATTGAAAAAGATGGTTACCTGAACGAAATGTAACAGATGTTATAGTAGCGAGACCTTTTGCTAGAATTGCTAGTAATGGCGTCTGCTTCTTGTTGTTTAGGAAATATATTAGTATTATTATTTAAATGAATTTTTCCTCCTCCATTTCTCGTTTTTTAGAGGCCGGTTTTTGTGTTGAAACTACATGGAAAACCCCCTTTGGTTGGTTAAGAATAATTTTCCGAAACTCGTTTGTTTATTTAGCGATGTTTAGCACGCCTAACCAAATCGAGACAATAGTTAATTCCTAACAACTGTTCTGTGTGCCAAATTCCATTCGAAAAAAGTGCCTCTCGTTGCTTTGGAGATGAGGGCAAAAAAAAGTTTTTTGTGTTCCGTAGAGCAGCTAGGTTAAAAAGAAGTGTGCACGGATTAGTTTTTAAAATTTATTTAAAGAAGCTAAAAATATACGGCAGTTAGCTGCCAAATGGAACAACAAAAGGTTTTATAAACAACATCGTTTATTTCTTTCCAGTTGTTACTTGATCTTCCCGCTTTTTAATGTAAAATTAATGAATATATGCTTTTCCCTCCACCAATTGATTTTATTCAGTATTTCCGTAGATTATATTTTTAAATTGAAACTGGCTTTGTATTATATTTCTGACTTCTTTGTCCTGATACATGTTGCTTCTAAAATCCCACGATTCTTAATTCTTTTGTTCTGATCAGCGAAAACAATATTTTATACATGTTCAAAAATATTTTTCGATTATAATATATTTGGTACAGAAATAGATGCTCTTCTTTTTCTGAAATATTGAAGTTAGAGAAAAATGAATTTATTTATTACAATTATTTTATTTTCGATAATGAAAAACAATTTTGCATGTTAACTTATTATTTGTAGGAAAATTTGTTTTTACTAATGTGTGCATGTTGTGGTTTCATATATTATTAAAAAATAATTTTACTTGCATTTATACAGTAGAGAAATCATTTGGTCTTTTGCAATTTTTGCAACGATACATTGAATAGTTAAGCATTTGAAAGTAAAATAAATGGCATATTTAAGCATTGAACCTAATCAAAAATGTATTGAATAAATCTTTCCTGACTTAATGTGAATCATTTTTTTATGGATAATTTCGATATGAGGCCAGTATGGTTTCTCATACATATATTATTAAAAAAATAATTGCACTTACATTTATAAAATAGAGAAATCATTTGATCTTTTACAATTTTTATGATGATCTGTTACATACAGAATAGTTAATTATTTGAAATGCTTAAAATAAATGGTATATTTAAGCACTAAATCAAAATGTATTAAATCAATTTTTTCTGGCTTTATGTGAAGCATTTTACTTTTTATTTTTAGATAATTTCGATATGAGGCCAAAGAAAACATTTACCCACAGATTAATTAAACACTTTATTCACATTTTAAATAGTTTCTAACACTGAAGTTTTTCATCTTTTATAATTTTTACGACGATCTGTTACATACAGAATAGTTAAGCATTTGAAATGTATTAAATCAATTTTTTCTGGCATAATATAATGTGAAGCATTTTACTTCTTTTAAAAGAATGGCCAAAGAAAACATTTATCCGCAGACTATTGCAACACTTAATTCACATTTTAAATAGTTTCTAACACTGAAATGTCGTTAGAATGCCTCCCGCCTTGTGATTTATGGCCAAAGGAGGTCATTTGGAAACAATGACGCTACTTCTGTCTTACGAGACAAAATTACGAGAAATGAATGTGAAATTAAGTTGTTTAAATTGGTGCTCCTGATCCACTTGTATTTTAAATTTGGCGAGTCTAAATATGAGGTAAAGCAAGTTTAAAATTCTTTTCTTTAGATACTTAAATTAAGTTATAGTTCCCAATTTTTTTCGAAAATTGGTTGAAATTATTTTGTATATTATTACTATGTCAATTTTTGAATTCAAAAATATAAATTTTGTTTCAAAGCAAGCTTTTCAAAACCCAAATTTGTTTGATGCATATTATTATCTTTTTTTTTGAGTTATTAATGAAAATACTATCTTGAATACTAAATTGGGAGTTCCTGGTATTCTTAATTGCGAGATTGTTTCTTTAGGATAGTATTTTTGCAGTGCTGTCAATTTTTTTTTTTTTTTGAGAAGCTAGTATAAATGTTAGATTTATATGTGATTCTGACTTATATACGACAGCCATTAACTGATGCTTATAACCTCTATTTTGTGAATTCATTCCTCTGTTTTACAGCTGTTCAAATCTTGGCACGATTATGGCTTTTTTTTTCTTTTCGTCTTCAATAGATGCAAATGAAATTGGCCCTTATTGGTTTGATTTTCACGTGCAGAGTTTGATTATCTGTTTACAATAATTTTAATCACATATGTTCTCTCCTTCTGTTTTTGTTAGATTCCCGGAATATTGAGGAGAACTTACAAGGAAACGTGGATTCTTCCCAAATTCCAAACCTCTTCGGAAACCATGGCAATGCCAACAACGCCAACCCTGCCAATGCCAACAATACCAACAATTCCAGTAGCCGAGTCAACAACCACAGCGGGCAGATGCCACCCCTTCAAGTCCCTAAGAAGAGCATGTTGCCCCAGATGGGCCCGCCACAAGATGCAGTGGCCATGGGGCCCTTGCCGACCAAGATGTCGCCCCAGCATCAGAACCCTAATGACATGAATCCCAGTGCCAATGGAAGCACAGGAAGGAAATACCAGTGCAAAATGTGTCCGCAGGTAAATAATTTTGTTTCCTCTTTCTTTCTTTGTACTCCCCCCCCCCTTTCCCTTTTGGTGTCTAAATGTTGCTTTTCTTAAATAAGTATTTGCACAAACTGCTTTGAATGTTGCTTTCGACATTATCAAGTTGCATTTTTCAGATTAATTGCAGAATTAGTATTGTTGACAAGAACACTATCAACAATACTGGCATTCAGACAAACTGACCGAAAGTTCCGTATTGTTTCGTATAAAACATGAAAATGCTGTAGACTATTAACTTTCACTTCGTACCTATCTTCAAAATTCCGGAAATATCCATTCTGTTCAATTAGATATAATATACATTCCAAGCCCGCTGAAATCATAACCGAAATTGTCTATCACATTTTTTTTTCCGGGGAGAGAGAAATCGCATCGTTAATTTTTCTTAATGAACTTCCAGATTTGGAAATCTGTTCCAGTAATTATAAACCTTCCTCTTTCTGTTATCTTCTTTTTTTTGCCCATATTTTTTTTATGTACCATTATTCATTCAGTTAATCTAGGATTGACATCGAAAATATTGTATTTTCATATCGTTACTGAGGAATGGTTGTGATTAATGTATATTTGAGGGATGGAAAAAATTCGGGAGTTTTACTTCCAAATTCTATTGATAGTTTTGTGCTAATGATTTGCAAAACTTTTGTAGGAATCATTCTCAGCGATATATGGGCTCCGTGGATAATACAATGGAATTGTTTCTGGCAGTGATAAAATATATGCAGAAGCTCAATTGCAATATTGAATGAGTTGGATTATTTGAGAAATATTAACTTACTGATACAGAATGTCCTTTATTAAGGATCAAACGAGGCGTATTTTGCGTCAAACTGGCAGTTTTCTCATATTAAAGCTACGTAAAGTTTCACTCTATTAATTAAACGATAAATTGAATGCGAACCTTGGAATTTGTTGGTGATATATTTTCTGGGAATTAATGCGTTGCAGTTATCAAAGGCATTTCTGAATTCTAATAAATGCACAAATAGCCATGTGTTTAAAACTGCTGGGAACAACGTGTTGATATTGCTTACTTTCTGTTTGTTAGGTTGCAGATTTAAAATTAAAATGAACTATTCTATTTACTATGGGGAAGCTTAAACTAAGGCATCAAATTTGATTGACTATCCATTTTCTGTGTATACTTTAAATTTTTATTATTAATTAAAAAATTTAATTAAATGAGAAAGTTTAAAAATTTGTCTATAAGTAAACTAATAATTCGTTCATAACCTAACATTGTATGAAGTAACATGAATTCTTATTTTGAAAAGTATATTATAATACTTGCCTTTGGGTTACAAATACTCCAAATTACTAAAATGAATGGTTTTCCATATTTTCTTTTTTTTCTATATCGGCCCTCCCTTTAAATGTATCCCTTTTTATTTCTTATATCGTTTCAGAAGTTTACTATAATACATAATTGTATTTGTCAGGGGCTAAATATAAATTCTGTTAAAGACTTAATATTTGCTTGAATTTTTTTTTCTTCTTCCTCTTTACTGTCTGAAAAATTTTCTAGTTAATAAACCAGCTTTCCTTGAAGATGGCACATACTTCTCAACTTCACATATCCGGGCACATTTTTACCGCGGCTTCAGGCGCATTCTCAAATTCTGGGTTTCACAACTTACTAATTGTTTTTTATCCACCGGAAATGGAAGTTTTTCACCACAGATCTCTGTCACAATCATTTCCTTCTTCGCGCTTCGCTAATGGGAATTAGTGTGCTCATGGGTTTATTTCTTAAGTGGTCGAGCCATTTTTTTTACCAACCCTTTCTGTTCAATCCAATCCGAAAGGAGTTTTCTTTCAGTTTAAGGAGCGCCACTGTCCGTGGCTCATTAATTTTTAATCTACATGAAATTCTATTACGGCAGCTAATATGCCTCCCAACTTTTAAAAGGGGATGGTAAAAAATGCACCATCCGTATAGGAGAAAGAGTGTTCTTTTTCTCAACTCGTGTAGACCCGATTCAAACATTCCCCGGTGCTGAGCAAACATATCGTATTATCCCACTCGAATATTTGGTGTGCCATGCAAAAGAATCTGCAAACAAGCCCTCTGTTGACAGAGTAAACAGAAATCCCTTCCTTTTCTAAACACTCTTTGACTTTCTCTCGCATCTTTTCGAACAAATATAAGAATTTTCCATTCAAAATGGATGTCCTCCCCCCATCCCCCTGACTACCCTGCTACCGAGACGGCGCCGGGAGAATTTTTCGATTTTAATTTCTGACTTCCACCCTATTCTCTCTCTCGATGCAAATAAGGCCGGAGAAGTGATAAAAACGGTTAATATAATCCTAGTCTGCTTGTGTTTTAAGTCTCAATTGTCGGAGGTAATTACGATCTGCATCTATAATGGATGCCTTTTGCGATTCTTTCCAATTTTCTGTTAAATGGTCGCGATTTTCGAATAGTCACTTCTAAATAAATAAGGGATTTCGGGTTTGCATTTTTCGTTTTAATAGCGGTGGCTGTAGGCTTTGTTTGCACTCCCTTCGCCACGGTTTTTCTTTTCCAGTCTTTGTCCTATGGTAATGAATATTATGTTTACGTGAAATTAAAGTTCATTTATACATTTCGTTCCTTAATTCAACTTCGCTGCGACTAAATTGGCCGTGAGAAAAGGATGATTCCACCCACCCCCCTTTTTTTTTTCGATACATATTTTGATTTCCACCTTTTTCGGTTTACAATAAATTCGGAAACTTATTTGCGATGAGGAAACCTGATGGATTAGATATAAGAATTTAAACAATAGGTGAAGGGGTGTAGCACAATAGGAAAGGAGATGAAACATTCGGTGTATGTTGTTCCAATTCGATTAAAAGAGTGGAGTTTAATATAAAAATTGCATTCGCGATCAGTTGAGAAAATTGGCGCTTGAATGAAGCGGTGAGTTTTGTCTGTAGATTGTTTAGATGTGGGATACTTTGAGTATTACGTGAATGTTCAGTTTTACTCTAACCTTTTGTCTCAATATTTTATGATTACTTTTCAAAATATTGAAACTCAGTTTATATTCAATAACTTAAATAAAAGCTTGGCCATGAAAAATATAATGTATCTTCATATTATTAAATTAGTTTGCGTAATTTATTGAATTTCTGTTTACGCTATAAACATGTTTATATATTACGTTGCGGCATATAATTTCAGTTATATAGCAATCCCATTTGCATAGGCTTTAATAATATTGAATAGGATATTTTTTTCAATATTAATATAATAATATTGAAGGATATTTTTCTTCTCTTAATTCCATTTCATTTTCATATTTTATTCCTACTTAGAATAATTTTGCAATATTAGAAATGTCCATCATTTTTGTAAATAATGCAGGATAATTTTGGAAACAAATCTTTAAAATCAAAATTTGAAATTTCTAAGAGTTTATTTCATTTCTTAAAATTTTGCTGTTATGATATCTCTTTTCAGATACCTGATAGTAATAAAACACTTAAAATTCCAAAATTTCTAATTTTTATTTAATATATAATATAAAAAAAATTATGCGCGCGCATACACACATCCTGTCTTAGTGCTAAACTTTAACCTTTAATTTTAAGCGGTTTTTTCTCCTCAGTAAAATATATCCAAAAAAAAAAGCATTATAAGAATAAAATTTTTAATAATTAAACTCAAATTATAGCAATTTTTAATTTTTTGTAAAGATTTGCCTACAGAATAATTTTTTATTAATTTTAACTTTTTTTTTGTTGAGATTTTACAACCAAAAAAATATATACAAATTAATATTAAATATATTATATACAAATTAATATTAAATATATTATTATTTATTTTAATATTATTAAATAAAATTATAATATATATTATTATAATTTAATATTAAATACAAATATATATGTTTGATATGATATATTCAAAATATATAAATGTTTTAATATAGTGCATTTACCAGAAACTAATACAATAAACTAAAAAAAATTATTTACAGTAAACAATGAAACAGTTATAACAAACTATTATATAGTTTACAATAAACCAAAAAAAAAAAAAAAATTGAAATTAGAATGTTTCTATTTTGCTTTGAGAATAATTCACCTTGTTAAAATTATTTTTATTTTTTTTAAATTTCTACCAGTTAAAGGAATTTTTTTTATTGATTGATTTTTTATTTATGTAGCTTTGAGTTTTCAAGCATGAGTATCTTTGGCGTTTTTAAACTTTATGCTACTTCAATTATTTTCTTTTGCGAATTATATTCTAGTGATTTTTTTTAATACTCCGACAATTGCCAAATATATGATAGAAATTATTTGTAGAAACGGAACTAAAAATTCTTGTCATCTTTTTTCTCCACTGAAGCGACCCCTTTTGTCTGAATCGTAAATTAAATCCCTCCGCAATTTCGAGTTTTCTCAAGTATATGCATCATGGTCTTTAGATTTCTTCTATTGCGGAGTCAAAGAGAAAGAAGTCAGTAGGCCACAAAGTTCTTGTTTCCTAATATAATATACGACAAAAACCTTTAGGTAACGCGTGGGTTCAGTTGTTCCGCTTGATTAGAGATGGGGGCAATATTCCTTACGTTTCAGATTTACGACAGAATTTCTCCAAGTCTCTCCCATTTCCTTGCCTATCATTGAACTGTCGTAAAGCTGCGGCTCAAGACAGAAATGCTGGAGATTTTGGCGTAATAAAATTTATTTCGATATTGGCTGTGTGTCACGTTATCGGCAGATGGTCACGATTTCCATTGTGAACGTAGAATCGAAAGCACTGTCAATTGATGGATTGGGATTAGAAGCATAAAAAATTATAATTTTTTTTTATTAGGTGGAATTCATACAACAGAAATGAGGAGAGGGAAAAATTTGCTGGGAATTTTTTTCTCTCGCCAAGTTGAGTTTGAGATTTCTAAATATAAATAACTCAGTAGGGATTTTTGTTAGTTTTAAATAACGTAATAAAAAGATGGAGAAAAAGTTGACCTAATATTTATTACTTTAGGTTAAAGTATTTGGTGAAATTCTAGAAAATATTGCATACTTATTTAAACATCTTTGGATTTATATCTGTGATATTTTTTATACTCTTCTGCTTGTTGCTTGAAATGAATCAAAACACTTTACGTTGTATAATAAGTTAAAATAACAAAAAACAAATTATTACCTCATTTCGATATGCATAAATTGTTCGTTCAAATATTAAGATCCGTTATTTCATAGAATATAATCAGTTATTTTATATAATAATTAGATATTCTATGAAAAAAAAACCCTGATAAATTATGATCAGTTATTACATGAAATAATTAGGAATTCACAGAATTCTACACTTTAACGTTGTACTTTATATAATTAGAATTTGAATGAATCATTTGTGATTAGAATTTGAAGGTTAACTCTAATTTTGCTTTTAAATTTCTAACATCAGAAATCTTTTTTATTTTAATTTTATCATCCCCCGATTTATTTTTTAAATCATAAATCTTAAATAATATATTCTTTTTTAAGAAAATTCTAGTTCAAATTGATAATTTTCTGCTGAAAATTATTTTGGCATGATTGTAAAATGTATGATAGAACTATTACAGTTTTGCTCATTAAAATTGCTATTAATGAAAGTTTTGGAGGTTTTATAATATGTCTTAGAATCTGTAAAAAAATTTTTAAAAGGATTTTTTTGAAAAAAAAATTATTATGATTTAATCTTAAGCTAATTTCAAGACCATCTGTATTAAATAAATTTTATAAATTTTAAATCGTTATCTTTTTTCTTTTATTTTTGTTTTAAAATCTTATCTTTCATATTTGTTTCCAAAAAATATTTTTATTTATATGATTTATATCAGGTTAAAGCTAATTTAGAATAAAACTGAAGAATAATCTGAGAATTTGAAAAATAGCATATATCACAGCGGAATGCATTCATGTAGTGTTGTTCATAGATTCAGGTTGCGGTTTCATTTATTATTCTTTTAAAGTATAGAAAAGTATATTCTTCATTTTAAAGTATATTCTTCATTTTAAAGTATATTCTTCATTTTAAAGTATATTCTTTTAAAGTAAAGAAATAACGCCTGATTAACCGAAGAATTATATTTAACTGAATTGAGCTAAATGCATGCGATATCCTTGTATTTATAGCGTAGATTTGTAGAACTAGCGAAGAATAATGGTAAGAGGTTTCTTTATCTATCCTATATGTGCTCTGCTTTTTTTTTTTTTTTTGTGTAACCTAAAGTTCAATGTTTTGAATGTTCATTTAAATATTTGCTAATATTGCTTGAAACCCTCTAAAAAAGCCCTAGAAGAACAACAAATGCCTGCTTGTAAGTGCCGTGATTATGTGTATATATATATTTTGAGAGTTGTAATTTAAATGTTTTATTATTACTGTTTCTTCATTTTCTGAACGCAAGCGGACTGGATAGTTAGCTTTAACGAGTTTCCAGTCCGCTAGCGTATTGTAAAACATTCTCTGTGCCAGCCACACCATGCCTTGCTTATGTAAGTTCTCGAGTGTTTAGCTGCAGATGAAAACCTGCCTTGAAGACGCGTTTTCTTCTTTTTCTAAGAATTACTATTTCAAAGAAAAAAAGAAATTTAGATCATTGGCCTGGTGTGGCAGGCCGTTAAATCGGCTCTAAGAGAAACATTAATAATAAATAAATAAATAAATTGGACTCTATTCTGAATTCTTAATAACTCTCTGGGTCTGCTCTATATTTTTGCAGATTTTTGGGTCCAAGGCAGACCTGCAGCTACACACTCAGATTCACATGCGCAATGCCAAACCGTACAAGTGTTCCCAATGCTCGAAGACTTTCGCCAACTCATCGTACCTGTCTCAACATACCCGCATCCACCTGGGCATCAAGCCTTACCGTTGCGAGATCTGCCACCGCAAGTTCACCCAGCTCTCCCACCTGCAGCAGCACATCCGAACGCACACAGGGGATAAGCCTTACAAATGCAGATACCCCAACTGCAACAAGGCGTTCTCGCAGCTCTCCAACCTCCAGTCGCACTCACGTTGCCACCAAACAGACAAGCCCTATAAGTGCAACAGTTGCTACAAGTGCTTCACCGAGGAAGCTGCTCTTCTGGAGCACATTCCCAAGCATAAGGAGTCCAAGCACCTTAAAACACACATCTGCCAGTTCTGCGGCAAGTCTTACACCCAAGAAACCTACCTCGCCAAGCATATGCAGAAGCATGCCGACCGCATGGATAAGCACAGCAGCATGATGAACTCGCTGGTTCTGGGTCCGATGGCTTCAGTTCAGCAATTCCAGCCGGATGTTCTGTGGCAGAAGGCTATCCACGCCAAAGTGGTGGAAAATGTCGCCAATCTCGGTGACGAGCACGGGGGCCCGAACTCTTCAGTGGCAGCCATGGCAGCGGTAGTGGCTTCTTCTCAACGACGTGGTGGAGGCATGGACACGAGCTTACAGACTCACCTGATGGACCCTTCTAGGCTAGGCCAGCAAGTGGACAGCGAACAGGAGAATCGAATGAACAGCAATAACAACCAGAGCTGCGACCGTAACGACCTTATGTCCTCTAGTCAGGGACTCTACGACTCTCAGCCGTCGATGTCGATAGCCAACAACAACAACGGCGTCAAGTCGTCTTCGGCCTTCACCCCTATACAAACTGGCCTCTTGCCGATCTCGTCTGCGGGGAACCAACTCAACATTTCAGGGACTTCTTCATCCAGCAGGACATACTTCCCCTATGCGGACTCGATCAACTTCAAAAACTCCCACGCTTCTGAAGTGAAGACTGTGTCCTCCTCATTCCCAAACCAGCTGATCTCTCTTAGACAGATCAGGAGCTATGCCTCCATGCCAGGCATCCCAAGTGTGGATCATCCGATAAGCCTGAAGGGGAAAGGACCCAATTAGCTCTCCTCTATTTTATATTCCCAGAGCTATCCAATAATTGCTTGATCTCGTCCCCTGTAGGCGGAACATCGTGCTTTTATGATTCGACAAAAGCTAGCTCAAATCCCACGGGTTGGTCATTGACTTCACCCGCCCTCTAACGCTGCTCTGTAATTTGAGACAAATGCAAAAAAAAAGTGTGCTAGCGGATATTTTTTCTATCGAATAGCTCAATTTTTTTCGAAATAATAGTGTAAAAGCAGAAATTGTACAGCGATTTAAAATAAATTAGGCAAATAGAGAATGGAAAAGGTCATTTTTCTAAAAAAAGAAAAATCATTTAAAAGGAATCATTATTGCAGCCTAATTGAAATGTTTCACACCATCTAGTATCATTATAACATAAGCTCGAATTATGTTCTCGTTACCATAGTCTAGTGGTATAGAGTATTCAATGAATTTCATAAAATGAAATGTACGTGAATGAAATTTTTATTAGAGGGGAAAAGGAAAACTCAACACACATTCACATGCTATATTTATGTATGGAATATGAAAAACATCGCATTGTAAAGTATTTTTCATTTAGTTCTTAAAATGAAAGGAAAAAAAAAGGAGCAATCGAAAAATGTTTATTGTGCATTTTGAATAAGAGCATGGCAAGTAAGTACTTTTGTTCTGTTTTGAATGTATATAGAGGTGAAAAAATCAGGTCCATGGTTCAAGTGATTTTAATTTAAAATTGCATATTCATGAGCATGTGTATTTAGTAGTGAAGTTAGTGAAATGTGGATTAGAAAAATTTCGAATTATATTTCTGTGCTGTTCCCATGATAATAAAAGAAAGAGAGAGAGAGAGATTGCAAAATCTTCAAATCAAGTGATATAGGTTCATAGATGAATATACGAATACTTGTAATAAACTGTATATTATGAGCAATTTTTTGATAATTCAAAATGTAATACCCATATATAGCATTGATATTTTAGAACCAATCATTTGAAAAATCATCTCTGCGGCAACTGATGGTAAGATCATGCAGTATCGGTATCATCTACAGAGTTGGTTGGTTTTTGCTGGGGATGAACCAATGCTGCGCGGGGTTTTCATTCAAAAATAAGTAACAGGAGATAAAAAGTAATTAAACCTGACTTAGGAAACTGTATCGATTGTTTGCATTTAGCGCTACATCATTTCTTCTTCTGTTAGACGTTGATGTCATTCAGTTATTTACGAAAGCGAGTGAGCTTGAGAGTAATAATTTGTATTATTTCGATTCATAGTACAAATATTTTCATCATTTAACCTTCTGAGGACATTTTTTCACAAATTGTATTTTGTTCACAAAAGTATGTTGATATGTAAAAAAAAAAAATATTTTATGGCTGGCACATATTTCAAAATAAGCTTTTTGAAATGATGCTTGAGAATTTTTCTCTTGAATATTTTATTATATATATTTCATCATTTATGTGGTATTTTATTGGTAAATTTTAATTGAATATGTTAATTGTTCGATTTGTGTATCTTAAAAATCCAGTTGTTTAACCAGTTAGTTATTCAATTTATATCAGATTGTAGATAATTACTGTTATATTTTTCGTCTTGGTAGACACACCATTGCACTTTTTAAAACTTATTTATGATAGTTGTTTCTCATTATTTTAAACATTTTTTCGCACTTTGATAATAATTATCATCTTTTTTTTTCATTTAATTGAGTACCTGTTAAACCTGTCTTTATATTTTAATTTAAAATGTAGTTAATTTGCTTTTGAAGCAAAAATTTTATTTCAATTTAAAAAAAAATTATTAATTTTATTAAATGCTTTTAATTGAATACTTTACTTTATTAGAAGCTATTAAATATCTAAGCAAAATATGTCTGCGGGTAATCATTCTTTCTGAATGAGTATATGTGTTTGCAAAACACGTGCTTAAACAAAACCTCATCAAAAGTAGGCTTATCTACTTTATATCAGGGTACTTCAGGAACACGCTTGCGCGGGTTAGTTGAAAAATATGTAATAACCAAAGCCTCATTTTTTTTTATCACTAATTAAATATAAAATATCCCCTTGAACCTGTGTGCGGCAGGGACGAGATCTATGAGGACCTGGTGTAACTACAGTACAATAAAGTTCAAATTTAGATTTTCTCTCCATTTGAAGTGTGTGACGGTGTGGTGACGACAGCTCATTTAATCATTAATAATAATAAAAAAATATATATGTAAAAGAAGACTTGTGTAAAAATTTCAGCATAGTACAAATACAGTTTTAGGACGCACAAGTTTTCGAAAAATAAAACAGTGCGGCATCGGACCCACATTAAATAAATACACAATCTTTTTTGCAATCTTCATGCCTTTTGTTCTTTATGTATTTTAACTAATAAAATGTTTTATAAATCTGATGGTTTTTTTTATGTGTTTTTTTTTTGTGTCTGTGCATGGTTTGTTACTTCAAAATGCAACTTATATTAAAGATTTACTGAAATACTTCCCTTTCAGAATCGGATTTTCTACAAATAACACTAAAAAATCTGGTTACCGATATGATAGCCAAAGATTTACAAATAGTTAAATTAATATTTTGGTTTTATGTGACGATTGATTTCGTTTCGACATTTAAATATTCATAGTAAATACTACTAACATTAAGCAAGAATGTAAATACACACTCTTTTAAAGTAAACAATGATCAAACAATTGTATACGTAGAAGTGATGGTATATCCATGTAGATATAAACATTTATTTACAATTTATAAACAGAATGAACCCTATTTGAAGAAAACACCGTTCTTCTATATATAAGTTCAAAAGAAAATATGCATTTTATCAATGTATTTAACTAAATTACATTTTTAGCAATGTATAATTTTTTCAATGTTTATAGTATCTGAATTAAGAGTATCAGGTGAAAGAGGAAGGTTTTTATGTGAAAAAAGCATCAATGGTATTAAAATCATACCATAGAGTCTCAAAAATAAAGAGGGTTCAGAAATTTCAGTTTTTAAATAGTTCTTAAAGAACAAGAACGTTTTGTTATAATTGTTTTCTAAAATATTTATTTTCGCATACAGTTATTTCTGGGTGTTCATTCAAGAATGTTTGACACTTTATTTACTGAATTTCCTAAAAGTGTGTAAAGATTTATGCTATCTTTTTAAAATGCTTAATTTAAGTGCAAGTATTAGTTAATTATAAAGCTGAAAATTATTGATTATTTTAATTAAGAAATTAGTAAGTATTATTTCATCATACAGCTATTATTTCATTATAATAAGAAGTGTTTTCATTACATTCATAATTTTCACCAATTCATAATTGTAAGTTATCATTTAAGTCATTAATTACATGTTTAAGAATTTGAATCTTCGAAGTCCCGACAAGATTTTATGGAAACACTATTCTTAAATTGTAATGCTATATTTTAGAGAATAACATGCCGGCGTCCTGGCATAGGGGTAGCGCGTCTTCCCCGTGACCTGGGCGTACTGGGTTCGAGCATGGTTGTTCTTCCTGTTCTATCTGTGAAAGGTGTGAATGTGCTCCCCTGTAAAAAGGGGTTGTGCAAGCGAATGTGATGTGTGAGTAGCTAAGACGTACTCTTGGCCCTAGTTGGCGCTACTAAAACAAGAGACGCTCCCTTGGCTTAAAATCACTGACTTCGTCAGCGAGCTTGTCCATGGCAAGTGCCATTATAAACAACAACAACATTTGAAATTTTAATGTTAATTAAATAACAAAGATTTATACAATAATTTTGTGTATAGTATTAAAAATATAAAAAAGAAAAAATATATAACTTAATTAAAATGAAAAACGAATAATTGTTTCATATATGCTAACACATGGACGACTTCCAATCTTTTAAGCATCCATCTTGTTCTTACATCATCTTATGTAATTGCCTCTAGCAAGTTTTCAAAGAAAAATAATCTAGTGCTGCCATCAAACAATTGAAGAACGAACTTCAAGAAGTGTATTTCAAAGTCCCAATGGTTTTCGAAAAATATTTAACTATTATTAGAAAACTGACCGGATTTTAAGTAAATAAAGGGTTAAGAAAAGATGATAAAAGAGCAAGTTCAAAACTATTAAGAAATAGTTACATTTCAAAAATCATCGGAATTTTGATAAATGTGAGAATGTCCCTATTGCAGCGGAGACTTTTTTATCCAGCAAGTATATTCTCAAACTAAACTATTGGAAATGGTCTCCTTGAAATCCTCTCGTATACATTGTAATAAAAGTGTTATCTCCTTCTCCCATTATAAAATCGTGAACTTAAGGTAATTTCGTGAACGCCATGAGTGCAAAGATTGAGATAATTTTCTGATGTACAGTAAAAAACATCAAAGATGCTCTTTATTCAAATAAAAATATGAGAAGGATATATTTATGAACATGTTATTATTAAAGAGTATAAAAATAAAGTAGATTATTTTTCAAAAGAAACCACTGAAAAAATATGACAACTTAATGAAACTTGAAGCGTGTTTATATTTGAAAAAAAAAGAGATCTACTTATACTCAAAAACTAGACAATGGCCTATAATAATCAACTTGGAAATAGAAATATAAAAACGCAAAGTCACAATAAATATGTCCCTATATCACGTGACGACTTTGATATTTGTTTAGTGTCAATGAGCTTCCTGAGTCCGCCTTTTGCTTTTACCGAAATATAAACACTATTCAGTTCTCTTGAGGAAGCTGCCATTATAATGGATATTATTTCGAGTATTTCATTTTTTGAGTTGAAGATATTACATTAAGTAAAATTATATTTTCATTTTTTTATGTGTGTGGAAAATAAGGCATAGAAAATAATGTTATTGGAAAAATACAGAAATACGGTCACTAATAAGCTTTATATTTCATTAAAGAAAAATACTGTTTTCGTTTTGAAATGTTATTTCTAAAATATACTTTAGATCTTAATGATTGTTTCTTGTTTTATAATGAGATACCACAGAGAGCTCCTCTGTAAAGCAAGATCTAGTTAACTAGCGTTCTTTCAAATTTTCTCATGATTTTAGAATTGTTTGAAAGCAATCTTGAATTTTCTTTCTTTTTGTTATTTAATTTGATGCACTTATCGTTGGATATATTTATTTGAATATTTAGTAAAGAAGTCTTGTTGAATATTGAAGTTGAATATTTAGTAAAGAAGTCTTGTTGAATATTGAAGTTGAATATTTAGTAAAGAAGTCTTGTTGAATATTTAGTAAAGAAGTCTTGTTGAATATTGAAGTTGAATATTTAGCGCAATCTGTACTAATAATAAAGATGAATGCGTATGCACTGACTCATTAAACCTATTCATTAAATCTCAAAGAAAGTGGAAATATGTAAATGAGGGCCTTTTTTGAAATTTTAATTAAAATTTTAATTAAACACAAAGTGAATGAAATTTTAATGTATTTTTCATCAAAGCTTTTAAAAATATTATTGATCAAAATTTTTTATATCGTTTTAAAATTAAAAAAAATTTTTTTTTAATATTACAGGTTTATTTGTCTAATTTTTTTTCTACTTTTTGTGAATGTTTTTAAAAAAATTTACATAATTTTTAATAGCATAATTTTTAATTTTATTGTGACAGAGGAATTGAAACCATTTTCATTGTTTCATAATATATTTAATCCATGATATTTTTTTCATAGCTGAAACTTGAAATTGGGAGAAATTTGTGTAATATCTTAATGATTTCATTAGAAAAAGGTGAAGTAACAATATCAGGAAAGTTAAATTATCCGGTTAATTACGTTTTGATTGTACTATAACATAAGACTTGCCTTCATCGGGATGGTTCATACACATAAACAAAACTATAAAATTAAATTGCTGGTTTAATATCTGCTAGATTCTAATGTTTAAAATTTTCTTTTAGAAAAATCATGAACGTCAAGCTATTTATAAGATATTTAAATGAAAATAAGCACAAACTAGTATTCTTGGCGAAACAGCTAATCACCAAAGATGTCTAACATAAAATAATTTTGAAAATATTCTGTATATAAAAATATATCACATTTTTAAACAAACAATTAATTTGAAATATCATTAGCATCAATCGGCTATGCTGTGGTTTTAGATTTCGCTTTACATAAGTTTTCACTGTTTATAGTAAATAGATTTTTTTTTTTGATGAATGAGCTTTGAAATTGTTAAACCTCGAATTAAATAATATGTTTTACGATTACTTTTTGGAACAATCCGCTGAATGAAAAAATCACCAATATCTTGCTCTTAAAAATTTGCAAAATGAATGCTACATAACAGTTTCGTAATTATCAGTATATTTATATAATCGTCCACAGCCGTCTGTAATACTGAGTCGAGTTAAAATTCCCTGCTCTTTTGTTCCAACTTTTGTTTTGAGGTTTAGCCATTGAGACTTTCTATATTATTTAAATTAACTGATTTATTAGTATGCGAATAAATCTAAGCATAAATAAAAGTTGATTATGGAATAGTAAACTTCAAATTTTATTTACAATTTTTTAAAACTAGATTGCAGCAGAGGTTAATGAGTTGAAGTCTGAAATTTTTATTGTTTTAGATTCAAACCGATTTTAGGGATGAATTTTGATTTCAATGTTTGTGAGCATTCTGGGTATAGAAGACCCCATTGCAAGAAAGTAGTACTTTTAATATTACTACATATTTACATCTAAAGTGTACTACAAATAAAAAAGAACTTTGAAATTTGAAAACTTTGAAAAACTTTTTTATTTCTTAAGCACTCTGCTAGTGTTCGTGATATTTTTTACTTTTTTTCGAATTTTACACATTTTCGAATTAGATAAAAAAAATGAATGCTTCATGATAACAAATAAATAACAAATAAAATATGATGAATAAAATAACCGATGGAATTATTTTCCACCGATTTTCACGCATACTTTCTTTATAAGGTGCATTTTTATTTAGACTCGTCAAATGATGAAGAAAATCCAACATCAATTCTCGATCTCTTTCCATTGACCAGTTTTGTTCAAATTTTAGTACAAATCTTTAATTGCGCCAAACCATGCGCCAAATTTCGCTTACTATGTTTTTATATTTTTGAATATCGAATTCATGTATGCAGAGATAAACAAATGTACAAACAATCAATAATTTGACAGAATGGGTCCAAAATTTGATATCATCTTTGATAAGGTCATATAATAAATTTCCCATTTTCATCTCGTTGTATTTTTCATGCGTCCTGCTCACGGGCAAATGCATAAATTGATTGAAAGATTTTTTGTGGACAAATTCCATTCAAAATTTGGGCATAAACCTATGGTTTTTATGTAAAGATGAAATGCCAAATTTTATTATTATTTTAATTAATTAATGAATTTATTATTCCATTTAATTTATTTATATCTTTAGAGACAGACAGACAGGCTTAGTTATTGTTTCTTTGTCGAAAAAGGGGGAGGTATTCAGTGAGTTCTGAAATATTTAATCTTCAAAGTCGAATTTTTTGTTGAGTATCATGATGATGCTGTCGTGTCCGCGTTACCACGGAAAGGGGGTGCAGTAGCTTCTGAAGGTGAAGACACCTGAGCACCCGAGGGCAGAAGTCTGACTTTTAGCTCATATGAAGATGAAATAGACACACATTCGCTTGCACAACCCCTTTTTACAGGGGGGGGGGGCACACACCTCACAGATAGAACACAGTAACAACCATGCCCGAACCGGGACTCGAACCCAGGACGCCCCGATCACGGGGAAGACGCGCTACCCCTATGCCAGGACGCCGGCTGTTGAGTACCATACTTTCTGTTTATATACCTCTTATATAAGAAAAAAGAAAAGAATAATGTAATATTGGACAAAAAAAAATTGTGAAATAATTGCATGTTATATATTATTTTTCTGCGAATGCTATCTTATTATGAAAAATGTGTTTGTTTATTGTTTTAGAATGATAATCAGATACTGATTTTTTTTTTTTGTCAAAATGTGTTTTTTTGGAGAAAATATTTAGATATGAATTACAAATTGATCACATATGAATATTTTTCAATCTTACATATATATAAATTGGACATTTAAATAAAAAAAATCAGGATTGCACTTTGTTTATAATATGTTATTCGAAACAATCTGTTATATTACAGTATTCATTTTACAGTTTATCTGTCATTCCTTATATTTTTGAGCTTACACTTAGTTTTATCGTGCTGGAATCGGGCCCGAGAGGGCGCTATATGACATATTCAACAAGAGAGCAGAGAGAAAATGGATTTAATAGTTACTTATTAAAAAAAATTGTATGCGTGTATAAAATCGCATTTTTTTTTTCAAGAAAAACACCTATATAGATTAAAAAGCACTATTTTTCATCTTTAAATGCCATTTTCTTAAATTATAATTTGTGGTAAAGTTTTCTTAAAATAAACTTCATAAATTAAAATCCAAAGAATATTTTTTGTTCATATTTGGTACAATAGCTTCTCAGTATGTTCTGTAGTTCCTGAACTAGAGAATAAATAATCTATGCATTTATGTAATAAATAATCTATGCATTATGTAATAAATAATCTATGCATGTATGCTATCTATGCGTAGCTGTTTTGATGCATCACAATACGAAAAAAAATATTTTTTTTTCATGTTACTTATCAGTCAGACCTGAATATTTAAAGAGTGAATAAAGATAAAGCTTATTTTTTAGTTCAGGATCTAGATAATATGTTTTTCAAGTTGTCTGCAAAATTTTAAACAATTCATTTTATAAATATTTAAATTAGAAGATTTTTGCTTTGTATTTTATAGCTAAAAAAACCTCTCTTCACAATTAATTAAAAAAAATTTTGGCATTTAACTGGTATATTTTGGTTTCATAGATATTTTTTCAATCTTTGTTATCCCAAATTTTTTCAAAAATATAACTATTTTAAAGTGCATATTATATATATTAACTATATTACTATTTATAACTATTTTTTCTGAAAATTCCTCCCGAATGTAGTCGCATACCTTTTTAATTGAAGCTCACGATTTCCAAGTACTATGGAATCTGGTTAGAATTTTCACGGATAGCATCTGGTTTTGTTTCACGATTTATTCAATTTTCAATTGTATTAGAAAAAAATATATTTATAATACCACGATATTCAATTAGCCTTGCTCTGAACCCCTGAAATTTTTAAGAATACAAATTCAGTTCATTATGATTTAATTATTATCCAAAATCAATAGACATAACAGTTGGAACTCATGAAATAAAATTTTAGCATTCCCTTTTGAAATTTCCCTAAAACGGAGGTCAAATAGAGGACTTTTGTAATAAAGATATTCATTTTGATTTCTGAGTTTTGCAATAAAATATTTTAAAATATCGTAATAAATTTGATAATGAGAATTATATTTTGACATGAAAAGAAATACTAGAAAAAATAAATATACATTGATAATAATTCATAAAGATTATTGAAATAAAAAGTACCTGAAACATCATCATGTAATGCTCAACATTTTATAAGGTTTCAGGATTTTTTTT
Organism: Argiope bruennichi; assembly: GCF_947563725.1. Classification (NCBI taxonomy): domain Eukaryota; kingdom Metazoa; phylum Arthropoda; class Arachnida; order Araneae; family Araneidae; genus Argiope; species Argiope bruennichi. The sequence goes on from NC_079158.1 coordinate 45,611,034, forward strand.
TTTTTTTTTTTGAAATTTCTTAAAACTAAGGTCAAATAGAGGACTTTTGTAATAAAGATATTCATTTTGATTTCTGAGTGTTGCAATAAAATATTTTAAAATATCGTAATAAATTTGATAATGAGAATTATATTTTGACATGAAAAGAAATACTAGAAAAAATAAATATACATTGATAATAATTCATAAAGATTATTGAAATAAAAAGTACCTGAAACATCATCACGTAATGCTCAACATTTTATAAGGTTTCAGGATTTTTTTTTTTTTTTTTTTTTTTTTTTTGAAATTTCTTAAAACTAAGGTCAAATAGAGGACTTTTGTAATAAAGATATTCATTTTGATTTCTGAGTGTTGCAATAAAATATTTTAAAATATCGTAATAAATTTAATAATGAGAATTATATTTTGACATGAAAAATAATAGGAAGAATAAATATACATTGTTAATAATTCATAAAGATTATTACAATAAAAAGTGCCTTAAACTTTATTATGTAATGCTCAACTTCTTATAAAGTTTCAGCATTTTTGTTTTGAAATTTTCCTAAAATGAAGGTCAAATAGAGTAATTTAAAATATCGTAATAATTTTAATAATGAGAATTTTATTTTGACATGAAAAGAAATTGTAGAAAGAATGAATATACATTGCTATTAATTCAAGAAGAATATTGCAATAAAAGTACCGTCAGTTTCCTTATGTAATGCTCAACTTTTTAAAAGGTGGGAATTTTTGAAAATATTTTAAATTTTGCTAACATTGTCTGAAGTATATTAATTAATAATGTACTAAAATTACCTTGAACAATTAAAGTATATACTTACACAATAATCTTGTATAACTGAAATAAATGATTTCCAAATTTAGAAGCAAGATTTGATAGTATGTCCACTTTGGAACTGCTTGTTGAACGACGTATTAAAGATATTTTGCTGAACTTGTACTTTGAATCTCTGAAAGACGTATTAAATTCAAAATCTTTTTTTTAAGTACTCAAGAACTAGTTAAAATGTGTTTTCAGTTTAGTTAAAATCTGTTCCTTATCAGAACATTTCACTAGTTAGCGTTTCTTGCAGTCCCAAAGGGTAATTGGGGCAATTGACCTTCGACATTTTTTCAGCTATTGATAAAAAAAGTAACTCTACTTTAAACGCATTTAGAAATAAAAGAAAGGAGAAAAAAAAATCCACCTTATCTCACTAGTTCTATTTTCATCTGTCAACGGGGTATTTATGTGTCTGAAATCACTGTCCTGTGACTATCGGGTTAAATGTCTAGACACTGACATCTGTTTCTTTTTTATTCTTTTTTTCATTCATTCTTTTTTTAAGTGTTTTTTTTTATCGTTGAATGTAATCACCATAGCGGAATCTAATCATGGGGGTTTTTCCACATCTGTTTTGACCGGAACTGTGCCGTTTCTTTTGTTGATGTATTCTTCAGTAAAAGGGAGAAAAAAAAACTGGCTAAAGTAACTGAAATACACTGAAGAATTTGGCGATAAATATGATTAATCTTGAGGATACAAGAGTATAAATTAATCAACAAGAAGAATTTGGTTCCCACTTTTTGGCTATTTAGGTTTGAAACTAAATAAAACCAATATAATTTTTAAAAAAAGTACTTACGTATTAACGCCACCGCAGCTACAGATTTGGCGATTTTTAAGTGTCGCCAATCATTCAAAATTCAACGCCACCGCAGTTACAGATTAAGCTTTTTATTGGCGCATTAGCGCAAAAACCGCCAAATCTGTAGCTGCGGTGGCGTTAATACGTAAGTACCAAAAAAAAATGCTATGTTCTCTTTTATGCTATTGATATTACTGTATAGAATCAGATTAGAGCATATAAAAGTGTCGATCCATTAATCAAAAGTGAAAGCTGCACTTTTTTCTAAATATTTTTGGTTGTTTTGCTGATGGAAAAAGATTGTGATCACAGCACAACGTAAATCAATGGGATTAGATGTGCTGTTTACATAGTTTGTCGAATGATGGCGCCACGTAAATCGATTCCATTGCAATCATGATATATCTTGAAATTTCAGAATAAGCATGGTTTGTTACTGAGAGGATTTAACTGTGTGGTTTGATTTTATGAGTTTATCTATCAATATGTATAAAGAACTTCTGGAAAGAAACTATATATAAAACTATATACTCTATATATTATATATATAGTTTATATAAAACTATATAAACTATATGTATTATATATGTATAAAGATTGTAATAAGACTAAGAAAGAAACTATATAAGTATAAAGAATTTTTGGAAGAAAGAAGAAGTTCAGGTTAAAAACTTCCTTGAATGATAATTTTGGAACTTGTTTGCTAAAATAGCTCAGTCTTCAGCACAAATACACAAACCATCCATGGTAGGTTGGATTGCATCGAAATCTTTCAAAGCATGAAGTTGCTGCTGCAGGTGCCCTTTCCTATTGCCGGCCATTTCAGCTGCTGTACCCATTCTATTCTACTTTGGTCATATCTCTGACTGGAATAGTGGTAGATGATGTCGATCATATCTCTGACTGGAATAGTGGTAGATGATGTTGATCAGTTCATTCTATCTTGCTATGATCTTGTCTCTGACTGGAATAGTGGTAGATGATGTTGATCATATCTCTGATTGAAATAGTGGTAGATGATGTTGATCATATCTCTGACTGGAATAGTGATAGCTGATGTTGATCAGTTCATTCTATCTTGCTATGATCTTGTCTCTGACTGGAATAGTGGTAGATGATATTGATCAGTTCATTCTATACTATGATGTTGATCGGTTCATTCTATCTTGCTATGATCATGTATCTGACTGGAATAGTGATAGCTGATGTTGATCAGTTCATTCTATCTTGCTATGATCTTGTCTCTGACTGGAATAGTGGTAGATGATATTGATCAGTTCATTCTATACTATGATGTTGATCGGTTCATTCTATCTTGCTATGATCATATCTCTGACTGGAATAGTGGTAGAGGATGTTGATCAGTTCATTCTATCTTGCTATGATCATGTCTCTAACTGGAATAGTGGTAGATGATATTGCTACGTTCATACAAAAGTTTCTTTCCATTTTTTATTATCATATCTGTCTGTCTGTCTGAAGCAGAATCAAATACTAAAAGATAAGTATTGTACCGGCCATTCAAGAAATATCGCCCTAATGCAGATAGATTGATATGGCGAAACTGACTTCCTTTGTTAGTTTTAAAGTGCACTGATGTTGTTGAATTTCACACATATTTTTGTGCCATTCTCTAAAATGTAAAAGATTCTCTTGTGGGTGCCGTTAAAAAGCTATGCAATCTAATTTTGTTATGAAATGTTACAATTTCAAGTGCTAAGATATGTAACTGACAATTCACCGTTGAAAATCTTTGCAATTTTGGTTTTTAATCAGTATTCCTTGTTAAAAAAAATGCTTGCCAAGGCAAATATTTATTAATCATTTGAAACAATTAGTCAAAATTAAAGCGAATTGATTTACGATTGAAAAGCAAAAATGTTATTATATTTCAGTGCCTATTCTACTTTTTCTAGTATGCGAAATGTGCAATGAAAGATTTCAAACTTTTAAAAGAATTCACTGTGGAGGTTATGGGTGTTACAGACGTTTCTAATCTTTAGATTTAAAAAAATGTATTATTTAAAATACAAAAAATATTTAAGATTTACTGTAATGTAAGTAAACTAGCCAAAAGTGGATGGTCATACTGTGCTGTCCAAAACAGTTTTAGATATACTTAGTGATTCTGAAATTCATAGGGGAAAAAAAAGGAATATTTTTAATGATTTCACTTTTACTTCAAAATTATTTAAATTTTGAAGTAAAAGTGAAATATTTTTTAAAAAAGGAAAGAAATACCCATTTCATGCTTCAGCGGTGATAGATATGGCGATTCTGTCGGCCATGTTAAAATATTGAAATTTATAATAGTAAGTCAGAGTGCAATTATACCATAGAGATTTTGTGATGTAACACATCCCAGCCATCCAGTCGTGAATGTGATTATAAGGGATAGTATCAGCATTCTGTTGCTTCACTTTTGCATTCATAATTACAGAAAGACATTAAAAGAATTGCGCTATTTTTTATATATTACTTGAAAAAGCATGGTTTTCAAGATTGTATGCTTTTTACACTAAGTCGTCATTAATGAGTTGGTATGCATATTTTCGTTTCCTTGGTGTTTGGTGGCCACATAAAAAAATTGTTCCAATGAAAAACTGCAAAACGTATTTTGTTTGACTTAACTATACTATTTAAAAACTTTTCAATATTTATTTTTTAGGTACATAGTTTCACATATAAGTCTGTTACCATAAAGGAAGATAGTATAGAATTTCATCTTTTCAAAATGCCTTTCCTGTTGAAAAAAAACCATAACTGCTTCTATGCGGGGTTTCACATTAGAAAAAGTAAACTACTTTCCACCAAATTTTGCGTGCCAGAAGAAATTGCGAAGTGACAGTGTTTACTTTTTTTTTCCCCTCTGCTCCTTCGTTTTATCTTTCTGAAAAGTGTTTTTTAAGTGAAGATTTACGCCTTCAGAGCATAAAAGGCATCTGGAGCATTTTTTTCAGCGTCTTTATAATTTTTTACTTAACGGGTTTGATGTACTGTCATCTGACGGAAGTAAGGATATCGTGTTGCGAGCGAAGTACTACGGAAAAGACATTTTTCTTGCTGGAATAGATTATGCCTTACACCATTTGGTGACGATTATTCTGCAATGCTCAGTTACTATCTAAATTTGTGAACGAGTCTTAACTATTTCAAGGTTGAATTTCGATGGTGGTCATAAATATGATTTGTTTTGATACAGATATAGAGGATGGCCATAAAGTGAAGCTAGTTATTCTAAGTTCTGTTGTGCGTTAGGATTAATTTTCTGAGTTCTGTTATTGGACTGTATTTTTTGTATGATGGACACGGGGCAATTTCGTTTTAAAACAGGCATGAATTTTTTTGATGCCCACCGATATACATACGGAGATTGAAGATATCGTTACAATATTGGAAGATATCGTACCATATCATTGAAGATATCGTTACAATATTGGAAGATATCGTACCATACGTATCATTGAAGATATCGTTGCAATATTGGAAGATATCGTACCATACGTATCATTGAAGATATAGTTACAATATTGGAAGATATCGTACCATACGTATCATTGAAGATATCGTTACAATATTGGAAGATATCGTACCATACGTATCATTGAAGATATCGTTACAATATTGGAAGATATCGTACCATACGTATCATTGAAGATATCGTTACAATATTGGAAGATATCGTACCATACGTATCATTGAAGATATCGTTACAATATTGGAAGATATCGTACCATACGTATCATTGAAGATATCGTTACAATATTGGAAGATATCGTACCATACGTATCATTGAAGATATCGTTACAATATTGGAAGATATCGTACCATACGTATCATTGAAGATATCGTTACAATATTGGAAGATATCGTACCATACGTATCATTGAAGATATCGTTACAATATTGGAAGATATCGTACCATACGTATCATTGAAGATATCGTTACAATATTGGAAGATATCGTACCATACGTATCATTGAAGATATCGTTACAATATTGGAAGATATCGTACCATACGTATCGTATCGTACCGAAAGTGTCCTTACAATGTTTTCACGCTACTGTACGGCATTCTGAATATTGAACAATCTCCTGGATATATCGCTACAGCAGCTTATACTGATAGGTGTAACACAGGGCTATTACGATTAAAATTCTCCATGATTGTTGTGATGGAAAAGTTATTTTTGAACCACTTTGTATATTTAAACCAAATTTATTAATTCTGGATCGAAAAGCCTGCTTTGTATAGCGCCAGTAATACACATTTTCTTTTACTTTTACTTGAAATATAAGTTTTATGCAGTCGGAAACCATTAATTAACTACAAATTTCAGATATTCAGTGTTGAGAAATGTGTGCAATTTTCTGTGCAAAATTGAAGAATGCCAATTTGCTGCACTACTATTTGCAATGTAATAATTTACAATGAAATCCTTTTGATGAGTTATAAAAACCTGGTTTAAAAAAATAACAGTTTTTAAAGTAAATTTGTCACATTTGAAAACCGGCTTAAAGAATTCATATTATTATGTAAAAATTAATTTTAAACTTATTTGATTTGCTATTAATTCTATGCAACGGGCAGCAAAGACATTTTTTCAGTGTTGCGAGTTGCGTTGGCCTGTGCTTGTGCACTGCGCAGCTGCGCCTGCGCACATGGAAAATACGTGCTTAACCGATTTACTCTATGTTAGTACATATACATATGTGCAATCCGTCACGAATCACGACAGATTCGCTTAATATTATAAAGTGAAAACTGGAAACATATCCTAATCCCTATCCTAACTGAATATTCTAAACTTTTAGAACATCATAAATTCTTGGGACCGATTCGTTTAGCAGCTAAAGGCTTAGAGCGAAGACATGCCTATTAACAAGTGAAGGTATATTTGAATTTCTGTTAAATGAACTAAAAAATGTAAACATTGAAATAAGTTTGAAATTATTATATGCTTTAGAAGAACGAAGACAAGTAGAATTACCAACTCTTTTGCTGTATTTAAAAAATCTGCAAAACATTTCTAGTTCAGCGAATAAATCTAGTGTGCTGTTTTTACCTTCAAAAACCGAAATTATTAAATTATCTGGAAAGATATTGTCTAGAATATTTCCAAATTCTTATGTGGAAACCGATTCTGATGAATAGCAGATCGAAAAACTACTCATCAGAGTAATGTTTTTTTGTTTTTTTTTCAAAGAAAACATGGAAAAATCAATTTATAAGTTTCTTGAAGACCCTGAAGAAAAACTTACAAATCGAAAGACACTGAAAGTTGAATTTTCATTATTTGAGGCAATGAATAAAAGAACAAAAAAAAATTAGATTTGTTATTTGATGCCATACTGATTGTAAAATCAAGCTCAGTAGCTAGTGAATGAGTATTTTCAATTCCAGGCAATATTGTGTCCAAAATAACAAGACTTAGTCACCATTAAGTGGATATTTTAGGTTTTTTAAAATCCTATTTTCTTAGGAGAAATTAAAATTAGTAAACATAATATAAATATTATTTGAAATTTTTATTTGAGTTTTCTTTATTATTTTATTATTATTAACCCATCATGTCTTATTTTCGGCAAAATACTATTGTCTGATATAAATTTTGATAAACAAATGAAAGATTTATTACCATGTGAGAACATGATGTTATTTTAGTTTTAGGTTTTTGAAGCCAGTAAATGCATGAGCAGAATATTGGCGATTTATTGCTTTTGAGCCATCAATTTTTCGCTTTTACAGTTATTAGAAAATGATAAAGAAGGTTATCACATTTGGCGACATATCGTCAACAAAAGTTACAACTTGGCGCAAATGTTCGCCATGTTCCCCATTCCCCTGTCTGGCCAATAAAAAACAGTATATATATATATATATATATATATATATCGCATGCATAATCTGATAATCACGTGATTGTTTCAAACCGGTTTAAACTGATTAATGACTTAAATTAATTAAGACAAACAGCAACTTAAAAAATAATAATATTCTTACATTCTAACCTGAAATTTGTGACAGTAGATTTCAATGAGAACATGATGTTTTTTTTTCTTTTTTTACTTCATATTTATATTAAAAACTATTGGCGATTTCAAACCTTTATAAACGATAATAAAATAACCATTTACGCTCTTACTGTAATTTCTCCACTGTTAAATTTTGTTTTTCTTTGTTCAACTTCAATAGTAAAGTAAATTTTCGTTTTTCTTTGTTGATCTGTTTCAAAGAATTTCACAGCTGTGTTTAAAATTAAAGGACAGTGTTTTACTTGAAGAAAAACATACATTTTTTAAAAATGTTTTACGGATTCTTTTTTTCTTCTTTTAAATACAACTGTTAGGGCTACATTTTCTGATTGCTTTAAATTAGAGCTGATGTAACCTGGATTTTTTTTCTTCATTTTCTGAAGTAAAAAGCTTTTTGGATTTTTTTTTTTGTCCGTTTTCTCTAGATCAGTTATAAACTTTTGTACGAACGGTTTAAGTTCATTAGCAATCTTAGTTTTTTTTTTTTTTTTTTTTATATCTTTTCCAACATTTTTTCCCTTTTTGATCAAAAGAATCACCGCTAATTTCTTCATATGCTAGGACCTTAGACTTGTGCTTTATTTTTCCTCGTTTAGTCTTCAATTGTTGGAAACAAAATTATCGGCTCAAATAGTTAATATCAGTGTATTGAAGGCTTTTTAAGCGTTTTCGATTCGTGATCTTGTTTCCTTCTGGAAATTATATATGTTTAAAATTTATTTAATCATTAATTTGAAAAAAAAAATCTTCGAAGAATACAAAGAAGATTTTTACAATAATGTTCATAGGCTGATTATTATTTATAATTTACATGTTGCTGCAAGTTTGCTACAAAAATCATTCAAAATGCTTTACAAGGTAAATCATTGGATTGACGGTTACCAAAATTGGTATGAAGTTATTTCTAGGGTTGTAAGTGGTCTCTAAGAAAAGAGTTTTCAAAATTGTAATTAAATTTTTAATAAAAAACAAACAATTTAAAATAATTATTTTTTTATTCACTTTTAATATACCTTTATAAATACTAATAAACGTTTTTATAATATCTTTTATTTCTACTTTTTTACTGTCAATTCGTGTCATAATCTTACAAAACTGTTGTAACGTAGCTGTTAAGCTAGAATTCTGGTGATATGTAAATTTTATATTTTATTGCATGCTCATCAATAAATAAGAGTTTCTAATTTCTATATTTATTCGATTGATTAGAAACAAGCCTCGTATATTTTAGCAAATGACTGAAAATTCACGGAACTACAACATTAAAAAGTTTTATCGTGTTAGACTGGCATTTTTTTTTTCTTAAAGCATGGCCGTAAAATATCCGGCGCACCATTGTAGTGTTAACTTAACCCTTTCTGTAGAGCTTCGAACCCATAAAAACGTAACAGAATACAAAATAAAGAAAATAGTTAGTTGCCCGGCACCGTTCCAGAAAAGGATAGTGGCCTTCTTGAAAAATTCTACTCACATGGGTTGAACATCAATTGTACTCTGGTCAAGATTTTATAGCCAGTTAGAGATTTATTACGTTCCAATTTCTGATAAAGTCTAGCATCCTGCCCCTAAATCTTCAGCTTTTCCTTGAACCAGAGAGAACAAAAAACTGCCAACTGCTTTTTGAACTTTTGATTTATATTTGCGCCTAAAATACATCTGCGTGTAAACAGTGGTGTGAATAAGTGGCTTGATGCTGTCAGGTGAACTAGATAGCAAAATTTTTATTCCCTTTCCGACGTAGGAACAAAAGTTGGCCCTTTATGCATAAATGTTCTATGCAGATTTCGAAGGATTGTTTTAATATTCTTCAATGAAGTTATAGAGTATTGACAGAATTAGTAATGTTATCTGGTTATAAGCATATATAGCATTATAGGTCATTAAACGTTGCATATATATATGCTTTAGAGTTATTCTGTATGCAAAATTTTTATTCCCTTTCTGACTTAGGAACAAATGTTATCCTTTATGCATGAATGTTCTATGCAGATTTTGAAGGATTATTTTAACATTCTTCAATGAAGGTATAAAGTAATGAAGGCAATAATAGTATTATTTTGTAAAGCATACATTTGACATTAAGCGTTGCTATATATATGCTTTAGAATTATTCCCTATGCAGAATTTGAAGAAATAACATAGCATTCCTCAATAAAGACGTTAAGCATTGCTTTATAAATGAACTTTAGGATACTGTCTTATCCGGATTTCAAAGGAATTTTAAAGCAATCCTCAATAAATATTTAATTTGTGGAGAGCTTTTGTCAACCAGTTCCAGTATATGATTCAATGATATTAAGCATTGCTATATATGCTTTAAAGTTATTCTCTATGCAGAAGTTGAAGAAATATTGTAGCATTCCTCAGTAAAGATTTTAAATATTGCTTTATAAATGAACTTTAGGATGTTGTATATGGATCTCGAAGGAATTTCACTCCAATCCTCTATAAAGATATAATCTGTGGAGAGCTGTTGTAATTTCATTATATGATTCAGTGACATTAAACCTTGTTGGTCATGTTTTGAAGTCATGTTTTTTTTATTATTTATTTTTAAAGATTTTAAATATTGGTCAATGAAGGCTAAAGCTAATAAGATTTGTTACTGTCTTAATGGAATCAGTTATATGAAGAAGGGAAATAATTGGTTTTATAACGTTTCATGGAGAGAGTTAATTACCTTTTTTTCTGATTTTCAAACCAATTTTTTTAAAAAAGGAGTCGATTTTTAAGCATTGAAAAAAAATTCACTTCTTATACTGTGAAAAATGGTGCTTATTTCTGCTTATATCTCATCTTTTGACAGTTGAGGCTCAAACTGTAGACGATACATTTAACATTTGAAAATCTTTACTCCTCATATTGTTTTCTGCTGTGCAACACATCGCTACATTGACTATAGAAGTCAGGATGTGAGAATCATGCAATATAAATCGTAAATGATACAATCTACAAATATTTGACAAAAGAAATGCCCTATCTGATTTCCATTCATTTTCAGCTAAAAACTTCACTTGTATTTGCATTTGTTTGCAAATAATTATTGCTTTTTAGAATTCTTTTGGATTTCTTATTTATTCTGTATATTATTATTACATGGTTGAACTACCAATATAAAAATTATCTAATTCTTCAGTTTACAAGTGAGTACAAAAATTATGTTAAATACATACCAACCAATCTCTCGGAACCTGAAGGACATGTTCGTTATATATTTTGTAAGCTGACATCTGCATACATCAGTTTGTTTCCCATAAAAGTTATTTAACTACTGGTCATTAGGCTACAAAATTTAAATCTTTAAAAACTTTTTTTTTGTAATCTATTCTTTGAAAAACAGATAAAGAATAAAATCATAATTTAAAATAAATGGTATTTTGGAGCAAGAAAAAGAAGTAGGAAGAAAAACGATTAACATAATTTTGATTGAAATTTTATAAATATTTCCAACTTGCTAGAACCAGTCATGGAATGGTTCGTTTTGCACGACAAAAAAAAATCAGAATAATTTAATTCTTTATTTTAATTAAATGAATAGTTATATTAATAATCTCAAAGCCATTATCCTATTCACCTGTTATGTATGGAGATTAAGAACCCTCAATTTAAGAAAATCACTCAAGAAAATGCGAACTCCCTATTCGTGAATCTATTTTTTCCGTCTTCTTTTTACTTCATGTTCTGAAAAGTGTTGGCTCATTCTTTCCATTGGTTATAGCTCGGACTTCAGATGTATATATCCGGGTTCTATATATAACCGGAAAAACCAAAAGGTATTCTACGCTCAAATTAATGTTATGAATATAAAAATATAATGTTATATTCTCACGTTTAATTATTATAACAATAGTCTGATATATGATTATAACATTCATGGAAAACAATTCAATTAACGAATTATATGTCCTGCTGGATCCCTATCAACTTAATCTGGATTAACTTGTCAAATCTCATTATTTAATCTAAGTGAGCATAAACTTTATTGCAATGATGTTTTTTAGATAATTTGTTTACATCGCTTCATATACCAAACTACAGAATAATCCCGGTTTGATGCTATTAGTATGTAATAGTTAAAAATTCTCCTTCCAGTTTTCACAAAAGAAGTTGCATTTTGTCAAATATTTTTGTTAAAAATTATTCAAATCTGCAAAAGAGAATGCAACGTAATTTTCAGAATATCGTTAGACAAGTTTTAATTTATATAAATGAATTTATTAATAATACGTATTAATATTAATAAATACAATATAGTGAATAGGATTTAATAAAGCGCTCTATTCAATAAAGTAATATTACTTATTTAAGATTATAGTGCTAATTACAGATAAATTGGATTATTTTTGTAAATATTACGTATTTTTTATCTACTATTAAAATAAGAGCTTTAATGTGCAATTCCAAATTATCAATAACAATTTTTTTAATTTCGATTCCCTGAGAATATTTAAATTAGGATGACAAAACATTAAAAGCTATGTCTAAAATTCTCTATAATAATTTCAGTATATGGTGTTTAAATCATTACACAATGCATAATTTTTGTTTATGTTTCATTAAAGATATATATTACTAGAAAGGAAGTTTTCGGTGTTTTTTTTTCTCTACATTATGCGCTTATATTTTATTTATATTCAAGTATATGCTTATATGAACTTCTCTTCATAAATCCATTTATATAAAATATTACACAATTTATAATAAATAAATAATCACTAACATTTTTTTCGCTTTCTGAAAAGAGATTTAATGAACAAAAATTTTATTCAAAAATCACATCTTCTTAGCATTATTATTGTTAATTTTTTACTAAAATGTTTAGACTGAAGACATAAATTATAATAATTAAAGAGCAATGATCCAAGATTAAATACTAAACTGAATTGTTCTTATATGAAAAACAACTGGTCGCATTAATATATTTTAATTTTGTATGTAAGAATTTATAAATGTGATTGGTTTATATGAAAACCACTACTTCTTCGGGTTTTTTCCCCCTTTTTTTTTTTTTAACAAATATAGTCAAACTGCATTCAGATTTTCAAAATACTGTTGTTGTTATAAATTTTACCATTTTGTTGCTCTTAGAGAAAGTTATGGAATAAGTGGAAACTAATTTTTTCGTAACAAAAGGTATTAAGATATTCTCTATTATGTAAGGAAATAACATCAGTATTTCACGCTAGATGGCAGCACGAGAGGTAACTATTTAAAAAATCGTTAAAAATCGACTGATGTGAATATAAGATTTTTAGTTGAGATTCGGTAATCTACATTTTTTTTGTTTATTATTTAGTTTTATTATTTGTGTTAAAAATTTCCAAAATTCTGAGAATTTTTTCATGATGATGTTTTTATATTTGATTTTCTTTTTAAATTAAACGAAATGAAATTTATTAAAGAATTTAAATATTTGATCTTTTTATTTACATTTTTTTTCCCCCTTTTGCTTTTTTTTTTCATTGAATCAATCAGGATAATTATTATTTACATGCATATTTAGAATTTATTTTATTGAGTTTTTTTTTCGTATTTTTTTCATCGAATATGGTTTCTTAAAAAGAACATTTGATGAATAATTCTTGATTTAAAATTAAATTTATTTGGGAAGAAAATTTTTTTAATTATAATTTCTATTTCGCGCTAAATTAATTTTTGAATCTTTTGCGGATTTTATAAGAAGAAAAATGTGACGTCACAGAGCATTATAAAATGATGCTTAGTTAAATGTTTTTATCACGTGATCTCGTTAGTTTATCACGTGATTATGACGTCATACGAACTGATACCATTTTTTCATTGTTAAACGAAAGAAATTTATTTATTTATTTTTGAATGAAAAAAAAGTGTTATTAACCCTCTGAGGGTGTAATTTTTTAAAATCGCTCTTTAGATGTGTTGTTTGGAAATAAGTTCAAATATTTTTCTAACAAAGTAAACTGATACTATATTTTACACGATAATAACATGATATAATAAAAATCTGTAATCGTAAAAATAAACACTCTAAACTGCGAAAAACGTTGGATGCAACAGAAAATAGACAGATTGCCAACCCGCGAAAATCGCGCAATAAGCAGCTGGTGGGTTAATGATTATTATTAATCATTACGAATGGTTAAGATATATTTTTTAGATCTATTATTAAATATTCCACAATCTTTACAGACATGGGAAAAAAAGAAAGAAAGAAAGAAAGTACATAGTTCTTACTGATATAAGCTTACAGCCTTGATCTATTTGCAAACTGCGCTTGATTTGAGACTGCAGTGGTAAAAAAAAAGTATGATTTTCTAGATCATTGACGAGTATAACTATTTTTGGGACGGATTTTTCCCCTTGATAAATCACCTTAAACGTTTTCAAATAGAAGCCGTAGTTGCAAATCATATCGTATTGCGGCAAATACAAGATATTTAATCAAATAACGCAGAACTAGGGAAAGAATAAGAGATTTTCATTGTAATATTGAAGTTATGTTTGTTTATCATTCAAAAAATATCATTCGGTCTTCATTGAAATAGAAAATCACTGATCAAACAAAGAATCCTTAATTTAAATGAAATATTTTTCAATAAATGAGCCTGAAAAATAATATCAAATTGTAAATGCATCACCTTTTTTTTCTAAATATTCATTATTTTATTTTCTGAATATTTATTATGTTAATATGTGGAAAATCAAACTTTGCTCTGCAGTTTTTTTTTTTTTTTATAAATTTGTATTTTTTAGGAGAAAATATTTAGATATGTATCACATACTGATTATATATTAATATTTTTCAACTTTATCTACATATGAACTGGTCATTTAAATAAAAAAAAAACTCATGAATGCACTTAATTTAACATGACATTCGAAACAATATGCTATATTAAAGTATTTATTTTACAACGTGTTTATCATTATTTTTATTTCTTGAACCTACACTCAATTTTACTATGGTGTAATCGGGTCCGAAATACAGCCACATGATATTGACAGCAGATAGAAAAAAGGCTCTAATGGTTAATTATAATTTTTTTTTTATGTGTGTGCAAATTCGCGTATTTTTAGGAAAGGAACCTATATAAATAAACTTAAAAATCAGAAATATTAACTATAAATACATAAGTAAAAATATAAAGCAGCCCGAAGACCTGCAACGCACGCTTCAGTTATGTTGTTCTGACCATTACACTAAATTGCCCACACTTCGAACCGACAGTTGAATATATTCTAATAGTTAGTAATTAAAAAAAAATTTTGCGTGTAGACTAGTACACAGATAAACTTAAAAAGCAAAACCTTATCTAAATATCAAATTTGAGCCAAATCGTTAAATCCGTTCCCGAGATACAAGAAATAAATATATTTATATAAAAATAAGAATTGATCATTTGAAATTATAAGATTCGTATCGTTCAGAGCTCATAATGCAACTACTAACTGATTATTAATGAGAAAATTTTGATTCTCTACTACGATGTGGTCCGATGAAAATATACAGGCAAAATGAAATCAAAATAAAATTGTAGAAATCTGTAAATACTTAGTTTTCTTAGCGAAACATAGAATTTTAAATAGCTGGTATTAAATGCAATATAAATGAAAATCTAGGTCTTTCTTAGGAAAAAAGAAATCATTAAGTCTGTAGACTCATTCTGATGAAAATTTTTTTCGGGAATAACCAACTTACAAAAATAATTTCGAATAAAAGATGAAATATTCATATCTTTGATGTTTAATGACAAAGAATTAGAAAAGCAGTCTTGATAATGGCTAAGCTCTGATAAGCGTCTTATAAAGCAATTAGAGACATTAACGATAATTATCTTTCAGTTCCTTGCTGATGGAAAAAGACTTGTCTGGATATTGGATCATCTTTCCGGATTTACTGCTCCCCTCCCCCCTTGCAGTACGTGTTCGATGCAAATCATACATCTTAAAGCATTGCGCATGATTCAGATAATGAATGCATCGATCAGCTTGCCCGCATTTTTCTCCGCTTGCATTGACTATGCGTTGCTTCGATTTATTTGGAAATATGAATGGATTTTGATCCGCTCTTCACATATGGACTTGAAATCTAATTAGTTTAATCATCGTTCCGTTGCATCCTTTGTGTTAAAATACGCTGGTTGCCATGAATATAATCGTTGTGTCATCGGTAGAGATGAGAATTAAAGCATATGCTGCAAGCAGTCTTTATGACTTATAGAGGACTTTTCAAAATACTCATCGAAATTCGGATTGCTTTATTTGAATAAATATGACCAACAAAATATTAAAATGTTTAGAGAAACAACCGTTTTTACTTTCTATTATACAAACTATTTAAAGAAAAAGGTTGAAAAACACGTTTTTTTAAAAAAATTATATTTGTCTGTGAACATTAACCAGCTGCAGTTGTCACCCCAAAATTTTCTCTCATACTCTCTAATAAACTTGTCACGCCAGAGAAAGATTGCCGCACCGGATATTGGCGTACAATAGTTATGAAATATTAGCCTTTGGCGTAAATTTAGATTTTTTACTGAATCTATTCGTGTCATCCTTGGCGAGATATTTGGCGATTAATCTCTGACATATATATAGTAGTTGGATTTGTGGTCTATACACGTTTTTTGCAACCGATTCAATCAAAAATTATCGCATTTGCATGTTTTCTGAAAGTATAGACAGACAGACAGTCAACCCATGATTGGATTTGGCTCAAAATTTAACAAGTGCCCACTTTATAAATGTTAAATCTGTGTACTGAATTTTATCTATCTAGCTGTTTTCGTTTTGTAATTATTATGCTAACTTATATTCGAACAGCCGGACAGACGGACTTCCTCTGATCAGATTTTATTCAAAATTTAAAAGAAATCTGCAAATTTGGTGTGTGAGACCGTACACCAAATTAAATCCAATATAAAGAATGTAACTCAAAACGTTTTTGAGTTATCTTTGTCACAGACAGACAGACGAACATTTTCCAATGTGTTTTTCGAGCTCAGGAAGGTCTAACAAATTCGTCAAAATCTCGAGTTCCGAATTTTTGACGATTATTACACGTTCTCTACACTACTTATACGAGAAATTAAAAAAAAACGCTTTAGGCTAGACAGATGAAATTTTGTATATACATCAAACTTGTACATTCCTATCAAATTTTTGAAGGAAATCCATTCAGGAAAAGTCTATCTGTTCGAATATAAATTAACATTAAAGCTACAAAACAAGGAGAGCTAGGTGCTTAAAATTTGGTACATAAATTTAACATCTAAAGCTTGGATATATATCAAATTTGGAAGCAAATCCGTTAAAGGACTGTCCATTTGTCGGTTTGTCCTTTCACGTGCATGGAAACACGATTGCTCAAAAGATCAATGCTGTTGTATATGAAATTTGATTTTTGAGTTTGTTACTATAATTGTAATTTTATATTAAATTTCGGTTTCTTTCAGTCAGAAAAAAGTACACATTCAGTATTCTGGTGTTTGTTTAATAACCACATTTCAACAATTAATCTGAAAAAAAAAAATAGCCAAAGAACGCTCCCAACTGGGTCTTGCTTAACTATTATCCGCCAATGACATGCGTTAATAATAAGCAATTACATTTAGTAGTAAGTATATGAGAAAATTTGCAGAAGACTATTCCATTTGTTTAGTTTCTGTTTCAAATTTTAATATGATTAGCGATCATTTACGGATCGGAAACATTCACTGATAGGAGTCATGTTTTTTCGTAGATGTTACCTCTCTCATGCTTATTCATTTAAAAAAAATCTTCTCATCGACTGTGGCATTCTACTTAGTTTGAAAATTAAGCATTCGGAGGTCACGCTTTCTTTACTATTTCTAAATAAATAGGTTGAAAATATGTATCTTAATCTCGTCTCTCTTATTCTTGCATAAAGTCGATTAAATTAACTGCTCATCTAAAGCTCAGTTGCCTATTCTGTTATCTTATGCTGATAGGTGCTTTGTGATTCATATATATATTTTCATCTCCAATATCCGCTATGGCTAAATTAAATTTTCGTGAGATGTTTGAAGTGAGTTATGTAAGAATCAGTTCTCTTTAGAAATGAAAGATATGAAAAGGGATTTTTATAATAACATGCCTATTCATATCCTTGAAAAATGTTGTCATTTTGGATTTGTATTTTAAAATTAGATAAAAATATGGCGATTTACGATGCTGTTCTTATAGATAGAAATAATATTATATATTTGAATTAAAATAGAAACATTTTAATTTATTTTCAAGTCCGAAACGAACGCTATTTAGTTCAAATAAGTTTTAATACACACTTAAGTTCCCTGTCTTCTAATTTAAAAGGAAGATATTTTTTTGGCAACCAAATCTTTTCCTAAGCCTAATTCATGGAATGTTCTGGAATGTAACTTTTTCTTAGTGGCATTGTTAAAATATTGATTTTTACAGACCAACAATGATTCTGAAGTATTGACCAATATTGATTTTTTTACACAATATTGTGGAGTCTCAAAGGAATATACTGGCTGTATTATCTGTCAAACCTAACAGCAGATTA
Organism: Argiope bruennichi; assembly: GCF_947563725.1. Taxonomy (NCBI): domain Eukaryota; kingdom Metazoa; phylum Arthropoda; class Arachnida; order Araneae; family Araneidae; genus Argiope; species Argiope bruennichi. The sequence continues at coordinate 45,629,233 of NC_079158.1, forward strand.
AATCTTACAAAGAAGATAGAAATAGGAGTAAACATCACTGGGGTTTACACCTAGCCTAAACAGTGATAATCTAAAGCTCTTATAAATTCTGAGTAGTACGAACCATAAAGATTTCTCGTAGTTTATAATTTCTCAGGCGCTCAAACCGCGACAATGCGTATAGGGTGCACAATCTTCTTGTAAGACTTTCTGTCATGCTAACTAAAACAAACTATTATCAGATTCCTATGCCTCCGACAGAATATATTTAATGTTGCTTCTTTTTGGAAATCCTTCATGTAACTTTTTCATTTGGGATAAAACCCGATCGATCCCTTTGAATTGAACCTTTTGGTAACTCGCTGGTTAATTGCAATAGACTATTCTCATACCAGAGGGTCGATCGAATGAGCCTTTCTCTTCGAAAAATATGTTGTTACATTAATCTCTTTGAACCTTTCTCTAATTTTTGAAGAAGATATTGACGTTAGCATCTTCTTAGAGAGATATCAACTCTTCCCGGTTTAAGTAAGAATTTGGTTCTTATAGCTTACTTATCTTGCAAAATAATAATTGGTTCCGCTAAGTTTGAAGAATTTAGCGTGATGAACAAGAGTTCCTTTTTTGAGGTTTTGTTTAAATCTTATCCTTTGCGGTCTTTACCATACCGCTAATCCTTGGTATACGCTGCTATTTACAGCCTGTACGTTAACAAATGTGTGTTCCAGAATTTCGTAATCTATTCTCATGAATCAGACATATTACCCTCTTTGAAATTCTTCTTGAATCTTGACCTTTGCGAATTTTTTCAGACCTCTGAGATGTCCGATCGAATTTATTATACATGTCATGCATGTTAATTAATGTGTTTATGTCTTCTACTTTGAGACTCAACCAAATAAATTAGATCGTCCAGCTTTTGGAGACTCTTGTTGGTATTTCCCCCTCATATGCTTCATTTATTGTATATCGAAGTGGATTTGCATTGCATCATTATCAAATTAACATTAACGTACGCCCTCTACCAGAAGCACTGTAGAATGAAGGTTATCAATTTTGTAAATTAAAGTATTTTTCATTTTTTTAAATTTTATTTTAAGGCGAGCATATATATGACAAATAATTTGACAACATTAAATTTTTTTTTTCATCTCTTTACTTTATTTGATGATTTATTATGAGAAATTTTTTAGTAACTAGAATTTTTTTTATCGAATTGACTTCCAGATGGCGCCACTAGTATGGAATCTATATTTAATTTAATAAATCGATAATAAATATTAAAATGATATATTTTCATGAGAGCACCTAAGTGTACATCGTTTCTGTTCTAAAGAGAGCGAAATTGTTTGCAAAATTTTATATTGTGTCAAATGCTTATTCGCATTTAGAGTAATGATACCGATAGCGGTAAGGGGCAAGCTACAGAACAATTCAGTTAAAATTGTGCTAGCGAGCTGTTGAGCATGTTGTATTGTTGACGATGTGTCCCTACTCTCTAACGTAAAAATATTTTATGAATAATTAAAAAATAATATAAAAATTTGTGCTTTGTGTGTATTTTTAATTTTTAATTCAATAAATATGGATGACTAAAAAAAAAACTAATTGATGTCAAAATCTTTATGAACACGGAACAAATCAAGTTGAGCGTGCCATAAAATTATACTCGATATTTTTCGTTCTTTAGTTGCAGGTACTCAAAATAGCTCATATTTGCAAATATTTTTTACTTGTGAGTTTTTCATATCCATAAAAATCATTGCTTTTCGTTTATGTTTAATAATTTGCGCTCTTCCAATTTTCATTTACATTATAAATTTTGTGTGAATGTATACAAATTATGACGCTAGTTGAAAATAAATTTAAAAATGTTTTGCATATCAGCAAAGAGATTTGTGGCAATCTGAAATGCCTCATTAAATAGATAGTTGTTTGAATTTTAAAGTTGCATAAATGACGTTTTCCAAAGAGCAATTTTCAGATTTAAATCTAGAGGAAAAAAGTGACAAACTATCCGTAAGAAAAAATTAGTGATTTAGATATAAATCTGACACACGCGTTTTAAAATGTAGCTGTTTTTACAAAAGATTACAGGAAAAAAATGCTAGTTTATCTTTTTTCCAGAATTTATTACTGCATTAAAAAGTAGTTTGTTTTTCAATTTTTTTTAATGCTTTGGTATTAGAAGTAGTTTTGATGTATAAGTTGAACACTTCGTAAAATATTTCTATAAAATTGTTTGATTTCTTAATCGGACATCCAAATGAAACAATATGATATGTGACAAGTCCTTTTCCGAATAAACAAGCGGCTATTCTCTGGAGTCAATTGTCGTGCACATGATACCTATCAGATGCGCCGCGCCGTTTTAAATTTGGAATACATTGCTTATCTTAACTGTTAAAGAGGATGGCATTATAATATAATGGGTTATTGGATGTTAGTCACTCTATAACATTTGGCATAAGACTATGATATCACATGAACTGACTATTAATATTCAAGTGTTAGAAATCAAATGGTTAAGGCTAGCTATGTTTTTTTTTCATTTATTATTTTTTTTTTCGTAACTTTGGTGTCACACGAATTAGTTCCATTGAGTTATCTGAAACCAAAATGGATTTTAGGCATTTTTGTGTTTAAAAATGAAATCATGAACGAAACAGCGTGAAAACTAATAATTCATTTAAAAAAATATTCTTAGAATCGTTTTTCCCCATTTAAAAAGTTTAATTAAACTAACTTATCTGCATTCTTTTAACAAATTAAACACCATGACAATGCATGCTCGTTTTTTAGAGACATAAATTATAAAGAGTTAAAACGCATTTTTTCTTAAAAATTATTATGTGATTCCACCATAGTTTTAATTAAATATATGAGGTTGAATTTTTTTTAAAGTGATGTGTAGGCAATTTAGAGATGACTTTTTCAATAAAAAAGAATAATGAATTATTTTTTATAAGATGAAAAAGGAGATTTTAAAATTTTTCTGACTACTAGTTACTTTTAGATTAGTAATCAAGTCTATCAAGTCACTGCGGTTACATCATTCCCCATACTTTAAACAGTGTCAAGCGAGAACTAGTTAAAGTCAACACGTCACTCCATTTAGCCATTCGTAGCATCTTGTGTTTAGGGAAGTCAGCCAATGAGAATATCGCTCTTTTCGAGACCCAACCTCTTCATAATTCATCTATAGATGGAAATGCTGGCTGTTTTTTGTTTATTCCCATTTCTCCCCTACAAAAAATCCCTTTCTTTTTTACGACCGCGGTATCTCACGAATTTCTTTATAGATATGATTCAATGCGTTTGCTGTACTATGAATAAATTTGTCATCGTAAACTTTATGTGCCACGTTATTTAGCATCAATAAAGGCTCGAAACTGGTACTAACTGATTTCAATTGCGCTTTAACGGTGCTTTAATGTCTTTGACTTCCAGTTTGATTTTTCATTAAGAAATTATTTGAGTTAATTTATTTATATGTTTGAATGGAAGAATGAAATAGTTTCACGTAATGGATTGCATAAACACCGTGACTTATTTAATGCATAAGAATTAATCATTCATTATATGTACTGCATTATTTAATTTAAAGAATTAATTCCTTAAAAGTTATTTCCTACTTTAAAAAATTGATTAAGGATTAATTTAAAAATATAGCTAATAAAATTTGTAATATTTAAAATATTTAAAACATGAAATATTTTCGATATTGAAAAGGCAGCATTTTTTAGTATTGATTATTTGTAGATAGTTTTTTTTAACTACTGTCTTATGAAAATTGGTAAATAAATATTTCTATGCATCACGTCTTTCATATGCAATTTCTTAGATGGAAATTTTTAATCTAATAAAAATTGTCTTGCTAATTTTCAATAACATATTACTGTGTAATTTATTTGTGTTTGTTGTACTTACTTTATAAGTTAAACTTTTTTGTTATGTTACTTTTTCCATAAAATACTATGCCAAATAATTCAATTTTCAAATGATTTTTTTCCAACTTTTATTTTAAATATGAAATATTTGGCGTTGAAGATGAGTTTTTTACTCTATTATTTTATTAGCGCTCTTTTATTTTTGCTATAAATTCATTCGCATCTAATATATTTTTATATAAATACACGTTGCAAAATTAATTTTGGAATATCAAAACTTTGGCAGAAGGGGAGATTAAAGATTTAGAAATATTATAAAGTGATAATGTTTTTATTATTGAATCATTAACCTTTCTTTTCTTTTATTTTTAAAAATATAACCTTAATTATATATATAAGGTTTCAACATTTATTCCATTATATATGTCGCAAATTACAAATAGTACACTTGTATATATTATCATGTTAAAAAGGCCTGACTCAGCGCGAATTTACGTTTATTAAGTAATTAAGACGTAATCGATTCTAATGAAAACAACATCCTATCCCAACGGAAAATTTCCAAGCGTCAAGAGTACAGAAAAATATACTTTTCTGTAAGTTTTGATTAACTGATCCATATTAACTAAAAGTTTCCTTTTTTAATTTGTACGAATTGCTTGAATTTTAATTGGAATTTTACATTTTCGTTGAATAATGCATTTGCTTTCTAATTATCTCGCCAAACGATTTTCATCATCTGCCTCAATTGTATTGAGTAAATTACAAAGCAAAATCAAAAAGAAAAATATCAGACGATTTCTTAATTACTTTTCGTCAAATATGTTTTGTAATTTAAACAAAAGCTTTGCAAATGTTAAAAATGTTTGAATTAATTTTTTTTTTCGAATTTTGTTGGGCAGAATACTAGCAGCTGATTTAAAAATACCATGAACCTTGTTAAAAAAAATTTTTGTGTGTATTTATGCTTATATGTGTAAATCATTGACTTTGAACTATAAATTATTTCATATATTTTGCGAGTTTTGGAATATAACTAAGCTAGGTATTTTAAAAATTCGTTGAACTACTTGCATCTACAATTTTTTTTAATAAATACTAATTATCTTTTTATTTTCATTTTTTTTTTAAATTTTTCACTATTACTATTCAAAAATAAGTTTCATATAGGCACTATTTTATTATTTTATATAAAAGTGAATTTTTGTGAACAAATTTTATGCAATCATATTTTTTAGTGAGATTAGTACAAAAATTTTCTCAAGAATTGAAATATATATATAATAATACATTTATTTGAATTATATGTGTATTATTTAAAATACATGAAAGCCCATTTGAAAGAAAAAAATTGGAGCGCTTTTCATTTAAAGAAAAAATTATTCAATACATACTTACGCTTTTGTCCCATTTAAACATTTTTAACAACATATAATTTAATGCTTCTTTATTCACATATAAGAAAAAAAAATTGAAATTAAATTTTAAAATTGATTTTTTTCTGTTAATTTGAAGATTTATCATCCATTTGATTGTTTTGCCCGAAAATTGTAAACACGTCCGTTGGTGATTTTGTCGTTCATTATTTTGTTCAACGACGAATAGAAATGGAATCCAATATTTCATTCTCCTCATTTTTGTTACTTGAACATGAGAAACCGTTGCCTCGAAAAAAAAACCACCTTCAATTACTTTTATACTTTTATCAATTTTTTGAAACTAAATTAGTTTACATTCTGCTAAAAAATTTCTGATAAAATATTATGACAGTTATTTTGACAGTTAAAAAGTGTAGTTATTTACAATTATTAGTTACTGTAATAGTCGCATCATCAAATAGGATATTATAGATAATCATACTTTTTACTGAAAAATCTCTGATAAATTTTTAATCAAAATAATCTCTTTTTTTCTGAACAAATAAAATTAATATTTTTTGGATAATTTAGTTACTAAAGCACAAAGCGTAATATTTAAAAATTTGGCTTGGTTAAATTTTTCTTTATTTGAACATTAAATTTCTTACCATGGAGACACTGAATATTTAATAGCATAGCCACTAAATTAGTGACGTTTTAACGTACAGTTTTCTCATTATTTTCTATTTATTTAATTTATGATTTACTTATATTATTATATTTAATTTATTATACATACCAACCAGTTAATTTTTTATATCTTGATACATACAATACTCGGCATGTTCGAAGAAATGAACAAAAAGCTAAACTTGATTGAAATTTTAATTAAAATCAGATATACATCTGTAGTGAAAAAAAAATGCAATAAAAATAAATTTAGTCCTGAAAAAGGTTATGCTTGTATTTGTTTTCTTCTTAATTAAATTTAAAATTTAAAGTTTTGATCTAAAAAAACAGAATTTTATAAAGCAAAACATTTTGTATTAGTTTAAATAAATTATCTTTGGCACATGAAAAGACAGCAAGAACTTCGTTCTCTCACATGTCTGAAAGACATATTTTTTCCCCCTCCATGGGCTCCCCTCTCAAAAAACACGCATTTCTTCAAGACAGCCTTTGTGGCTATAAAAACGTTTTTAAAAGCCGGAAATATTGCCTCAAATCGCCACCAACACGTAATTTGCAACGGTATTGTGGGTTTCCTCTACGCCCGTCCGTAAAAACGATTTCCCTACCGTAGGGAATAAAGAAAGAAAAAAAATCCCTACGTACGATAGAGAAATGACGAACTCATGTATTTATTTATTTTTTTAAAAAGCAGCGGGAAAGAAAGAAAATGAAAAATCCGACATCATCATTCGAAACAAAATTTGTATCCTTTCATTTCTTTAGTTGATTCTTTCCACGTCACACGGGGCGAGTGTTTTGGCGGAAACGGACCAGGGAACAATAACCCTCAAACCAAGTGGGATGGATCTTTCGCTTCACCCATGAGGGAGAAAGTCGATGTTGTCTTCTTCTAACCCTTTTTCACTCGGTTTTTCTTTTTTTTAAATTTTATTTTTCGTTTGATATGCACAAGTTGTTTGTTATGTCTGGTCCCCGCTACTACGTGCTGTGCCGTTCCGCTGTTAATAGTCCTATGGCTGTCTGAAAACTATCTGGCCGTGGGTTTTCACCATTTGGTTTTTTGGTTCAGACAATATCACACGGTGTGGACACGAAATGATCTTTTAATCTTTATTTGATTCTTTCATTTTTCTTTTTTTTTTCAATTCTCTCTCTCTCTCTCTCTTTTTTGTAATCGTTTGATATAAGTGACCACTATACTGTGAAAAGAGAGCGATAGCAGAAAAGAAAACAGTTTCGTCGTGTTTGTGTATGGCTGCAACGCTCCACCTGGCTTGGATTTGTATACAAGTGTTGTTTGTGTTGGTTTTCTTCTTTTTGAAGAAAATGGATCAAAATGCCTCTTTTAGAGATATCAAGCTTCAATGGGCGAAACATTTTTTACAGCATGGACTTACCAAAAGAGAACTTGTAAGTGAAACCTCTTTTTTTTTTCCCTTCAAAATTCTTTTATTTGTAATTTCTTTTGTTGATTTTTCTGATGAAAGCCATGCTCTTATAAATTGTGATATGGATAAAATTAAATACTGTGCAGCATTTAATTTTGTTAATAATATAAATACTATCTTATATTTATGAGTTTCTAATTCAAATAAAATATCTTAAATTGGAACGAATTATTACATTTCTAAACTAATTTTCTTTATACAATAAAATAGTATAAAAATAATTCCTTTGAATATAATAGGAAGGCAGTAGTTCTTTTGAATATAAAGGCTGTTTAATTTCTAATTTTTCATTTTAAAAGCATACTAATGTTAATTAAATTTCATGTGTTACATAATAATAATATCTTTAAATATTGATAATAGCAAAGATGAATATGAAATTTAACTGCGTCATACGTTAGTTTTAAAATAATATTTTATTTGCAGATGACTTAGCAATTTAATTGCTTATATGCACATACATTATTATTATAATTTATAAATATACATTTAACTAAATTCTTAAAAAAACAGCTTTTGATTTTAAAAAAATGTCTTATAAATTAAAATTTTAAGACTCTTTAAATATCAGTAAAAAAAATATTGCGACTTAAAATTCATTAGACATAAATTTTTCTTGCATAAATTTAAAAATATTTGGAACTGAAATTCTCTTAGAGAATTATATTTATACAATTTATTTAACTTCTTATAGTTAGTTATTCTTTTAGAAAATATGAGATGATCTTTTGTCCAAATTAGCAATTACTTATTCTTAAAATTTTATTTATGTAAAAATCTCTGATTTTTTTGGCAGACAGTTTTGATTAAATTATGCATTCATGAATTCCTATGAAATTATAACTAATGAATTTTTAACAAATTCATTGCATTTCTTTATTATGATTGTTCATTTTTCTTAAATGTGTATTTATTTTATCAATTTAGAATTTTAAGTATAAACTTTTTTTCATGGAAACTTTTCTGAATTGAAAATATATTTTTCACAAAAAGCACTTTTATGGAAGACATGAAATTATTTTTTAATTTAATGATGCATTCACTGTACAAACTCTGAAATACAAATTAAGTCGATTTCTTAAAAATTAGAAATTTGAACTATTTTTTATTCGAACTCAAGAAGATTTCTAATTGATTTACTAGTTAGTTTTTTAGTTATGATTAATTCACTAGTTAATAGCATTGCAGATACTATTAATTTTTTTGTTGCTATATGAAATTTTTTCTTAACAAATGTAATTTAAAATCTCTTGAATTTTAAAAATGAAGAATAGACTTAAAATATAAAATTGTAAAAGCAACTCTTTGAATTTCATAAATTTTTTGAAGGCATTAAATATTAGGACAATTATTTGAAAAGACAGCGTATGAAAAATTTTGAATCCAAATAACTAAATCATGTTTGAAAGTTTATAAAATTCTGGGATAGAATTCTATTAAAAACAAAAAATTCTAATTAAATATTGTTTCCACTATTACAATTAGATATACATCAAAAGCTCGAAAAAATAACAAGTAATTTGTTTTATTCATAAATTTTCCCATTTGTGTTTTAAATACATTTAGTTTTGAATTTCTTTATAGAATTGATGATTTTTTCTAATAACATTACTTGAATTAAAAAGTTGTATTCAGGTTGCTTTATATTTATTGAATAAAAATCAATTATTTTTTTAAACAATTCCAAACGATTTATATCAAGAATGTTTAAAATAGATTATTTAATTATATAACTTACGAAAATTCTGCTTTTGTAAAAGTAAAATAAATAATTTAACTTCGTAATATCTATTTATTTTAAGATATATTTACCGAAATTTCTGCATAAAATAATGAAAAGCTTTTACTAGCGTATTGTAATACCTTTGATAACATTTCTTTGATGCCATTAACTCTGAATTATTTAATTCTGTGTACTAAAATTGCTAAGTAAATATTTTCGAAACGTATTAGAGCAAACGATATGTATAATGACCACGGAAGTACTCCCATATTATTATAATGAATAATAAGTCTTGCTAAATTAGTTTATGTTGCGAAAACTCAACTTAATTAATTTGTGATGCTAATGCTACTTAATGAATCCAAGTTTGTTTATCGTACGAACTTTGTACACAAAGCTGCTTCCCATTAGAATGGAAATTTTGAAGAAAAAAAAAATTCTCTTTGAAATATTTAAAGAATTATTTGATAAATGCATACTACGATGTGAAGTGTTGAATATAAAATTATGCCGAACAACAGCACTTTGTTTCTAATTAAAGGAACTAATGTTACATTTTCATAACATCAAAGGAGTTGAATGAAATATATTGGTAAAATAAACATATCGAAATCTTATCATTAAGTACAATATTTGTTAATTTAAAATAATATGTTTGAGGAAATGCGAAATGATGTGTGCAAACTGACAGATGGAATATTAATTCAGAAAATCGTCTGACGATTCTGAGCAATTTGATTTGATCATTGCCATTTTGTTTTTGAAATACATTATTAAAATATTAATCAATTTAAAGGAAATAAATATTCATCTGAAATGTATCTAAAAATTAAGTAATAAATTGATACTCCAATTCTGTGTTTCAAATGCTACTTATATTTTTATTTAACCAAAATGTTCAACAAATTCCATTAATTTATATCGATTGCATTTTAAAATGTTAAAATTAAAGTTCAGAATCTAACGAATTTTAAATGGTGCTAAATATTTCCGAAGAATTAAATATTCAAACTGGATGGTTCATTAAGTTTATTTGAAATCAGTTTGCTATGTTTGGTTTCTCACAAAAATCTCCATTTTTAAGCGGATTTATTTTGATTGACGATTTCACAGTAATTTATTATTATGTTAATATTATAAAGTTTTGCTGTTATGTGTTTAACATCAATATAACGACTCCTAATTACAAAGAAAAAATTGAATTCTTAGTTTTCATTTAAATTTAAGATACGTAAAATTGTGAAGAGGAAAGAGGCAGATTTTTTTTTATAGTTTTAAATTTTTTCAAAGATATTTACGAGGCTTTTGAAACAATAATGAAACGAAAATTAAAAATTTTAAATTTTCTGCCTATTAACTGATAGAGTAGAACTTTATTTCAAAGAAACTCAACTGAAATTTTCATTTGAAAATAACTGGCATCAAATTTCCTTATCGTTCATCATTTATTTTTTTAGATAAGTGTTTTGAAGTCATCCACTATAGTGTAGTAAAATATAAAGATAAAATTTTCTTTAAAGCAATATAAAATGCTTTTTTTACTATGAAAATTAGAAATGCTCTTAAAACTTATAATCTTCAAAGGCCAATTTTGGAATTATAATGTCTATGGAATTAACGAATATTATCTGCATTTCTTAAAAAATCATTACAATTAAAAAAAATTTTCAGCTAAATTGTGAAATTTTTTTCACACCTAGATTTCACATCATTTCGTAATAAATAATATACTTTTTTAATCTACACAGTTACAAGATATAAACTGATTAAAATAAAAATAATTACTAGAGATTCAAACATCAAGTCTGAAAAATTGTATTATGACACTGCTTTAGCCTTGATTCGTCTATCTTTATTTTATTTTTAAAAGTTCGCGTAATCATATACCAATGATAAAATGCAGTCAAAAATGTATTGAACATCGTCCCAATAAGCGTGAGTATAAATATATTAATTAAAACAATGGAAAGAACTGTTATAAAATATATTTAAAATATTTTTAAAAATTATTAAAATTAGAGAAAATAATTGTAAGGAAATGCAATTAATGTCAATGAAAAATTAATTTTTTAATTTAAAAATGGCAAAAAAAATTTAAAAAGCGAAATTATTGAAAAAAAAACCATATTTTATATAATTTTTAATTGAAAATTGAATTTAAATTTTGAGAAACATTTTTTTAGCAAGCACTTACGATTCTAGAAATAATGACCTGTTAAATATGGTGTACTACATCCAATAATCTGTTCTATATAACTTTTCTGCTCTTTTTAATCATTCATTTTAAAATTTATAGATAGTAATGCAAACTATAAATATTATTATAACTAAAATCTTTCTTTTATTTTGAATATACAAAATTTATTCGAATAAAAAAAACGTAAAACAGTCCAATGAACAACCAAAATAGGCAGATGAAGGAGTATCAACCTGTTAACATACCAGTTTCTTCCAATTTAATACTATATCTATCAAAACCATCATTTTGACGGTTTTCTAATTTCATGCTTAAAAAGTTTGATATAATTTATGTATTGTTTTTGAAATTTATGACGACTTTTAATGAGATATAACAACAATTACATATTCCTATTCAATTTCCACTCAGTCCATTTTAACTTTTATAATCAGTATGGCCTATACCTATTTATATCAAGACCCATCAAAATAACGGTTTTAGCAATTTATGATATTCTTTTATATACATCGCTTTCAGACATTTCCTGGGGAAATCTGAATTTTATTTTTTATATGAATTTATATTGATTGATCCAAAATGATCGGCAACCGTTATAATGGGATATATTTTATTCGGATTATGATTCCACTTTAGAATTAAAATTGGAAATCCTATAAATGCAAATACAAACTGTTTTTCTTGTAATTTTTTAATTAATAATTAATGAATTATTATATTAAATGTTGTTTTAAATAATATTCTTTTATTTACATAAACTAAACCAAAATTACAATGAAACTCTCGCTGATCAAAAACCCGTCAATGTGACGAGTGTGGTAAAAATAGGTATATATTTCATATCGGTAGTTCTATTGTTAAAAGCATTGCAATGGAAAATTATGAAATTGAATTTAATTGCTTACTGTCTAAAAGGAAAAGGTTGCTTAGAATTCCAAAATAAGATTTTTCATCTTGTCATAAATCCGACAAAAATCTCTCCGAATAATCGAGACGATTTTTCTTTTCTGATCCGAATCTCAAAAGCATACATAGTAATAAATAATGGCAAAAACGAGACATGCCCCGAGGGAAATTTTTATGTTTATAATTGTCTGTCTGAGATTTAGCCATCCACGTGGACGCTCTTTTTATGGGTAATTCCGATAGCAGTTTAAATTAAATATGACAAACAGATATTGCATTTGCTTCATGCAAATTTACATCTAAATGTGAGGAGGATTATTGATGAAATAGAGTCAAAAAATTTGAAATTCGTTTTAACATTTATTTATTTATATAGATTTAAATTTATTTAGATACTTTTTATATAATTTTTGACATAGCATGGTTTCTGATTACTGTATTGGATATTATATTAGTATAATTAAGATAATGTTTAAAGAAATATAATAATAAAAATAACAACAACAAAAATTGAAAAAGGAAAGAAAAAATTTTGAATTCCAATATGGAAATAACGGATAATTTTATATCATCGTTTGTTGAATTAAAAGCATCCAGTTTTATAAAATGAAATGAAAACTTCACACGTTTATGCATGAAAATGTTTTTTAAATATATTCTTTTAAACAACTCTGAGGATTACCAATAAAGCAACACCAATAAAAGTTTTTAATAAAGGTGATTGAAAATGATTTTCATAAAAATGCAAATTTGCATATGAAAATAAGATTATGGCGTAAGTGCATGAAAAATTCAACATGACATCTTCAACGCTTTTCTGTTTCGAAACTTGATAGTTTACTTTTTTTTTTTTTTTTTTGTCTTGAAAAATTTCTTTTCAAAAAAGTTTGTGAGATATTATTTATTATAGTTAAATTAGTACTTTCTGTTTGTTAAAGTGGCAAGCATTTATTGTGTTGCATAATTGATTGAATTTCATTAGAAAAAGTGTTTTCCGATTGTGTTACTCTGATTTTATATTTTACACTTTAACATCATTTTTCAAATATTAGTTTAAAAAATTATTCATTATTAAAACAATCATTATTTTATTTATGATTGTTTCTCCTGATGATACGATAGTATCTCTAGTAATAATAGAGGAAAATGTATGTATCTGTCGTTTGGGATTCAGCAGGCCAAAACCATAGTTGGAGAAATGTTAGAGTAACCAAATTTGGGAGAAATGTACTTTAGAGGATAAGAATATACATTTTTTTAAAAAAAATTTCAAATTAAAATAATTTATTCAAATAAATTAAAATTAAACCAGATTTTGGTTCCCCCCCCAGACAATTTTCAAAAAATATTATTACGAAGAAATAATTTTTATACCATTTTAAAATGTAAAAAAATATTTTCTTGAAAAGATTAGTTTAATTTCCATGCAATGCTTTCTTAATTTTTCTACTTTTAATTTTTTTTGTGTGTAATTTTCAATTATATTTTTCATTAACGTTGTGAGATTCAAACCACTTTCATCTTTTCATCAATTATTTAATTACATGATTTTCTTGCGTTTGTAGTCAGTAAATAGATTATACAATTTTACAAATATATGCATATGAATATATTTTATGTATTTATATATTAATTTATATAATATATATTTTATATATTAATATATATTTTATAATATATAAATATATGTAAATTATTATTTTATATATATATTATAAAAATGATCAATAAAACTGATAAATATATAATTTTATTGCTTTTTAGAACTCTACCTTAATCGTGTGTTATATGTGTTTATGTTAAATTTTTGCATAAATTTCTCAATCCATTAACTTTTTGGAAATCGTTTTTATTTGCTTATCATTTTTCCTAAGTATGGCTTTACCAATTTACGGCATTATTATTATCGAATGTTAGTATGAAATAATAATACTATTTTTCTACAATAATCAATGGAAATCCTATTTGACATGCATTCCAGGTGAATCATTCACTATATTATTTCTGCAAGTTCTGAAGCATTTATGAAATGTCATATAATATAAAATTTTATGAAATCTCAAACAGTAGTGCCTTTTTACAAAATTAGTTTATTATCATATTTTATCTTGAATTCATTGTTTTTCAAGTCAATTGTTATTTTGTAACTTCCAATTATATATCCGTGATATATTGCATCAACTAACTTTTTTTGTCTAGACTTCATGTCTCTACCATTGGTGTATCTTTTTTTATTAACTATACAGACAGAAATCTATTATTATTTGATTGCTAAAAGTCATATACCAGTACTATTGTTATTATTTATAACTAAATATTAAAATTATTTTTATACTGCAATAAAATAGTTTATCGATTTTTGTATATAATGAGGGTTAATATATTTTATGTTATTGTTTGCGATAACTGTTCTTTTTCGTTTCATAAAATTGGAGAATTAATATATATTTTTATAATTAGTTCTTTTATAATGCTCTTTCGAATCGGTTATAGGAAACCCCATTATAGGAAATTATTGGAAACCCCAATATAAGGATAGAATTGTTTTGAAAGTCATTAAAAAAATCAAAGTCAAAACTTTTTCTCCTGTCATTCCAAGTACTTCTATTTATCAATATATCTTTTCAACTTTTGCAGAATATAAAAACTTAAAAGATAAAATAAAATTTCAGCTCAATGTGAGGTTATATATTGTCATATTCATATTCTATTTCAATATAAGCTTTGCATTCTGGGATATTCAATATAAGCTTTGCGATCTGGCAATTTGGGTTATTTTTAAACATTCACTAAATTTATGATAGAAAGTTTAATTTTATTAAAGAAAAGAAAACGATTTTTTTACTATAGTCTTTAAATATTAAATGTGCCGGCGTCCTGGCATAGGGGTAGCGCGTCTTCCCCGTGATCTGGGCGTCCCGGGTTCGAGTCCCGGTTTGGGCATGGTTGTTCTTCTGTTGTTCTATCTGTGAGATGTGTGAACGTGCCCTCCTGTAAAAAGGGGTTGTGCAAGCGAATGAATGATGCGTGAGTGGCAAAGTCGTACTCTTGGCCCTAGTTGGCGCTGCTATGAAAAATAAGAGACGTCCCCCTCAGGCTTAAATCGCTGTCTTCGTAACAGCGGGCTTGTCAGTGGCAAGTGCCATAAGAAACGAACAAACAAATATTAAATGTTAATGTATTGATTTCCTACGATGAAATAGCTTCTGATTTACAGATATCCCCAATATAAGCGTAATAGTTTATAAGTAGTAAACTATGTTAATATTAATTATAGAAAAAAATCCTTTTCTAAATATATTTATTCGAGTGGTTCAATTCATTTTATGAGCTTGATTTTTATCGTTTTTTTTATCTCTTTAACTTCACTCCTACATAGTGGCTATATCTTTATGCGCAGCAGTTTTACATTATTTCATTTTCTGGACAAAAAAATTAAATATTTTTCAAAAATTGAAGTCGGAATTTATTATTTTTAATGAAAGTCAAAATTTAACTGAAGGAAATGGATTCGGAAATAATTCATTCTTCTCATAATGGGGAAGTATTTTTTTTTTAATAAAAGCATTCCTTGAAGAAAATTTCATAAATCGGAACAAATTATTCCTAATAATTATAGATTATAATGTTTAAAACTAGAATAAGACATTTAATAAAAACATAACATAAAAGATGAAACATTGGTAACGTTTAGCCTTTACTAAATAAAATAACTAGGGTAAATAGGTAATATAACTAGGTAAAATAACTAACTATTCTAAATATGGTTATTTGAAACAGCTTTATGGGTAAATGCTGATTATATTGGCATTTTTCTTCTGTGTTTATTCTTTTAAACTATCGATTTTTCATCAGAATTTTATAATTTATTGCTTTTCTAAAAATGTTTTAAAAAGCATTTGATGAGAATCATAGCGTTTAATTTTTTGGAATTTAGCTCTTTCTCTATTAACGAAATTTCTAAAAAATTTAAATTTTAAAAACGAATTAAATTACCAAATCCGACAAACATACCTTGATTCTTAAAGGGCCAAAAGTTCATTTTCTCAATTTAAAGATTCAATTTGTGCCGCCAAGAAAATTAATTAAACAGATTTGCCGAAATTAAATTTTGACCAGTGATTTAAGTTTTGAAAATTAGTTCGTCTCAGTTAGGAATCCGCAGTAAACTCAATTCAACATTAAATGAAAGAATTAGCAGTATTAAATGCACAATTGGGCAAGGAATGGAAATTGAACTCACATTTGTACTGAACAGAATTTTGTGCATATAATACATTCGGCAAACGATTTTTTTTTGTAGATACGATATTTTTACTCTTCATATTTCGTAAGCATTTCCAATCGTTTGCCGTTTTATATGCTTTTTCTGATAATTTAAAATATGTTGAAAAAAGCAATTGTTAAAATTTCCGTAATTTATCATTTTCTCTTAGATATTACAATTGACCTGGGATCTTTGTGTTTATTTTCTGTGTGCAAATACAAAGATTTGGCTATTCTAAATTTGGGCTATTTGAAAGTTAGTAGTTTTTTTCAAACAGTTGCTAATGGATTGTCTGTCATCTTAAAATAGCGTGTTATTTTGCTGAAGTTTTTCGATTGTTTTAATTGTTGTTTTGGCATTACTTTAAAGATTCTAAAACCTAAGTCGTCTTTATTTTTGGAATATTTAGAAAAAATATTCCTAAATGCACCTATTAAATGCACCTGGATGTCATTTCCACTTGGTCGGAAATATCAAAAGAAAATTGATTCTTGAAATTTAATTTTTTTTTATTTCTCCAGAAAAAAAAAGAAATTTATAGGTTTAAAATTTCCAAAGATGATTTGTTAAGTATTATTGTAGACGTTTTTTCCTGGCAAATCTTTCTTGAATAAAATGTTGGCTTATTTGTTTGACAAACTTCGCTGATTTCCATAAATATGTTTAAGTGAAATTTTTAAAATTACTAAATACCTTTTTTTTAAATAATCTGATATATTCATCAACTCTATAATTTTAGTAAAACTGAAAACATCTTTTATTTGAAATACTTACACATTCAATTCAAGAAATGAAGGTTTCAAATTTATTCATAATTTAGTACAAAGTATTAAGACAAATTTTCTAAAAATATTGTTTTTAAACACTCTGATTTTTCAAGGACAGTCATTAATTTTCTAAAAATATTAGTTTTCAATCGCATATTTAAAAAAAGAGTTTGTAAAATATAATTTGGATTCATTTTTAGATATTTTGTGTAACTGTTAAAATAAACGTACACATGGCTAAATAATAACTTTAAATATTTCTTTCAAATGCCTTCTGAATTTAAATGCTCTTCAAAATCGTATCGTTACTTTTCTTTCAAAGATTTAATTATTCTCTTTATACTACTTTAAATAAAGATGAACTTAAAGATGCTTAATATATAAACATTCTTCTTAATAACTTAGTAGATTACACAGATTTTTTGTAGAGGCCGATATCTACATGATCGTCTGCTGGTAATATAAAAGTAAGTAAATATATAATAACTGATTATAAAGAAACAAATTGATAGTTCTTTATTGAATGTAGTACCATTTATGAATATTAAATATTAATAATATTAATTTTTATTAAATATTAATTCACTAAAAGTCAATATCGTATCATTGATTACCACATTAAAATAAGCATTAAATTTTCAAAGCATATGACTTTTGATTTTTTTGCATAAATCTAGGAATCTTAGTTTAGAATAAAACATCATTATTATTTTAATAGATTATAACAAATAAATAATCTTTTTTTAAAGATATAATTTATTTGATTTGTTGCGAATTGTGTCTAGAATTTGCTTTGAAATAAAAAGTTAGTCCGCTGAGGGAAAACAGTGTTTGCTTCAAAACGAAAACGCACTGTGCAAGGATATTGAAAAAAATATATCCTACCAGTATAAGAACATTCGTTCATTTTCGTATTGTAAAAAAGATATGGTGTGGTTTTGCAAATAATTGGTCTCGTATCCTAATCGTATGGTAGAACTCACTGACTGACAAATATGAGATTCCATCTAACTTTAAATCATTGATCGGCAACGTTTGTTAGATTCCGAAATGTATCACACGTTTCACATGGAAACTATTATCAGCATAAGTTATAAATTATGTAGTAAAAAAAAAACCCATCGGAAGTGGTCTTCTCAAAACTTTCTCGTAAACTTTTTGATAAACTTGTCATGTCAGAGATGCCTCGCATGATATTGCCGTTCAATAGTTACAAAATATTAACTTTCGGCATAAATTAAGCAGTTTTACTGAATCCATTGTATCATCTTTTGGAGATTAATATCTGGCATGCTGAAAATATCCGAATATATCCGGCATAATATCCGAAAATCGAACTTATGCTTTAGACACGTTTTTCACAATCGATTAAAATAAAGATTTGGCACAAAACTGCACTTGTTGGTTGTAGATCAAAAACTCCCATTGTTGGTTGTAGCTCAAACTTTGACAGGTGTCTAAGACTACAGATATCAAATCTGTGTGCCAAATCTTATCTATCTAGCTCACTTCGTTATGTAGTCGTCGCGTTAACTTATATACTTACATCCAGACAAACAGACTTTCTCTTAACGGAGTTTGCTCTAAAATTTGATAGAAATCTGCAAATTTGGTGTAATGACCGTATACCAAATTTCAGCCGTCTAGTTGAAAAAGTTTTTGAGTTATCTTTATCACAGACAGACGGACGGACATTTTCCAAAAATGGGCTTTTCGAACTCAAGGTGGTCTAAAACGTGGAGATTCGTTAAAATCTCGAGTTCGAATTTTTTGACGATTACTATCTTTCTCTATGCTACGCATGCGAGAAAGTAAAAATTCCTCGTTAATAGAATGAATCTCATTTATCTTTATAGAGTGGTTTTAAATAAACCACCCTCCTTATGTCTTAAACATTAGTGGTAATAAGGTTGCTGATAGATTAGCCAAGGAGGGTAGTGAGAATGAAATGACCACTGGTTATTCGCTTACTTATTAAGAACTGTACTCAAATGAAAAACAATTTAATATGGCGTATTTCACCTGCACACCAATGGTACAGGGGAGCATCTCCTGGCGCTGTGCTGGAAATCATATGTGACCGTGACTCCCAGACTACACAGGCTAGACAAAAAAGTGGCCACCTTAAGTGCCTTTCCTTTGAAAGCGGTAGAAAAAATCCATCCCAATTGTAAAAAATGCTGTACTGATCTTCTGATAACATTCTGGGTTTCATCGGGATTTCTAAGGGAGACTTAACATCCTATCCCCTTATTATTATAGATTTTTTTGGCGGTCAACAACCTGCTGGAGCAGATCTGACATATGTCAGATATTTTGAGGATAAACTACAACAACAAATAAACCCTCTTCCAGATTCGTTTGACACCTTTATGCAAGAATCTCACGACATGTGCATTTCGCAATTCATCTAAAAAGGATTCTATTTACAGCTGTACATGAAGTTATTCTTCGGTTCAAATGCTTCTGCTGACAAGAGGTTTCGTCAGAGATTGCATAATCGGCTTGTGAAGTCTCAGTACCATATGTTGAGATTCTTATTTTTAATAATAAGTCCTTTGGAGGTGGTTCAACTGGAATCTCATGTCTAATTATTTTAAATTCTGCCATGAACCGCTGGTCACGTGCTTTTAAAGATATTGATGCTCACCGGCATGTTAATGCGACAAAGTAGTGAGTGTTAAATTCCATTTGGCGGCGAAACATAATAAATATTCTCATTACATCATAAAACTGTGCAAATTTACGAACGCGTGAAACCAACGCGAAAAATTAATTAATTGATTGCGCTTGAAAAATTGATTTGCGTATTGCGAGCTTTCTACCGAATGTCACAAGAGACTTTATTTCTCTTTCCATCTCTCTATGTTATATATATGTAAACATATTTTAGCACTTGCATGCCAGAATAGGAGAAACATTAAAAATTTTAAAACTTTGATTTATTTCTGTGCGGAAGTCATGTTATGTACAAAAAGCGATGATAAAACTGATGCCCGTTTACATCGCGATATAAGTGCAAAAGAGAGACAGAAAATTTTCCCTTCAGTGATTTTACTATGAGAATTTGGTAGGGATTTTTTGAGACGTGTCGATTTAGGTCAGGGATCTTTAAAAGAATGTTGGAAGCATTAAGGATTTTTATCTCTTTACTTGGAACGTGAAAAAATGCTGAAATGAGCCATTTTATATAGAGCGAGTGTTGAATTAATTAAATAAAAGTAGTTGGAATTGGATCAGGAAATAAGAGAACATTTTTGAATGAAGTTAATATGGGCTAAATTAAAATAAAAATTAGGAAATTAATTAGGATTTAAATTAGATTAAGAGATATCATTAGAATAAGATATATATATAAAGAGAGAGATGTATATAGATATTGATATATATATAGAGATATATTGATGACATTAGCAATATTTTTATGAATGCTGTGATTCAAATAATTTTTTCATTTTAATACGATTTATGTTTTGAAGAATTTCTTATAGTGTTTGTTCTTTTAGGTTAAGTAAAAGAATTTGCTTTTGACTATGTTTTAATTAATTTTTTTTATATATCACAAGATATGGGAATGATGTTTTTAAATATAAAAAAACAACAACTTTAGAATCAGATTTTTTCTTTAAAAAAATGTTAATTTTAAACGTTAATTTTTTTTCTGTGATTTTTTTTATGATTATACATTCTATGAATCTTTTAATTTGTTAAAGATTAAATATTGACTTAGATGCTAGTACGTTAATATTTGTTTCAATAAAATAAATAAATAAGTAGAATGAAAAATATTTGTGTTTAATAATTGTAATTCAAAACTTTTGTTGTAACGGATTTAACAAAATCTCCCAACTGTGTTTCTCGAATTTCTTCAATTTCATCTGACATACATTAATTTTAATAATATGCTAATAATTATATTTTTGACTCTTGGATTAATTAACATTATTAAATTAATATTTACTTAGAATAAATCTAAATTTTACGATTTTATTACTTCAATTCTTTGTTCATTTTTAAGTGTTTTCTTCTTTTATTAACTATTTCTCGAATGGAAATCACTGTTATATTTATAAAATCGCTGCCATTATGTGATATTTTAAAATACAAGCTTATAAGAAGCAATAAGAATTTTATAGGCTAAGCAGTTCTATAAGTTTAAATGATGAGCTTCATAATTTTTTTTAGATTCGTTCCGGGTACTTTTAACCCTTGTGGCTTTCTGCGGGTTTTATAATATTTCGAATTTGAATGTCACTGAAAATTTCCCATCTTGCGAAATGGTTTGAAAATGGTCTTCATTTCGAAATTATCTTGGGAAAAAAGGCTTTCTTTGAAATTTTGTGGTTTTGATTCTTACTTTTCGTTAATTATAAATTATTTGTTTCATACGATAATTAATGCTATCAATTTCAACAAGTAAATTATATTATGTATGTATTTTGTATTTATATTCTTTCATTTTTGAAACATTGTTCAAAATGGAAACACGTTGTTATATCTTGCAACGCTCCATTTTTACTAACTCGGAACTATCAGCTGTCAAATGGGGATTTTTTCAATGGGGTTCTAACACTTTACTGCACGAATGGTGACAAATTCAAATCTTCTGTTAATTTTGAGACATCCTTTATTTTTGTTCCATTTTCATGTTTCACTTGTTCATACTTTTATTGTTGCTTATGGTGAAATACAGAAAAAAATATCTATTTGATACATTTTATATGCTTGCATTTATAA
Organism: Argiope bruennichi; assembly: GCF_947563725.1. Taxonomy (NCBI): domain Eukaryota; kingdom Metazoa; phylum Arthropoda; class Arachnida; order Araneae; family Araneidae; genus Argiope; species Argiope bruennichi. The sequence continues at coordinate 45,651,198 of NC_079158.1, forward strand.
ACTGGTTCATGTAAATGTGCTGCAAAAAATTATTCAAAATTCTGAAGATGGTTGGATTTAAAGCTATCTAAAGTTACTTGTTCGATAATGAGTATTCACTACTAATAAAAATTGTTATTAGAATACTTGCTATTATAATTTTGATTAAGAATTCATCGCAGGTTTAGCATTTTTTAAAAATATTTCAAAGCATATTATGGCATAAAATTTTTTTTCTTCTCTTAAGAACTTAACTTTTCAGTTATACCACTTTTATTTCTTTACAGCATTTTCCCTCGCTTTAATATTTTAAGTATATTTTCCAACTATACCTCCCGCTGCTGTGATGTGACGTGGAGAGGGGGGTGCCAGCTCAGGTGTCGTCCTCGCCATCTGACCGCGGTTCAAAATTACGAGGTCCGTCCCAAAATAGCCCTAGTTGTGCTTTACAACGAGACGTTAATATAACTAAACTAAACCAGCTATACCTTTCATTGTTTTAGTTACTACATTCATACATGCACTCGTTGGAGCGGTATCAATAATTTTTTGTGTGCATTCTATCGCTTCTATATAATAGCGATAAGAATAAATTTAAAAAAAATTAAATGAAGATATATGATTCATGCTCAACACTTTATCATGCTACAATGTTTTTTCGATTAGAAATTCGAATCTACTTTTAAATTTCATTCTGCTGTTATACCGTTGTTTTCTTTTTCATTGAGTTGTGTTTTCATATCCAATATATTCAGTCCAAATTAATAAAAAATGTAGGTAATTAAATTTCTAGCCTGCATTTTCCTCCTCCTCTTCTTTTTTTTTTTTTTTTTTCCTCTCTCCCACTCTTTATTTCTTTCCCATTTCCAAATCTTCAGCCTTCCCCGGATATTCCTGATCATGTACTGCTGCCTCCCTCCCTGTTTGACTTTTATTATTTGCTAAAACAACATTACACCTTTATACTTTCTCGTTTTTTTTTTTTTGTTTGTTTTGTTTTTTTTAAATAATACTCTTTCACTAGTGGAGGGAGAAAGAGTTTTTATTTTCTGTCATCTGGGCCCATTTCTTTAGACAAGTCGGTACCTCCCAAAAAATAATAATAACAAAAAAAATTGCAGCTGTAAATGAAAATAAAAGGGGGTAAAAAGATAGAAAAAGAAAGCCTCGACGAACGACGAATAAAAAATAAAAAAAAAAAAGAAGAAGAAGAAGCATAAAAGACAAGAATGTTATTCTTCAATTTCGTTCGGAACCGCAGAAATTGTTGACTCTCTCCTCTTTCGCTCTGCTCTGCGATTCAGACGATTTTAAATTATGAAGAAACTCTGTGTGAAAATCTAATATGTATCTTTCCCATTATTTTCGCTTGCGAAGCGAAATAAAAAATGTATGTTTTATTTTCGAATAACTTTAGCATATAAAGATGCGATGTTGATGGAAGGGGATATGTAAAGAAGTAATAGTGAAACTTCAGAAAGAATTAGTTTCAGAATTTTCTACGAATTAAATTCTTTACAATACTTTCATATTCTTATTTTAAATCATTTTTTTTTCGCGTTAAATACGATATGCTACCGTTTTATATTGATTTAACTTTCATTAATCGTTTTAAAGAATAATTTTTATTTGAATTCAGTCGTATCAGTATTATGTATTTCTTTTCAAAGGAATTTATGATGTTTTACATTGAATTTATTTTTAACATCATTTCATTGTTTTGAGTTGTATTTTAAATGATAAAAAAAAATCTTCAGAAACAATGATTTAATTCGGCATTGCAAATATATCAATCTCTCTCTCTCTCTCTCTCTCTATATATATATATATATATATATATATATATATATATATATATATATTCTGATTTTCTGACGTATTGAAAATAAAATACAGCACACTATATTAACTCGATAAAGATGATCTTTTAATTGTTATTTAAATTTAGAAAATGTAATTCTTAATAAAGTGCAATTTATTATATAATACAAAATAATTCCTAATGATAAAAGATGATTCAACGATATAAAATAATTCAAAGATATAACAATATATAATTCATCGCTAGTAAAATTCATTTAAGTCGTTCTATTATAGCATAACTCAAATTTTATGTTGAATCTTAACCTAAAACACAATCTTTATATTGCCAAAATGGAAAGCTAAATAAAATCTTGTAAAGTTTTTTTTATAAATAATTTATTTGCTGAAGATCTGCGTGCGGAGTTGCCAAAGGTTCTTTACAGTGTTTTCGGCATATTTCAACAGATAATTTATTTTAATTTAAGTGGAATTTCTTTTTTAAATTTCATTAAGTTGATTGTAAATCTATTATCAAAGATGATTGTTATAATAAAGGGCAAAGGTGGTAAAATAAAGGATAAAGGATACGGGTGGCTTGGGTGTAATAAAGGATAAAGTGTAAAGGTGACTTTCTTGTAATAAAGGGTAAATTTTAAAGTTTCCATTGATCTATAAAGTCAAATCAATGAATATCTAATACTTGTGATCTGTAAAATAAAAATAATTGATATATGTTAGAATAACACCTGTACTATACCAGTATATGTATACAATTTACTTATTTGAGGTAATTATTTTTTTTCTGCTCAAAATTTTTAATTTGGTCGTTGTTTAAGATGTCCACAAGGTTTCATAAGTTAATTGCTTTTTTCTATCTAAAATATTTAATCTGATCACTGTTTTAAAAATCCACAAGGTTTCATAAATTAGTTTTATTGTTGTAAAACAAAAATAATCATTTTTCAATTTAATTGCCAAAATCTGAATTTTTCTTGAATTATATACTGATAAAGAACAAAATAATAAGAGTAAATTGTAAAAACTCTTTTATAAAAAATAAATAAAAAAAGAGCACGGGAGATACGAGATTTTCTTGTTGCTCTTGGAAATTCGAGATTTACTTGTTATTTTTTTATGGTATAATTACTTTTTTTAGCAAAGACCCTGAGATTATTTTGTCTCATTATATGTGATACGTATCTAAAAAAATAAATATAATCTTTCTTATTTATTTTATGCAGTTATTTTCTTTATTCAGACTTTTATAATAGTTTAATTTCTGCCATCAGCAAATGCTTGTCAGAATTGGATGAACAGCGGAATAATGTTTAAATATTCAGGTAAACAAGTCAAGGATAAGTGTTTATTAGTTTCAAAATATTGCCTGCAAAAAAAAGAAGAATTCCAAGGCAAATAGGCGTGGCGTATTTCCCAAAAAGGAGTTTCAGTTCCTACCAGTATTCTTTTTTTGGGCAAAATGAGATCATAATTTTGTTTGACTAAATTTCGACAAAATTGACGGCTGTTGACACCAAACATTATCTCCCGTTGCTCCTCTTCTTAAATTGCCGCCTCAATTACGCTGATTTCAAAGTTACGCCTCCAATTACCTCAGTTTTAAAACGATTAGTTGGTGTAATCTGTCCCAGAGCAGTTCGTCTCGCTGGGAAGGAAGGACAGAGTAATTCGGCAAGAAGAGTGCCCTATAATCTAATTTGCATGTTGATGAGATTCTTAGAAAGTTCCTTTTAACAATTTTTGAGTAGAGGGATTTGTAAAAGTTTCCGGTCCTTTCTTGGAAAAGGGAAAGACCAATATTTGTTAAATAGAGAGAATTGTTACATCGAAGTTTTTAATTTTTTTATTGTGAAGGAAAAGCTCTTTACTTCAATTTGTTCCTTTTAACTTTATGTTTTTAATTGTAAGGGAACTAATTGTTTGTAATCCATTTATAGAATTTGAAATTCCTTGTGTTTTAACGAAGTTCCTCTTCTCACCCCCGCTGTTGCACCATCAGCTTGATGTTTTATCGTTGTTTTACAATAAAATAACTTCTAACGCAACTGCTTGATTTTTCTTTTTTTCGATAGATCGTAAAATGCATTGTTCATTCACGGATTCAAAAACCCTCCGTGATTTTACGCATGCGGTAGGATGCGTTTATTTAGTCTAAATAGGGGTGAGAGGAATGATTAAAAGAGGAGGTGTTTATATTTAATAACAATGTGAATCTAGATTATTCCCGGAATAAAAAGCTGAAAAAATTGCGGATAACTCGTAATATTGTTTAAAAAAAATTCTAAATCACAATAAAATACTTGTGAACAGTTTTTATTTACTGAAAGGGACCTAAACATTAAATTCTGATGAATAAATGGAAGTTTTCTGTTCTTAAAATTTGATAATTCCCTTTATCTCAAAATAATAATAATTTTTTTTTATGTTAAAACACTTTTTTGTATTTGTTTATGAATTTTTTTGATAACATTTTGAAATTAATAATGGTTGATAATCTCGGTCACTTTTGTGGATATTAAATAAAATATTCTTTGTGCTACTCCTGAAAGAGCTTTTTTGTCACTTGAACTAGCCATATAAGCGCTCAATACGCTGTTTTGAGTTAAAATAAAATAGCACAGTCAAGCATGACACTCACATATATATGGGAGAAAAATGAAAGAAAAAGTATCTAATGGGGTGGAAATCAAGGCCAAAGAATGGTGAAAAATTGCAGAAATGTGCTCATCCCTCTGCGTCTCACCCCTTAGCTATGTAGAATCGCCGAAAAGTGGTAGTCTCGTAATACTGAAACGAACATTAAATCACTTTAGTGTTTTATGGTTTAGGAATTCCCGAGTCCGACAGCTCTTTGGAATCATATTTCTCTTTCTCTCTCTCTCTCTCTATTAACGTAATAACTCAAAAATCGAACGGAATTGGCCGAGAATAAAGAAACTGTTTTAAGAGTAGACCAAAAAATAAAATAGAGCCAATATCATTCATTTTAAACTAAAAGTAAAACAAAGTAAAAGAGAGTCCTAAAATTATTACTATTATTGAGATGTATAACGCTATGATCTCGTAATCTGACTTTAAGTTGAAGGTACTAAGTCGGCTTTAGTTTGTCCATCTTGAGATAAACGAATACAATTTGATCTTTAAATTAAAATTGCAAATTTGTTTCAAATTTGGACAAAATCTATCAGCGGGTTGATTGTTTGTTGGTCTGTCTATTAATTCGTATTTACACAACATAGGAATGAAATATGTCATTTTATAGACTCTATATAAAATCATTACCTATCTTCAATTGATTTTTTACACACACTTACAAATTACTATAATAGCGTTACCCTCCAAGTTGTTCGGATTAATTGAAATATCAACTTCTAAGTTGTGCCATTTCAGCCAAGACTTCGCCAAATAGCTCCAAAAGTAAACATCAGAATCCCGTGGACGTAGGATTCTGTATTTGTTTGTATTGAATTCAATAATATTATATGTATATTATAGTATAAGAATAAAATACGTTCAGGCTTTTTTCTTTTAATAAAAAAAATGACCTATTATGTAATATTGCATAATTTTTAGAAACATGCTTAAATTACGTGAATTTTTTTCCTATGTTATAAAGATTTCTTTATTATTTATTATAAAAAATTTATAAATGATGATCGCTTATTTGAGAAACTTGTGACGTAGGAAAAAAAAATATAAAAAATTTTCTTAAAAAAATAACAATTTTGCAGGAAAATTCATAATTTTTATCGTAATGTAACGGTAACACGTATTCTATTTGAAAACTATTTTTTTTGTGGTTTATTTGTGAATTTTCCAAATATAGATTACAATTTTCTGATTTTCAAATATTATTAATTTCACACCAAAAATTAAATGAAATACGATATATTTACGATACGATAGATACGATAGTAAAACTATTTTAAACAAAAATGTAAAATGCACAAGTTAAAAGTATAGGAATGAAAAGATATTAGTTTAAACTATTATTATGTGATTAACAAAGTGATTAAAAAAATAAGCAATTATGTTTGTCAAAAGAAGATAGTTAAGCTTTAAAAAAACATGGGTTAAAAATATAGAAATGGTAATATATTGTGAAAAACATTTTTTCCTGATAATTGGTTCAAAATCTAAATCAAATCAAGGCATTAATTAATAGTAACCGTTCACTTCACATCCAAATAAATTAGCGTATTTTCTGTCTTATTTTGTGCTACTGCGTAACATCATTTTTCTTCTATTTATTTGTGCAAAATATTAAAAAATTAAATTAGCAGGATTTTTTATTCGCTTAACGTGAAGGTGTATTGATTCTGTAAATTAATTCTTTTTAAAAAAATAAATTTGGATTGTTAACAAATTTTTTTTTATTGAGATTTTTTTGCTTAAATCTTTTAGACGCGATTTTATTTATATTAAATTCAATTATTTAATTTTATTAACTTATTAATAATGATCTATTCTTGACGATTTTAAGCTAATTCTTTTTTTAAATAAACTTTTTTTTATCGTTTGTATTAAAAAAATTGTTTGTTCAACAAAAATATCATTAGTCATGCAGAGTTATGAAGCAGGTTTAAAATGATGTTGTTTTTTATTTGAAAAATATAGTTACTTGCAGTTGTGTAAGAATGATAGTAATAATTTCACGCCGCAACTCTTACAGTTACTTATATAATAGTTGTTTTTGAAATTCATCAGTAACTATAGATAATTTAAATTTTTTAGTGTCTTGCTGTTGCTGTTCTTATCGTTGCTATTTGTGATATATTATGAGATTGATTTTTTTTTTTTTTTTTATCATGGCAACACGTGTTTTCTGAAAATGTAGAACAATGGTATGTTTAGTTTACCAATTTTCATTTTGGTATTTAAATGATCATTATTTGATTGAAAAATTCGCCCACTAGTGAATTTTCAAACTTATTGTTGATAATATAATTAAAAAAATAAATCCCAATTCATGTTAAAATTAGACAGCTTGAAAATTTATGATTCCAATTTCACTTTTATTTGACAATTTTAGTATTTCAATTTATTTTTCCAGAATTATTAACCTGTCATAGACTTTAAAATTTCATTAATTTAAACATCGAACATAAAAGACTAAAAAAGAATAAACGAAAAATCTTGATTTTTTTTTCAGTCGAGTCATAATTTATTCAGACTAATTTCAATTCAAATTGTTTTAAGAACATTTTGCAACAGCATTTCAAATTATCGAAAGATTGTTCGGTTTGTAATATGTATGTATCAGTTTAAAAATATGCGCAACAAAAATATGTGTTCTAAAATTTATGGTAATTCAGGTTGATTTAAAATTTGTCATTTTTATTGTTTAATAATTATGCATCATAAATTATTTGATCTCATCTGTCATACTGACTGATGTGCATATTTCGATATTTATATCTGGAAATTTAATACAACTTTTAAAACTGAATTCTATTTTTTTAATTTCAACATTTCTTGCTTGACTTTAGTTTGGTAAATTTTGTGTCTTAGAGAATACCATGAGATATATTCAAATTTTTTGAAATAATTTTGAAAATTGTCAGTAATTGTTCATTATAATATTAGAATGGATGGATCTTTGGAATATTTACTTCCTCCTGTTATAATAGACGAAACCTGGGATATTCTTTCAGTTTATGCATGTGTTCGATAAACGTTCTTGAATGCTTAACTTGGCCGATTTGACATATAGCTGATTATCACTATATTTATTGCAATTGATCTGAAATTTATTGAATGAATGTTTGAATAAGAGGGTGTTAAAGAATTCAACAAAATTATTTCAGCTGACTTATTTAGAACGTTTTTTTTTTACAACAGATTTTTAATGTTACTTTTGAATCAAATTCTCGATGAACCACTGTTTTCAATCAAATATGCTTAAAATGTCTCTTAACTTAATGCTTGAATAAGAGAGTTTTAAAGAATTCAATAATTTTTTTTTTTTCAATTAAGCTTGTGTCAGACTTATTCAGAACATTCTATTATTTTATACATTCTTTGCTGTTACTTTTGAATCAAGTCTTCGATGAGCCATTAACTTTATGCAAATATACTTAAAAAATGTCTCTTAACTTAATGTGCCCATATCTCAATAAAGTTGTTTGAACTATCAACATGAAGCGCTTGCTGACTATTTCCAAAATAACGATTTTTCCATGTCTCTCTGAAAAATGGCTGATTATCAGCAGTTTTTGTCACACAGTAAAATCACGCTTCACAAGTTCCTTAAATTAACAGCACTAGAAGTGCCTCAGCGTCCTTCTATCTACGCTTTCATTCCCCTGTCCCCCCAGGAAATATACATTCATTTTTTGGCAGCACCCCCTAGGGATGGGGGAAGCAAAAAGGCATCCCCCTCACCCCACATCGCGTCTGCTTTCCCTCCCTTCTAACTACATCCGCTATGTACCGGTCTATTCTTTCAATTCCAGCATCTGCCTACGAACGCGTGCGTTTACTGTTAATAAACACGTATAAAAGTCCAGTAGATCTAACTTTAATTTGGCCTAAACAACGTAAATTTGCGATTTGACTGTAGAAATCTGATCAATTTCAGAGTTATGGTGCATTTTCGAACTGGCTGAAGGCATAACACCATTCGTTCTGCGCCAGTTTTCTGTCCTATTGCAAGTTTGTGACACCGGCGTAACGGTTGTCTTCCGGTTCCTGGTTAAGGAGCCGGAAGTGTATGTCTATGGCACCTTTCTTTCCTTAACTGGGTCGGTAGGGGACTGGTGAAAGGGGTCCTTCCGTCTTATTGGAAAGTGAAGTGTGTTTACATTCGTTTCATCTGCATCATAGGTAAAAATTCCCGCCTCCCAGGTCGGAATTACTACCAAGGTATTCGAATGGATTTATGCTTATATCATGCGTATATCTTGATTTGGGATCTTACTTCATAGTAAGGTAAATGCATCTTTGCCTTCTAATTTTTGTTAATATTGTTAAAAAAATTAATTTCCTAGTTTACTATTAACTGATGTTTTTAATTAAGATTTTATATATAGTGAGATTTTTTTTTATATTTTAAAATAAAAAAAAATTTTTTAATGCTTACATGTAATATGATTCATACTTTATTGAAATATAAACTTTTTTACAAGCTAAAATATGGATTTAAAATTTTATTTGGCCGTTATCGTGTAATCTAGAATCACTTATCATTTCTTGGAATTTAGCTTCTCTATTGGAAATAGAGTTTGTGAAAAATTTACTGTGTAAAATTGAATTCCAATTCATTGCACAACAGATTGTTTGTTATGTAATAAATTTCTGGAAAAGAGTAATATCATTTTTTTAAATAACTGTATTTTTAAAATGCTTATTTTAGAATTAGATCTTTCTCTATATTTTTTAAATTGCGCTGAATCAGAAAAGAGTGACTTTTCATCAGTTATCACAAAATTTAATATTGTATTTTTAGATACGTCAGATTTAATTATCATGAAGATAATTTAATACTCTGACATATTAGAAAACTAAAAACTTATTTTTCTATTTACCATCCCAGTTAAAATAATGCTTATGTGAATATTTTTCTAAAAATTTTCTGATTATTACTAAATTTTTTATTGCATTTTTTATTAGTTTGTCGGAAATTTAGTTTCCCTTTCTCTGTGATCTTTAAAAGCAAAGATATAGACATTTAAATATTATTTTAATTAATAAAAATAATGCGTTTCCAGAATAAAACAGAAAAGCCCTATAATTGAAGCATAGTATAAATTGCTGTATAAGTTCTATTTGGTTTAATTCTATATTGTTACATGTTTATTTTTGTTATACTAAAATTTTGACTTAGTATATAATCCTATAAATCTAAAAGCATTTGGATAACATCATCAAAATTCTGATCTGCGCTCAAGATTCAAGATTGTGACGAACTGATTTAGAATAGATATTTTATTACATGATTTTAATTTACTGATTTCCTTCTACGAATGCTCATTTTAGTACTAATTTTATTTCAAATATTAGTAAAAAAATCATAATTATTTGAGTATATATAAACCAATGCTAAATAATTATAAGTAAAAACTTGTATATTTAAATAACATGAAAAAAATATTCTTAAGGTTGTCAGTACCTTACGAGTAAATAATTTCACTTTAACTCACTTGGCAATCTTTTTTTATTACGGATTTATAGAATAATATATTTTACTTTTCATAAAGAAGAAAGTTTTTATTTGGGATAATTTTATAATTAAAATAGCTAGATGAGGAATCAAAATTAGTTTCCAAAATGTGTCATTATATATGCCGATTGATATGTACAAAACGTAAAATATATTTCTACAAAGTTTCAAATACCAGAATTTGTAACTGATAAATATAACGGACATTAATTAAACGCTTTTTTGGTAATGCCACCTTTTCAGCCATTTTTTAAAACATCCATGATTGTAATATTGAATCTATAAATTATCTCTCTAATATTAAAGATGAATGTGTGTTGTTGCTTTGCAGGCCAGATCGTTTTATTTTTAGCAATACAGATTTGAAAAATATATACCATATAGGGTGAAAGTGTGCATTTCGGAACGATTTTTTTTCCAAAAATTAATTAATTTGTTTTTTTTCATAACTTCTAAAAACCATGCAGCAAAAATGATCTTTACATCATCTTGAAATTCAAAAAATTATCTTTATAATGATATCAATTTAATAATCATACAAATTTTTTTTTCAAAATGTTTGCGATTTTAATTTTTTTTTTTTTTTTGCCTGATTTCTTACTATAGATTATATTGTTCTGAAATTCAAATCGTCAAATATTTAATCGAATTATTTTCTTGCATTGTTAAAAGTGAAAGAAGAAGGATTCTGTTTTATATTTCTGTAGTTTGCATATAAATAAAAAAAGCGTAGTGTCTTGAAATTTATAAGAAAGATAAATCGCAGATTTACATTTTTAATATGCTATGGTACTATGAAACTGGTTTCTATTAGACAGGTTTATGTACACAATGATTAGAACATATCTATGTGCATTAGATAATAGGGCTTTGTTGTCTGGAAATTTGATAAAATCATAGGCATGAAATTATTTAACAAAAATTAAATGTAACCAATATCATCAACGAATTGCTAAGATTGACTAGATTAAAATAAACAAAAATAAAGTATTCTTTACAGTTAATATTGTCGACTCTTTCTAATATTGTTTGATAACTGTTGTTGATTTTCTCTTTCAATGGTGACAGTCTGTAGTGAATTAGGTTATTTTTAAAACACAATCTTTCATAAACGTCTAATGGTTGTTAGTACGTAATGTAGAAGTTGACGATTACTTTGTAAATTTGTATTTTTTATTAGTATTGATATATCACCCCTACTTTTTTACTCGTTTGTTGTCATTTTGTTGAAAAATTTTATTCGATTATCATTCTTTTTTTAAATGAGAAAGCTAGAATTCGAAATAAGGTAATATTTATATGATTGATTGAAATATTGTTCCACTTATTTTTGTGTTTCACTAATTTACTTTCTGCAATTTTTTACAATTTAATTATAAAGTAGAATTTAAAAATCGATTATTTGATTATTATTGTTATTTTTAAATTGAAATTTGGCTCTCGATTCAACATTTTATTTTTTGAAAATAACAATTTTTGTCATTTTTCGATATTTTACTACCCAAAAACGTTTTCGATAATCTTCGCTAACGTTTCAAGCATTTTTATCAGTTTATTATCATAATTGTTCATTAAATATCCGCTAATATTTTTTTATATAAATTTAAAACATATTAACGGTATTATACAAATTTAAAAATATTATTAGTATTATTAGGGATAGATTTACTTAAGTTTCAGATGTGAAAGCATTCGTTGTGACGTTTTCTTCTCTGTTTTAGATGAGATATTCAACAGTCTTCGTTTCATCATCATCATAATATTTTTCTGTTCATAGAGAATAAACAGGATCTTATATTCAGAAATTCATCATCATATTTTATCAAATTCTTGTTCATTACCTTATTTCATGTTTTATCCATGTTTCAGCTGTTCAAATAAGAATTTCTCATTGTTTCACAAGAAAGTTTTTCCTGAGAATATAAGGAACTTTTCGCTTTTTATAATATTCAATAATCAGCAATTTTTCAAAACATCATAAGTTGAATGTTTTTAACTCATTTTTGAAAGCTAAGCTCAAGCTTTCCGCCACATTTTTATTATAAAACTCATTTTTTTTTATGGAGGAAAATTTTCGATGTAACTCTTTTATAATTCTATGTGCTTTGTTCAAATCATGTGACTTTTTTCCTGAAAAATCATTAGTAAGTTCTTTCTAATTAGAAGTACTCTTTTTTTCCCCTAAAATAATAAGCGCAACTCCTTCCCTTTTACAGCTTTGAAACATTTTACTATTTTTTAAAAAATCTTTATCATAACAGTATTCTTTAAAACACTTTCCTATTAGCAGCAGCAGCAGCTATTCAGTGTTGCCACATTCTAAGAAGAAATTCCATCGTTATCTTTTGCTTTAAGGGATGAAAATCATCGACGAAAAAGACATCAGATTCCCCCATACAGTTTTTACGAAAACCGAAAAGTGTTTGGTAAAGGCAAATTTAAAGTAAATAACTTTTAAAACTTTCTCCCATTCTTTTTAAAAGATCCTATCTTCGATATCATACGGAGATTAATCAGAAGATATCTTATCTGCGCGCCATTTTTAATTAGGTTCGTTTAATTTAACGTTAAGAATTAAAGGAGTGATTTTTTTTTCTTTAGATGTAGTTGATGCCAGATTTTTACTCTTAAAAGTGTCGCAAGCACTCAAGCTTGTAATCTTAAATTTTAATAATCTACCGTAATTAATTGCTTGCCTTTCGAGCTTAATTTTTAGAACTTTTTCTCTAGAATTTTCTCTTTGATCTGTATCTCAATTTTAGCGGCTGTAAAACAGCTAGGAAGCAAGAAGTTTCTTTTTATTTATAAAATTAAAGCCTTCTGCTAACACTGTGTGGGAACCTCTTGGGATGGATTTTCTTTTAGTCTTGGTTTCATCGATGAATTGACGTTCGCCGAATTTATTAGCTTCAAGATATTTTTGAATTATGCGCGGCGAAATTACTTTTAACTTCTCAACTCTGCACCGATGTTTCCGGTTCTAAATTTTCCTTCGATAAAAAGAAAAAAAAAAACTCCAACTGTGTTGACTAAAAGAATGTTTTTAAAATTGATACTTGACGTCATAATGAAACTATATCTTAATCTTGGCTAACATAAATGAAGGTGTTAAGGTTTTAAAGTTTCCTTATTTTTACGGAAAAGCTAGAGACCTAATCAAACATCGAAAGTAAAATAGAATAAAAAATTGTTTAGCTTGATTTTAAGATATAAAGTATTTCTAAGTTTTTTTTAACTATTTGTTTAGCTGCACATTTTGTTTTATTTTAATCTGTGGATTCTGCTTTGTGTGTAAGATATACATCGCAAATGATTTATTAAAAGTCAATAGTTTGTTATGTTATATTTGATATAAGAATATCACTTTTTTATTGTTTTGAATATGTTATTAAAAATTTATCCTCTTCATCTTTTAACTATTAAAGTACATCTCATTAAATAAGCAATAAAGAAACTTATATATTTAAAAACGTGTAATTAATCTTAATTGTCCAACTCACTTGGGGAGTAGCTGTTTTAAAGTTAACACAATACTAACTTTTAAAAATTAAATTCTTTATTATTTAGAAATATTTACGATTTGTAGATAATTGTGATTTTAGAATAATTAATTTGTCGGTTTTAAAAGAAAAATAACTTTTATTTGAATAGAATAACTACAGTGCCTCCTGATTTTCAAGAATATTAATTTAATGTTGTCAGTTTGATTTCGAAGGGCTTCCATATGTTTATTTCCTTAGGATGAAAATTAATAAAATTTTATAAAAAGAGCTGCTTATTTATTTTCGCTATCATTTTTTTTCCGAAAAATGCTTGGCTAAAAATGATTTTAATATGAGAATGTTTTTTTTAAAATGAATACTATTTACATTGAGAGATGGTTTATCAAAATTTGATTTAAATATTTAATGAATTAAAAATGAATCGAAATTTTAGTTTTATTCCACAAAAATTTTATGACATATTATTGCATAACTTTACTTTTATTTTTGTTACTGATTTTATTTCCAAATTTTTTTATTAATTTTAATTACTTTTTCAAAATTTGCTATGTAATGGCCCAAGTAATAGATTTTTACCATTCACTTACGGTTGCATTGCTTTGTATTCTCTGGAAGTGTAGAATTCTGTTTTCATTGAATAATTAGTTATTCAGCGAATTAACAAATTTACTTTTAAAAAATATTTTAATTTTCAAAAACTGCTTGAGTATTGTTGTTTTAAATTTAATGGAAGTATATCGTATTTTGTATTATTTTTATATAATTTTATGAATTTAGAATATTGATTTAGTAATAAATTAAATAACTAGAATTGATAAATTTAAAATATTTAAGTAATATTATAAAAACATAGATGATAAACTAAACAAAATTTTATTTAACATGCTAGCATATATTCTTTGATGTTTCAGATTTGAAACATCAAATCCGACTTAACTTAAAACTAAACTCACACACAAAAAAAACAACTTATTAGCTACTTCATAGTTAAAAAAAAACTTGTAATTAAAATAGAAATAAGAATTAAATATTAAAAATTAAAAATTAAATAATCATAAAAGATTATATGATTATAATATTTAATGTTAGACGTGTAAGATTTGTAGTTTATTGAGTTAATAGCAATATTATTTATATAAGTAAATATATATTTTTTGAAATAAATATAAAATAACTACATATAAATAAAAACATATTTATTATTGATAAATTTATCAATTTTAAAAATGTAATTTTATGTACTTTTTGCTAATTATATCTTTTATTGTTTTAGTTATTGTATTTATGTACCCGCTTGCGAGGTTGTGAAATAAATTTTTCGTCTACATGTAACAGTTGTAACATGCTACATGCTACATGTAACTACATGTAACAGTACTTAAGAGTAAGTTTTAAAAAATGATCTAAAACGAAATTCCTTTAAATTTCTTTTTTTGTTTTCATGCATCCAAATATTATTTAAATCAAAAGATATGATGATTTACGCTAACGTAATATTAATATTAATATGTTCACTGTGGAAAACTCATAAAATCTTAGTTTTGAAAAAATAAGTCGAATTACGAATGCGACTGAATATTAAGGTGGGTTTACCCTCGGTCATTTATAAGATGACCAGCAGGCAGCGCATGCGTAGAAAGGCAGAAACCTATTGTTCGGTCCATGGCAAGTACTTGTTCCGATGGGACAATTTGCTGCTGTAATGTATTTTTTGTTTTTTTATCTTACTGCGCATGCATTTGTAGAATTTGGAGGATTTTTTTTTTGGCGTGAAAAAAATTAATTACTTATCACAGATTAATTCCGACATTTTTTGCTCTTTCTGATGTGAGGTTGTGTGTGTGTGTGTGATTTTAATTGCCATTTTTTTCTATAGTTTTCCAAATTTAGGTATGTTTAACCTTGGTTTTGCCAAATTTAGGTATGTTTAACCTTGGTTTTGCCAAATTTAGGTATGTTTTACCTTAGTTTTGCCAAATTTAGGTATGTTTTACCTTGGTTTTGCCAAATTTAGGTATGTTTTACCTTAGTTTTGCCAAATTTAGGTATGTTTTACCTTGGTTTTGCCAAATTTAGGTAGATTTTTATTTTACCATGTTTCTTTGTGTAAAATATCCATTATTTTAATACGTTACGCAGTGGAAAAGAAATATCCAGGAACGCCAAAATGGCAATTTATAGCCAAGCATGGAATGCCTGAATCTATCTTATGATATTGTGGCAATCATAAATCAGTGCCTTTCTGCGCATGCGTTGTCTTTCTGGCCGTCTTATAATTGGCCAAGTGTAAGCCTACCTTTAATAAAGCTAATTCCTTTTCCACAAAAATAATAACTCTGGATAATAAATATTGCCACAGAGAAAAATCAGATAAATTTTTTATAGATGATATAATCTGTAAGATAATAATCTACACTTTTAATTATTACACTTTTAATAATCTACTAAGCATTTTTTAATTATTTAACAAATACTATTGTTCAGATAGGAAGAATAGAGGTTTTTTTAAAATATCTCTCATTTTATTAAATAAATAAAACACATTAAAACTTAAGAAAATTCCTAAGAATTATATAATAGTAATTTATATATAAATAACGAATGTAACATCGTCTTTGAATTACAGAAAAACAAACCTTTCAATTTCACAAATCCTCTAATTGTTCTCATATTTGACCATTCTGAATATGTCGTAGAAGAAATGTGTTTACGACTGGGGGTGTGGTATAATTGCGGATTGTTTCGATCAAATTGGCGAAGAAATTTCGTATCACTTCCGCTGTTGTACGTGCATACTAATATTGGTTAGGGTTAATGCATGTTTAGTCATCCGCGAAACACTTTTCTGCATTCATGGTATTTTATCAGAACAATGAAAAAGTTTTTGTGGGTGCAGGCTCATTTGAATTTGGAGTTCAATTAAATTTATATTTGCATAAATAAATGCAAGAGATAAAGTGATTGGGAAGATTCAATGAACTTATGCAATGTCATTATTTGTAACAATATATCACGTGATAGAGTAATTGTGGTTACCAAGAATTTGGGCTAATTTTCTTGGTAAAATTCTGAAACGGATTGTCTGTTTTTAGTTTCCGCATAACTCATACCATTATCATCGCATCTTTTTTTCATGCAATTGGAAAATAATTTTTTTTTATTTTATTACAATTTTAAAATAGTATGTCGGTTTATAATGCCCAAATATATTCTATATATGTGTTGAACATGAACTGACGCCATGTCTGGATTGTGACGGTTTCTATGGAAACTATAATAACTCTAGTGGAGAGTGATGTAAGAAAAAGAAATTTATTTATTCCCAAAGGATAGTAATATTTACATGTTCATTTCATGTTTCTGTGATTTTTTATACTTTATTTTTAAGTAAAATTCATCCAATTCGAACTTTTTGTGTAATTAATTCTACATGCGTTCTAGAAAACTGCTGGTCTCAGCATTTGCTCATGCTCCGAATGAAGGAATAAAAATCCTTAATGCTTACAATAACTTCTTTTAAAGATACCTAAGATTCCCGTCCCTAAATCGACACGTGTCAAAGAATACCCTATCAAGATCTCATAACAAAATCACTGATGGGAAAATTTTTGTTCTCTCTTTGCTCTTGTGTCGCGATGTAGACTCACTTAATTCTTTCCGCTTATTCTTTGTACGTAAATTATGCCTCATGTGGAAAAAATGAATCGAATTTTTAAATTTCAAAAGTTTCTTCTTCTATTCGGTCACGTCACTGTTAAAATATGTTTATATATATATATATATATATATATATATATATATATATATATATATATATATATATATATATATATATACTGTGTAAAAATTTGGATTCGAAATTTAAAAAATAAAGTGTAAAAATTAAGCACTACTTAATGTTATTTTTAAAAACAAAACATTTGAGTCTAACTTTAAATTAATTTAAATTATATTCGGTTTTTTCGTTATTTTTGTTTACATATTGTAAAGAATCTAGAATTAAAAAAAAAAGGCACCAGGAAAAAAAAACGCACATGTTTTTAAAAATATTTATGTATTCGACTGTATTTGGTGTTGCGTTTCGTTGTTAAAAAAATAGTAAAATTTCTAATTTTGTAAAGTTGCCATGTTAAGAAAACTCAAAAAGTTCTCATAATGACCCCATCACTGTCAACATCAGTAGTTTGAATCATCAATTGTTTGGATGATTCTGCGAATAACGAAAATGGGTGAAAAACTAGATTCGTTTCTTTCACAAAATCGCCTCCATCTAATTGTCATATGAATGTAGAAAAGTGCCAAAAAAAAAAAAAAAGTACTATCATGTAGGGAAATATTTTTCAAAAACTTTCAATTCGCGGAATCCTTTATGAATCTAGTTTTTTTTTTCTACGGCGTGTTGTATAAAACTATAACAAGCAATTTTTGCAAAATAGTCTTTTTTATAGATTAGATAAAACACATATTTTAGAATATATAAAAATATTTGTACAAATTTTAATATGTTGAAAAATTGTTAGGACTAGTTTATTGATTATTCTACAGTTTCTTAAAGCTGATTTAATCTATCATTAATAATGACAAATGCTGAAAAACTGAAGAAATAAAAAGCAGCAAATTGTATTATAATTCTTTGAATTTTGGCGTTTAATAGTGGATACTCATCTTTTACTGGCTGATAACCAAACATTTTGTCAATTCCACGGTGCTGAATTTTGATTTAATGAAATGATAAAAGACAATTTGATCGAATTATTGTTTGCTGCAGTGTATAGAAATTAAATGCATTCATGCAAGACTTTCGATATTAGTGTTTGGGAAGTATATTTTTTAATCTAAATGATAAACTGAGATAAGTGCTTTACAAATCGTGATCTTTGAAACAAATGTAAAAATTATGCAGATTTTGCGAATGTGAGGTACTGAGAGCTTCAATTTTTACCTTCTTTTATGTACTGCCGCGTAAAGGGAATACTGTAATTGTCAAAAAAAAAAAATGTGATTATTTTAGGCATTTATAAGTCCGACAAAAATTATTTTTTTGTTAAAACTATTACATTATTATGGCGTTTTTTATTTTAAAAACGCATTCCATTTTCGTCACTACGCATTTAAACTAAGCTTTAAAAAAAGCACAATATTAATATTTTATTTTTAAGACACTTGTTGCCCTATCTAAACCTGCTTGAGTAGTCTTCCTAAAACTTTTCACCACACTCTCTAATTAAGGGGAAAATTTTGGTTATTCCGGAGAATGACCTGCATTGAATTGGCTTACAATAGTTACGAAATACTAACCTTTGGCTTGAATGAAGCATTTTTACTGAATCTATAATGTCATACGTTGGCGAGTTTTTTGGCGATTAATACCTGGCATGCAGTTAATAGTATCCGAAAATCGAATTTGTGTTTTTTCCAATCGATTGGAACAAAAATTTAACATAAAACTAGTAGGCACAAAATTCTATGCCTAATATGATCTATTTAAGTCATTGCGGTTTTGAGTTATCGCTTTACATTTTTCTTGGAACTACAGACGGATAGACGGTCAACTTCTCGTCCGATTTGGCTCAAAATTTGATAGGCATCTACATTTAAGACGTTACTGAATTTCATCAATCTAGCTCTCTTCGTTTTGTAGTTGTCATATTAACTTATATTCGAATAATCGGACAGACAGACTTCCTCAGGACGGATTTTGTCCAGAATTTGATAGAAATCTACAGATTTGATGTACTGATCTCAAACCAAATTTCATCCGTCTAGCTCAAAACATATTTTAGTTATTTTTGTCACAGACAGAGAGACAGGCAGACGGACATTTTTCGAAAAATGTGTTTTCCGGATTCTAGGAGGTCTAAAATGTGGAGATTCGTCAAAATCTACAGTGCGAATTTTTGGTCGATTCCTAAACTTTTTTTACATTTCGTGCATGTAAGTTGTCATGTTTGCAGCGAACCAAATAATTTTGATAAATTACGGAAATAAGAGATGTGCCACTGAAAAGATTGTTTTTTATTTTTATTCTTAAAGCTGTTTAGTAAAGAATACTTTATTCGCATCATAGTTTTCTTAATCATCATTGAAAATCATCGAAACTACAAACCAAAAACAATAAATGAGTTTGTAAAATAATGTTTGGTACTCATGGAATATTTTTATTGAAGCCAATCGAGTACATTTATCTACATAACAAGTAACCAAAATCATTTTCGAGCATGAATGACATTCTTTTAAAATAATTTATGGTAAATAATGTTGTGGTATATAAGAAAACCAAACTGCTAATTTTTTATAGTTTAAGGGGGCCATTGTCCCCGCTAATGATGTATTTAGAGAGGCCCGCAGTTAAAGCAAATTATCTCTAATAAATCAACAAAACACCGATTAACACCCCACCATCCCTGTTCTTACTTGTTAAAACGTTTGTTTGATGTCATTTACGTTGAGTATGGACTTTCGTATTATAAATAAAGTTGAGGGCGACCCCTCACATCAAAACAAACTGCTGCTTTTGAATTCTTTCAAAGGTCTGGCTATAGCACCGTGCCCGCCCTCCGCTTGTTTAACCCCTTCTACTCGTGGAGGCTTGTTTACGTTTTTTGGAAGATCACGAAATATGCCAGCAGGCAAGAAGAATTAAGGCTCTGAAAAGA
The DNA here is from genome assembly GCF_947563725.1 of Argiope bruennichi. Classification (NCBI taxonomy): domain Eukaryota; kingdom Metazoa; phylum Arthropoda; class Arachnida; order Araneae; family Araneidae; genus Argiope; species Argiope bruennichi. Next base: position 45,671,318 of record NC_079158.1, read on the forward strand.
ATTTCACCAAACCCGAAGGCTACACACGATAGTGGATGCTGTTGTGCTGCTGTAGCAAATACCTAGCCAAGTGTTGCGGGGATGGTTGAGAGCATTTTTATTTTTGCTATTTTTTTTGTTTTTTGTTTTTTTTCACTTGACTATTATTATTATTGACGGAGGAGGAACTGGCGGGTTTACCAATGACCTTAGATTGTCTGAAGGGGTAGGGGGGAAACCGGTTTTTTTCCGCCAAAACAACAACTTGCCCAGACAGTCTCACTTTTTGAATCGGGTTAACAAAATAAAGTGTTGCCACCCCGTCCAAAATCCCATTACGACAGGATGCATATTGTTTTAGGCGGCGGGAAAGGCATTGACGGAGTTTTCTTTTTCTTCTCTGAAAGGGGGGGGGAGGTTGTTTGCGATCGTTTTCTCCCTTCTCCATGGGAAGGTAGGTGACGGAATGCTCTGTGTTCACGAAGCTATCGAGGGCAATAATCAATCACATATCCCCTCAGCCCCCACAGAGCACATTGTGTGAACTGATTTGAATATGAAATAAACACATACAACACGAAATCGTGTTTTTTACTCCGAGGAATCTTTTAAGTTTATCACAGTCAAACACCTACTAAGAGGGTTGAGGAAATTTTATAGTTTGATGGAGAAAATCTAAAAATTGTTCTTTTAAATGCTGTACTTAAATCAAAATTATATAAACATTTACGATCAAACTGTTTCACTTGCTTTAATTATAATTTTGCATTTAAAAGTTTGTACTGAAGAGATTAATGCATCGAGAGATAAATATGTTATAAATGCATGTTACTATATTCTCTCTTATTCAAACTTTGAATTCTTAGCATTTTTCATAGTTCAAATATTAATCAAAATAGTTGGATTACCATTTTCCATAAAATCAATCATGAACGGTTTTCTTTAACCGACTTTTAACTATCTTGTGATTATGAACACAGAACATATTTTGGTGCCGATGGTTTTGTTAATTGTTTCTGTATGTATTTCAAGATGTGAATACAATGTGCTTTTAAATTTTGCCTATGATATATATAATAGAATTATGATGATATTGTCATTTAAATTAACATACTAAATTTATCTTAGAGTACAAGCGTTAAATTAAAAATTCTTTTCCTGAAAAAATTCTGCTAAACAATTTAACTGTTTAAAAATTCATCAATATTCTTTTGATTCTACATTAGCTTAATTGAAATTATAAATGGAACGAATCAAATAAGAATAAAAAAATTATTTTGTACCATTCCATTTTTTTTTGGACTTTTAAAGTTTATTCGAAAATGTCAATCCATTTGCTTTATTATCAGCCTATCTAATCAGGTATTTGTCCTCCATTGCTTTTATTTCCTGATGAAACCCTTCATCTTGTTCTTTACCAAAATCACTATTCTATTGCTTTCTAGTTTTATTTATTTATTAAAAGATCGGATAAAAAATGTTCTAAAACATTTTATTTAATTGAAGAAAGATACAGTAACGCTCTTGTAAACCTGTAATTAGAAATGTGAAAATAAATAAAAACGGAAAAAAGATTATTCAGTTCTATTTCAGAAATTTCTTTTGCTCCATATTTTTTAATGAACATTGTTTACACAATCTTTTTTGTACATTCCATCATTAATTTTCCCATCATATGAATATCTCATCTGCGGCTTGTATTGGTTGTCAATTACTTTTTATGTACTAGTAAAATCATTTACGCTCATTCCATCATAATCGTTCATTATTACCTTCAAGATAAAAAAAAATGTCTAAATACCTGTGGAAATAATGAATATGCTGATATTACAACCAAGGTTTTTGAAATTCTTAAACTTGCTGTTAGCTAATTCAAAATAAGTTTTCAACCTTGTAGTTGGTAGAAAATTCCTTATAGCAAGGACAAAGGGATTTCATTCTTTTCGTTCTATTTATTTATAGAATCCACGAAATGATGTTCGTTCAGGACTTTTATGATTTGGCGACTATAAAAAAAAATCCAGTTTTGATTTTTCTTTTTACTACTCTTTTTTTGTACTATCTATGGACTATTCTGTTCAAGAGATTCATGAAGTTATTTTATTAATTTACATACGCTGATTTACATACATCATAGATTTACATGCAAAGGAGGAATAAATGATTCTACCTTGTCCAGCTAAGGACCTACAAATGACTTTTTTTCTCTTTTACAATCATGTTCCCATTCGTAGGTCACTCATTTCTTATCCAATAGCATTATTTGGCTTTGCCATTCTAAAATCAATGGAAATAAGAAATTTTCATATATTTTCCTTTTATTGATGAAGTCGATGATTAATAATTTTTAAACCCACAAAATTTGTTCATTGATATCTATGAAGTTAATCTTGTCATGATCAAAACTGTGGGAAGTTTTTTTTCCATCACAGAATTTTTTGTGTTGATAAAATAATAATTTTCTTCCTTTTTTTCATGTGATTCCTCTGTTCGAGATTATAACTTGTTTTTTACATTTTTAAATATTTCATAATTTAGGTGCACTAAATCTAAAAAATTGGAGCTGGTGGAGAAAAATTTTCCTATTTGAAATCGGCACTCCAGCAATAGTAAAAAACAAGTAAAAAATTCCATGCTTTAAATAAAAATAATAATTTTTTTTGCGCTTTATTATCGATTATTTGATATCGTTAAAAATGTTGTTGAGAAAATACATGTTTATAAAAACTTGCTTTGTTAATCTAGATCCTATTTCCTATTACTCTAAACTATATTAATATCTGCTATCTTAAAAAACGGGTAAATATATAGTGACTAAGTATATGGTTGTTCATTTATTGCATTTAATAGACATTTCATATTCTCAGTATATTTTTTTTTACTTTTTATATGTATATCAAAATAAAATTAAGGGAGAAAACACGTTTTTTTCCTGTTCTGATTTTATTCTTAAAATATTAATTAAAGCTATAAAAATTATTTCGATATTCTTTTTTGTCCTAAGAAATAAATTATTCCATTTAAGTAATATATTAATTCCAACCTTCATTAAACCTGAAATTAGCATTTAACTTGATGATCGCAGACTTGAAAATATCTTTTCTGAACTTTTATATTTACTTTTAAAAAGAAATATTATATTTATCCAATTTTGTACAATTTATAGGTCTTATATGTCTCGGTCTGTTTTGTTTATGGATTCTAAATTTTCAGTTATCTAATTCTAAATTTTTAAATTATTTTTTATTAGAAATAATTAAATATCTTTCGGATGTTTGTTTTATTACGTAAGATTATTAATTTTTTTTTTGTTATTGTTGCATTTAGAAATTTCATTCTTTGTACAAAAAACTATCTCTAATTTTGAATATTTTTTTTAAAATATTGACTAGATATTTTGTTTTTATAAAATGCCTACTATGTATATAAGTTATCTTTATACTTAATAATGATGAAAATTCATATAACATATAATAGATTTAATAAAAAAGTCAAGTTTTTTGTTTAATAAGATGGATTTTTAAATTACAGTTGACAGATAATATATCTTATTTTAAGACACAGAGAAATTACCTAAAAGTAATGAAAGGAATACTCTGGAACTTTAATTTTTATTTTCTGTTTTATCATTTTCACATTCTTCGAATAAGAATGTGAAAGATATCCAGAATATTTATTCGAATAAGAATAAAAATATTAAAAAGAATTCGAATAAGAATGTATTCTAGATATCTTATTCTTCGAAAAAGTTATCTAGAATATTTATCATAAAATATTTTAGTTTAGATGTAAATGAAATTTCTAAAAAAGTACCTAAACTTGATTCATCGATTTGAATCATTTTGATGAATTATTAAATAGATGCGTGTGTAGGATTTTTATGTTGCATGAAATTGTACAAATGTATATTAAAATATATATATCAAACTCCAACTATTTCGAAGTTCCATGTCTCGTCCATGTCGCCTACAACCATAATTCATTCGAATTTCTGATGCGAAATTGACAGGTGGGAGAATTAATGAGATCATATATCATATTTTCGATTAACAAAATTTGTTTAGCATCTAATTTCCATAACTTGACATGAAAAGTTTTAATTTTCACCTTCAGACAACATTATATTCTATTTTGAATAATTTAAATGACTTTTTATCATTATGTTCATTGTCATACATGATTAATTTAAATAATTTTTGAATGTAAGCATCTATTAATGCCATTCTGTCTCATTTCTTGAATTGATTTTTGCCGACCTTGAGCCGACCGTTTGAATTCTTGTCGACAAAAAGCACATCGAATTAATATTATTTATAACAATGTATCTTATGTTCAATGTTAACTCACTCAGCTTGGATCATTTTAGTTTTCTTGATTAAACTCTCGGCGATGCATACACGAACCGAATAATAGAGTCTGAAAACGACATTTTTCTTTCTCTTTTCCCTGCATGGAACAAAAACAGCAGACGATATTGCGAAATCTTTTCCCGCCGAGACGTATACCGAGTTCAATGCATTGCTCGGAAGTGTGTTCCGGCTGTTCTAAAGAACATTTCGCTAAAAGTTGTTTCACCGCGACTGTATGAACTGGGTAGGAAAACGAACTGTTAGGTGAAAAATTGAAGCATCTTCATTTTGAAGTTAATCTGCGATCGAAGAAAATTTTTCGCTCGCCATTATTTTTTATGCAATTTAGTACCAACTCCTGAATTGTAAACTGGTTTGGTTTATATTAATTACGCAAATTTTGAAATATTTTTTGTAATGAAACTATTTAAATCAATTTTTATTTCAAATTTTGTAAATTTAAAATAGAATGTGGAAAATGGCATCAATTTCCATAAGATTTTATATTTTAACTATAATTTTTTATTGAATTTTTAAATTTTTCATGCTGCAATAATGAAATAAAATAAGTTGTTAAATATTTAACAAATTAACAATGAATACGGTTAGATAAAGGATTTAATTAAAACAAATACTATATTTTTAGTTATATGACAAAGAGTTTTACAGAAAAATAACTGCAATTTTCTTCATAAAAATTTCTAAATAATTCTTGGAAATTTAAAAATTCATGAAATAATCTTTTAAATAAAGGTCCAATTAATAAGATATTTAAGTTGAAAATACGTTCTTTTATATTGAAAAAGTGAAATTTTTGAATAAATAATCGTAAAGAAAACACCAATATATGGTGTTATTTGTTTAAAAGGAGTTTTTCACAATGTTTTTGAAAAAATCATGACACGAAAGTATTTCTTGCAAAATAATAATAATAATAATAAATTGAAAATATTGAAAAAATAAGTTCTAAAATTAGAAAAATTCCAAATTTAATTCAAATGAATTCAATTTGAAAAATCAAAATATTTAATACGTCCATTAAGTTTCTTTGACTCTCAAGAAATAGATTTATTGCTTCATTAAAAAAAAATGTAAGTGTTTAATATGGATATAGAACATTGTTGCTCATTGATGGTTGTTAGGCTAAGAAAGTTCTCTTCGTATAAAATCGTATCGGTTTTTCTAATGGATTGTAACAAGAATTAGTTCATAATGAAATTCTTCTCCTTAATTTTTTTAAGCTTAATTAATTCTAAAACAAAAGAGATTTATTTTTCAAGCCTGTTACTTTAAAAATATTCTCCAAATTTTTCAGTGGACATAAAACTGGAATTAAAACCTCCATCTTCACACCCTCTTGTAATAAGTAATCTCCGTGTCTGAAGAAGCTGAAGTTGAAGTTGAAGTATCTGTCTCATAAACTATTTTGTCACTTTGCCAAAAAAGAACGATGGATTAAAACGTGAAGGAATTATCTAATATTGGTTTGACAACTTGTAACGTCTTTTTTACTCTTTTTCTATTTACATCAGACAACTTTAAAATAGTTAAGAAAATTGGTTCTTTTAGTTAATGGATGGTTAATGTCTTCTCGCCTGATTTATTAACTACTTTTAATTGCTTCACAACTAAAAAGAGGACTTAAAGCGATTTAGCTATCATCTTACGTGAATATCAATGCAGAATTTAAATTAAGATAGGGTTTACTCCAAAAAGAAGTCGTTGCATCTTTTCCCAAGAAATTTTTGGTTTAGTGTATTTATAAAGGATTAAATTTGTAACTAAAAAGAGAAAATAACATATTTTATTTTAATCTCAAATGTTCTTCAGAATTTTAGAAAAGATTCATCGGTGTTTTTCTGTTAAATCTGACATATTATTAGAAATAATGGGTTTTATTTAAAATTATATTATGCGTATGGTAAGATAATAATGTGTTTATGCTCACTAAAATTTACTTAAAAATTTAAAATTGCAGAATTTCTCTGAGAAGTTTTTGGAACACAATTACACTTTTAATGGACACCATATTTTTAACAAGTAATAATTCTAATTCACTTTGGGAACTTATATTTTGATTGTGATGGAATTCGATTTCTATTTACCATTCCATTAATTTATTTCAAAATCGTTTGCTTATATAAAATAATGTAATGTAATAATTAACAAGTAATAATTCGGATTCACATTTGGAACGTATTTTGATTTTGATGGAATTCGATTTCTATTTACCATTCCATTCATTTATTTCAAAATCGTTTGCTTATATAAAATAATGTAATGTAATAATTAACAAGTAATAATTCTGATTCACATTTGGAACTTATATTTTGAATGTGATGGAATTCGATTTCTATTTACCATTTCATTCATTTATTTCAAAATCGTTTGCTTATATAAAATAATGTAATGTAATAATTAACGCGTAATAATTCTGATTCACATTTGGAACTTATATTTTGATTGTGATGGAATTCGATTTCTATTTACCATTCCATTCATTTATTTCAAAATCGTTTGCTTATATAAAATAATGTAACGTAATAATTAACAAGTAATAATTCTGATTCACATTTGGAACATATTTTGATTGTGATGGAATTCGATTTCTATTTACCATTCCATTCATTTATTTCAAAATCGTTTACTTATATAAAATAATGTAATGTAATAATTAACAAGTAATAATTCGGATTCACATTTGGAACGTATTTTGATTTTGATGGAATTCGATTTCTATTTACCATTCCATTCATTTATTTCAAAATCGTTTGCTTATATAAAATAATGTAATGTAATAATTAACAAGTAATAATTCTGATTCACATTTGGAACTTATATTTTGATTGTGATGGAATTCGATTTCTATTTACCATTTCATTCATTTATTTCAAAATCGTTTGCTTATATAAAATAATGTAATGTAATAATTAACGCGTAATAATTCTGATTCACATTTGGAACTTATATTTTGATTGTGATGGAATTCGATTTCTATTTACCATTCCATTCATTTATTTCAAAATCGTTTGCTTATATAAAATAATGTAATGTAATAATTAACAAGTAATAATTCCGATTCACATTTGGAACATATTTTGATTGTGATGGAATTCGATTTCTATTTACCATTCCATTCATTTATTTCAAAATCGTTTACTTATATAAAATACTGTAATGTAATAATTAACAAGTAATAATTCTGATTCACATTTGGAACTTATATTTTGATTGTGATGGAATTCGATTTCTATTTACCATTCCATTCATTTATTTCAAAATCGTTTGCTTATATAAAATAATGTAATGTAATAATTAACAAGTAATAATTCTGATTCACATTGAGAACTTATATTTTGATTGTGATGGAATTCGATTTCTATTTACCATTCCATTCATTTATTTCAAAATCGTTTGCTTGTACAAAATAATGTCCTGCTTAAACTATTTTTAAAATTTGCTCACAAAATTATGTTAACATATGCATAAATCAGATGGAAATTCGGCTCTTGTTTGATTAACTGTATTTATTTGAAGAAAGTAAAAAATAAGGTAAGTATAAGATTATAAGAAAAAAATAAGAAAAATAGAATTTTCTTTTTTTTTTGAAGCATGATAAACTGTGAAATAAATATAGTAAATTAATCGTAGCATGTCCCTCAAACAACTTCTATGAGATATCGAATTTTCTACTTTAAATATTAATAACACTTTTATCTTTTTCTTTTTTCGAATTATATTTAGTTTTAAATATACATTATCTTAAATATTTGTTAATTATTCCCTATCCTGCTGTTTTGTGGCGCTTGCTGTTTTTTCAATAGTTTAATTTCTCGTATGTTTAACTGATATAGAATAAACACAGCACACAAGATTTACTCATGCGCGAAAAACGATTGATAGATGGTGCTTGATTTTCGTCACCGAAAATATAAAGCATAAAATTAAGCAGTCGTAACAATTAAAGTATCAAAATATAACTAGTTGCATATAATAATTTATCAAGCCATCTAGGCCATACAGTTTGCTTTTTAGACTTCGCTTACGAATATCAAGACAACATGCTCTCATCTTATATGTTTTCCCTCAATGTTCGCATTGATAATTGAAAACTAAAGTGGTAATTGATTAATTAAAAAAAAATTTTTATGCTAAAGTATCAACTGCATAATGTGATAAACATGAAAATTGTGTGATAATCTTCTAACTTGCTCAAAATAGTGTATAAAAATGGTGCTCGTGTGAAGAATTTTGCTGCTAGCAATGGCAGTTTCTTGAAGGTGGGGTGGGGATTTTTCAGTATTTTCGCGTTTGGTATTTTCTGAATTTACCACTTTTATTTCTCAATTTTAATCAAGCAGAAATGGATACCACAAAATGTTGATGTTTTCTTTAAAATCTCGGTGAATAAAATGTTATATTTCTTTAATTTCACAGCCTATTTTTTCGTTTTTCATTTTTTATTTTTATCATTAATTCGGCTCAACAACATTTTACTTTGTATGCCATTTTTAAATGAATTTCTGTTAACTATACCCATGTTTTAAACGTAGAAGATCCTTCAAATCTGAATCCTTCAATCATTGGTTATCTTAATGTGAAACAGTTTAATTTTTAATGAAAGATATATTAAAATATCACAACAATAAAATTAAAAGCGCAGATTTGTTTTAAAAAATTGATCACGCAGAGTTATGAAGAGTGTGATATTAAACGATGCCCTAACTTATTATTATCAGCATAATTTTTTTATTTGTATTATATATAAATTTTTTATTCTGTTATATAATTCAGAAACTGTCTTAAAAATTAATCTATTAAATTCATTCATACGTCTTGCGATTCAGTTTTGGGACCCATCTCAGAAATTGTTAAATTAGAATTTTATCTGTTGAAGTGTTTTTTCTAATCAAGAAATAAACACAAATTTTACACTTTTTAGTTCATCAAAAGTAAAAAGTTAGTTTTAAAACTAGTATTATGTTTTTTAAAAATTTTTACCCTATTAAAAGTTTTTTTTAAAATTTTTTTTTTAATACCGCTAATGATTTTTCGCTGATGCAGGTACAGCATAGCACGTGACCTCAAATATTGACAAACTACTGGTTCGACATGAAATTTGTTCTGCAAAAAACAAGAAAAAAAACATTTTTTTGTAAATTGTCTGTTAATTCTTACAATGTTTGTTAAAAGAACCAGTATTTCTTCTCTTTTAGTTCATCACGTTACTTCCTTTTTTTTATTTTCGCTTTATTTGATATTAAATGCAAAATAATTATTTCCCTAAAATTTGGAATTCCCATTAGTTTTTTTTTTTTTTAAGTTTTTTTTCCAATCGCAGAAACTAATTTACCTTCTGGTGCACGAACTTGCTTAATAACTTTTTCATTTTAAAAACCTGCTCTTAGTGTTTAGCCAAGGAAGCTGTACCAAGATAATAGTAGTAATTAAACATGAAAAGTTCCACAAAACCACAGCGGAAAATAAAATTAGTCAGAATATTGTTTTTCCCCCCCCCCCCCCCCCAATTTCTTTCCGGTGAGAAAATACTGCAATATTTTAGCTTCCGTCACATTTTTGTTGATAACTTCATTCTATCTTGCCTAATGATCCGAATCATTCCATTGTTCTTGACTATGGGAAGGCCGAGATTCTTGGAAGATTGTGTGAAAAAGACAAACCCAGCATTCGAATAATTTTCATCGAAAAAAAGTTAAAGAACATTTCAGCAGCTTTTTTTTCAATTTAAGGTTTAGTATTTTTGCTCCTGGCTTGTGAAATTTTAATTGTCCCTTTTGTTCAGTTTGGTTGATTTTGTAGATCTAAAATCTGGAATCACCACTTCCTCTTTTATATCTTCATATGTGTATAATTGTTTTTTCAATAATGTTGTTGTTTTATTTAATATTTTATTTTATTAGTCATGCATTCTTTGAATTTAAAATGGTCATTGTCTAGGATTATTTGCTTTTCTTTGATTGTAGGTTGTAAGAGCAATGCATGAAAACGGGCTCTAACAATTTAAAAGAATTCAATAGATAAACAATTATACAATACATTACACTTGCAGTTACACAACAACAATTCTACATTTAGTCAGTACTTAAATTTACAGCTTAACATCAGATCGGTAGGTTTACTTGCTCACAGTCTTGCAGCTAGAATCATACTGCTGTACCTTGGATTGGTGAGGAAGTTGGCGCACTGGCATTATTAGAGAGTGTTACAGTTCGAGGGGGTTGGCTCTTAGTTGGTGCATTGGCATTATTTGCTCGGTTAACATTATAAGAAGCTAGAATCATACTGCTGTACTTTGGATTGGCGAGGAAGTTGGCGCACTGACATTATTAAAGAGTGTTACAGTTCGAGAGGGTTGGCTCTTAGTTGGCGCATTGGCATTATTTCCTCGGTTAACATTATAAGAAGCTAGAATCATACTGCTGTACTTTGGATTGGCGAGGAAGTTGGCGCACTGGCATTATTAGAGAGTGTTACAGTTCGAGAGGGTTGGCTCTTAGTTGGCGCATTGGCATTATTAGAGAGTGTTACAAGGTGATTTTTTTTTAAAGTTCTTATTTTTACACAATATAATGGCGCATTTTTTGTTACGTTAATTATCGAAAATCACCGCTCCATTCCGACAAAGATACTTGGAATCCATTTAAATCATTAATGGAAAAATCAAATAATCGATCCACCAAGCTCCAACTACTATCCTGATTTTATCAAAAATGCTATTCATACGAAATTTCATGATATTTAGACAAATCACTGATGGACACCTATCGATCTTTAATCCCAATCTTCCAGAGAAATCTCAGAAATAATATGTCATTATACATTCTCTATGGTGTTTAAAAAAATGACAGGATTCCGCAACCACTTAGCTGAATTTTTAAGTTTTTATTTCATATATTCATGAATTATTTCATGTTTTTATTTCATGGCCTCTAGACACATCATCAATGATCACTTGCCCATTTCTCTACAGGTTTAAGAGCTGACTGAGCTCCCAGCCACAAAAAGAAAGATTCTACCTATTTTATTCGCTAATTGATTTCCCTTTATGCAAATGTAGCTAATTGATTCATTTTATTGAGAAAGTATAATTTAAAATAAAACTTTTTTTTGGTGCCGGCGTCCTGGCATAGGGTTAGCACGACTTCCCCGTGATTTGGGCGTCCCAGGTTCGAGACCCGCTTCAGGCATGATTGTTTCTCTTCTGTGTTCTGTCTGTGAATGTGCCCCCCTGTAAAAAGGGCTTGTGCAAGCGAATGTGACACATGAAGTAGCTAAGTCGTAGTCTTGGCCCCAGTTGGCGCTACTGAAGAAACAAGAGACGCTCACTTGGCTTAAATCAACTGTCAGCGGGCTTGTAAAGTACCATGAGTCACAACACAACAACTTTTATGTTTATTATAATACATAGTTCATAAAAATTGATTACTATTATTAAGTTAATATTAATAAAAGTTAGATGAGCAGCTGGTCGTCGAAGATGGCTAGCAATAATAATAATTGTACATTTTTAACATTCGATTACCGAACTACTGCCCTTTTTAATTTATATACAAAATGAGGGCAAAGTATTTCCCTAATTATAAAACGTTAATACTAAATAAACATTGAAAATAACTATGTATAGTTTTTTATCATTGCGTACTCCTGATTTTTTTACTATCATTTACGAATATAAAGAGGGAATAAGAGAGAATCTACGAATATAAGAGGGAATCTACGAATATAAGAGGGAATCTACGAATATAAGAGGGAATCTACGAATATAAAGAGGGAATTAATAGTTAATTTTTTTTAAATATGATTGTTGTAGGAAAAAGGATTGCATTTTATTATTTCTTGAACGCTGTCGGTTCAAAGAAATCTGTGTATAAATAAAAGTTGTATTCAAAGAGAGCTGTTATGCATTTATGATATCAGGGATTTTATTTTGAATGTTAGGCATTTTTCTGAAACCTCTACCTAAGGGGAAGAAATTTCCTGTGTAAAATCAAACCATCTACTTTCCGAAGCAAAAAAAACTAACAAAAAAACTCATTTAATGAAAATACAGAATATTTTAGAATTTGTCTCATGCAAAATCTTACGAAAATAGCTACCTACCTATTTTAGCAGTAATTGCTACCTACCTATTTTTTTTTTAACTGGCTCTTATAATTGTTTTTCCATTGAAAAACTGTGACCAGTTTTAACAATGGAATAAAATCTTAATGCGAAAAATTATGCATGAATTCTTCGAATGTCAATGTTTCTTGCTGGATAACTCTGTTTTTCAGCCTATTTTAAATTTTTAAAGATTTTTTCCGAGTCAGTAATAATATTTCCATTACTAAGAACAACTTGATACGAAATATCAGTCTGATTATTTTTTTATCTGTATTATACCGGATAACAGTTTGTATTCAGGACAAAAATGGAATAACAATACAGAATGTTTGACTAAACATATTCGGTAGCTATTTTGGTTATTATTAACTAAAGATAATTTTTATCGAAAAAAAATGTTTTGCTGATATATTCTGTTACATTGTGAAATTTAATAATTCCAAATGACATTATTTTTACTAAGAGTTCTGCTTATCATCGCGGGAATTTTTCTTTTGCAGTTCTGAAATGAAATATATATTTATACTCTAAGCTGATAGTTTCAGTGGTTGATACATTTGCCCATAGTTTAATAGTTGAATCACGTTATATATTAAAACTTGCATAAAGAGTTTGAAAACATTATCAACAAATTTAGAATTTTTAACTTATGAAGATTATTAATAGCCTGTAATATGTAGGATATTAAGTTTTAGATAAAGATTTTAAAAGTAAATCTATAAAATTGGACTATATGATATATTCTCATGCAAATAAAATTTATTGAATTTCCAAACAATTTTTTCAAGATTTTCTTGCAAACGTTTCTTGCAATTCCGTTCAAAGTTTCGAAAATGTTCGTCATTTTGGATAAAATTTTTTTAATTTTCCGTATATCCAGTGATGAAGTTCTTAGCTTTCATTGTAAATGTTAGTTATTTTCCGAACTTTTATAACGTGTAATTTAAACCGTGCTGTTTTGTAAATCAAGCGATTATTTTTCAGAACTCTCAAATGAACATAAATTTCTTCTACAATTTAATATCCACACATATTTTTTCTTAAATTTTTGGACTTTTTTTTTAGTATATCATACAGTTGATACAATCGCTGTCGAATCTTCCTTTGATTCACTCTTTATACTTTTACAAAAGTTGTGTCCTGTTGTGTTTCTGTAATTCTTGAGTTAATAAAATTGAACTAATAAAATTCTTTAAAAAATATATTAAGAACTGTTTCTCTTAGTATTGAAATAAATTAATGTTTTTCTATTTCAATAGTATAAATTTAAAAATTATAATTTTAATCACACTTGATTATTGATCATCATGAGAAGGCTCAAAATTCTTAAAATAAAAGGGAATTTCGGAATTATTATATTAATATTGTTATTATATTATATTAATATTTTTCTATTTCAATAACATAAATTTAAAAATTATAATTTAAATCACACTTAATTATTTATCATCACGGGAAGACTCAAAATTCTTAAAATAAAAGGGAATTTCGAAATTTCCACATAACCGTAGTATGTTAACTCGAATATAATGAAATAATTTGTCAATAAATAACCTATACAAAACTTATATTCTGTAACTTTGCGAATAGTTTCTTATTTTTTGTTTGGCAATTTTAATTTGCTATATCATTTGTAAAACCCGATTGTTTAAATTTTATTATAAAATTAAATACCTGATTGTAATTCTTATTAGCTCGTGACAGTTCAATTATTAATAAATGCTGTAAAATTTAAAATGTTTACTTTTCCTCAGTTGATATTTCTTTGATAAGAAATTAAAAACCAAATGAAATTTTCAAAAGAATGATTACATAATTGCTCTAAGTGTGTAAACGTGCATCATTAAGTTAACAATCAATCAAATCACTTTCGAGCTTTTCATTGCTGATATTTGTTGATCTGTCTATTAATGATACGATAATTGTTTCAGCAAATATTCTTAAATGGTTTGTTGATATTTCTAATTGTTTCAGTAAATGGAAGATAGTTAGGAGTTGTTTATTATTTGAATGTTTGTTTAGTATATTCATATAATTTTCTGTAATAACATTTTAATTGCGTATGTTTACGAACTATTATAATTAATTGACTTGTATTATAAACTAAATAACAACTTTTAAATCTTAATTTTAAAATTCTGTGCTTAAGTTAGAAGGAAAAGTCATGCGCAAATTCAACTGAGCTGTTTGAGTATTAGACAATGTATTTACTGTTGTTGAAAAAATGATTATTTTTAGGATTATAATTCAATCATTAATTTAAATTTACTTCAATTTTAATCCCGAAATTGATGATTCTGACTATTTCCATTTTTTATATAAGAGATTAGTTTTAGATTTTTTCCCAAAAAATAAATATATCACATTTTCCACAGTATTATTTTTCTCCATTATGTATGCATTTTTATTTTACTTTTTTCTTACAAGAAGTATTGGCATTTTTTTGTGCTTTCTCCAAAGTTTTTATTTTAAGAAAAGATTGCAGTAAAGGCATTTTTCAAAAAAAATGTTATAAAACTGATCCTGAAATCATGACGGGTGGTAAAAGGTTATTAAAACATTTGCTATAAAACAATGTATGGTAGAAGTATTGTATTGAATCTCAAAGTACTAGAAACAGAAATTAAATTTAAATCTCAGTTGTCGCCTTACAGCATCCTTTACTAGTTTCTTCACTGTAAAATTGTTACCTTATCCTTTACAAGAGTTTCTTCACTGCAAAATTGTAACCTTATCCTTTACGGGAGTTTCTTCCTGCAAAATTATTACCTTATCCTTTACGAAAGTTTCTTCACTGCAAAATTACTAGCTGATCTTTTACGAGAGTTTCTTCACTGCAAAATTTTTACCTTATCCTTTAAAAGAGTTTCTTCACTGCAACAATTTTATCTTATCCTTGACAAGAGTTTCTTCACTGCAAAATTGTTACCTTAACATTTACGAAAGTTTCTTTTCTGCGAAATTATTACCTTATTCCTTAAAAATATTTCCTTAAGCAATGTTAATTGCAAGCTAATAATAATAAATTATAAATATATAATATAAATAGATACAAAAAAGAAAAACAAGAAATTTAATTCTATTTTTTTAGTTCACTAATAAATGTATGTTCACATTTTAAAATTCATTCTCCAGTTTAAATGTATTAAAAATGTTTATTTCCTATTATTTTTCCGCAAGAGAAGAAAAACTGAATTTATTAATTAATTCAAAACTTGAAACATTTTTCCTTATTAAAAAAGTAATTTATAGTACCCACGTGGCGAGAATTTTCTTCTGAGGTTGATTCTTATTCGGGTGCACGACAGCATTTCAAGACAAAATCATTATTTCATTGTGATTTGTGGTAGATTACGAATCAAGCATTTTTTATCCATTGTTTGTTTGCTTGACTTGTAAGACAATAAATCATAAATAAGAATTCATTATCACATGATAACGATGTCGTATCGAAACGCGTCATTTGTAATCAAAACTGATTATTACACGAAGAAATCTACGTGAAGATAATTTTTTTCGTCCAAAAACGTTCTACAGATTTAAATTATGTTATCAAACTTAACCATTATGTTGGAGGACCTTATGATGAGTTATATCTGTACGAGGTACCTATGTTTTGACAATGAGCATGGGTTCCCCTCATTTTTATTCAGGTGGTTAGTAGGAGAGAAAATACCGCAACGCCCGAGTAATCTGGGCGTATCGAGGATTTCACCTCTCATACGAACAAACTGCTTTCAAGTTGTCACTTCGACTATTTCCTTTTCAATTTGAAAAGAAAATGTCTTTGTAATATTTTTTATTATTATTATTCTGTCTGAGTCTTCTGATTTCAGATAAAGTGCGGGAAATATTTCATTTTCTTTGGCTAAAGCAGCAGTTATTTATGGATCCTTATAAGATTGAATTGTGTAAGATATATGTCAGCTTACTGCGAAAATGTATATTTTACAAATGTAACAAAAAAGCTGGATTTTATAAAATACTGTTAATCTTAAGATTTTTTATGCCCTGTTTTGTGTTATAACAAGGAAAAGCTATCTGAATGTCAAATAATTCAATCTCGAGAATGTGGGGGGCTTCCACCTTTTAGAGGATCCTAAAATCATTTTTAGGCCTCTCTGAACATTATAACACACACACACATGCAAATGGAACATTTAGATAAATGAAATTTGGTATGTAGTCTTTACACCCAAAACTGTAATTTCGGATCATGTTTTCTGCTAAGCTGGCCGATGGAAGTCCGTCTGTCTCTCCTTCCTTGTGTGCGTTATTTCCGTAACTCATAAACGAAATTAATTAAACGCACAAAATATAACTGAATATCGTATCGAATATGCTACCGTATTTATATATATTAATGGTTGCATTTATTATATAACTAAAACTTTATACAATTACATATTATATATTAACTATTATATATAAGTATGCATATTTTTAATTGTATATAAATATTAATTATGGATTGATTGTCCATCGATCTGTCGGTTCTTGCGTTTTTTAACGCGGTAACTCAAAAACAATATTAGATAAATGAAATTTTGTATGCATTTTTAACGCTGAAATTGTAGAAACATGCATATATCTGAAGCTTAGATAAATCAAAGGTAAGGCGTCCAAAATATATATACTTTATGTTTTTATTATTTAGAAAATTAAATTCAAAAATGTACCTTAAAGGTAATAAAATTGTCGCTATGATTTATTTTTTTAATAGAAGTGCTGATATGTCATTTTTTGTCTTCAATATAAATATATTTCTTTCTAATTTACATGATGAAGAAGAACTTAAGAAACCAATTGTGCTCCTGTAGGACGCTTTAATGCAGCTAATTAATTTAATTTTGCAAATCTATTGCAAATTTGACAGGTGGAAAAAGAATCTGATGCCAGAACATCGTAAAAAATTATGTGTAAATGGATACTGATTACCGTGTGAAACTGCTTGTCTTGTGACTATAACATCTGTTCAATTATATATAAAACTAAAAATATAACTTAATTAAATAATTTTTTACGGAGTGTACCTATATCGAAATTCAGAGGCAGGTGTGGTTTAGGCGAAACATTTGTATTGAAGTTCAGCTGTCGTGACTTTTCTGACTGTTAAATGAATCCACGCAATATTTTTTCTCTTTATAAAATATTTTAATTGATTGCAAATTGTAAGTCAGATAGAAATTCCGATTTTAATGTTTGTCGATGGCGTCACAATTTTTGATTATTGAAAAAACGGAGAAAAATTCTTCCAAAGACAAAAAAAAAAAAAAAAAAAAAAAATCCCTCAACAAATTTTGTTTATTTTGCTTGAAAATAATTATTCAATGTTGTATCGACTTTTTTTTCTGATTTTCATTTATTCTCTGATAATGCTTTAGATCATTTCTTAATTTCATGAGGGTAATTTTTCTTATTAATTTTCAAGGAATTGTAACCCAATTCATTTGTCAATAAAAATCGTTTAAACCAGTCTTTTTAACAACTGTTAATTATTAGAGGAAAGTATTGCTTGACTTGATTATTCCTTGATTTCGATATTTAATAAGTTAAAGTTAATTAACTTTGCATATTCAGGAAACTTGTTCCAGTTATTTTTGTCTAATTATGTTGATAGTCTTTTTTATTAATCTAATTAACTATAAGTATTGATAAAAGGGATAAGAAAATAAGTTTTTTTGTTTATAAAAAGTATATGCGCATGTTGTATTATTTGAAATAATTACTTATACTAACAATCCTACATGCTTTATTTAGTACTGTCCTTTGGACCTCTTTATGTCGTTTTCGTTGGATAATTTTGGTATCATTAGACCCTCAGGATCATAATAAAATCAAACGTTTTGCTTTTCAAATATTCAGATTAGACCCACCGGATCATAATAAAATCAAAAAAAAATTTTAAAAATATTCAGACTAAGTCAAAATTTGTATTTTAGATTTAAAAAAAGGGGATTTTATTGCCAAAGCATGCCAATTTAATTTTAAAATCCAATTTTAGATTTGCTGCAGGAAAAAAAGGTGTAATGTAAAATTTTATGTCACACAACTTTAGCTATGTAATTGTGACGTTGCATCAGATGAAGCAATTCTAAAGATTTAAAACAAACGTATTAAAATGATATAAGACATAAACCCTTCAAACTTCAAAACTACTTATTTTGAAAAAAAAAATATCGTAAAAACAAAATAGGAAATATAAACTTTAGATACCTAAAATGGAAATTTTGAAAAAGAAAATTAATATTTCAATCAGAATTCGGCCTTTAAACGTAGTAGCATTTTTGCTCATAAACAAACCTTGCCGTTATCTATACCAAATCAAAAGTATGGAAGAATTCTTTAATTATATGCTACAACCCAGAAGTCGACAAGTTTTGAACTGGTTATGACTCCGGAAATTGACCAATCACCTTCATAGATTATGAGCAATTCGAGCAATCAACGTCCTTCTTTCTGAATTTTTTTCAAACTCTCTTGTAGTTGGTTGCAAATAACAAAATTTGACCTCAAATACTAATTCCAAATTGTTTGCTTTCCATCGTGGGCGTTGCAATGACAGTAAATAATTGGTTGTTCTTGAACTATGCTTAACATTTGAATACCATTAAAATATACTTACGTAGTTTGGAAAGTTTCAAAAAGTGTGATTTGTTATTTTTTAAAATAGAGAAAGCTCTGAATTGACAATTGTAGTTACTTTGCTTTCTTTTAATTAACCCTTAGCACTCGGATGGTGCCTCTTACTCACCATTCAAGACGGTGCATCATTTTGACGTTTTATTTATTTATTTTTTAAATTTTTATTGTTAAAATTGTCTACAGAGTTGTAAGAAGTTGTAGATTACTTTTTCGGGGAAATTCAACTTAAAACAAATGTATATTTTTATTTTTTGGAACACTAAACAAGGTAGGTATTGGGGAGGATAACTACGCATCGAATTACTTTTCCGAATATCGAGGGTTAATCCTACATCATTACTGGTAAAATTTGAAAATAAATAAATAAAATTAAAAAAAGTGATCATCAATTTTTTTTTCTTTGAGAATTTAAATAAAAAAGGTCTCGCAAACGTGGCCTTATCCAGATCTTCAGGTTATTGTTTGTCATTTCAAAAGCTTTGATAAAAATTCATTTTCAAAACATCATTATTTAACTATCACTATTATTTTTTTCACTAGACATGAAAAAAAAAGCTTCTATTTTGACTAAAAAGCAAAATAAATAATTTTAAAGGATTATAAAGCAACTTTAAATAAATAAAAAAATTAATTATATTTTGAACATTTCTTGCAAACAAACTATTGTTTTTGTTGAATTTTTTTTTTAGCATTTAAAGCGAATATTTTTTAATGCCAAACTTCATTAAGGAATTGTTATTGAATAAACATGCGATTATTGACTTTTTTTCTTCTGATTATTCTCTGTATATTCAATTTTCTTATGCGTTTACTCATAATATGTTTACTCATGAGCGTTTTTAAATTAAAGCTTTCACATGCATTAAGTTTCGACTTAAGGATACTATAAAGTAATATGTAATAGTTAAAGTTCATTTTCGGAAAATTTTATACTTAAAGCTCTTCAAGCTAATAGTTAAAAGCTTTTTTTGTAGTAGCCAGGAGTTAGCAAATAGTTAAGCTTTTTCGTGTGCCGACTCCACTTTTAAAAGAGATTGGATTATTTGATTTTTATTGCAAAGGATTGTATGAAATATGACATTTATCCGTAATATTTATTTTTAATAAGACAGTTTCTAAATCTAAATTTAGATCAAAGGACTTTTGGAAAGTTCCTATAAAATTTCTGATGTAATACTTGTTTTTTCGTCAAATATTTTCAAAGCAATATAGAAGAGCTCATAAAAAAATTCGATGGCGCAGAAATATACTTTTTCGTTGTTTGTTATGAATATGTATTTAGTTAATTTAATAATAAATAGATTATAGAATAGTGCATTGGGGTAATAAAAAAATGGAAGTGGTAAAAAATTATGAAAAAATGTTGACATGCTAAAATTAGAGCATTGGAATGAGTAGAGAAACATATAACATAAATATTAAAAATCGTTATTCATTGGAGGCCATTTATCTTTATTTTAAACAGAATGCATTGAACATTTGCTTGATAATGTATTTAAACAGTATTTCATTTGTATTTAACGAAATATATTCGATTCCTGCCTTGATGAAGGTTTGAAATTTTTAAAAATTTATATTCATATTGCTGCCATCGAAATTGTGCGATTTTTAAAAATTTATGTTCATGTTGCTGCCGTTGAAAGTGTGCGATTTTTTAAAAAATTATATTCATGTTACTGCCATTGAAATTATGCGATTTTTAAACATTTATGCTCATGTTGCTATCATTGAAAGGGTGCGATTTTAAAAAAAATTTTCAAGTTGCTACCATTGCGATTTTTTAAAAATTATTTTCATACTGCTGCCATTTTAAGTGTGCGATTTTTAAAAATTAATGTTCATATTGCTGCCATTAAAAGTGTTCGATTTTTAAACATTTATGTTCATGTTACTACCACTGAAATTGTGCGATTTTTAAAAATTTATGTTCATGTTGCTGCCATTAAAAATGTGCGATTTTTAATAATTTATATCCATGTTGCTGCCATTGGAAGTGAGCGATTTTTAAAAATTATGTTCATGTTGCTGCAATTGAAAGTATACGATTTTTAAAAATTTATGTTCATATCGCTGCCATTAAAAGTGTGCGATTTTTTTAAAAAAATATATTCATGTTACTGCTATTGAAAATGTGCGATTTTTAAAAATTTATATTCATGTTTCTGACATTGAAAGTGTGCGATTTTTAAAAATGTATGCTCTTATTGCTGCCTTATCTGAAAATTTATCCAATTCGCAACACGATTGATTTCTCCTACCTCTGATCAGTTATTAATATAAATTTTAATATGGAAAGTATCACGAAAAAGTGCAACTTTAAAATATAAATAATGTAAATACATTGCACTTTAAGTGACCAACCATTGTATAAAATACGAGATTTTCCGTAGGCGCTATACTATTAACATCTAGTTTTTAATTTAGATAGTGTTTCTTCGTTACTGCTTGTAAATTGAAATTCACATTTTTATTTCGAAAAATATATGTAATTAATTCGGAACATTTTTCTAACCGTTTAAGCTGAAATTAGTACAATAATAATTTCTGCAATAATTAGAGTAATTCTCTTGCAAATTACACCAAAAGTATGAATTTGTAAGCAGTCGAGGAAATTTAGCCATATCTGTCAGGCTCCTGGACAGATATGGTGTATATATAAGTAATTATATATATAATAATAATCGTTAAATTAATTATTCCATTGACTTGGAAAACACGGTGATTCGATTGCTGTTCAAAAAATATATAATACAAATATAATGAACAGCAAACGTTATAAATGTATAATCAAACATAAAAATATATGATAAATTTTGCAGACTATAGTAATTTTATCAAAAAAAATATTTCTTAAAGACAATTGTAATTTTGATATTGAGAAAAATTATAAGAAAATGAGATAGTTCTTTTTTTTTCATTACGAATTTACAAAAATGTTCAAATAATTATGATTAAATCAACATATTAATTATGTTTAAAACAGAGATGATTTAAACTTAGTAGACTTAATAATTTATATAGTGACCAAAGGCCATTATTAGCTAAATGTCCTGCATTGTCCTTTTATTTATTCGAAAGCCGAATAAGTTTTAATTATTTAAATTAAATTTAATTATATAAGAATCTATTTGGGCATGGAGCTTAAATTATATGTTTCAGACTCCAGTCGGGTATTAGATATTCTTTAACTGCATTTGTAGACTTAACAAAGCGTTTTTCTTTTGTTATCTCTATTTTGCTGCTTGCAATTTCAAACCGAACTATGTTCTTCAATCTAGTTTTTCTATAAGTTCAATGATATTTTCCTAACCTAAATTATTCAATTGCTGTTCAAAAAATATAAAGAATTACGTTTCTCAACTAACAGCAAAGTTTCATAAAATGAGTTAGCAAAAATATAGAATCCAATATATGTACACGGATCCGTACTGAATAAGCTTTACATAGTGTCATTAACTTTGTTTTTTGTGCTTTTTCTATAAGAATAATATTAATTCAATTGTTACTCAGACCACGTTTATTTACCCTTATGAAATCGAAAACAAGAAAATAATGAGATGAGTAGTTTAGATTTACAATTTTGTTGTGAAAACAATCAGAGACGTTGAATGGAGTGTCACTATTGATTGATTGCACCGATAGTGCATTGTCCACGGATACCGAACAATTGCGAACAATTGCTTTCGAGATAAATTTGATACTCGTTAAAATCGCTTGCCGTTGACAGCTAGGGTACATGCGTTTACGCATCACTAAAGTACAAAAGTTCCGCAGAGAAATTGTTCTTAAATTGCTGCTTTGATATTATTCACAAGTGTCATGTTTAATTTCCCACAAAATTCCACGAATTCAGTTTATACCTTAAATTCCACTTTGGCCATCCATTTTGAGGATGGTTATCTAAAGATAGCTCTGATTTGGATTTTTTAAAAATGACAGAATTGTATTTTTTTTTATTTCATTTGGATCGAAATTATATTCCCTTGTCATGCATCGTCGCTGCTTCGTATCATAATGTCTAATCATTTATCGCTCATGTGCAGTGAACCACTGTCCGATTTCCATCAAAAGTAGTTATACAGACGGTGTAAGAATTTTAGTTTTTAATGATGAGCTTCCGTTGTAATGAAATTTGATATTGTAATTATTTATGTTGCATTGTCACAACAGTATAAAACTATTTTTAACCGTTTTACGTTTTTGTCTGCTTTTCCAACTTGTTGGATAGATTAGGATTTAATATGAGATCCACGCCTGATATGTAAACGCATAGATAGATGCTAATCTCAGAAGTGGCTGGTCGCCATCCTGTTACATCATCCCAATCATGATTTATGCAAAAGCGTCGTTTCCTATTTTATGGTTTCCATTATAAATTTCTTTTTTTTTCTGTCTTTTCTTGTAAATTGTAATGACCAAAATTAACATGAGTATGTTGTCTTCTTTGGTAAATTGTGAGGCTAAACTGCGCATCAATATGCCGTTTTTTCTTGTGAATTGTGATGGCCAAAATTAACATCTATATGCTGCTTTTACTAGTGAATTGTGATCTAAACTAGATATCAGTATGCTGTCTTTTCTGATGCATTGTAATGGCCACAATCAACATCAATGTGTTGTCTTTTCTTATGAATTGTGAAAGTCGAAATTAACATTAGTATGCTGTCTTCTCTGGTTCACTTGCGAGCTAAACTGGACTCAATATGCTGTCTTTTCTTGTGTTGGCCAAAATTAAGATCAATGGGCTGTCTTTTCTGGTGAATTGTGAGGCTAAACTGGGCATCAATATGCTGTCTTTTGTTGTGAATTGTGATGGACAATGGTTTGGTTAACTTGCGAACTAAACTGGACTCAATATGCTGTCTTTTCTTGTGAGGGCCAAAATTAAGATCAATGGGCTGTCTTTTCTGGTGAATTGTGAGGCTAAACTGGGCATCAATATACTGTTGTTTTGTTGTAAATTGTGATGGACAAAACTAACATCAATATGCTGTCTTTTCTTGTGAATTGTGAGGCTAAACTGCACATTAATATGCGGTATTTTCTTGTGAACTCTAATGGCAAAATTAACATCGATATGTGGTATTTTCTGGTGAATTATGATTACCAAAATTAACATCAGTGTATTGTCTTTTCTTGTGAATTTTAATGGCTTAGTTGAAAATGTGACGCTTTTGTAATCTTTTTTTGCATTATTTACAGAAATTAAAACTTATGTATTGGTAAGCAGCTTAAAATATATTCAGATATTATAAATTCATTGATATAATATTATACAGACTTTTCATACAGTAACCAATGATTTAGTTAATTGAAAATAACTTTAATATGCAGAATTTATTTTCAGCAACTCAGAATTCAAAGAAATTACGATGTTTTTAAGAAGGAAAGCACCAAATTATTACAAATCCCCAGATAGACATGGTAAACATTGCAAATAATGCTATGTATTGTCATTGAGGAAATGGGTAATTGCAGTGATGCGTCAATTATAATTAATATAATATTTTGTGATGGTTATTAAGATCTTAACTACCTAAGTCTGTTAACTCCTTGAATTGCAGTTTATTTTCAGTCAACACGGCTCAGATAGGCAGTTTAATTTTCTTAGTTTTAAGAGGAGGGATTAATGTAGAAGCTTACGTTTTTTCTTTATAAATTTTTTTTTCATAAATAAAATATTAAAAAGTAATAACTGTTAATAATGTTTGACGAGTGAAGATCATCTTGCCAATTTCTGAAAAAAGTTCATGACGATCTGGATTCGTCATTTTAGTTCAAGGAATTAACAGACATTTTTGATGCAAACACTTATCTAATGCATATCTTTATTTTAAATATATGTATCAACAAAGCATTCAAATTTTTCTGTCGGTTTGTTCGATGTTTGCAGTAAACCCACAGCTGATATCATAAATGTTGAAATTCTGTGCAGTTTACGTGATTGAGAATTTGCTATTATCTTTTAGTTTTCGCTTCTGCTATTGTCTATGTCTACCTAAATTTGCTATGCAAAACTGATCCATGTCTAATTAGTTTCACAAAAGATTACTTTTAATGCAATAATGAATTTTCGAAAACTGAAGCGTCAGAATTTTTCTGTAATGTTTGCTCAAAATTGCCGCATCTCAAAATGTGCGTTGTAATTCCATATTTCATAATTTCGTTCATTTGATCCAACGTGAAAAAACTAAGTGACCTCTCTCTAATATTTCATGGAGTCGCTACATCAGACGATTAATCTAATAATTAAAATCATACTTGTAAGTGGATGTTCTTACCATTAGAATAATCGTTATCGGTTCTCAGATGCAGAAAACCTTCTCCATATCTGCGCATGCGTTATTCGGCTTTTATTTCACCAAAATATATTTGATAAAAGATGGTAAAAGAAGGTTTTATTTTTTGTAAGCAATGCTTTGAAATGTTACACATATTTAAAATAAAAAAAAAATAGTATAATTAAAAAAAGTAATTTATAATTTAAAAAAAGGTAACTAAAAATCAGCATCGGAAAGGAATAGCTAAAAAAAACCGCACCTAACAAATATATCTGGTAAAATTCTCATCTTGCTTATTGCGTATCTCCCTTTTGCCGAATCAAATTGTCCAAAAGAAGTAGACATAGGTTTCTGAAAGGAACAGTTGATGAAAAACCTAAGAATGTTCAATTTGGGATTTGAAAGAAAAAAAAACTTTAAAAGGTACATATCTTAAAATAATCGCATCTATCTAAATATTTATTAAAGGATTTTATTTAATTCCTTCTTCAATTCTTAATAATATGGATGTGTATGTATTTACCGTAATAGTTCTTCAACTGTATTCCATCGACCTAATCATTCGGTTGTTTCTGTCCCCCACTTCATTTCTCTGGCGTGACTGACGCGACGTTTTCTTTGCAGATCTTCATGCACAAGTCTGCGATGCAGCACCACTCCCGGGAGGCTCATCGAGGCGACATCAAGCCCTACCAGTGCCAGCAGTGTCTGAAGTCATTCTCCTCCAACCACCAACTGCTGCAGCACATTCGCATCCATACCGGAGAGAAGCCCTACAAGTGTTCCTACTGTGACAGGAGATTCAAGCAACTCTCGCACGTGCAGCAGCACACCAGGCTGCACACGGGTAGGTGGCTCTCTGTCTTTCGAAAACATTACTTAGGAAAGTATATTTATATTTGGTATAAAATGGCATCAGTTTATGAAATATCTCATTCATATGATAAATATATCTGCTCATATCATCCAGTATCTAATTGCACACTCCTCTTTTGTTCTTTGCGTCACTGTTCATGTCATCTAGACTTAACTGCAAACTATTTTAAGTTGCCCCATCCGTCGTTGCTCATGTTATCTAGAACCTAACTGCAAACTGTTTTAAGTTATACCCATCCATCACTGCTCATGTTATCTAGAACCTAACTGCAAACTGTTTTAAGTTGTACCAAACCGTCATTCCTCATATCATCCAATATCTAAATGCAGTCTGGCAGTGCCTACAGTGCATATATTCTATTCTGTAACTGGATAACAATATAATAAACACATATTCTCTCACATTATTCAAAGCCGTAAAAAACTGAGAAGGAACCAATTATAATTTAAGGTTATAGATTTCTTGAATACTGTCGCATTCGGGAAAAGCATAGTCAAATGTATGCCTTTTTATGTTACAACTTGATTAGAAATTTTAACTGTCGCATTCGGGAAAAGCATAGGCGAATATGAGTCTTTTTCTATTACAATTTTATTAGAAATTCTAACCATGATCTTGGGCAAAAACATAGGTGAATATGTGTTTTTCTTGTGACAATTTATTAGAAATTTTAACTGTCGCATTTGGGAAAAGCATAGGCAAATGTATGTCTTTTTTCTGTTACAGCTTTATTGGAAATTATAACTGTCGCATTTGAGAAAAGCATAGGCAAATGTATGTCTTTTTATGTTACAACTTCATTGGAAATTTTAACTGTCGCATTCGGGAAAAGCATAGGCAAATGTATGTCTTTTTCTGTTATAACTTTATTGGAAATTTTGACTGTCGCATTCGGGAAAAGCATAGGCAAATGTATTTATTTTTATGTTACAACTTCATTGGAAATTTTAACCTTCGCATTCGGGAAAAGCATAGGCGAATACGTGTCTTTTTCTGTTACAATTTTATTTGAAATTCTAACCATTATCTTCGGGCAAAAACATAGGTGAATATGTGTTTTTCTTGTGACAATTTTATTAGAAATTTTAACTGTCGCATTTGGGAAAAGCATAGGCAAATGTATGTCTTTTTCTGAGACACCTTTATTTGAAATTTTAACTGTCGCATTCGTATAAAAAATATGGCTGAATGAGTGTCTTTTCTTTAACAATTTTATTCGAAAGTTTTGATTTAGAATGATTTAACTCCAGAAATAAAGTTGTTGCTTAAATAGTTTCATGAAATGACTTTTGTACACCAACATTAGAAACTAGCATAAAAGCTAATACTATATTAACTCGTTTGCGCAATTTGCACACCTTTAGTCACAGAACAACGTGTGTTCATGATGCGCCTTTTATCTAATCTGATTATCTATGTAAATACCCAAATGTTATTGCTCAACGTTAATTTTTTTTTCTAAATGAACATTTTTATTCTCACTACACCTTTTTAAATCTGCTCATGCTCATATTTTTGCTTTTTTTAAAGACCATACATTTTTATTCTATTCTTAAAGATTCTTTATTCTGACTTTTTATAAGGATTACTTTAGGTTCAGAGTACTGAATACTTTTGCGCATGTGTTCTCGCGGAACCATTGTCGTAATTTTAAATATTTCACCAGATGCTGTTTATTGAACTTAAGTGTTTTGTGGCGCGAACTCAGATTCAAATCTATATGACAGGCACGTGTATTCACAGAAATATGGGGGGGAGGGGAATGTAATGTTATTTCTAGTAGCCAATATAGCAACTTTTCCAATGCTTTATACACTGATTGAAATTACAATGTATTATTGTCAGACACTTGTAAACTATTGGGCAACTCTTTCCTTTAAACGTTTTGACTACTCTATTTTACGTGACAATGATGGTTCCCACCCTGAATTGGGTATTGAATGGATGTCCTTATTCTTTTCGACCGTCTGTTCATTTCGAACAAATAGTGATCTGTTTTATATTTCTTTTCTTGTCTTACTTAAAAAAATCTAATATGTGGAATAATACGCTTGTTGAGAAATCCATCTTTTATTCATTCTTCTTTGATTATTTGTTGAAGAATCTAACTTAACAGATTGACTGCTCCGTTTGATTAATGTCTGAAAAGGAACTCATTCAAAAACAATGAACCTTTTGTTGTTGAAACCAAAGACGTATCTTAATTATTGCAATATTTGTATTTAGGTCAGTGAAACATTCCATCAAGCTCTGCATCAACGCCCACCGACCAATTTTGCACTTTTAAACGCTGTTGATCACATTATCTAGGAGAAGTCGATCTTATTTTTGTTTGCAAAAATCTCTAAATTGTTCTCTTCTTGTGCGCTGAACAAATCCTTTAATTCCAAAATGCAAATAGTTTGAGTCATGTCCTCTTTTTATTGTTAATAATCCATTAGCTGTGTGACGGTTTCGAAGAAATTATTCTGTGTCATTCAAAACTCAATGTAAAATAGGAAAGTGATTGTAATTTTGGATTTAAAAAAGAAAAGCTCCCCTGTTATTAGAAGTAAAATAAGTAAACAGAGTCATCATTCTTCTCTGGAGAAGTTGTGACTTGTCATCGATTTCTTTTTTCTATTTTTAACCTGAAATTCTGTAAAATATTTCTTTAGCCTATAAAAAGTCTTTAAAATAGCCTAATGTAAACCATCTTAAAACTTAGCCATTTTCTAGCAAGAGATATAGTGGTAATATTGACAGATCAATCGAGTTTTAAAATCTGGTACAGATACTGTTATACAAAGCCCTAAAATAATTAAAGATATTTCACATTATAGAATGAGAGTGTGCAACATTCAATGTTACATTTAATATTGTACAATATCCTGTAATAATCTATAATGTTGAACAATATTGTACAATATCCTGTAATAATCTATAATGTTAAACAATATTGTACGATATCTTAGACCATATTGTGCTAATTGGTTCATCTAAAATTCCATTCCAATCGCAGTTGTAATCTGCTTATCCTCTTATATCTCTGGATATTATTTTAAACATTGTCGTATTTTATGACTATATGCATGCTACCTAGGTTTATTCCTGATAAATGGGCGATCGAAAGAGGCGATATATTATATTTTTCTGTGACTTAAAATGCAGATAATGATGTTTCATACGTTACACTAAGAATTCCGATTTTTAAATGGTGTTGTGAGTTTATAACCAATTGCAATTGTAACTGCATATTTTATTTTGAGATTGTATGCTTTCTATAATTATTAAAACTATTGTCGAAAATTTAATATAATAGTTAGGATTATTTTTATAAATTCTTGCTCTTGCCCTTTCTAGAATTTTTTTCAGAAATTTGACCTTTGAATACAAAGTATGAAGGTTGAAAACAATTGAGGACTCAACAATTGATTTTTTTTTTTTTTACTACATAAGATCTTTGAAATTTTAATAAAGGGAAGTCAGTAAACAATTTGGCAAAGAAAAAAAACTCATTTTTGAAATAATTGCTTGGTATTCTGCAGCTTCGGGGCACTAATGGACATATTGCCACTTAAATTTCAATAATATATCAGACTACTACTTCAAAATCGACCTCGGAATTTTGGCAAATTTTCATGTTCGGATTTTCCTGATTCTAAAAAAACCCACTTATTTTTGTTATTATTTCAATCTATAAGTATTAGTTCAAAATAGTCACGAACAAGATATGTGAATTTCGGTACGTGGCTTTTACATCAAAATTGTAGATTTCTGTGAAAATTTTGAAAAAATAAAATCCGTTCATAAGAAGTTTGTCTGTCTTGTCTCTCCGTTCCAAGTGACCATGATAACAACAAAACTTAAAGACTTAGATAGATAAAATTTGGCACACAGTTTTAGCATCTAAAATGTTGTTCCTCGTGACATTTTAAATTAGATTTTTTGAATTGTTGATAGTTTGTTGGTCTGCGATAACATGCAAACATTTAGATAAATAAAATCTGATGTGTATTATCTAATTCTTAAACTTGTTCTATGTACAATTTATGTTTTAATCCGTCAAAAAAGAAGTCTAAATCATATACTAAATTATAATCCTTTCTTTACTACATTCTTGTACAAATTACTCATACATTAAGAAAATAAAAATTTGAGCACTCCTGAGCTTCAAAATCTTGTCCAATGTCTAAAATTTTCATGCTTGGAGGGGGAGGGTGAAGAGATACACCTTTAGTGGAGATTAGGCTAGAAATTTTTGGCGATAACATTCCTCTAGTTATCGAAATGACATGTTACATTAACGCTTAGAAATATGGAATGTTTGATATTTTAATCTGCATTTGAGTGAAAGTAGCTATTAATTTAAAAAACAGATATTACTTGCACACATTTATATATCTCGGGAGTCCTTTCTGTACTTTTATGGACGAAGAGTTTTAAAATAAAATGCAGCATCTAATTAAGAGTTTAGTTAAATGCGCATTTCAAGGCTTATTAATCTAACAAAGGGCAATCGAATCTAACCTTAACCCTTTAAAGGGCCATTTTTTTCTAGTCATATTATGTAAAAATATTTTTAGGCTGAAATTAGAATAAGAAAAGGGATTCATTTAGCTTATTAGATAAATTTAATTTGGTTGATTAATAATTAAGTATCAAATCAAGACACATCATTTTGTGTAAAATAAAGAACTAAAGCATCTAAGTTTCTGTCTTTCTAAAAAAAAATTTCAGAACTGATGCCAACCTACATAAATTCATACAAAGATAAATTTGGTGGGAAGCATACTTCCCACGGCCCTAGAAAGGGTTAAATCATCCACTTATGACGTCTAAAACAGAGTTTTTTTGCTGTGTTTGTTTACTTTCTAGCTAGATCTATATTCTTAAGAAAAATACATAAAATCCCATTTTTAGGAAATAACAACAATCATCTTCTGTTTCCAAAAGAAACTCCATCGTCTTGCATATGGAAAAAAACCGTATCATCGTAATTATTTTCTCTTAGGAAAACCATATAATAAATATCAGTGAAACCTTATACAATAAATAAGATTTCTGGCAAATTGGTTAAATATAAATACATTACGGGGCTTCCCTATTATTTATTTCCCGCTGCCATTTAAGATCATTAAGATCCCATGCATTTCGATAATCAGATTCTCGAAAACTCTTGCTTACTGTGGTATGCTCCGTAGTCTCGATTCTTGTTATTCTTATGTAATTTATAAACAAAAAAGGATTCAGAAATTTTAATCGGAGGTTCGATTGTTCGATTATTTTCTCTGATCTCATGGATTTAATTAAGCTAATATTGACCATAAAAAGATTCTCTTTCAAGAATACCTCGGTTTAATATTGTTTTTTTATCGGTAAAGTAAATAGTTGTGCTGAAGAGGGTTATAATTTGCCAATTATGCGTTCACTGCCCTTTTTTTGTATCTCTTTCACTTCAACTGAATCTAGAATTCATGCATTTATCTAACTAGATGTTATTTTTAAAAAATAAAAACATCAGTTATTCCCAGTGTTTTATTTTAAAAGGAATATATTTGAGATTGGCTAAGTATTGTAAGTATATAAATGTATTTATATTGGCATATACAAAATATACAAAAAGAAGTATTTACTGTTATTGTTAAAAAGATTCGATTTCGAGATTTTGATGAATTCCATATTTTAAACTCCCCTGAATTCCCCCCCCCCCCAAAAAAAATCTTTGGAAGTTAGCAATTTTCCGGATTTGCTAACACTTTGCAACGCAATGAACCAGAAGGAAAAAAACTTAGTGCTTTGTTCTAAAACTGCATATTTCTGTAAATTTGCATGGAAACCATCCTTGATAAGTTTTTCGGTCCTCATTTATTACGGCCGCCAAGTTTATTTGGCGATTTTCAGATTATACCAAGAGCACCAAAATAATGAGTTTACTTGGCGATTTGCAGATTTTGCCAAGATCGCCAACGCCGAGTTGCCAATCGCCAAGTCTGTGTCAATAAAAAGTATTGATTTTTCTTTTTGTCTTTTCGTGTCCATGTGAACACTATGACTCAAATATTCAACAAATGAAATTGATGAATTTTAACGTATGATTTTAGCAATAAACTGTAGTCATTTGTCTCATCTGGAACTAAACTCTCAATGGATAGATCGTCTGTTTGCTTAACGGAAAAATTCAAAACGGAACGAGATAGACAGATGAATTTCTGAATATGGCCTAAATTTCAAAATTGTAGATCCGCGTGAAATTTTAGATTCAATTACAGAACAGAAAAAAAATTTAAAAATATTTACGGTTTTATCCTCTAAACTACAAAGTTAATCACAAAATGCACTATATAATGGAAGTGTAGTAATAAACTATGGAAAGAACAGTAAATTTTGATTTAAAAAAAATAAATCTACAGCATCTGATTATAATATAATCATTTGTAGAGTATTTAATCATTTAAATGAGTTGCAACCCTTTTCAAATTTACTTTTGAGGCTTCTGGAATGACTTGAGAATTTTGAGCCACAGTTTGATGATACTCGAACCATTTACCCTCTTTTCGAACCTTCACTTTACACCGTTATGAAAAGGTTTCATCCATAAACCAATTTACCCACCACGCTCACATATTCGTTGGCTTTAAGTGAAATTGAAACACATTTTTGGGAATGCAAATCTTAACTAGATATAGGTCTGAAAGATAGAAATAATGCATTTTTCTTGTACGTATATTATGGATTGCAAATAAGGACCCTTGAATTGTAAGTTACTATAGTTGTTTTTTAAATTCTGATTTAGAGCAACACTAAGGCTATATTTTGAAAGAACCACGTAATTTTGAACCATGATTAGATAAATATGGCGACATGTGAGCCGGCATTCTTTCGTTTTAAATCTGCCATATTAATGGGGAAACATTTAGATCTATCCAATTTAACATGCCCCCCTTGCATGACGGTCCTTCCATGAAATATGGTTTTGAACCTGTTAACCTCCGACCCTGAAATTGAGACCTCATCACTAGGCTGCCGCTGTCCGTCAGTAAGTAAAGAGAGAAAAATTAGATATACTAAACTTCAATATAGATTTAAATGCCATCTGAAATTATGAATGTTGTCATTCAATCAAACTGAATTGTTGTGCTTTGTAAATTTATATTCTATTAAACCTATTTTGCATCTTTTTTATTAGCAAGATTAACTGACAAAATACAGTCTATAGCGAACCCACGATCCGTTTACGTTTCCATTTTCATGTTCTTACCATCTAGCTTTTCACATATTTATCCATATAGCGCTTTCCGTTTGTAATTGCCATGCTTAATAATATAATATGGCTTAACAATTTCTTAAACAACATACGATATTCCGACAGCTGTACAGACAGACTTTTTCTGCATGGATTTCGTTTGAAATTTAATAGAAATCTACTCACTTGATGAAGATATCAACATTCCTTCTAGCTAAAAGTTTTTGTGTTGTCATGTTAGCAGACAGACTTGCATAAATCGAAAAAATCGGTTCTTCGGACTTGGGAAGACCTGGAACGTTGAGAACCGTCAAAATCTCTATTTCGAATTTCTTGACGATTACGGTACTTATACTTTTGTAGGAGAAAGTAAAAACGTTATAAGTAAAAGTGAGTTATTTTCTCTAAAATATGGATTTTTTAAAAAATATTTATATGTATCAACAGATTGCTTTATCAGATATACTGTGTGTTTAAAAACTTTTTAATATTTATAACTCTGCTACTATGGTAGTCAAGAAAAATTATTTCTCATCGTGTATTTAAAGATTTTTTATTTGAAAATTTCTCTCTTATTTGTCTGATACTTTGTGTGGCTGTAATATGAAGTAGCATATCTCTTTTGTCATAATCATTTCAATCCTCCTTTTGACTTAATTATTGAAAATATTTATTTAAAATTCTTTTATCCATATTATTATATAATGTATTTTTATATAAAAGGCGTGGGACAATTTATAAATTGAGCACTGAATTTGCATTAAATAATACCTCTCTAACATAGATGATTAATGAGATACTCTCCTAAAATGTGCTAGTCAGATTTTTAAATCGTATCTAAAAAAACAAGCATGGCATTCATTTAACGACTTCCTGGAAATGTATATTTAGCGTATAAGGCATCACTTGAGGAAAAAGAACAATTTGAGAATGTCGTTTTGACCTTAAAATATTTCTGTCGTTAGAAACTACATAACTTGAAAGTGTGCAGAAAATCCTTCCTATATTGGGATTTCAAACTCATTAACTGTCGATGATGCATTGAAAACGATTCGCCTCCAAATCATATTGTATTCCGTACAATAATTTGTTTGGTCCTGTTAAGATTTGTATATAAATTCTTCGGACACAAACTCTAAATAACTATTTGAAAATTGCCAATTTTGAAACCTAAGTAGTTTTTATTATCTTCTCTTAACTCCTCAGCAATTTACTTTCAAGGATATATTAATCTAATATTTTTAAGCACGTATGTATTCTTGCTTAATTCTGACGCATTGGGACCTCGATGCAGCTTTTATTTTTTAAAAATCGACTTTTGTTATAATTGCATTCTTTTATAAAAATATTTGTGTCATGAGTATTTTACTACATTTTCGTTAAGGTCATATTTACTGAAAATACTGACAGTTTTTTCTTTCAGTAATCGAAATATTTTTATTTATTTATTTATTTTTGCCATTTCTTTACCATTAAATGTAATGAGTTGTCCTTTTACTGTGGATAAATTTTAGAATTTTTTTATTTGTATTACTTAAATATCTATGCAATGTTATAGATATATTATATTTGTGGTGTTTAACCCCTAAACTGTTTTATTACTATCTAATAAGATGACACCTTCTATTTTGGGAATATTTTCCTATTTTGATTCAAATAGAAATCCATTGAATACTTGACTTATCTATGTATTCGAAGTAATTTCAATATTGAATTATAATTGTTATGAATGGTTTATTTTTTGCTTACAACTATCAAAATTCGATAAATCGATGCACGTATGGCACTCGGGCAAAACAGTTACACGGTTAAAATGTACTCATACTTCTGTCAGAAACAGATCCTCATAATGATGAATAATTGTAATAATGCAGACAATTGTAATCACGTGAAAATTGTTTTATGCAAGTTGTAGAATAAAATGCGAAGTTTAAATAGACATAGAAGACTTTTAATTCGTTTAGGAAGCGCTGTGGGAACACACGATCCTATTCTTCTCTTTGATAGAATAGGATCGTGGGTTCGATTTCCGATTTCATCTACACTAAATTAGGGCACAATAAATCTATCAGAATTAAATGTTCTAGTCTTAATGTGGAATTTTGAAGGGTCCGGCTTTTTTGTAGCCATCTTTATCTGCCTATAGTTTAAAATCCATAAATCCGTTCCAAAATAATCTTAATGTAGCTTCAAAATGGGTTCTCAATGTTACTGTTCTTAAATACTCTTTTACTGAAATATTTCTTACCCTGCTTAATTTAAAGCAATCTTTTACTGAAACATCTATTGTCCTATTCATTGTAAAGCAATCTTTTACTGAAATGTCTGTTGCCCATCCTGGTACAAGAATATCCATATTCGAATTATCAGTATAGTTATGTGTTTTTCAAATATATGTGTATGTATTTTAGTAGATGACATTTCTTATGTAAACTGATGGTATGTTTTGTTTGTTTTTCGCAGGAGAGCGCCCATACAAGTGTCATCTTCCCGAGTGCAACCGGGCTTTCATCCAGCTGTCCAACCTGCAACAGCATCTGCGCAACCACGAGAGCCAGGTGGAGCGCGCCAAGAACAGACCGTACGTCTGTAATACGTGTGGCAAATGCTTCGCCACCGACAGCAGCCTCCGGACGCATGGCTCTAAAGTAATGAGCTGTAGCCAAAATAACGTAATACCCTGTTCGTTTTGTAGAATAGCCTTTACTCACTTTTCATTTTCATTCTGTTGCTGTTTCTCCTCTTTCATTACCATTAGAATTATTATTTCTTTGATTTTATTTTAATTCACTACACAGTTATGTTTAAAAATTAGTGGGTTTTGATTTAGTATATTACAATGCGACTGCCAGAAAGTGTTGATAGGACAATGTTCGTTAGAGGGCATTTTCATAATGGCATCAATGGAATTTGGAGACTAAAAGTGGTAAACAATGTTAGTGCCAAAAATAATTTGAATTTCTGATTTCATTCGTTGAAAATGCGGGGACTAAAAGCGGTACACTGTGTAAATGCCAAAAAATTTCGAATGTCTGATGTTCGCTAACGGACAAGTACTTAATCATGTCTATGAAATTTAAGGACGAAAAACAATAAGCGCTATAAATTCAAAAAAAAAAAATGTTAATGTTTATTACGTGGTGTCACTGAATACTCCACGTGGTGTCACTGAAATGCTAAGATGGGTTTACACCCATTCAGTTATAAGATTCCAGTAAATCACGCATGCGCTGAAAGAGTGAACAATAGCAAGTTCTTGTCTCGACTTGACAAATACTTGCTACTGTACAGTTTCTGCACATGCGTAGTCTTACTGTATGGATTGTAACTGGATGAATATAAAGCCTACTTAAATGTGGTAACCGATATAAGTACTAAAAAAGATGGCTAGCTTTCTTCATCAGACATGCTTTGAATGGGTCAGTGAAATTGGGAGACTAAAAGTGATAAACGATGTTAGTGCCAAAAAGTTTGAAATGGCTGGCTCTCTTTAAATGGGTATGTGCTTTATGGCGTCAATGAAACCTTAAGTTTACAACTGGTCTAAAGCTGTAAATACCTCCTACCAATATGAATGTTTAACAATCATTAACGTCTTCATAATGGCATCAGTGATGTTTGAAGACTGAAAGTGATAATGAATACAAGAACTATAAAAATCAAATATTGTTTTTCGCTTAAAAATAAACCTACTGAACTATATTTTATAATGTGGTAAATGTGATTGGTAGTCTTCAAAACAATGCGCAAAAGGCAGCTCATTTGAGCATGTTGGGGACTAGTGTGAAACTTTTTTTTTAAGATTTCAGACAATTTTTGTTTTTGGCACCAACAAAGGTGTGCTTTTTGTAGCTGTCATGTACTTCCAAAAGTGCTGACTCGCGTTTTTATTATTATTTGATTTTACCGCTTATTTTACTTTTCGCTGCTGAAAAATGCTGTTATATTGTTGACAAATAGTGTGAGTTTATTCACCTTTTCAAATACATTCGCATTAAGTGGCACCCATCTGTAAAATATTTTTTTTCTTCCAGAAAACAGTGCGTAGTACAAAACAAATAATTTAAAAAGATGACTAAAATTTATAGTTAAAATATACAAAACAGAAAATATGGATATCATTTTTAATAATTATTTTAAAATTTTTTGTTCAAATTGTATTATTTTATAATTTATATTTCTTATATTTTCACATTTAGCCATAACAACATTTTTTTTTCTGTTTAAAATATTCTTTAACTTTTTGCTTTAAAATTGCAGTTTTCATTTTAACACATTTCTAGTGTGAATCATAACAAACCTTCCATATTTAATCTGGTTGAACAGTTTCTTACTTAGTGTAAAGTGGATTACTTTTTTTTTTAAGTTTTAAAAGAAATTTTTTACTACTTTTTGAAATCTACTGAAAAAATTATTTGAAAATTTCATCAAAAAATACTACTATGTATAATACTTTGAAGATGAGAACTATTTTTAATTTTAATGTTTTGCAATCAAAAGTAACCTTTTTTTGTAGAAACCGCTTTTGAGGCTTTAAATACGACTTAAAAATGATTTTATGAAAAAAAAAATTGTAAGAATATTATGATTATGGCGTACTGTAAGAATATTTTGTGGGTAAAAAAAACTTAAAATCTTTTGCATTTTGCGCAAAATCGTGTAAAGTAATAAAAAGGATTTGAAATATAAACAGCTTTAAATGGATTTAGACTTTTCAACATTTTTTAAGCATCTAAATACGTTTTATTAAAAAGCCTCTTTTGTTGATTTAAAAGAATTTTTTTCGTTTAAAAAATTGTAGTTAAAAAAGAAAAATCTTATAGCTTATCTTTAATGTTTATATTTAAACAGTAATGTATAAATTTATAATTAATGTATGATATTTATAAAGCCGTATTGTTTACGTTTAAACAACATAGCTTCGTAAACTACATATAATTAATTAAAATTCCTATTTTTCTTAACAGTTTTTTTAGTTCCTTATTCTAGTTCTAACATTGAATACAAAATTTTAAAAAGTATTACAAATTTTTGCCTTTTTTTTTAATACGAATAAGATGTTCCTGCATTCCAGATTCCAAAAAATATGTTTATGAAGCAACAGACACTCATTATTAAACGATGTAGTTAAAGAAAGTAATTCTCCCTTGATAACAAGAGAAATATTTTTTGTAAGGATTAAGCTTAAGGTTTACATTAATTTTTTATTTATGTTAAAAGTCTGTGTATTTTTACTGCATAGGTATAAAAGATTTTGTTTCCAAAACTTTTAAATTACACGTAAAAAATTGATCTTAAAATTATAATGTGTTCTTATTGTTAAAATTATTCTTTCTTGAATAAATTTTTAAAACTTGTATAATAAGCATTTATGAAATATAATAATGAGTTCGCCGCTTACTTCCAACGAATTAATTACAAAAAATAAAGCTTTTTCTACTAAAAATATTCAAAACTAAAAACCATGTATGAATGCTAATTTAATATTTTTTCTTTTCCAAATAGTTACGCTTATTAGATGGAATCCTTTTATTAAAAAAATTGTCGGTGTGGTTAGCAGATGTCATTTTCTAATCTGTCCTTCAGTTTAATGCATATTTATCACCTGCTCACACTTTTTGCTAAATTGGCATTGCATTAAAATTCAAATTTTTTCCGGTACAAACCCTTTCATTTCATGATATCTGAACATCTGGCGTCTGTGAGCTTTCTATTTTCTAGAAAGTTTGTTCAAACAAAAAGTATGAGTTTGTTAAAATTTTAGTTATCAATAAAAATAAGATTAATACATTTAAAGAATGTTTTGATCACACTTGGATCTTCATTTCCATAGATTTTGCCTGTAATTGAGTAATTATTCTTTAATATGTCGATATTTTTAATTAATATTGTTGTTTAAAATGACACTTTGTAATTAAAAAATAGCATTTAGAAGATTCAATGCAGCAAAAATTCTGTAAAGTAAAAAATTCAAAGTAGGTGACTGATATTTTGAAAACATTTTACCACTAAATACATTTAACTAATTTTAAACTTATGATTTTAAAAATAAGACCGTTGTAATGCAAAAAATTCTTCCCTGATTTCAAATTTTTTAATTCGTAATTTTGAAAAAAAAATTAATGTAACCTAGTTTTGGAGTTATTTTTTTAATTCTTGTTCCCTTATCAACAAAATACCAAAAGAATTATTATTTTTAAACCGATATTGTTCCTATAACCCTTCACAATTATTTCTACTATTTTAAAAATGAACAAAAAATATCACGGATAAAATATATAAAAAAAGGAATTCAATTAAAATGTTGCCATCACTTCTAGAGAAATTCACACAGTTCTTTAATATAAAATCCTGTTGAAAAGGCAAAATTTTCCTTGCCAACTACTAAAAATTATTTATTTTATTTAAAAAGTGTCGTGAAGTTTTCAGAAATCCTTAAAATTTCAAATTTTTTTAGTTATTTTTAAAATTTTTGTTCCTTATCAACAAAATATTAAAATAATAATTATCTTTAAACTGATATTGTTCCAGTAATCTTTCGAAATTATTTCTTCTGTTTTAAAAATAAACAAAAAAATAAATCTCACGGATAAAATATGTATATAAAAAAAGGAATTTCACTAAAATGTTGCCAACCACTTTCAGAGAAATTTACGCGGTTCTTTAATATAAAATCCTGTTGAAAAAGCAAAATTTTATTTGTCAAATTTCCTTTCCAACTACTAAAATTATTAATTTTATTTCAAAAGTGTCGTGAATTTCTTAGAGTCCTTGAATTTTCAAATTTTTTGAGTTATTTTTAAATTTCTTGTTCTCTTACCAACAGAATATTAAAATAATTATTTTTAAATAGATATTGTTCTAGTAATCTTTCGAAATTATTTCCAGTGTTTTAAAAATAAACAAAACATCTCACGGATAAAATGTAAAAAAAGTAATTTAAATAAAATGTTACCAACCACTTCAAGAGAAATTTATACAGTTCTTCTATATAAATCCTGTTGAAAAAGCAAAATTTTAATTGTCAAATTTCTTTGCCAACTACTAAGAGTTATTCATTTTATTAAAAAAAATGTGTCATGAAATTTTCAGAAGTCCTTGAATTTTCAGATTTTGAAAATTTAAAATTGTCTGAGCAAGCTAACATTATTTTACGTACAGCTGAGTCAGCGCCAGAAATACAACTAATGCTGAATTTCATCCTTAATGTTACCCAGATTATAGAGTGGCATTAAATAAATCCAGTATTATTTATATTGATTTATGATATTTCATCATTTGAAAATCAAAATAATGAGCCTCTAAATTGTTTCCCCCCTTTTTTTTTGCCTAAAATACTATATTTCAGTTCCAAACACTCGCATGCGTCACTAAGACTTTAGACACGAACAAATGAGGCTTAATTATTTTTTCAGCTAGTTCTTGGGTGTAGATAGTCGAATCTTTTCACTCTTTGTTCTTTCGTTGTAAAAGTGCCAAATATTTTCAAATAAACGGGAAGGCCTATTCTCCTTTCCGCACAAGACACCTGATCTGTTTAGGTATAAAAGAATACTTAACAAACTTGTCTCTCCACCTCCCCGCATGAGAACAAACAGGATTGCTGTCAAGGTAGGCAATGTCTTCTAGTTGCCCTCCGTGGCAAATTTCCTTACAGCCTTGTGCACGATTTCCTCCAGAGCCTCTTGCAAGAACGACGGCCTCGTTTCTATTTATCAATTTGTAGTTCATCTACTGTCTAGACACTGTCTCAAAACTGCAGGAACAGAGACCGAGGTGTGGTCAACGTCATCGTTCCAAAATGCGACGTAAACAAGAGAGAAAGATGCGCCAGCTCTTGTTTTCACCTCACTGGGGTGTTATGGATGGGTATCTACCAAAAAGTTAAGATACTGTTTGTGGTCAAGTGTACTATCTGCATACGAAGTATTTGAACTGGCAGGGTCATTAGTACACACGCCGTTCCACCCCCCCCCCCCTTCTCCAAATCAGAAATGTGTTGTAGATCGCACTTTGTAATATTCTTCTATTGAAGAAGCCACCAGGGTTCACTGATCTGACTGTCTCGAATACTGTCTCGTTTTGAAGACTATCTCCTAAAGCTTGAATGTGCGGGTTGTTTGCGCAGGTTTTCTTGATGTATGTGAGGGGAAAAACTCTCACCTATTCTGTATCTTCTTAAACACTTAGCCATTAAATCGAATATAATTTATCAGAGTTATCTAGCAAGTTAATTACTCGTTTCAGAGGACAAACATCTTAGATTTAACTCTGCACAGATAGAAGATTTTATAGTTGTTATTATTTTTGTATTTACATAATATAATACTAGCGCTTTGACCGATAATTTATTTTTGACAAAAGGTTCTTTAAGTTGCACGTAAAGTGGGGGCTAAAGTTTACTAAGTGACGGCGCGCTCTTATGCTTTTGATTTATGAACCATTAAAAACTAACTCTGCTGTCGGGTTCTTCTAATATAAAAAATAAATAATTTGATTTAGAAATATCTTATCAAAATTTGAAAATTGGACATTCTTAAGTGTATTTATTTTTCTTATTAATGAACCATTAAAAGCTAAGTTTGTTATCGAATTCTTCTAATATAAATGATAAATAATTGGGTTTTGAAATATCTTATCACAATTTTAAAATTAAATATTCTTAAATTGTATTTATTTTTCTTAATAATGCAACATTTTCTTATTTTATTTTCTTATTTTTATGAAGACATAAAGAGGAACGCGAGAATGTTTCGCATTCATAGTTGAAATCTTCATACAATAATTGCACAACTATTGATTATTAGTTTATTTCGGAACAAAACTTCTTAAAACATATATTCCGATATTAAATAGGATGAAATACAAGAATTTTTAGATTTTAAATAATTACGTGGGGTTTTATTACTTGATTATTCAAAACATGATTCATAAATAATTCATTAAATCTTCTATATTTGATTTTAAATTAAACTTTTTTGCTAGCAAAAATCATTTAACTGTATTTATTTTCTGCTTATCAGTTATTTATGCCTTATTTTTTTATAAATTCGTTTAGGACGGAATAATGTTTTTTCATTTAAAACTCAAGTTGTTTTAAGTAACCAAAAGAAAAAGCGAGTGCAAGATGTTTTAGAAACTACTTTTGTGCAATACATATAAATAGCATAATTATGTTTGACATCAGAAAAACTCTTGTTAAAAAATATTTGGTAATTTTTCAATGCCGAAATTAAATGATTTATTAATTTAAAAAAATGTCCAAGCGTCTTGGATTACGGAAATGCCTGATATTAGATTTTAATTTAAAAAGTTAATTTTAATTGAAAATGAATGAAATGTGAATTATTCGTCCCAAATTTTGATGATCAATAATCAGATTTCTCAGACATTTTTTTTTTTTTTTTTGATTTTCTGGGATAATTTTCAAGATTTGAATGCAAGTTTTTTTTTCTCGTATTAAAAAAAATCATCTGTAATTGAAAGTTTGAATTAATTGTCCCGAAATGTCCATTTGAAAATCGTTTTCTTTGAATATTGCATAGATCAAAATTTAAAAGAATCAATTAGATTTTTGTAAAGTTAACTTTTAAAGAAATTCGTCTTTTTAAATTTTATATGATATGTGGTTATCTTAATAAGGATTATTAGATTGAATTAGCCTAAAGAAAAAATAATAAAAGTTACAAAAAATGTATTAATTTTGCTACTTTATCTCCTTTTGATTTCATAAAAACATTATTAAAATATTTCATCGTGCCTGCAATTAAAGAAATATTTTTACTCTTTTTTTAAAAACGTTTGGTTGATCTAACATCTTGAATTCGTTTGTGTGTTGTAGGCTGTTAAGGACTTATGGTCGAAAAATAGTGATCATTTATTTAACTAAGCGCAATTTGAATTATATCATTAATTTAAATATTTTAAGTTATATAAATTTGAGTAACGTATATCTATCCAATAAAAAAGTATTATAATCAATACAATTTAAATAAGGACAGGAATTGTTTTCAGTTTGTAACTTAAAATTTTGTCATTAATTCAATACATTTTGAATACAGAGTCTTTAAACTAAACTTATGTATGTAAAGTATGAAGCAATGGTTTTAGCTTATTTTTCTAAAGTCTACGTAGTTTTCTTTTATATATTTGTTTTCGATTCTCTTCAGATGTTTTAACAATTTTTTTTTCTTGAGTCTTATACACAAATTTGAAATTTTCTATTTATATGATTGTTTATTTTAATTTCAGAGATGTAAAAATATAACAATTTTTTTTCCCTTCAACTTTTTTTTTTTTACTTTTTTCAATTGCAGAGACGAATTTAAGGTGTTTTAAAAAATAATATATGTTTTCGAATTTATCTTCTCAATCGCAACTCTTATCTACAAAAACAAACTCTGGTGGTTTTATGGAGAATTCTGAAATCAGTTTTTAGTTTATGGAACTACTTTATTTCTTACTTGAAGAACTACTTTACTTGAGGAAAGGGTACCTTAAGTTGTAGTCATACAGGGAAATTTTCCGTTTAACTTCTTCATCTGTATTTTCAAAGTGGAATTGCAATTTATAGTACAAAAAAGCGTATTGTTGTACTTAAAAAAATACTCATATTGTGTTTAGAAAAAAATA
The DNA here is from genome assembly GCF_947563725.1 of Argiope bruennichi. Classification (NCBI taxonomy): domain Eukaryota; kingdom Metazoa; phylum Arthropoda; class Arachnida; order Araneae; family Araneidae; genus Argiope; species Argiope bruennichi. Next base: position 45,715,430 of record NC_079158.1, read on the forward strand.
TAATTCCAGTTGTGTTTTCAAGTATGCGGTTATGTTTTATATGAGTGTCACAAAATTACTTGTCTTTTTTTTATCTGATTTTCTTTCTTTAAAGTTACAAAATATCTCCACGTCATTTTCCTTAATTTATTAAGAATATCATAACTACTTAAAACTATCTCGTGAAGATTACTTTTATTCCTACACGTCATTCTGTATAGTTTGTCAAGAATAATATAAAATTTGCTCAAGGGAATTATACTCAATCTTTCACGTCATTCTGTATAGTTTATTAAAAGTAATTACTAGTTACAACTGCCTCCAGAAAATCATGCTTTCTAAAAGAACAACAACCTCTAAACCTTCAAGTGACAAACATTTTTTGTTCACTGATTTGTGGATAAAATACCTCTGTAATTGAGAGGAAAATAACAAATATTTTTTTCTCGTGCTTTCAAAAACTTCAAAATCGTACAAATTATTAATATGATAATATTTGTAAGCTGGCGTACTATGGACTAATTGTTGTATCTTGCATGTCGCTTGATATAAAAATCGTTGAAATTGCTTTAAAGAACAGATCACTGGATCTAGAACTATCAAATGTGGCTTGTTCTTACGTGTTCGGTATATTGAAGAACTTTACGTAGCTGATATTTAAACAAGAGTAAATATTATAATGAATCAATAATTTAACTTCGTCACTCTGTATTTCGAAGTATATAAATGCTCAGAAGCTATTTTATACCTCTTTAAAATTTAAAAAAATAAATTCTACAGTAATTCTTATTTCTACATTTTTTCTCTAATTTTGATAAAGCTTTTAGAATTGAAACGATATTTTTACAGCTTTAATTATTATATTTATATTTCATGCGCTTTATATAATATTAATTACGTTTGTGTTTAATGTGTCGCTGTTACAATTTAAAGTAATTTATTAAATAAAATATTGAAAGTTTAATCTAACTTGAAGCTTTAGCGTGCTACGATATTTTAGACTAAAAGTTCGTATCTTCTTTAGATTTTTGACTGATTTTTCGGACAATAGTATAAAATAGAATATTCGCTTTAATGAAGCATTATAGTGGGCGGCTACTCTGATATTTCTTTGTCTAATATATCTAGCAGGTCGGCTCCAAATTCGAGTCAATTCACTGGGCGATAGGTGTTACTTCGTGCCAATAGTTCATTGATTTTTTTACTTTCTTGTATACATAGTATAGAGAAAGTATAATAATTGCCAAAAAATTCGAACTCGAAGTTTTGACGATTCTCCACGTTATAGATAACTCAAAAGCGCTTTGAGCTAGACGATTGAAATTTAGCATACATACTTTACACCAAAATTGCAGATTTATATTAAAATTTTGAGTAAAATCTAATCAGAGAAAATCCGTCTGTCCCTCTGTTTAAATATAAACTAACGTGTTAATCACAAAACGAAGAGAGCTGGATAGATGGGATTCGGTATACATATATAACATTTATTATTTAAACATCTGTCAAATTTTGAGCCATATCCAATAAGGAGTTGGCCGTCTGTCGATCCGTACTTTCAGAAAAATATAAAAACATTCATTCAAAAACGGAATGACTGAAATGTATCAAATTTGATATGCGATCTTGTGACTACAAGTGCAGTTTTGTGCCAAATCTTTGTTTGAATCGATTGAGGAAAACGTATCTAAAACACAAATTCGATTTTCGGATACTATTAACCGCCAGGGATTAATCGCCAAATAACTCGCCAAGAATGACACGACAGATTCAGTAAAATATTAAATTCACGGAAAAAGTTAATTTTTTTGTAACTATTGTATTGTGCTTAACCTTTTAGCTGGTTTCAAGAATTACAAAGATAACTTCTCAGTCCAACTAACTCAGAACATTCAAAAATAGGAGAGCAGATCCATATAAAGTACATGCAAAAATTAAGAACATGTGAATATAAATTTTGGATTATCTTTTATTTAAATTTTGACAGTAATTGCATCAAATTCGAAATAAATTTTAAAAATCACTAAATATCAGTGTTTGCAACAATTGTGTGAAATAAAGATAAATTGCTAAATTATAAAGTATTGTTTATATGTCTTTAACGGGAATGATTGAAAACGACATATAAATTAGATATAATATTAATATTTTAGAAAGCTACGTTGTTACGAATTTATTGCTACTGATGGAAATTCATTTCAAAGTTTTAAAGATAATTATAGAAATTAGCTTATTATTGAGACTTAGTATCGTATGGTACTTATATAATACAACTTAGTATTGAAAAAGGAATTGAATTATAAGATTAAACATTTGTTATAAAAGTGAGGAAAAACAACACTTGCATTTTTTGATATTTCTTATTTTGTGCATGTTATATACATGCATGTAATTATTTTGTTAAAAGAAGTTTTCATTCGTTCTTCTGATGTGCTAATATCTCTAAGTATGAAGCACAGAATTGTAAATTGAAATAGATTCACTGACTTTTCCCCCCTAATACTTCAAGAAACGAAATGTATTCGACATTTTTCTTGGTACATTTTTAAAAGATGGAATAACTTCTTCATATTTCTTTTTCATCATCCCATAAATTTGTTTATTAACTCATCTGTTGTGAATAATTCCGTAGCAGTGATATAGGTATCACATTCTTTTCGAAAATGATCTCGAAATGCATGGCAAAAAAGACGCATTATCCAAGATTTGCGACTTTTACTGCATATGAAAGAAATACTTTATCATTACAATGGTCTCGAATGAATCCAGATTATTATGAAACAATGTATAAATGGGAATGCTATATTAATTAGAAATATATAAATAATATTTTACTATATATGTGAAGCAATTATTCATGAATCAATTTTATAGTCAAAAATTCATTTGGGGGCCGACTGAATAAATCACAGGAGAATCGCTTGGATCATACTAATGAATGTTTCTTAAACATTGACAATAATGATGTTAACAAACATTAAATGTTTGTTAACATCATTATTGTATGATTTTTAAGAATATATTTGCGCACATCTTAACCAAAACTGCCTTAAATTGAATCATACTAAAGAAATAAATGCCGTATTCTGAAATCATATTCGCATGTTACCTGATTTTTGCGTGTAGTCTTTACAGTTGTTGCAAACACCGTATTTTATGTCTGTTCTGGATTATATTAAACCAATTTAAAAGGCCATTGTTAATTTCAAATTGCTACCCAATAGGTTAGACCCTTCGTATAGCTGTTACCGATTATTATCGTGAAAAATGTATATTTTGCAACAAAACTCGGAAGATTTCTATTTAAATAGCAGGCAACGTCTGTTAAAAAAAGCACCACATGTTTATCTATAGAAGTCTCTTATAAGAAAATTTTTTATTCCGTATCGTATTTTATGTCTGTTCTGGATTATATTAAACCAATTTAAAAGGCCATTGTTAGTTTCAAATTGCTACCCAATAGGTTAGACTCTTCGTATAGCTGTTACCGATTATTATCGTGAAAAATGTATATTTTGCAACAAAACTCGGAAGATTTCTATTTAAATAGCAGGCAACGTCTGTTAAAAAAAGCACCACATGTTTATCTAAAGAGGTCTCTTATAAGAAAATTTTTTATTCCGTATCGTATTTTATGTCTGTTCTGGATTATATTAAACCAATTTAAAAGGCCATTGTTAGTTTCAAATTGCTACCCAATAGGTTAGACTCTTCGTATAGCTGTTACCGATTATTATCGTGAAAAATGTATATTTTGCAACAAAACTCGGAAGATTTCTATTTAAATAGCAGGCAACGTCTGTTAAAAAAAGCACCACATGTTTATCTATAGAAGTCTCTTATAAGAAAATTTTTTATTCCGTATCGTATTTTATGTCTGTTCTGGATTATATTAAACCAATTTAAAAGGCCATTGTTAGTTTCAAATTGCTACCCAATAGGTTAGACTCTTCGTATAGCTGTTACCGATTATTATCGTGAAAAATGTATATTTTGCAACAAAACTCGGAAGATTTCCATTTAAATAGCAGGCAACGTCTGTTAAAAAAAGCACCACATGTTTATCTATAGAAGTCTCTTATAAGAAAATTTTTTATTCCGTATCGTATTTTATGTCTGTTCTGGATTATATTAAACCAATTTAAAAGGCCATTGTTAGTTTCAAATTGCTACCCAATAGGTTAGACTCTTCGTATAGCTGTTACCGATTATTATCGTGAAAAATGTATATTTTGCAACAAAACTCGGAAGATTTCCATTTAAATAGCAGGCAACGTCTGTTAAAAAAAGCACCACATGTTTATCTATAGAAGTCTCTTATAAGAAAATTTTTTATTCCGTATCGTATTTTATGTCTGTTCTGGATTATATTAAACCAATTTAAAAGGCCATTGTTAGTTTCAAATTGCTACCCAATAGGTTAGACTCTTCGTATAGCTGTTACCGATTATTATCGTGAAAAATGTATATTTTGCAACAAAACTCGGAAGATTTCCATTTAAATAGCAGGCAACGTCTGTTAAAAAAAGCACCACATGTTTATCTATAGAAGTCTCTTATAAGAAAATTTTTTATTCCGTATCGTATTTTATGTCTGTTCTGGATTATATTAAACCAATTTAAAAGGCCATTGTTAGTTTCAAATTGCTACCCAATAGGTTAGACTCTTCGTATAGCTGTTACCAATTATTATCGTGAAAAATGTATATTTTGCAACAAAACTCGGAAGATTTCCATTTAAATAGCAGGCAACGTCTGTTAAAAAAAGCACCACATGTTTATCTATAGAAGTCTCTTATAAGAAAATTTTTTATTCCGTATCGTATTTTATGTCTGTTCTGGATTATATTAAACCAATTTAAAAGGCCATTGTTAGTTTCAAATTGCTACCCAATAGGTTAGACTCTTCGTATAGCTGTTACCGATTATTATCGTGAAAAATGTATATTTTGCAACAAAACTCGGAAGATTTCCATTTAAATAGCAGGCAACGTCTGTTAAAAAAAGCACCACATGTTTATCTATAGAAGTCTCTTATAAGAAAATTTTTTATTCCGTATCGTATTTTATGTCTGTTCTGGATTATATTAAACCAATTTAAAAGGCCATTGTTAGTTTCAAATTGCTACCCAATAGGTTAGACTCTTCGTATAGCTGTTACCGATTATTATCGTGAAAAATGTATATTTTGCAACAAAACTCGGAAGATTTCCATTTAAATAGCAGGCAACGTCTGTTAAAAAAAGCACCACATGTTTATCTATAGAAGTCTCTTATAAGAAAATTTTTTATTCCGTATCGTATTTTATGTCTGTTCTGGATTATATTAAACCAATTTAAAAGGCCATTGTTAGTTTCAAATTGCTACCCAATAGGTTAGACTCTTCGTATAGCTGTTACCGATTATTATCGTGAAAAATGTATATTTTGCAACAAAACTCGGAAGATTTCCATTTAAATAGCAGGCAACGTCTGTTAAAAAAAGCACCACATGTTTATCTATAGAAGTCTCTTATAAGAAAATTTTTTATTCCGTATCGTATTTTATGTCTGTTCTGGATTATATTAAACCAATTTAAAAGGCCATTGTTAGTTTCAAATTGCTACCCAATAGGTTAGACTCTTCGTATAGCTGTTACCGATTATTATCGTGAAAAATGTATATTTTGCAACAAAACTCGGAAGATTTCCATTTAAATAGCAGGCAACGTCTGTTAAAAAAAGCACCACATGTTTATCTATAGAAGTCTCTTATAAGAAAATTTTTTATTCCGTATCGTATTTTATGTCTGTTCTGGATTATATTAAACCAATTTAAAAGGCCATTGTTAGTTTCAAATTGCTACCCAATAGGTTAGACTCTTCGTATAGCTGTTACCGATTATTATCGTGAAAAATGTATATTTTGCAACAAAACTCGGAAGATTTCCATTTAAATAGCAGGCAACGTCTGTTAAAAAAAGCACCACATGTTTATCTATAGAAGTCTCTTATAAGAAAATTTTTTATTCCGTATCGTATTTTATGTCTGTTCTGGATTATATTAAACCAATTTAAAAGGCCATTGTTAGTTTCAAATTGCTACCCAATAGGTTAGACTCTTCGTATAGCTGTTACCGATTATTATCGTGAAAAATGTATATTTTGCAACAAAACTCGGAAGATTTCCATTTAAATAGCAGGCAACGTCTGTTGAAAAAAGCACCACATGTTTATCTATAGAAGTCTCTTATAAGAAAATTTTTTATTCCGTATCGTATTTTATGTCTGTTCTGGATTATATTAAACCAATTTAAAAGGCCATTGTTAGTTTCAAATTGCTACCCAATAGGTTAGACTCTTCGTATAGCTGTTACCGATTATTATCGTGAAAAATGTATATTTTGCAACAAAACTCGGAAGATTTCCATTTAAATAGCAGGCAACGTCTGTTAAAAAAAGCACCACATGTTTATCTATAGAAGTCTCTTATAAGAAAATTTTTTATTCCGTATCGTATTTTATGTCTGTTCTGGATTATATTAAACCAATTTAAAAGGCCATTGTTAGTTTCAAATTGCTACCCAATAGGTTAGACTCTTCGTATAGCTGTTACCGATTATTATCGTGAAAAATGTATATTTTGCAACAAAACTCGGAAGATTTCCATTTAAATAGCAGGCAACGTCTGTTAAAAAAAGCACCACATGTTTATCTATAGAAGTCTCTTATAAGAAAATTTTTTATTCCGTATCGTATTTTATGTCTGTTCTGGATTATATTAAACCAATTTAAAAGGCCATTGTTAGTTTCAAATTGCTACCCAATAGGTTAGACTCTTCGTATAGCTGTTACCGATTATTATCGTGAAAAATGTATATTTTGCAACAAAACTCGGAAGATTTCCATTTAAATAGCAGGCAACGTCTGTTAAAAAAAGCACCACATGTTTATCTATAGAAGTCTCTTATAAGAAAATTTTTTATTCCGTATCGTATTTTATGTCTGTTCTGGATTATATTAAACCAATTTAAAAGGCCATTGTTAGTTTCAAATTGCTACCCAATAGGTTAGACTCTTCGTATAGCTGTTACCGATTATTATCGTGAAAAATGTATATTTTGCAACAAAACTCGGAAGATTTCTATTTAAATAGCAGGCAACGTCTGTTAAAAAAAGCACCACATGTTTATCTATAGAAGTCTCTTATAAGAAAAATTTTTATTCCGTATCGTATTTTATGTCTGTTCTGGATTATATTAAACCAATTTAAAAGGCCATTGTTACTTTCAAATTGCTACCCAATAGGTTAGACTCTTCGTATAGCTGTTACCGATTATTATCGTGAAAAATGTATATTTTGCAACAAAACTCGGAAGATTTCCATTTAAATAGCAGGCAACGTCTGTTAAAAAGATCACCGCATGTTTATCTATAGAAGTCTCTTATAAGAAAATTTTTTATTCCGTATCGTATTTTATGTCTGTTCTGGATTATATTAAACCAATTTAAAAGGCCATTGTTAGTTTCAAATTGCTACCCAATAGGTTAGACTCTTCGTATAGCTGTTACCGATTATTATCGTGAAAAATGTATATTTTGCAACAAAACTCGGAAGATTTCCATTTAAATAGCAGGCAACGTCTGTTAAAAAAAGCACCACATGTTTATGTATAGAAGTCTCTTATAAGAAAATTTTTTATTCCGTATCGTATTTTATGTCTGTTCTGGATTATATTAAACCAATTTAAAAGGCCATTGTTACTTTCAAATTGCTACCCAATAGGTTAGACTCTTCGTATAGCTGTTACCGATTATTATCGTGAAAAATGTATATTTTGCAACAAAACTCGGAAGATTTCCATTTAAATAGCAGGCAACGTCTGTTAAAAAGATCACCGCATGTTTATGTATAGAAGTCTCTTATAAGAAAATTTTTTATTCCGTATATCACTTGCTGTCGACCCTCTCCAGTCTTAATTTCAAACGTCTTATAGCATCTCAAAGCTTCAACCAAAAAAAAAAAAAATAATATACTTTAAAAAATTAACTGAAATATTAGTAATATCATAATAGGCCAAAATGAATTTCGAAAATGAAAAAGAAGTCTTTCGATCCTCATTAGTATCGACTCAAATTTATGAATCAAGGACTCATTATGAATGGATAATGTGGAATGTTGTTGATGATAAAGACTCTAACATTCAAGACAGAACTCTGACTTATTTCAAACATATAATGTTTTGTTTCTTTCCTGAAATGTAATCCAGAAAGTAGACCGCATTTGTGTTCCCCTAGGAGGAAAATCTTCAACAGGCAACTAACTAATCATAGTAGCTAAAGCAACCACTGGTTCATCACAATCATTTTCATGCCACAAGTAATATGCGTATTAAATTAGACATGTCTGAACTTGCTTAAATTCGTCCGATAATGTTTCCCATTTAAAAATATGAGGGTAATTCATTATTAATCAACTACTGACTCCATGTTTTCAAAATAACATGTCTAATTCTTGAAAGGCAAACTTTTGGATTTTGCTGCTTTTATATATATCAATTAATCTCATACTGATTTCAAACATGGCTTATGTTGCCTTGGAGCATTTGTGGAAATTGGGAAAACGGTTATTATAAAGTCATGTTGCATTTTTATATAACCCCTGAGGATTCATCTAATTAGTAACAATTTAGTAATTAATTTAGGAAGACTAGCATTATTATTTTTCATTCTGCTTCAAAATTTCAAAGAGCTTGTTTGTATACTTAGAGCACCAAGAAAAAGTAAATCAGTATTAAACTAAATTAATTCAATCGATTTTGAACTAACTTCCCGATGATCTCGAAAAACTTGGAACTTTAAATATAATTCAGAATTGGATTATTATTATGTAATATTAACTCCTTTTCTTCTCTGTTTGTCTATTTGGTTGAAATTTTGCTATCAATTTAAAAAAAGTTTCAATGAACTAGAGTCTTGAAACCTCAAACATAGCCCAGAATCTGATGACAGAGTAAAATTAACTCACTTTCATATCTGTCTGTTACAGTCGATTTTAAACTAATTTCTCGATGAGCTAGAAATCTGAAACTTTAATCATATTTAAGAACGGAATGACAATGCAATATTAACTCGCTTTCTTGTCTGTTCTGTATAAATTTTCTCATCGAGTATATCTCGTTGGGAAGTTGGCTTAAAATCAACTCCAAAATTTCGCACACACAAGATAAAAAAGCTGAAAATAATTTTTTAAATAACATTTTTCTTTAATGTACCACGTTTTTAAAACGTACTAAAAATATTAAATAAATTATCCTAACCCGACACCGATTGCTCTGAAATTTTGAATGCGAATTCCGTGTGCTTAGAGTTAGGAATTTCTATGGATTTAAAAAATCTGCAACATTAATCTTATTTAAATAATTATTTCTTTTGTTTCTTGAATATTTATTAAAAAATTACTATCATGTGTTTATAAATTTTTAAGATATGATGACATTTTTTTTAACCGAACGTTTCTTTTTTTAGAAATCAGTCGCTATTTTAAACTATTGTTGTTTACTAGCAAACGAACTGATTAATATAATGAACACTTACAGTGAATTGACAATTTTTAAAAAGATCTTAGTTAACAAATATCATTTTTTAAGCAGTATCAATACATTTACATATATGACATGAAATGCGAAATCCGGCATCTTTGAATCTGACACCCTATTGGTGAATTCGCTTTCTTCCGGTTCTGCATCCCTTAACTATTCTTTAACCATCTTGATTTTAACGAGGCCACTGGTTAACCTTGGCATGACGAATTAACTACAACTACTCAATCGTGCGTTTATTAACCATATCACGTCGAATTGATAAGCAAGATAAACGTCGTCTGTGTCTGTCTGTCTGTCTCCATCGCGGTTCATCGTCATGTTCTATTTTCTGATGACGGCCCCGTTGGTATTCTGCGCGTCGCGGGACGAATTTTTCTCACAATAAACGACTTGGTTTGTAGATGTTTTAGACGAATGAATTTGAAAAATAAATTTTTAAAAGTTATTGTAAATTCAAAAATGTAAAATCTGTTTTTCTCCCTTATGTTTTATTTCTTTGAATTTTAATGAGGTTTTTACGCTCTTTGAGTTTGAAATTCATGTGTCATAATACAGGGTTTTGAATAAACTTGGGAAATTATTTAAATGATGCATTTATGTTGTAATAGTTTATTCTTAGATTCCATTGTTAATATATTCTACAAGTAATCATCATCAATTTAAAAGTTTTTATGAAAAAAAAATACTGAGGATAATTTATTTATTATAGTTAACCCGAACTATGATAACTGTGACGGATCAGTGATAAAAATTGGAATATTCCTAACATGTTTAATAAATAATATATGGTTAATATTTAACTAGTAAGCAACTTAAAAAAATAAACTGATGATAGTAATAATTAAAAAAATAATGTTTTAAATAAATAATTACAGGGTATAATTACGTTCAAAATTGCTGTTTCTGGAAAATGCTATAAAAATTGTTATATTTTTGGATTTTTGAATAAAATAGATTGAAAAAAGACAACCATGTAACAAAAGTATATCTTTTATGACATATCAACTTTTGAAAATTAAAAAATAATTGTAGTTGCTTTTTTTAAAGGGGCTAAAAATAGGCTTAAAGGAAAAACTTTCTAATTTGCAGTCAAATGATTCTAAGCTAGAAGGCTTTTGCTTGTGTAACAAATCATTTGAAATGCGTCAGATGTTTTATTAAAAATCTTGCAGTTAGCTTTAAAAATTCAATCCAATCCAATTTTTTTTATTCGATTATCCAATTTATTTCGATCTAAACTTTAAACATTTAACTTCAAATGATCATTTTTTATTTTTTTATTTTTATTTTATTTATTTATTTTGAGAATTGTGAATAAAGCAATTGTAAAAGCTTTCTAAATGAACAAATTAGGAATTCTCTAGATCAGAAACTGAAAAACACATTGGAAAATTGTTGTAATAAATTTAAATAAAAATTTTATTTCAGATTTTAATTTATAAGGCTTTTTGTAAGATGGATTTACCAAAATTTAGAATCTGAAAAAATTGCATTTAAAGATTTAAATTAGATTTAAAAATATGTATACGCCAAATATAAAGGTAAATAATATAAAGGACTGTATAAATATAAAGGACTGTATAAATATAAAGGACTGTATAAATATAAAGGACTGTAAATTCCCAAAGAATGAACTTTGAAAAAAAATTCAGAAAGTTTTGTTAAGGAAACAGTCAAGAAATTAAGAATTTTTAATTGAAAGAATATTTCATATTTTCGCCAAACTTTGACTTTTTAACGTAGTATTAACAAGTGCATAATATGTGAGTAATAGCTTTTAGTATACAACGTTTTGGTATTAAATCCACAGAAAAAATAATAGAATCCACATTTAAAATGCTTTAAAAATTTAATAAATTAGTTTTTTATTGAATACATTGCAGTAATGTCTTAATATAAATTAAAGACTTCAAAAATTATCTCATACTATTACTGAAGACACAAAATAATGAAGAATTAAACAAACAAAAGAAATTTTTAAAATTCAAATGCTAGTAAAATGTTTCTAAAATCATTTGTTGAAACCTTAATGTTGAAACAAGTCATATTTCTCTAAAGGTTTTCCAAATGCATACAGGGGAAAGTGATATAGATAAATTGTTTGTCATTGAATTAAGTAAGAGAAAAGGTTACCTCCAAATCATGGAAAATGTATACAAGTTAATAAAGGGTGTCCCAAAATTAACGCAAGATTTGAATTTGCCACCATTCGTGCAATAAATGGAGCATTTCGCGATAAAATAACGTGTTAACGCAAGATTTGAATTAAATAAAAAACACGTTTTTTTTTCTTTAAATTGTTATATTTTTATTGAATCGTAAAGTACACAGTATAAGGTTATGTATGGAATAACATATAGCTCAAATGGCCTTCACGGCTTTGCTGACACATACGCACTCTTTTGTCGAAATTTTCTATGCCCATTTTGTATAAATGTGGCTGGATTCGTTGATACAGCGTTGAATTTCTTCCTTCAATGCACGCGTACTTGTGGGCTTGTTGGCACAGAGTTTTGACTTCAAATAACGCCATAAAAAGGAATCCAGTGGTATTAAATCACACGATATAGGGGGCCAATTCTCACATTTTCGAACTGTGGCCGCCAGACTTTCGTTATTTTTGAAATATTGTTAAACAATGAAAATAGTTATTCTATCGTGTAACGTTCCATTTCAACTGTCAGATGGCAACACTTTACTGCCGAATTGGAGGCAAATTCAAATCTTAATTTTGAGACATCCTTTAGAATACAAATTTACAATATCTTTCCTACCCTTTTAACATGAACCATTACCTCTTTAACAATATCTAACACCCCTTTAACATGAACACAAGACAAAAAAACAGGATTCAGCAAGGCAGCTGTCTGTACTGTCTGAACACGGTATAAATAAGGAATATATTCGATATTCACATATTTTTATTTATGTAATTTTATTATTCAATTTTCAATTATTATGTAAACGTTTTTTTCACATTTTTTGAGCTTATTAAAACGAATTTTTGCTATTGAAATGCATATAAATCATAGATTAGTCGCATTTAACTACTTAATTGACACGCGTATTTTTAAACGAAATGCTACTTTCTTATTTGCTTTTAAATAAAAATTTTGATTAAAAATGTTAAAGATATTTTAGTGTTTTAATCCTTGATTAATTTTTTTAAAATTATCCTTTTCTAGAAAACTGCTCTTTTTTTAAGATTCGTTCTGCAAAATAATAGTTCAAATTTTAGTTTTTCCCCCTTATTGTTCTAATTATGCTTCAAAATAACAGGTAATCCTGATTTTTTACAAAGAAAAAAAAAGAATATCAGTCGCAATTTTATTAAGGATAATCCAAATAAAATTTTTATAACCATATAATTATTAATTTAGGGAGGAATTAGATGGCGGCATTATTTAGGACAAAAGGCCATAAATAGCTTAAAATTAATCAAGATTTTTGTTTACTTTATCAGATTTAAAAAATTTTCATTTTGTTATGCTTAAGTATTTAATGCTTCATTGATTCTGTAAAATAATTTAGCAAAAATTATCAGTTTTTTGTTTTGTTAACGAAAACAAATTAATTATTTCACAATAATATACTTATTTTGAAAAAAAAAATTACTTTAAAGAACTCGATTTATTTATTTTTATAATTTTGTATAAAGGATTTTTATTTTCTAATTTCTTAAAGTTATTTTTGTATAATTTTATAAAATAAGTGTATGCCGCACATATATTGTTTTATATATTTTATTATTATGAATACCAAATAATTATTTAGTTATTAAAATATGTATTTTTTTAATTTGGAAAATACAGAATGGTTAAAAATTCAGTAAACTAATTATTAAAGAAAATCGAAATCAATAAAAAAAAATTAGAATTACCTAGGGACATTCTGAGTTCCTATCATTTACAGTTAGTTCATGCTTTTGGTTCGTCCGCATATGGATTTGTAGATCCTGTCAAAAAAACCCAGCATTTTCAGGACTTTAACAGCAGTTATAGAAGATCTTGCATTAGAAAAAAATATCTAAGTTAAATAAAACTTTGCTTGTCAATCTATTTATAGCTTTGACAATCTAACATTAACAAATCGGAGTCACATGGCCGATTGGCCATGTGCTTTTCATCTTTTGTGATTTTTGCCACCTTTAGCAACTTGTACGTAGATTTTGAATCGCTTTCGCAACTATGAAAACGATTGTTTTTTAATGCAGTTTTATTTTGCTTTACAATTTTAAATGGATGTACTATTATTATACCTCGTAATATTTCTTATATTTATAAAAAAAAATTCTCTTGGGTTTAAAAAACGAAATATTTATGTTAGTTTTTATAAATTCGAATTGAAAATCGAAAGTTACTTTTAAATCAGTATGTAAGTGAAAAACAGCTCAAAATTTTCAATTTTAAACTATGACTTCTAGAAGAGCACTTCTCTTTTCCACTCCGTGATTACTATTACATTATAATACGGTTATTATACGGTTTTTATTATTAATCAATTTCTTTCTTTATATCAATATTTGTTTTATCAGAAAACTTCAAATCTGAAATCCTCTCAAATCATTCTGCTTACTTTGGTATTAAAACGAAATGATAATTTCTCCTTTTAATTGTCATTTTCTTTTACCGAAAAGCAGCCAAATTTGGCGTCTTTTCGTATTATTTTTATGACTACTTTTGGATCGAAGCAGACAAGAATTTCTTTTTGTATTCTCTCTTTTTATCATTATTTTATGAGAAAGCGGCAAAATTTGGCGCCTTTGTCTGTCATTATGTTTACTTTTGAACTAAAGTGAATTCTTCCTTTGTTCTTTCTTTTTATCAATATTTGTTTCGTGAAAAAGCGGCCAAATTTGACTTCCTTTCATATTATTATGCCTACTTTTGGACTGACGCAAATGAGGATTTCTTCTTTTATTCTGTCTTTTTATCAATATTTTACTAGAAAGTCGCAAAATTTTTCGCTCTTTTCGATTATTTCATTTAATTTTTTTAAAACTACATTGATTTAAAAAAAATTTCTTTCTTTATGGTTTATTTTCGTAAATTTACTAATTATCAGAAAAAGACAACATTTACCATCTTTGTCAGTCATTATATTTACTTTCGAACTAAAGTGAATTCTTCCTTTGTTCTTTCTTTTTATCAATATTTGTTTCATCAGAAAGTGGTCAAATTTGGCTTCCTTTCATATTAGTTTTTTTCAGTAACTTCGAAGCATATTATTACACTAGAATTGAACTTATTTTAATTCAATTTCCGAAAAATAAGATTTTCTGTAATACCGATTTTATTCCGTACAATTCTTTCTCTAATTCTTAATTTTGAAAATATTTTTAAGTATATTCTATAATAATACTTTTTGTTATTTTAATTAGTATATTTTTACTAATGGCTTTTGCAACATTATTTAATACAATTTTTGTGTGCACATTTGTCTCAATAATATAATGTCGAGCAAATTTTAATAGTTAAAAGAAGATGGATGAATCAAAATAAAACATGGCACGATGTTTCGAACTAGAGGTTTGATTCTTCTTTAAGTCTTTATCGAAAAGTTAAAATACAAGACGTTTTTATTTTTGTTACTATTAATCTTTTATTAAATCTGTTCATTTTCTTTTAAACTGCAAATATAAAAAATGATCTATCGTTTTCATTATAATAGTTTCATATAAATGCATCATGCATATAAAATATTTATCACGTTTATTTAAAACTAAAAATATTATATAGATAAGGTAGCATTTTGAAAAATTTTCGCTTTTATGAAACTACGTGTTTTTTTAATTAAAAAGTTTTTATATTAAAATTTGTTGAAACATTTTTTTAATAATGCTTTATTCGATGTTTCCATAATTTCGATTTTTTTTAACACGCAGCGTATCTCGTCTTCTTAGTTCTTCCATATATTAAATAAATGTATTTTCAATTACCGAAGGAAAATATGAATGGCTTCGTTACACATCTGCAATATTGATAATAGAAGATAGTTTAAAAGAGATAAAAAATAATAAGATCTCAAATTAATATTTTTATGAAAACTTTATACAAAAAAATTCTTTTTTCTTTGTACCTCTTTCATCATTTTTCGGTTGTAAATATTTTATTAAAAAAATCTAATTTTTTAAATAAAATATTTACTGGAAGATGATGACTTTTCAAGACTTTTCTTCTCAAAGCTTTTGTAAATCTTCGCTTTTTGCTTCTTTTTATCATAAGCTAAGCTGTTTTTTGCTACTGGTTCATTTTTTAACATGATAATGTTTATAGGCTGGCATAAATTGCGGCATGCATGATGACAAAAATGTTCAAAACGCTCTACAGGGCAGACCAATGGACTTAGAGCTATCAAACTTGGTACGTAGTATACTTCTTGAGTACTAGGTGCTCGTTAAGAAGGACTTTTTCAAAATTTTAATTAGGTATTTAATTAAAAATTAATAAAAATGTCATCATTTTTTTCTAAATAACTTCAAGGCTTGTTATTATTCAAAATTTATTTATATATTTCTTTAAAATTCAAAACTAAGCTTCTTATTCTAACTTAATTCTATTTTTGTTTGATTTTTTTCTGTGAATTTAGTAAATTTTTAAAAATATTTTAAGTTTATTTTTTATACCTTTTTATTTATTATATTTATATTCATACGCATTGCAATGATATTAAACACGTTTTAATGGGAACGTTATCGCTACTATATATATATATATATATATATTTAAGAGCCAATTTAAAAAATTAAATAAAAAGAAATGAATGAAGCCTAAAACATTATCATGGTACGATGTTTCTGACCAGGGGTTCGAATCTCTTTCTGTATCTCCCTTTTTTTAAAAAAAAAATTTCGTCAGTTTATGAGTGAAAATAATATAACTGTCCACACTTATATATAGGGAATCTTCAAAATAAGAAATTGTTGTAACAAATAAAAAAACAAGAATAGTAGATTATCATTTTACATTTTTATAAATAGGTAGTTTCCAAATGTGTATTTTTTTTTTTTTTTTTTGAAAATATTGGAATATTTGTTTGAATTTTGACAACTTAAATGATATTTTCTTCATTGTACTGGGAATATTTTATAACATAAATATTTGGAATAACAAGTCGTTTAATGACAAAATGGCCACAAATTGTAAGGAAAATACCCTGTTTTAATTTTGCTTGTTTAATTTTTACTAGCTTAAATATTGATATAATTTAATATATTGATATAATTTAAATATTGATATAATTTAAATATTGATATGAATTTAAATATTGATATTGCTTTTTTGTTGTTGCTTATATGATGAAATAGATATATTTTTAATCAATTAAGCTGGGCAGGAATGTGTAAATTTTTCTGAAACCTAAATATTAATTTTGGACATTTCTGGAAAAAAAAATTATCTGTATTTAATAGTTGAAAAAAATGATTAATTTCTTAATTTTAAAAAATATCTTTAAAGATAATCAATTTTAGAAATGAATTTCACAGTCAGAACAAATTGAAAACGATATTTAATATTATCTCAGACGAAAACCACAACAAAAGCTATTGGATTATTTTTAAATTTTGGATTTCATTTTAGAATTATAAAGTTTTTTTTTATAAAATAAAACTATTGTAACTCTTTTTTTTTTTTTTTTACTTTTTATGTTTATTGTTTCAGAAGAAATCTTTTTAAAAATAGAAATTTAAAAATTATTCCAAGCGTTCTTCTGTGCATTAGAATATCATTTTGACGTCTTCATTATTTTTAATGACTGTCAATTTTAGAAGGTTACTTTTTACAATGAATCTTCGATCATACTTTGAATTCAATTGCTGCATTAGATTAGAGCTTAGCATATATAAAAAAGGAAATTCTATATTTAAATCAAAAGTTAAAAATATGTTTAAAATATTTTACCAGTGCCGTCATCCTGAAATTTAAATAAGAAAATGCGTTCAAGGTCATAAAAAAATGTACATGATTAGTGTCAAATAATATATCTTAAGAATGATTTTCTTTATTTAAATAAGAAGTCAATATAATTCTAAGTATTCTTTCGAAATTATCTTTCGTGTATTTGAATATGGTGATGCCACCCATGTTTCAAAATAAATGTAAATTTAAGAAGAATCTTGTTTGCATATATTTTGCATTTCAATTCACTTAATAATAGACTAAGTATCAAAAGAATCACTTTCTTTGTTTAAATCAGAAACCTAAAGATGTTCCAGATATCCTTTCTATATTTGTCGCATATTATATTGCGCTTTTTGTTTAAATTGATGTAAATTTTTGATAGATCCTGTGCCATTACATTTTGCATTTCAATTCAGTTAGATCTATTTAATAATTTCCTGCTAGCCTCCAGTAAGAATTTTCACAATTTATAATCCCGATAAAGGGATGGGGGAGATCTGATTTGCATGTAGTAGTATTTGACTCTATGATTGGTGGAACACAAATGATCCATTCTTTCTTTACAGCAGCACGTGGCTCTGATATCGAACCCATTCGCTCAAGTCTGCCCGATGTGCCATAAGAGCTTCGTAAGTTCCGATCTGCTGATGGAACATATGCAGATCATGCACAAGACTGGAAACAACATTGGCATGACCACAAGTAAGTCTGCTCCCTACCTATCTCTGTCTATATCTGCGACTGTCATTATTTCTGTGGTATTTCTCGGATGCGTCCAAAAACCGAGTAATTTAGAATAGTTATTGTTATAAAGTTCTTCTGATGACTCTGCAACAGGTAGTTTGAGTTCCCCCGCTCACGCATGGCTGCCTTCCTTAACAGTTCATAACCAATCTGTTTCGTAGTTGCCCTCAGGTGGTAAAGCTCGTATACCAAACGAAATGTAACTTCACGTGTTCAATTTAGGCGGATCGAATGATGTGTAATGGATGATGCTTCGGTTTAGGCTGTCTATCAGTTTAATGCGAGCACTTATCTTGTCATTACTTTATAGTTCGGCAATATTTATGCGAATATCGATTTTTGATTTTATTTGACTATTTAATGCAACCGAATTATGCAAATAATAGTGAATTTTTGGTTGGAAATTCATGAAATGTTAGAGTAGTTTTGAATGTCTGGAGCTCTTTCTTTTGTGAAGTTTAAAATGGATATCGAACGCATAATTTTTCAGTTAAACAGGTTAAATTTGATGACTAAGCCCAAGTATAATCAAAAGCTGATATGTTTTTACTTGCTTTTTCAGTTTGTCTGGTTTTCTAGTAAAAATTTTTATATAAAATTTAGAGAAAAATACATAGTTTTATTGAAATAGTTTGATTTGGCTATAAAGTTTTAGAAATTGGAATTTTTCTTCAAAATTGTTGTAAAACATGGAAATTTTTTTTGATTGCTAAATGCATCTACTGTTTACCCTAACAATAAAATAAATAATTTAGGTATTGATTTTAGATACATTTTAATTTTAGAACTATAAATTATATTTATTTTTAATATTTTTAAAAGTTTTAATACATTTGTTTCGTATTCTATTCAATTTATTTATTTATTTTATTATTGTTTTAAATATCTGAAGAAATACATATCTAAATATATAATTAATAAAAAAGTGATTAATTCTGAAGAAAATTTAATAATATAAAAATACTTGTTTTAACAAAAAGCGAATTTTTAAATAAGACTGCGTTTTAACACATTTTGAAAGGCGTAGACATTTTTGAATGCAAGAAAAAAGTTAAAATCTTTCCATGAAAAGCATTACCATTCATCTTATTCTTCCAAATTTTATAAGAAGAAACAAAAAAGTTAACTAGTAACTGGCGTAACGTGTAACAAATATTGCACATTTTTTTTTCCCTCCACATTTGTTAAAAATAGGTGGTTTCATGTTCATTTTCATTTCACTATACTGTAAAGTCACATCATTTTTTCCCTTTTGAACGATTCCTATTGGATACCAAAATTATATTATATTTGACTTGCATTATGTAAGCACGTACCATGTCCATTTAAAAGTCTCGTTGATTTTGTTTCAAAAACAGTTCAAGCAGTTTTCATAAAAGGCTGATAATAGAATTTGCTTAATAATTGCTACTTTTGTTTTCATTAAATTTAATGCAACATCATTTGCTGTTGATTTTCTGAAGTTTAAGTAATTTTATATATTTTATTACCTTTGTTTATAATTAAACAATGTAACATCCATCAATAGGAGACAATTTTGAAAAATTTGTTGAATATTTATTATATTATTGTCGTCTGCTTCAATGAAATTTATTTTTTCTTGAATGGCAATAAAACCGTAGCTATTAAATACGGATTAGAGAACAAAAAAGTTCGATGGATTAAAGAATTTTTAAATGATGAATTTTTATTTAATTGATTGAACTATAAATTTTTGTTAAGTGCATTGTGCTATGGAAATTTTGAAATTTATAGAACATAACAGCAAGATGGTAAACGATGTGATATCATAGCATATTGGACAACACGTATTTTGAAACTGAAAACTATGCGCAGTCATGTTTGTGAGGCCTTATTCCATTCGATTATTAGACTTAACTTTTCATTCGAATTTTCTAGAATGAAATCAGTAAAATATGGGTGCTAACAGCTCAATTGATTCTTCCTCAATTCTTCTATTGCACTTCTTCATTTGATTGAAGGAAGTTCTCGAAATTAAGATCTGCGTTGTTTACCAAACTCAAAATCTCGGCCACTGACAATTCTTCAGATGTTTTCCCAGGAGTTAAAAAGCGTGCTTGCTTAAGGTCTGATTGTGTTGGTCTTGAGGATGTTTTCCAGGGTAAAAGACTAATGCCTTCGTGACTATAAGTTTTCCGGAACATATCTGCCAACACCTTCCGTTATAGCGAGCTTCATCAAGATGACAGACATGATTTGACCGTCTGCGAACTCAGCGTCTGGAATCACCAGAGTATAAAACAAAGTCTGGCTGGATTTATCCGACCATAAAATGGATTTCAAGCGATAACCCGGTCCTGGTACAGTTTTGCCTTTAGTGGGACACTTCAGAAATAGATGCTGTAAAAATTTCCTAATTGATATATGGAAGGTGAAATTTATGAAAGGAGGCATCCAAATTTTCTATCAACTCGTTATTGTTCATTTCTCTAAAAATAACTGCAGTTTAATCCAATTTTAAAATTAAACTGCAATCAACAATCATATCATAATTTGTCAACCAAAGTCGGCTTTAATGTAATTTAGCACATGAAAAGTAACGACAGCATCTATTGATTTGAAAAACTTTTGACAGAATTATAAAATACCGAAATGAAAATATATTCTCTTTAATGAATAACTTTAATATTTGCTACTGAATAAAATTATCTTTCTTATGAAGTTTTAAATAATAATGAGTTATTTCAAACTTCATATAAATGAGATAAAAAATATAAATTTAAAATCTTCATATAAAGAGTTAAAGAAGTATTCAGCTATTGCATTTTGCTTTAATGTAATTTAGCACATAAATGCAATCTTCAGTCTTTGATTTGTACAATTTTGATTTTTCTTCATAATTCAGTTTGACATTTAAATGTTAAACGCTCATGACAATTTTAAAGGTTTTAATATGTGTATGTAATTTCTTTTAGACAATAATTTCAATTTAAAAGTAAATAGACTTAGAACCAAGATTTTAAAAATCCCATATGAGCCAGATACTAGATGTTTAAGTTTAGAAATTAAAAATAACGATTTATTTGCTGTAAATGAAATAAATTATATGAAAATAAAGGTATTGATTAATTGCCTTTAGATGTTAATTCAAAAGAGAGAAATTATTAAATCTTTTTTTCCAAAACACCTCATAAATTTCTTCATTTTCTCCAAAAATTTCATTCCTTTTTAAGTTGAAAACAAATTTTTTATAACCAAAGTTAGAAATTAAATTTTTAAAAAATTATTCATTTATTAGTGGAAACTGACAATAAATTCATCAAAAAATAGTTATTTATCGTAATTAAAAATCTTTTTAATAAAATATTTATGAGTTATTTTTATCATTCTAGAAACATTAAAGAAATTTAAAGTAGATATCTTTTGAGTTTTCAAGATTTCAATAAAATTCTGTGTGATTCATTTTGGCAACTATAACTTAAAAAGCTCCAGTTTAATTAAAAAATTTTTTAATTATTTATTGTGAACAAATATTATTATTATTATTTTTTTTTCTAATTTGGCCTTGATATTGAAAGTTGTCAGCTCAGTCCGACCCTAAGATGTGATTGAATTTTTTGTCAAATTTAGATTCATTTGAATCGACCGGTCATTATGTTATTGTTTATCAGATATCTATTCTTTATAAATGTTACTATAAATTTTTTAAACCGGTTTTCGTAACGAAATATTATTGCTAGGAATAAATATATGAAATCGAAATACATAAATGCACATTTAAAGGTAATAACTAATTGTAAAATGCTGTTATAAACTATTTATTTCTAACATTAAAAATAATATTTAAAAAATCATATAATTATGCAGAATATTTTAGAATTTGTTACTACGTGCTTAGATTCTGCCTGGTTGAAGTAAAAGGGATAAAAAACAAATTCCTCTCTGCAAGCCGTAAGGCGAAAGTAGATTCCTTACATCTGATTTACTATCTGGCAATATAAATTATTGATGTTAGAAACAGTCAAATAGGGCTTGAAAATCACTTTTCAGCCCTTAACTTCTAAGATATTGCAGTTATCGAAAAGTTTTAAATGTAAAAGTTGTTCGTCTTAATAAAGTACTAATTTGGCTCATTGGATTTATTTTTCTATCCTCAATATTAAGAAAGTTATAGCGAAATGAAAATTTTACTCCCCCCCCCATCGTTTTCACCCCCTTTGAGCTAGGTGGGCCATTTACGAACTGGTCCGAGATTTTTACATTTCTAACAACTTATTACAAGCTTTTAAAATCCGAACAAAATTACTCTAGTTATTTTGTTCATAAGATAAGATGGGTAAAGCATTACACGCATATATAAACTTTTGAACGAAGAGTGGTTTTGAGTTCTAGGGACCATTATCGGTGAAGAAATTTTTTGGGAGTCTTGTCATGAGAACCATTGCAATAGGAATCTACCTAATATCCCTCTGATATCTTCATATTTTTTCCCCTTATTCGGTTAGAGCAAAGCAAGCATAAAGTTTATTGATACAATTACTTATACAATTCTATATCGTTCCATTTGTTAAGCATATATTTACTGCTCATGCTTCGAATCCGGCACATAGTGATTTTTTCAAAAGTACAATTATTTTTATATCAGCTCTTCATATATGTTCGCTATTGTCCATTTTTGTAACGTTCAAAATCCTTGATTAACCACACCAAACTCTTTCTGTGAAAAATATGATTTATTGTGCTAGAATTAAGTGTCTGAGGAGAAGAAGTCAAACGTTCCATTTTAGAAATTCAGAAGACCTAAATCCTTTACGACTTTGATATAATAGATCGATCTGATAATTCTTAGAATAACGAAACGATAGTTCTCAGGTTATAGATTCCGAATCGGCATTGATTTATTGAAATCGAATTCAGTACACTCGTAAATAAATCAATCTATATTTAAGAAACAGGACAGAGGATCTTTATCTGAAGATAAATTTTACCATTTGTGAAGATCTTTACATGATTCATATTCTCTATATTAAATATCGACTTCAATGGAATATCTTTTGTTTTCAAATGAAGTTTCTTTTATTGCAAAATTTGAAAATGTACATTTTCAAGGATCGTTATCTAATTGCATTCTTCTTCGAGACAGTTAACGGTTAGAGGCGAAGTTTCGCAAAATGGCGACGTGATTGAATTGTCATGCATGTCGTGATGTCGTTGTTAATAACCCTTTGCTTGCCACATGACTTATAAAGCAATTCATCACTGATTAGAATAATGTATTTTTTATCATTTCGAATCATGTTCTTATCATCAGAAGTGCTTTATTATTTTTTTTGATGCAGAATTATTCCAAAGAAACATTCGTTAGAATTCTACAACATATTCCTATTGGGTTTTTTTCTTTTTTCTTTGTTTATGTGCGGCATCTATCTACCTGACCTCATTTTACAAATAGGCATAGAAAAGGCATTAAACAGTAGCTAATTTAATACACTTTTGACCATGGAAGACATATACTACTTCCAAATTGATGATGCACTGAAAATTTTAACTTAAAGGTCAGGTTAAAGTCTTAATTATCGTGTTTAATTCATGTCCTGTCATCCAAGAAACGTGTTTTGGAAATCAGACAGCAGATTTTATATAGAATGTCATTTCTGATGAGACTTTAATCTCTGAAAAACAAGCTGACCTCGATTCTTTTCGTCTAATCAATTTTTGCACTCGGTACTTTCGGGACTCTACATGTTACTCCACCTTTTATTCCATTATCATATATTAACCAATAACATTCTTATTCTCATTGAAGCTCCTCCTTTTTTCTAATTTCCTGAATTGCCAGATAAAAGTCAGAAAGTCATTAGAACATATTATCTTGCCATTTATTTTCGCTGAAAAGACTATATCAATTAGCAATTTTTAATTCGTAACAGAATTTTATTATGGTTAAGGTGATAATGCTTTTATTTATGTTGCTTCATCTAATTTAAAATTCATCTGGAATGATTTAATCGCACTGCATTAGGCTTTCTTATCAAGAAAGTGAAAGGAAATTTATCATGTGATATCCAGAATTTATTACAAATTTGTTTGCTTTGAGATTTCAAGGATTTTTCTGCTCAAAATTAAAATTGCACATTGATTGTGAAATATACCGTAAGGGCTTGTGTGGAATTTTCATTGTGAAATTGATTCTTACTTATAAACTGAAAAACAACTAATTAAAATTTATAATTTAATTAATTATTTATTTTTTTAAAAACTATACTTTTGTGTATAAAATTATTTACGAGTATGGATGTACTGTTTTAAAAGCGGCATGTTTCTCAATACATTGATTTTGTTTCCAATGTTTTCAAATTTTTATTTAAAGTGATGTTGTTTGTAGGTGCATAACACCATCTATAAATTACATGATGGGGAGTTCATGATTCAAAAATCTACTAGGCAGATCAAAGCTTCCAAATTTGGTCCGTAGTTATTTCTTGAATAATATAGGCTCGCTAAGTAAAAGTTTTTCAAAATTTAAATTCGATTTTTTATTCAAAAATTAATGTGTTTTTTTCTAATCCCTCAATATTGTCGGATAATAATATTGCAGAAAAATCATTTTTACATCACTTTAAAATTCAAAAATATAATCTTTCAGTGTAGCCATTTTATTTCAATGCAAGGTGTTCTCTAATTTTGAAAAGTTTGAAAAATATTTTTAATACATTTTGCACCAATACTTTTCCTTTTTTTAGTTACTTTTTCGTTCACAAGTATTCAGACTCGTCCTTTATAGTTAATATTTTTCTGCTTTAACTAAGAGTAATTTTTTTTCTAAATATTATAAAAACATATGAGTCAAGCCTGAAGCCTTATTATATTGAAATATTTAAAATCAAAGCCTCTAATCGCCTTAGAACTTTTAAATGAACTTTGCCACTCATAAACATGGTAAATATTACTTCATTTGAAATTTCTACATTGATTTTTTTTTATAAACAGTAAATGTGAAGCACATTATATATGGAAATTTAAATCAATCACTAAATAATTATTAGATTTTTAGTCATCCTTTCATTTTGCTTTAGGGAAACTAAACTATTATTCGCACTTTCTTTTTTGAGCAGTACAGTAATGCTTGTACCATAACTTTAAGCTAAAACGTTTAAGGTTTAAGCACTCTCTTGTCTAACTCATAAGTAATTATTTTGGCCCCGAGTTAAGATAATTATGTTAGTATTTGTAACAGTCTAGTGGTTAGAAGGATTTGAGAAGAGTTATGCGTTGAGTATTATGGACTGAATAAGTACAAGAAATAAAATATAATACTGTAAATAATAACATTAAAGAAATTGAATGATTAAAGCTTGCTTTGTTTTGTTTTTTTAATTTGTTCTCAACTATACAGAGTATCCATTAAAATCTTTTACTCCACAAAAATTTGAAAATTACGACAACTGTTGCCACAAAGTTGGTATAGTAAAGTGACTATGCGTTGCACGTTGAGAACTGTTGCAGTGCTACCTGGCGGTAAACAACGGAGTTAGCATTCCTATCTTGAAAACGATATCAGATACGAGGAAAAAGTCAATTGTAAAATTATAGAATGTCGTTGATTTAATACGAAAACAGAAAACACAATAATGGCAGTAACCAAATGTGTTAAACGCGTATTTTTTTGATCGCGATTTTGGTAATCATAATAATTTGCGATGAATGGAGAAACATTTATCTTTTGAACAATAAACATAGATATATTCATTGTTTTTGTCGGAAAGCAATTCGATCATCGAAAAAAAATTATCTGCTGATAACTAATTGTTCTATTCTATTTCTTTCTAGCGTAAGAACGTTGGAAATGTTGATTTTACACGTTTTGTTCTTTGCATTATTACGCTCAAAGTGTTTTTCCGTATTAAATCGAAGATGCTATACAACTTTATAACTGATTTTTTTTTCTGTATCTTGCACCACTTCGTGGTAAAAGCCCTAACTCCACCGCTTATCACCAGGTGGCGCAGTAACTGATCTTACAGTGTAACGCCTCATCACTTTTCTATACCTAGACCTAGACAACACGTTTATGGCGATATTTATCGCTGTCTTCAAGTGAGTGCCGAGTAAAAGGATTTTAATGGACATCCTATAATGGCAGCGATAATTTACGCACAAAAAGCTTGTTTAATGCCTTCGTAAAGCGTGCAAGCATAAGTTCAACAATGAAAACTCTAGAAAATATTGTTGTAAAATATACTTAAAAATATTAATACTTATTTATAAAAACTAGAGAAATAAATTGCGCAGACATGAAGTAGATTTCATAGAAAAACGTATGTCTTTAAGTTTTAAAGTGATATGAAGATACAAAAATATGTACCGAAGTTATTAAGGAAAAATACAAAAATTTTGATTTTATTTTTAATTAAAATCCAATTCAAATTTTGAAAGCCCTTTTGGTGTGATCATTCTTACGTACCTATTCAATACCATTTACTAAAAACTTATTCACCATTTTAGCTAAAAAGTAATTACGTGTAGTAGCTTTATGTCGGTCTACCCTGTAGAGCGCTTTGAACGACTTTTTCATCATGCATGTCGCAATCTATTGATAGTATCTAGTCTATTACCACGCTACTACTATACAACAATATTTCGATTTATTTTAAACTAGTAGTCTTTGATTGTCAGCTTTTTCGCCTATAATAGTGATTGTATTTTATTTTAGCTGAATCTCTTTTCATAATTTGATATTTATCGTTCAGTCAACTTCAAATAATGATACGCATTTTGCCATATTTTTTACAAGTCTTACACTTGCTGTGTGTGAATAATGGTTATCTCACTAAATGTCTGAACAATCAACTAATAGGACGATGATGGAACGATAATTTTTATGCATGGTTTTGCTCTTTTATGGCATTTAATTCTATTAATTTTCGTAATTATTTCTATAACTCTATCCCTCTGACTGTATTCAGTCAGAATGTAATGCCCCATCCGCCCCTTTCTCCGCAGTCTCAAAATTTGTCAAATCCTTTAAAATTTCAATTTTAAAAACAATCAGGTCACTTGTAATCACCACCCTTAATGTGATAGGTAGGTAAGTAGGTAAGCATAGTAGGTATTAATATTAACATCAAGATCGATTTCCGCAAATCATGCTTTAAGAAAAAAAGTCGGATCTTATAATCACCACCCGTTATGCCATAGATAGGCAGGTTGGCATGATAGGTAATAATGTCAACATCAAGATTGATTTTCCTAAATCATCCTTTAAGAAAAAAGTGGGTCTTATAATAATAATAATAACACCCGAAATCTAATAAGCTGATAGGTAGCCACAATAGATAATAATGTTATCAAGATCGATTTTCCTAAATCATGTTTTAAGAAAAATTTCAAAAAGGGTTTATGGCATGTTTATTCATCACAAAAGCTAGTTGTAACCTTTTGGAAACGTGTTGTCGAAGTTTTTTATTCGTATTCCGTATATTAACCTAGTCTCGAAGATTTTATTCGTAATATTAACGTTGTTTCTTAAAATGTGATCACCGGATATGGGATTTTTATGACTTTTCTTCACTCATTTAATTTATGGTTTATAATTAAAAAGTTAATCTAGACTTCAACGTTATTTTATGTCTCATAACTAAAATTCTTTCATTTCATAAAGTGCAGTATAGGGAAATTATGGATCTGCCAATATATTGCCCAAAATAAAACATGAATATTGAAGATTATGAAGCTTCTACTAGACAAATGAATGATATCATTATTGACTAAGAATGGCTATAAATATCTTCATTAGTCACAAAAACATTCTGTTAGGAATGTTAATACTAAATACTCGAATACTGAGGATTCTGAAGCTTCTACAAGAACGAATGAATGATATCATTATTGACTAAGAATGATTATAAATGTCTTCATTAGTCACTAAAACATTCTGTTATGAATGTTAATACTAAATACTCGAATACTGAGGATTCTGAAGCTTCTACAAGAACGAATGTATGGTATCATCATTGACTGACTATAAATATCTTCATTAGCCACTAAAACATTCTGTTAGGAATATTAATACTAAATACTCGAATACCGAGGATTCTGAAGCTTCTACAAGAACGAATGTATGATATCATCATTGACTAACTATAAATGTCTTCATTAGCCACTAAAACATTCTGTTAGGAATATTAATACTAAGCTAATTTAGCATGAATACTAAAGATTATGAAGCTTCTATAAGAATGAATGCATGATATCACTATAGACTAAGAATGAAAATAAATGCTTTCATCTGCCATTAAAGCATTCTTTTGGTTTTTCAAATTGCCAAATTCTTAACTTTCATTTCCAAATCCCTACTGCCTCTCGTATTTTACTATAATACTGCGTCATTACTTCGATTTAATCACTTCATTCGACGTTCTAAACATGCAACTATTTAATCAAAAAAGAATTCGACTTTGTCTTTACAATAACTGCAACTGATATATTAATGTAATAGTTTAACAAGGCATTATATTGTGTTTATTATGTATTATCAGTCTTTGTATTAGTTCTTGTACTTGTTCTCTCGCATTAGTCTGTGTAGCAGCTGTTTGCCTTCATAGCATTCGCCTCGATAAGTAATCGTAGTTTTACTATGCCGTAATATAGTGTAATCTAGTTAACGTAAATATGTTCGTCTTCTCATAAAAGTTTTTAAATAATTCCTTCTCATCAAATAGAATCTCTCAGATCAGTTTTATGTATTGCAAAGCTGGTATCTGCTTATATATCCAACAATGGATATATGTTCATTGTAGGCGTTTCCAATGCATGTTTTTGTTGACCATACATTTTCGTATTTTTTTTTCACTTATATCCTGGATTCTTCTTTCTGCTGAAGGGCGTTGTTTAACCGCAAACCTTATCGGTTTCCTTTAGTGGTTTGGCAATAATAATAATAAAAATCGTTTTTAACACCTAGTTTGAGGGAAAATGCTATGACGCTGAAACGAACATCTAAATAGAGTCAAATGTATCATGTAAGTTAACAGTGATAATGGCCTATCGTCATAAAATCAAACAAATTATCACCATTAGTAATACGTATCGTAATAGTCAAATTATTGTAAATGTGGCAGATTTTTTTTCTTCCTATGTGCTATGAACTGGAAATGCTAAGACTAACCAGTGCAGAAACAGTAAATTTCGAAAGCACAATCGAAGAAGAAATTCGCTCATAATGTGCATGGTCTTTAGATTTCCCCATCTTTCTTCGCAATTTGTACAATTTAGCCGTTAACACGTGTTTCTTTCGTTTTCTTATGAAATGCAAGGAGCTTTCACATGAATAATGTATGAACTTGGCCAATTCGATCATAGGTAATCGCATTAAATCATGCGAAACTAAACGATTCACGTCTGTCACGGGAATTGCTGTTTGGAGAATGTTGGAAAAAATAGAATAGAATTCTAGTATTCATCTGAAGAAGATAGGATAATTGGAGGTATGAATACCTTTTGTAAAAAAGTTTTAACATGCAATAAGTGAGATAGGTAAACAATAACGGTTGAATTATATCAATTTAAGGTAATATTGAACTATCGATATCAATCATATAAATTCAATCACGATGAAGATGTTCTTTGTTTTGAATTTATTGCATTTCATTCAAACAATTTTCAGATCGTTACTGCTTTGAAACTTTTAGAGTTGCGTCTAAAAAAAATCAAAATCTTTTTCTACGCATTTTTATTTAACTTATTTTCTTTTATGTTTGTGAATTTTAAATTTTGTAATCAAATTTTCTTTCACTTTCTTAGATGTTGAAGTTTTTAAATTTTATACATTTGTGTTTTCCAGATGATTTAATATTTTCATACTTTCAGAATTTAATAATCAATTAATTTATTAATTTTAATTAAATTTCTTATGACCTAGAGGAAATCCAACTCTTGTTTTCTTTAAGACGGCCTATCCTTCAAAACTTAAATAGTAATTAAAATTGAAGGAAAATTTGTAGTATTTTCCAACGATAACTTCCGAAATTATGATTTCATGAAAATAATTTTTGTTATCTTAAAATTAAAAAAAAAAAAAAAAACTTTTTTTAATGATATCTATTTCCTTTCCGTACAGTTTTTTCTAGAGTTAATAACTTTTTAACATTTAATTTGATGCACAATCTCTAACAATGTCTTTTCTATTGTTATGATAAAATGCAAAAGAATTTGATTGTTGAATTAAACTATTCAACCATGTGCTTTTGCCAATATTAAAATTATTAA
The DNA here is from genome assembly GCF_947563725.1 of Argiope bruennichi. NCBI lineage: Eukaryota > Metazoa > Arthropoda > Arachnida > Araneae > Araneidae > Argiope > Argiope bruennichi. Next base: position 45,745,866 of record NC_079158.1, read on the forward strand.
GATAAAAATTGGTTTCTTTGGACAAGAAACATGAAAAACTTTTTTTTTCACTTTCGCTTTTATTTCGTAATACATGCATTTTCTGATATGCGCTCGCAATAATTTTTAGCAGTCTGATTCAATTAAATTCATGTTTTTCAATATTATGATAGATCGAGTTAAAATTATTAAATAAACGCTTTCCATATTAATAGATAAATTGCCAGGAAAGCCAATATTACAGGTGAACTAGTTGGTTGTCAAAAGTGCCTGACTAAAAATATACATATAAAATAATTTCAATGATTTTTATTACAGTAACCATAGATATATAATATATATTATTTTAAATATATATGTGTGATTATAATGTCGATTCTATTATTGTCTTGTATTTACATTAGTTATATGACAAAAAATAGAAATAATTCTAATAAAAATAAAATTTATAAACAAAGGGCTTATTAATGAACTAAAAATAGAAATTATTTTTTTATCAAAATAAAAATATATTATTAATGCCATTAAAATTACAATATGCCTAGTATATTTCTATCCTTATTTCCGATTTCTTTTTTAATCTACAGATATTGAATTTAAAAAAAATAATCTTCTACGTTTTCTGCGCTGAATACCTTTTTTTATAATTAAAAAAACGTTTGTTATGATTTATTGAAACTTTTTTTTAGTAGCAAGAAGAATTTTGTTTTTTAATAAATTTCATTTGATTAAAACAATTAATAACAAACGTTTATTCATATTATAAACTAATGCAATCGAATGAGGTTAAATCATTTGACATCACAATTATATATAACGACTGTTAGTACACGTTGTCTATTCAGTGCTGTTTATCACCTTCCCCTCACAAGAATTCTAAATTTTAATTAAATCTGCACTGTACATTTGACAGATATTACTTGAACATGAATTAACTCCACTGAAAATAATATGGCTTGTAAATTTATTATTCAAAAATATATTAAAATGAAGCAAAAAAAAAAAAATACTATTAGATGTTGCTATTTTGATTCCATAAAAATAGATTCCTTTGTAACAAAATGCAGCTTTCAAATTTTTCTGCGCATATTGTTTTTTGTAATTGTAATTGAATTCTGTTGTCATAACATAAATATATGAGCTTTTTCCTGAAATTATTTGAATTCTTTTTATGCGCCCGTATTTAACATGACTTATTTCTTTGTTATATATGTATAAAAAAATTATGATCCTCTAGTTTCTTTATTTAATGGGATTATAAAACTCTTCATGATATGTATGTTTTTAATAAATATTGTATTAATATTTAAATATTTTATTATATCATACCTCCATTAAATTTTTTTTTAATTTTACAATTAAAACTTTGTTCTTAATAATTTTGCAGAGTGGTTGTAACATATTTTTTAATCGCTCTCTTATTTCTCAGGTAAACGCCGCACCGGCAGTCACCAGTGTCCACTGTGTGGCAAAACCTACGTGAATGAGGGATCTTTGAGGAAGCACATTGCATCCCACCAGGATCCCGCTGCAACCGTAGCTGCGGGCTTGCAAGGGCCGCCCCTCAGAATGTGGCCTTGCACTGTGTGTCAGACAGTTTTCACTCAAGAAGCCGGTAAGTCCACATCATGTTATGAAAGTGTTTTTTAGCATCAAAATAAATTAAGAACTTCACAATTTTTTTGTTAATCGTTCTGAGCCATTTGTGTAGTGAAATTCAGTGTAAACCCATGAATCAGATTTTTCATACGCAGAAGGAAAACAAAAATTCTGTATGATACAAAGAATCTTGTGAAATGCAACAGATTTAGTAACACATTTTTTTTTTTGGTGGATAATAAAACCCCTGTGATCTAGTTATATTTCTTCATAGAATGTATTTATATGAATTAAATCTGAAAATTTCAATATATATGTAATCAATTAAATCTTTTTCAACGCTTAATTTCAAATGTTGTTATTGTATACCCCCTTTGGATTAAACTTCATTTCAAACCAAGTAAGAGATCGGGGAAAGAGGGGTGTAGTATCTTCTGAGGGTAAGGACCCTTGAGCATTTGAGGGCAAAAGTCTGACTTTAGCTCATATGAAGATGACACTCACACACTCACTTGCACAACCCCTTTTACAGGGGATTCTTTTACATACCTCACAGATAGAACACAGGGTAGAGAACAACCACGCCCGAACCGGGACTCGAACCCGGACGCCGAGATCATGATGAAGACGCGCTACCCCTAGGCCAGAACGCCGCCATTTTAAATGTAATTTTTTAGTAATAAGAATTTTATTTAAAATCTGCGCCTTCGTATAGAAAGTTTTTACTGGCTTTAATTTTTTTGTCAGATGTAAATTTAACGTTTCCTAATTATTTTTTTTCATCACTTATATGCATTTAAACCGTATTATATTTCCATAAAGCAGTTGAAAAGTCACTTATGTAAATATGCATTGTAAGAAATCATGTAGCGTAAGTGTTATTTACTTCACTACTGTACAAAAAAATTTTCGTATTAAGAAAATTTGTATTCTAACACGTATTTGCATGTTTTGTGGTGTTTTAGCAAAATTATTTGGGAGTCTACTGAGTTTATTACAGAATGAGTAGAAGAAAAATTCATATATTTTCAAAAATAAAAATCATCGATGCACCTGTATATTAAATAATTTGATAAAAGTTTAGATTTTAAAAAAAGTAATCGTTTGAAGTTTGGATCTTTATTTAAAATGCTTTTTATATTTAAAAAATAGTATAACTGATTATTTTACAAATATAAAACATTTCCACAATTCATTTCGAACTTTATAGTACATATTGCGATACTTAACTTGAAATATTTCATTTTGATAATAGCAAAGAAATTGTTTCCTGAAAATTAGCGTTCATGAAAATCTATTATAAAATAATGGTTGCATTCATTCATTTCAAAAGATGAGGATTGTATAATTTGCTATTGTTTTCCCATCGTTCTCTGAAGTTGCAATTGATTAATAGTTACGATTAAATATGGATAAAAAAAATTTCTTTTGTAAAACTTATTTAAATATTTTTTTACTGGACATTTTTTTCTTTCGATATTTTAGAAGGATGATTTAAATATAAACAGATGTAATATTTTAAAATCATTCTAAATATTAAATTCAGAAATCAATATTTAAGCATCAAAATGTTTTGATAATTTTTTTATTCCTCTAGGTATATTCATGTTTAATTTACATTGTTACCAAATTAATATACCAAATATTTATCAAATTTTGCCCTTCAGGCATTTTCCTTCTAGCCCTTCTCAGTTCATTGTCTCTTTCACCGTCTTTGTTCTTCTTGCTGATGCAGCGCCCTCTGTTGTCCAAACGAGTACTTTGTGTCTGGTTTGATACATTAATTACGTGCAAATATTGAATGTTATTTAATATCTTTCGCAATTGATTTTAAGACAAAGTGAAGCACTTGCTCATAAATTATCGAAAAATTAAAAACATGGAGAATTTATTTTAGATTAAAAGTGAGCTGTGTCAAAGTTAGTATTGGCTTAAATCAGAAGTTCCCAGAACATTACTAAATCCCCGAACAAGGAAAAAACAATCTACCGTCTCTGCTTCCATAATAAATAACCATTCCAAATATTAGAATATTGCTATATATTATCTATAAATAAATTATGTCTATCTATCAATTAATAATCACAAAAAATAAATACTAGCATCAAATGTAGTAAAAAAAATTGTTTATTAAAAATTTAAAATTAGGCTTAGAATCAATTAGAAATATTAAAAATAAATTAATAAGACATTTGAGACTGATGGAGTTTTAACTGTTTGTAGATGCTGGCTCCAATTTCGTTAACGTCAATCTCAAATTTTCACGTTCACTGATGTACAGTTTTTTTTTTTTCTTTTTCTTTTTTTTAGACAGAATATAATCTTTTGAACTGAACCTAAGCTCTGCCGATTACGATTAAGGAGAAACACACACACACACACACACAATTAAAAATATTGTACTCACAATCAAAAGTAGAGAGTTGGTACTGAATTTTTATGCCAGAATTCTTCGATCCATTTCTAAATTTTACTTTTAACTGTTCGTTGGCTATATGTTCAACGAATTCCTTTTATAAATTTGATGATCCTGATATATCTCATTTATGAAAGGATCTAAAATTCAGTTCAATAAGTTCATATTTCTGCAGTTAATTTGTAAATCTACTTGTTCTGGTATGTAATTAATTTCCAAAATAGGGTACTAAGTCTCAGTCAAACTATATATTTATACGATCGATTCAATCATAGTCCGTTCCTCCTTATGGCTTAAATTAAGAATACACCTAAATGCAGTGAGTCACCTGGCTTGCAAATCAGGGTGAAAATGAATTCAAAGTGAATAGGCTTGTGAAACCTAAATAAAAATAATATTTCCAAAAGCTCAATAATCATATTAATCATCATTTATATTCAAATTCCGTGTTATTTAATTTCAGTTAGATTCTAAACTCGCTCCACACAGTTAAGCTCTAAATTCTTGTATTGGTCCATAAAGTCAAAACTAATATTATTCTTTGAAACAGTCACTCATAAAATTAAATAAGGTATTATTTAAAGATATTTTTATCTGTGGCTTTATAATTGGAAGTGGTGTAGATTTTCCATTAAAGTCAGTGTGTGTTGTATGCAAACATCCCCTTTCCCTTCAATCCAAAATTTCCATAAAAATATCAGAAATATTCAAACTGCATTTAGCCCTTTTTTTAACACGGTTAATTGTTCCTTGTTATTAATACTAGTTAAATACATGCTTCATAGGATCCAAATAATTTGAGGGGTAAATTCTTAATTGTGCTAAGTGTTCTACAAAAATTGTAAAAACGTTTAATCGTGTGTATTACTGAAAGGTTCTCTTGATTTTTGCACCAGTTTTCATCGAAACTGTTCTATTAAAATGTTGACAGTGTATTGAAAACGTGAAATCGGATAACATATATGCTAAATCCTTAGCATAATGTGATATTGCAATCGATAATCAACAAACATGCATGATGTTATTATTTTAAGATTTATCAAATTGTTTTGAACATGCTTCTTTTCTATTAATACTCTTGAAAATTATTGTTTGGAAACACATTTCACAAGCTATAGCAGACGCAGCAAAAAACGTGTATAGAAGAAGTGCTAGTTTTTTTCGTACTACAGTTGTTTTGTTATTACACCTGTTTCTGTGCATTCAAAGTATCACAGGTTGTCTGCTTTTTGAACTATTATGCAATTTCAGTCCGAAACCTTTTCTTAAAACTTCGTAAACTTTTCATTTCTACCCAGCTCAAATCTGATATAATTTCATCATGATCAGCTAAAGTTACCCCCCCCCCCCAAAAAAAAAAATTGGGAATACTGAAAGAAAAATGTATGCATTATTTTATGAAAATGCTAAAGAATTAGAAATGAATTATGAAAGGGAAAATATTTTGTTTTTCTTTGTTAAAGAAGATAACACTTTCAAAATATAATATTTTCTAGTCTGTTAATAATCGATTTTAGCTATGTATAAGCTTTTATTTTTGTGAACATTGTTCATCTTAATTTTTAACCTAATGTAGACTACCGAATGTTTTTTTTTTCAATATGATCAAATACAGCTTCTCTGATGCATAAATCAGAGCTTATATAATGGAAATCATTATACTGAACTTCATCTTAAAAAAAAAACTCCGAGTCAAGAATATCAATATTAGAATATAGTTATGAATTTTTAATATTACTTCCCATTGTAGTAAGTCCCCTAATAAGGAAGAAATTTTGCAGTATAATAATGGTTGTTGAACGGATGCTGAATCAGTGATCCATGCCCATGGCGACCTATTTGAGACAAAAATGAAAATTCCAGAAATTATTAAAAAAAAATTTGACAATAGTTCCACTGGAACTCGAGAATTATACTGATCCTTGTAGAAATTCCCGTGTTTTCTCTCAGAAACTATAAAAGTACCTAGAGACAAAGTTGAAAGTCAATCAGTAGTCAGAGATATATTAGTTAAGTTGAGTTCATGCCAGTAGTCGAGCGAGTTATCTTTGAGCGCATTGTGATGTTGCGGTTGCTTATTAATAATTTATTGCTTCTGTTTATTGTAGTTTCTGTTTTGTGTACGCTGCTGCTGTGAATACGTGCTTTCATGTCGAATAATTTATCTTTATCCATTATTAAATAAGTGAGACTTCCCACTGTACAACAAAGGAACTGATTTTTCGAAAATTTACTTTAAAATATCGATAAAAATTGTTTGAATTTCAAAAGAAAAGTATTTTGTAGTCTAACTGAACTTTATCTATGTTGATCCAATCTTAGTTTGAATAATAAATAATTAAGATTTATTATTTAATAATAAATTAATTATTATTTTGCCCTACTTATTTGTATAGTTGTATGACGGGTTGTAATGTGCGATTGTCCGTGCATCGTAGTTGTTAACTGGCTTATAAGCCATTCACCACAGTTGGTTTCAATAGCTCGATATCTTATTGTGGGAATTTTCAAGTTTTTAAACACTGCAACCGACTTTTTCGAAACCTAATTATTAGAATTTGTGGTACACTAAATTTTGTTCAGGCGATGAACATTCCATGTGTTCATTGAGGGAGGGGGATCTTTGGCCCCAAAAGGAACTTTAGCGAAGGAAAAAAACACTTATTATTAAACATAATTTTATAAAAAATATTTCTAATGTGTGGATTGACAAAGATTTTAAGCCCAGATCTAATTTTTGTAAATAATGGAAAGATATATATGTATTCAAGATAATGTCACAACTCATCAATGGATAGCCACTCACAAATCGGAAACCCTTGCCCTGATGGAATTATGCTAGCTGAAATTAGTTATTGGAGATCAGCAATAACTATCACCCTTACCATTAGAAAAAAAAAAGAAATATTAATATAGTATTATTGCATACTTCATTTCTTTGCGTTCTGTCAGCTCCGTTGAATATAGTTCATTCTTTCCCTTTTCCCAGGTCTTCTCCACCACATGGAAGCGATGCGTACTGACCCACGGCACCAGTTTGCTGCTCAGTATCTCTTGAGCCGTGCTGCCGCTGAGCGAAGGATGAAGGATCCCAGCGATCCATCTGGATCTGGAATGCCGCCCTCTTCCTCTTCCGAGCAGCACCATGCCCATATGCAGCAGCAGCAACAACAACAACAACAGCAGCAGCAACAGTGCTCCAACATGATGGGTGGAATGCCACCGCCTCCACAACAACCACAACCCCAGCAGCAGCAGCAGCAACAACCCCCTCAGCAGCGCCTGGGAAGTAACAGCAACAGCAGTAACTGCTGTAGCTCCGATTCTGAAACGGATCCTCATACTAGCCCACCCACGCTCAAATCAGACAACACTTTGCAGCAGCAACAACAACAACAGCAGCAGCAACAACAACAACAACAGCAGCAACAACAACAGCAACAGCAGCAGCAGCATTATACGAACATGCTTCATTAACGATAATTGGACGTTAAATATCTTGCATAACTGTGCTGCCATTTTAAAAAGGTTTACTATATAAATTACACGACTTACGTTATAAATACTCACACATGATTGCGTGCATATATTTATACTTTATGTATAATTGATTACAATTATATATAATAGCTCATGGCATCTTTCTCCTGTTGTTTTCTGTTTTTAAGTATCTGCCAATGCTGCAAGCCACTTCTAAATGTTCGAACAATAAAGCCGAATTGAACGGATGTTCTTTCAAGTGAAATTAATTATAGGTCTCTGGTGACGACATGGACTGTAACAGAATAAGAATTGAAATATGCTTTAACCCACCAAAATGAAGAGCCGCATATTTCTTTTGAATTTTGTTTGTCCGATGAAATGAATTATGAAACTCAGATGTGGTCAGAGAACTTATTTTGGACTAGCTACTATGTCCTTTTCAATCGGTTATAGTTTTTGAGAATTGAGTGCTGATTGGTTGGATTAATAATATTGGGGAAAATGGCATGTTGGACTTTTTTATGTGAAATGGTTTGAAGTTTATATAGGCTTCTACTATAAGGCGATGCCAAAAACCGAATTTGAAATTTCTCTTTTTTGATATAATACTTAACGTGTTCAGAACTGAATCTGACTAGATGGTTCATTTCAGTCATTTGTGGATTTTACTCTACTAATATGGCATTTTATTGGAATATATTTTATCCAATAAAATATGAATGATATTGATATGAAAACTATAAGCCATAGAATTCTAAATGTTTACTCAATTTAATGAAATAACCATCCATCTCATCATAGTTGATTTTCAGGAAAATTTTAATTTTCCTTTGATATTTTAAAACATTTTTTTACTTATGAATTTAAAAACATTCAAAAAGTATTTAATTGCATCTTTAAAAGTATTTAATTGCATCTTTAAAAGTATTTAATTGCATCTTTAAAAAAAGCCAAAAGATTTTTGCCATTTATTTAAGCATGTGCTTTTTAAATGTATTTGAATGATTTCCATCTAAATAATATGATAAAATCAGCCATTTTTTAAAAACCATTTTGAACAAATGAATTCATATAAACATAATTTTAGACGTCATAAAAGTATTTTAATTTCATTTTCTATAGCTTCTAAATAGAAAGATTCTTGCTTCTTTAAAAAAACGATTAATTCTCTTTTCAAATATTTTATAAGAGCTTCGTTTGTGTTATTTTTTAATTAAACATTATTCCAATTCTAACAATGCTAATTATTAGTATTAATGGAATACTTTTTTCTGCACAAAATTGCTTTTATATAAAAAATATATTGCTGAATTAACACACTCAATAAAGTTATTTTTCATTTAAAACAAAATTGTGAGATAGTGTTAAAGGTAATATTTTTTTTTAATCTCAAAAAAAAAAAAAAAAAAATTCTGATTATACTAATTTTTGCTTTCACATTGGAACACAAAATCACTAAATCTTAACAATTGTATTGTTTGTGAAAAAAAAGATACTGATGCCTGAATAATTTTTTTCTTTGCAATTGCCATTTACCTAAACATTGGAATAATCAAAAATAATTTTCATTATACGAACAAATTAGAATTTTGGAACAATGTTTACATTATATTTACATTTATGCTTCATTTACAATAAGCATTAAACATTACATTAGCCATAATATTATGCTTGAAATGCATATTTTTTATTGTAATTTTTCAATGCAACTAATTCCAGATGATAAGAAACACAATTTTTCTGGAAATATTTGGTTTTTGTAAAAATTATTTTCATGGAATCTCTCATTTCAGCCATACATTTTTTATGCAATAATATTATTGCTCAAATGAATGAACTATATTTCGTTATCCATTCATAATGTGCTGTCATTTATTATGCGCATTATGCTAAATTTATTGTATTAATGCAGTTGAAATTTTGATTTTAAAGAAATCAAAATCCATTGAAATATAATTTATGTCAAAGTCTAAGGCTTTCTTAAGAGAAATTAAAACATTCAAAGTTATATTAAAGAATTTAGCTGCAATTTCTATATATGACTTTGAATGTTTTAATTTTCATCATACTTGTTGGCATTTAATTTTTACCACTATTTTATTTTAACATTTTAATTTTTCTTCATTGAATTGTGAAGAGCGTCAATTAACACCGCACTTTTCACTGGAGTGCTTTGATTGGTGCTATATCATTGATATATGTCATCTTGTGACTACAATTTTTGTTGGAAGCCTTTAATTTTGTTTCCAATACAATAGCATGTCACTTTTATTATCGGTGTTATAGTTTATAGAAGATTCATGTTTAGATCTCTCATTTGTATATAATTTCATAAACGCATGTTATTCATATTATGTTTATTGAACATACAATCTCAGCTTGGCCAGGTGAAAAATATGAACTGTCAGACGATATTTCTTTTGCAATGTTTATTTTACTTTTCCTATTTCAATATTGTTTTTGTTTTTTTTTAATTTCTGGCAAAATCCACGATTTTTTATTTTTTTTTATTTTGTCTGGCCAAGCAATTCCAATTTTTATTGATAGACGTCTAGTGTAGTATATATAGTTTTGTTTTTCGTAGTTTTGGGAACTACATGAGATGGCTTAAACAGCCAATGGAATTTTGAGTTATAAGAATTCATGTTCTGAACTTTTTTTTTTCTTCGGATGATGAATTCTTCGCAAACAATGGACGCAATTTTATGGACACTTCTTTAAATATCAACCAAGAATTTATCTATATAATACCTTTTAATCGATGTTCTTTACATTGCACACCTGTGCATATACCGCATCTAATTTTGTGACGATGCGCAAAATGTCTGAATCTCAGTTTTTCAGATACACCTTTATGATTTTTCTTTATTTTAAATCGAAAAGATTAAGTGATCTTTTCAAACTATTAATGTCGTCACCAGAGTCTACTCAATGTTTGTTAAAAGAACTGATTTTAAAACCATATATCCTGTTGTGCCCATTTTAAAACTAGTTTACATCCACATATTATTACTATTTTAAGCATGACATTCCTAAGTGTCAATACAATAAGCAAGACTGGGACAGATACCAGTCTTTCACAGTGTTTCTCAACATAAATAAAATTGTCATGCTTTATGTTTTCAAAATCATTTTATTATCATTATCATCCAGAATTTTGCGAATAAATCGTTTATTTATGTTTTACATATTTCCCACTGATGGAACTTAACTTGTTTTTAATACTGGATCTGTTTTTGTGTGTATTTTAAGATACTCTAAGCTATTTTTATGTAGCTGTCAGAACGTTTTTCTGTATGTTGATAGATCTTTAAGAATGTGTCTTCTGTGTCTAGAATATTTCGATCGTCGTCTCAAAAAAATAATATGATCACTATTCTTTTAAATTATCTTGAAGTAGTTCTGTTGCATTTCATGATATACTACTTTTATATTGATAAATATTATGTTATTGCAACAAAATTTTTATCCTTTTAAACATGGTTTCTAACCATGGGTTATTCTTCATATATATTTAATTAAAATGTTTTATTTTAAAATCATTTAATAGTTTTAATTGCATTGTACTGTAAAATATCTTATTGCCCAATATGTGGTAAAATGTATATGTTAGTCATCGATAATCTAGTTTTTATGATGCGCCATATTTGAAAATTGCTTTTAATGTATTATATTCTTTACTTTTTTTAAATCAAAAATCAATATTTTTTTTATTTATGTATGCTTTGTAAAGTGAATAATATCTGAATATATTTAAAAATTTTAAAAACAATTGAAATTAACCTTGTTTATTAAAAGGTCACTTATAATTAAAAATAAAATCTGTTTTCGAATGTTGAATTCATTATAACGCCATTTTGTTCTGTGATTATAATTGGTGCTGTTAACTGAAAAATATATTTTATTATTTCAAAAGTAGTTATTATTTTTCATGAATTATTTTGCTTTTGAGTTACTTTAATGTGAATGAATTATAAATGTAAAAGAATTTATGTGTTTGGAACCAGAATTTATATAAAATTATATTTTTTATAATGTTATTTCATTCTTTGTGGCATCGTTTTTAGTATTAAATTTATTCCTTTTAAACTTTTTTCACTTTCCTGTTCAAATAAAACCATTTGAATTCTATGTTCAAGCAAATGTAATTCAAATTTTATTCAAAAGAGAATCCATTCATTTAAAAAATTTTCCTAGTATTTTGATGTAAATTTTTTTCAAAGTTTTTATTTTACTTGTCCTATTTGTTTAATTTTGCTTTCTCTAAGGCAATGTGGTTTGATATTTCAAAATGCGATTATTAACTATAGTTCTTATACTAAAATTTTATTTTTAATATTTTAGTGTGGGTTTTCTGTATTGTCCAAATTTTTTTTAAAATTATGCATGATTTTTCTTTATTGAATTATGAGCTATGTATGTATTTTATCTTGTATCAAATTCAAAGTATGCACAACATTCTTTTAAAAATATTAAGATGCTAAAACTTCATTATTTTTTATCAGAAATATCTTAATTTTAATCGTTTATAATAGTAAATGTAAAACACTGTTTAAATATTTTATCTATTCTGAATTGTAATTAAATCACTAAACTTTCTATAACTATTCTATGTCTGTTAAAAATCTATGTGTGGATGTTCAGAATTTAGTAATGTTTATAAGAATATATATACGACAAATGCTGTCATTATAAATTACCTTTAAAATTCTTTGTTTTATGTATTGTGTTTTAGTTGCCATTATCAAAGAAAGTGATTTAAAGGCATTTTTATTTTTAATGATAAAAACATTTCGGTTCTAAAAGACTATTTTTGTGTCAAAATATGTGTCTAAATAAAAGCTTATATTGATAAATTAAGCATTTGGCCAAATCGCTTGTTGTATCAGGAAGCAAAGTGTATATGTGCAATTTAAAAATATCGTCTTTTATATATATATAAAAAAAAGATGCTTTATTGAAATCATCCTCATTGAAAAATGACAGTATTTATACTTGTGGGTAATTTAGTGCAACTTGAAGACTCAAAGTGTTATAGCAATAACTTATCAGATTTCTGTAACATGTTGAGAAACACTGTCACTTTATGTTGCATGCAATTTCAAAAGTTCCTGCATAAATTAACTGTATCTATCTTTTGTTTCTAGAACTACATATTATTTCATCGTGCAGGTTCCAAACCAACTTTTGTGTCAATTTCTGAAGGGAATCTGAATTTTAAACAGCGATTTTTCTTTCTTCACGTACAAGTCTTTTGCTGATCTCACGCTCTTTCGGAAGTGGAAGTGAATTTCGTTGCAATTTACTTCCGGTTAGAATTTTTGTTTTAATGTAGCTTTTAAACTTTTAACAATACTTCTGTACACATATAACCTAAGCTTTCTGTTTCCAAAATATAAGCAAGATAAAAAGAAGATCAAAAGGTGTTCAAATTTTGCTTTTAATCAAGAAAAGAACCAAATCTTGCTTTTGAAAGTATAATACGAAAGTGTGACCAAAAAAAATCAAGATAAAATCTAAAGATCGATTTGAAATATAATGTTAGATTATATTTCTTATAAAACGGAAATGCATCTATTTTTAATTCAAAAGTACTATATTATTAAGAACCTGTATGGAAAAATGTCATTACAAAATTATATACAATTTTAAATGATACATATTGTATATTTATTGAAAATATACATATATTAAGTAATTTTAACCCCATACTTAGTTGTTACTTCACAACCACTTTTGCTGTTTTTTCCCTCAGTTAATTTTAAAAACTTCGTTTCGTTAATTTTTTTTTTTTTTTTTTTTTTTTTGCTATTTACATTTTTTTATTCAAAGAAAGCAAGTTCTCAATATAGAAAAGTCAATTAAATAATAACGTTTTAAATTTATTTTAATAACAATAATAATGTTTTGAATTAGTTTTAACAACAATAATAATACTTTATTTTTAATTAAATAATAATATTTTGAATTAATTTCAATTAAAACATTAAATTTGCAATTAATTTCTTTTGTATTTTTCTGTATCCTCTACTTTAATTTTCTTTGATTTATACACCTTTTAATAAAAAAGAGACAAAATTCTTATAAGGCTATCTATCTTTCTTGTTTTCAGTAAGGTTTTGTTATGATCTTTCGTATCATTCAACAATAATTCAACTAGTTTTATACAAAAAAAATGGTTAAAATTTAAAAACAGAAAATATTTATTTCATAAAAATAGAGCACTAAATCACAAATCTAAATGTGATTTAAAATGCATAACAGGTCTTTTATAAAAATAATTTTACTTTTAAATTAAAAATTTTAATTGCTTTTGACTTTGCAATTAGCATTTCTTCCTGAAATATTTCTGCAGATAAAAAAAAATCCCATTCATATAAAATGTGTATAGTTAAATGGGCTTTAAATAAATATTCCCAAGCCAAACGATTTTATTCACTGAAGATTTAAAACGTCGAATGGCAATTAATAAAACGATCGAACGTGAGATCTTCAAATAGCATTAGATATTTTAATCATTCATGAAATATATTACCAATGAATGGTATTTACACTGCTACTATGATTTTTATGTGAACTTTACAGTGATATGATTCTAGACGGTTGCGGTCAAAAGAATTGTTCGTGTTTGAAAATTCATTATTAAAATACAGTAAAGCATCATTTATTCATTTCTTTTACGTATTCGTAATAAAAGAAATTTTTTTTTCTTCTTATATATCTGCTTAATATTCTGTTATAATCTAATTTATTTTTTACCTCTTTTATTATATAAATAAATAACTTTATATATTAATTACGCATCTAGAATTTAAAATATGAGGCGAATGAATTTAAAGTTCGATGTGTTAAAAACAAAATATGTTGTTAATGTTTTAAACTTTAATAATTTTGTTATCATTATTAGCCAAATTCTTCATCATTTAGAAATCGTTTGTTAATGAATTATTTTTTGTTTATTAATTCTTTGAATAATTAACTGTCCATGCATTTTATAAAAAATAAAGAAAAAAATTGCTTTTTTATTGCACCATTTAATTTTTGTCAATGAAGAACAAAAATTTCATTGGCGAAATATTATATAACGTTCTAAATTAGCTATAGCATGTTTTTCTGTTATAATCATTATTGTGACTTTATTTTAAATAAAAAAATGCCTCACAAAACTTACTTTAAAACATAAGAAAAACATTTCTAAAATATATACGAATATGATTAAGAGAAAATTGGGTTGAAACTATTATAGAAAGATGTTTAATTGATGCTTTGCTGTATGTTTAATGAATTCCCAGCAGTTCTGTGACAGAAGCATTGAAATTAATTTTTAGTTTTATTGACACTGACATTGACAAGAAAAACAAAGCGCATGTGACCATTTGAATTTGAAATTGAGTTTTTGGTGATGGATGCAACTTTAACTATAAATGATATTTAAGGCAGAAATGAAGTAAAATAATAGCAACGGTATTTTATAGCTTACTTCTGAGCATTTATGTTCAAACTATATACAATGTAAACTAAAAAAAATCATTTTTTTAAAACTTAATTAATATATTTTTCTGAAATAAAATCAAATAAAAAAGTTTTAGTTTTTGTGATAATGACTATTTGAATGATATAGTTTAATTTTTCAACTTCTTAATTAAATATTTATATCAAAAGGATTCTAAAGCATATCTTTATTATTGAAATATTTGTATTTTGAAATGTATTGTTTTGTTGTATTTGTAATGTGATTATTTATTTCTCCTATTAATTTATTACTGCTTATTTGAAAAGAATTTTATAAAATTTTATTTTTATTTTAGAAATTTCATTTATGTTGTAATTATTAGCTTAATTCTTCTTGATTGATATTTTTAAGGATTGAAAAGGAAAATATGAGTAATCATCTGCAGATTTTTTTCTCCTAATTTTGGATTAATTTTATAAGCATTTATTTTACATTAAAGTTGAGAAATGACAATTATCGTCTTGTGTATCTTGTAAATTAAATTCGGATGGTATATCTTTTATTTTATTTTTTCGTTAATTTAATCACCAACTTTTAAGTATCTCAAGAAATTATTAATTTTTATTGTGGTGTATAGAAATTTAAAAAGTTCTTAATTTAAAAATTAGTTACAGTAATGGAATTTGATTTAAATTATTACTTTTTCAGAAAGCATTACACAAATGCCAATTAATATTCCATCATTTACCAAATTGTAGATATTTCCTCAATTGAATTTTTTTTAGTTTAAACAATGAATTTTCATGGTAATTGTTTTTCATACTTTTAAAAATTCAGGAACTAACAACTGGATTATTTCACTATTTTCTGAATAAAATATTTCTCAAATTGTTAACATAACTTTTAATTTGTTTATCAAATTGAAAATTACATTTAGAATTTGTGTGAAATGCTCAGAAGAAAAATTATGATTATTGTGTGTTACCAACCATTTTCTGCCAAAAAGAACAAGTATAGACATGTTTTCACTCGATGACGAATGTACAGTAACCAGATTTCAGTGTTTTCATAAAACCGCAGATGCAATGCTATATAAACTCTGTTGCGACCACCTGCTGGAAGTCAGGACTCGGAAGAACGCCACCTTCTACCGCACAAGTGTTGTGACACCGATACTGCATTTGTTCTTTTTGTTGATCTATTTTCCAGAAACGAAACAACCAAACGATCTGGCAGAACTGTTCTTTTATAAGTAAACGCCGACAGAGTCTGTGATAAACTGAAGTCATTGCGCAGGATATTAATGCGCTGTTATTTGGGGAACGATGTTATGTATACGCCATAAGATGGACTGAGATTTTAAAAAAACAAACAAAAAAAATAGTGAAGTGACGTCAGTGTGTCCAGCTCGAGAGAGTTCTTTTATTTTATTTTATAGAGTTTGTGGCGTGTGTGCGTTTGCATATTCGAAACATTATATGTGTCTTTTTTTTTCTTTTTTCAGTGTACTTTCGGGAATACGAAAGCAGAATTATTGTTAATAAATTTGTGTTTTACGTCGTCTCTCTTGTGCATTTTATTTAATTTGTTATTTATGATATAAGCAATTATTTATCTATATATAAGTTATACTGTACACATGAGTAATCCTGTGATAGACCTCTTATAATACTATTTATACACATTTTTCAAATCATAATGAGAATAGCATTAAATAAAACATCAAATTATTATTTTTTTTCCTTTAAAGTTTTTCTATTCACTTTGTGAATATAATATATTTCTTTGACTAAAATATATAAACAAGTTTTGCATAAAAATTTATTTTGGAAACTACTTCAGTTGTTTACGTAATAGAATGAAATACTAAATTTCGACAATTCAATGCTGAACTGAATTACGGAACTGAAGCATTTATTTTAACAGCAATTGGATTTTTTTAAGATATGAAATTTTGGCATTAATTGTGTGAAAGAATCTACTGCCTATAAATTTTCATTTTTTCTGTTAAAAACTATTTCACTTTTGCAACGCCATATCATTGTGCCGAAGTGAAAATATTTTCATACCTTTATTTTAAAAATTGCCATTCGTAAGCTGATATATTGGTGCTGATTATTAGGAAATGCATCACTTTACCTACTTTTTATATGTTCAAATATTTAACATCTTTTAGTTAATCCAAAAGAAAATATTTTCAAAGAATACATTCTTTACTCGTTCATGATCTAATATTACAAAATATCATATGCTCATTTACTTACTAGAACAAATGGGTTGCATTATATTTATTTATTTATTTACTCATTTTTACTTGAACACTACTCATACTAACGGACACCCTCAATAGTTTCTTTACAAAATGTGCTCTATAAAGCTCAAAAATACATAACCTTAATCATTCTGAAATATAGTAGTCACAATAACATTTTAAATATTGATATCTTCATAAATTTAGTTTTTGTTAATAGAAAAAGCATATGTCTTTGAAAACACTTACTGTGTCTGAACTAAGACTATGCTTACCTTTTTATTTTTTCTAGAAAATAACGAATTTTTTCTGAAATTTCCATTTGCATATTAGTAGATTAATCTCTTCTGTTATTATCAAATCATTTACGGGGACATTGCCTGATTCTTATTATTTATTTGGTATCTTGCTTTAACTGAAAAATAGATTCTTCGCCATTTGTTTTTTCATAATGATGAGACATTTTGATTATTCTTCTGAAGGCTTCATCATGAAAATATGAAGATTTAATTATTAATGAATTTCAAAACCATTTTCTTAGCAATTTAATTTTAAAATTTATTTTTAGCATGCATTCAATGACTCAAAATCGAAAAAAAAAAAGATTAAAATTCACTAAAACCACTTTAAGTTCTAAATGAATTTAAATTTAAAAAAAAACTTTAAAAACTTTTTTTGTTAATAATCTAAATAAAATAATTTTACATGAAGGAAAATGGTATATTTTTATAAATTGGTATATCAAAAATTACAGCAGAACAGTTATAATGCATCTTATAACTTCTAAAGATTACTAAAACTTGGCTTCATTTTCGGTGGAGAAATTTTAAATTTTGGATAACTGACATTTCTTCATGTATAATTAAATATCTCTATAGATTATTTATTTTACTGTTTAAAATTAATTTTAGGTAAATATATAGACCCTCTATATATAAATATTCTTTAACAAGCGAAATTCTACAAATTTCTAAATATGCTTGTTCTGTGAGATACGAATGCAGATTACGAATATATACAGTAATTTCTTTTTAAAAATTTTGTTTTGAACGAATTCGAGTGTTACTTGCCACATCCTATTTATTTATTCAATATTCATTTAATTTACATTTGTTATTTTCCATTTCATTAATGATGTTTCATTTGAACTTACGTTTACGAAATCATCACATGTAATACTTTAATCTCTTTAAATATCCTCTCTCATTTCCAAAATGAAGTCAGTCATTATCACCCAACATTTAATTTTGTAAAAAGCAAATTATCTTATTAAATGAAATTGTAAACAAAATTACGTTTTCGTTTCGAGCACAATTCCTAGCTGAATGAAAGCTTTTAATTTAATCATTTGTGGTTTAATACCTCAAGAATGAAACATCTTTTCATAGAATTAGATGGAAAGATATATTAGTTAGAAACGCTCTATTACATTTTCTTTCTATTGATTAAAAATATTCATAAATAAATGTTTTTCCTGAATTAATTTTGTAGCTTAGTGAAACTGAATCGTATGGTTATTTCTTCAATTGATGTTGTGTTTTTTTTTTGCCTGATTAAATCTGCATTTCTTTTCCATACCGTAAAGCATTAACAAAACGAAAATGTTTATTTTTAATCATTTCAAGTAAAAGTTTTCTGCAAGAGTTTTTTTTGTTTGTTCGTCTTCCTTTGATTTTAAAAGTATCAGTCTTAAAGGCAGTTTGATAGGACCAATAATTCTTTTAATTAGAACAATTCATAACCAAATTGTTAAAAGGACTCGTATGCAGCAATCACTTAACAGAAATTTAAATACAGTAGATTTTAAAATAACCTTCTTTATTCACATTATGAATGATAAAAGATGATGAACAACTAATTGCATGAAATATTTTTACTGAACATCATTCTGTTAAAAAAGCAACAAAACCATATACAATTAGCACTACGGCATTTTTTTAACAACAAAAAAAGAGCATTTTGCTGTTCGTAAATCTGTGTTGTACTACTGGTTATAAAAAACTTGATTCGAATGAAGCTATTAAAATCCAATTTCATCGTTTTACATTTCTTATTGAGATTTGTGATTTGAGATCCAATTCGTTCTCTTAGCCTATCTAATTTACACACAGCAAGTATAGGAATTTTATATTCGACACAAATTGTATTTACAGAGCAGCTGCAATTATCAGATTAATAATGCCAATTACGATTTCGATTTAACATCCGGGAATTTACATATGAAGTGAAATAATTGATTCTCAACTAGTGGGTTAACCCATTAATGAAATTGTTTGTTTACACTTGTCTCTGTGAAAGAATATTTCTAAATGTATAAGTAAGTGAAAAAGACAAAATGGATTTAGAGGATTTTACAATGAATGTAAGTTATTTCAAAATTCATTTGAAAACGATGTAATAATGTAAGTATTTTTATTATTGTTTTGCTATGATTTATGAACAAAATTTGACACAAAATATTACAATTTCGATGTATTAAAAGAATATTCTTTTAAATAAAGTATTTCATCTTTTTACATAAGAAAAAATAATACATTTTCTAGGAAAAATATTTTGTTCATGAATAAAAACCTACCATATTTTATTTTCTTGCTGTTAAACATCAGTATAGTATAAAAATTATGTGCTTCTGGTTTCATGTGTTGAAAGAATCGTATATTAAATACCCTTACTTTAACGAAATTTAAATTTGATAAAACGAGAATTTATTAAATTGACAAAAAAAGTAACTTTGATAAATCTGTAAGTCGAAAAAAGTGCTCAAATTTCATAAAATATAATTAAATCAAATTGAGGTTTTGAAATCTATGAACGAAAAGAATAGTCAACATCCCTGTTTTCGTTACATGAAAAAGGTAGAGTGTTGAAATTACAGAAATATGTTATTTAACCAAGCTGTTTATGATTTGCAACGACTATGTTTAATTTTGACTTTCCCTTACATAGTACATGGAAATTTGGAATTTTAGATTATCTCAAATCGTCGAAAAGAAATTAACCAGGTAAAGTTTACAGCTAGACAATACACTTTCATCGTTAAGAAAAATTGCAAACAGACTTGAAAAAAATAAAAATAAGGGAGTAAAACACAAAAGGCTTGAAAAAGTTCACAATGAATGCTTTAACAGCTAATGGGTGTAATTAGAGTCATCGCTTGTGAGGAATAATTTCATACCTGCGTTCGAGTAGAATCTTAATGAGGTTCAAAATTCCTGTCAGAGAACCTTTATTTTGAACTATCCGCTTTTGGAGACCTTTTTTTTTTTTTTTTTTTTTTTTTTTTTTTTTGTGGGATTAATTGTCCCTAAAATTTTCCATGAAATATTTATATAACTTTATAGCTTATTTAGCAAAATATTATATAGCTTCAAATTTTGATAGACATATAATTCATGCTATTTTAGAAGTCTTGCGCTGTTTTGTTTATTTTACTATACACTTACTTTATTTCCTTTAGTTTCTGTAAAATTCTTTGGAAGATGGAGTCCTTCTGCTATTTCTAGCCTTTTAATTATGTAACATAATTTCTAACCGAAAAAAACATAAAAAATGTGACATTTTTTTTCTTTATGTTAATAGTATTTTAAATATAAATCTCTTACAGATGCTTTTCCGAATTAACTCTACAGTGCATCGTATAGCCAATTAGCTAAATGTTTTTGCTTAAAAAGCATCACAAATTGTTCCATAAGTCAATAAAAAGAGTGTGGAAATCCTTGTTTTAAATGCTTTTTGATAAACATTTATAGAAAAGACCGATACATGGCGATAGCGGTACTAGAATTAAATTTAAACTGGAGTAATTTAATCTTTTAAAAAATCGAAATATATATTTTTTGTATTGAATTTTTGATCGCATTTTCATTCTAAAATATATATTGGTAAAAGGATCTTTTTACCAATTTTAGAATGGTTACAATGCGATTTGTGTCACTAAAATATTGCTTAATTCATGATGCATCTATTTGACATGTTTTAATTTTTATTTAAATTTCAAGAAGGAAATAAACTTTTTATAATTAATTTTCCTAAATTATATGCAGCAATTCAGCACACATTTTTTTTGTAAAAAAGTAAATAATCATGCATTCTAATGTTAAGCAAATATGTCACTTTCTTTCCTAAGATTTGCTTTGACAATAACTATTTTGTATGTTTCATTATTCTTTTGTGTTAATATCGATGATAATTTGAATTGCAACAGAAAAACGAAAAATATTTGCAACTTTAATAATTTTTTTTGTCCGTAATTTTGGTATTCTAGAATCTTTATTACTTTTTTGTATTGTCATTAATGATAAATTTAATATTCATTCAGAATTTTTAATATCTTTGTATTCTTGTTCATAAATGTATTTAAAGAATTAGAATTAAAAATTGATTAAATATAGAATAAAATTATATGGCAAAAAATAGGGATATTGAAAAGAAACTTTTTGAGTTTTTAAGATAATGTAAAAATTATATTTGTACTATATAACATTTTTTGAAAGCTATCGTGAAAAGATTCTAAAATTTTGCTTAATTTTTAATCAAATTTCTAATTAAAATTTCAAAAAAAAATATCTACGGGATGCACATTTCCATTCTCTAAATTATATATGTACTCAATTTTGTATTTCTATGTTAAACAAGTCGAACTCGTAGAGCACCGAAGCACACACTCACGTACAAGCATAGATTCGTCTTCATTATAGGTAAAGATAATATTTTCGCACTTAGACGATAGATTTCGTAAATTTCTAATTATGAAAATGAAATAATTGAAAAAAATCACAATAAATTGCAAGGCCAATTCATTCTCACATGCTACACATGAAATGCACCTAATCAATTTAGTTTTGGAATCCATCGAACGTCTTGCAGCGCAGAAAAAAACATTATATAAAATACCACGCACTTTGTTATTGGATGACTCATGCTGTTTATTTTCGGATTCGGAAACTTTGCGCAAGCATCACAAGGCATTTATTTCGTCAAGAAAAAAAAAAGGATAAGAGGGAAATATGTACGCAGCAGATGTTTACATTTAGTTACATGGTGAATTTAGATTATTCAAGGAATAAGGAGAATTAATAACCCTTCATCTTTCTGCGTACTACCCCTTAGTGAAGTACAATCATCGGAAAGTGCTACTCTCTGGATTATGAAGCGAACTGTATATCATATATCTATAATGTCATCTGCTCTACTTTTTTTTTATAAACTCTGTAAATTTTTTTATCACTATCTCTATTTACTCGCAATTGGTAAGAAATATTTTTGAAGGGTACTATAATACGTGTAATTATTATAGTACCTTGAGAACAGCAACAAAAAAATGTTATCTACAAATCTAAAATTAGACGATAGAAATTATATTTTCACATTTTTCTTGTAACCGAAATGCTAATCTTTAAAAAAAAAAGAAGTGTATCTATATACATTTTATTGAAAAAAACAAACATTGCTTCTGTTTAAGTAAAAAGCTTAAGCTTATCAAAATAAAAATAATATAATGATGTAAAATTTTATATCTTATCAATCCAATACTGTTTTTAATGATTCCATGTACCAACTTTCATAGACAGTGTTGATTTTTGACACATTTCAAATCTAGTTTTTTCCATCTTCAAAAATGCTAATCAATTTTTCAATTGAAGAAAAAATTTCTAAACTGTATGTAAATAAAGAAATTTTGTTCTACAATTTGTATGGTTAGATGCTAGACGTTGAACAAAACTCATTATTAGATCCAGAAAATATTTTTTTCGGTAATTCTATGCTTCATCAACACGAAAAGTTGCAACAAACAGAAGATGGCCAGTAATAGAATCTACATATACCAAAAGCAATTAAAAATGAAGCCATGTCATTAAACAAATAGTATTACCATATCATCACAGATCTACTACCTTATTATAAATAAGAAAACATTTCTTTTCTGATTTTCAAATCAGATCAATAATGTTTAAAAACGTTGGGACATTTTCCATTTCTTTTCATTAGAGAAAAAACTTATATTCATTGGAATATCCCAACGATACTATTTGCAATCATATTCTAAACATTATGTTCTATCTTCAACATATAAATAAAGGTTGCATAACTTTACCTTGTACAAGAAATTCCTAAGTCAAGAAATTGTATTGCAGATGGTTTCTTTGCAAATCTTTAAATTTATTTTAATTTTTACACACTTATTCTTACAGTTTTTATTCATTTTTTGATTAATATTAATTTAAAAATCAAACTATATAGTTGTAGATTTTATGCCTGCTTCTGACATGCTTTTTTTCTTCATACTCATTTTGTAACTTCATAAAAATTATTAATTATTTTTTTTCATATTTTCACTAAATCTTCACTTCATCCATAAGATAAAAGCATGGATCTTTCCTTTTCCCCCCTCTACGTTCTGTCAGCTTATGAGCTCTAGCCATATAAAACTATATTATTATTATAAAAGCAACAAAATTCTGAATGTTATAAATTTCGTTTGTTTCAATGACTGTAAAGTCTGAATTAAAGGATATAAATATACTTTACATATAAAAAGAACTTTAAAGGCTAGATAGATTTGAAGTTTTTACAAGATTTTGAAACACAGTTATTGATCTGTTGTTTATCTTATTTTAATAATTAAATGCTCAAAAAGAAATATCATTGGCTTGTTTTTTCTCGGTATTTTTCTTTTATAACAAACTATGAAATAATTTTTTTCGTCTTATCTAAAATTCTTATCCAATCTTAATTTTTTTACTTGAATAATTTAGATAAGAGTCAAAATCTAAAAGAACACACAATATTTAACATTATTTTCGATAATAACAAGGGTTTAAATAAGACATTGGCATGGTTTCTAAATTAGTTTTCTTAAGATAAAAATCTAAATCGTATTTACAAAAGCAAATGTGAATTCCCATGGCTATTTGACTAGAATAGCTGCAAAACTGTTGTAATAAATTATTTTCGTTATGTTTGAAATATTTGGCTAAATCACACATTAACAGTTCGTATTTCGGAATGATAAAACGAATTTGTGATTTAAAATACAAAATAAAATTATTGTGCATTAAAATAAAGCATACTTTGTATGATATTTGTAAAATATTCAGAAAAAAAATTATTGAATATATAAAGAAAATCATCTTATCATTTCATTCACTTTTACCCAATTATATTAAGATTTTTTCCCTGATAAAAGAAAAAAGAAATTGCTAATATTTAAACATAAAAATGAAAATAATTTTTTTCTTTAGATTATTGTTAAAATAATAATTTTCTACCCCTTTATTTTCTTGTGCTTTTCTCATCCAATTTGGTAATTTTGTTTACAGAAGAATAATTTTTTTGAAAAGGTTACTGTATATATATATATATATATATATATATATATATATAATTTGCTATTTATTATATATTTTGATGAAAAAGAAAAATAATTGCATTTCACCCGAGAAAATTAAAGTTTTTAATTAAACGACAAATTAATAAATTAAATAATTATGTTTCATTAAACGAAAAAACTTTTCAAGCGAGATTTCTTAAGCCATCATACTTACCTATTCTTAACAACTAAACTATGGATTGTAATATTTAATGAAATTAAATTCTACTATACTTTAAATTGTTGCGAACATTCTAACCTTATATCTAATATCTTGCGAATAAATAACCTTTCATCTAATGAAATCCATAATTTATTCTATCTAAAGGCTTATTTAATGTTTAAATCTCCTGTCTCGTTTGCGTTTTTAAGTATTCTTTGTTCTAGTTCCTATTCATTTTTCTACGCAAATATATATTCAGCTTTTGTTGTAATATGCCCCAAAGATACATTTGATCAAATCTTTACTCAAAAGAAATTGGTATATTATATTCTTCTGAAAAAGAAAAACTATCGCTGTTCATTAATATAATATGCCTCTTTGCGGTTTAAAAACTAACGAAAAGAATTCTTAAGACGAAATCATGAATTCGTAAGCAAGATTTCGGTTTTTTAAAACTCATTACTTTCATCTTAGTCTTAGTCCCCAAGCAATTTCATTTCAAATTAGAACCTTTGTAGTATTTTTATCATTGTAAGGAAATATGAACTACACGATCGTTTTTTTCCCGCGGATATTTTTTATCCACTGAAAGAACATTGCAAACGATTTGTAATCAACCTCTCATTAGTTATTTATTATCATTCGATTTCGTCGCATATAGCTAAAACGATTTTTTTTTTATTTCTCAGTCTGATTATTTGTATTATTTTATTCAGTAGAATGCAAAGTTTCCAATCGCAGTTAATTCATTTTACATCCTCTTTCTTTTAGAAACACTGAAGGCTTATATTTGAAACAATGGAAATAATATCTTTTGTTCTGCTTGTTTTTATGATTCCTTTAAATCTTTAATTAAAATGTTTTATTTAAAGCGTTTCTTTTTCTAGTCATTGTAATCTTTATTTTAAATTAAACAATAAACAATTCGAATTTTATTTCGAATTTTTTGAAATTCGTTTCATTAAGCTTCGTTTTGTCATGCTAAGAAATATCATGCTGAGTTCGAATGAAATTATTTTGAATGCAAAACATTTAGAAACTATCTGTATAAACATTTATGCATTTTAATCAAAAGCATAGCATTGAACTGTATTTATCAAGAAATAAAGAAAGCCGTTTCGCAACTTTTAGGTGATAAAGAATCCTTTTTACTAAATTATATTTTTTGCAGTTTGTATATTTATTTAAACTTTCAAAATTCGGCGTCGTGCGGTGTTGCGCTTCTATGATTAACACGTTAATTTAAAATGGACTAAAAACAAAATCTTGCTTTTAATTCATTGGAAAGAGTTGGAATTGTGGATTTGTACCATGCCCTAAATAGCATTATTTAAAAAAAAAAAGCTAATGAGTTGAAAAATCTTCCAAACAAGAATTACTATGTTATTCGTAAATTAGTTCAATGAATCTTTCTTACCCTCTATACGATTTGGATAGAACTGAGGAGCAATTTCCTTAAGAATTCCACCAAAAAATCTCACAAAGGATAGTGTTGAGAGCAGTGTTGGTATCTAATGTAGGCTAGTTCTTATCTGTAACGTTTGACACTGGTTCTGAATTTCGAAATACGCTGTCAATACCATTTGTAACATTAGAATCAGAACGCCAGGATCTCATATCTCAAAACACAACACATTAAACACAATAGCATCTATGTATTCAAAATAATAATGAAAAACAAAGAACTAGTACCCCCCCCCTTCAAACTATTGGTCCGATTTCGTCACTTTATATTTTGTCTAAAAATTCTTGATTCCTGGATATATCATCAATGATCAGTTATCCCCATCTCATTCAATTTTCAAAAGAAGTCTCTAGGACATAACTTCACTGTGCATTTCTTATGAAAACGGAACCATCGCAGAGTCCCTCAGGCCCAACAGTTGTATTTATTTCGCCAATTTTTGTTTTATTTTAAAACCTATGACATATAGTTATATTATCAGGGATCACCAATTAATTCCGCCAATTTGCGACATAGTTATTCAATTCAAGATGTTCTCTGTTAATTGTGGAAATATAATTTAAAATAATATTTTCATTTAGCTTGACATAATTAATCTAAACTGCTTGACACAACGAAATTAGTATTACTGATATCGAAGAGGGACAGCAGATCACCGAAGGTGGCTAATTAAGTAAAAAGGAAATTTTTTGCTATGACTTAATATCGATTGAAGTCAAATAAAAGGTAGCTTTCAAACTATGATTTTGATGTTTATCTGTCGATAAGATTTTCACAAAGGGTTTTGTTTTCATTCCTTTTGTGGTGGAGAATGTGTTGTGAACATCGAATTATTGGGAATTAATTCTAACTGTCTAACATTTAATTATTCATAAATATGCAAAATATGTATATCTATGAGTATATAGATACACATATTTTCATAAATGTTCAGATAGATGATAGATACCTATTTTCATAGATGTTCAAATAGATCATAGATACGTATTTTCATAGATATTCAGATTGATCATAGATACGTATTTTCATAGATATTTAGATTGATCATAGATACGTATTTTCGTAGATGTTCAGATCATAAATATGTATTTTCATTATTCAGATAGATCATAGATACGTATTTTCATAGATATTCAGATTGATCATAGATATGTATTTTCATTGATATTCAGATAGATCATAGATACGTATTTTCATAGATATTCAGATTGATCATAGATACGTATTTTCATAGATATTCAGATTGATCATAGATACGTATTTTCGTAGATGTTCAGATCATAGATATGTATTTTCATTATTCAGATAGATCATAGATACGTATTTTCATAGATATTCAGATTGATCATAGATATGTATTTTCATTGATATTCAGATAGATCATAGATACGTATTTTCATAGATATGCAGATTGATCATAGATACGTATTTTCATAGATTTCATATAGATTTTGATATTCAGTAATTTGTATACATGTATACATTACTGAATACAAAAATGACCAACTGTCTATAAACAGCTATGGGTTCTCAATTGAATTGAGGAGATAAAAATTTTTATTAATACCATCTAATTAAATAATCGAGGAAACAATATAGTTAAAGGATTAAACGTGTGCGGTCTTCGTAATTATATTCTCTATTTATCAAAATCCATATAACGTGATAACTTTTACAACAAACATCGACTATTCTTCATTAAATATATTTATTTATCTATTGAATATCAACATGAGAGCAAAATAACTACATCGTTAATGAATTTGATATTTTTTTCGCCACAGGGGAAATCTTCCATACATATATTTCTCCCTTCTTTAAATTTATATACTGTTATAATTGCAAACAAACAATCAATAAAGAACACGCAACATTTTTTTTTATGGAGATCCTATATTAAACATTTAAATACGCTCAATTTACAAATTAAACGGAAATAAAATGGAGTGATAATATGTAGTTAACTCTGTTGTCGCTTGTGCTTTGTTAACATTATAACGGATGAAATTCTATGTAAGAACCTATGGTTTCTTAATTTTTATCATCAAAATATTGAAGAGGTTCGATTTTTTCTATATAGATAAAATTAATTAGATGTTAATTTTTACTCTTTCGCTTCATTCAAATTTTAAAACAATCAGCTGTTATGGGAATTTTTGATTTTTTTTTTAAATGTGACTCTCAAATTTGCTAATTTTTTACATTAATTAGGACTTATCCATCAACATATGGTAAATATTTTGAAAAGGATTCTTAAGAAAAAGCACTTTTCAACAATAAAGCAAGAAAACTATTTTTAAAAGAATCTTGACTAAGAAATTTTAACGGTCACATAATCACTATATGACAGCAGTCTAGTACTTCATCTATCCTCGGACGATTGCAGTGCAAAATTATTTGTCAATCTTTATAAAATTAATGGAGGAATAATACCGTATCAGCAGAGCCAGATTGCTAAATGAGCAATGTAGGCAACTGCTCTTGAGGATCTGGAACTTTGTGTCACGAAGATATTCGAGATGTTTTGCCGTATTTTCAGAGTAATTTAATTTTTTACTTTCACTGAATCTACAAAGGTGGTCTACTTAAGCTTATTTTAATTAAAATCACACATCGATTAAATTTTGTTACATAATTTGGAATCTTATGTAAATTTTATATTACATTGCTTTGCAATTCTAACAGAAATATGTATATATTTTTTTAAAAAAATTATAAAGCAATTAAATAAAAAAAATTATATTATATTAATATAATTAAATAAATTTTAGATTGCATTAAAAAGTTTTATTATTCACTATTTTATAAAAAATTATTCTTAAATTTTAATTGAATCGCTTTTAATTTTTTATACACGATAAATATATACAAAACTTAATTTCTTGTAAGCAGTCTACAATTTAGTGTGATTTTATATTTCGGTTTGTGAAATCAAAATATGCTACTTTAAATTACTTATAAATATAAAATACATAATATGGATAAAAATACATGTAACTTTATGAGAGGGGGAGAATTGCCTAAGAGCCTCTAGAGTGCTGAATTAGATTAAATTTGGAACTAAAAATATTTATTTTCTTTATATTAGTATTTAATAACAGATTCTTTAATTCTTTAGGTCAGTAATTAATATATTTTAAATTAGTAATCAATAACGGAATGATATTTTAAAACTTTTAAGAGGTTGAAAGCAAAAATTGTATGATGCCAGAGTGTGTTTTACTTTTTCTTATTTTACACATAGAACAGGTAAACGAAGATGGGCACTTGGGTATTTTTGCTAATTTAAAATATAAAATATTTTCAATTGATGTGAAATATAGTCTTTAGAGATACTTGAGACTAGTAGAGAGAATAATATTGTTCTAGTCGCAATGAAATTTCGCTTTGTAGAAAAAAAACATTTTACAGTTAATTGTTTCAGTTCAATGTTTGTATTTATTACAATGAAATGCAATACTATTTTTATCAAAATCGTCCGTTTCATAAATACAGCGGTTGATATTTTATTTTATGCAGAACATTATTTTTCTCTTTCAAAATTTATAATTTAGTTATATCAAAATAATTGCTTACAATCACATGTTGTTTAATGGTTAATGCCAGATACAATTTTTTTATTTGATTATAAAATTTATTTTATTTTATTTGTTAATATAAACTGCTTTCTCAAAAATATATTATCAGACCGAAGAAAAATTTCTAAATTGGGTATTTACAACACCAACATATTTCTTCATTCAATATATTCACAATTACCACCATGAATCTCGAGTTTCTAATAACTTATTTCCACATAAAATACCCATCTAAACATCTAAAACTCCCTGGAAATCGAAAAGCTTCCCCGCCAGAAGGATTGATGGAAACGCGCATGCACTCTGCCTCGAACCTCCCATACCGCTCCTTCCCTCACCTCTCTGGAAATCCACCCAAAGTCACTGTCCACCCTTTACTACCCTCAAGGGGTTTCATCAGACGATTCTCATAATATTCTCTGAAAGGAAGAACTTCTCTCAAAGATGTAAGTAGTCCACCCCCTCTCTTTGTATTGTACTCGCATGAATATCTCTTTCGCTAAATGAGTCTCTTGGAACGAGAAAACGTGGAACCGGCGTAATTTGGATCGATTCTAAAACTGTGTGAACCTAACAGGCTGGCCGAAGTGCATAATCTCTTAGGGCATGAATTTTCCTGACTTTTAAACGGTAACAGATGGCTGGCGATATCTTTGATTTAAAACGGAGTTCCTACTGGAAATATGCCATAAATTGCTAACTATTTGGAGGGAAAAAAATCGATTAATTTTTGTGAATTTGTTTTAGTATGATTTGTGTTTAGTTGATATTTTCATACAGTTTGTTTTGTTTGAGAATTTGTAGTTTTTAATATCTAACAGACATGCGCATTATTTTGAATAAAAATTATTATTGATAGTTTTTTTGCATGTGTTAAATTTAAATTGAATGTAAAAATGAAATGCTGATTTTATTTACTAATATTATGGATTGTTCAAACTTCTATTTTTATTTAAGTTTTGTTTATATCTTTCTATAATTTTTTTTACGTGGCTGATTTCACACATGTTTAGCTTAGTGAAAGAAATGTTCTACTGTATCATAGTTCTTTAAATCCCTATTTTTACTCCTTGTAAAATTCATTATGTTCAAAATTATTTATATTTTAACGTAGAATACATAAAAGTTCCTATTATACAATCAATGCAAATTCAATTCGCTAATATGATTCCATGTGCATATTTTTTTTTATTTACATCAGAATTGTAATTTCAATACTGAAAGACTAAAAGAGTCAATTCTACTCATTGTATTATGAAAACATAAAGAGCGGCAGATGAATTTCATCGACTTTCCTAAATAATAGCTATTCTCACCTGCGACCTTTAGGCCTCGACTTAGTCCCTTACATTGCCCTTCTAGAGACAATCTTGGTGATTCGGAATTTATTTTTCGACTACTTTAAGCTTATTATTGTTAGATTGTTTTTATTGTTATAAATCTTGTTAGATATAGAGAAATTATTTATGACAGAAAAACTTTTACGTTTTCTTTTTTAAAAAAAGATTCCTTTATAAACATGTTGAATCATAAATTTGAATTTTAAATCGATTAAAAAAATCATAAAAAAATAAAATGCTGTATATTGGTGAAATTGGAATGGAAGAAAATTTGAATTTTGTAAATAATTTACTAAGTAAATAAATAATTTTTTGTAAATAATTTAATTCATATATAAAATTAATATATTTATATTAATTTTATATATGATATTAAAATTAATATAAATAAATATTATTAAGAAGAAATTACAAATCTTATTTTGTAAAATTTAATTTTGTAAAGCATTTATTCAAGTACATTTATTATGATACTACATTTCATCCAAATATATATCATTAAAAAGCAATTTTTTTAAATTTTATACCACTTTTTTTTCTAATAAATTACTTTATATAAAAATTTGGAATAAATGAAAATTCATTAGAGGGGGAAATTATAATGAAATATATTGAAGGATTTTTAAAGTAAATTTATTAAATATGTAAAAGTAACAAATCAATTTAATTTATAAAATAAAATCATAATATTTTAAACAGTGAATAAAAGCAACCCTATCATTTATTTTTATTATAAGCTATTATAGCAAACACAATAATTTTAAATATAAATAACAGATATTAATTAAATACATTAGGCATAAAACAAATCTTTGAAAATGAATTTAAAGAAACTATTTAAAAATGTAAGCAAATTATTCAGAATAATAAATTAATTAATTAAATGTGAAGTTCATTTGGTTTAATGCTTAAAAATATTATAAGCATTTGATTAAAAAAACATAGTTTATTAACAAATTAAATACTCTTTGTTTATATGGAAGAGATAGAGTCAGGCGAGTTGAAGCTGTCACCTATCAAATATGCTTTCCTAGTTCTAGTTTCTAGTTCGCTTTTTGCAGAGCAAAAGTCAAGATGTTAAAACATGTTCTAATGTTAACTAAGATGGTACTAGAAAAGACATTTGCCATATGACTTGATGTCATGTGAATTGACTCTATTGTCACCAATAGGAAATATATAGTATTAATTGTACCTAAAAGCATATTGATAAGAATCTTTTATTTCTCTCAAGGATCTGCAGAGTTTGATAGCTCGAAAGTTTTTATTAGCTTGTAGATTTGGAATTTATTATGTAATTCTTCATCATAAATGTTCCAAATGTGTTCAGAAATATATTATATTTATTCCATCATTCTAAATATTTTTAATGTTTAGATAATATTTAACCACTGCTTTAATTTTTGTCTTCTCTTTTTCAATTAAAATTTAATACATGCCTTTTTTCAAAATAAAATGATGGAAATTTTTTTAAAAAAAGGCACTAAATGCATTTTTATTTAAAATTTAATTAAACAATGCAACAAGAATAGGTAAATTTTTATATAACTGAGTTCGATTCATTCAGGCTAGATTATATACAAATTCGTTTATCAAAAAGTTTCAATAAATCGTCTGGCAAAATGGTGAAGAAGCATATAAATAGGATTCTTTCATATGTTAGCTCTGACTAAGGAAAAGAGTTTATTTTTTTTAAATAAATTTAGCATGAATAGTAATCTTAGATGCAGTTTTTTTCTCTGATTCATATTATAAATTTTCTCACTTCTATGACCGTCTAATAAATAACTTATATATTTAAGTAATTTTTATATTTGCCTTTTTTTATGCTCTTATAATTTCCAAAAAATATGACCTTGATTATTTAAATAAATTTTGAATATTTAAAGCTTTAAGTAATTTTTGGAGTAGCATTGTTCTTGTGTTCTCATCTGTCCAAAGTATATAAAAAGAAGATATTTACAAATTCGGTAATCTAAAACCATAAAAAGTTCGAAATATGAAATTCAATTATATCCAAATTTCCTTTACATTCACACAGTAACTTAAACACATAATAAGGTAGAGGTTGGATAAAATGTAGCATTTCCGTTTTTTACAAAAATTATAGATCGATATGAATTTTTGGACCAAATTTACAAACGGAAAGAGATATTTTTCATCATAAAAAGATTATTTTAAAATGTTCATATTTATATAATGATATTTGTTACATACGCGTTAATATTCATGGTGAATGCTATTTTAAGAATTTTTAACTGCTATATATTTTTATCTATTTATCTATATCTCTTATTTATATATATATATCCATTCGCACCCAAAGAAATATGAACATTGTCACTTTTTTTCCTCACATGCCTGCGCGGTATCTGATCATGCCAACAAAATGCCAAAAAAAAAAAAAAAAAAAAAAAAAATGCCAACTATTTGTGCAAAATTACAGACTGGACAATAAAATAATTTTGCACTGCATGATAATATTATTTTTAATGTTTCTTTAAATTGTGAGCATCGGAGAAAAGAAGCACAAAATTCTAACTAAATTATCATTATTACTAATCTAAATTAAAAATATTTTTTTCTTTTATTTTAAAAACGATATGACATTTTTCCGACTTTAAATTTATCGCTAAAGACAATCAAAATTACGAAATTGGAAAATAGTTTTTTTCTGGGGAAAAACAATATCCTAATTTCTGAATTGATACATTAGGTCGTTGAGTAAATATACAAAACCCTTTTTCACCACACTTTGTTATATAGTACAAATACGTAGTAATACATTCATTGTAGCACATATAGTACATGAGAAAGCGAAGGACATAACTCATCAGAAGTCTTAAGAATATATTTCAAAATAAATATTTAAAAAATATGAAACTCTCATTAATTTACTTAGTTTGAAGTGAATTTAGTTTAAAGTAATAAATCCTTTCACAAACACATAAAAAAAATGGTGAAATTAAAAAAATTTTAAAAAATGTATTACTGTCTGTTAATAATGTTTTTTACATGTTCTAATTATTAATTAAACCAATATTTTTATTATATCGGGGCTATACATTCTAATATCACTTACTGCATATCGACTTGCTATATATATCGATATATATGTTATAAAGAATGTTTAGTATTTCTATATAAAAAAACTCTTAATATTTTATAACTGATACAAGATTACAATAAAATATAAATAAAACTAACTGAATTAGGTAAGCTTTCAGTAAACTAAAAGTTTTTCTAACTTCTAAAAATTTCCTCAAATTACCACATAATTTATGCTGTTATATTAACAATAACTTAAGACAATGTTCCTCTTACAGGGAAGCCAATAGATAGTGTGAAATGAATTTAAAATATTAATAATAATATTAGTTATTAGCATTATCTTTTAATATATTCTATGCAAATGTTAATTGTTCAGAACAAATATTACTAAACAATTATTTCTGTTAGTGAAATTAATAATTGTTGAAAAGGACAGATTAGTGGGCAAAGAACT
This sequence comes from Argiope bruennichi, assembly GCF_947563725.1. Taxonomy (NCBI): domain Eukaryota; kingdom Metazoa; phylum Arthropoda; class Arachnida; order Araneae; family Araneidae; genus Argiope; species Argiope bruennichi. The sequence continues at coordinate 45,780,467 of NC_079158.1, forward strand.
ATAGAATTCAGTGGGTATGAATATGTACTTTGGAACAACTTTAAAAAAAATTAATTAATATAAATTAAGCGAACTTTTAGCCTTTTTTCTGCTAAAATTTCAGGTAAGATTGTAGTATAAAAATAATTTTTACATTTTTTAAAAAATTAAAATAATTTTTCTCATAAAGTCTTTTTAGTTTTCTTTCAATTTATTTCTGAAAACTTCCAATTATTTAAAAATAATTTTTGCATTATTTTCAACAATTTTTTTCATTGTTATTTAGAATACAAACAATTAAAAATAATTTGAACAGCTACATTTCTATGATATTGCGATATCATAGAATTTCATTTTATTTGGAAAGTCCCATAAAATAAACAAAATAGGTGTAAGACTTTTAAAATAACACGCCTTCAATCTCTTTCATTATTTCGTCTTAGAAATACTTTGTTGAGAGAATTATGAACACTAAATTATATGCAAGAGAAATTAATATGCAAGAAGATTAATAAAATTGAATAAAATTGTTATTTTCATTGACGGCGTTCTATAATGTTACAATGGCCCTTAAAAAAGGCCTGCAATTTTCAGTTAATTGAAAAATTAACAATAATGTAACGATCTAATTAACGGATAATATTTATAACTAAATCACTATCTTTTTTTAAATATAATTTTATAGAAAGAGTATAAAATAGCTTCATTTAATAAAAAAAAATTCCGCAGTTTAATAATAAATAAAGAAATTAACATAAAATAATTTCTTATGCTACATATTTAAGCACTGAAAGTAAACACAAAATTCTGATTAAAATTAACTCGAAATTAAATTTCCAATCTAATTAACGATAATTTCTGTTTTATTTCATCAATAATCACTTTTTTTTAAATAAAAAAACCTCTTTCACATGTGAAAATTTTGAAGAAAGGATTACTTCCACTTTACAGTACATTATCTTTTTTTATAAAAAATTTGCCAAATCCATTCAAATTTTTGTAAAGAATGCTGAAATTTATGAACAGAAAACAATTTAGAAGCTTTTATTATTTAATTTTTAATGAAAACTAATTAATTAGAAGATATTAATTTTAATTAAAATTTTTATATTGAAATAAATTTCTTCTGCAAACTTAAATTAAAGAATGAGAAAATAATTTTATTATTCCTTTATAAAATTTTCCAAAATTCATTAAAAACAAAGACAAAAATTATAGTGATAAATTATGAATCGCTGTTCGATAAGCTTTAGACTAATATTAGCTTTAAGCCAAAATTTATAAACTTTTTAAGATTAAATTAACTAGATTAAAATGAAATTATAATGCTTTAATTTTTCAAGATTAATTATCTTAATTCCTCCCATTGTATAAATGAAACAACTACAAATACAATTTATTTAAACACATGTATAAAGCATGTTATTTATTAAACAATTTTTACATAAAAATAAATTTCTTTACTGATATACAAACGATTTTTACATAAAAAATAAATTTCTTTCCTGATATGCAAACGATTTTTATATAAAAATAAATTTCTTTCCTTATTTGCAAAAACAAATCATTTTATTTGGCAATTCGTAAAAGTAAATTATTTTTGAAAAATGTTTTATTATCATTATTTTATTTCAAACATATTAGGTCTGGCACAGATGCTTACGGAGAAATGGAGCAGGGCAGTGCTCCAGTCCAACCACAACAAGAGGAGAATCCTCAAAAGAAAGTTGCCCAAAAGAGAATGCAAGAAACAAAAGCTCAAATAGAAGAAGTAAGATTTTAAAATTAGTTTCAAATAAACTGAAAAAAAAAAGAAAACCAAATAAGCTTTTTACTGAATTCATAAACAGAAAAGTTTAGAGAAAATTCGTTTTAGTAAACAACAATATCATTAATTATGATTAACTATGTCCCAAAATAGGAATAAATATACTATAAATTTATTTATTCACTATTCTACTCGGCATATATAAAAAGATATTTTTATACAAAAAGCCAATTATTTAAGTTATGAAACAGCTATTTATTTAAGCTATACGCAGACTAACATTATAAGAAAATAAGTAAAAACACATTCAACAGAATATTGTAGTTTATTTAAAATAATTTAATAGGTCGGTTAAAGAAATTGACGATTGAAATAAATGTAAATCTTTGAATATTTTTATTTAGAAATAAGAGAAGACAAACGGAAAGAAGGTTATCTAAAGTCAACAGAAACTGTATAAAATTAAAGTTATTTGTTCATTTTTCATTTGATGATGGTGGTTGTTGCCTGCTTATAGATACAGGTCTTTTACCTGTGTTTTTAGTAGATATTCATATCATAAAGACCCTGGACACTAAATATCTGTTAGAAAAGTGTAAAAACAGAAATGAATATTTACTATTTTCAATGCAAGAAGAAAATATTTATAAAGATGTTATATGGAAATATAAAGTTGCATGATTAAATTCTTTTTTACTCAATGCTTCAATTATATAATTACAAATAAAAGTTTTAGAATGAAAAAATTTTGTACACTGTAAATCTCATCTTTATATTAAAATAATTTTAAAGTTTCATTATAAAATTATTTTTCATTTAATTTTTAAACAGTCTCATTTTATTTAATAATATTTTTAAAAATCAAGATACCTGAAGATTAATCTGTTACGGTTATATACACGGTTATATTTTTTTTTAAAAAAAGAAGAAATTAAAGCTGAACAAAAAAGTTTTGAAATGTTTATGTAAATATATTGGCGTGTTTATTTTTAACACATTTTAAAACATGTTAAAAAAATAATACTAACGACATTTGAAAGAAAAAACATTAGAATTGTAAAATCATATTAATTTTTCCAAATAATTTTTAATAATGATAATTTTTCATTTAAAAATTTCTTTTTTTATAGGTTACTGGCATCTTACAGAAAAATTTTGAATACATTTTACAAAGAGATGAAAAATTATCAAACCTAGACGAAAGAGCAGGTAAAAATTGCTTATTGTAAGAACTGAAAAAAATATATTTATTTACAAATGGTTATCTAAAATTTAGAAATTTACATAGCGAATAAAAAAAAAATAAATAAATAAAAATGCAATTTAAAAAAAGCCTTTTTAGTAAAAAAAAAAAATACTGAAAAATTTTCTGTTCTTTTTTAAAGATCTTTTGCACAATGTACTTTTAACATATTTTTTTCGTATCTTTTGCATTTGGAATTTTTTAAACATTCGATAGTAACCATTATTTGAAAAGAGTCTGGAATTAGGATTTCAGTTTATTATATTATTCATTTTTTTTTTCTTTTTCGTCTGCTTGATTCAAGAACAGAATTTTTTTTTAATATAATGTCTAAAACATAAATATTTAAAAAAGCTATTTATTAGATAGAATTAAATGTTCATAATTGATGATGGATTTTTTTCCCCTGTTTAAACTGGAAATGACTGTTATAAAATTCATCAAACAACTAATCAAAAATTAAAATATTTATTTTCCGTGTCTGAAATCTTTCTGCTGTTCGCAGTTGTGAAAGATATTACTTCCATTTTCATCATTAAATTTTAGTTTAAAAATATAAAATACGAATTTACTATACTATAAAATACGAACAATATCTAAATAGAATTTTAATACTAATACTTTTCAAAAGAATAACTTAGGCGTAAATTTAAAAAGAAGCTTGATTGGAAAATGCTTTTACAAAATGTTAAATGTTCTTCAACGTTTATTCAAAGTTAAAAGAAAAATTAATTATAAGTTATTTTTGCATTGCTTTTAAAATAAAAGAAATGAAAGAAGAAATTCCTTTTTTTCATTCTACCTTGTTTTTTTCGGATTAATGCATTCAAAACTTTCATGATTTCTAATTTATGTGCATGAGTATATTTCTTAAATTTTTATAATCATATATAGATGACTTTTTTTTACTGGATTTTATTCATTGTAATTATTTTTTTTTAAAAATGTGATGGGCAATTAGGCGAAAAATTATGTTTCTATAGAAGTTAGGCAGACCAAAAATCTTATTAATATACTTAATAAAATTTAGTATCGGTAGAAAAATATTCTATGTTTTTTTTTTTTTTTTCTCATTTAGGTTTCCTCGTAAAACATCATAAGCAAGTTTTGCTTATGAGGCTGATTAAAAAAGGCAACCAAATTTTAAACATATTACATGCAATGTAAACTGAATAAAATACTTACTTTTGTGAAAAATAACTTGAATTTTTTTCCTTCTTATAGATGCGCTGAAAGATGAAGCATCAGAATTTGGCAAACAAACAGGAAAATTGAGACGTAAATATTGGTGGAAAAACTGTAAAGTATGGCTTTAAAATATTTGTATTTTAATGTAATGAAGTTCTGAGTTTGCAGATATTATAGTTTAGAATATCGATTTAAATTTACAGTTATTAGATATTAGCAGCTTTTGACAACCAGTTTGATTTACAAGGAATATTGATTGTGTATCATTTCAATTAATCTCTTATGGCATCATTTAGTGTTTGTGATTCTCTCCACAAAGCAGAGATTAAAGATTTTTTATGACAGAGATTAAAGGGCGTATTATTTTAATATCCGTACACCTGCTCTGTTTATTGTATACATGAACCTTCCATGTGGAATCAAGTCCCATGATTTATATCTATCCGGTTAATCTATTTTAAATGCAGGGGTAATTGTTTTTTTGCGTAAATGTAGTTTCACTTTCTTGCTCTACATTTAAACAGAGGAAATAACAAACAAAATCTTTCTTCCATAGTTTTTAATAATGGAAGAACATTCCGCGATTAAATATTTGATGGAACAATGGAAATTATTTGAATTTTTTTTGCAAAAGTGAACACTGTTTATAGAAATTATATAAAGAAATATTTTTTTAAAAAAAAATGTCAAAATTCAGAAAAACAACTTTATGGCAATTAAATTGGAATAGTTAAAAAGACATTTTTAAAAAATTTTTAAAATCATTTTTAAAAGTGTGTGTGTGTGTGTGTGTGTGTGTGTGTGTGTGTGTGTGTGTGTGTGTGTGTGTGTGTGTGTGTGTGTGTGTGTGTTGACTGTCTACAGGTGAAACCATTTAACCTACAGCTACCAAATTTGATACATATATATCTTGAAAGGTGGAATGTGCATCTCGAAACACTTTTTTGGCATCTTAATTAGATTTTTAATTGATTTAAAACAAAGCAGAGTAAGTTGGCTTTTCCCGCAATAACTTCCGAAAATATTATTGCACAAAAAGGAATTTTACACCGTTTCAATATTTAAAAATTTGTTTTTTTAATGTACCAATTCAATTGTTGTACGAAATGTGACAATTTCTTTTTTCTTAAAATTTGCCAACTTTCCAAACTAGATTACATTATTGCCCTGAAGTTCAGACCGTTTCCATTGCTCTGAGTGTAAAATAAATTATCGTTGCTTTTCTTGATTACACAATAATTTATTCGATAATGAAGATTGTGGTCTGGGTGAAATGACTTGAAGACACATGTTGTCTTTTATGGGGTTTATTGGTAACATCAACAACAAAAGGCACATGATTACACCATAGTGTAGTAGGCCTAGGGAACTACACATAAAATTTCTCAGGAGAGAGAGAGCCGAGATGACACTCCCCCTAGTACGGGAGTCAAGTTCGCTTCTACTGGAAAAAAAAAATACTAAACAACAACAGGGAGACCACATTATACATGATAGGCAGCTAACTCCGCCCAGGAAGATCACGTGGTTAACACTTCGTTCTTAACACTTAGTACATGCCTTTTTTTCCATTAATATCTATGTAGTTTACAAAACAACAAAAAAGTGAAGTTACAATACCGCGAAATTTGTAAGATAGATGAACCACATATTTATGCATTGATATCATGGGCTCAGCCTCCATTAGAAAATTTCATGTCCACAATGAATGGAGAATGTGTAAGGCAGTTATTTAATGCCTGGCAATATTCATAAAATCTTGAATATGAAGTTATATCTAACGATTTATCCAAAATTAAAGTAACCAATCTCCCCAGATAGTCAATTGCCCGCTAAAGGTGATTAATAGTGATGAATTTACTATATGGTTCAGTATGTGTGAAGATACAAATTCAATTATTCTGTTCTGTATTAAATAGGATAAAACCAGAAATCATGAAGATTCTTATAATAGACCAAATTCAAATGCTTTCAAATAGTATAAAAATAAATATATATGTTGATTTCAAATTATAAATAAACATATTTCAGTTGAAAATATTGATAACATCACAATAAAATATCAAGAATCGAGATGTTTATTATTAGTGAATCAAAAATCGCCATTTTATTTAGAAAAACTATTGCGCGAAAACAAATCAATAAACGATAGGCTTGACGATATTACTACTAGTATTATTAATAATTATTAAAATTCACTCTTCCTTTAATGAATCCACTATGCCATTTTTATGACCCGAGACCATTTGGAATGACAGTTACCGATTTAAATATCGATTTTGTCTTCTCGCGATGGCTCAGAATTATATGATCTTTCCTCAATATCCTTTATATAGCTTCAAAGAATTATAATCTATACTTATAATAAAGCTCAATGTGTGTGTGTGTGTGTGTGTTGGCGCTCTACAGGCCAGACCATTCAACCTACAGCTACCAAATTTGGCACCTTGGTGGCCGGGAATGTGCACCTGGGGGTTATTTTTTCGAATTTTTAATTAAAATTTTATTTATTTAAAAATTAAGCTAAATTTTGGCGTTTTTCTGCTATAACTTCCGAAAATACTACCGCACAAAAAAGATTTTTACATGAAGTTAAAGATCAAAAATTTATCTTTTAAATGATACCAATGTTTTAACCTTAAAATTAAATTTCTATTTTTAATGAATTTTTAAATAAATATTTTAACTATATTTTTCAACAATTTATTTCGTACAAAATAAAAATAAAATTTAAGCTGAACGAGCACGTTTCGCATTCATGTTAAAAAATTAGCTTTTTTCAAAGTGTTACCATAACATTGATTAAAACTCCAATTAAAAATAAATTAAGTCTTTTTGGAAATGAAATCTGCAAAAATATAATTTTCGGCACGTGTCTGTAGGAAATGAAACAAATATGAAATATTATTTTTTCTAAAAAATAAATTCAAGAAAAATTACTTTATCATCTTTTACACTCTCTATATTAATAATCCAATAAATCAGTTTTATTTTAAGGCAAGTTTTGTTTAATATGAACAGGATATCCATTCAAATCAGGGCCACACAGCTAATTTGTAAACCTTTAGTAAGACACAGATCTGCTAAAATGGTCTAAATGGAAAAGGATTATATTTTATGTAACTTGATTCAATAAATGCTCTAATAAATAACGAATTTCCGATTTTACATAAAGCTTCTGCTGTGGAAATCACGATTCACAAAATGTTCTTGAAACACTAATATTTGAAATAAAAAGAGTTAATTTCCAATCAACTAAATCAATCGCTTAAACTGACTGATTTAAGAAAATTTGAATATCACTATTCAATAAAAAAAGGATAATTTTAGATTTTCCATTGGTCGTTTCAAAGAAAATACGCCAATCAGCGCGCAGGTTTCTCAAGATTAATTGGCCTAAGATTATGAAAATGTTGAGTTTTTCTAAATTTTTAACATTCAGAACTTCATAAATCAGTCTTAGTTGATCGTGGAAAATAGAAACATTCATTCATTTATTTAAAATTTGCTGTGTCCAGAATATTTCTCAGAATATGATACCTTACTGCATTAAATTTAGACTTCATAATTTTTGAAATATATTTATAGGCTGGAACAAAATATTATTATTGATTTCATTTCAATCCTTTTCAAAGCAAAACTAAAAACTGAATTTTATGCTGAATCTGAGAAATTTTTGTTGAATTATTTTTTGAGATATTACATAAATTATGAAAAATATTTTGTAGTTCACGTAAGACTTAAATACCGAGCAATTCTGCTTGCAATACTCATATTCGATAATAATAATAATAAATAAATAACAATAAAGATGATAAATAAAATAAAAAGCTTGGTTTTATTTAAAAATATCTTTATATTAATTGAAATTTCATCATTTCCACTTTAAATTAGAGTGGTTTTACCGGAAATGACAACAAATTAGCAAAATATATATAGTAAATTGAACAAAACGATCTAAACAACAGTATAAGTTTGGTATGACTATCAAAATTTGAAGATTAAAAATGTTTTCTTTGAGAATCTATTAAGAGACCAGTTACTTAAAATATTTAATTGAAAATTGTAGCGAGCGGTAATACTGGCTAACCGGCTGGTCGCCAAAGGCGGCTAGTAATATAATAAATCAAATCCAGTAGAAGATTTCACATTTTATCTAAACCAAACAGGTTTGGAAGTGTATAAAAAAATGACACAATTATTTAATTCGCACACTTTTATTTAATTTGTTTCACACTTGCGGAAACGGAATTTTGTAATTAATTTTTTATTGATGTATTAACGTTCTAAAATCTCACCTTTTTCGAGATTCTTATGAAAAAATATTTTTTAATATTTCTCCAATCGATTACAGGTGCCATCTGGTGTTGAATTGGGGAAAAATCGATTTAGATTTTCGTTATATTTATAATAATAAATGTGTTAAACATTAAAAAAACACAAAAATGAAAATGTTTAAAAAAGAGTTGAATAAATTTTATTATTGTCCTAAAAATAAATAAATTATTTTTCAAAAATAAAGACATTAAAAAGCAATCATACAAGTGTTCGGCGCTCGAAACAATATTACAAATAAATCAAGCAAAAACTAATATAAATAAAATCCTAAAATTTCTTTTAAAAATTAAATACATTATAAAGGTACAAAACTCGAATTATTCTCGAGTATTTATATCAGAGTTTCAAGATTTTTGAGGTTTATTAAGTATCCGAAATATTTGGATAAAAAAAGAATTTTTTTTTCTTTCTATTTTTTAGGACCCTAATAAATGCATATTTCAATTTTATATAGTATATATATTTATAAATTTTTACCCTTATTTTAGCATCATAAAATGTTTGTAAGATCTTGCAGTTTGGTATTTTAATCTGAATTTTAGAAAGATGCAGGATAAAATTTTGTTGTTTTGTTGTATTTTCAAGTTTTTTCAATGGTTTAATTATTTGCCATTTTCTCTTTTCCAGATGCTTGCTATTCTTATCGGCATATGTTTCGTTCTTATTGTAATAATTATTGGTAAGTAATCTACAATTAAAATTCAACTAAATTGTTATAATTAATTTGACTTGTGATTCATGTGACTTAAGGATCCAATTGATTCCCTTTTACTCTCTGTTGTGAACCAGCAAAGAGCATCTTAAAATACTTTGAGAAAAAAAATATTAATAACACATTTGTATCACTCTTTAAGCATGCACGGCATGGAAAAAATTTTTCTTTCTGCAATATTCTCTTTGAGCAATTTTATAAAATATCCAAAAAATGGAATATTTTATAAACTTACATGAGGAATTTTATATCATTTCTCGGCGATAGTTCTCCAGAATATTTGCTACAGTACTGGATTGATATTTGAAAGAGCTGAAGCAAGATTTGGATTCTTTAAACAAAAAAATGTTTAGTTTTTGAAATGTAAAACAAATATACTTATCTTTTTTTTTTATATCCCTTTTGATTTTTTCTTTTTTTAGAATGTGATATTTTCCTTTTTCAATTACTAATATCAAATATTAACTGGGAAGGTTTTAAACTCCCCCCTTCTTTTCACATTTTCATGTCCGGTGTGAAATTTAAAAAAAAAAATTTTTTAAAAACTTGTGAGAGGTAAATATAACACGGATTAAAATTTTCTTTACCAAAATATATTTATTAATTTCAATAAAAGAAACCAGATATTTTTGTTACATTATTTTTAGGGAGAAGAGTCTATACAAAATTTTAACTTTTTTTCTGAATAATGCGAAAATAAATTTGAATCTGAAAAAAAAAATTTCTAAATTTAATCTAAACAGAATCCAAAATCAGGTTATAAAAATAGTTTATATATTAATTTTTATTCCAGATTTATTTAGAACTATATTTTAAAAAATTCTAAAAACATTGAGGCGAAATGAAAAAAAAAAATAATAATAATGATAATAATAGCTTTCTTAAACTCTTAACAATTTTCAGCCTTTTGTAATTGTGCCCAGGTCATGTGTGCTAGATACTCCACCACAATCATATCTCAAAATTGAGCCAAGAATAGACTGAACTCTATTATCTTAAAAATTATACATAAATCTTAAAATATTGCTAATAAAGATTTAATTTTTATCTTATTTCATCATATATTTTATATGTGATATGACTGTAATCACGTTTATCATGTGACAGTAGCATAGTTTCGATTGATTCTATTAAACTTTTTTTTCAAACCGTTCCAAAATTAAATAGAAATCGTTCATAAAACATAGAATGTAGAATGAAATTTCAACATTCCATTCTCTTTTATAGTGAATATTTAAATGTGAAGTTTCATAGGCTATTTGTTGTTCAGTTTACAAAATCGTTTGGTGTTTATTTTATATAAACACCAAACTTATTTTATATTTTGTTGTGTTGACGTATTTTTTCTATGACATTTTTTTCCTTCTAGTGTGGGCAGTTTCTGTTGAATCGTAAACAAAGAAGACATCTTTGAAAGTAGTGTTTATACTCTCTATCTGTGTAAGAATCGAACGTTTGTGTATGTTAAAAGGGCACTTCTTATTATTGCACTTTTTTCTATTCTCTATAATATATTTACATATATATCCGTCAATTAAGGAACTGTGATAGATATGTACTTTATATTTTATTAATGTATTTAACTCTGTATTTTATGTCGCAGTGATTTTTCAGGGATTTGTATTTAAGTAAATTTATTTATGACATAAAAATTAGAAAAACTTTTAAATATATCCAAGTCACAATGAAAATAAATGATAATTATCGGTAATAAAAAAAATTATCAGAATTTTTCCTAAAAGAAAGAGAAAATATTTTTAGAGAAAACACAAGAAAATTCTAAAACTGTTTTGAATAATGTTAAATCCAGCGCCATATTTAAAATATATAATTTCTGGATTTAAGCAATACTTTTTTTGAAATCTTTTTTAATTACTGTAATTAAAATTTATAACCTAAACAAGATAATAGTGTAAACTTTTCTCTAATGTAAACATGCATCGAAAGTTCCAAGATAATAATTTTACGAAAATTTTTATTATCATTGAAAAAAAATTTATAATACGCATATACATATATAGATTTTCTGCAATGTCTATAAATAAAAAGCATTGGAAATTAATTTAAATAACTGAAAGAATAATATCTAATCGTTTGATAAGAAATATTTTTAATAAATTGATTTTTCATAACTATTAAAGTTGAATGATTTATTTTTAAACTGAACTTTATACTGTTAAAATTATTCTATAAAAAGTCATGGGAAATGGCAAAAAAACGAAGGAAAAGCAAAATAAAACTCGGAGATAAATAAATTTACATACATTATTCAAACCAACGAATCTTTTTATCCGTGGCATTGAATTAGAAAAACGAAAGAATATTTTATATGCGAGTGCCTTTTATTTCTTTTTCATTGCCTTAAATATAATGAAATAATACATCAGAGATATTTATTTAAGTGGCAGCTACAGAAATTTTTCTATTGTATTCAATATAATTTCCACAACTGTTTGAAAAAAAAAAATTGAAAAATTTGATATTATATCCGTCCGCATAATCTTTAACTATGTAAGGAAAACTGTTAATTCTGGTATTTTGTGAACAAAGAAAATGCATAGGAAATAAATTGCACTATTTAAAAAAGAGTTGCAATATGTTCAGCTGCTTGATTAAATGCCAGAAAGCAATGCTATGAGACTTATCTTTGCTTCTGCTAACACAGTTATCGAACCGAAATAACTTTGCAAATTATGTTTTCCAAGTAGAAAAATAATTTTAAAAGCAATAATCAAAATTTTTGTATTTCTCCAAAATAAAAGAGGATCAAATTAACCCTTGTAGGCATGATCATTTGTATCAGTTTTTAAAATGATTAAAATGAGTCTGCTTAGTTTCTTATGGTAATTAATAGCGATAATTAATCTTGAAAAGCATTTACATTATTAAAAAAATGCCTTTTTTAAGGCATGCATTAAACACCAGATAGCCAGCGTTCTACACGTACAATGAATCTAGGATAGTTAAATTTATAAATTAACCCTTTCTAGGGCCGTGGGTAGTATGCTTCCCATCAAATTTATCAATCTTTGTATGAAATTATGTAGGTTGGCATAAGTTCTGACCAATTTTTTTAGTAAGTCAGAAACTTAGATGCTTCAGTTCTTTATCTCAGATAAAATGATGTGTCTTGATTTGTTACTTAATTATTAATGAACCAAATTAATTAATTAATCAAATTAAATTTATCTAATAAGCTAAATGAATCTCTTTTCATATTCTAATTTCAAGTCTAAAAATATTTTAACATAATATGACTAGAAAAAAATGGCCCTTTAAAGGGTTAAATAAATTTATAAATTTATTTAACCCTTTAAAAGGCTTAATAAATTTATAAATTTATTTAATTTATGATAGACTCGTATGATTTATTTACATGTATTATATTATATTATTTATTCATTATTATTTATTTTATTTTATTTATTTTATTTTATTATTTATTTTATATTATTATTTATTTTATTTTATTATTTATTTTATTTTATTATTTATTTGTATAAACTATTTATTTATATTTATATAATAGACTCATGTAACATATATATGAATCTATCATATATGTTATAATTTGATATAAAAAATTTGGGTAATTTATAAAGCCTTAAATATTCTATTGATACTTTTTTTGGCTAAGAATTCTTTCCACTATGATTCACATATTACACATTATTCATATTTTCATTTTCATAGATAATTTTTAATTGAATATTTATTTAAAAAATTATTTAAGTATATATGATATTTTTATTCAGCGGAAGATATTTATCATTTTTAGTTTATATCACTCTAGGATTTACCTCTTTTTGAATAATGATTACTAAAATAAAAAATTTATTATTTTTTATTTCAAAATTTTATAAAGCTGATTAATAATTAACTGAAAGTACAATTTATCAATTAAAAAATCATCAAAGACATTTGAGTCAAACAGACTACGAAGTGCAGTTGAATTTGCCACGCTCTCATTTCGAGCCTTCAAGTAAAAAAAAAGAGGAATGAATTTCGCAACCAGTTTCAGAAAATATTTCTAAACTATATTCTAAAAGCATAAAAAAAATCATTATTGCATAATAAGTAGTCTTTTATGCAATGAATTGGATTCATTCCAATTTTAAGCTTTTAAACTACCGACACTCGGGTGAAACTAATGATAGAAAATCAACAAAATAGGAGTTGGTTTCCAGTTCCAGTATAGCTTCCATTTCATAATCCTCTTTGATGAAATATATGCTTTGCAACTGATAGCTTCTAATAAGTGGCTAATGCATACATATCTTTATTATTTTATCAAATAAACGCGAATTATTGAATTCATTGAGGTTAAAAGTGGCATATTTAAACATTACATCGAAATTATTGACAATTAAGAATTTATCTAAATATTGAAAGACTGTACCTATTATACAATGATGTAAAACAGTTATTTTTTTAACAAAATAAAACAATTGGTGATATTTAATACAGCCACATTTATTTTTACTATTTTCATTTGTCTCATCAACATCTAGCTATGAAATTTACGAAATATCGTTTTTTTTTTTTTATATAAAATACACAACGAATTTCTGGTATTATGTAAATATAATGTTCCTAAAGGAAAAGGTATTTAAGGAAAAAAAATTAATGTACAATAGAATATTTATCAATTATTTTTTCATCTCTTTGCTTTGAATAACAATCAGATTGAAAAAAAACCCCATTATTTTTATTTCAGAACTCTATAACGTTTTTTGTAAAATAATGAATCGTATAGTTTTACCCTACGTACATTTACTTTAAATATATTGAAATGTAAATAAACGTAAAATAAATTATCTCTTACTTCATGGAATGTCAATTCGCCACATTTTAAATATTTCACCTTGCGTTATATGCATAATTATTTTTAGATATCGTTTTCTATGCATAACATATCCTTGCATGGCCTAATCTTGATTATTTGTGACATTTATTTGAACTGTGATTTATTCGTTTAGCTGCTGTAATCTTAGCAATTACAAAAAATAAACCTAAAACTGAGAAGAAATTTTTGAACTATATTTAATATCTAGGATTAGAATTTTAAAATATTCTGCAGTTATATACACATAATTAGAAGAATATTCTATTTAAAAAAAATTGTTAGATAGTCCTTAGCAAGTAGAAATTTACTACTATCGAATTTGAAATTATTGGTGTTAAATATATGCTGCTTGTGTATTGTCTTCCATATATATTTAAATATGCATTGCAAGTTTTATATTTACAGTTTTGTATGTGCTTTGATCTGTTCTATAGTTTCATACTGATAAAATATCATATCTTATTCTATGCCATATCTTATTCATAAAAATATATTACTAGTGACTTGAATGTGAAAATTCTCTAATATTTAAAGTTTTTTTATAATTGTTGATTGATTTTTATCAATGTGAACTTCATTTAGATTGAATTGTGAGAGTTTTTTTTTTCACTTTTAAATACTAATGCTTATGTAATACATTAGAAATGTACGAACAAAATATCCACATAGTAACGTTTTCAAAAAAAAAAAAAAAGTTGTGAGATTGAAAAAGTGTGAAAAAAAAGTTACTTCTTTTATTTCTACTTACTTTTGTTTGTCTTAAAAAAATATTTGTTCTTAAAAAATATCTACAAAATTATTTTATTAGAACAATTTGGATAGATTTTGAATATCCGTTTCCTTTCTTCTGCAGAGGTTTTCTTTTTGGTAGAATCATTTTACTACTTGGTACAGTAGACTCCCGATTATCCGCGGAGCGAATTATCCGCGCCTGCCGCACTGTTTTTTTTTTTTTTTTTTTTTTTTTTTTTTTTTGCTTCCAAGCAAAGAGAAAATGCTTCCAAAGCAAGAAGCAAACACAAATGATTGATTTCTTCAAAAAGGTGCAGTTTTACATTTATGCTTTTTTAATTACATAATACATTACAGCATTAAAACACTACATATGTATTAATTTTTCTGTGTATCCTTGACGCCTCTCGTAAGTACAAAGCACTTTTCTGATTTCATTAACAAAATGCATTTTAGGTTAGTTTTGAGTGATATACTAAAATATTAAGCGTTAGTTAAACATTTCCTGCTGCTTATTTTACGTTTTATTGTACATAAAACGATTTTTCAAAGTTCGAATAACTGTTTTCTCTTTTGTTATACCCGTTTTTAGCTTTTTTCGGATTATCTGCGATTTTTGTTATTCGCGGAGGCCGCGCCACCCAATTTCGCGGATAATCGGGAGTGTACTGTATATTCATTTTTGCATATTTTTTGTATATCAAAAAATATTCAAATTCTATCTTTATTTCTGATATCAAATTAAAACTTGTTCTTAAATTTCTCTTTTTATTTCTCCTGCTCATTTTTTTTTTCATTTAATGTCCTTGAGATATAATTTCGTAATATTTTTTACTTGTTAAAGCCTATATCACATTCTGGTCACTGACAAAATTCTGTGTCTTCCATCATATATTTCTAAAAAAATTGAATTGAGCAATTTACATATATTTTTATAGAAAAAGGAATTATATTCAAAACTCAAGGAACAATTTTTTTTCAGAAAAAATAAATTATGTAAATCATGGCGATATTAACTACAAACTTACCCAACTGAAAAAATGTATCTTGGCACTCTGCCAAAAAAAAGGGTAGGAAATCGAAATTAATTCATATATGTCAGTGGTTCCCCAAACGATGGTACTTTTATTGTCCCAGAGCTTTTTAAATTTTCTCCATTCTCCTTTTCAAGTAGGAAACATTTCGCGTTCCAAGTTCTAGGAACATTTTGCTGAGAATGGCAAAATGGATAAGCAGTTTTTTTTTAATGAGACATTAGTTTATGATAAATAAATCTACTATTTGGCCACGATCTGCTGCTAAGCCTTTTAAGGCCGGAAGATTATTTGAATCAGTTGTTATTTATAATTAATATCATTTGCGCTTAATTATGCATCAAGAATATTATAAAATTAACTGCATGTTTTTAATTTTTTTTAAAATAATAGATATAATTTGAGAATGATTATAAAATTATTCTTAGCTGGGGAGCCACTGCAATAAATTCATAATGTACAAATTTGATGAATTTTCAATTTTCATCACACCTATTTTTATGATAACTTTTTAATTACTGGACCGCTTCTGGTTAGCTTCGCCGCATTTTCAAATCCTGCTCTTTTAACTAAAATCAATAGCTATTTTGATGCTTATTTTAGTTAATATTTACATTTAAAATATTGACTAAATAACATATAGAAGAAATTCTGTTTGCAGAATTACATAATATAAATTTGTAATTTTTTTTATTATTATCATTACATTTATCCATAGTCCTTAATAATTTATAAATATTGTAAACTTGCAGGTATGTAATCTAAAAAAAAAAAGGTGAATAAAGCAATCATTAAAGAAATAACTTTCATTTTAAGATTTATTATAACGCTCCAATTATCCGAATTCCAGCTATTCGGATCAACAATCATCCGGATCGTTTGAGAGAAAGAAAAACTTCCTGCGTAAAAATCGATAAAAGTAGCGAAACAACTGACTTTGAACAATATTTTCAGCAATAACATTTTAATACATTATGCAAGTAAACGAAAGAAAACATTATACCAGTAATCATTAAATTAATATATTATAATCAAATTTCGTTTTCTTAAGAGTTTTTTTCATGGGTTTCAAATTATCCGGATAATTGATAATCCGGATTGGGTCTGATCCTTATTAAACTGAATAATTAGAGCTCTACTATACTTGTATAGAATAAAATTAAAAATAAGTTCCAAACGTTTGAATTTTTGAAAATTTTTATAGATGTTTTGAATTGAGGTTAGTCTATTTAATGAAAAATATTATAGGATGAGAATTACTCGTATTACCTTCTCTTCAATGAAAAGTAATTCTTACTCTAGTTTTACAGTAAAAACAGTATTTTTCTCTGTCATACAAATATGAATGTGTATGCATTAAATATTTTTTGGAAATTTTCAGAATTTTTTCACTGTGATGTTCTCTAATTTTTCTCGTATTTCAATGCCTTTGATACAAATGAACTAAGTTTATCTTACAACGAATAGATTGAAATATAAACTGTGAAGTTTCAAAGAATATTATATAAGATATTTATGTGTCTTTACTTAAAGATTTATGATGTGATGTACTTATTATTGTTGTGTACAATAAAAGTTGTGTAATTAAATGCGTGTGTCTTTTTTTTTTTTTCACATTTCAGGAATTATTTCATATAACATTATTAATGATGCTAATAGAAAACCAAAAGGGTTAGTCTTTCCAAAACTGTCTCGCATACTCTTTAATTAAGGTGTTAACTCGGAAGACGCTTTGCATGACACTGAAATATAGTAGTTGCGAAATATTAATCTTTCACGTGAATTTGGAATTTTTTATATTGACGTGAATTTAGAATCTATGATATTGTTACGAATCCTTGATGCGGCTTCCCAGCATAGTGGGTTCCATGGGAGATCCCAGAGCTTGACGACAAACTTGGCGCCCATTTGGCGACTTGGCGACGAATTTGGAAACTTTGGCGCCAAAATAGATTATACCAGAAACATCGAGAATCTTCCCGATCTGTCCAGTAGGAACGGAGATACGCCTCGAACGTTCCTGATTGGTTGAGAGGCTTCTAGCTCCGCCCCCTGAGACCTATAAAAGGAGCTGCAGCTTCCGGGGAGTGACGGTGAATTGAGTGTGAACCAGTGGTGAATTGAGTAGTCGGAAGCGACAGAGAAGAGTAGTCGTGGACCAGTGGAGTCGTCGTAGTCGGAACCGACGGTAAAGAACTGGCCTTCCAGAAATAAGCGGAGCAGAGACGGAGTGAAGCTAGTGCTGACCTAAGCTGTGTGCTACTGTCTGCAGTAGAATCTGTTGTATGCTGCACGTCTCGGCTGAAGATAATCGCCTTCTGTGCTGTATATAGTTGTCGTCTTTGTGCTGTCCTGTGTGTCTTCGTGTAAATAAACATCGTTGTTTTATTTTCTACTGCCGCCTGGTGATTGAGCATTCTTCACACCATATAACTTCCACTATCCAAACGAACCCCGGAAATTCCGTAACAATATGATCCTTTTCACCTGTTGTGGCCATTAATCCATGGTATGAGGTTAATAGTAAACGAAAAGTGCTCTGTTTCAGGTGCAATTTCCTTTGTAAATTGAAACAAAACCGCACTTGTATTCACAAAATACCATACCAAATTTCATAAATTTAAGCCATTGCGATTTTGGAGTCATCGTGTTTTCATGTTTTTGAAAAGATGGACAGATAGTCCATCCCTTGTTGGAATTTACTGAAAGTAAATGTCTACACTGCAGATTTTAAATATGTGTACGGAATTTATATATCCAGCTTTCTTTGCGCTGTAATTATTGTGTTAACTTCTATTCGTACAACCGGATAGACAAACTTCCTCAGAACGGATTTTGCTCAAAACTTGAAAGAAGTCTAAAAATGCGGTGTGAAGACTATATAACAAATTTCATCTTTCTAGGTTGAAAAGTTTTTGAGTTGTTTTTGTCGCAAACAGACAGACATTTGCCAAAAATGTGTTTTTCAGATTTAGGGAGATCTGAAACGTTGCTTCGTCAAAACCTCAATTTCGTATTTTCTGAGGATTACGCTACTTTCTCTATATTTCGCATACGAGAAAGTAAAAACGTCACAGATTGAAAAGATATTATCTATACAATCTCGAAGTGAACAGACAATTTTTTAAAGACCATATTCTTGAATTTCTTTAAAAGATTAACTTCTTTTCTTATTTCTGAAAAAATTCTAGAATTGAGACTTATATTCTCATTTTCACATAATTATTATTAATTCATTTCATTATATTATGTTTTTGGACAATATTAATTCGCTTCTTAACATCAGTCATTAAAAATTTCAAATTGGAATAATGCAATTAAGAAGAGAAAATAAAAGATTGTATTGGTTATCATAAAATACTTCATGTTGTTTCTACTTTCCCGAGTGTGTAAAATTACATTTATTAGATCACTAACCTTTACAAGTTATGCAGTACATTTTGGTAATTTCAAATTTTGATTTACTTGATGATCAATCAATGAAAAGTATCCATTCAAAGATAATGCTCGATACTCTAACTAGTTATTCTAACATTATTATGTATAATTTCCATACAATTTGTTTTTATAAATAAAGAAAAATTATTTTAAACAAAATTTGTTAAATGGTCTTTTATAAAATTTATCATGGGCTTCTTAATCAGTCACTATATAATCTGAGTAAACCATACTTTTTTATTGTCATACTTCATATTGCCACAGTTTTTTTTATCATGTCTCTAGATGATATGTTATTTTATGGAGAACCTTTAATCGATGTTCATTTTTTTTATTATGTATATATGTAAATTATAATAATCATTAAAAAAAATCGTCCTCAAAGTTTTCATGGATTTTGCTTTAATACAAAATTTTCTCTGTCAGTCTGTACGCAAAAACATTTAACAGATAAATTAAAAATATCGTATAAAATGGAACAAGCTAGACAGTTAAAATTTTGTACATGGTCCTTGCTCCAGAAATGCAAATATCAATCAAAGTTCTATGAACGAGATTTATCAGAAATAAATTTGTCTCTCCTTCTGTTTCGTATACACATAACTAGATAATTCAAAATCGCAAGAAACTAAATGTTCACATACGATTTTACTTCAGGAATTGTGGATGTGATTTAAATTTTGGTCGGAATTCGTCATTGGATCGAATATCCGTTAGCTAAAATGAGAAACCAATTTGTTTTAGATTTTACATTCAATTTTATGACTATGTAATTAGAGAATATAATTTTTTTTCTTCTGCCAATTATTCTATAGACAAAAATATGTAATTCCGAATGCTCTTAAAATTTTTAATAGACTTGTTTAAAAGTGTCTCAATAATTCAAAAAAGTGATTCAAAAGTGAGTTCTTAAGTGATTCAAAAATGTGTCACTAGAAACTCATAAATAATACATTGAGAAAAAGCATTGCATATAACTGAAAAAAAAAAAAACAAAAAAAAAACACGTTTTTGTTTTTTAGAACATCAGCTTGCAATAGCTGAGATGAGGAAAACCAGCACCTAAAAAAACGTACTTAAAAAGAAAGGTAGGAAGTACAAATTCAAGATCTGATTATTTTTTAATAAATTTAATTCTTTTTTGACTCTGAATATACATATAGAAATAAGTACACGAGGAATCCAACGCCAACAATATCTTAGGTATTAATTTTTCTGTATAATTATATTTTGTAGAAGCATTGTTCACTTTCAAGAAAATTAAATAATCAAGAAAACTTTCTATGCATTTTTAGATTTAGTTATTTCATTCCATTAAATATTATAGGATATTCCGTTGTAATATTAATGTATATTATAATATTAATTAAAATATTTGGCATTTATAAATATTCATTACTGTATCACTGGTCAATTAATTCATTTTTGTTGTAATTGAAGTATTTTATTAATAAAAAAAATACAGAAGATTTAAAATTTTGTTAAATATGAATTGTAGTCAAAGTAAAAAAAATATATATATAATCCTCATTAAAATCCGATTAAATATTTTTATGACCATGTTTCAACGAATTTAGGTGATTTATTACAGCAATGTATGTTTTGATTTATATATTACTAAAATTTAGAATGAAATATAATAATATTTTTTTTAGAATTTGATCTCACTGAAATTAAACCTCGAAAGTAATCTCTAATTTCAAATATTTCCTTTGGCCTTTGACAATTTCCTGATGACCAATAAAGGAACCTCAAAACAATTTTCTAACATTTTTTTTTTTTTTTTTTTTACAAATATTTCTGACCCGTAATTTTTTTTAACCTTGAGAAAATAATAAGGATCAATATATGAATTTAAAAAATTAAGTGACGAAGAAATTTGTTGAATGAATGAATACTTAAGTGCATTTTATTAAATGTAAAAATTATTTTGTGTTTTATTTTGTTGTTAAATTAGAGAAAATGCCCTCTATCCGGTATATATTATTCCCCCGCTCAAAACATTACTTCCACTGTCTCTCTACATGATTCTTTTACAATCATAATGGGTCATTAAAGTATGTTATTTATGTAAACATATTTTAATGCTCCGGTAGTACTAGAAGATAACTCTATGATTGGTTGATTTGGTGGTGCAGTCAAATTTTTTTTTCCTAATGTTTTTCCTATGTGTCATTAGAATTACATGGCGACCGGTATCTTTAAAAAGTGGATAACATTTTCGGCTGATAAGAATTTCTAAGAACTTCAGTCATGTGGAATCATTGTCTTTCGAAATGTTACTGTTAGGTTTTCTTCCAACAAATATTTTAAATTATTATTAACTAGGTCATATTAAGTAAGAAATATTAACAGATATTTCAATCAATAGTGTTAAATCTCTTCATTATGTTGAAATGTTTGAGCAAAAAATAAAAGTTTTACAAATTTGATAAGTTCAATTCTTTTATCATTTAGCAAAAAATGCAGCTGCAATTTCCACTTGACATTTTTTTTTTTTTTTTTTTTTTCATTTATTGAATGGACTTCGTGAAATCATGTCTAAAGTCCCTTTTTTTTTTTTTCATTTAATTTACAACTATTACTTTTTATATTTTTGGAAAGCAAGATTTTATTTTTATTTCAAATATCTTTTGACGAGAAGATATATCATGAATAAAAAAATATTTTTTCAAATAAAATTAAAAGCTGTATTAAAATTTATTTTATTCTGATATGGTGGTGCAAAATTATCGTTAAAAAGGCGGGGCAGTAAAAATTTTATGGCGATTCTTGTTGGCATTTCTTGATTATAAGTTTTATTTTTGAATTCGAATTATTTTGAATTTTTTGAATTATTGAATAATTTTAACGGTTGAAATGAAAACAAGCATTTTGGAAAGGATCCATGAGAAATACAAAACAGATTTCCGCTTCAAAATAACTGTAACTGCGCAGTTTCACTGCGACTTTTGTAAACAGAAGCAAATGTGTTTGTTATTTTCTTTTCTGTGACAGATTTGAAGCTTCTTAATTTAAAACATTTCAAAGTATTTGTAAGTTCGCAATCCATTTGTCAGAAAAATGAGTGATTTACTAGGTTCAATTCTAAGTTCTATGGAAAAACCGCCTTCTGGAAATAGCGAAAGAAATAAATTATTGCAAAGTAAGTGGAATTTATATTAACTTAAAAAAAAAATTTGTGGAACTTATTAATGTATTAATTTTTTACTATTAATCAGTATATTTGAGTATTATAACAAAATTTATTTCCATTTAATGAATTTTATTCTAATATTTTTCTGTATAAAATGATTTAATTCCTAGATTTTATATAAAAATTTCAGATTTTAATACTCGGGTTCCAGAAAAAGTTTAGTTTCGTTCATAAATATTTGAAATGTTTCGTCAAAAATTATAGTATCGTACATCACTAACTAGTAAAACTGTGAAAACACTTGAACGATTCAGATTCTAGATCAAGGTCATCTCTTTAATGGTGTGGATGTAATTTAATATGTGTGCCTTGGCGAATTTTTAACGTCTTTCTTAAATTAATTCTGTTGCGAGCCATAGTTTTTAAAGTTTCTTAGTGTACGAATGAGATTATAAATTAATAGAATTTATATTTAAGTATATTTAGTGGCTTGTATTTAATTAATATATTACAAATATCTAAGGAAATTTTCTTGCAATTTCTACAAATGTAAATAGCAACAATTGGTGCTTGCTATTTTATAAAAAAAAGTGTAAATTCTTTATGTGCATAACATTTTCATTCTCATTTTTACTTGTTATCTTTGTGCAGTTTATATTGATATCCCAGATATATTCCTTCTTAGAACAAAAGAAAATACTAGAGAAACAACAAGCTGCACAAAGGGCTAAATTGACTAGCTTTCGAGAAAAGGCAAGTTACTTGGGACTTTATATTCTACTTAGTTTATATTTATTTCATCTTCTTTATCATTAATCTGACATAATTAATAACCTACAAACAACTGAACTTGGAACTATTTATTTTTATTAATGAATGAAAAGTTCTGAAGTGAAAAATAATAATTTTTCTTCATAATATATTTTAAGTGAAAGTGTTTATTTGGAGATAAGTTTCATATAAAAAAATTAATAGGTATGGTTATTATTTTGAGAAGTGAAGAGCTGCTTAAATTACTTAGCCTTTCTTTTATATCTGTGTTTCTATTTAAGACTAAATTTTAGTATTTGTAACTCTTTGTATTTAAATTTGTTCATTTAAAAAGTTAATTGTATGATAAAAATATATATTAGAATAATTTCTTGGGATAGGGGGATTATTTGTTATGATTTTAAAAACACAGTAATATTTACAAAAAGTATATTTGAAAATTTTATGCCTTTTATCTTGTTTTTTTTCTTTGTTTCTATAACTAAAATTTTGTGTCATGCACTTGATTTAATTTTGATTAAAATAAAAAGCTGTTGAATGATATGAATATTAATCTGCTTAGTGATGAAATATTTTTAATATCTAAAATGCAACTTACTACATTTTAATAAAATTTATTAACCATGAATTTTTTAATATCAAGTTTTCTAGCTCCTTTTAGAAAATAGTTTGAATATAATTATTTTCTATCATTTAATTATATTAATTTGTTATAATAATTTAATTTCAATATTAAACTTTTAAATAAATTTATTTTAGTTAAATTAACTTCCAAGTTTTGATGTTACAAGAAAACTACATTAGAGCAGACCTTAAGATACTTTTACATTAATTGTATGCTAATAGTCTCATTCATAACTAATTTTTGACAGTGGCATATAGTTTGTAAGCTATACAGATTTTAAAATTTTGATAAGGCAGACTGTACTTGAGCCTGGGACCTTCTGTCAAGATTTCCAGTTTAGTTCAATATAATGCTGTTTGATTCTCTATTGCAAATTTAAGGGGCATTTAGATTGAATGTATAAGAAATTGTTGGTCTGAAGCATATGAATTTCCAAACAAAGAGTACACTAATATATGGTTTTCATAATTTTTTAAGATTTGTAACATTTATTATTTTAAAACTAAAATTTATTGAATGTAAATATTAAAAATAAATAAAGGTAAGCTGTTCATTTTTTTTTTCCTTCTAAAAGAGAGTCTTTGTAATTAAGAGTAGTTTTATGATTCAAGCAAAAATGATTTTTTTTTCAATTGTTTAATCCTAAATAATAATGCTGCTACAAAATCAAAATGTTCTTTAATTTCATATAGTTGTGCAGTTGGGCACAGAAGTTGTGTTTCTCATGAACTTAATGGTATAAAGTTGATGAGAAATTACATTTTGCAGCTTCTGGGCAAATTCGTCAGCTGAAAACTTAATGCTTATGATTGCTGTGTGACTTAATAAAAAATAATAATAAATTTTATAATTTATTATTCCATGTTAAAATGTATTTTTCTTGTTTTTAGATTGAAAAAACTATTAATGATTTTATACAAGATCCACTTAAACAAAATTACAAATTCTCACCTACGGATAAAGTTTATCGAAATATTATGTAAGTTTTAATATTTTACTATTTACCAATTAATTTTAAATTTTTCTTAAAACTGTTATTTTACTGTTTAACAATAATTAATTTTTGTAGTTGTAAATTTTCATTCAATTTGTCTTAAAAATAGATTTATGAATTTTTATGCAATATTCATATTTTATGTAATAAAAATTACTTGTATTTTTAAATGCTGTTTTAAAATTTGCATTTACATGCTGTTTATTTAGTTCTTCTATTTGCATCTTACTATGATACTTTTTTTGATTTTTGACCTTTTTTTTTTAATTATTACTAATATTTTGTTTTATTCTTACAGTTAGGATACTTGATTGGGAATGTTATCACATTTATATGAAATAATGATAAAATAGAAATTAATGGTATCTGTATATATACTTTAAAAATTGGTTTGAGCTTTTCAATAACAATGTTTAAAAGCAATAACATATATGCTCTATTTTACTTATTTAATGGATAAAAGTTGACTATTAAAATAATTATAGTTAAGGCAAAATAACTGAAGCTTGAGCTCAGACCTTTTAACTTCTAGTATGCTATTATAATTTGGTTTCTTGTGATAGAAACAGTATGTTTATTAAATATTTTTATATTATGGAACACGGTAACACGGTTTCAAGCATAATAATTTAACTGCTTAATGGCCAAATTGTTCCCCCCCCATTAAATAGAATAAATTAATTTGTGTTATATCTTTAAGTGGCTAAAACTTATTGGTAACTCAGTTTGTGATTTTAAGATTTCCAATTTAAAAAATATCCTTTAACCTCTTTGTTAAATTGAGGACTTAACTGTTATATAATTCTAGTACAATAATACTAGAATATTATAACCATAACAATAAAGGTCGTGTAGTATGATAATTTAAATATGTGTTTTGCTTACAATAATCAGGTTTATGTGAAACAAAAAAAATGTTGTTTGTTTGTTTTACATGAATCACATGCACTATTATATATGATACTCTGTCATTGTTATTGCTTATATGTATTAAAATAATTTCTGTAATTAGTTATGAAGCTTATTTAAAT
The DNA here is from genome assembly GCF_947563725.1 of Argiope bruennichi. Classification (NCBI taxonomy): domain Eukaryota; kingdom Metazoa; phylum Arthropoda; class Arachnida; order Araneae; family Araneidae; genus Argiope; species Argiope bruennichi. Next base: position 45,806,302 of record NC_079158.1, read on the forward strand.
TAAAATATTTTATATTAATATTAAATATATAAATATTAAAATATTTTTTAATTTAGACATGATGTGGCTGATATAGCTGGTTTATGCACCTATGCTTTTGGTGAGGATGAAGTTGATAGATATGTAATGGTGTTTAAAAAGGTATTCAATATGATGCTTTTGTATAATATTTTTCCATTGATTTTGGTTTGCATTTGTTTTAGAATTTAATATTGAGATTGTTTTGTTTATTGGATATTTATCCTATTGATAATTTCTTTACTTAGCATAGAGATAAAATGGCTTAAAATGGAAATTTTTCTTTTTAAAAGTTAAATAAATAAATAATTTTTTGAAAGTATTTTGTCTATGATTATTCAATGTGATTGATTTTAAAATGCTGAATTTCATATTTTTATGATGAAAAATTCTTCATATTTAAAACTATTATTGAGTGGTTTAAATGCAATTTTAATGAATATTCTTATTTGTATAATGTAATATCAATTGATAAAGCTTAATTTTTTAGAAAATGAATTGCTATCAAAGTCATTTTTAAAAAAATCAATAATAAAACTCATAATAATAATAATAATAATAATAATTTTTTTTGTGATAGTTTGGATTTATGGAAAATAAAAAAACCTAAAGTTCTTTCCTAAAGTAAAACAAGTAAAATATGATAATTTTTAGTTATTGATCGGGTAAAAATATAGGAAGGTCTTTTTTTTCCCCTGTCAATGGTATGATACAACTAGCATGCTATATTAATGCAGATATATATTTAAAAATAATGTCAAGCTTGATTTAAAAAAATTTTCATTCTTTGTGTGAAATTACAAAAACAAAATAAAAAAATCATTTTAAACAATATTTTATCAAAAATAAAAATCAAATCATTAAAAGCTGTAATTAATTTGAAATATTTTAGTTTATTTTTTTACTTGTGCAACATATAATATTTCAATAATTTTTATTATTTCTTTGTCTGTTTCACATGATATGGATAGTAAAACACCAAATCAGTCAAGAAAGAATTTCATGTTGGAATACTTACTGAATGCATAATTTTTTTTCTCTAATAATTTGAAGAAAGCATTTACATGCCTATTAAAAAAATTCCTGAAAGAGAACTTGTTCATTTTCTCTTTTATAGAAGAAAACTTCTGAGAATCTATCATGAGATCTTTAAATCTGAGACAAGATTTTACAATACAATATTGGATGATCATGTAGCTGAACCAGTACCAAGCAATTTTGCATAGCACAAACTCTTATTTGCATTAATGGGCTTGAATTCCTGAATTTCAAAATTATAATTTTACTGTGGATGTATATTTTGAACTTCGTACTCTAAGAGAAAAAGTTGTAGAAAATTTTGCTATGCAGTATTACAGACAAGTATACTAATTAATATTGTTTCCTCCCCCGCCCCCTTAGATTTAATTCTCATATTGAATGATTGAATATGTTTTTACAGTAAGCTTATTGCTTTGCAGTTGTTTACTATCAATAAAAGTGAAAATTTGTAAAATAAAAGAAGGTATATTGCTTTCTTTAAAAAAAATTGACATCCTTTTGCTTAGATATATGTATAAAAGTAGATATATCAATACTTTTTTTAACAGAAATTTTTCTAGTAGCTAAGGAAAGAAAGAACATATTGGCCTGTCATAAGTTTTATAAAGCAGTCATTATTTTTGATGAATGTTTAATTTTAATTCTATTTTCTTCTTTGAAGAGCAATGTATGATTTTTTCTTTTAATTTCTTTATAGGAATATGCACCTTCAGAAGAGGAATTGAAAGCGTATAGAAATGGAGAAGAATGGGATCCTATAAAAGCTAAGGAAGCAGCTTTACAAAGGGTATTGCTTATATATATATATATATTATTTATTTCATATGTTATTCACAGGTGAAGCATAGTATGCTTTTGTAAAAACTTTTTAAGTGCCATTAATTAAAAAACTTACTTGTGTAATCTCCATTTTTTAATATCTCATAACTAAATTAAATCATTCAAAACATAACTTTTCTTAAAACTTCATTGTTAATCTGTCTTGCATATTTTCAAAATCTTTTGGAAACAGTTTTTTATGAATATTATAAATGTGGGTATTTAAGCTTATAATATTGAAAATTAAATATTTATTGATAAGTAATCTTGAAAAATTGTACAAAAAGGATTACATACATACAGTGAGAGAAATTAGATGTTCTATGTGTATTGGGTTCAAGAAATGGAAAAACACACAAATTTGAATCGTTTTTAGCTGTGTTTCCTGTATTCTTGCTGAATTTGTACCAATAATGCAATGACTTCTGATTTATTAATGCTACATTTTCGTGACTGGTTTAATACTTCATAGTGTAAGTCTTGACGCATTATTAGATACTCCAGGATGCATTATAATCCAATTTTACTTCATAGTGCAATTATTAGATACTTCAGGGCACATTCTAGTTCAATGTTTTGCAACATTTTTTATTGTTTTTAGTAACTGCATTCAAATATTTACATTGCCATTATCTTAAATATATTTTTTATACTCATATTATGATATTCATATTTAGAATAATTTTTTTAAAATTCTATAAGGATAGTGGAATTAATCCTATAATGTTTTGGACTAGAAGTTAAAGCCTCCTTTAATATTTTTTTGTATATATTGAGTTTTTTTTTTTATTATTATTATTTAGGAGAAACATAAGTTAGAAGAAGTTGAAGAAAGAAATAAAAGAGATTTCGAAGTAGAACCAGCGTGTAATTATGCTTCAAAATATGAAAAGTTATTGGGCCGTGATGCAGGCATAGCTGCAGCAAAAATAGCCACTCCCAATAAACAATTTGGTTTTGGTAAGTTGATTTTTTTTCTACAATTGAGAGGAAAAAAGAAATATATCTTACTTTTCCTTGTACCATTTAAATTTAATTTCTTTTTAATATTATGTTTGACAGCTTCTTTTTATTAGATTAAAATATGGCCTTAGCATGAAATTGCTTTGAGATCTCTTAAAGACTGAATAATAGGTTCTGTGAAAAGTTTTTAATCTTTTCAAAAAAGTGGCATTTCTTTAAATTCAAGCAAAGCTCTTAATAAATTTGTAATTATTTCTATGCGATTATTTGTCTGAGGAAATAACAAGAACACTTAGTATTTCTAAGATTTCCAAATACAAGTCAACATTTTATTTTGAAATTTATTCGCTATTGCCCTAAAATTATGATAGTAAATAAAATGAAATAAATAGGATTAATTCAATAGGTTGGTGTAAATTGAATTCTTTCCTCCTCTGTTTCAACATTAGCAGGATACAAGAATAATCTGGCAATTGTCTTAATTTTTTATTTCTATTTTCCATGACTAATGAGTGTAATTTATTATCTTTTCTTTGAAATTATTTGACTAATTATCTTGAAATCAAACAAATTTAAATGTGCTAAATAAATTTTCAAAAAGGCTATTTAATCATTTTTTATAAACTCACAAAGGAGAAATTCTTAGGATGTTTATTGATTTGTGTGTAAAACATGCAAGATGTATTTTTTCAGTGATAGCTTCTGATTGTTTCTACTCAAGAAAATACTATAGAAATTATAAAAAAAGAGGAAGGATTTTTTTAAAGAAATAATGACATTCTAAGTTAGAATAATAAATAGAAATGAGAAAATATTTTTCAAATATTTTTATAGTGATATTGCCATTTATAGAAGCAATCTTAATTAGCATCATTAAAAATTTAATCTTCCTGCATTTAAATTTGTAATTTCAATAATAATAAACTGATTTAAATTAATACTTTGATGAAACTTCTTTTTTATTTATATATAGCAATATAAATTTGCTTAAATTTATTAGAGTTAAAAACATGTTTTTTAAAAATTTAAATTTGGAACTATTGCTTACTAGGAATTGAACTGATTTCTAAAGATTGAAGAAAAGGTTTTTCAATTTTTTTTAATTGCATGGTGTTACTATAATGTAAATAGTAATCTTTTTGCATTATTAAATGTTTTAACTCATGGTGTATTTCAGCTATTGCTTCAATTATTGTGCTTGTGGCATTATGGATCAACTATTGTCTTATGTTAAAAAAATATATGATATATATAATTTTTACTGTTTTCTTAGATAATTTTCAAATGTAATAGAGATATCAAATGATCAAGGTATAATCTTATTTAGCATATTGAATTTCTTAAAAGATTTAAGTCGTTCATTCCAACTGATTATTTTCTACTTAATTATTTACTTTTTCTATTCTGTTCAAAATAAGGTTAGTTCACTGATATGATTTTCTCAAATAGATCTTCATTCCTAAGGAGTCTACTTCAAAATATATAAATTTTGGGTTTGCAAAATCATTGAAATCTATCAGATTGTTAGTGTTTGTGAGCAAAAATTTTATCAGAAATTTGTCATCAGCTTTACTAAATTTCTTCTTGTTTAATACATTTTCTCAAGTTTTTCGTTCTTGAATGCTTTTGAAATCAAATGAGGTTGGTATAGAAAATAATATATATATAAAATAAGCAGATATAGTTATTTTTTGCACATTTTTGTTTCTCTTTTTTATATGGCAAGTGTCAATTGTAGCTGTAGATAGCTTATTCTCTCACTTTTTAAACTTGTTAGTTGAATGTGATGTTTATATTGTATCATTATATAGTATATTTGTTCTTGCTCTGGATACAGTGAAATGATGTGTGTTTGAAAAGAGAAAATTTTCTGATTTTAATTTTATTTGCATATATTTAAGTTGCGAGTCAAAAAAATTTCTATTTCTTTGTTCTAAAATTTAACAGGTCCTAAATTTCATACGATGTTTTCACAAATAATTTTTGTATATTTTTTATTTAGGTTCTGATTTTAGTCATTTCATAGGTCTTTGAGATTATATTTTGTAAATCTCTTCAGAAAATTTTATCAATTATTTACCCATTTGCTTGGTGCATCTTAATTAACCAGATATGGTTCCTGTGTCTTTAAACTACAATCAATCCGGGGTTCTTTTTTTAAATTTATTAATTAAATATTTTAAAAATAAATTCATACTTGAATTTCAAATTTTATATATTTCTTTACAAATATGGGTAAATATTAGAATATTCATTTGAATTGACATGGTATGGTATTAAAAATGAATATATGCTAAAATTGCTTGCTTAAAAATGAATGCTTCAAATGAATGTAAATTAATATTAAAAAGAAAACTTTTAAAAATAATATGGATGAATTAAAATGTCAAAGCAGTATAATATTAGTTGTTTTTACAGATGTTCTAAAGAAAACATTTTTTATCATTGGCAAAATTTTATCATTATTCTATCCTTTTTATGTACTATATAATATGTGCATTATAAAAATTTAGATTTCCTAATTTTTTAATAACGCATTAACTGCAACATAATATATATTTTTTTTACATTCATCATTTTCTCTTTTTGGAAGTTTATGGCTATCTGTAGCAATTTATGAACAATAAAAGGTCCACAATTAGAGTACAAATTTGTACAGTAACCAGCTTGACTATAAATTAAAATTGATGATTTAATTCTATTAACCTTTGTTTCATTGGCTTAAATTTGAAGTTATACAAACAAATTGTATGCTTCTTGATTTTTTACTCCATTTATGAATCAACATTACCGGCATTTTGGGACAGACCTTGTAATTTTGAGCAATGATTGAATGACAACACCTTTTAAATGATATAATTAAAGAGATCGAAATATATCTTTCTAGAATATATCTTTAGTTGCTATTCTACTTAATAGTTTAATATTTTGATTTCCTCTCTAGTTCCAAGTGAACAAAAGAAAGACCAAAGATCAATTGAACAGACCTTGGATGATATTCAAGCAAAGAAGAAGCTAAAAAAGGCTCATGATGCTGTGCAGAGTGTAAGTGAAACATCATCATGAGTTAATTTTCAGTCATTTTAGAACTATATTATCATTTGCATATATTGGATCTAAATTTTTCTTCAAGACACAAGTGATTTAGTTTTCTTCTTGATATTAAAATTTACTCTAGTACAGTTAGACTACTATAATCGGTACTCAAATATTTGAGTAACTTCATCAGTTCCTGTTTGGTTTGAATAGTGACTGGAATGAATTGAACTTGCAGTGATCAAACTGGACATTTTTTTTCCATTTAGGACAGTTGATTGTGAATTCATGTAAACAAATACTCAACATTTATGAATAAATTTTTTATACATAAATTAATTTTCTAGTGTGCTGTTTTGTGAAATCAGTAGTTTACTGATAAGAAACAAATGCAAACACAGTAAGAGGACATTTAACTGAAAAGTTTTGAGTAGCATTAGTTATATTTTCTTCATTAACATAATATAAAAGATGCTGCAATAAAAATGCTTTAGCTTTACCATTTTAGGAGAGTCACTAAAATCTAAATTTAATATTAAGAGAATTGGATTGAATATTTACAGTGGTGGAATTTTAATATGTTCAAGTAATTTACATAAAGTTTGGTAGGCAAAACAAGTCTGTCGAAATTTTATGGGAGACTGAATGAGCTGTGTTAATTTCAAATGTTTTTAAGAAAATTGGTTCCAGAGAGAATTTATAGAAACAAGAAATATATGAAGAAAGCGATTTATAATTTTCATTAATGTTTTTGTTTGTTGAGCATTATATATACAAGTTTTGTATTTATAATATATAGTTTTCAAACAAATTATGCAATTTAATTGTAATGGTTTGCAGCATGACAAAATGTAAAATCAAAAAAATATTAGTATTGCAACAAGCTAAATTGTATTGCTTTCTAAAGAAGCCAAATGATGATGACCTTTCCATTAAATTTATATCTAATAGTTACATTGTATAAAGATAAGAAATATACTAAATATCCTTAAATACATTTAAATTAAGCATAAAAATAACTTTATAATTATAATATTTGTACATGTAATTTGAATAATTTTGTGTAATAATATACATTATATAATTATTAATATCCAGATATCTGCAGATTACTTAGTATGATAGTTACCAATATGAAGTGAAGTCACCTTCTATTGCAGTGATGACCGATAGGATGTTTCTGCAGGAATTGGTTGAAATTAACATTCATTTGGACAATTCCACGCAACTTTGTTATTTCAGCAAGATGTATACTTGTTCACAAAACACTAGTTATGCAGATTTGGTTTGGTGATATGGATGTTGTGGACTTAGCCTTGCTTACTGAATTTGATTGCCTAGAAACAACTTTGTATATCATTAAGAGAGCTTATTAGATAATTTTCCTTGTACAGTAGCAGTTGTCATTAGAGCAGGTCTCACTTCATATTGAAACATATACAGAATGATTAAATGCTTTTAGTATGCATTATATATTTGTATCTTGATATACATTATAATTACATAATTTTTTTGCTGATGTTTAAATTGTATTCAGTTATTTCCAATTTTAAAAAAAATTTTTAGAGTACAGCCATAATAGACATTTTTATATAAATGTTGCCTAATATATCTAGCTTCAGAATTAGGAAATTTGGTTGAAAACTCTTCATATTATGCATAACATTTTGAATTTAAAAATTCCTTTGTATCTCCCTTATTATACAAGCTACTATTATAAAAATGCATGTAAGTTTTGCACACAGCAATCAAATTATTATCAACTTTCTATGAAATAGGGTAAATTCAAATTTTGATAAATGATTTCAAAGACAATTCGCCTTGTTTTTTAGGAGAAATTTGATAAAATATCAATCTGAAATACTTTTGTTTTCATTACTCATTATTAATGATACCAGTTGTTTACAACATAATGTGGGGTTGAATGGATTGCAAGTTCTAAAAAATATTTTTCTGAAAGTAACTTTATAACGAATTGGACAAAAAAAAACTAGACCTAAGTTCATGTAAATCAATGGCAGAATTGGGTCGTCTTGAACCCCCATGTTAAAACGCTAGTTCTCAAATCTAACATGGTTTCTAGAGTCAGAAAGGATGCTGAAAATTTATGATGCAATTCCAAAGTTATTTGTGAGAGGAATGTAAAGTTCTGTTTAAATTTGTAACAGAAATATAGAACATATTATAAGCATTGCACAGTTACTTTTAACTTAAAAGAATTTTGTCCCTTTTTCACTATTCAAAGGATAAGTTAGAGTCTTGGCAATTATAAAATTCAAGAATACTTTCTGTTAAATATTGGAGAATCATGATAAATGACAAAGAAACATACTATTTTTTTTTCTATTTAAAATTATATTGGATTTTTAAATCAATGAACAAAAATTTTAAGTGAAACCATGTTTATTCTTCTAAATGTTTACTGTTAAAAGATTTGTCACACAAAAATATTCTATAAAATTGAGTACAGTCGAAAATTAGGCCATGACTATATCCATACAGTGATATGCTATCATACACTCAACAAACAGTTAGTCAGACAAAAGAGAAGTAAACCAATGCTTCATGCACTTCCAAAGTTCGATATTTAAAAAAGTATCTGAAGTAGAAAATATTAAAGAACAGCTTTCTCTTTCCAAATACTTAAGAAAAGGCCCACTAATGTTATTCTAGTAATTTATTCTAACTTCCTGTAAAAAAATAAAGCAGTGTATTTCTTTTGGAATTTTTTGTTAAATAAATCAAAACAAGTGAAGAATTTATAATAGTAATTCTTAAAACATTTCAGTAGGGAAAAAAATTCATTAATTGGTGAAAGCCTCTGCATAAAAAGAAATGGAAAAGGAGGCTAAATAATTATAAAAAGTGTAGTAGTTTAGAAATATTGAAAGCGATATTTTCAATAAGACATTCAATAAAATCTTTCTAAAATTAAAAGTTATTTTAACATTAATCAAAATATAACAAAGACTTATTACAAACCTTAATTCAATAAATAATTTTAAAGAGTAAGCTATTCAAACATATAGAGCACAAAACAACAAAATACTTTACAAGCATTCGAAATAGTTTTAAAGAGAAATTCAAATCAATGAATAAGATAAAATTTATATACTTTGAATAAAAAAACATAGAAATTTAAGCCCTGTACTGTATTTAATATCCATACTTAAAAAGTAGCTTATTATATATATATATATATATATATAAAGAAAACAACTCATGAAATGTTCAGTATATTTCCATTAAATTTAATGATAAAACAAGTATTTTTAAAACGTATAATTTTTTTTATGCAAATGTTAAATCATAATTTCTGAACTACACCATGAAAAGTTGCAAGAATTGTGTATGTGCATATCTGATTGCAGTTTACACAACAGTGAAAATGCTATTTTTTGGACAATCTTCCTCAAAAATTTCGTTTTTAAACTGAAGAAGCATACGTTAATTCAATACAGCTTTTAACATATCACTTAAACACTTGTAATATGACTATCTATCAATACAGAAAACATGCTTAAAATGGAATATCAGTGAATTAAAAAAAAAATCCATATATTTGAAAATATACTACAACCATTAAAGATGTTTCATCCAATATTATATTTAAAAAAAAATGAAATGAAATTTATGAATGTTTTCATCATTCAAACTTTTCTAGCAGAATATTAACTAAAATATCACAAAAAACATTTTTTTTTTAATAAATATTTGAAACAAAAATTGCTTATAAAAGCAAGCAAAACAATGAAGTAGAAAGTTTTTTAAAGAACACTTAATTCATAACATGCTTTTAAAAAACATATAACACATTTATAAATGTCTATGATACAACAGTAGAAACCTTTATATTTACTCTATCAATAAATGCTTTACATCCAAATACAGAATTATTTTTGGTTAACAAATAATAATAACTTAATGGTTTGAAACAATAACATATTAAAACTGATTATTTTATAACAATAAATATACAGAAAGAATTTACATATTTACAAATCCTTATTACATCAAGAAACTGTAAAAAAGAAATGAGTAAATCTTTCACACTTCAAAAGTGATATCAAGATATTTGCTGTCACAGATAAAAAATAATAATACATCTGAAAAACTTTCTAGAGATTTTTAGGTTTAATACAAGAAAACATGCATTATATAAAGTAGTATCTGATATAATATGAAGTAATTATAACATTAAATAAATAATATTTTACTCTTATTACATAATTAATAACAGTTATCAAATATATCTGTGAAAAAGATAATTAAAATTGATCGTTTTATTCTCTGTATATACATTTATTTAAATATCTCTACCTTTCAGAGGGAAAGAAACAATTCTGACGATCAATAAAATTAAATAAAGCTACCTAGTATATAAAATATAATAATTAAAAAAACTTCTTGTCTTTGGCAATTTTTGCTAAACTAACTAAACAAAATATTTTAATGCTATTGTCTTTTTAAAAATATATTTACTAAAATAGAAAACTTTAAAATATTTTAATGCATGATCCCAGTTAATTTGCATAAAACGTCAAAGATAAAACATTTAACTATGTACAGTGCATTAATAAAATGTGCATATCCATAAAAGGATTTATAAACATTAACCTTTTTGAATCACGAGAGTTCAAAACCAGTATTGCAGTTAATAGCATAACGCAATTTTTCTCGAAGAGTGCTCTTCTTCTGGTAATTTGGAAGTTTCAAAAGATTGAAACAGGTAGAGGAAGTTGGTAAGCGATTAACTGGATCTTTTTTTCTGATGGTAAAGAAACCACGAAGAACACTCCCAACAGTATCACCTGTGTCCTATATTAGAAATAAAAATAATAGCAGTTACATATTAATTATATTTACAAATATATAAATTAAAAGATTATATTTGATATAACATCTTTTGTTTAACTGATGAAAAGTGCTATTCTTAGAAGTTTTTAAGGAGTGTACACATCATAGTTCCATCTTATTATAGAAAATATATTAGTATTACTTTTATAATGAATTTTTTATAGTGAGAGTAATACTGGAATGCATAATTATAGTGAGAGTAATACTGGAATGAATATTATGCAAACATAACTATTACCTACTTATAACAAGTAAGAGAATGTTTTTGGAAAAATTATTAAATTAAAAATTGAAACAAAATAACTGAAGTGGAAGTTGAAAATAAATTAATGAATAAAAGAACAATGTATTAAGATACGAAATCAAGAGTAAGTACAAAAAAATGTATTTTATTGTAAATGTAAGTGGGGATTTCCTTTAAAAAAATCATTATATAAGTTTTTGTATCCACAAAATTAGTCTATTCTATCATCATCTATATTATATTACTACACTATTGTGATCACAATGTGTTGGGAATAGTTAGTTTAAAATTACCATGAGCTTGGAATGTTGATTTTTTTTTCTTTCTGAAATTACAATTCTATTCAGCCATCCTTTGATTTATTGTTTGTAAACAGATTCATTTATTTATAAAGCCATGCTTTAGCCATCTTTCAAAATGGCTAATGTAAAAAAAAAAGGAAAAAAAAAAAATGCATAATATTATAAAAAATATTTTAGAGTAACACTTTACCAAAAGCAAGTTCTTCTCTTTTGTTTGATGTAAAAAGTTTAATTCAGGTTTTTAAAAAAATTTAGAAGCTTGACACATTAATTTCGCATAACACATTAATACTTCAATGACTAAAAAAAAAATACTTCTTAATATGGGTTTTTCCTAAAACACATCATAAAAGGTGGTGATAAGGAAGGAAATTTATATGTGTATTTTGATGCAGAAACCACTATCACTAGAAAAATTCTATTCAAAATCACCTTCCAGACTAGAGGGATTTCATGAAAAATTATTTTAAAACAGCATGTAATTATATATAATATATATATATATTAACTAAAAATAATAATAAAAAAATATTTTGTGGAATAATTCCTAATATTATTTAACCACCATAATATGTCATTCTATTACATAAAGAATTTTTTGTATATGATAGTAACTGCTATAAATATGTGAATCCCATTTTTATAAGTCTGCTTTTACCAATTATGTTTCTCATTGACTTGCAATTGTGTGAGAGGAAACACTATTTTTGAAATCAATTTTCTTATTTTTTAAGTAATAAAAATTAGTTACTAATTAAAAAAAATAAATACCTGAATTTTATAAATATTTTTTTATTATTTAAAAAATTTCAAATGAACTGTTGTAGGAACAAGATTTACTATCGTACTTTTCTGTGATTTTTTAATCAATTAAAAAAATAGAAGTTCAGAATTTTCATTGAATTTTAATTTATTAAAACCTCCACAAAACTTTCAAAACTACACTGTGATTTTCCACTACATGTCTTAACAAATGTGAACTACAAAGAGATATGAAAAACAGTTTATAAATTATATTTATGCTATAATGTATTCATTAATGAAATGGAATATTTAAAAAATTGTAGCTCATTCAAAAGCAGTGGAAATGAAGATATACTAGTTTACTTAAGACATCAAATTTTTTTTTTTTTCTTTTTGACATTTTGTCTCAAACAACATTTGAGTTGCAAATAATATATATCCTGTTTAATAGCGTTATTAAACAAGATATAAAAGATCACAGCTATGGAGGTAATCTGTTATATTCATGATTGGAAACATGCCACTTTCCAATCTAATTCTTCTAGTCCCAAAACAGGATGAATATATGAAGTAGAATTTATTTTGTTGGAATTATGGTAAAAGTAATATGAATGGTCCTTATATGATGAGATGGTACATGAATTGAAATTCCATTTTCAAAATTTTTAGGGTGTTATAAAGTATCTTCACAAATTCCACTTAACATTTATAATAGACAAATTACAAATGTTGAGTGGAACCAAACCTTAATATTCGATAATAAATTGAGATTCTGTAAAAATAAAGTTCAAATTTCGCAATATATTATTGATTCAAAAGGATATGAATAATACATTAATATATAATTAATTATATATTCAGTTAATTTAATTATTCATTTAATTTAATTATATATTTGGTTAATTTGTCTCTTATATTACTAACCAAACAAAGAATTAATTATTTTAAATTCTTGCTTCACAAAAAACATTTTTTTTTCTTAATAAAACCATGTACTTACTTGATCATCACTGACTTCTACACATCTTATAGAGAATGCTGGTTCTAAATGTGCAAATCCCAACAAAGGTGGCTTAGAGCAACTGGTCACGAACTAGAACAAAGGAAGAAAAAAGAGAAAAGAATGAATCATATTATTGATATTAAATAAAAAGACCATATTTTAAAAATAATATTTAGCAAATGGACACCATTTTGTGACAACATGAAACCAGATATAACAACATTACAAATACTTTGCAACAATAAAATGTTTATGAAAATTTGATTTATGACATTTTTATATAACATTGATGCTATTCTTCACTAGAGGTCTTAGTTGACAAATATATATAATGAAGAAATAAGTCTAAAAATTTAAAAAGTTAAAAGCTTAGATCTTTTTGATAAAGAATTTCTGTACTTTTAATAAATTTCAAATGGCCATATATCTTAAAATATACAGTGAACATTAGAAAGGTAGCTTGTTGGAAGTTGTAAACAAAATTAACACCTATATAAAGTTTCATGCTGATTAATACATCATTTAAATAGTATTTTGTTATTGAATTTAGGTACTCTGTTCCGTTAAATATTTTCTACACATTTTTTACAGAGCTTTAAACATATTAAAAGATAATAATAAAGAAAGATATTAAGTATTATGCTAAATCTAATTCTGAAGAAATAAATGTATCAATGATCTTTATAAAGTTGTATGAGATTTTAAAATCTTTAAAATTAAATTACTGACTTGATTTATAACTTGTTCAATTAGCAGATTAATAGTTTCAAAAGTCAAAAATATATTTTCTTCTCTTAAGAATTTAAATAATACTACAATTTTAAGAAGAGATGTATCAAATTCTCTCTAGAATTAGGGTGGTGGGTAAAAATTGTTAATCCAAAATAACTCCACTCACAATCTTAAAGTACTGCTGATTTGAAATTCCAGATAAAAGCAGGGAAAAAATCTAGTGTTAATCTTAAATTTGAAATAAAAAGCATAAATGCATTATTTATTTTTTTTAATATCCTCTCGCCTGTTTTTTCTAGCAAGCAGCCTCTAAATGAAATTAATTTCATTTTATTTCTATGTGTCTTCTTAATATTAATGATGGTACTTTACAACTTATATAATTAAATCAAATGTGATATATGATTTCTGTAGATGTAAAATAATGATTTCAGAGCTCATCTTTATTAATTTATTCTCAGTCACTCCTATTGTTATTATTTAAACCCTGAAATTAAAGCAATTTAATGAATACTTAAGAAATGAGGAAATATGAACGACATAGAAATGAACGATGAATCATTATTTTAAGCTGAAGAAAATAAAATAAATATTTAAAATTGTAATTATGTTAGAATCAATGTTTCATAGTTTATATTACTATATTGTTAATGTTTGATTTTAGGAAACACTAATAAAAAATGAAATACAATAAATCCTATATGTTATGAAGTTTATACAGATTCTTTCAATCCAAGTCCCCTCCCCCCCTCCTTCTGGTCTTGATTTGATCAAGTGTATGACTGTTCAGATTTGCATAAACTAGTAGTATATTTTACAAATTGTTAATAAAAAGTTAACTGTAATACTAGAATATTCTTTCATGAAGTTACTGCCTTATATATATATTTTCCCAGTTGACCCAATTCAATAAGACAGAGAACAATTAGTAATAATTTCAAATTACCTTTAAAAACATTCTGTGCTCTTCCTGAGTGAAATCTTTTTCAAGAACATCCCAAAGCCAATTTATCACACGATGATTGTTATGGAAGCCTCCAAAATATTTTGTATGTTTTCTATAAATATTAAAAACAAGAGATTAAAAAAACTGCAAACACAAAATTAGCACAATAGTAGCTTTAATGTTTTGTTGTTTTCTCGAAATTGGTTAGGAAAGCAGATTGAAGAATTCTCAACCATCTGCCTTTGAGTTCTCATGAGCACAATACTCTACAAATTCGTCTTGTAACATCAATGTTATGGAAAAATCTCTGAACACTGCAATCTGGGCAGTGTACAGCGGAAAGTTCAATAGGCTCATAAATGGATAAATATAATATTCTATACAAAAACACAAAACAAAAGTAATAAAATACAGATGAAGCATACGCAAAACAGAAATCAATAACACATATGCAGTAAGTCATTAATAACCAACAGCACAAAACACTTAGAATTCGATGCAGAATACTGCTCAAAAAGATTCACTTGACTTTTCCTACTCTTGCTGCAATTGATTTTATTTGTCTGTGCTTTTATATGTTTTGTGAATATTCTAGAATTAATTCCAGAATTTCAGTCCTAACAGAAATATCACAAAGATTCTTAAATATTCAGGATCCATCATTTTTGTAACCAAAAGACCAGGAATTATGGACTGATATCTATTCAGTATCTATTGGAGCTATCTGTAAATTATCTTCTTTATCATAAATTTGACTGCACAGATAAGTAATATTTCAGATTCATGACAATTTATATATGTATGTGAAAGAAACATTTTTCCCATTAATAAACTGCATTCCAAATTTTTAAATTAATATTTAAAACACAAGATTTTTTTTTGCTGCATTAGTAGAAATGCAACTATTTTATCTTGCTAATAAATTTGGGAAACTGGCAAAAATATATACTTAACTATCGAAATTATATTGCAGTGAATTTATCAAAACTTAAACACAATCAATTCATATAATTACCTTAAATCTACCAAATCCACTGGAGTATTATCACCAGATATCAATCTTTGTAATTCAGGAGTTGAAAACATTTGAAGCCAATCAGGATTCACAATGGAACGAAATCCCCTCAAAAAAGCATTGGTTTGATCATGAATTTGCACATGCATGCGAAAATGAGCCATGAGATGTATATAGCTGATTCTGTAAAAAAAAAAAAAAAAAAAAAGGATTAACAACATATTTAAATTAATTCTACATAGCACAATAAAAGGAAAAAGAAATGGCATGTATTAATTCATAAGGAAAGCTTTTCTGAAGCAGAACAAATATAGTAAAAAATTACAAGCTCAAAATAACATTATTTTGTATTAAAATTACACTTATTAAACATCATTTCTTATATATATTAAAAAATACTTTACTTGTTTTCACTTGTAACAGGAATAGCTTTACCACCAGGGACAAGTTCATGAGTGACTAGTTGCCCCATGCAATCTTCATCGATAGAAAAAGTCAAATCTAAGTCATGGAGGTCGCCAGTATAATGCTATATAGGTGAAAATATGACATTATCAGAAGAAGCTTTCAGGACAATTAGAAAAAGTATTATTTTAATCTTGAACAATTGAACTCATTTTTTTCAGACTTTCAACACCCTAAATTCAAAAGAATTAAAATCATATAAATTCATAATTTTTCTTTAAACTTTCCAGATAAGACATTTTCCAGATAGCAAATTTTCCATAATTTGTCAAAAAAGAGTATTTGATTTAGGGATTTGTTTTAAATAAATGAATAATGGGACAGCAAAAAAACTTATTAATATTATGAATATTACATATAAGCAAAACTGATATAACTCTCAAAATTGTCAATAAAATACAGCATTTCACATTCTGCAGTAGAATTTCACTTTGTAAAGCAATATTTAATTCAAGGGATTTAATAATTTTTTCCCTTTCTTTCATAAAATAAAAGCTAAATAAACCATCCAAATTTAATCAAAGAAGTTTTACATTGTTTTAGAAAACATTTTTAAAAATGTTTTCTAAAACAATGTAAAAAATATGCTATTTTTCCGATATAAAAATATAACCAAACGCATATTTGTGTTATAAAATTTTTTCTAGTAATTCATTGTTCTGAGAAGTAATATGAAACTATAACAGAACACAAAAATTGATAACAACATCCTCAATTCAAAGTTTATAAGAATAAAATTTTCATCTCGATGCTTATAATAGATAATTTTGTTAATAAGAGGTAGAAAAATTTGTTACATTAAAAAAAAGTATAAAAAGTTTTAAAGAGTAGTTTCATAAATCATTCAACTCTTTCACTTTATAATTGAGTGAACGGGAAAATTTTAAAGAAATGGAGATAATTTTTTTTTTCAAATAAACTAACTTTATTTTTCGTTTATAAAATATGCGAAAACATTCTTTTAAGTTTATATATATTTACAACCTGCTAAAAAATATTTACTTTAACATAATGTAACTGATTTTCTCATCAAAAGATTTGTTATTGAGCAAATAAACAAACTTTTAATAAAAACTGGACAATCAATACATTTTTATGGATCTTTAAATGATTCTGTAGATTTTTTAGAATGAAATTTGTATTATATTTTTGAATCATCATTTTGTGATAATTTAAACATAAGTAGTATTGATTTTAAAAAACATAAGGAATAAAAGAAAAAAAAATGAAGTACCTTTATGTATGTCAAACTTTTATAAAGTTCTGGGTCTAATGAAGGGAGTTCATCTATTGAACTGTATAATGCGCTATGGGTGTGACCTAAAACTTGACTAAGGAAAAATGAAGCAAATGGAACATCAACAACTATCCCCTAAAATAAAAAAAATAAAAAGAGTTTATATGAATGACTTTTATCTTCAGGTAAAAAAGAAAGAATAAAAGATTAAAGAATATTATTATGAGTGAAATGATAAGCTTTACCTCATATACAGCTTTACCTAACATCTTGCCAACAAATTCAAAAAGTGATAAATGGTTTTCATGTATATTTGATGTAGGTGAAGGGTAGAGTCTTTCTTCACTAGTAGCCTAAAATATATCATTACATGTACACAAATCAATAATAACATTTAAAAAAAATATTAGAAAACAATATACATGTATTATTAAATTAAACTTATGCAGTTAATAGTTACAAAAGAATAAATTAAAAAGATTTGTAATGAAATTTACCCGAAATAGATTTAGAGATGGATCAAAAACTTTTTTAATTGTCTCTTCCAAAAATTCTTTGAAAACACCATCTTGGTCAATGCCAGCTTCATCAAGACCCTAGTTAGTATAGAAAAAACAAAGAAATCAAATAAATAAAAAATTATTTTTTCAAGAGAGGAATGCTATTCAAGTATATTCTACATAAAAAGAGCACCAAATGAAAATATGCACAACATTCTAAATTTTAAATTGCATTTTTCAATATAAAACAGCAAATCCAAAATTCATGTATAGAATTATTTTAATTCAAAATCAATTTTTTAAAAATAAATTTATGAAATTGATCCTAAAAAAACCTTAAAAATATAAATCAATGAAAGAAAAGCATTAAGTTTAGTTAGAAAAACCAGATATAGTTGACAAAAAAAATTAACATATAGAAAAAAAAAATATTTTGGCCTAAATAAAAATTGAAAATTTAGAGCTTCAATATGATGTCAAACAGTTTTTTTAAAAAAAGACATAATTAAATATAGTTGGAATATTAAGACACTTCGAAATTTCATAGCATTTTTATTCTATTTAAATAGCTGATAAGTAAATTAAATATTTTTTTTAAAAAAATAGTAAAATTTTTCTTTTAACAACAAAATTTTTAATTCAGATGAAAAGAAAGCATTTTGTAGTATTTTTAGAATCCTAAGTTTATTTTATAATAAGTACACATTCAAATGATAAAAATACAATTAAAAGACAAAAATTCAAGAAGGGAAAAATGTACCTGTTCATTAATAAATTTCACTCTGATAACACCTTTAAGTGACTGTGGAGGAAGCATTGATAGCTGTTGATAACCATCCTGAAATCAGATTTAAATATTATTATTCTCAAATTATTCTTAAAATTCTTATGTAAAAAAAATGCTGTGCTACCATGGAAAAATATATTAATAATCACAAAGTTTCTTGGACCAAATAATTGGATAGTGATAATTAAAATAATGCTCTTTGTTATATCTCCATCCAATTATCTTTTAATCATGCTACAAATCTATAGTATCTTTTAAAACAAAAATTAAAAGAGAATGCAGTTCTGTTAGAGGCTATCAGTTTCAAAACACATATTTTTAAATGTAACTGTTTCTGCAAAACAATATAAATAATTAAAATGTCAATTTGTTCAAAAATGAATTGATAAATTAAACAAAAAAGTTCTGTTGCCTTTTGTAATGGTGTTACATTTTTATATAGCAAACAATCCAAAGTTTATATAAAATCTGCAAATTCTTAATTGCATGACTGCATTCAATTTTTAGTCACTTTTTAATTTCTTTAGAAGAAACTAAGTAATTCCAATATTACATTCAAACATACATAGGTTATGAAATAATATATGTACATTAACACAAGTAAGGGATAAAATGCACTGATTTCATGGCATACTTTTTTATCTTTTAACTATGATATTAAAAAGACAATCACATCACAAATAGTTTTAAATATATATTTAAACAATCACTAATATAATAATATAATATGAATATAATGCAGATCATCAGGATATTTAAAATATAAACATAAATTTATTATATTATAAAAATATTTACTATGTTATAAATAATTACATGTAAATTATGCAAACATAAATTTACTATGTTATAATACTAAATAAAAATAACTGTTATAAATTAATTATGTTATATAATTATTTACTTCATTGAATAAAGAAAACCATAGATTGACAATCTGGAAATGATTATATTATTACTTATATTACAAAATTATTTCAATTTTACTTTAATTGTATACACACTAATTTTTATTTATATACATATGAAATCAAGTACGTTATATTTCAAAACTAAGAATAAAAGAGGAAAATAAGAACAGGCTTTATAAAATCATATATTTAAAATAAATTTTTAAAAAAGTGAGAACAAGGGACGCATATGTAAATCATCCTAGAGAAAAAAAAAGTATGGAAATTTGGACTTAGCATATAAAAAATTCCAAAATTTACCTCAACAATCCTAGATCTGTGCACAGTTATTAGCGTACTCTGAGGTGAAGCACACGCTGACTCTGTCAAACCCAAAATTTCTTTTTCATTATTTACATACTTTCTGAACAAAACGACTCTCTAAATAATAAAAAGATATATTTAGTTCCAAATCAAAATGAACCAAGTAGATTCAGAAAATTTGTTTTAATATAAAGACATAATCCTCACTTACTTCTTTATGTGGAATGATATGAGGTACCTTCTGCATAAGAACCTGAGCTGCCTTTTTACCCCTCTCTAAATCACTCATGAAAGTACTAACTCTGATTTCTCTAAAAAAGGATGAATACAAATATGTTATAATGTAAGAAGAATGTATTGTAAGAAACAGAGCAAATAATCATGCAAAAGTTTAAAATAGAACGATATTTTACTTGATAAGCCAGTGGTCAGGAGGTGTGTATGAGTGTCTACAATCTCTTTTATATAGTAACATCAGCAAAGTATGAGCAGATTGTAATAAAGTGTTGCTCTTAACAGCTTTAGCATCTGAAATTATAAGAAAGATTTGCATATATCTTGTTTTACAACAGAAAGTAAAATACTTATGCTACATTGATAATAAGTTATAAATAAAACTTACCTATAAGATTATACCATATCAGTTTAAAAACTAACTGATTAAGGAAAGCTGATATAGAAACTAAATCCTCTAAGCAGAATGGTTTCTGTTGTTCATATAGTTCAACATCATCTAAAATTCTATCAAAACAAATATAAATGAATAATAGAAAAAAAAATACATTTTTTTTTTTTTTTTTTTTTTTTTTTTTGAAATTTAGGCAAATAATAAGTTGGGGAAATACTTTTTAAGTTACAGAAGTCTTAAATTTTTGCTAATGTCATCCAAATTCAGTTTGGGTAACAAGATTTACCCAAACTATTGTAACAAGATTTAGAATGCATAGACTTCTCAATACAAACATTAACATTTCTGTTGAAATTTCTAAAATTTCTATTGAAGACCAAATTAAGTTTTAATTTCTTTTTATCAAAATTTTAATGGAATACAATTTACAGCAATAATTGGTGACACTCATTTCATATTTATTTGCAAGTTGTAAAAAGTATGATATAGGGTTGTGCACCATGAAATGCTTTAGTGTGTATCATACTGTAAAGGATTTGAGAAATATCAAATTCAAAAACATAAGTTACAATTAATCATTAATGTATTATTTTTAGCTTGAAAATTACAATGTTATTAGACTTATTTTGTTATAATTAAGTTTGACAAATTATTGTTATTACCTACAGGTTTATTATACATATCAAAATATTATGTATAATAAAATAGTTCATTTCCAATTTATAAAAGATGTTTTCATTTATTTATTTTCAAATGCAAAAATGCACATAATTAAAGAATAAAAACTTTTTTTTTTCCATTTAGTGACATGTTCTTGCAAAAATTTTTTCTCTACATAAGGGATTATTGTGCAACAATGGATTTTTTTTTCACTTCATTACAGAGATTTCTTTGTTTAAATTTGGAAATTTTAGATTTTGAAACTACAAAAATAACCTAATAAATGTTATCAGAAACAAACGAATAGTAAACACTTATATGAAGAAAAAGTATAGTAATTGTTGTATTGCCTTTTTTTTTTTTTTAATTTAAAGGAAAAATCTAATCTAAAATTTAATTTAAAGGAAAAAAAGAAAAAGTTTTTCTATATCAGTGCAAAATTTATAATAAAATTATTATTTTTTAAAATCCATTTAGAACTGATTGTAATTAAAAGCAAAATAAGTAAAATTAAAAATTTGATAAGTAAAAATTTCAGTTATTGTATAATTGATTGATTATCTAACAGTGAAAAAATAAATACTAATAATGGTATATGCATTAAATGCTTCACAGCAATTCAAAAAAAAAAGTGAATTTATAGCCTACAAATGTAATGTCTCAGAGTAATTCCTATAAAAATAACTAATAATAATTAATAATTTCGGAAGTTTGAATTCAATATTAAATTTTAAATAAATACATACGTGATCAAGTGTGTAGCACAGTCACAAAATAAAACCAAAATTTGAAATTCAGGACTGCAAGTTTTAGTTGTAATAGCTAGATGATCTAAAAATGCCTTTAATCCATTTCCAGGTCCAAGACTGCTGATGAATTTCCACAAATTTGGTAATACCATATCTTGATAGCAAAGACCTACAAAAAATGGCAAAACTTTAATTTATATCTTCAATTAATACAATAATTTTAAAATATTCTTATTTCCATGTATTTATTTTGTAATATTTTAAAATTGAAAAAAAAAGTTAGGTAAAAGATGATATAAAAACAATGAACAAATCAAGTGCTTAATATTTCATTAAAAAAACTTAAGCCTGTACATATGTATTAACCACTTACAAGAAAAAATCTTTAAAAGATGCCTAAGATCACAGATTAATAGAGAATTTTGAAATTATAATTTGATTTTGTTCACCAGTTAGCATGCAGTTATGTAAGAACAAGATACTTAAATGAATTTAAGTAATTTGTGGATAAAATAACAATTAAGAATTCTATAATTAATGCATAATATCAAGAATAAAATATATGATATACGAAAAAAATTTTTAAATGAACATAAAATTTCATTAAAAATTACCTGTAAGTATATCCAGTTTCATTTGTGTAAGTGTTGAGAGAGCAGTCTCATATAAATTGCAAGTTAAGGCAACAAGAGTTGTTTCTGGACTGCCTAACCTTCTGTAACGAATGTTATTTGAACGACTAGAGGAAGCTTTTTCTAATGCTTTCTTAAATATATCTGTAACACAAAAATAATTCTATAAATAATAATATTTTCTTTTCTAAACATTCCTATCAACGAAAAGAAATACAATTTTTGTAAACTGATCCTATTATTAATTTGCCTAGTAAAATTTTAATAAATTTTCCTTTTTTTTTTTTTCCCCAGTACAGCAATAATTGTATTCAGAATTTTTAAAAAAGAAAAAGTTGCATTGTTAATAATGGTTGATAAATGTTTTATTAGTTTTATGGTGAAAGAAAGATTACATAAGCAATTCTTAACGCATTCTTGTATAACAAGCTGATACAGCAACCTAGATTTTTTTTATAACTAAGAACTGCTTTAAGTGTTGCTAAAAAAGTTACAATCAGGCAAGAATATTTTTAAAATATTATATTTAATGAAATTAAAATAATAACTATATAATCAAATGGGATAGTTAATAGTCGATTTTAATCTCAAAGATAGTGAAAATTTAGGGGGGAAAATGATAGAAAAAGGAAATTTCAAATAATTATAACTTTAAAATTGAACAACTACTGAACTCAAAACGATTTTCCTAATTCAAAATTTCAGTGTTAATTTTATTAAAAAAAATCAAGATAATATTTACTTGTTTTAAAAGGAGAATTCTGTATAGGGGATATAGCACTTTGATTTGTTGGACTAGATGGCTGAGGAGTTGTCAAAACAGATTCCACAAGATGCGAAAACATTGTTTTTATCATAGGCCCACTCCAGAGAAGCTGAACTTGTTTTTTTACCAGTGCCAAAGATTCATGAAGCCTACAAGAAATACATTATATATAAAAAGATAGTTTTTTTTTTTTTTTTCACACACATGTTGATTTGAAAGGATTTTGGGGCAGGTCAAGTATAAAACAACAAATCAAACATGAAAAAAAAAAAAAAAAAAAAAAAAAAAAGGTGGGAGGGTGTGCTATGAAGGTATTAAAGTGATTTGAAATTCTAGTTGAATTTTAGGATTACCTATCAGGATTTACCTACTTTCACTTTGTTTTTAATTGCAACTATGACATGCATACAAAAAAAAAAAAAGTATTTAATCTAATTGCAAAAAATGTGAGTATAAATCAATTAACTAAAAGAATGAAAAGTATGATATTAAGCAAGTAAAATATTCAAAGCAAAGTACTTGAAAATAATTTTAAAAAAATTATATAGAAACTAACAATAGTTTCATTAAAAAGCTCTTTTTTATTTAATTTTAAAGAGGTATAAAAATAGCTCTTGAAAAAATATATACTCTAAAAATAATAAGAAAAAATAAAATTTTTAATTAGAATTTTCAAAAAAATTCATAAATTTACAATAAGAAGTAAGTACAATGCAATATACAATGTAAGTACAATGGTACAAATGTGCAATTTTATAGTTCTGTACAGTTGTCTTCAGCAATTTTTCCATTGCAATATCACAATTCACATTTAGTATGCTAAAATCTAAAAATTATTATGCTAAAAATCATTAATTGTAAAGAATTCAGCTTTAAGCAATATTTAACACAAATGTGAAACCAATTTATGGGGAAATGGTTTTTATTAAAATCTTTCATGACAACACTGTAAGCACATTTCTATTATTTGTTCTTTATGTAAAGTGTACAGAATTTTGCAGAATTCAGTTCTACTTTCTCAATATTTTTGACTGGAACATTTGACAACACTACTGGTACTGATACTGATACTGAACAAGTTCTTTGAGTTTCCGATTCACTTTAAATTAAATGATTATCTCTCTAATGTTCTTTCTAATCTATTGATGTTACTAGCCAGCATGATCTCTCTACACTCATTTAATAAATTTTTTAAGAAGTGTTCATAACTTTTTTTTTTGTTTGCTTAAGTATTTGGATCTACTTTTAATAATTGTCATTATTATTTCAAATCATCCCGAAAAAAATAAAATACTTATATCAAATTTATATATTTCTGATTATTAAGTGAAAAAGTACAAATAAATATCACAAATGTATTATTGGACATTTAATATTTAAGATCTGCTTTTAATGTATGCTCAATGGTCTATGAGTATTACTCCAGAATTTTGATTCTGGGACAGTAATTTAAATTTCATAAGTGGAAACAATTCAATAGATAAGATATTATGATAAAGTATGCTTAAAACTATATTAGTCGGTTGATTTTAAAAATAGAAACCATAATACTAAGAAGGAAATAGCATTATTTAATATAATATGAATGTAATAAAGTTATTAATTAAATAAAAATATCGAATATGGCCCATATAGATAGGGAGAAAATCTTCCCTTGATTTATATGAATATATGAAAGTAGATATCAAAATTAAAGACATTTTAACAAAGCATTATGAAAGTGCAGGTAATCAAACTATTTAAATTATCTGTAATATTAACTCTAAATAAAAATATCAGAAACAAACATTTATTGGAGTTAGTGAAGAAGAAAATAAAACATCTGAAAGAAATGCTACATGACTTGAACAAAAAGTTTTCTTACCCATGGTCCACTTTTTGAGCAAACCATCCTAACACAGGATGCCAATGAGTTAAATTAGATCGTTTGTTTACAACATATTTTTGACAGCTTTCCATGATTCTGGTAATAACATTCTGAAAATAAAAAATAAAATCTCAAATCATGCATACGAAACAGCAAACTAAAAATAGATTTAATGCAAGTAAAGTATTGAATTATATAAAAGTGCACATCAAAAAAAGTAAAAAAATTACTTACAATAAAATCTAATAAATTTGCTTGGAGATTCTGAAATAAAAACAAAATATGGTTACATTTAATCAAATATTTTATAGCAAAATATATTTATACTAATAACAAAGATGAATATGTATGTGCTGGCAATCTACAGACCAAACTGAGAGAGCAACCAAAGCAAAACCTAGGGCAACCAAATTTGGCATATATATACTTTTGAGGGTGGAATTATCCACCTAGGAGTGATTTTTTTAAAATTTTTAATTAGAATTTTAATTAATTAAAAATAAAACTGAATTTTGGTATTTTTCTATGATAATTTCTGAAACTATTATCAAACAAAAATAAATTTTATCATTTCAAAATTTTAAAAAATTGCCTTTTTAATGATACTAATTTAATAATTTTGCATTTTGACAGTTTTTTAAAAATATTTTCTTGTCTGATTTCCAGCAATAGATTACATTGTTGATATGAAGTTCAAACCATTTTCATCGTTCCATCAAATATTAATTGCATGTTTTTTCCACCATTGTTGAATGCTAACGAGGAAGAATTTTATTTAATATCTGTGCAGGCAGATAAAAAAAAATAAGGGAGCAAAAAACAAAAACAAAAAAAAACCCCTTCCAATTAACAGTGCACTGATGCCATTGATTTCCATTAGAAAGGTCCATGTATACAGTAAGGGGGAGTTTACATAAGATAATTAGAAAAACAACAACATGGTTTTAATGTCTGATAATTTGCTATAATCATAAAATTATGTCTATCTGATTGAAATAAAATGAAATACAAGTAATATTTCTGAGAAACAGCGAATAACCAAAGGTTACCTTCCCCCTCACCAGTAGGAAAAGAACTCATGTAACCTTACACTAACAATCAATACTTAATTTTTAGCAAATATTAATACTGGCAGACAGCTGGTCGACAAAAGTGATTAGCTATTTAACACTCACGATATGATAAAACTATTATTAAGGAGCAAAAGAATATTAAATAAAATGTAAATATTAATGCTTATTCTTCAAAGCAAGGCCAATTTTGGATAAGTTTCAAATGTGAATCTTTCTATTTTTCTTTGCTGAAGAAGTTTAATTTCAAGTCATAGTTATAATATAAGATTAAACAAGATATGAAGAATGACTAATTTTTTTTAAAATATGAAGACTGACATCTACCCCACTACAAGTATTTATATCTTTTTCAATTGAGGGGGAAGAGAGACGCAGATGAGTACATGATATTTAGGTACTAAATAGGCACAAAGCTAATAGTTTAGATATAAAAACAATATGATTTAAATTAGAGTTAATTTTGTAAATTTATTATTCACCAAAAATCTGCATAGATCCTTAGTTTTACTAAATATTCACAATAAGCTACTATAATTACTTAAAGACAAAACAATTACAGTATTTCTGTTTTATAACAAGTTACTAAATATGTTTTTGCTTAGCATATTTTCCATTGAAAGTACTTTAAAGAAGAGCATGAAAATTGGCATAAATAGTTACCAGAATAAAAAAAAGGAAGCTATTACAAAATCAATTAACTGAGTTATGTAGAATTTCACTGAAACATTTTAAGAACAACTCTGTAAACAGAGTTATATACAGATAATCATTATAAAATCTGAAAAATTATTTGCCGGAATCTAATTTTTTATGATCACATCGGAATCCTTTTATTTGATTTTATATTATTTTACTTTACATAAAATTAACATCTGATTCCATGTTATGAACAAAAACTATTTCTGGAATCAGAGAATGTTACTTTAATGCCTTAATTAAGATTTCAAAAAATTTACATGCAAATAAATCTAACTAAAGCAAAAAATAAATATAACTTTTTAACACTTTTGTATTGAAAAACCTTAAACCCAAATAAAATTTCATTATAAATTTGTTAAAAAAATATTTTTATATTTTAATTCCCACCCTTCCTTATGCATAAGATTGTCATCATATATACATGTTAAAAACTAACAAAAACTAAAAATAAATGGAACTTACTTCAAGATCAGAATGCGCCAGATGAATTAAATTAGCTAAGAAAAACAAAAAGAAAAAAAAAAATCAATAATATAAAAATGTTTTAAATTAATAATATTACCAGATTAAAAAGGTAATGAAAGTATTTGCATGGAAAAAGTTAACTCCAAAATTTAAAATAAACTAATAAATAAGCATTTTAATATAATGAATGTTTGTCAACATTAAAGTAAACCATATCACTACTTTAATATCCTAAAAATAAGCTGTAAAATATCATTTACTTTTTAAAGATATTATGCCATTTATTAAGCAAAATAGAAATATATGGAAACATACCAATAAGACAAAGAGCATAGTTCCCTTCAAGTGCATTAAAAAGAATCCTTGCATTTTGTTCAGATATAAGTAAATCCAAGGAATGTTTAAAAATACCTTGATCTGAAAGTATTGCCAAGCACTAAATAAAGAATGAGAACAATTAGAATATATCTAAAAATAAACAAAACAGTAAACTGTGCAGTAGCATTACATAAATATATATTAACCCTTTTCACTCAAATGATGACTCACACTCACCATTCAAGATGGTGCATCATTTTGACGTTTTATTTATTTATTTTTCAATTTTGATTGTTAAAAGTACCTACAGAATGTTTCAAAGACGTAGATAAATTTTTTGGGGAAATTCAACTTAAAATAATTATATACATATTTATTTTTGGAGCAATAAATAAGCCATTTATTAAGTGAATAATTATGCATTGAATTACTTTTCTAAGTGCAAAGGATTAATTTTTTCATCACTACTTGGCAATGTGAAGTGTATGCAAGTTTCAAATTTTTGTTATTTTCACAATACATGTGTTGATTCCATAGAAAAAAAAAAGTCCTTTTATTCTCTCCAATTTTATATGATCTCCTAATGCTTTAATATTTAGATGTAATATATACTTTATTAATTAAATTAATATTTTTGGATTAATTTTAGACCAAATTTTAACACATTAATTAAAAAATAATAATAAATCAAAGATTTTCTTTTTTCAAATTATTCTCATTATTTAACAAAAAATGTTTTAAAATATGTTGTTTTAACTAGAAATTTTGTACAACCAAAAATTTCTAAAAGAGATCCCTCAAATTCCAAAAGTAATTATTGATCAGCATTATATCCAACCTCTATCCTTATCTTACCTTTTGAAGTAGGAATTAATCCTTTAATACTGATTTATTTATTCTGGATAACTGTCAATTAATCTAATATTATTCAAAATAATATTAATTATTTAATATAATCTAATATATTTTGTCAACAATTTATAACAACAATGATTAAGTTGGAATTATTATTAACTTCATTGCACACAATTCCAAATGCACTTTGCTGCATGTATTTCAAGGCAAATATATTTATTATATGGTAACTTAGGGATTTGATAGTTGAGAATGAGAAGTCAGAGTCTGTTTTTCAAATCAGAGTTTGATTTACTTTCTTTCTTTGATGACAGCTATTATACAGGGTGTACCAAAAAGTCCTTGCCATATTTTCATATTAAATATAAATCAATTAATTGTAGGAAATGTAGTTTTCACTAAAATTTTAATGGTTTTACATTTTTAAAAATTTTTTGGGGCTAAATTTCAAAGAATGGACTAGTTTCAAAGAATACTCTATTTAAAAGAATAAAAAGAATTTATTTTGTTATTTGTACAATCTACTACCATATTTCAAAATTTGCTTTTTTTTTTGTAGTATTAACCATATCTAAGTGTAATTCCAACAACGGAATCCACATATTTACTAACACTGATTGTGGAAGAGACTGTATAGTATTTAGGAATTTGAAAACCTTATATATAAATGAAATGTGCAAACAAAAAGCAGCATTTTTTTTTTCTATTTTTAAAGTATAGTATTACCTAAAGACAAAATTAGGAACCAATCTGCATCATCAACAAGGAAAAAGTTATGTTACATCACAAAAAAAAAAAAAAAAAAAAAAAATTGTGTCACATATTCTTTTTTTTTTTTTTTTTTTTGCCAATCAATTGTTTTACTTAATTTTAAAACACATCCAGAACTCTTCATATTCTCTATATATTAAATCTAAGAAAAATCAATTTTTACAAAAAGCATTAATATCATTTTAAAGAACTTTAAACAAAAGAATGAAAAATGTCAATAAGTTTGTTAAAATGATTTTGTTATTTGTATGCAGTTAGTATTTATTCTATTTTTTATTTTCCCACACCTTAAACTTTTGTTTCCACCAAACTAAAAGTGTGACTACACAGATAACATTACATCAAAAGCATATTAAAATTCTAAAAGTTTTTAATACATGGATATTTCTTATTTTTAGTATGCAAAATTATAGCATCTATAAAGGAAAATTTTTTAATAAATTATTAGATACATTATACCATTCACAAAGCTACAATGTCAAAGATTTTAACTTTATAACTAAAGTAATAAGCAAAACTTGATGCATGTAAGCAGTTTTATTTGCTTAACACTAATAATACTGTGTTTAGTTTTAAAAGAAATAAATTAATCATTATTTAACTGTGATAAAAGTATATGCCAAACTAATATTTAGAGTTTTTTTTAACTTCTCAAATTATAATTTACCTAGAAATATTAGCTTAAGATTAATATATATATATATATATATATATATATATATATATATATATATATATATATATATATATATATATATATATAATTTTTTAAAAAAGTAATAATTATTATTATAACATACTTCAGGTGCCATACTATGAAAGTGTAGAATAAGTGCTGGTACTGACAAGATATGCAGCAGAAATAAGTTCATCAAATTGTTAGTAAATTGTGAAGACACAACAGGACTGAAAACACAACAATACAGAAATATTTATTTCCAGCAAAAAAGTTGTGTATCAATATAAATATATTTTGTATCAATAATAACTAGGAATAATTATAAATAAACAATACATTCCAATTACAACAACTGCTGACCTATTTTGGAAAAATAATTTAGTATGAAATCTTTTGGCTTTTATAACAAGTAAGTAGTAAGCAAACAGACAAACAAAAAAGGATGTATTTAAAGTCAAGCAAAGAGGAAAAAAAAAAAAAAAAAAAAAAAAAAAAAGCTAAATTCTTCTAGGAAATATAAAGGAGTTTCTATCATTTAAAATTATGCGAGATAATTCAATTATAATTTTGCTAGGTTATCATTACAAGCTAATTAAATAATAATAATAAAAAAAATCCTATAATATTTGTTATAAGATTTTCTAATGTATTCTAAATAAAATGCTACAAATTTATTATACTTTATATGCATGGGTAGTAATTATTTTTGAAATTTACTGCTATAATTTTACTTATTTATATAAACAAAAAGCTGAATTATTTTAAGAAACGTTTAAATCTTTTAAATATTCATTATTTAATGATAGTCAAAATGTCAAGTTAATATACTCTTATAATATATTTTCTTATATTTCTAAACAAGAAATAAGAAGGGGGTGGGGACAAGAACTATTTTTGATAGGGGATAAAAAGGAACATTTAGGCAATATTTTTATATGCTAGTAATTAAGAGCAATTCAGAAAATTAGAATTGTATTTGTGATTTAAAAAATTAATCAAATAATGCTCTGGTGAATTTTAAGAGTGTGAATTTCATCTTCATCTGTAAATAGGAATATAACACATAAATAGGAATATATCTTCATAAAAATATTTTCTGATTAAAATCAATACATCTGAAATGAGTATTTATATTGAAAGAAAGAAGCATCATTTTACATTTACATAATTCAATTATATTTGCAGACGAAATGTTTAGAATGTAATAAAATATGAAACTACTATCTACATAACAAAATTCTTAGAAAAGTCTATTACTTTTTTTATATTAAAAACTCAAAGGCATAAATAGAAAACAGCCACACAGATGGCAAGTGGAAGAGGGTAGTAAAATTAAAAAATATGTATATGCATCTGAATAGAGACGAAAACAAAAATTGTTGTGAATCTTGTTTTACATTTTTTAAGTGCATGGCATAAAAATTTTATCAGAAAAATTATATATTTTATTATCATTGGTAAATGTAGCTTGATTGATGAATTTTCAAAAATGAAAATATTATAATATAAATCTTACCGAATTGAGAGATTTGTGATAGCAAGCAAAGTTGCCTTCTTTAAGCAAGGTTTCACCCTCACTAAACCTTTCAACAGAATTGATTGCAGAATAGAATAGAGGCCTTTAGTTACCAAATGACCCATGATGTTAGCACATAGCTGGTTCATTGCAGGTTTCAAAGCTTCCCCTACAAGAAAACAAGCCAGTTCATATGAAATCTAATGTGCTTGGCACTTGATTTATAATAGGCAGTTCAATTCCTTGAAAATATCAAGCAAAATGAAATTTCGATTTGAGTTAGAACAAATTATTTGGAAAAATAGATTTTCAATAAATATTAAAAAAATCCACCTAGAGTTAGTTATATTGCATGTCTAATAATAAAATTTTTATGTTTAAGTAAATATTTATCAAGTATGGCACAAAATGTATAATCAGCAAAATAAAAAGAAAGATTTATTCAATTTTATTTCCACTTTTAAAAGCACAATTTATTTATTGTCTTTTCTTCAATAGACTGTTACTACTGCTATTAATTTGCTCAATATTAATAGCTTTTCCAATTCCTTTTCCAAATGTATAGTAGAGACACTTAATAAAATATGTATAACCAATATTTGTTTCAAATCTTTAGTCAGCTTTTTTATAAATTTTAGACTGTTTAGATTATTCTCAATAATTATATATATATATGTGGGAAGCGCTGACAGATCCCGTATCCTGTATGGCGCCATGCTGGCCATGTTGCGTCACGTCATTAATCACGTGATGCTTTCCCGCCATTATTGGCAGACGAGAGTTGGGCAGTGAGACTGCAAGACGTGTAGCTCACGCTCATGTATCTTTTATGTTCTATGTAGTAATGTTTTGTCCTTTGTACTTTAATCTTAATAAATATATTTCAAATATTAATGCTGGTCGTTGCCTTTTCCCACACACACATATATATATATATATATATATATATATATATATATATATACAGTTTTTTTTTTGTTTTTTTTTTTAGCAATAGCAAGCTATTTTTTTTTCTAATCTACAAAAATTATTGGAATTTTTTGCAAATTGATGGTTTTATATATGTATCTGATTAGTCTTAAATGCAATCATTTCAGATATACATGGTCTGTCATAGATAGAATCATTTCAAATATACAATTTATTTATATTATTGAATTCATATTATTTGAGTTTATCTAATTTAAGAATCAAGAGTGTATAAATATCATTCAAGGGAAATTTCATGTTCAATATAAAGTAGAAATTCAAATTATCTGCTATTGTTTTTCTTTTTAAAAAAAGGGTACTGGCTAAGTATTCTTTAAAAAATAATTTAAGATTTAGAATTGAACTTAAAGATGCAAATTAGGATATCTATCTTATGACCACTATTAGAAAAAAAAGTAAAAGTAAAACAAAATATGCATACTTCCAAGTCAAACATAAAAAGTAAATGCAGATTAGCTCATATTAACTAGAATAGAAAAACCAACATTCATTGGAATGCAATGATGGAACAATTTACTAGCTCAGCATTTCAAAATGAACTGTAATGCTGATGCATCATTATAATTAGAATAAAGATAAGAATTTATTTGAATATTCATATACACACAAACTATGTGTGTGTGAGAGAGAGATGATGGATTTTCAGCATAAATCTGCTATAAATCAAAAAGGATAAAGTGAAGCATAAATTTAAAACATTTGTAACAATATATATTCAATTTTAAATGTTGGCAAATAGTTTTAAATGACCTGGAATGGACCAACTGTTTGAACAATAATGATTGGTAAAATTTGCATACCTTGCTTATTGTTTAAAACTTTCCATGTACCAATACTCGTAAAAGAAACTAGCATATGGAGATACAACATCATAGATTTTGCATCTTGAGACCATTCAGGCTGAAAGAAAAAGAATATGCTTAGAAACAAATGAGTATGAATTTTCAAATTGGTATAAATGACAAATCATATAACTCCCATCATACTGATCAATAACAATTTACATTCAAAATTTTAATCATTTCTAATTTTTCAAAAGAAATGCTTAAAATTTAAAATATCTTATTACATAAATATCAAATCAAAACAAAATTAAGAGATAAATTGTTTAAATATTACATATAAAAATATTAATGGCATAGTTACTTTCAAAGACTTTAAATATATGCAACAGTGCCAAAGCAATGTCTTTAAATGATGTATCCATGCAACAGCAAGGTCTTTGTTGAAGGCTACAGCAATATAACTTTTCTAAAGGTACAAAGAAAGAAATATTAAGAATTCATTACATAAACAAAATAATACAAAGAAAAAAGTTTCAAAATACAGAACTTTTCCTCCTCCCTGTTTCTTATTTAAAGTATTTTCAATAATTACAAATACAATAACAGATTTTTCTTTTTTTTCCTAGTTAAATATATTTATAAAAAATTTTAACTTATTAAATACTCTATATTTTTAATAAAAATTGTCTTACTTTTAATGAGTCTGCATCAATGCTGGCAATAATATATCTACAGACTTTTTCAAATCTCTGAAAAATAACATAAATCCATAAATTATTTCAATATATAAAAGCAGGTAAAAGTACAAGTATGAATGGAAATGCAATACATACCTCTCTGTCTGTGTTTTCTTCACTGATAACAAACATAAGTCTTCTAATAATTTTATACATATCAATGGCTAAAAAAATGAGATTTAGAAAATTTAATAAGGGATAAGGCGGGAAAAATAATATCCCACATTTAAACAAATTAACACTTTATTCAAATAATATTTAAAATATTATAAAAACATTTGTAATATACAATAAATTTAAATACTTTATCATTAAGTTGATACCCATTAAAGCAAATAAAAATTTTGGTGCAAGATTTCACTTTTTGTTAATATTACAGTAGACACAGGATTAGACAGCTAGATGAGTCGAAATCTATTTTATTGTAGACCCTTCATATTGCCAATGAGGCAAAGCACCAATAGAAGAAAGCAAGTTGGCTAAAGCAAAAAAAAATAAAGTGTAAGCTACTTGTGGAATTGCTCTGATTGTTTAGTTCTATTTTAGTTTCCTGTCAAAAGAGCCATTCTCAGCTAAACTGCATCAAATATTCATTGAATTGGTTTGTCATATTAGTGACAAACTCGAAAGCTAAATTAAAATAGATTTCAAACATTACATGTACATAAGTATGAGAAACATAACAAGTCTGCAAAGTAAGGACTGCAATAAGGATTGAATGATAATCATAAGTCTACAAAGTGACTGACTGATAATCATAAGTCTGCAAAATAAGGACTGAATGATATTTAGGGCAACTGGACAGTATTTTGAGCATTACAATGCTAATCATAAAGCACACAATTTTAATAAAAATATATAATGTGATGATTAACACATTAATTGCCAATCATGAAATATTGCATGATGAGGTTCTCATCAAACGATTGATCATGCATTATCACATGGATGTCACTATCAAGTTTCTAAGCAAAAGAATATAGCAGCCACAGTAAAATGGATATCACATTTATATTGAATATTATGGCCCATTTTTTTTACTATTTAATTTGACCACTACATGAAATTCCAATTTCCAGCTTTGCAACAGATGTGTTATGAAGTGCTAATACAATTGATAAAAAAATTTCAATACAATTTTGTCATTAAAAATTAATTTTTTCAAAAAAATCATTATTTATTAATTGATAATTGAGTATTAGCCACATGCCAGTGACTAGTTACCAAAGGTTGCATGCTTATATGCTCTTTCATAATGAATGGCACATATTTAATACTAAAGTTTAACAATAGCATATGGTTAATATAAAAGCATCCATTCATCATAAGAAATAAAGACCATTAAGAGCAACAATTAAACCTATAGCAGCTATTGAAATAACTGTTTCTCAGTTTCGGTAACAATGTATACAATTATATGAATACACATTCAGTGTTCATTTACTTCAAGCAAATATATATATATATCTTGTAACTGGATTTACAAACATACCTGCAGGCAAATTATTTGTTTCAGTGAAATCATTGATGATTTGATCAAATTCTTTTCTAACGTCATCTTTCAGCTTCTGTCTAGCAAAATATCCTCGAGCATATGCCTAAATAAAAGTAAATAGCAGTTTTTAACCGAACAAAATAATAACATAAAAACACCCCCATATTAAGAGGACAATGAAAGAATTAAAAGAATCTCACTAATAAAATCAGTATAAATATATTATAACAACATTTCATTAGAAAGATAAAAATTTCACGAAGATGCATTCATTAACTTTCTTTCATTGGTAGGTACTTCATATATTCAAGAAGAAATATAGCTTCAAACTGTATCTCAAATGTAAGCTTCTGGATGTATGTCTCGCTACTAGTCCTATTTACTTTGAGATTTCAGAATAAATTTCAAATGCCTGTTGCAATTTGATATATGAAGTTCAGTAGATGTCTTGAATAGTAGACTAAATGAACAATACTTTCCATTCAGTTAATTTCTATTAAACTGAAGGGCTAAACAACAGCATTTAATCATATTTTTCACATGAATATGAAACATTTATCACAGCAATGTTATCAATTTGAATCTATGGATTTATGATGTCAGAATTATAACCTACCACTACATTTCATTCATAACTACTGGAATATTAATCATCTATACAGAATGCTTTGATATTGTCATCCAGTATCTGATGCATATGTTTACAAATTCAAAAATAACTATAATATCCAGTGACTTATTAGTAAAACACTTAAGAAGATCATGTATTCCTTTCAGAATTTTTTCTTTCATACATTTTTCAAAAGCTTTCTTTTCTTATATGTACAGCTTAGAGCAGATATTGTATCATCAAAGTATTATACCTATCTCTTTTCAGAAATATAAAGATTTCTTATGAATGAGGAAAGAAGAAATTAATTCCCAATTGGTGATGAAAATAAAAATCCTTTTTCTTTTCTTGTCATAGATTTCAACATAGGGAATATACTTCTTAGTTTGTCAAACTTAGTTAAACTAAATTATAGTCTAAGTTTGAATCTATATGAGAGCTGTCTTGGGATGAAATTTAAGACATAGTCGCACAACAACTTTCAATCCTATCAAACATGTTTTACCGATAAGAGCTTTAACTAATACAGATTGTCTTTTTTTTTTTTTTTTTGCACAAGCATGTTAAACAAGAGCAAGAGGATTGGAGCACATAATTTTGATTCCGAGTTCTTGTATTGTTAAAATCTATGATTGTCGGCAAGATGGATATGAAATAAAGCTTTGAATTAGTAACCCTCTATTTCAAAATACAAATTTCTGCTACCAAAACTACATAGCTTCTTCTGTTTATGAAAAACAATTTAATGACTGAAATTTTTTAACTTTAAAGTTTCCCATTATTGAAAAACAATGACTTGAAATTTTTTAACTTCAAAGTTAATATTAGCATTCATTCTATTTTAATCTACTCAGATGCTGATCTTGTACAATACATAAATATATATCTTATTTCTCATAATAATGTTTATCAGTCAATATACTTTGACATTTTCTTTTTTATTATATAGTAATGTTAATAATTAGCAATTAAACTATTATAAAAATGTAAGTTTGGAACACCAATTACACTGCTGATTAATGGAATTTTGACATCAACTTTAAGTATTAATTATCCTTTTCATCTAACTTCAATTACCATTTTGCAATCAAAATTTAATGATAATGTTGTGTTATCACATTTATATTTTATAGCAAAATACTTCACAAAATACACAGGATCAGAATCTCAATTAATGAATAATTAAAGAGTTGGCATTTAAATTGGTTACAGCTATGATAAAATTAATATAATACTGTCTAGTAACTATATATATATATATATATATATATATATATATTACATCTAACATGATTAGTTGGTAATTATTAATAACAGATAAAAGCGAGTAATTGATTTATCTTGCTGACTAGCTGTTACTAATAATTACCAGTTATTATAAATATTAACTGCTTATTATTAATCACATTGACTATAATATATAAAAGGAAAAAACATCAAACAATAGTTCGAAAGAAGGGGGGGGGGTGAGAAGAGACACTACCAAAGAGATCAGTTATTTTCAATACAAAATTTTAAGGATTTTTTTTTTTTTTTTTTACAATTTTATGAATGTTTTAGCATATAATTATCCTTTTTAAAAGAATAAAGAACCATTTTGTTCCCTTTTTAAAGAATTGGGAACTTCTCTACTTGCTTTTCCGATCTTAACAAAAATCTATAAAATCACAATGCTCTACTTTTCATGCTTCACATAAAATATCTAGCTTTTATAACACTTCATTACATTCAATTCAAATATATATTAATTTTTTATGACAAGCTTATAATTATTTCATTGTCAGTATTGAATATAACCTGGTTATGAATGCTTTAATTATCTATGTTAAAAATAGGATAGGTAACAAAGAACATATTCTGGAAGAAAAACAGACATTTAAAAATATTTCTTGGCTAAAAAATCTTTACAAAGCACTAGACAATAATTAGCATCGTAACAATTTCAAAATATATAGTCTATAATGTAGAAGATATTTTCTCTTCAATCATTTGTATGCAAAAAGAAACATCAAATAATAATATTAATAAAATAGTTAATCTAATAAGATTCCTTTTATTTTATTACTATTATACAGAATTTTAATAACTATTTATTACAATTATAAATGTTAAATGTATTATTCATGAGTTATAATTTGGATTTTGTGTTTATGATCTTCCTATTTCTTATAGTCATGACATCTTACTTATAATTAAGTCATGAAGTAACATGACTTATTAATAAGTACTTAATTTTCCATTTTGTTAAATAATCATATTATGAAACAAGAGAATAGCCAAGGATAATTAAAATGTAAAGACATTAGTTGAAATTTTTTAAAAATTAATTTCTACATTATTTATTAGGAGAATTGGTGCATGGACAGTAAAGAAGATATTTTGTAAAGGAATAATAATAAATAGTCATCTGAATTATTAAAAACATTTAGGAACTGTATTCCTGAAGGTCTAAACTATAATTAAGTTGAAAGTGTGATATGAAATTGGAAGACTTATGAACATAGAATAGTTTATTTACATGACTTTTATAATTAGTTTTTTTTTTCAGAAATACTTCTGTAATACATTAACTAGCTGCATCATTGAGTTAGTAAAACAACAAATTATCATTAAATAATTTAATGTTTACTCAAGATTTGATGACAAATTATGCAATTTGACAGAATGCAATAGTCAAAAGAATAATAGATGATAAAATGCATTTTTCGGGACAATTTTTATTGAGAACAAAAAATATTAATATTAATAAAAATAACATTAATGTAAACAAAATAATTTAAATCAGTAATAACAATTTGACATTTGCAAGAGTATGCAATATATTATATGCAGTGAATATTTATAGTAAAGTATTATCGAAATTCATTTATATTATTGCATAAAATGTGATAAACCACTGTTAATTATTAAAAGCTTGAAACTAGATAATTCTTAGAAATATTCA
Organism: Argiope bruennichi; assembly: GCF_947563725.1. Classification (NCBI taxonomy): domain Eukaryota; kingdom Metazoa; phylum Arthropoda; class Arachnida; order Araneae; family Araneidae; genus Argiope; species Argiope bruennichi. Next base: position 45,845,464 of record NC_079158.1, read on the forward strand.
TAAACTTATTAGAATATGACGACTATAATAAGATTATGAGATTTACCTGAATAGTTAAAGTAGCTTGCTCACGTTTTCTCTCTAATGCTCGTTCTAAACGAGCAGCTTTAGCCTGTTCTAAAAATTGATCTTTACTGCTTACACTTGATATTTCGAACATTTTTCTGATGCAATCATAAAAATGAAATTTTTGGTGTTCTAAAATTATTGGCTACATAAAAGTTCACATTTAAGAGCTAAAATGTTAAAATTTATTTTTAAAAATACAACGTAGAAAGAACATTCTGCAGTCTTTTAGAAAACAAAAGCGAAATAGATGTAAATAAATCACTGTAGGCCAATAAAATACTATAATTCATTCTTTATAAGCATATTTGACATTTAACACCTTTAAATATTTCATGAATATATATATTTAGTCCTTTCCAATTTAAGTTAAAAATAACACTGTATTAGATAATGACAAAATAAATATTAAAATGTTTAAAATACGACTATCAGCTATTGGGGGAACTGATAAATCTTGAGAGTATTTTTATGACAGAAAGTGCAGAATTTCTCAATTCAGTTTGTTGATGTTTCTATTTCCGAAAATTTCAAGCGATGTTGCCAAACAAAATTATGCATGCTAATGTTTCGGAATTGAAAAAGAAACACAATGGATTACTCTGTGCTATAAAAGCAGCCCTAAAGTCGTAAATGTGGTATTTATACTTAAAAACTTTAGATTAATTCAATATGGAAACGGAATAAAAAAAATTTCATTTTTAAGCATTCAGGTGCAAAATTATGCACTTCTGCTATAATATTTTTCGGCACACTAGAGCTACATTGAGCATTGTTGACGAACTAAAATCAACTTTACACAGAAGATTACCGGATATAAATATGGTCACATTTTAAATATACTAATTTTATTCTGCTATTCTGAACATACTGTTCATATTTTTTATGGTTTGTTGCATGATGACATAAGATAACAACCATGACTTTAACCAGAAAGAATAGGGAAGATAAAAAGTGATTGCAAAATGGACTGTAATATTATTAGTTTTTGATTTCCATTAGACAATCTGAGTCAATTCCTTTTTTAAATCAAAATATGTGACATTAAAATATCACGAAAATAAACAAAAAAAACTTCTTTGCACATTTACCTATAACATAAAGTTAACTGATACAATTTTCAAAAATTTGTGCAGAATGCAGATTTGCAAACCAAGCTTTCTTCCTCATAAAAAACAACCTGAAACTTCTTTTATGTAAAAACTGTATCTACATCAAGAGTCCTTTAATGTAGACAATAAATCTTTTAGTTATTAGTTTTGCTTACCATCTTCTAAAAGGTGTAGTAAGTTTCTTATTACAGTCATAATTTTTCTTTGAAATAAAAATAGTTAACAAATAAATGGAAGACAAGTTTTGATTTCTATAGAACACAAACAATAACAAAGACTTCAAATCGTCTTTGTTATCGAACTTTTACAACTTTATCGAACACTTCTGAAAATTTTTATAGTCATTAAACATTTTTTAAAGTTTATGAGTAGTTAAGAAAACTTCTATATATAATCATGTAAATAAAGAGCGTTTGTAATCTAGGGCACATTAAAATTACTTATTTTAGTTAATCACTTGAACTCAGGTGAAATCTTTCAAATCACTCAGGAAGAAATCTCAAAATTGATTAAACATACATTGAAATGATAATCCGCCAAAATATTCACGCCATTGGAAATGGATAGAAGTCGATTTATTTTTGTTATTGGAACCTCATATTTTCAAATTCTGCTATGTTGGAGTTATATTTATTGTTCCTTTTCGATTTGTTTTCATTTTTGCCTCCTTTATGAATTAAAAGCTATTACTGAAAACCTTCATAACAACGACGACCAATTGAATTATATTATGAACACGATATTTCCGAATACAATAATTTTTATATATACATTGAGCAACATAATTTTAGATTAAGTAGCATTATTATCCTTCCGACATTATTTTTAATTCAGGATACGGATAAAGTTTAATTGTAAGTATTTTAACTTTTTTGTTGTGAAAAAGTTACTTTGCACAAATAAATTGCATAAATTTAAAACGTACGCTCAGAGATTATTTAGATAATGAATGAAATTCTTTTTTTTTTAAACTCTACTTTCTATTTTTTCATTTTTCCATATATGAAATTTACAAGAAGAATGGCCAAACAATTTGATCTTAAGATTTCAATGGATCTTTAATGTTTACATTTAATTGATATCGAAATATATATTTATAAAAAAATATGTCTGTTTGTTATTTCGTGAACACAATGGAGCTAAGTTGTAACGAACTAGATTCGAAATCTGCTATGTGACTTTCTTTTTTAAATCAAACTTTCGTCGAAATTTGCAAAAGGAAGATCGTTTGTTCATGCCCATAAAAATGCAATAATTCAAAAACACAAATAGCTTGATGAAATGGATAAAATTAATCATATAGATTTATCATTAGAATTTAATGTTTGGATGAAATTTTAAACCCAATTCTTCAAGGGATTAACTGTATGTTGGTCTATATATTTGAGAGTAAATTGTTATAATTTGAAAACATAAAAAGTTAGATAAATTTAGTATATGATTTTGTACTCACCATTGTAGGTTTGTATCATATTTTGGACCAATTCTTTCAGAATTCATTCAGAGAAAATGGAGGCACTAAAAATTCTCACACAGTTTTTTTTCCCCCATCGCAGTAGTTCATATACCAGCTTTTCCCGATTAATTTAACTTCAATTTTTTAGCTCGATTTTTTTCGTGTACTATCATATTATAACGCACAAAATGAGCTATAATGTGCTAGTATATGAAAAAGTAGAGGAAAGGACACTCCCGTTTGATCATTTATTGATTTATTCGAATTTATTGTATAAAACATAAAGCAAATAGTAAAAAAATGTATAAACAAATAGTAAAAAATAGTGCGAAAACTTAGAAAATTAATTTTTTTTTATTGATTGTTCATTGAAAAATTTTTTTCTTAGTTATTATCTGTTCTTTCAAGTGATTGTCTTTCGATGGGTTTATGTATTGACAATTCTTTTTAAAATTACTATCACTTATTTTTGTTAGTTTAGATTATTTAGCTTTAGATTATTTATTAGATGCTTCTAGAATTACCGATTTTTAAAATTATTGATGAAGATTCGCTAAGACATCATGATTGTGTTTTTCAACAATATGGTTCGTCGATTCATATGTCTAACTTAACAAAAATATAGTTTTATCAGAATATTATTTAAAAAAATGAAGTCTGCTGTCTCAAATTTCAAATTGTGAGAACAATTTTATTTGATAGTACCTTTTCCATCCCCTACACACACTAATTGAATTAATTATCATGGTTAATTAGTGCCTTGACATTTTTATACAACAGAAATCGAGATTTTTCAATAATTCGATCCAGCAGTCCTTTTTATGCTTGTATATCTAAGTTCTAGTATAATATCCAACAAGATCTCATTGGTGACTGTATATTAAATAAATCTCAGCTTGTTAATAGGAAAAGAAAATTATTATCTTTTCTCGTTTTTATTCATAAGATTTTTTAAAAAATTTTAATAAAATAATTCCATAAAATTTTAATAGGTGATTAATTTCGGGATTAAGAATGAAATAAACAAAAAAAAAAAAAAAAGATAGAGGTAATGAAAAATTTTCGCGATGAAAGTAAATTTTGTTAATTAACTCGGTTAATCAATATATTATTTGGAATAAATCCGTTTTCTTGAATCATTTCCATCGACACCAGTTTTGTAAAGATGCAATAAATAAATAAAAACTTACAGAGATGCGTTTTTTTGTTGACGACTGTAAGACTTTTAAAACTTTAGTTCGGTATGGAATTTGGAGTTTCAAAATGCATACTTGGTTTTCTTCACTGTGCTACGAAGCATTGAACGCTCATGTGCAGGTCGCGAAAAATTTGTATTCCTTTGAATTGCCGATTTTGCTTATAGGTTTCGCATACCTTTTATCTTTTTGTTTGCTTTTGTCCCTTTTTTTTTCTTATCTTGGATTCAATTTGGACTTTCACTTTTTATTTTCGTGATAAAATTTTTACCTTTATTTTCTCTATATTACTTATAAAATGTTTTTACAAGCATATTTGTAATAAATTCTGTTTGCATTGTTTTTTTCTACTTTTATTACTGCTATTCCTACATCCTGCTTTTTGATATGGTCTAGAAATCTACAGGGGCTTGCGTATGTCCCTGTAATTTTTATGATTTGAGTGCAAACTGTTGTAGCAAAACTTGCAAAAAATGTAATTTCCTTTCGTTCAAGTAACTTTCTTTTACATTCAACTCCCCTATTTTACATAATTTTTACACTTCAAAATTCAAATGATAATTTGTCTGAAATATTGTATTGGGAAGGAACCTATTTCCTCACATATTAAACAAAATGGAAATATACTTGATACATTTTTACAAATTTTACTCAATTCAATTTCATTCAATTGTATTAATTTTGACTCCATCTTGAAAAATCTAATTAGTATTTGAAAAAAAAATATACAAATTAATATCTGTAAAATTTAATTAAATATTAATTCCTCTTTTCAGCCTCTTTCAGTATACTGTGCTGCATTATTAGAATTTATTCAATTGTTAGCTTAGTAACAATCATTGATTATATTTCAATTGTTATTGCACATAGAATATTTCAACAATCACATTTGTTATTGTTGATAACAGAAATATTATTGTTCAAATGATAAACAAAATTACAAAATGCGTACAATGTAACGGACAAAACAATGAATCCATCTTCTACTGCTCTCTGTTAAAAATCATTTACCTCTTTGCAATTGATCGTTGTGCGTCTTTTATACTGCTTAGTGTGCTTTGTGAACATTTCAATGAGGCTACGATGATCATTGGATTGATCGTCTTTTGGACGATTTGGGAAATGATGAAACATTTCATGTTTTCCGATTTACCATTACTCGGATTTCTGATTTTCGATCTAGATTTGGATCATAATGCTTATATGCCATCTGATCCAGCTGCAATAAGAATGGAATCCGTTCCAGTGGTTCCTTCATAGAAGGATTTGCCAAGCTTTAGAACTACCAGCAAAACTGGCTCCATCTGCAATCCAGAAGGTTGGCATTCCTATTGTAGAATCTTATACTAACTACAAAATGTGTTTGTCTCTGGATTTGCCTGCGCGTATGGCCCTTGTTGGAGTGCCAATTGTAGAATCGTTTGCGAGCTACCAGTTCTATTTAGCCTTGTATTTTCCAATGAGATACCGATTGTAGAAGGACTCAGTTTAATCTCGAAACGGTCGTCGGCTGCCTGATGCAGTTTTAAAACCATAACTGTCGTGGGATGCAGTGATTGAGGATGGGTGAGTGGAGGAACGAAAGCAGCCAGTGGTGCTTCCTGGGAACTTTGAGGAAATCGTTTTAAGGATATTGTGAAAATATACTTCCCAAATGAAAGAAATGTATGAATGGGTGCTCAACATTAAGCCACTGAATATATAAATAATAGATGATAATTAATGTCTTTTATAGCGTTAATTAATTTAGTGGATGGTAAGGAATGGTGTGGATTTCCTTATACTTATATTTCATTTGTTTACAAGCATAACTATTGATAAAAAATTATAAATGTTGCTGAAACTTTCCTACAGTCAATCTATCCTGCAGCCAAATTTTATGTCGTTTGAGTAAAAACATACAAATACACGCCTTTTCTTAAAAATAAAAGCAAAATTCATGTTATGCTAAATAATCTAATCTAAAAATAAATTTAATATTTATCTAAAGGCGTTATAATAATAGCTGTTGAAGCTTGATTTTCACTAGAGTATATAAATACAATAAATTTGATGTACGGTCACTCACTACGAAAAATGGGCTTTGTAAATCCACTGTAGGAAATTTACAATTTTGTGAATATTTTGAAAATTACTTGGGGTAATCGTACATTTTATTTTTTGAATTCCGACATTTCAACACGTCAGCTTTGCTCTCATGCAAAAATGTTACTCAATTTTTAGAAAAAAAAATATTATTTTTTCTGCATTTGTGTTTAAAAATTTATTAAAGAAATGTTAAATTTCCGTTATTTATGCATCTATTTACTAATTTTAAGAAATAGGATAATTTCTTTTAATAAGTGAAAAAAAGTTTCGGAATATATTATAACTTTGGAGATGTCGCAGGAAGTTTTTAAGATTCATTTACCATGAGAAGCGTTATTTTTCAAAATTCTATGTCTTGAAACTCTCATCAAAATTCAAGTTTATGGGAGATTAATTTTATAATGATAAACAGATTCAACCAAAAAATGTTAGACGTAATGGAAAAATTTCGAGATAATACTTAACTATGCTGATTTACTCAGTTAATCAGTTTTTTGAGTCGAATAAGAATGACCTCTCGAGCCATTCTCATCGACACCAATTTTATAAAAATGCGATAATAAACAAAAAATGTTACAGAGGTACCATTTTTTTTGTTGACGACTGCACAAATTCGAAGACGCTGAAGCATTTTGTAGTGACTCTTACTCCCCCTCCATATCTTGTACCGTTTTCGAGATAGCAAGTTAACTGTCTAAGCTAACTTGTTTACCACCAAGTGGAACTGTAATCAGTTTCATTGTGTAGGGTAGGGTACCTTTACAATGAATAGACATCAAGTTGTAGCAACAGTTGTCACTGTTCTTGAGTTAATATGGATAGACTGTCTTTAGTAGACATTATATATATACAGTACACTCCCGATTATCCGCGGAATTGGGTGGCGCGGCAGCCGCGGATAACAAAAATCGCGGATAATCCGAAAAAATCTAAAAATGGGTATAGCAAAAAGGAAACAGTCATTTCAACTTTGATAAATTGTTTTATGTACAATAAAACGTAAAATAAAAAGTAGGAAATGTTTAACTAATGCTTAACATCTTAGTATATCACTCAAAACTAACCTAAAATGCATTTTGTTAATGAAAACAGAAAAATGCTTTGTATTTACGAGAAGCGTCAAGGTTACACAGAAAAATTAATACATATGTACTGTTTTAATACTGTAATGCATTATGTAATTACAAAAGCATAATTGTAAAACTGCACCTTTTTGAAAAAAATCAGTCAAAAAAAAAAAAAAAAAACTTTGTGCGGCAGACGCGGATAATCGGGAGTCTACTGTATATATATATATATATACAAAAGCAGAAGTAAAGAAAAAAGAAGAAAAGCAAAAAGGGACGAAACAAATGATCACTAGCCTTATATAACATAGGATTTCCGGCCACGCGCCAATTCAATACATATGTTGACCTTTAACATCTTTTCAAGGGCACCGAAGATATCACTTTCATTTGATACGTAGTACTGATGGCGCATTATTTTTACGAAGGGATTCATTAAATCGAAAGTGGAATTGGACCGCGAAATAAGAGAATATATTATATATATATAGTATTTTGTGTCTGAAAAATAATTTGATACATTGTGAATATACGAATATTAATGATATTTTGCACTGTGTTAGGAACTTGTTATTAATTTATATGTAATATGAATTTTATATTCAGTAATAAAAAATGCGATGCATGAAAGAATGAAATGAAAATTAAAATAGTATCAATTCATTACTTTTCGGCTTAACTACCATTCATGTTGAGACATTTGATCCAGTATTGGATCAGTTTGAAAGTCTCATAGAAAGCCACTAGTCCTTATGAGATCGTTGCCAGATTCGAATTTTACACAAACTTCATGGGCCCAAATACATGAAAAATTTGAAGGTGCCAAGTTTGAGGCTGTGTAGTGGGTTTCCAAAACATATTAAATCGAATCTTTGCAGTTTTGCCACTCTATTAGTGTAAAATTAGGTCCTTAAACCGAAGAGATTCATAATAAATAATTACAATATCTCTAAAGATAAAATACGCAGGCAAAAATTATCTACACTTTTCATTCTACAGTTTATTAACATGAAACTAGGGTTATACTAGGCACATCATTTTCTACGTAATCTCCCTCTTTTCCAATGCACTTGGCCCAACGGTCAACGAGCTTACGTATTCCTTCCAAATAAAAGGTTTTCGTTTGGTCGTGAGGCTGCTTTTGCACCGCATTTTGCACGTTTAAATCTGAGGCAAATCGGCGGCAGAGCCATGACTGATGTTCAAAGCAGATGCTACCTCATCGATAGTGATTCGCCTATTCGCCAGATCCATCTCTCAAGCTTGTTGAATGTTGTTGTCATCTGTAGTGGAGGTTGATGGCCGCCCTGCTCCCTCTTCATGCGTTACACTTGTTTGACCATTTTTAAATTTATCGGGCCACAAAAACACAGTTTTATGTGATAGTGCACTTCCTCCATATTGCGATGGTAGTCTGCGATGAATGTCTGACCCTTTGATACCCTCCGACCAGAGGAATCGGATCACTGCTCGTTGTTCTTCTTTGGTGCAAACTTCTAATGGAGCAGCCATGATATTTCTGCAACAGAAGGAAGGAAAATGGCGGAATTATGATCAAACGTTCATAGCATTACCACAACAGTATAACAATAAAATAAGCGCGGACAGAAGTTAGTGTACTCAATTTAAGTAGAGTTTTGTCAAAAGTGAAGATAATTTTTGACTTGCCCTCGTATTGTAATCTTAAAAATTTGAACTCGAAATTTTAACTAACTGAGGAATGGGTTTAGTATAGTAGACTTTAGAACAGTAGTGGACTTTAGAACAAATTTTTTAGTAGACTTTAGAACAAATTTGTAGATTCCTTCCAAATTTTGAACTAAATCCAATCAAAAGAAATATATCTGGTAGTTAGAATACAAGTGAAAATGTAAAGAGCTGGATAGAAAATTCAGTACACTGGTTTAGCTTCTAAAATGTATATTCTTATACAATTTTGAACCCAATCCCTCAAAGAGTTGATTGATTGCCCTCATTTTCATTGTTCTTAGAGACACCATCAATAGCAAGAACTAGAATTTTTAATAAAGTTTAAGTTTATAAATTTTGACAAATGCAAAGTAGTAGTAAATGAATACAAATTGCTAATCAAATTTACAATGTTAATGAAACTAATCTTTGGATGTTTCATAAACTATCAAAACTAATTGCTGATAAATGGAACATTTGGACAAAAAGACAAAAATATTTGCATGCTACATTTGCACTTAAATAATTATAGAGTAAGATAAGGTTAGGTTAGTTTTGCCACAGTTTATTCTTTGGTAGGATTTTAGTAATACATCATTACAATACAGGACTCCATAGTCATACTTTTTTTATTTTTGGTATTTTTATTGAAAATGCACAAACTTTGGGTTAATTTTACAATGACTTTAACTTAAGTGAGTTTGAAGAACATATTTATTAAGGTTATGATGATAACAAGCTATTTTCTTTTCTTTTTTTGTTAACTTTTCATTAATTTGTGATTTTTTTAGGGGTTATAGCTTGAACAGTATTTTCCTATTATCAACAAATTTCCACAATTTTTTTTATAAATTAATTTCAAATAATATGCATACTGATTGCAATATTATTCATCTATGTGCAGTGAATTCCATCTGAAAGGGAAAAAAATAAAAGGCAACACGAATCTTTTCTAATTGTTAAGTTGGTTCATCACTTTTCCATTTTCGTCATGTATACTAATGAGGGGAACGAATAATTATTTCAACATTAGGGATATGAAGGCTAGCATTCTTAAGAGAAGAAAAGAAGCCCTCTTTGAGAACTATTGGATTTTAACTGCTGCAAAAATGAAAACCTTAATTAGAAGCGCCACTCTCATGACTTGAGGCTGATTGTGCTTCAAATCATTTCCTACTCGCCTGTCGAAAAGAATTTCATACTCTCTCTGCCTTTCTTTCTTCGTTTTCCGAGACATTTATTTAACGACAAAGGGCATTTAGTTCCTCTTCCCCGAACGTCTCCGGGGAAGATAATCCTTCAAAATTGAAACGTAGTGCATTAGCGTCTAGCGAGTCGGAGTATAGACTGGATATTCCAGCTAAAGAAATTATTTTTGTTTGTCCTACTAGAATGCGTATTTCATTGAGCGAAGAGGGAAACAAAACGAAACAAAAAAATTGGCGGAAAAGAAAGAAAGACAAACAGAACTACGATGAAAAGAGAGAATAATGTGTTTACTGTGATAAGCCTTTTGAAATGGCGTTCTTTTTAATACTTGATGTGTTTACCGCGAAACACTGGGAGAACTATGAGAACGAGTGTTCTTTCGGAAAAATATATATATCCCTCTTTCTTCCTCGTTCTGTAAACAAAGGAAAACGCAATTTTCAATTTTGGAAGAGTTCCTTCTCATGCAAATGCATTTTGAATGCACTTCACTTCACTTCATTGCACGTTTTTTTTTCTTTTTCTTTTTTTCCTTTTTCTTTTCTTGTTTCTTCCAGTTAAAGATTCACTTCCTTCCGTGGCAGAAGAAAGCGAAAGAACGATAGAGAGAGACTGAGAAAGATACAAAAAAATAATAATAAATAATCGACTTTAAATAATCCTTAATCCTTTCTTTAGGTTCTAGAGGAGCTGTTTCTACAGGGCTAGCTTGTTTCTCAATTTATTTGATCGTAGCGTGTCTCCATACGTTCGCAGCGGTCCCTTGTTCATGTTCGGTAGAAGATTACATACGCGGAGGCGAAGAAGAGAAATTCCATTTACGTTGGATGTATGTAGCATTCCATTTATGTTGCTGTTAATACCCGTCTTCTTCACTTTGCGAGAAAATTCCAACAGAAGATTATGTTAAGTGAAATAAGAATAATTGCGAAATGTCTTACAGAGGATATATCTCCTTCGTAGTCGTAAGACGATGTTTCGAATGTCGATAATCTTCTTAGATGTATGCAAAGAATACGAAAGGGAAGATGTTTGCTTATTTTGTTTTATACTATTCAGGAAACAGGCAGTTAAGCTTTTCAGGATTTATAATGTGTTCGGCAACATGTGAGAGCTTCTTGTTAAGCTATACTACATCCTGCTGAAAATACCGTATTTATGAAAGTGTCTTTTTTTTGTATTTTATGTTTAAATGAGTGTTATAAGCTCGTATGTATTTTGTTTTTGGAGAGTCTTGTTATTCAGCGCAAAAATGCAGATGGAATTATAATTAGTTTCCTGCTCTTCAGATTAGGACAAATTACAAAAAGATTGAAATACTTATAGTTTGAAAGTTAAGTTTATATTGTAGACGTTTGGGAAAATGAATGCACTGTGTTTGTTTCTTAAATATAACATCATCTGTTAGATATCATTAAATAATTAAAAAAATAAGCTGCATTTAATTATAATTTCAATGCGACATGGGAAACCTTTAATTTGTTTACTTTAATTTACATTAGCTGAGTTATTAATGAATTGAATTATTTTACAGGGCATTTTAAAGTGATTATTTAATTTATATATATATATACCGAATTAACTGAGGAGTCATTATTACGTAATTATTATATATCGTAGAATCAAAATTGAAAATTTTCTTACATCTTTAGACAAAATTTCGCATTTTGAGTTTAACTTCATAGCATACTGAAGAAAATTAAATATATATTTTGGAATCAAGTATATATATATGTAAATATATTTTAGCAGTTGAGTGGCCGAAGAAACTTTTGAAAATTTAAACTTCGTAAAAATAAACCGTGAGGAAATTTTTGAAAATTTTAATTTCGATTTATTTCATTCAGGGATGCATACTTTATATATAAAACAAACAATCATAAAATATGCGTCTATCTACATTGCAATACAAGTGCGAAAAAAAAAAGACATATTTTTCCCTTCTGTGATTTTACTATGAGATTTTGATAGGGATTTCTTTGAGACGTTTAGAGTTAGGAAGGGGATATTAGCTATCTTTAAAAGAATGTTGTAAGCATTAGGGAATTTTATCTCTTCACTCGGAGGGTGAGAAAATGCTGAAGTCGTCAGCTTTCTAGAGCTTGTGTTAAAAATATTTAAATGAAAAGTGGGAATTGGATCAGGAAATAAGAGAATGATAGAATAAAGAGAATACGGACTAAATTAAGATAAAAATTAGGAAATTAATTAGGATTTAAGTTATATTAAGAGATATTATTACACATACGTATTCAAAATTTGATATGATTCTACAATTTTGGTATAAAGAACTCGTAGAAGAACGGTATGAAGAACAGCTATTTCATTCATCTGGATAGTTGCATTTTTGAGTCACATAGGCAGGAGTAAACAGAGTCAACCTATTGAGGGATTCGGCTCAAGATTTAGTGAAAACAAAACTGTTTTATCAAATTTGAGTCTTTTAATGAGTGAAATTTTCCATTCATTTTGTTTTTTTACATACATAGACGGTCAGATGGACAATTTTTTGTTGAAAGATAACTTCTGGATGTTCGTTTTAGTCATTCCGCCTGTGAGTTATAATGGGCACAGACAATAAATAGGCAAGATTTTTATCTGAAGTGAGAATATTCGTCAAAATTCGTGGTTGAAATTTTTAGATGATTTCTATACTTTCCCTTTGTAACTTCATTCTCGAGATAAAAAAAATAAAAAGATTCTTTGATGTTAAGTTAATTAAGGATAGGATTCTAGATCTATCTGAGAATATTGTAAAATCAAATAACTGGAATACCGTTAAAGTTTTTCAAAACTTTTTTTGCAAACGTATGTTATTGATTTTTTCCCCTTGGACTGCTTAAAAGCTGCTTCATTTTTCAGTGCAATGAATTATGTATGTAGAATTCTTTCACCTGAATTTTTGGTTTGGCTTAAATTAAAGGATTTGAAATTATTAATTCTCTAACACAAAAGTTTCCCAAAAAATTGTCTGTATTTTTTCTTTGTTTCCGATTCCAAAGTAGGGACACAAACAAAGTGCATTGAAAATACATTGAATGAACAATTTTATTTTACTTTTTTGAATGCAGAATAACGATGAGAAAGTGTTATAATCATAGAAGAAAAAAGAAAAAGAAAGAAAATTCAAATGAAATCTACGATGGAAAATTTCAAGTTATCATGTGCGAGCATTATTATTTTTTAAGACATTATTTGTCTTAAGTAATTTAAGTCATTAACTAGCTTAAACCAGTTTGAAAAAATCACGAGACTTCTCTCTCTCTCTCTCTCTCTCTCTCTCTCTATATATATATATATATATATATATATATATATATATATATAGTGTGTGTGTGTGTGTGTGTGTGTGTGTGTGTGTGTGTGTGTGTGTGTGTGTGTGTTTCAGTTTTTCTAACTGGCAAACAAAGTTTTAGAGCTCGACCTATTTTGAAATGAAATAACAGCTATGATGTCATAGTTCTACGTCAACCTTTTAAAAATGTATCCGCTGTCAAAGAAGCATACATAATAATATAGAAATACTTATATAAGCAGGTCAACCTTTTAAAAACGCGTCTGCTTTCAAAGAAGCATATATAATAAAAATGCAATACTGGTAAAAGCAGGTAAAAAATATATGCGAATTAAAGATGATGATGAAAATTGCCATTTATGTTTTATTCATTGCCTACGCGATTTCGAGCTTCAAACCCCCCCTAATCAAAACAACATCATGTTCTCACATGATAAAAAGTTTTCTCGAAATTTTGGCGAATCATATATGCCTCCAAGTCCGACAAACACCTTTCTTTGGAATTATGTCAATCTGTAGATACGAATTCAAAAATCCTTTGAGTTTCATAGATGAAATTTTTTATGTGGTCTTAACATATAATATGCCGATTTGTATCAAAACTGAATGAAATTCATTCAAAAAAAGTTCTGTCTGTCTGAATCTAAGAGAACGTAATTACTACAAAACTGAAAGAGCTGAATGAGAAAAACTTGGTACATAATTTTAGCAACTAAAGTAAAGATCTGTAATTAATTTTTCACCAAATCCGTTAAAGAATTTACTACCTGTCAGTCTGTACATTCAATGGCGGTAACTGAAAAACGCAACGTAATTTGAACTAAGATAATTAATCGGCAAGTAATCTGATAAATGAATTTTATTATATGTTTTTATTATAAAAATTATATATATATTTTTTGTCAGATTTTGGTTTTAAATGGTCGGGAAAAAGGAGTATAAAATACATACTCTGTTTTTTTTTTCACTATGCTATGACGCAGAAAATTTTCTGAAAAAAAATTTAAATCACTCATGCCCCCCCCCCCCTCAGTTTTATTCAAGTTTCACAGTCTATATAAGGAAGAAGTGTATAATCCTTTATTAGGAAGAGTCCAAGAAAGTTTCGAAGGGATCATTCTCTCAAGTTTACTTTGTGAATTACTAAAATGCTTTTTATATACTCTTTTTTTTAACATTCTGGTATATCAAATATACAAAAAGGTTGTAATTGTCAAAAAATTCGAATTCGAGACTTTAACGACTCTCCACATTTCAGGACCTCCCTATGTCCGATAAAAAAAAATGTTTTTGTAATTAGTATGCCTGTTTATGTATGTAACAACTCAAAATTTGCAAATTTTTATCAAAATTCGCGCAAAATCATTCAAAGGAAGTCTATTTGTACGACTGTCCGAGTAAAAGCAAACACGATAACACAATGATGAGTTTCAATTGGTCAAGAAAAAAAAAAAAAAAAAAGACATTGAAGATGCGTTTTGATTTTCTGCTACTTGCATATGAACAATATTCCAAGGTTTAATCACCCCCGCTCTAAAAACACCAAAGATTGAACTCTAAATTTATTAAAGAACTAAATGAATGCCAAAGATAGATATTCTATATTATTGTTCACCAATCCTATACTTTTCATACAGGATTTTTTATCATATTATGAAAAACACAATTATCAAGGATGGAACTCTGAAAATAAAAATTTGCGTACTCGTGGCATTCACGGTTTGATCCAATTCCCATGAGAGGGAAGGGCAATATCTGTATTAAGGAATTTGTGAGAAAGTTTGAGGGAAAACACTCCCGCTGGTTTGGATTCTGTAAGCTCATTTTTTTTACTAACGGTATCGAGAACTAATAATTTCACAGCATAATCACTTTAAATGGAAATACATTTAACTTGCCCAGCATGTACTTAAAACAGCTTTTTTAAAAAGAATTTTACAGCAGAGACTTTAATTTCTACCCATTCATAGCAGAATAGCTTCTAAATGCTTTATTTTCTGAAAATTATATAAACATTTATCATGATGTGAACTATTAAAGTACTCTGCGACACCGTAAGTCGAAAATATAGAAAAAGCTATTAGCCATCACTGAATGACGTCACTCTCAATCACGAGTATTAAAGCTAAAAAAAAAAAAAAAAAAAAAAAAAAAGAGCTTTTTGAGGTTAAAAATCTTATTTGATTTAAATGTAAAACTTTATAATATGGATCATAGATTATTTCCCGATTCAAAGTAATTCTGTTTAACCAAGCAATTATCATTTGTTTATCTGTGAACACGATAACTCAAAAAATATTTTGTGCTAGATGGCTGAAATTTGGTATATGGAATGACGACCAAATTTATGGATTTCCATCAAGTTTTGATTGAAATTCAATCAGAGGAAGTTTGGTTGAAGAAGTACAAGGGAACTCGATAATTACAAAACACAAAGAGATAAGTTGATAAAATTTTGTAAACAGGTTTATCATCTAAAATATATATATAAAATTTGGAAGCAAATTTATAGAACGACTGACTGTTTGTCAATCGTCTGTATTTTTACAGGCATAGGTACGCCATAATTCATGAACATAAAGACTTTGAACCTGAGCAATAACGCAACAACTTTGAACAAGATCAATGAATTTCGGAGCGCTATTTGTGATTTTAACGGTAGCTTTGTGTCTGTCGAAAATTTGTCCAAAATGCCTATTATCGAAATATATTCAGTAAAAATGTCTATATATTTCGTAATTATTGTTCACCCATACCACTCAAAGTATTCGCGGTCTTATCCAAGGTTCAAAGTTTTATGCTAAGTAAAATAAGATAGGGCGAGATAATAAACTCACCTTCTACATATAAAAACAATATTTTCTTTTATCAATAGTGGAGATAATTAGACTCCCTCTATATGTCTGAGGTCAGATATTTTTTAGCACGTGGATCTCTTTTTTTAGATCTTTTGTCTGTAATCTAACTACATACTGTCTGTCCGAGTTATCTATATTTCATGACATATCTTAATAAACTGTTGAGTTGAAATAAAATCTTCATGACTTAAGTTCAGAATTATGTTACTTTTAAGTCAAGAAAAAAATAAAAAAAATACGATTTTATTAATAAGTTAAAATGTAGGCACTAATTATTTTAATTAAAATTCTAGTGGTCAATGAAATAATGTAAAAGAGTAAGGTCCAAACAGAAATACTTTTAAATACATTGGAATTTGAGCATTATTAATAATGAATTCATTGAAGGAGACTTTCTTTCCTTATCATATTCTTTCCACATTCTTCATGTTTTTGTTTTTATCTCGAAAATTTTGATAAAAAAGTTTTTTTTTTTTTAACTTCTCAGTACATTAAAAAAACTTGCTTTTATAATTTTTTACATATGTAAACTTCTTTTTTTTATCTTTAATAAATTTTTAAAATAATTTTAGAGATAAAAGCAATGACAAATAGACATGAGACACTTTTAAAATAGGATTCATATGGCATTCTTAATATATTTTAACCTTTAATGTTAATTCAGATACCTTAAGGAAAGTTTCTATAGATCTAGGTAGATGTCTAAAGGCATTCATAACGATTAACTTTCTTTATCTTGTCGATTTCCGCGCCTCAAGTTTTTCGATTTTTTTTTATTTTTACTCTACGAATTTTGATAAAAATTTTCTAAACTGCACTATCAGAAACTTTTTTTTAAAAAAATTTGTTTTTTTTTTAATAATTTTTTACATTTTAATCTTTAATATTATTACATGTCTGTAATATTGTTTCCCTGCTGAGTTAGTCTCGTTGTAAGGGAGTGAGATTTACGGACATTTCACAAGGACACTAAATGGATGACAGATTCATCACTTCCTGTCTTGGTGATTTGATGACAAAAACGAAGCTTCTAGATAATACAAGAATTATGACGATATCTCTATTAGGAGTTGAGATCTGAGATTCTTCTCAAAATTTCTATTTCTTCTTGGGAAATTATATTTAGGCGTAAAGGTCATATGGGAATTCAATTTTCTCTTTGGAAGTATTGGTTGTAGAACGAACTTTCTAAATATTCACCGTAAGTGCAATTACTGTTTTAACCCTGTCTAGGGCCGTGATAAATATTCTTCCAAACAAATTCATCAATCTTTCTATGAAGTTGTGTAGGTTAGAATAAGTTCTGGCAAGTCTTTTAATAAGACAGAGACTTAGATGCTTCAATTCCTTATCTGTCACAAAATAGTAAGCCTTACTTTGTTACGTAGTCATTAATTAACCAAATTAATTAATTAATCAAATTAAATTTGTTTAATAAGCTAAACGAATCACTTTTCTTATACCAGTATCCATCTTAAAAGTATTTTAATATAATATGACTAGACAAATATGGCCCTTTAAAGGGTTAAATTAGAGATTACCTATCTGTTTCTTTGAATTTGCTTCGATCGGCGTTTTTTGCTACTTTTACCTTGTTTTTTTTTCTTGGAATAAAGCATCATTTTATATTAAATTGTGTATTTTACCATACACCCACCGGACGATTTCCATAAAAATGCATTCCCCAATCTATTTTGTGAAGAAATGAAATCTTTTTAATTAATGAAATCTTTTAATTAATTAAATTTTTAACTATGACCAAAATCTACCTACCATATGGAAACAAAATTTAATTAAATAAATCATTTAACAATCATATTAAGAAAATGTAAGAATTTTTTTTTTTTTTTTGGTATCGAATATAGTTCCTGTACAAAATCACAGAATTCTAGTCTATCAAGGAGCGAATGACAAGGTGATTACAATATTGCTTTAAAGAAGCACGTAAGAAGTAAAAGTGCACAATACGAGGTTAATTTAAAACTGCAAAGTTTAAAATTGATGTCATACATCGGTGCAAGTGGTGGAAGGAAATAAGCGACAGCTAATAGAAGAAGCGTTATCTAAATTGTTGCTTCTTTTTAACTTATCGATATTCCCCGATCCCTTCAGAAGAAAAATTCTGAGGGAAAAATATTTCGAAAGAAGAATGCTAGCTCTTCGATACGCGTTATGACGTTAAAACGTGGCCAACCAAGCGATATTATGCGCCCTCTTCGTTCATAAATCTTTTCTCTCAGACTTGTCCGTCTGTCTATCGGTCGGTTTAGCATTTTTTTTTGTACTGTATTGCGTCTGCCATCCCTCCCTTCTGCCCCTATTCTTTTCCCGACATCTCTCCCTCCCCCCTTCTCCATGGTATTCTCTCAGCCCCTGCATTTTCCACGCTCAGTAATGATGCCATTTATATGCACAACTGCTCCCTGGGGCGTGAGGTGAGGCTAGGGCTGCACTATAAGGGTTGCCGAAAGAAGGGCTTTGAATGGGTGGAACTCTGGGGGGAGTGTAAAAATGAAGGGGGGAGAAAGTTAAAAAAATTAAATAAACAACTAAAAAAAGATAGTTCGCAGTTTAAAAATGCGCGGAGGGGAGGGGGGATTCACGTAGGGTTACCGGGGCTACATTCAAAAAAGAAAAAGAAAAAAAAAAGCATCGCCGAAGAATTCAACTCGTGGTGGAGTAAAAAGTATATACATCGGGTATAGAAAAAAGGAATATAATCCGGCTTTTATAACTGGTATTCCTAAATATTATATACGTATAAAATTGCCGACATGAATTATTTGGGTTTGGAAAGTAAAGGAAGGCTGCGAGCTTAAGTTTCTTTCCTGAGTTGCTGACATTATACCCGGGTAAGACCAATTTTGCCCTTATTGTAGTTGATACGCTCTTTAAAAAGGAATGGTCTCACAAAACTAACGTTATTTTAGATTCAGGTTCCATTTTTAAAGGCATTATAAAAGCATACCATCTCGATTTAATTAGTTTAATTCTTGGAAACTGCAATTTAAATTTTGTCTTTTTATTAAAATTTTAAATTAATTTTTAAGGCAATGGTCATTTAAAAATATATCAACATAAAACTAAAAATGATAATGTGAAAAAGAAAAATGAGTTGAAGTGTTTTTAGTATTTAAATGTAATTTCTGTAACAAGAATAATTATTAATGGCATCACATCATCGATATACAGTATGCGTTGAACATATACTCAATGTGATCGAAAGTATCCGGATACTTTTGAATTCACGCGTTTTTCCGAATTTCTTCACTAAAGTTGGATAAAAAATTTTTGAATTTCGATCATGTAAAAAAAATAATTTTGAGTACCTCAACGTCCATAATGCCAATTTATTTAACAAACTAAAACTTTATGAAAAATATGAGCTTAGCAGAGCTGGAATGCTAATATTTAGAATAAAAAAAGAAAACCTTTATATCTTCTCGAACACGCCTGCTGTTTTTTATTATTTCACACACACACACACATTGTACATATCAAATAAAAGCAGTTTGTGTCATAGTAAGAAAAAAAGATTTTCAAATATTTTTAATGGTTTCTAAATGGATGCCAAGACATTAACCTCAAACCTTGGTGATCATTTGGCCAATTTGGCGACAAAAATAATGGTTCTAGAAAACACAGGAATTTTTGTGGTATCTATATTAGGATTCGCTCATATTTCTGAAAAAATAATATTGCTCTGTCAAAGAAATTTGTATAAATACGTGTAAATCAAATTTATCGAGTCTAATAGATTCTTTCTTTGAACTGCTAAATATAGAGTGAGTTTACTAACTGTATTCTGAGCTCTAATGTACTGTTGCGTTATTTAGAAACGGTCTGCTATTTGAGTGGGTATTGTTGATACCTGCAAGTGCTATCTTTATATATGCTTCGACTGTGATTTACTGTTTGCATATTTCGAGTTTTTTTGTGGAATGCATTGTCGTTATCCTTTAACGAGGTTGCTGAATTTCTTAAAACGCATGATTTCCATAACAATGTAAATAAACGTGTTTCAGAAATTATAAAATATTTATTTATATTTTTGATTTTTAAAACGAGTTGATATTTTCATGAAATTCATGTTTAATCGATGATCGACAAATAAATAATTCGGAAGGTTCTATGAATTTATTATCTCATTAACCAATCAGCTTTTACAGGTTAATTGTATCAAAAGAATAATTTAATATTTTAAACGATAGGATTCAACTGACATCAAAAACATTTTTTTATTATAATGAGCAGATAGTAAAGCAATACTCTAAAAAACAAAACAAAAGCCCCCTCCCGCCCAAAAACAGTTTTGCAAGTGAGCATTCAATTTAAACAAATAATATAGTACTTCAGAAAGCGTTTTATTCCCTCAGATGTTACTTTATAATCAGAAACTGTCAAATGACGCAGAATTCCGTTTCCTTTAATTCTACTCATTAAACACCGTATAATATGAATGAATCGCAAGAGAACAAAAAGTATCGGAATAAAGCAGAACAAGTTCTAATAGAGAATTGGACTTTTCTTCAGTATTTCTGTCTTTCCAGCTGAACGAGGATGCTAATATAAAATATACACGAGTAAAATAATTAAATGAATCGAATTTTGGCCCACTTACTTGCTTTATTTCCTTAGATTCCTTGGAGCTCATGTTGTGCTACAACTTCTTCAAAACTCTTTTCAGAATATTTCAAGCTACACAACGAATTCTTAGCTTACAAATCCAAATATATAATACCATTATAGATTTGTAAAGCATGTATAGTTGATAAGGTATGTTATAAAACCTACAACTGATCCAGTTTGTTTAAAATCCCATCACAACATTAATTAGAAAAATCTCTCTCTCTTTTCTTTTTTATCCCAGTCGAAATAAAGACAATATTAGGTAAAAGAGAATTCTCTTTCTATCCATTTGTTATGTCATTGCTCTTTCTTGAAATATCGTATTCTATTTCCTTTTCTAGTTACCATCATTTCTGGAAACAACTAACTTTAGAAATCAGATGAAAAACCGAAAGAAAATTCATTTGGCCTCTTCTCAATGAATAAATTATGCTAGGATGAATTTTAATTAATTTACAAATTTGAAGTTCAATGACTTTTGGTTCGTTGCAGATAATACTATGAACTCTTTGTTTTCTTTCTTTTATCGAAAAGGACGAGGAAAGGAATATAAGGAATAACTCTTTAAAAGTGAGAACTTTTGGAGATGACACAATAACGCAATCTTTCACTTGAAATTAGCTTGAACATAACCAACAATTTTAACATTTTTATAATTAAGAAGAATTTCTGCAGTGATATATAATTGCATTTATTTCAGGCTTATCAAAATCTCATTTTTTTATCTAGTATCTTAAAGTAATATATTTTTTAATAAAACTAAAAGTAGTTTTTACTTATTTTAGAAGTAGTTTTCTACGGACCTTTCCGAGTTTAAGAGATAAATCCAATATCAAGGAGACTATGACGGGAAACAAAATTAGTTTCTTAAGGAAATCGCTAATAATATATATTATTTGCGCGGTTTTGAATTTCAGAAATTATTGATAAACACAAATCTATATTAGCATCGGAAACTATTCATTCTCATGTTTTAGACGTCAGACGAGCATCGCCATTTTAGTTTTGGAATCTATTACACAATATGGAAGGCATGGAAGAAATCACCAGGAATGGTTTTTCTCAAATTTTCTTGTATAGTTCATAAAAAATGTAAATCATCTTCTATCCCTTATAAAAATTGTGGACCTTGAATGACGTCGTGAACGCTAAGTGCTCAGATTTTTGTTTCCAAAGAATTGAACATGAATGTTTTGTATTAGGTAATATAGCGTAAAAGACTGACTATATATTTTGGGAACCTTTTTTTCGCTCGATAGAAACCAAAATTTTACACAGAGCTATAATTTTAGTAGTATAGTTTAAGTATAGTATAGTATAGTATAGTTTAGTAGTATAGTATAGTTATTTAGTAGTATCACACTCCAAATTTCATTTATCTAAATCGCTACATTTTTAAATTTCATATACATATTACACCTACATATGAATTATATATATACTAAACGATTGACCCCTCCAAAAAATGATCCAAAATTTAATATAGATCTACATTTTAAATGATAAATATGTGGATCCAATTGTCGAAATCTAGTTAATTATGCTTTATTGTTGTTTCTAATGGCACTTGTAGACATAGACAAGGCCACTAACTTTAGAAGTCAGTGGTTTTAAGCCATGGATGCGTCTCTTGTTCTTTCAGTAGCGCCATCTAGGGTCAAGAGTAAGGCTTACTACACCCACGTCACAACACTTTTTACGGGATTCATTCATGCATTTCATTCACCCATCCACAGATCGTAATTTAGACCTGAATCAGAGAATGATCACTCTTGATCCAGTATCCCAGTGGTATTACTCGACATGGATGACTTTGTAACAACGACAGATTTATACGTGAGCCAGCCACCATACACACGGAGAGTCTTCGACCATCGGGGTTTGAATTCGCAACCCAAGGGACGCGAATACAACGCCCTACCAACCAGGCTATCCTGGCCCTATGATTTGTAGTTATTGTGTTCACTTACATTAGGACAGCTAGCCATCTGAAGCTTCCTAAGAGCTAGCTTCCTAATTAATGCTTCCTAAGAACAAATTTTATTCAAAATTTGACTTAAAAAATATATAAATTTAATATTAAGTTTACATACCAAATTTTATTCCTCTAGATCAAAGCGTTTTTTAGTTATTGTGTTCACAAATGAACAGATATACTTTCGAAATTGGGCTTTTCGGACAGAAAGGCGTCTAAATGTATTCCCCAAATCTCAAATTCAAATTTTTTTTGACGATTAAATCATTTTACTTCGCATATGAGAAAGAAAAAAAAAATAAGCAAATATCTATAGCTAAAGTGGTATAAAAGACAAATTCGTGAACAACTACAACTAAAATAAGTGGAGAAGTTACAATAATATTATTACCTATACTTCAAAAAGTACTTTTCCTTTTAAAAATAAAACAGTGCAGAAACCATCAAAAACAGAAATATTTCAATGTTTTATTCCGACAGTTACAAATGAATAAGTTTCAAATCGCAATTTTTCGAAAATTGCTTTTTTTTTTTTTTTTGCCTAAATATATTTTCTAGATATAGAGACATAAATGGAGTCAAAGATTTCTTGAGTCAGATTAATAAGTACCGTCTAAATTGAAAATTTTATTGTTTGCTTATCAACGGAAAGTTTCCGACACAGAAATAATAGAAGTGAATTAATTGATTTTCCCAATGTATCAATCCAGCCAAGTGTATTTTTTATAGAAAAAAAAATAATATCCAGATTCTCTCAGATTACATTCGAGATTAATTCATTTTTTTTCAACAATACTGTTACGTTAGTCGTCCAGTGGGGAATTCAACAAGCTCGAAAGCAGATAAAGATACTTTATTCCGCAAGAAAAACACAAAACAAGGCATCAAAGCACAGACAAAGCGTAGACAAAGGAAGGCACTTGCAGAAATAAACAACATACATGAAAACAGCAATAAAGAGTTATCTCCGCGTTTAACATTCCAAACAGAAAATTAATTAGTTCCTCGTCTGATTGCTTCACCATTATATAGTTTCCTTACAGGTTGTAGAATTTTGCAGAAGAATCTTGAATTTAGGCTATCAAATCCTTATTTTTATCATCATTACAAATCATATTTTTTTAATTTTATTTTTCTCTAAAATTTTTGCCAAGTCACAAAATTGTAGCCAAAGCCCAAGTTATTGACTTGGCATCTATTTTGAATCCCTTTAATGAAGAGGATTATTTTTCATTTTTATTATTATATTCTGATACATCTATTTATTTCTTATTATCTATTTATTTTATCTTTATTTATTTTCTAATATCTTCATTTAGTTTTTTAAAAATAAGTAAAAAATCTTTTATTAGGTTCTAAACAATTGTTTGACTATAATTTTATTTTCACAGACATGTTTTTAATTAGTAAAATGCTGACACCTCATAAGTCCAAACATTTAACATAGTATAGAGAACCTATAGGATTCAAAATTAATTAGACATACAAAAAAGGCTCAATATGAATCATTTTTTAATGAAGGTATACTTAAAGAAAAAGCAATTTTCTTTGATTTCGGAACAATTAATCTTTGTTTATTTATGGGGTTTCTATAATAATTGGTTTAAATGCTTTCGCTATGTACTTTTCCTCTACGCTGTAGTTTAGTTCTTAACAAAAACGCTTAGTATGCCATTGTTATAGAGATTCATTCGTTGTGGCCGCTGAATACGGTGCGATCTCATACGAAATCTATGTTTTGATATCTTCCGAAGCAGATTATTGTCGAGCATTCAAGTCAGGATTCGCACAGCATAGGGATGTTGTTACGTTACATAAGAAACAACTTCTCAAATGGATATTTAAAATTACTCAGCGTTACACCAGTGGAGTGACTGCAAAATTGATCCCCAATCTAAAATCCTCTCAAAATTGGCATGACGTGAAGTAGAAGTTTACATAACCAATTCTAACTAATTTCATTTTCTTTCTTTCTTTCTTGCCATTTAGATTAGGCGTTGACTAGTTGGTGAAGGTGGGGAGACAGTGGCTTGTGATGCCTAGAGGAGTGGTTTGAGGTGTATTCTAACAAAATGTTCGCTGAGGGATTGGAATAAAGCTGGTGTAGAGTGCTCGTGATTGTTCGGTCTAAAGAATGTGTGACCTGTTTAAATCTACCAATGATGTCTTGTAAAAACATTAAATCTTCTTCATTTAAACAAACAGCAAAAATAATAAATAATTTATTTAGACTTTACTTTTTTTTTTACTCTAAATAAAAATACTAGATAGAAGACTAGGTAGAATTAAACAAAAATACTAGGTCGAATGAATATTACTAGTACTTAAATTATTATTATAGCAATTTAGTAGTAGTTAGAATACTAGTTAGTTTCAAATGAAAGGTCTCTGTACTAAGTACTATAGAACAAACAGCAACCAGATATCTTAAGAATGATAAATCTTGGGAGGTATGCATTTCAAAGAACTTGGAAACGGGTATGCATTTCTAAGAATATGCAATTTGGAGTGATTGATTCTTTAAATTTGAACAGATGTAAATAAAATACAATATTTTATGTTTGATAATTCCCGAAAATATTGTTGCTCAAAAATAATTTTTATTTTGCTTTAAAATTAAAAGGAAAATGCTTTGTAACGATACCAACGGAATTGCCACATACAGATTTTTCTCTTATTTAAAAATTTAAAAAAAATATTTTTCATGTGACTTGTAAGATAGCTTCTCATTGTTATAACGAAACTGAATCTAATTTTATCACAACAAAGTGAACGAACTATCATTAAATCATAATAATATCATTGAATGATTTTTGAAATTTGATTGCTTTGATGCATTAACTAATATATTACTTTTCTGCTGTTGGAAATTAAAAGAATTAAAAATATATAAAAATAAATAAAAATCATTTCTATTTCATTGAATGAAAATATTTTTATTCCATTCAGCTCACCCAGCTTTATGTATTTTTATATCAGCTTCACATTTGTACTTTTATAACAGAAAGTATGTTTCTTTTCTTTTTTTGGCTCCTTTTCTAATGATAAATTTTAGCTTTGTTTTAAATCGCAGTTATAATAATTACTTCTTTCCTTTAGGCATTAAAATTAAGAAGTCATAACAAAGAATAAAATAATTCACAAAATTTAATATTTAGGAAAATTCTTACGTTTAGTTTGGCTTTTTAACACGTTTATATTAACTCGTTTTCTTGTCTTTCTGTCTGTTTGATAGGAATTTTATCATCTATTTTAAATTAACACCCATTAACTAAAGACTTGGAACTTTAAACATAGCTCAAACTGGAGGATAATGTAATATTAACTCGTTTACTTGTTCTTTTCGATATAAATTTTGTCATCGAATGTAAATCATGCATAAACTGGCGAAAAATCGATTGTAAAATTCCATATTTACACACAAGAATTAAGAACAGAATATAATTATTTAAATAAAAACATTAATACCCCACATTTTTAAAGTGCCAAATAGAATAAAATAATTTCTTTGAGTCTCATACAAATTCATAACCCTTTATTGATTGTTCTGAAAATCTGTTATAGTTTTTATTCAAGCTCATCAAGGAATTAGTTAAAAATCTATTGTAAAATTTGCACCGACTAGCAAACAGAAGAGCAGAATGCATGTTAATAAAAAAGAAGCATTAAATAATAATTTTTATGCTTTGATGTTTTAATAGGCAGAATTGCCAGCATTGCATACGAACAAATTGGTTAGCAACTATGGCAATCAGTTTGTTCATATGGAAGTGTTAAGTATAAATTTTATCAGCTTCACGTTTTCTCTACAGTACTTTAACTCTTTCTAGGGCCGTGAGAAGTATGCTTCCCACCAAATTTATCAATCTTTGTATGAAATTATGTAAGTTGGCATAAGTTCTGACAATTTTTTTAGAAAGACACAAACTTAAAGGCTTCAGTTCTTTATCTCACACAAAATGATGTGTCTTGATTTGTTACTTAATTATTAATTAACCAAATTAAATTTATCTAATAAGCTAAATGAATCCCTTTTCTTATTCTAATTTCAAGCCTAAAAATATGTTAACATAATATGACTAGAAAAAAATGGCCCTTTAAAGATTTAAAGAAGGGTATTTTATTTTTAACCACCTGATAGTTGAAAATTAAGAATTTTATTTCAACAGTCCACCATATTGCATTTTTCATATGATCTAGTTCCCTCAACATTATATAATTCACGTATATTTAATTTAATCATAATCACAATTTTTATATGGTCATGTTGAAAAGAAAGCTGTTTTAACTATTTGTCATGTTATGTCTTCCGCGTATCCAGTTTAAACAAGAGATACCAAGAACACTGATGCATTTGAATGTTAGGAATTTATGAAATTTATATAATCACATGAAAATGTGTCAGCATTTCAGTGTCTGATGATTCTATCCACTGTTTTCCCATTTATTGTCAGAAGTGGAACCTGAATCAAGAATTAGACGATGCGGCTTGAAAATCTTATTTACTCATCTGCAAAAGGTGTTCTTGGCCCTCTTTACTCATGTGACGAAATGAATGATTTTGAAGTGACGACGCAAATAAAACGTGATTGTTTTCCTATCAATGGATTTTAAAAACGATGGAGTGAAAATGAAACTCAAAACTAATTTTTAAGCTTTCAATGCTCACCGATTATATTTGAAGTACTATTATTTTTGATAGTTTATAGTTAGTTTCGAATTATCAGTGACTTAATTAATAAAATTATTTAATTACGACATTTTAAGTTTGAATTAGATATAGTTCAAGTAAAAAAGTTAGATAAATTAAAAATTTTCAATCAGCATTTGATTTATCCTTCTTTAGTCAGACATTATTGTATAGGAATTGAAAAGCCTGGAAAGTGAGGTAACCCAATCATGGTCCTCGTTATCTGATCACGGTTTGAATATAAGACATTCGACATAAGCTAGTATTCTGGAAGCCTCAAAACGAGATATTAATATAACCATAGTAAAACCTCCCTTAAGGAATATAATTTGTCCCCGAATTTTACTCTTAATGCGAAACAATTTTTTTCAATAGGTGTCCCTGTAAAATAAGACTATGTGAATTGTTCTGGAAAACAAATCTGAAAAAGAAAGTACTCAAACAAATTTACAATAATGTCAATTATTATTTATAAATGCATGTTTCTTTTTTACAAGATAGTTGTCTGAAGACATTTGTCTTTGGCTGTTTGGTGAAAATAACATATAGCATTATCTTTAAATGATTTTGAAGTGCGCATATCTATTGTCTGATTCAAATGATGATCATAAAACGAACCAATAATTTTCAACGCTTTCAACCTCTCCCTTATTTTACTAGAAAGTTGTCGCTCTTCTGCGACTATCATTTCCTGCTCTCCTGACCAAATCTCATTTGCAACTTTCCGCTGGACACATAATGTAGCGCCATTAGCTCTTCAGTAACTCTGCTTATGTGCTTCTATTAGCTAATCTATGTTATTGCTGTTCACCTCTAGTCCAATGATTTTGGCCCCAGACTCAATCTAGCCAATAAAGGCTTTACAGGTACTTAGTAAAGCCTTTCAAAATTGCGTTCAACAATGCTGCTCGGCCAAAAATTCTTCCGTTGAGAAACTAAGATTGTTCTCAAACAAGTGCTCAACACAGTCTGATATCCTATATACTGTTACGGAATTTTCGGGGTTCGTTTGGATAGTGGAAGTTGTATGGTGTAAAGAACGCACAATCACCAGGCGGCAGTAGAAAATAAAACAACGACGTTTATTTATACGAAGACACACAGGACAGCACAAAGACGACAACTATATACAGCACAGAAGACGATTATCTTCATCCGAAACGTGCAGCATACAACAGTATACACAGCAGCCCTACTCCGTCGCTGCTCCGATAGTCCCTGGAAGACGAGTTCTTCACCGTCTCTTCCGACTACTCTTCGACTCCACTGGTCCACGACTCAATTCACCACTGGTTCACCACTCGACTCACCACCACCCGGCAGCTGCGGGTGCTTCCTTTTATAGGTCTTAGGAGGCGGGGCTAGAAGCCTCTCAACCAATCAGGAACGTTCGAGGCGTATCTCCGTTCCTACTGGACGGATCGGGAAAAATTCTCGATGTTTAGGGTATAATCTATTTTGGCGCCAAAGTCGCCAAATTCGTCGCCAAGCTCTGGGACCTCCTATGGAACCGACTATGCTGGGAAGCCGCCTCACAGATTCGTAACAATACAGACCAATTCCGCATAATTTGAATATTATGCCACTAAAAGCAGTGTATCTCTTTAAATTTCAAGTGCATTTAATGATATTCCTCATATAGGACAAAATATTGTGTAATACTGCTATGATATTCTCATGATATCAAATATAGAATTTAGAATATCACAAGGATAATTTAAAATTTCGTACAATGTCCATGGAACAATCTAGTAGCTTTAATAACATCTGTAGCCTTAATAACATAGTTTTTTCCTTTCGAAACGAATTTTTATGATTGTACATGAACTAGCAACACATTCTTATAGATAGGTTTTTGAAGCATTTCAAGTTTGCGAATCTGACAAGACACGGAATTTCAATTTTGTTGACTCAGTTGAGAGAAACTGGAAATATTCATTAAAGAAATGGTAAAATGCTGTTACTCATGACAAAATAGTAATGTCAGAAATGAGAAACTGTCATCAATAACAAAAATTATATTGGAAAAAACTGATATAAAAAATTGACTTTCAGAATTATGCCAAAATCAACTATGAAGAACTTGAATTCTCGATCTCAGCGTTCTTGGGTTGGGAAAGTTGAAAGCCTCTGATCAATATGGTTCGCAACTATATTCACTAGTCCGCCTTTGGTAATCAATTGTTTCGTCAGCAATGTTAGCTGTGCTTAATTTCACTGAAATCTCTTATTCCTTTTGGTGCTCTGATTCCCTCGATGGGTAATTTTTGATCATCAAATTATGATAGAAATTGAAGTCATTTTATGTATTGTTCCTTATGCCTTTTTTGTACATTGTGCACTTGAAGTCGTACTAATGAAGTCGATTCCGATGACATCACAGTGCCATTTAAAATATTATTGTTCGGATAATTTTACTTTCTTATTCTGCATGTAAACTGCTCAAGCAGATAATAAACAAATTCATTATTTTCTTAGTTTCATGGAAGAATTTCATACTATTGAATATTTTATGAAGCAATGGTTTGGTTATATTAACGTCCCGTTTGAAGCAACACTATGGCTCGTACGGGCACAATGAACCATATTTATAGAGGCACTACGGACCTTGTAATTTTGAACCGCGGTCAGATGACGAGGGCGACACCTGAGCTGACATCCCCCTCTCCACAACACACCACACCAGCGGGAAGACGTTTGGTCATAACGGACCCCCCTTACACGAAGGTTCTTCGGTGGAATCGGGTCACGAACCTGAAACCCTCCGGTTCCGAAGCCGAGACCTTACCACCAGGCCACCGCGGCCCTTTATGAGGCAATGAAAACTGTGCGAATTTCATTGCAACAATGAAAGCTAAATTTAAAAATCATGCAAAAAACATTTTTAAAATTTTCAAAATCCCGGAGAAAATTACATAATTATAATGTTATCATTATAAATATAATTTTATTGAACACTTGAAAATATTGGTTGTCTTTACTTTCAATAAAACTTGTTACACATAATTTAATTTTCATAAATTCCCCCCCCCCCCCAAAAAAAAAATTATTTTTAAGCATCAAATTGTGACAAATATCCGAATTGCTTTAATAGCTTTCCACCAGCTCTATTCATTTTGTATATAAACCCTCTTCATAAAAAGCAAGTCCCATGACATCGCAGTGCTTTTAAAAAAGTAACCGTCAGGATAATCTATCTTTTTAGTTTCATGGTATTGTAGCCAAATAAGACTACTCCACCCAGCCTCGAAGGCACCTGAACAAATTTGAATGATTGGAACATTGCGAAAATACCGGCGAAAACTATGATTAAGTCTTAACAGCCATCACCGGCTACAGTATAACCTTTCCCGTGGGTAGGACGTTCCGTCATCAATAGGGGATAGCTAACCTTACACCATTTATGTACTTACCAGAGTGGCGAGAACAACCACCATGACAGAAGCTACACATTCCCATATTTTGAGGTACCTTAAGAAGGGATATGTGCTACTGTAAATTTACTTTCTTATTTCTCACGTAAATTACACAGATATTAAATAGAATTTTCTTTTTTATCTTTCGACAATGTAAATAAATCTCGAAGTTGTCTTTTTGATGAAATAAGGAAGACAAAGTCTCAGGGAAAACTATATTTAAGTACCGGGGTAATCTCTAAAGAGATTAGTTTAGTAAAATTAAATTAATTTACTAATTTAGTAAAATTTAATTAATTTAGTAATTAATAAATGGGTTCAGGTACTAAACAGAATCTTCTTCCTTGGCTTTCAACAATGGATGAAAAACCATACGATCAACACATTTGATGAAAAAATAAAAACGATTTCAGTTTTTATTACATCAATAAAACTATTATCAAAAATTTCACCAAAATAATCTTTAAAATTCAAATTCAAATCCTGTCAAAAATTCAGAGAAAAAATTACATGACAACTAAATGGCATCATTAAGAACATAATTTTTGGAAGTATATAATGCTGTAAAAATAATTTTAGTGCTATAATATTTTCAGAAATTATAATGGTAAAACGCCAGCATTTTGTGCAATTTTTAATTAATATATTCTAGAATTAAAAGTTTAAAAATTGCACCGACATTCCAATTCGTATTTTCCCAATTATATTTTACGAAATTTAGTAGCTTTAATTCAAATGGTCTGGTCTGTAGAGCAGCAACACTTACTAGAACACACATTCTCTCACATTTTCAGTAGAGATAAAGATAAAATATATGGATTTTAGTACATTTTTTAATGCCCGACATCATGGGAAGGTATTTATATATATATATAATTATAATTTACCTATATATATATAATATTCATTTAACTATAAATGAATATTATATATATATATATATATATATATATATATATATATATATATATATATATATATATATATATATATATATATAATGATATTGTTAAATCTAATTTAAATCTTAATTGATTTCCAAATTTTTATCTCTATTTAGCCCAGATTAATTTCATTCTAAAAAATGTCTTCTCATTTCCTGATCCAATTCCCCTTTTTTTTTATTTAGTTAGTTCTACCGCGCTCTATAAAACTGCTGACTTCAGCATTTTCACACATTCAGAGTGAAAAGAGAAAATTCAATAATGCTTACAACATTCTTTAAAGATACCAAAGATTCCCTTTTCTAAGTATACACATGGCAAAGAAATCCCTAGAAATCCCTGAAATCTCATGTTAAAATCACTGAGGGGAAAAATTTCTGTCTCTTTTGCACTTGTAACGTGATGTAAACGGACGTCAGTTTTATCATCGCTTCTTGTACATAAAATGCCTCCCGAAGTGAAATAAATCGAAGTTGAAAATTTCAAAAGTTTCTTCTATTCGGCCATGTATATTTACGATCTCAAGAAGTGGTAAACCCTTGGATTTGGAGATCGTTGGTTCGATTCCCGATTTCAAACGAGATTCCACTCTTTTCGCGGTTTTTGATTGCATCAAATTCACTCAAATGTTCTCATTGGATTGGCTTGAAAATCGTGTGGGTGGGTTATCGACTCAAGTGCTGTTATCTGGCCAGAATCAAAAAGATTTATAAAATCTTTCTCTAAATGGACATTTAACTAGAAAAAGAAATCTTAATCTAACTAAACTAAAATCTAACTAAGGTGGGTATGAGCACTTCATCCTCCAAAATGAGCGATGACTGCTTAAAAATGGTAACCAAGCTTTGTATTTCGAAATCGGGAGCGCGTAAAACAGAAGGCAAGCGCAGGAAGAGGAGAAGAGGGGTGTAGCAGAATGGGCTTCAAGCGGGGGTGGAGAGAGGGTAGAAGAAACAAGATTTTCGTGTCGCTTCGCTGATCGTGTCACATCACCCTCGCAAGGGCTTTTTCTTTCGTTTTTCTTTTTAAATTCCCTCCCTCGGCCCCGTATATATTCCGTCAAGCGGATTTAGTAAGCGTTTACCGGTATCTTCAGAAAAGTTCCCGTTTTTGTTTTATGAAATAGCCTGTAAATATTTCCTCGCGTGTGCAAGTGAAATGGAAATAATTCTGATTTTTGTCGAGGGAAAAAGCTGCTGCGTATCTTGAACGATGAGGGATGAGGTCTTCCCTTCGGTAATTCGTGAGAAAATGCATTCGGTACATATGATGAAAGGAAATTTCTGTCAGGGAAGTGCTTTTACTCAGCTTATGCAATAAATTGGAGAGCGATGTCAAGGATTTTTTTGAAAGCTAAAAAACTATTTTACTGCAGGATATTTGCTATTATAACTGCATAGATTTAAACGCAATTATGACAACAAATAAATGGACATTTTTCGGACTTGTCCGCTTGAAAAATATTGTTTCATTAGTCCATATCTTGATACATTAAGGTGTATGTACACACTTGAAACTTCGAAAATTGTTCAAAATATCGAATATTTTTTTTTTATTGATTAAAAATGTTCTCTGACCCTTTAGCTTTCAAACGATACCAAGATGTTGTCAATATTCGAAATATTTCGCGAGTTATAATTATTTTTCTTGAGGTATTTACACTAAATCTCTAGTTTCAGTTTTTTTTAAAACTCATTTTATGAAGAATGATATTTTTCCACTATGTTGTCTATTCAATCAATCATAACTCAACAAGAAATGAACCATATACAATTATTTATATATCAAAATAATCTGTATAAAACAGTGGATGTTTTGTGCCTCAATGAAAGTTATATTTATAGAAATAAATTTTTAATAGCTATTTAAAAGTTAAAATTACAGAAAAAATCTTTCTTTTTCTATTCATCGTTGATGAAAAAATTGTTTAAAAAAAATCTATAGATTTTTATAACTTGTTTGAGGCAAACAACATGAAGACTAATATTAGGCCTAATTTCCAACTAGAATTGTGTGTCTGTACAAATTAGAATTTAAGATATCATGTTTCAAAAAATAGGCTAATTAGCTCATTAAATATTAATTAATTAATAATTAGTGTAATATGGTTTTTTTTTCCCACTGAAATGAGTTTAAACATATATTAATGACCTACTGTGAAAAAACTGGATTTTTAAAGTTAAAATTTAAAAAAAAATATTCTAGCGTGTACGTACATCTTAATTTATAAGATTAGCTTTTTGATTGAAAATTACATGTGAGCTGTTAGTTGATTATTATCTTTCGTTTTGATGGTAATTGTAGATTTTCGGTTGTTTATAATTGTCTGAATTAACAATATGCAATGGAAGTAAAGTTGTGGTATACCGCTGATACAATGAGAATCTAAAAAATCGGAACTGGATGGATTTTATATAATCTTTAGTTTTATTTTAAGAAGCGAATGAAAAAAAAATTAGTTTTTGTTTGAGAGAGATTTCCTTCTGAGAAGAAATTTGGTTAAAAAGAAAAATTTCTTCACATGAGAATATTCAAAAAGGGAATTTTTTTAATCCCTGCAAGAAAAAGATTCCGAGTCATGGAACCAAAAAGTAAACATTCTTTTATTTGAGCAAAAAGCTGATGGATAATTAGTAATTAATAGAAGTTTACGCAATTGACGCGCATAAACTTAAACTGATACGCATAAACTTTATTACGTTGGAAACAGTTTAGAAAAATATGATAAAAGGTCACTTAAGACTTGATACATCTTTTTTTAATCGATGGAAAATGATGGAATGTTTCAAAATAGAACTAGGTTATTTTTGGAAATTTTGAAGGAGTTCGCTACGAATTTAAAGCAGTTTTTGGAAAATTTTGGCTAGATTATATTTTATATGTTCTGAAACATGTTTAAGCCTTCTGATAATTGTGCAAGACCTCACCTGTAATGTACCATGGGGCATTTACGATTTGCATTAGTTGATGCTTTTGAAATAGTTGGATTATTCTTAATTTCGCAATAGCAAACAGATGCTCAAATCACGTGTAATCGTAATGTAAGACCAATAGAATGAATATGTCTTCAAAGCTAAATGAACTCATTACGAACAAAACAAATAATTCTAGGATGCTTCTAGAAATCTACGGTATTCTATTTACGGCTTTACATTAAAGCGTGTTACAAATGTGTGAAAGGTGATATATTTTTCGCCTCTTACCTTTCGAATGAATAATAAATGTATCTGATATTTTGATTTTTATAAAGTTCTAGAACTCATATTTTGAGCCTTTTATTCTTAAGGTGTACGTACACACTAGAAGATTATTTTTAAACTTTAACTTTAAAAATCCAATTTTTTCACAGTAGGTCCTTAATATATGTTTAAACTCATTTCAGTGAAGAAAAAGGCTATATTGCGCTAATTATTAATTAATTAATATTTAATGAGCTAATTAGCATATTTTTTTAAACATGATACCTTAAATTCTAATTTGTACAGACACACAATTCTAGTTGGAAATTATGTCTAATATTAGTCTTCATGTTGTCTGCCTCAATCAAGTTATAAAAATATATAGTTTTTTTTAACAATTTTTTTCATCAACGATGAATAGAAAAAGCAAGATTTTTTCTGTAATTTTAACTTTTAAATATCTATTAAAAATTTGTTTCTATAAATATAACTTTCATTGAGGCACAAAACATCCACTGTTTTATACAGATTATTTTGATATATAAATAATTGTATTTGGTTCATTTCTTGTTGAGCTATGATTGTTTAAATGAAGCAACATAGTGTAAAAATATCATTCTTCATAAAATGAGTTTAAAAAAAACTGAAACTAGAATTTTAGTGTAAGTACCTCAAGAAAAATAATTATAACTCGAGAAATATTCCGAATATCGACAACATCTTAGTATCTTTTGAAAGCTAAAAGATCAGAGAACGTTTTCAAGCAAAAAAAAAAAAAAAAAAATCGATATTTTGAACGATTTTCGAATTTTCAAGTGTGTACGTACACCTTAAACTTGCTCCAATTCTTAAATAAATATTTTCGAAAGCTCATAACAAATGTTCGAGTTAAAACCCACTAATGGCTTTGTGGATTAAAGCATGACTAGATTCAGGCGCATGAATCTAAGGAAAGTAATTGATTCTACCCTCTGGCTGTGCTCTTGCCCAGTATTATTCAAAAGAAGATAGACCAATGCAAGGCTTAAAAAGGAATTGCTTGTACGAATCGGATTCATCACTGTAGGTGTCTCCCCTCAAACTTATTAATACGTGCTTCAGTTTCTTCTGAAAGTTCTTTAAAGTATCAAAACAAGATGCTCTGTTAGTGAATCGATAAACTAACGGTTAGTAGGCAAAAAGAGAAATAAAAATTGCAATAGAACATGATATCGCAAATCACATTGAAAAGGTGAAAAATAGCGAAAAACGATGCAGTTTCTGAGCGCAGAAGGCGTTGTCAACATACATAATAAATGTGGACGATAAGTAATCCTCATGCCAGAGTATCGAGAAAAACTCATTTGAGGCTTAGCTTCAACTAGTAAGCAAGAATACTCGGTGATTATCTCTTAGGGTAGTACTTGCTATCCGACTGCCTGATGTAATGTCTTGATCAAGACTGAACAAATAACGAAGCAGAATTTCCAGACAATTCTTTATTTTACAGCCCTATATATACAAAAGAACAACTTGTTCTCATCTTGGTTAAATAAATAGTTATTTACACCTGTAGTAGGAGATACAACAATCGAAGTCGAAGGTTTATCTTGAATCTCAGTTGATTCTCGGACTCCGAACTCGTGGGCGTAGTCCAACAGTCTACCTTCAATTCGTTTCTTCTCTTCTCCTAAAAAAAATCTCTGCAATTTATTTCGGCGACAATCTCCGCCTCTTAATTTACATTGGTCATTTGAGCTCTCTTTCGGCCAATCGGGGTTCAGCAATATACTCTCTGAGTGGTGCCAGTCGGTCTTGGGAAAGTTCTTTTAGTGTGGCACCTTTCATAACTGACTATTCTGGAACACGGAGTTATCATAGTCCTTTCACAATGAGAAACATTTAGCATCCAGATGTTTGGACACCCCTTTCTCTTTGAAGGTACTATCAGTACTCTTGGGCGAGGAATTCCACATGTAGTCTTTCACTGTAGTCGCCAATGAACAGATGCGAAACCACCCAGGTGAAAAGATCCACCATCTGGCTATCTTGAGGAGTTTAGTACTTAACAGAGACGACACAGCTGGCTGTAAATGTCTTATCAGTACTGGGAAACGGGAAATGTTACACTGAATAGAGCTATATATCTTGTTTTTCTTCAACACATCCTGCTGAAAATGTTGGGTATATGGTCCATGCGCAAGCCATTGTTTGACATTAAAGTTCATTGGATCTCAATATGTGTGACTTTTCAATAAGATCACTTTAAATCCCTATTAAGGCGACTCCATTGGACACAACGAAGGATCTTATAGTACAGACTGTCGTCGCTGTGACAGACATTATATCTGTATCTTCGAATACATCTGGAAGTAGCTTTTACCTCATTGTAGACTTTACAGTGTCGTCAGCAATCGCCACATCCAATGTTTCTTGCAATAATTAATCAAATAAGTCTTCTTTTAATTATTACTCCTTTTTATCATTGCAGGGAGGGATTGAAATTTGCATATTTTTCCTTGATTTTCATCTTCTCAGCGTTGTTTAGGATAGAATGGTCTATAGTAAATTTGTTCCTCTTGATGTGACACTCCTGCATTTGTTGGTACATTAACTGAACACTCAATATATAGACACTTAACTCCACACCTCAGTTTCTAGAACTTATCTAGACCATTTCCTGTTTTCTATATATGTAGGTGGACTTTATTAAAAAAAGAAAGATAGAAAAGAAAAATTACACTGCAATCAATTAGAGAGACACGCACGAATGACAAAATACGAATACATATAACATACCAAAGTAAATGTAAAAACTAGAATGAAAAATATCTGAAGTGCAATAAAACTTGACGAATCAACATGATAACGTACAGCATAAGTGAAAAAATAACGCTATTACAAAAATTAGGTACTCGAAGAGGCTTAAGGAAATATTATGAATAAATCTCTAGGAGTATTAAAATATTACCCACAAAAATATATATAGGGTCAACCTAATTCGAATAATTCTTCATGAACAATTAGGAATTTAATCATGTTTATAATTCTTTTTTTGAAAGATGAATTATTCAGAACACTTTTGTACAAAAGACTTTTTGTGAAGTTGCCAGTTTTCTGAGGTGCTATGAAAGAGTTAAAGGACAGGATATTGTAAAGTGGGAGGGATCGCCAACTTTTCCACCAGAGCAAAAGTCATGCGATAGTAAGTGTAAACGGTGAAGAAAAGAAGGAAATGGACCATGTCCTGTGACAAACAGGATTTCTTCTCGAGTTCAGGAGAGTGATTGTAATTTTACTGTTTTTAACGACTTATAAACAGAATGGCCAGTGTTTCCAATGTATCAAAGGTTTGAGTCAAACTTCTCTCTCAGATACTCTCAGGTGCTCTAAAATCACTTAAACCAACTAAGAAAGCCATAGATTCCGCCATTGCCATAAGATCTTGACCCATATTTATAAGTGTTTTTATTATGGCCTTAGTTAAAATTTGATTGTTGGTAGTCAAATAAATTTTTATTAAGATTCATTTCAGAAATTGCTTCATTAATCTTGAGCTATAAACCAGTAAATTCTGCTTAATCTACATCTTAATTTTATAAGTCTTTCACCCAGTAAGTAAATATTGCTACATTTTATAAAACAAATTTAATGGAAATAGTGGATGAATACAAAACAACTCAAAAACATATCCCTAAACCATTCCTATTCAGAAGGCAAAATGAATCATATTTATTGAGAACACACTTTCAGGAGTAATATAGCAATGATTAATGTTAAAGTATATGAACGTTTCATTCACCAAGTTTCCGTTTAGTATCTTTTTTTCATTGTCGGCCTTTCATTTAGAAAATCAAAAGCGTTGGAAATGCACTTCAATCGTTGCATGGTATTAAACAAAATTTATTTCGTTTAATTTCTAAATCTCAAGTCCTGCTCAGTTTTAATACTTCAAATTATGCTTTAAATTTTCAAGTAAACTTTTTACTCATTTGAAGATTAATAGGAATTCTTTATTAATGTGTGATGCTTCCTTTAACCGATGGAAATTAATATTTACTTCGATCAAACCATAAACTTTATTTGGTGAGATTAACATAATGTGAATATTCACACATTAATATTTATAGAATGGTATATTAACTGGAAATTGTGCCACACAGAATGAAAACAGCAGAAATGGTCTCCCAAACTTTCTTTCATTCTCTCTAATAAAGATGTTACTCCAGTGAACGACTTGCATAACGTTGGCGTACAATAGTTACGAAATATTAATTTTTAGCGTGAATTTATCATTTTTATTGAGTCTGCCGTGTCACCTTTGGCGAGTTATTTGGCGATCAGTCCCTGGTACGAAGTTAAAACTGATGGAAATTTAATTTGGGTTTTAAATGCGTACTTCCTAACCAATTAAAACAAAAATTTGACACAAAACTACACTTGTATACGCAAATCCATACCAAATTTGATATATTTAAATCATTGGATTTTTGAATGATCGCGTTTTCATGCTTCTGAAAATACAGATCGGTAGACGGTCAACATTCATCCGGGTGTTCGGTAAATATCATAATCTAAATCTGTTAATAGACATTTAGCAGACGATTCCTTTTCAGGCATTTTATAACTGCTACTATTTTTATTTTGTTAAAATACTATTAAAAAGTAAAGGCAAACGATTTGTTCTTCGATAAACATATTTTGTTAATATTATTTCGTTTGTTTTTTGTATAATAGCTGATGATCCATTGTAAACCTTCTGGAATCTGGCAATGTTTGTAAGATACGCTGTTATGTTGAAAGAATAAACTAGCCGATGGAATTCTAAATTGCTTGGAGTATTATTTTAGTTTTAAGAATTTAAGATGCTCTGCAAGCTATATTTTGAAGCTTAAGAAAACGGGTAGTTTTCTAGAAAGCATGTAAAATCAGGGCATATCGTTGAGTCAAGAGCAATTAAATTTGGTAACCAGATATTTGTTTCGTCGTAGGTGCGCACTCAGAAATGATTTCGAAAAATATTAATTAATTTTTTAAAATAATAATTAACCGAAACGTTGCTGTTTTTTTCAATAACGTCATAACATATTATTATACAAAAAATATTTTTATATCTATTTGAAATAAAAAAAAATCAGATTTTCAGCTATACCAATTTTATTTTACGTACACGTTATTAGTGCTGGAAGAAAATTTAAAAAATAATTTTTCATTTATAATGTTTTGAAATAGATTCTCAAATCTCCTTTAATATTTAATTGACACGTTTCAAAGCAATTAGCAGATCATCATACCCTAGGTTGGTGGCAGCTTGTCAATTCAAATATCCAGTAATATTTTTCAAGCATTGTAATCTATAACACCAGCCTGCAAAAAAAAAGAATTTTTTTTTTTGTTTGTAAAATTTTAATTGATTTATATCAGCAATGATGATGTCATTCCAAAATGCAAACTAAATTTTATGTAACACGTAAGGATTTTTTACAAATGACGATGAACAAATTAACAAAATGCAGTATAATGCATACAGTTGCAACTGTAGTTACTATTAACTAAACACAATAATGTTGTACATTTACAATATTATGATAACTTTTGTGTTTTTCTTGAAGTCAAGAAACTTCTTTTTCGAGTTTTTCGTTTATGGTCCACATCACTGTCTCTTTTTAAAGACCAACAGTAATCGGCCATCATGTTAACATCCCACCGTCCTTGATATCTGCGTTCCATCTCCTTTATATCCTGGTGGAATCTTTCACCTTGCTCGTCACTCATTTTTCCTAAATTGTCTGGGAAGTATTCCAAATGTGAGTGAAGGAAGTGAATTTTAATGCTCATATTGCACCCCAAAAGATGATAAGTACGTAATAACTCAGTTACAAGTTCTTTGTAATTTTCTTTTCTCTCATTTCCCAAAAAACCTTCTACGACATCTTTAAATGCAACCCAAACCTGCTTCTCTCTATTTTTCATACATTGTTCAAAATTGGAATCTTTAACTAATTTCTTTATTCGTGTTCATCAAATACACCTTCTTTAATTTTAGCGCTAGACAATTTTGGGAACTTCGATATAAGATACTCAAAACATTTTCCACCTTTATCCAAAGCTTTCACAAACTGCTTTATGAGTCCCAATTTTATGTGAAGTGGGGGCAATAAAATATTTTGTGGATCTATTAAATATTCATTTAAAATATTCTTCTTACCAGGAATCCATTCTTGTCTCTTCGGCCATATCATTTTTATCCAATCACTTTCTCTGTCCATGCTATCCCATTCGCAAATAAAGCACGGAAATTTAGTAAATCCACTTTGTTGCCCGAGAAGCAGACCTATAACCTTTAAATCACCACATATTGCCCACTTGTGTTCAGTGTATTTTATTTTAGTGAGAAGCATCTCCATATTTTCATGTTTCTTTCATGAAAATGGAATGTGCAACTGGAACTGATGCAAGTTTAGATTCGTTATGCAATAAAACTGCTTTTAGACTCCTCTTTGAGGACTCTATAAAAAGTCGCCAATCATTCGGATTATTAGGAATATTATCTTCTAATTCATGTAACAAACCAGGTAAGTCAGCACAATAAGCCAAGAAGTTATCAGATTTGAAAAATGATAAAAATTGTTTTTCTCGATTCCTGTACCAACTAAAAGGCGTATGTGTCGTTAATAAATTTTTCTCTTTTAACCGAGATCCTAATAATTCTGCATTTTCTTTAGTTAAACCTAAATCACGAATTAAGTCATTTAATTCGGCTTTATTAAATTTTTCAGGTACTTCATTTTTCACGGTGAAATCCAACTGCCATCAATGTTTTGAATTTTAAAATAAAAGGTTTTTTTTAAATACAATTATAAGTATTTATTCAATATAAATGTATTATTTAATTTCAATGAAGTAAAAGGTTTTCAGAATTTATTTAAACAAATAAACATACATACTTTATTAATTTATCCTATCCAAATCGCAAAAAATCTGTGTATTTTTACTTATTTAAAAAATTTACTTTTCAAAAAAACTGTACGTGATACGTAAAAACTGATATTATCTTTGAAATACGCATGCGAAAATACATAAAAAACAACTTTTACTTTTAAAACAAGAAATTGTTGCAGGCTGGTGTAATCTGCCCAAACCAACTGGATTGTTCTCCCTACGACTCTCTTGAATGTTTACATAAACGTTTTACTTTTAACTGTAACTTTTACTTTTAACTTTATACTTTACTTTTAACTTAGAAAGCAAATGTTTTTTTTATAAAGCAAATAGAATCAAATATGCATTTTGGAATTTATGGTTTGATGTCGGTTCCACACCAAAATTAATTTATCATACTTATTGTATTTGGGAGTTGCCATAATAATATACAAAATATCAATTTCTTAATTCAATGGATATGGTAAGAAATTAAGGATATATCAATGTATAATTCTGGGGAAAAGATCCCAAACTAAAATTCCCTCATTTAGTTTGTTCGATTATGATTCATCGCATTCATATATGAATGATTGGTTAGATTGGTAGGCAGTCAAACCTTCGATAAACTTTGTCCAAAATTTGATATAATTCTGAATTTTGAATATAAATTTGATATAATACCAAGAATTCTAGTCATAAAACCATAAACTGAATTTCATCTGTTTAGCTCTGTCATATGTGCACAGACATACTGATAGTTTTTCTTTCAAAAACTGTTGACTAAAATTTGCTGGAATATAATTTTGGTTTGAAGACTATGTACCAAATCTCATCCATTTATCTTATTGAGTTTTTGCATCATATATTCATAGGGAGGTGTTCGTAATTACGAAGGCGGAGCGTAAAATACAAAGAGAAAGTATTGTATTTGGCAAAAAATTTTGAACTCCAGATTCTGACGAATCTCCATGTTTCAGATTTCCTTGAGTCCGAAAGCGACTATCTGTCTATCTATCCGTCCATTTTTTCGTCTGCCTATTAACACGCTAACGCAAAAACATTTTGATCTGACTGGATAATATTTGGTACATAGGCTTAACACCCCACTTATTCACAATACTCAGATTTTTATTAGAACGAAATCTATCCAACAGAAGTCTGTGTGTTTGGCCATACAAGGGCAAGTCAACACGAAAATTCCAAAATGTAAAGAGCTAGATAAATAAAATTTGGTTTACAGTTTTAGCATCTAAAATTTAAGTTCTTTATCAAATTTTGAAATCTGCCAAAGAGTTGACCATGTGTCAGTCTATACGTTTAAATGCATATAAACGAAAGGCCTTAAAACACAATGACTTAAATAAGTGAAATTAAAAAAGTGGTAAAGTGATTACAAATGCAGTTCTATTTCAAATTTTGGCTTAAGTCGGTTGGAAAAATAGCGTCCAAAATACAAATTCGGTTTTTGGGCTCTTATATACTAATCACATGTTTTGGGATCAATCGCCAAAAAAGAACAGCTAAAGGTCTCAATCTGCAAAAATGCCTAAATTCACGCCAAATATCAATATTTCGTGACTATCGTTCGCCAAGGCTGTGAAAGGCATTCACAACTTTACCGAAGTTTAATAATTTTATGTGGGAAGGGGAGGGGGAGCGGAGATAATATTTTTATTAGGGAATATGAGAGAGAGATTTGAGGAGACCACCGCCACTGATATTTTTTATTTTAAAAGACAATGAAACGAGCGATAAATTTCGAAGTCGCATTCTTTGGCGATTGCAGTTCTATAATAAAGAGAATGGGATAAAAAGCAATAAAAAGTTAATCAGATAGAAAGGAAATCAACTAGTAAGAGAAACCAGACAAGGGATAGTCTGCGAGTAGCTCCACTGCAAATACAACTGATGTTTATTGATTTGAAAAGAACTGAAATTTTTTTCTCCTTTTGAATTTAGAGGTGCAAGAAATGCAATTAGAAGAGACTTGGATTGTAGCGGTTGAAATTTTAAAATTTAAATTTCAACCGTTAAATTTTGAAATGGTGTGAAATTTATTTTGTGCAATAATATTTTTGGAAATTATCACGGAAAAATTATAAAGTTCAGCTTTCTATTTTAATTAATTAAAATTTTAAATTCTTTTGGAAGCGCACATTTCCACTTTTTCTGATATATATATATATATATATATATATATATTTCTGCTTTTAAGGTACGATATGGCCTGCAGAGTGCCGAAACACACACACTCATCTTTATTATTAACAGAGATTCGTTTTTGTATGAGAAAAACGAAATGAAGTGGAAGGGAGGTTCTGGATATTTTCTTTTGCTGAATTATGAATTCACATAGTTTTTTTACCGACAAAACTGCAAGAAATTTATTTATATACTGCTTATTTAATACGTTTAAAATGCAACAAACTTCATTAATGGATTTGAAATATTTTTTTGCAGAACAGCTGATTTCT
This sequence comes from Argiope bruennichi, assembly GCF_947563725.1. Lineage (NCBI taxonomy): Eukaryota > Metazoa > Arthropoda > Arachnida > Araneae > Araneidae > Argiope > Argiope bruennichi. The sequence goes on from NC_079158.1 coordinate 45,889,710, forward strand.
GAGCTAACGAGAAGCTGCTACTCGCTTAAGTATTAAGATATAAAATAGTGCTGGAAAGGGCTGCTGATTACAAAATACATTGAGGTTACTTATTACAGGGAACAACTTATCCGGAGTAAGTTTGAATTTTAAAGAATATATTTTCATTTTAAATATATGAGAAAATATAAGAGAAGGGCGGATACAGGTAAAGCGCCATAGGAAACATTTTTAGAGGAAGCGAAAAAAGTGATGACTGGCTATTCATTGCGAAATGTGACTTGTAAATATAAAATCAATTTCATGATATTCTAGAGATTCGGTAGTAAAGTATAAACTATTAGCAATGCCAAGTTGTAATTTTTATTTTTATCATTTAATTAATTTAAAGTTAATTAAATTAAATTAATTAAATAAACAAATAATACAGATAAGCTTTATTAATTTTAAAGAAATTCTTTGAAAATGTTAGATACAAATTACTTAATAAATTCTTTTTATTTCAGACTCAGTGCTCAGTAATTTTTATTAAAAAAACCTTAACAGATCTTCGCAGATCAACAGGCGACAGAGTTTCAAAATTACACTCATAGATCTTCGATGCTATATTTCGGCCCTTCTTCTAAAAAAGGGGTGGCATTGGCGTATACTAAAAAGTTACGCCAGTAAGTATGAAATCAAAAGGCTACCACTAGTAAGTATGAAATCAAAAATCAAATAAGTTCCTTTTGCCTGGAATCAAAATGAAAATGTTTCAAATGATTATCTGTCAATTTTTCTAAAGTATAAGAAGTACCCATTCTGCAGATGAACAAATTGAACAGAATCATGATTTTAAAAATTCACAATGTGAAAAAAATTAAAAAAAAAAAAACTCTTGTCAAGTTGTCTAATTGTTTTTATAAATATGTTTCAAATCTTCTAAAATTAAAGTGATTTTAAGGATTGTTTCGCAAACGAATTTTTTTATAAATTTTTCTAAAATTTTTCAAAATATTATATCAACTAATCTAGTGATTGTAAAAGGCTTCAATTCCTTTTTTATGAGCAATATGATATTTATAACTTCCGATTTCAGACTACGAGCCTTTCTATTCTTTTCTTTTTTTTTTTTGACATTTTACCTAAAATCTGAATTTTAATCTGAAGCGGTAAATGACAAAAACATGTTTCTTTTTATATTGAAATATATTCATAAAAATATAAGAATTGAATCATTTGGAATTGGAAATTTGTGCTTACTATTAAATAGATTTCATAATTTAATTATTCAATAAAAAAAATTCATTGTACTATAAATATGAAAACAGATCTTCAAATTAAAAGAGTGGCAATGTCTTTTTATATATTTCGCAGTACATCAAAGAAGAATAAGTTGTTTGAAAGTGGGCGAATTCTGGTCATAAAACTTATTCATTGCTTATTTCTTGTTCAACTGCAATTTTCACAAAATTAAAAAAAAAATTCAAAGTTTTATTAAAAATAGACTTTACAAATTATTAATAAAAAAAATAAAATAAGTCGAATAATCTTATTTTGATTAATATCAATTGAAGAATATTAAATATTTGAAGCAATAGTTAAAGCCATTTGAGTGTCATTAAGACAACGAAAAGTGCGTTTCAAAATACATTTCAAAATAATGTAAAAAATTTATAAAAATTAGAGAAAAACTTTATATGATTATTAAATTGATTTACTTTTTAAAATTTTGAGGTAGTTTAAGAATATTTTTTGTTCTATAGTACTTTTAAAAGTTATGCTGAAATGACAGAATTTCGCTTAATTTTTAATGAATTTATATTTTTAAGAAATTGCATGTAGAGGGAATATTTCCTTTCTCCAAAGTATGTTCATGTCACATTTCATAGATCTTCAGAGTGCCGACGCATTAAACACATTCTCTTTAATTAATAATGGAGGTCATTTTTTATTTTTCAATCTTTCTACTTCGCTATCATAAATATTTTGTAATCTAGAAATAAATTTTTCTTAAATTGATAAATAGGGATCGCCACTAGTAGGAATAAAGATTTTAGCTAAATTATTTGTTTAAGTTATAATTAAACTGTGAATATATTAAAATAATGTATTGCCATCGAGAATACAAATGCATTCAAAATTTAAAAAGTCTTAATATATCAAGCAATAAGTTCAAAAGCGATGACAAAATGTCATCTTTTCAAATGTGAAAGAAATTAGAAAAGTTAAAACAATTATTCTACTTCTGAGTGATCTGCCGTCTGCATTCCAAAAATATTAGCGAGAAAATGTGAAATAAATTGTCATTTCATTCTAAAATCTCTCTTTCTGTCTCTCTTTTACATAACAATGATATTTAGTTAGTAGTTTTCTTTTAATTGTCTTTACATTAACTATATAGTATAAACATGGTTACATTTTTTATAGTAAATGTACATTAATAATTCACCAATTATACTAGATAAACCAAATATTAACAGAACTTAATAGTTCTTTTTATTTAAACATTAGAAAAATATTAGCTAGGGGTTTAGATAGTTCCCAGAAACTTATGGAATGGATTTTTTTATATAAAAATTATAAAATTTTGTCACTTTTGGTATAAGTAAGAAACTTTTTGGAATAATAATAATTAAAAACTTTACAAAGTGGAAAAATCTGTACATAATCTGAAAATACACAACAGTATTTCCAGAACATTATAGTATTAGAATAATTGAGGCTTGATTCACGTGATTAAGAAAAGTTTTAACTTTAAACAGTTTTTATTGAATTTTCAAAAAATATTAAGGAAAAAAATGTTAAATTTCCAATTCATTATCCTATGTGCATCTATTCCTATATCTAAGTGTAATTTGGTTGCTGTAGATCCAATCATGTAATGGCCGAATCACACATCTATTTATATAATCTTTTGACAAAAGAAGTTTGCAGATAAAGTGCTATCTTAAAAAAATATAATGTTTACTAAATCAATTACGGGCAGCTACATATAATACGTTTTTATGACAATTTTATTATATTTTCATTTACCTTCTCTCTAGCTATTAATAACTTTTGAAACTCAATAATTACTTTTGTATGTGATTGTTTATTTGTTTTTTTTTATATATATTAAAAATTACCTGAACATTATGTCACTTATAAAATTATCCATGATGTAGGTTTGTTCTGAAATATATTTAAAACAATGTAATTAACAAAGTATTTGCAGAATAAAAGTTTATTTCAAAAATCAATGTTTAGTTTACGAGTTGAAAAGTAGATGGCGGTAGGTGATTTGAAGCGAAAATGCAAGACTATCTAGCTTGAAAGAGTGTAATGGATTAGAAAGTTAACAATTTCTGATTCAAAATTTTTTTCATTTAAGGAAATTAGCATTTATTAAAATTATTTCAAGAATATTCAAAAGTCCTTAAAAAGTTTTCTACTACCTTTAAAAAATGGAAGCATTTACTGTATTAAAGAAGACTTTTTAAATTTTTCTAACCTTAATTTCTTAAGGTAAAAACTTTTTATATTTATCTCGTATATGGTTTAAAATAATTTTTTAAAGCATCGAGAAAACATAGTCTTAAATATTTGGTGTGAAAAAAAAAGAAATTTCGATATGTTGTTTTAATAGAATAATAATAATACCACCGAGTGTAAAGAAAATTTCTGATTGTTTTTATATAAATGCTGCATTACAACGAAAAGGCACATTTTGTTTTTGTTTTTTAAACCTTTTTCTTGTGTTTCTTACACTTAGTTCTTCGCTTTCATTGAACAAAATGCAATTGAATTGTTTTATATCAAATATGATGATTTTTAGAGAAATTTGATAAATAGAAATTTTAAGACACAGAATGCTTAAGATTTTTCTTAATTTTCCTTCTAAAAATATGTATATCTAATTTTTAGGCCTAAAGGAAACTTAAAAGGATTAATCTATCAGATTTATTTTAAGAAAATGTTTCAATAACTATTTCTCAAAATTACCAGTGCCATACTTGCGCCATAAAATGCATTATTGCTGAGTTAAAACGGTAAATAAAATCACAAGCAAATGTATCGAAAGCTTCAAAACAAAGAAAATGGATTGCATCAGAAAATTTTATTAAATTCTTAAACGGAGAAAAAAACTAACTCTATAAAAACTCTAGAAAATTCAGCTATAAATTAATTATATACCATAACTCATTTAGTAACTTTTTAGATGTTATTGAAACAGGAAAAAAGATAATCTCATCTCTCGAATATTATGCAAAATAAATATTACCCCTATATTATAGTACAAATTTAATGTAGAAACTAACCTAATATGCAAAAGATATAAAGCTCAGAATGATCTTTACCACATCCACTTTTCTTGCTTAAATCGCTCTTTGCATAGAACGATTCTTTGAACCAAATGAATGAACTTACCTAATATTTTTAAAAAGAGCTTTTGTTCTCAGAACAGCAAATCTCATTTTTGCATCTTCATTCAAGGCTTAAGGCACTTCGGCATTTTATATCAGAACTGTGAATTGTTATCTAGTTCAAGGATAACGACCTTGTTGCTCTACATATTTCAACCTGTCTCTCAAACAAGCTAACAAACAATGCTCTGCTAGTTCGCAACTAAGAATTCTTCTTGTACAGTCTATAAAAATATTTATCTTAAAAATTTGCAAAGCAAATTTTTCTTTATAAACCCTGCAAATCAATTGAATCAAAAATATACAACAATAAGATAAATATAACATTTTAAACAAGTGAAATTTAGCATGTGGTTTCGTCAGCAACAGTTTTCGTCACTTGGTAAGTCTAACTAGTCAAAGAAGCCATAACGATAGGTAATTCATTTTATAACTTTAAGACATTGTCATGTTGACCACTCAATTTAGGACAGCTACGCTAAATATCTGGCAAAAGAAATGAAATAAGAGAGAAGCAGGCAAAACCACAAATAAATTATGTCCAGAGTCTCAAACAAATCTACAGAATGGAGTAGGATAGTAGTTAAGTTCACTTCAGGACAAGGTCCCTTTCTTTCAAACCTTCTTCGCTTTAGTTTCAGAATAAATAACTGCTCCTATAGAGAAAAAAAAGAGAAGCGACCCAATGTATAAAGGCTACAAAATTTTTCAGCAGTTTTTTTTTTTGGCATTTTTAATTTCTACAATAAAAACTTCAGTGGTTACAAACATCCGCTCAAATAATTTATCAAGAGCCAGACTTTGATTTCTAAACCACTTCATGTGTAATCAGAACTGTTCCATTTCAGTTATTATCTATCAAGTATTTTTGTGGTTCATCTTATTATTTTAATATTGTTCTAATTTTGTTATTTATTTTATATGTGTTTTATGTTAATACATTTTGTATTTTGTCCCAATTATTTCCTTTTTTCATTTAGAACCAATGGGAACGATCTCTCCTAAACTTTATCCCCTATTCTCTTATAAAGGTGTTATCTCCCTCATTTTGCATTAAAATTGCGGACATTAGTCAAGGCCGTGGATCTCTTGTTATACATTGGTGAACAATAGCTACGAAATAGGGATCTTTGGAATGAATCTAACATGCGATCTTTGCTGATTAATCTTTGTATGTGGCTAATACACCTAAAAATCAAATATGTATTTTGGACGCCTTCCAAAACTCCGCATAGAACTTTTTACATTTTTGAGTTAATGCGTATATATGTCTGTGAAAAATTTGATCAGAAGAGTATCAACTCTTTTATAGATTTGGTTCAAAAGTTGATAAAGATTTACACTTTATGTATATCAAATTTGTATCATATCATTGTGTATCAAATTTTATATATCTAGCTCTTCACCTTTTGTAGATATCATGTTCTCTTGCAGTCGGTAAGATTATAATCTGGATAGATTTCGTTCAAGATTTATAGCAGTCTACCAATTTGATGCAAGTCTATTTAGTGAATTTCCTCCGTGTCAACTCAAAGAACATTTGAGCTCTAGTGTTCATAGGCAGACATAATTACAAAAGTGCATTTTTCTGACTCAAAGAGATCGAAAAAGTGGACACTCATCATAAGTTCACATCTTTTATTTATGATTGTAATACTTTCTATTTACATATTTAGTTCCAAGAAATTAAAAATGAAATTCATGTCCCTCCATCCAAATCAGAAGATGGCCCTGTATCAGATTGGTATGGGTGACTTGCGATGGGCGAGGATAGAACCTGGGACCTTGTGGTTCACAGCCCAGTAACATGACCACGATACAAAAGCAATTGCTCTAGTAGCGTAACTGTTAACTGGCTTATAAGCTTTCACCACAGTCCATTGGCTTTAAAAGCTGAAATATAGATGATGTAATGTCAGCAAGTGAATTGGCAACATTACATTGCATCAACAAGATGATGCAATGTAATTCCCCGCTTATAGATCCACCGGGCCATCTTACACCATCAAGATGGTGTAATGTATTAAATTTATTCAGCTACAGTTTTAAATTTATACAGTTATACAGTTAGTATAAACATTTATACAGTTAGAAAGGAAAGTACCCCAAATCCATATCCAGTCTTCTTCACTGTCTTATGAAGCATATTGTGTTTATACGAAAAAAAGACGAGAGGAGAATCATACCGCTCCATCTTATGATATTTGTTAGTACTAAGTTTAACTTAATGAACTGTGAAACAGTTCTGAAAAAGGAATTTCACTGCTAAAACCTAACATATTTAAAAGGGGAGGAAGATTTTACCTTTTGAAGAAATAAGGCCGTCTGCTATACATAAAATGAGTGTTTAATAGAGGAGAAAAAGATTCCAAATGAAGAAGAGTATGCATAAAAAAAAGCGAGGATACCCTCGATATCTCTAAAAAGATGTATCGCGTTTGGCGAGGATACTTTAACTCACGAAAAGTCTGGAATCTCAATTATTGAAGGATAAAGTTTAGAAGAAGCAAAAGAAATACCCATACCATTTTCATATCCCAAGGCAGATTCCTAGACGAAGAGCGAAAACTTAACGAAATTGAAGAGTGGGAAATCGCGGGTTCTCTCTCTCTCTCTTTTCTTTTTATTATTTATTTATTTCTTATCCTTTCTTTCTTTTTCTTTTTTTTCTTCTTTCCCTAGAAGATCTGCATCTTTTTCTCTTTTTCCCTCTGCTACGGTTAACGGTTTTCTGAACATCTCTCTCTCGCAGAGAACTCGCAAAATTTCTGGTGGACTTTGATTCCTGCACGCGCTTATATCGATATATACTTTTTTTTCCTTTCGATTCTTTATCGTTCTCATATCGCATTCGCTGAGAATTCTCGGCACATTTCCGAATGGATAGGGTATCGATGCCGTGGCTTTATCGATAGATAAGTTTCTGGTGTCAGCTGCGTTTTTTAGTTCTTTACTTGTCAAAGGTATAAGGAAATAAGAAAATTTTTTTGAAATTTTTTGGTGGTATAAATAAACGAGAATAGTTAATGTGCAATTAGAAAAATATTACAATGCTTATAATAAAAAAAGCAATTGTAGTTTAAACTTATTACTTACAGTATACCGACAGTATATGTTATTTTTAGCATTGTCGAATTAATAATTTGATTTAAATCTACACGAAAACTATAAAGGAGATGGACTAAACTTTACTCCCTGGTCAATTTATGAAAATAAGCAACAATATAGTCGGGAACTATAGTTGAATCCTAAAGGCCACCAATGACACTGTACAAACCCTCCCATAGGAGGCCCGTCATCGATAGGGATAACCGATCATCTCTGTACACATCAGAGTAGAGAAAACCAACCACCACACCGGAAGTTTGTCATCGGAACGCCGGACAGCATAGGCAGGAATTATAATTAAGTCCTAAGGGCTACGAGGGCCGTCATCAATAGGGAATAGCTGATATCATACCTTCTCTGTACCCATTAAGACAGCGAGAACTAGCCACGATACAGGAAGCTTCTCATCGGAACGCCGCGACATCAAAGGCGGCAACTATAAGGGCCACCACCTGCATGGTACAATCCCCCCCCCCCACAGGACGCCTGTCATTGACAGAGGATAGCTCTCCTACATCATCTCTGTATCCATCAGGGCAGCGAGAACCAACCATCATATCGGAAGTTTCTCATTTCATTATTTCAGAAGCCCCCCCCCCCGGGCAGGAATTACAGGCTCAGTATCCAATAATGACAATTTATTCAACACTCATAAACGAATTCATAGACAACAAACCCCCAAAGGACTCACAAGAATATTACTAGCACTAGACAGTTACACACAAGCATCAAATCGTTAATGAATAATCGTAACAGCACAAAGTACTCAGAGAGAACTCGCTGGAAAAAAACTTCATAAATCTCAACGATTCAGAAGTCCCGGGGTCCAAAATAATAATATGTAATCTAAATACAACTATTTTTTATTTCTATCAAAATTTGGAAGTAATGCATGGATCCACCTGTCTTTTTGTATATGAAAGCGATAACTCAAAAATGGAAAGAGTTGTATGAATAAAATTTAATTCACATATTTATCTTTAGAATTGTTGATGTGTATTAAATTTTTCTCAATAGCGTGATCCTTTTTCTGCCTTTCTGATCCCGTGTATGAGGACGCTACAACTCAATTATACAATGATATAGATAAATAAAATCTGAATTGTATGTTTGTTGCCAAAATTGTACATTTGTGTAAAATTTTGGTTCTAATCAGAGGAGAGTAAGACCTCCAAATTGCAAACTTAATTCTCACCATTAAATTAAAAGCTCAAAATGAGCTATTATGAATCACTACAGGAGGATGTCGGAGGAAGGGGATGTTATGTTCCTTTCAATATGTTATTCCACTACCATTATGTGTTCAGGAGATCCAGAGGAGAATAAAAGGAGAATACAAAACGGGACTCTGAATTGTTTAAGTATATGAGATAGTCAAGAAAAGAACATTTCCGCAGGTTCGAATAGTTGTAAAATACTATTTCTTTAACAACTATTGTTACTAATCTATATTTTTATATATACAAATCTAAAATAATGTTTCCCTGTCTGGAAAGTATCTTAGCGCAGAATTAGAGTCCTACATATAGCTGTAATAGATACTGAATGGATGTCGAATCAATGACTTCCTATATTGGCGACCGATTGGCAAAAATTTTGGTGACAAAAATGTGTCATCATAAAGATATCGCAAAGATATCCCAGATTCTTTGCCGTATCTTCATGAGGATTCGAATTCTGGTATTTGTTCTAGAATGTTCTAATGCCCTATCTCGGAAACTATAAAAGTGATGGCGCATAGACGAGATGAATTAATAGAGTCAAATTAAGAGACTTCCTATGAAAGCATTTCGTAGAAATTTTTATAGAAATGTGCATCGTTTGAACAAATATTACATACTAAATTTCATTAGTCTATTTCAAAGGGATTTTTTTAGTTACGCATTAACAGATAGACAAAGCAACACATATAGAATAACATAATTTCAAAAACGTGTTTTTCGGTCTAGATAAGGTTTAAAATATGGAAATTGCTCACAATCTCAAATTGGAATTTTTTTGTGTCTATTTCAGTTTTTTTCTTTGTTTACAAGAAAGTAAAAATGAAAAGTATTCAAGTAAAAATTTAAAGTCTGAATGGGTTTTTTTCCAATGAGTATTGCAGTGTGCAATTAATAAACTATATCATGCCAAATCATTGCTGAATGGTTTTCACGAAAAGGGTAAGCTTTCAGGCATGTAATAATTTCTTAAGCATAAATATACTTAGCATATTACCGAAAATCACTAGATTGTTCCTTTAAGCAAAAAATGCTTAGAAAAGTTCAAAGAGAAAGGAAAACAGAATTTTCTAATGCATCAAAACATCTTGTGGCTTCCCTGCAAATTCAAACAACCTTCTGGAAAGAAAATAACTTTTTTAGAACAACAAAATTATCGCTCTTTTTGAAGGTTGCTCCCCCCCCCCATCGATTTATTTGTTTGCGGGGGCCTGTTAACCGAGGCATAAGTGGCTGGACATCGCGGCTGGAGAGGCACAAAAAAATACGACTCGTCATTTAGGGAAGAGAAGACGGATGAGACCGGGGACTCCCTGAACTCTCCCACTGATTTAGGTGATGGTTACCAAGGAAACGTGATAAATTTGCCCACAACCCTATCTTTCATGCATCCAGGCTCTGCGTAGAAGTGAGTCTCGCAGTCAAAGTGGTATGCGAAGTTCGGGTGTACGTGGTGAGGTTAAATTAACATACAAGAAAGAAAAAAAAGGCTCCGATATTTTTATTCGTTCTCATATATCTTCCGCATGGCCATTGGGAACTCTCACGTGATGTGTTTGCTACTTTTTACTTTTCCGTAAATGAATTATGCCTCAAGGATGTATTGTAACTATCCCCTCACCCTAAAAAAAACTCGATTTTTGAGATTTTGAAAAACTTTTTACATTTATCTCAGTCAAAAAAAGCAATTTCTGCAATTCTCACATCTATTAGTAAAGTTATCAGTCTATGAACTACAAAAATAAATTACTTAGAATAGTGTAATTTAGCTTGTGGTTTGTAGAAGAGATATCAAATTTTAGTCGAGATCGTTTCATGGAAAATCTTATATGACTATCAATTTTTACAAGTATGCACACAATTGTTGTTGCTGCTAATCTCCATGGCCTGACTTAGTCAGACCAAATCCAAAAATCCGTTGACAAGAAGAAAGTCAAAAACGGGGAAGGGAGAAGAATAAATTTCTCCTTAAAGAAGTCCTAAACAGTTTAGAATATGTTCAGCAGAGGCGTGATGTTGGCAGCATTTCGGGCAAAGAGGGTAGAATTTTTCACCCTGTGAAAAGAAAAGACATTTAAGGTGGCCACTGGCAAGGCACGACAGGCAAGTGTTGGTTTTTCTATCACAAGGAAGAATGAAGGACTGGCCCGGCTTATTGGCCCTATACCAATCATGAGTAGGGGGTACCATCCAATTCTTATTTAGGAATTTCGCTTGAGAGAACAGTTTTAAGTAAGTGAGCTCAACAGAAGATGAAGTCGCTAGGCTGCTTCCTTTCTTTGCAAGCATGTATGCTATTTCGTTACCATGTAGATCCACATGAGATGGGATCCACTGGAAATGAATATCATGTTGGAGTGAAATCAGCTTCACCTTCTGAAGAATAGACAAACTTGTTTTATCTTCAACATAGGTCCAATTGTTAAGGTGTTCCATTGAATTGCGGCTATCAGTAAGAATCCAAAGGTTGTTACAATTATTTTCGTGTAAAATGATCTTAAGTCCCTCATCGATTGCTAGAAGTTCGCTTCTAAAAACGGAAGTCTGGATTTCGTTGGCATAGAGAAAAACTAGACTGAGTAGTTACAATATAGATGTCACTACCTACAAAATTGTCGATTTTGCTGTCATCAGTATACAATTTAATGTCACATTTAGGGACCTTATTAATGACTTCCAAGGCCAATTGTCTAAAGTGTTCTGACGCATTTCCCTTTTTATTAATGGGAACAGGGAGGTTGAAATGAAAGTGAACCCTGGTAAGTTCTTCAGTTGGATTCATACAGGAGTGAAGAGAATGTGGCTCTACATTTTTAGGAATTACATTCTGAGACAAGACTTGACTAAAGGGACTATTTTTCTTGAGTCTCTGGAGGTTAGTCCAGTTACTTAGGTATTTTGAGATGTTGTTTTGAATACCATAACTGGAAAGTATGTTGTAATATTTGATAAGGTTAGCATGTTTGCTAACATGGAGAGGTTTCAAGTCGGCTTCATAAAGGACAACATCTGAGGGGCAACTTCGTTTCAGACCAGTTATTGTACGAGCTGCACTCAGTTGTACCAGTTCAAGTTTCTTCAAGTTGGAAACGGAGGCACAGCAATAAATTGGGAATCCATATTCAAGTAAAGATCTGATGATAGCTAGATAATACACACAATAATTCACGTTAACTGAATTATAAATGCTCTGCTTACGGAATCTGGGGAGATCTGTGCATGATCATCGTCGAGACATTTTTCCGGAAACTGAGGTGAAGTCCTATAAGTCAACAGCGGCCACGGTTTAACCTCTCTCATAGGGATACGAGCGAGCGTCGAAGTAGAGCTGACTCAGCCATCCACCCCTGGTATATTCGGAGACACAGGAGCAAAATGCTTGGTATTATCCAAGTATTATAAGTATTTATTATAGTTATTTATCCAAAGTTATATAAGTATTTATCCAAATACTTGGTGTCCCCCGAAGGAAGACGATAATTTAAAAATCGTCTTCGTTTGATTTTATAACATCAGTTTAAGTAGTAAACATTAATCTAGGTAAATACCGTATGATTCTCTTATACCCACTCAAAGTGATAAGTTGCTGTCATGACTAATAGGCGCTTACGTCTAAGGCAATATTCTTTCAATTAGTGTCTGTCTGAATGTGATACGTCAGAAATCCAACTAGTAAGGTGTACGAAATTCGGAGTCTGGTATATAGTTTTTACATCACAATTGGTGATCTGAATAAAATTTTAGAACTAATCGATCAATCGAAAGAGCTCGAAATGCACAATTTATTCTCTTTCTTCTTTGCATATATATGTATGTGTGTATGTGTGTGTGTGTGTGTGTGTGTGTGTGTGTGTGTGTCTGTCTCTCTCTCTCTCTCTCTCTCTGTGTGTGTGTGTGTCTCTCTCTCTCTCTCTCTGTGTGTGTGTGTGTGTGTAATAATATTTTAAACTCTTAATTTAACCAAATTAATTTCCAAAACTTTATCTTAATTTAGGCCATAGTAAAATATTCTCTTATTTCGTGATCCAATTCCACTTTTGGTTTAATTAATTCCTTTGTAAAAATAATGCGTCATCAGTACTACGTATCAAATGAAAGTGATACCTTTGCACTTATCAAAGGTCAACGCATGTATTCCATCCGCACGTGGCCGGAAATCTCATGTTATATAAGTCTAGTGATCATTTGCTTCGTTCCTTCTTTCCTTTTTTTCTTATTTCTGCTTTTGTGCCGCGCTACGTCTGCTTGTAAATAAATTGATTTCCCGAGATGGATATTAAAGAGAGAATAAAACGAACTTAAAAATACAAAGTCGCTTCACTGCTTGTCAAACCTGCATTCTACTTCAACCAAAATATCTTTTATATATATATATATATAATTTTCACTTAGCGAAAACAATGAACCATTCACTCAGCCTCAACCACTGAACCAATTCACTTGAAAACTTATGATCTTTAAATAAGTCCCCCTCCCCCCTCTCTCCACGCCACACCAGTGTGAAGACGTTTGGCCCTGACGGATTTAAAGGGCAAGAGACCCCCTTACACGACGGTTCTTCGGTGGAATCGGGTTCCGAACCTGAAACCCTACGGCTTACAAGCCGAGAACTTACCACCAGACCACCGCGGCCCTTATAAATGTTGGAAACTGTTCATTTAGAGCAATATCATACTGTATTTAAGGATTTAAAAAATGAAATTAATAATATCTTTGTTGAATTCAGTAGCCTTTTACAAAATAGTACCTTCCCTACTTTGTAAGTAGCCAGTGACTGTTATTAGGTATCTTGTCAAATGAGACAATATCTTGTTCTGACAATTTCATCACTTCCATTTCTGATTTTGCACATAACATTACTATGTGAACAAGGGGGGATACGACATCTTCTGTCATGTCTTTAATTAACTTTTGTAAACTTTAATGTGTTTGTTTGTGTGCTGTTGTACATTTGTCTAAAATTGTTGTCTAAAATTTAAAACAACACACTACCTTACAAATATTCTAAACTTTATCGATAAAACTAAATCTTTATAACCTACAACTTAGGCGAGTTAGATAATCTTCGAAAGCGGCTATAACGTCTAAAGGCCTTTCTAAAAGAGATTAATATGAAATTCACTACACCAGCAACATGGCGACGAGAATCTCAATTTCGGACAAATATCAGTTTTAGACCCAGTTCTTTCAAACATGAGCTATGCTTATGGATGTGATATATTTTAATAAAATATCGGCGTACAAATGTTTAAAATTGCCCGGAATCGAAAGAATGGGGTACAGGCTCAGGTAACGTCCTCGAAGTCTGGTCAAGTTGTAGAATTAATGAGATCCATCTTTAAATAGCTGTCATTCAGTTTTCAAGCAGGCTTTTAATTAAGCTAGTGATCTAAGTATAATTAACAGAACAATAATATAATTGAATGAATTATTTTTGTAGAGGATAAAAAGGTAATTACGGATATTTAATAAGATTTCTTATTTCGGAAATCTTTATATTTATGCAACTATTTTATTGAGAACTCATATTTGAATTACAGGCGATTCAAAGGTATCTATTTGTAGAAATCCGAGGTGAATAACCTCACCCATAGGGTTATTCAAATACTGATATACAAAAAAAAAAAAAAAAAAAAAAAAAAAAGTATAACTCTCTGTACACGACTTTTCTCTTTGTATGACAGAAATAATTAGAAAGTTTTAAAGAAGAATTTGCAATTTTGAAGTGCTAAAAGTACTTTCAAATAAATATTTCAAACACATCAGAAAATAACATTGATGATATTCTTTTATGATGTCCTTCTTTATTATTTTCCTTTTTTAAAAAAAAAAATCTATGGGGGGAGGAGGAAAGTATATTTTGAAATTTTCACAGAATTTCAGACGTAAACATGTTTAAAAAAAATTCGATTTCACGTTATTTCTTTTTTAAAGAACGAGTTCTTTTTTTTCAACGTTATTTTGCATAAGATAAATTAACGAGATAAAACCTTTACAAAGGAGGATACTTTTGTTTCCTTTTAATTCCCATATTTTCGAGAAAGAAATAAAAAAAACCCATAAATTAAATATAGGTATTAATTTATATAAATTAGAGAATAGTTTTCTATGGTTTCATGAGATATTTATAATAATGAGAAAATATTCAATTAATTAATATAAAAATTTTAGAAATAAAAATAGTGTTTATAGAGCAAAAAAAAAAAAAAAAAAAATGTTCTAAAGCCGTTGATTGCGTCTAAATTTCTAACGTGACTAGAAACTAAATTACTAAAAAATAATTTTTTTAGAGCAGCATTTTTTTTTTCATATAATATATTATTGAAGCTTAGTGGTTAGCTCTAAGAATCATTTGAATTTTTATTAAATGAAATTTTACAAAACTTTTTACTGCTTTCAATAAATTCGTTTACAGAATTTGGTTTTATTCATATGAAAAAAAGTTTAGGTATAAAAATAGTCGTTTTTCATCTCCTTTTGTTTTAACAAAGGATACTGAAAAAAAATTCAAGTGTATGCATTAACAAGATATAAAATTCGTTCCAATATCCAAGATAAAAAAGACATTTTGTTTGTTTTTAATATGGGAATAACTTAATTTTTAGTTTCATTGAAAAACAGCATTTAATTATCTTTTTTTTATCATTGCTTTTTATAGGGTACAGATCTTTTAATAAATAGCGATCTTTATTATATGTCCCCAATTTCAGAATTTTGTTTTATTTCGTAAAAAATTCAGAACAAAATATATTAAGAGAATAAAATGATAATATAACGGAAAATCTCTATTTTATTCCGTTTCAGAATTGATGCTATATCGATAGAAAAAGATTGAAAACTTTTATAAAAAAATACCTATTGTGTTTGTTACAGTTTATTCTATAACTGATATTAAGTGGAAAAGTCTCGCAATTTTTTTTTTAAACTGTGGCATTTCTTCAAAGCAGAAACAATAACAAAAATTATTTAGTTTGTTATTTTTTTTCAAGGTGGAAATACAAATATCATTTAAAAAATGCATTAGTTTTTCATTGATATGTTTTGCATTTTCGTATTATCTATACATTATCCTGAATAACAATTTTTTTCTTTTATTAAAAGTGTCATAAAAAGTAATTTTTATGATAAATATTTTTAAAGTAATATTTTATTACTTTTCTTTGTTTATCATGCTCTTAAACAAATGCTACCTTCAGGCATTTAAGTATTGTTTCAATCTTTTTAATGCTTAAACCCATAAAAAATCGATTCAGTTTTCTTTTTAGAGAGTTATCCTTTAAAATTCTACCATAAACCGTTTTTGATATTTAATCATAGAATCGTCCTGTAATTATCAAGAGTAAAATTGTTAAATAAGAGCTCTTAAATTATTTCATATTGAAAATAAGATTAGAAGTTGCAAGTAATCCATTCCTTTGTCATTTACTTTCATTTGATTTTCAGATTCCTTTCATTTGCCATTGCCAAAAGAAAGATTGTAATCCGAAACATCTTAGTAAGATTACGTATGTTAGAAAAAACATTGTTAAATTATCGTCTGCAGCATCTTTCATAACAAAATTTTAAAATTCAGATTCATTCTATGAAACTCTGAATGCTTTACGCATACAACTTAGCGCTAATGCAATCAAATTTAAAACATCATTACAAATTTCCTTTTTTTTTTTTTTCTAGACACGTTGGAGGACAATGGTTTCAAAGTTACGTGATTTTTTCTGAGTGAAAATGTTTAGAGTAAAAGTATGAATGATTTTTTTTCTTTAAGTGAGGGAAAGGTGATTAATATCTACTTCACAAAATTGGAAGTTTTAGAAATCTTGGAAGGAACAGAGGAATATCTACAAAAGATGGAGTTCTTGCACGCATTCTTTCAGTTGAGAGCAGATCATAACAAACATGGAGAGAATGTATTTCTTTTTGTTTCTAGACATGTTGGAGAGTTATATTATCAGAGCAAAATGATTTTTTTTCTGAAAGGAAATGCTTAGAGTTAAGGTATAAGTGATTTTTTTTTCTTTTAGTAAGTGAAAAGTGATTAATATATATTTCACAAAAATGAAAGGTTGGGAAATCGTGGAAAGGAGAGGGAAATATCGACAAGAGATGGAGATACTGGTGATCATTAACACACATTCTTTGAGTTGAGATAAAATCATAACAATGATGGAGACAGTTTAATTTGAACTTTATTTTGGAAATTCATACTGATTTCTTTTTCTTTCTGGAGCATTATGAAATCCAGACATAGCAACGATTTAATCTATTCGAACATGTCTCGCTGCCGTTCTTCTGAGTTATTATTTTATATCCGAGTGCTGCTATAGAATTTAACCCTTTGCATTTGGAAAAGGGATTCGATGCATAATTATTCAGTTAATACATGGATTTGCTTGTAACCCCAAAAATACATACAATTGTTTCAAGTTGATTTTCCATGAAAAATTAATGTATAACTTTTTACCAATCCGTAGGTATTTTTAATAATTAAAATTTAATATAAATAAATAAATAAAATGTCAGAATGATGCATCGTCTTGAATGGTGCTTGAGGGAAGATATTCGACTGCAAAGGGTTAAAATCTATTAAATCTAAAGTTTAGTCCATTCGTTGCAAAGAAATGAACCATTCAATATTGAATTTTGAATATCACATTTGTTAAAATATTTATACTAAAAATCTATTTTAGAACAAATGTTAATAAAGTATTATGTTCTTATGCGGAAAATTTCTGAAAAGTAAAATATTGCCCTAAATTTAATGAAATACCACTGATATCTCACAACTATTTCTAAAAGGGATTGTCCAAAAAAATCAAACATTCAAATGATTATTTCTTCATTAAAGAAAAATGCATCATTTTAAGGAGAGAAGGAATAGTACCGGTTGGAGTGGGAGGTGGGACCTTCTGTTATGACAAAAGAACTTGTAAGGAAACTGTTTTCAAAAATCTTTCTTTCTTTATTTTTCTTGTCCCTAAATTTTTTTTCTTCTTCGTCTAGAAGAGCCCCCTCTTCACAAAAATATTTTTCAGTTCCCAAAGTAAGTTACACGGAGGAAACTGGAGAAAATTTCCTTCTGAAGAAAGTAACAATAATAATAATAAAAAGAAGAAGAAGAATTTTAAACTAAACGAGGGAGAGCGAGAGAAGGGGAGAAGAAAAAAAGGAAAGAGAAAGGGTGGTATTCCATGTATGCAGCCGAAACTGGGATCGCGTTTCCATGGCAACGTAAGACAAGGGTGTGTGTTTGTGCCCTGAGGGGTCGAAGACAGAAAAACTTTAAACAGCAGAGTTATCTGAAGGAAAAGAGGAGTAAGCCTTCAGAGGAGTA
The DNA here is from genome assembly GCF_947563725.1 of Argiope bruennichi. NCBI lineage: Eukaryota > Metazoa > Arthropoda > Arachnida > Araneae > Araneidae > Argiope > Argiope bruennichi. The sequence goes on from NC_079158.1 coordinate 45,907,733, forward strand.
ATTTATTTTTCTTCGCAAGCGTAGTTCTGCTCGAAGTTCCCCCATTTAAGCAAAGGTTGGGGGCTCGTTTCTTTTAATGAATAACAATTTTTGTTCTAACTTGCTAGGATGCTAAACATTTGTCTCTCTGGATCAAATGCATCTTAATCTGAAAGCGGCACCATAGGCTTTTGGACCCAGTTCTTCATGGATTCAAAAACTATGCGGAATTCTTCATTCAAAACATATCTACAGTAAATGTAGTCTACAAATCTTTATCAAACATTCCTCAGATATTTATAAATATATAAAAAGAGTCAAAGATTTATTTCCTTTTTTCGTTTGAAAAAAAAAAATTTTGTTTTTAATACGATACGAATTTTTATTTTGTCGATATTTTTTTTCTTATAGCGAACGTCAATGAATAACAAACATGCAATAAAATTTATTTTCATAGAGAAATTCTTGTGAAAATAATATTTGAATTATTGTTGAAGGTCGCTAAAGGCAATTTCTTAAAACAAAAATGTTTGCGTGGATTAAAATATTTAAAGAAGGTAGAAAATAAATAAATTCTCATAGATAAATCACACTCTGGATAACCATCCGTTTCATCTTATCATGACCATCTCAATTAGATCAGAGAATTGGCGCTTAGTGATCGCTATTTAAGAATTAAAAGCATTATTGCATAAGTTCCTTTGAGAAAAGCGTAGAAAGCAATAAACCAGTAGAGGAATAACTCCCAATACCATGATAATGTGTTTTTACAGTGCCATTATCATTCATAAATTTTTGATTAAAAATCATCAAATGTGGCTCCTTAAACTCAGTAATCCCTTGTGAGGTACTTTGTGACCTCTTCTTATATCCACACTTGAAATTGCCTCAGTGTGGCAATCGTTTTCTGCTCATTTATAAAATAAAAGAAAATTCGCTATGAACTCTAACAGAGCTTCACAAAAATGGTTTTAAGGCATGTTTTATTAATTGGGAAATTATTGTTAGAAGTAATTTACAATCGAAACAGATTACTTTGAAGGAAATGCAATAATTTTTTACCAATGTATTGATATGTTTGGTTTTATGCTACCATAACAATTACTTCTTACTTTCTTGTGTACGAAGTTCGATATTTTGACGAATTGCCGTGTTTCAGACCTACCTGAGCACGAAAAACCCAGTTTTGAAAAATGCTTGTCTTCTTGTCTGCCTGCTACAAGGATAATTCAAAAACGCTTTGAGCTAGATGAATGAAATATGGTATATGGTCCTTGAAACAAATTTGTAGATTTTTATCAACTTTTGAACGAAATCCGTTCGAAGGAAATCTAACTGTCCGAATATAAGTTAACTCGACAACTGCAAACGAAGAGAGCTAGTTAGATGAAATTTGGTACAGAATCTATTATTTACAGAGTAGACAATTATCAAGTTGTAAGCCAAATCCAACAAGGAATGAACCGTCTGTCGATCTGTTCTTTCAAAACCATGTAAATGCGTTAACTCAATAACGCGACGACATAAATATTTAAATAAATATTTCAATATGATATTTTGTGGATATAGGTATAGTTTTGTGTCAATTTTTTTACTTCATTACTTTACTTGGAAAAAAATGTGTCTAAAACCCTAAATCGATTTTGTGATATTATTAATAGCATGCTTGGGATTAGTCGCCAAAAAACTCGCTAAAGATAACACAACAGATGCAGTAATTCTACTAAATTCACGCCATTTCATGTCAACAATAGTTAATTTCTAAATATTGTATGCCTATGCCATGCAAGGTCTTTTTCAGGACAGCACCTTTATTAGATAGTATGCGAGCAAGTTTTGGGAAGACCAATTCCACTGGTTGTTCACAGTAATCACAGTTTCTCGCATTTGGTGCGAAAGTATTTTAAATAATATAATTTCGCAAATATCAGTCAAGAAAACCAAAAAGTTTGATTGCATAGTATCTGAGTAAGTTAACGCATGATCACAAGTTGTATGAGATGATCTTAAATGACGTTTCACAAAAATTCGAAAAGCGAGGACTTGATTTTTGTTTTTATGTAGACTTTTATTGTCTTTCTTAAATACAATTAAGCATAATCAGTATAAATTGTAAATTGAAGCCAATTAGTAACGAGACCTTATGGCCTAAATAAAGCTACCAATATGGCAAAAGGGAATGGTTTTTTTTATATATACAATTATGTAAAATAACTATATTTTCATATAAACGTTTTTAAATTAAACTTTTCTTTCTAATTAGTGTTAAAATAAAACTTAGTGGGTTAAAGCCCGGCTTTATTCAGGAAAAGGAAATGGAATAAAAAAATCGTGAGCTCTATCTCCTGACTGTGCACTTAGCCGGCATTATTCAAAAACTGGTATATTGATAAGCATTTAGTGGTAAACGCTTGGTTGAGGTTGGACTAACCATTAAGGGTCTTCCTGATTTTCTTGCAAAAAAAAAAAAAAAAAACGAAAATTGAGTTCCATTATTTTTTAAATCATCTACCCCCATTTATTGGAGCTAAGTCGGACTCTTATCTAAGGTTTCCGTGATCAATCGAAGATATTGATCTCTCTCATCATGAGCTTGTTCAAAATTGCTAGATCAAGCGAAACTAGGGCCACCATTACTTTGCAAATATTAGAGTTATATTCTTTACCAGCAAACTTTCAAACATTGAGAGTAACTTTTTAGAATTCGATTCTATACCTCTTCTGAGCAGTGAATTTTTTCAGAGGTGAATGGCACACTTTTTTTTGTAAAACATATTTTATGCCATTTCCCCCCACCCCTCACCCCCCAAAAAATTGCGAATAAAATTTTAAACATATAATAAATATTTATTCAATGATAATTACCGTATTGATATTGTAGCTAAGAATTATTACACAAACTGAACTGAATAGTCATAGCGAAAAGGAGTTTTTGATTAAATGAGCATTGTTTAAGATAATACATAGAAACATAATCTTAAGCGAACCCTTTCCCCTAGTTTTTATATACGTTATCCTATGTTAAAAAGATTCCTTTTAGTTTCATCATTTCCTGGCATTCGACACGAGTTGCTTGTTTGTGTATTGTGCTATTCTTTTTCTGTCCTATTCTTACCATGCTGTTTGGAGAAAATTTTAAGATCATACTACATTTTTATAAAATAGAAAGACAGATTTCAATAATTGTATAAAGATAACTGATTCGTGTCCCGCTATTTAAAAAAAAACCCTGTTCTAGACTGATTTAAAGAGTACATTGATACTTAAATGTTTTTCTTACAAACTAATGCACGATTATAGAAATATTTTCTCTCATTCCCAACTTTTCCTGATCTTTCATCTGAAAATCTCAAAAAGAATATGTAAAAAGAATACTCAGAAATCACATTCATTTGCCTTTGTAACTCAGTTCTATCGCTGAAAGCTTCAGGGCTAAGAAACAAACCTAGCACCAAAAAAGAAAAAAAAAATAAAGATACATTTTCCTGTATTTTTCTTTGAATTTTGCTTTTAGCATTATTACGTCCGGAGTGGATTTTGGAGAAGAAGAAGAAGAAAAATAACTATCGATTCAAAAGAAACAAAAGGAATAAAAGTTTGTTTTTCATTTTTCTTCTAGGCGACGAAGTCATAAAAAAGTTCGACAGCAGGAACCCCCCCCCCCCAAAAAAAAAAAAGACTGGGAGAGGGAGAGAGCTAGCTAGGGTCCAAAAATAACATTTATTCGGTTCTTATATAAAAAGATCTACCATTTTAAACACAAAAGACGAAAAATAATTTCGTAGTACGTTTTACGAAGTGGAGTGAAGCGAATATGCAGCTCTCCCTCTTCCTTCGCCCTGTGCTTCGAAACTAATTACGAGGGGTAAAAACACAAACTGAATCTGGCAACCATAAAGGTGTTTTAACTGGAAAAGCTGTCCCTGGAGTGCACCATCAAAGTGGAATGTCCTTTTTGACGACTTGTGCTAGCGGCTTCTATAAATGAGTGGAACACAGAACGAGTTATCGTGGATCAGAGCTCTCGAAAGGAAATAAAAAATTATTTGCTCCAGAAGTTAACGTATACCACATTTTTTTTAAAGCTTAGCCGAGTTATTACTGCTGAAAAGTTAGTGTTGTATTTTAGCTTTGCGTTCGAAAAATTTTGATTCGTGGTTTTAAACTCTGGCTGGAAATAGTTGGCTTTTAGAGAGTTTATAGACCAGGAAGTTTTCTTAGGAAAAGAGAGTTTAATTTTCCAGAGAAACATTTTTGTCGTTTTCCGAGAGGGATATGAATTAATTCCTTTCCAGAAGAACTCTTCATTTTTCAGTGCAGTATTTTAATTTTTGAAATTATCTGAAGAATCCGTTATGAAGAATTTTTAGGAGTTACAGTATGGTGGTTTGTTATAAAGGTGAATTATTTTTCTAAATTCTAAGCAAAACTAATCAGGAAACTGTGGAATATTGAGATATTTCTTCTCCTTATAATTCAATATTGAAGAATATTGCATTGAAATATTACTACACAGAGGTTTCAAAACAAAACAGAAACATCTTTTGAGCACTTTCATCATTTCCATTAAACGGTGTCGAAATATCTGATTAACAGACACTTAGGTACTATCTATTAATTTTGTATTGAATTTCTCTGCACTCAATTCATATTCATTTATAAGTGATTCCACATTCATTCCATGAAAATCATTTTTTAATTTTAATAATGATTTTTACAAAATATGAAATAAGTTTTCAAAGCGAATGTGAAGACTTCTTAAAAAGTTGATAAAACTGTAATGAGATAAACTTAATGATTTGAGATGGCTTAAAATTTACACAAAGTTTTATCTAAATGCAACATTGTAAACAAGAAAATTCTTTTAAATTCCCTGCTTATTAAAGGAAAAATGATTTATAAATTTTTTGTTGGAGAATAATCCGTCAATTTAATTTTGTCCAAAGGTTTGAAAACTAGTTATCAAAGTCAAATATTTTAATTGGTAAAGACATTTATGGTTGAAAATATCAACATAATATTATAAATAAAAATTTTCGTTATTTTATATAGGGATATTTTTAGACAAATTTTATGTTAACTAGAATATCTTTAGAATAAGACATCGTTCAAGATAAATCGATTTCAAACCAAGATCAGCTACAGAAGTAGAATGTTTTAAATTCTGAAATTCATTCACTACATTAACTCTTAACTAATATATATCTTTGATTTGCATGAATAATTGTATTAATTAAGTTAAACAAAGCTTTTTTAAATTTCAATGCATTTAAAGAGCACTTTTAGATTAGACTAGTACAAAACCAGGTTATAGACTTTTTCAAAAAAAAAAAAAAATGAGCAACTTAAAATATATTTCTTAAATAAATAGAAAGGGACTATGATTTTCGAAATATTATTCTCATGATACAAATAAAATTTTATTAATTTTTTTTCATTAACATTAAAATTAAATCCTTAGAAATGTTTCGGAGACATTGCACAAAGAAGATTCTTTTTACGAAATAGAATTAATGATGTCAAATTTTTGGATTCTTGGAATAAAAGGAAATCGGTTGCATACTATGTGTGGAATCATCCTATCTGTTTCATTACACAAACATTTATTACATAATAATAATAATAAATAAATAAATAAATAAATAAAAAAGCATAAATTTATTGTCGTGTTTAAAAGTGAAATTTATTTTTAAAAGAACCGAATTCGAACAACTGGAGATAGCTGGACAACTAGAGTTTATAAAAGGCAAAGCTGTATATCTTCAATAACACATGCAAGAGATTGTTATTTGTCTAAAATATTTCGTCAGAAAATAACGAGTAAAGCTACTTATCATCAAATGAATCTTTTCCGGGTTATATTACGCAAATGCACAAAATGTTCTTGAAACAGCATGAGTATTATGGAAGGAGATATTTTGTTCACCTTCCTTCAATCGTATGGCTTGTAAGGATCGACGAATGATCATCGCAATTTGAATAGCACAGAGTGGTATCAAGCGATGTTCACAAACCAGCGGGCATGGTTTACCTTAACACTTTATTATATATTCTCTAATAAAGATATCATCCCCCCCCTCTCCTCAAATAAAATTATGGACTTTGAGAGAGATCGTAACAATATAAGTACTCAGATTTTATTTTCAGAGCCCCGCATTTGAGAATTTAGTTCTTATTATTATGATTAAGAAACCCGAAAATGCGTTTTAGACACCTTTAAATTTCACGCTTAAAATTGAAATTTTTCAGTGAACTACAATTTTAGTAATAAAATCATATACCAAATTTCATTTAGCTGAGTTGTTGGGATTTTCATTTATCATCTTTACATGCTTGCGAGCTGGCATCCTGGTATAGAGGTAGTGCTTCTTCCGCATTTGGGAGTCCTGGATTCGAATCGCGGTTCGGGCATGGTTGTTCTTCCTCTGTTCCATCTGTGAGATGTGTGAATGTGCCTCCCTGTAAAAAGGGGCTGTGCAAGCGAGTGTGATGCGTGAGCAGCTAAGACGTATTCGTGGCTACAAAGTACTAAAGAACTAAGAGACGCACCCTCGGCTTAAACTCTATGACTTCGTCAACGAGCTTATCCGTGACAAGTGCCATTAGAAGCAGCAACATACATGCGAATGTACTGACCGGACGGATTTAATTGAAAGTTTGATGTCGATTTCTAATTTAAAAACCAAAATTTAAATTTTATCTACGCATCTTTTTGAGTTTCGTAGTTATCATGTTCACTTGCACAAGGACAGACAGACAAACTTTCTGAGAAGTGATTTCGTTCAAATTTTTGCAGAAATCTACAAATTTGATGTGGGGAACACATACAAAATTTCATTTATGTTGCTCAAGACTTTTTTTATTATCTTGTCCACAGACAGAATTCCAAAATGTGCATTTCGAATTCAGGGATGTTCGAAACATGGAGATTCATCAGAATCTAATGTTCGAATTTTTCTCACATTTAGAACATTTTCTCTTTGTGTATATTATACACTAGAAAGTAGAAAATCATGGTTCTGTTTGGATACATGTAATTGGCACACTTTTATTTCGAAGAAACGTGGTACGTGAAATAATTCCAATTTTTCACGAGAAAGTTAATAAAATCAAGGCTGTGGGCTGATGGATTGGAAATGAATAAATACAGATGGATATGTTGATCTGTATATTATTTAGATCTGCAATATTCCATAATTTGTTGAATAGAAAGCTCATACTTTTATTCCGGATTCATTGGTCAATTGCTCATTGGTCAAATGTTCATTTAATAGGCAATGATAACGAATTTTACATACCTCATCTTATTGCTTTAGTTTAATTTTAGTGTACTAATGTTTCGAGTTTTTTTTCGGGGTGGGGGGATATTATTTTAGATCGGCCATCGTAATTTTGAAATTTGAATTATGACGAGGATTACGGTTGAGCCAGTACCATCCCTCTTCTCAAACTTCCTCTCCACACTAACGAAAGTATCTTCGGTCCGACAGATTTATCAAGCTCTGGACTTGCTTAAGGCCCCGTTCCCATGGCCCGTTGCCTGTACGGATATGCTCGTAAATATGTCATCTGACCCTTTGTAGAACCACTCTCGTCTGTGAACGTATATCGGAAATACCTGAAAGCTCTCGATAAAATGAATAGACACCAAAGAGCACCGGATAACCACAAATTAGGGGAAAGAGGGTAAAATGCGCCGGATGCAAGGCGCGTACGGGCCATGAGAAACTTCATTCAGAGAAGATTGGTTGAAAACTAAATTCCAGCCCTTCTTTATATATATATATATATATATATATATATATATATATATATATAAAGTCTGTTCATTCGTTATGAAACAGACAGCGCATGTGTGGAACACACTTGGAAGATAAGATGTTGTTTGTTCAATATTACTATTAAAAGTTAAGTGTTAAATTTTATCCTTCAAGGGAAAGAGTAGCAAGTACATATTTCAATACAAGCTGTCATTTCAACTGCTCCGAGAGACGAGTTCTTTCGATATGGCATAAAATTCTAAAATGAGCGATTTAGAGTAATTATTACCAGCGAGTGAAAGTCTTTAGATCTATATAAAGACTTGAAACGGTCTTTTACTATTGCATTGAATGAAATTGAAATTTTTAGCCAATTTTACTATGCACATTTGTAGAAACTCAATTCTTTTTTTAAAAAATGATGACTGAAATATGCATATCAAAAGCAAATGACATGAGATTTATTAATTTTTGTGAATAGTGTAGTTATTTTTATATCTTCTGAATTGGTCTTAAATAATCAGATTATAAGATATTTATTAAAAGCATGATCCATTTCAATATCAAAATGGCGTGCACTAAGTACTATTAAATTGGAAAATCAATGATTCCATAGTGAACAAAGTATTCTTAAAATACTATTCAGCATTCACTTCTTTTATTTATTAAAAGTATTAATAATTTTGAATAACATTTTAACCAATACACATGAAAATAATGTAACATTCATTTATTCAAAGAAATTAAACAGAAGACTACAGACTGAAACAAATAAAATTTCAGTTTTATTAAAGATTCTCCAAATTAAACGACAGAATTTATTTAAGACAACATTTTTTTGGAAACTTTCACTTGGAGAATTGCTACTATACACATCAATGGAATCAAGATATTATTCATTTGAAGTTTTGACAGAAAAATATTAAAACGTTTGTTAATAAAAAGCTTACATTTAATTGATTCAATATTTTAAGTCTATTGTTCTTACGATTATGCCAAGAAACTAATCTAAAACTAATTTAATCAAAAGGTTAATTTTTGGCTAATCAATATCGTCTGCTCTTATTAATTATTTTCATTTTTTTCTGATGCTCATTAGTTTTTTCCCCTATTTGAAAAGCAATTAAAGAATAAATTGCTTCGGTGGAAAACATCAATTCAATTAGTCAATTAAATTAATTTTAAAGCTTGTTATGAAGTAACCGGGACTTTACGATAATTAAATTAGTTAATGACACTAATGCCACCATCTTAAAATGGAAAGATATTTCTGAAGAAAAAAATCAGAGAATGCGCGAGCTATCTTTAGAAAAGCATTTATTGCAAATGTGATTGTATTCTTAATTCAGCAAGAATTTCCAAATTTTTGTAATGTCAAATTCGAAATTTATAGATTTTAAAAATGTGTTTTCTTTGCCTTTTTTTAAACTTTATTTATAAGGACAATTGTATATAATTTTAAAGAATGTAAACCGTCTTTGAATCTCGATAACTTAGATGTGAATCTTATATTGAAGGCAGTATTGTTTAAATTTGAATAATTTTAAGGATATTTTTAATTAATTTTTAACTTATTGACTCTTAACTTAATTAAGATGTAACTTAACTAATATATAATTAAGAATATATTATATGTAACTACGTTCGGGATAAATTTTGTGAAAAACCTTCGAAAACTGTTATATTTTTGAATATATACATAAAAAAGATTGTAACAATATCTATGAAAACAATATATATCAGCTAAGTGTCAGAAGTTTTTTTTAAAAAATTAGAAAAAAGAACGTTTTTTTGGCTAAAAAATGGTATAAAGCAAAATTTTTCTACCTTAGAGATTGATTGTTTGTTAGAGGCAAATGATTTGCTTAAAATTTTGCAAATAAAGAATATATTATATAGTTTCTGAACTAAAAAATAAGCTATATTTCTATCCATATTTTAAATAGTGGCTTTCGATTGATAAATAATACAGAATTTTCAATTTTTTTCCACATTGTGAAGCACCAAAATAACCTTATAATATTTCTAAATGAATAGATTACTTATTCTCTAATTCAGAAACTGCAAAACATATTGAGAAATTATTATAACGAATGTAAACAAAAAATATGCATTAGATTTTAATTTATGAAGTTTTTCGTAAGAAAATTCTATCATATTCTATATTTGAGAAAATAGCATCTAAAGATATAAAACAGCATTAAAATGCATGTAAATACAAATATAAAAATGAGTGTAACTGCCAAAAAAAATACTCAGAAATAAAAATTCTAATGATTTTATAAAAAGAACCTGTTCAAACCTTATTAAATAAAAATATACATAATTTCACAAAAAAATCGACTTATCAAGGTAGTCATCTATCTTATTAGAAAGAAAAAATAAAATGTGTGTTGTTTTAAAATTTTAAAATAAGTATAGAAAATTTCGAAATAAATAGTTTTTATGCAGATTTTTTTTAACTATAGATCATTTGCTGCATTCAGTATAAAGAGTGGAATATCAAAATATAATGGTACCTCTCAATTTGAAAATTTAGGGAATCGAGGTCAAACAAAATAATCATTTATCAAAGCCAGTATAATTTCTGAGCTCATAGAACAAATTCTGGTAGAGGTCACTTCTTAACTTTGGAATGGTTCTGTACTCTTATATAGACTCTTAATAATTGAATTCAGGAAAAAAGAGATCTAGACTAATAGACACGATTTATTTTTAACGTAAAAACTCTTTCAGCCTAGATTTCTTTTTACATTTCTTGTATTTAATATATATGAATTGAATCCGTTTGGATATTTGTTAAAAAACTCGCCTTTTGTAAATCTATATAAAAAGAATCTAATGTCAATCTCAATACAAAAATATCATGTTTTTTTATGTGTGAATTCGTATCTAACACATAAAAAAAAGACTGCTATAGTCTAATCCTGATGAGTTGAAGAATGTGACTTAAGAATTGTGATACCAAACGAGCCTGTATTTGATAAGTTCTAATTCCTCATAGTCATATATTCCGCTTTCTGTTTCATCTTTTTCTTTCTCCTAGCAAATGCACTTATATGTTTGGAGGCGAAGATCACCGGCCAACTCGTCAGAGTCACCCTATAAGCTCGAATGTTCAAACACTATGTTTAATTTATCAAATTAGTTTTTTGTTTCAATATGATAAATTTCCCTTCATTTACTTTTTAATTAAGTATGTTAAAAATTGCCCCTAATCCTAGATTGTTTAATTTTTAATGATAGAAACAATTTTATTTTACGGTTATTAATGTTAACTATCGCATCGGTTTGAGTTTGATGGAGTTTACTGGCGCTAAAACCATCTCTGATTATGCAGCTCCAACCATAAGGTATATGCAAACATATGGTTCATTAAAAAGGAGCATGATCACATTTTAAAAGGTTATTCAAAACCTCTACTCACTGTCGCAAATACTCTATTCTAGAGAAAAAAAAACTGTTGTAAAGATTTGAAGCATATGCATTAAAAGAGAATGAACAATACTCATATAAAATAGAAGAATCGGACTGCTATAAACTTTTTAGAATTAATTTTTTTCCAAATAAGCCAATGTGATATGTTTTATATATTTGCAACTTCCGAATTTATGGTAAGATGATATAATTATCATCACCAAAGTAACTTTCTTTTATGCATTTGTATAAAAAGAATACAACATGTGCCTTTGATTGCCACCCTGAGATTAGTATTTTTGAAAGTATCGAAGTATTTTATACAAGAACTAAAGAAATTTTATCTACTGAAATAAGAATTTTTGTATAAATTATGCGTTCACATATAAAGGTCCATAATGGGTATTGCATCCTTTATTTAAAAAACCAGGGAAGAACTCTTGAACCATTCGTCAAATATGACATTTATGTTTGCCTCCTTCCGTTAATTTAAATCAGGTTGTTAAGAAAAAAGTTCTGTTGGCGATATTTGGTGTTCAGAATCTGAAGAGAAACAGAATTTTTAGTTACACTTGGCATGTATGAAATCAATTTGATTCCCAAAGTTTTGAACGTTATTCAGTGAACTGGCGATCATTGAAAGACTGTGGTGGAATGCCATTTGCAAAGGAAACGGATTTGCACAGTTGCTGCAAATTCATCTCGCTGAAGATCTGCATATGGGAAAGGAAAAAGAAAGGAATTTTGAAGAGGAGGGATCTCTGTTGGATTTGGAGCAAATATTATTTTTGTTTTCATATACTTTTGTGCTTTATCTATGCATTTTTCTTGTGATTTCTTTTCTTTTATTTTATACTAATTCGTCACAGGTGACTAGCTAGTACGTCCAATACATTGATTATATTTGAATACAAATAAATAATTTAGATATAACTTCATGTCCATGATTCTGCTAAATTGTCTTGTGTAAAGGGGTCTATTGCACGTTAAATACGTCATGACCAAACGTCCTCCCACTGGTGTGGTGTGGAGAGGGTGGTGCCAGCTCAGGTGTCGTCCTCCTCATCTAACCGTGGTTCAAAATGACGAGGTCCGTCCCAAAATAGCCGTAGTGTTGCTTTAAAACGGGACGTTAATATAACTAAACTAAATTAAATTGTCTTACCTATGTTATTTTAATTTTCTTATTTAAATTTTATTTATTGTGTATATTGGTCTTTCCATTGAGATATTCCTATAACATTATGTATATATTAAAAACTTGAATTCCCAGATTATAATTTTTTAAAATTTCGGGAGATTGTAACTGATCGTTTTTTATTTTTTTAGTAAATCATAAAGGTATTCAACAGAATCCTTTTTACTTGAGTATTCAACAATAGTAGAAAATAAGATCGATTCAATATTTGATAAAACAGTTAAAACAGTTTAAATAAAAAAAAACAATATATTATATAGAAATTGGAGAAAAATATTTTTACATACAGAATTTGCCAAAATACAGAAATAAAGTCGCACTGTTATTAGATTTATATCATTATAAAAACAATTTTTAAATATTTGAAGCGATGTAAAATCCATTTTTGTGCAAAATTATTTACGTTAGTTTCTCACTAAGTATTTCGTTAGTTCGTCAAATGACAATGCCAAAATTTTGCTTAATTTTGAATTAAAATTAAAAAAATTGTCTCCGAATTGTACATTTTCACCCTTCAAAACATATATGAACCAAGTTTTGCATTTCTAAATAAAGATGCCTGGCCTGAAGCGCATTAACATATGCACACACACATACTTTCAGCTTTATTATTAGGAGATACTTGCATATTTCTTATCAATATTTTTGATGGTTATATACATTTCTCTTGTTCCTGCTTTGTTTCTTGCATTTTTATTTAATTTAATTCCTTTTCTGTACTTATTTTTCCATACACTGCCTATTGAACTGAACAAGAATCTGAGTGTATGGGTATGGATATGGGTATAGATATGATGCTGGAGTGACAGGTAAAATTCACCATAGTTTCATGACTCAATCTTTCTCATTGAGTCAAGAAGATAATGAAACTAAATCGGATTAAATAATTATTTAATGAAAAAATCGAAATCCTAAAGCGAAAACAATATTTCTCTTTATTGAATATATGAGCACGATGAATCAATCAATTTTATTTTCATAATTTCATAATAAAAATGCACGATTCAACTTGCTTTCTTTCATTAACAGATCTGATTTTCCATATGTATTTTTATTCAATTTCATTTCTTTTTTTCACATTGCTTCCATTCCTTTTTTTCACATTGCTTCCATTCCTTTTTTTTCACATTGCTTCCATTCCTTTTTTTCACATTGCTTCCATTCCTTTTTTTTCACATTGCTTCCATTCCTTTTTTTCACATTGCTTCCATTCCTTTTTTTCACATTGCTTCCATTCCTTTTTTTCACATTGCGTCCATTCCTTTTTTTCACATTGCTTCCATTCCATGTTCTTTGAATCCATCAGGGATCAGTGTGAATGTAAAAGAAATGTCGTTGGAAGTAAAAACATGACTTGATGATTAACAATTTTTTACTGACTCAATATATAACTAATATTTAACCATTATATATAATTATTTAAATGGAAAAAGCAGAATTGTAAAATGAAAAGAAAATTATACTATCCATGTTTTTGAGAACGAGAATTCAGCTTTTTATAATCATTTTTTCATAACAAAGATGCCACTATCCATCAGTGTATATCATTCTTCCCCAAGGCACTTCCGTCACCCCTGCACCCTAGTCAAGGTGTTATCTCTAATCCTGGCCTGAAGTACGAAAGATAATATCGTCTTATATCACACTTTCCTTCCAAGAACTTCAAAACCCGACTCCTCCTGGAGCCAGAACTTTTGTAATAAGCGTCCTCTGCACTGATCTTAATGGCACTGCTTTGGAAGGTAGGGTTGGTTATTACGAAAACGTAAGCTTCGCTAACCCTCTACCAAACTGCAATGTTTCTGTGATATTTCCTCGTTGCAGTATGCGTATCGCTACCAGGGAAGGGAACAGTCAACGGCAGCTGACAACCTAATTTATATTTAATGGAGATTTACCTTAAGATTAAAAGAGACTGCACACGGGAACCCAGTTGGTTAAGGCTCAAGGTGGACTTTCGGCGCTATCTTGCAAAAGAAAGAGGGGGTGGCGTGGGAGTCGGTTCTCTCTCTCTCTAGAAGGATATTGATTTGTTAATAATAGAGGGACTTAAAGAGGGGGTGGGGTCTGGAGAGCGTTAAAAGAAAACGGGGGTTAAAATTTTGCTCTGAGATAAAATGTACTTCCCTGCCCAAGCTAAAGAGGGGAATCTAAGAGAGATAATTTATGACTGGAATTTTTCCCCTCTATATTTTTCTTCTTCTTTCTTTTCCTTTTTTTCCCTGTCTCTTTTTGAGATTTAACCTTATTTCTCAGGGCAGGGGGATTTATGGAGGGGTGGGGTGGGATGAGGAAGAAGAGATGGGAGGGGAAAAAAATCGCTAATTACTTTTTTTCTTACTAGGAGTTAAGGTAAGAGAAAAAGGAGTCCAGGAAAAAACTTTTAAAGGAATGTCTGTGTGTATGGGTTTAAGAGAGGTGCTCCCCCTCTTTTTTTTGTTGTTATTGCTTTTTTTCTGCGTCGTAAGAACTTGATAAGCCGGGTCGTTAAATTAAGAAATTGCGATCAAATTATAGCAGGTGGTACGAAATAAATTAAAAATAACTTACATATAAATTAATCGATGGTTTTAAGTCGGTCCCGTTCGATGGGAAAATGCAAAAATGTAACTTCTTAATGTTTTTTTAGGAGAAAATAACGCACTGTGTGTTCTTGACAGGTGTGGAAAATTGCCTTGTGGTTAATATTGACGACTAAGTATTTAAGATTTATCTCTGTATTCGAAATTCATGCAACCATATTTATTTTATGAATTATCGACAATTAAGAATTATTTTATTTTTTGTATTCTCTAAATATATTTAGTGGGCACTTCTTTTCATAATATTTTTGACTCGTCTCCGTATAGGACACACTCGATACACTCACAGACATCTCACTTTTTGTGAAAGGATACCAGTATATCCTGTATGCCGTGTTGATTTTAGTACCAAACAAATTTTAATTGAATGTTCTATTGTTTTCATCTTTAACGTATATGCTGTTTTCATACATGATCCACAACTTTACAGGACTTGGTGGGTGAAAAACTCCACCCAAATATTTTTAACTTTTTAAAAGTCATTAGTTTTTATATTTGCATTTAGCACTTTTTACCTTTTGTTTCTCTTTGTATTGTTTCATTGTTTCTCCTTTTTGAATTGGGGATTCATTTTTATATGTTAATATTGTAATGATACTCATTTATTTTTGGGGGTGTTATATTTTATGAAGTTTTAGATTGATATAATCGATTTTATATTCAAATGTCTTTTCTTTTATAATCCTCTCTGATTTTACTGCTTATAATCTTTCTCTGATTGCTTGGCGCAGTATAACAAAATATGGTTCTTGCGCCATTAAACCTCTAACAAGCAAAGAAACATTCGTAATATTTTAACCAAAAAAATTTTAAATTTCTTCTATATCCTCTTTTATAATATAGAATTAATTAGATAATTATCAAAATTTATGAATTACATAAAACACATGGATATTATGAAATAAATTTCTCTTTTTTGAAGCCATCATTTTGCTAAAACTAAGAATAGATTATTTCTATTGTTTGAATTGCTAGATTTCCTTTGACTAAATCACAACTTGTATTTTTTTTTTCAAAATGCTCTTTCTTCAAACACGACCACATATCCAATCGGAAAAGACTCTGGCTTTCATTTGTGTAATCCATTATGTTAATGGCTTTGAATGCAAAAATTTAATTGTTTTCGATTGGACTAAAATTTTCTCTGCAAGAGACGTTCAATCTTGTTTTTTTTTTTTTTTTTTCATCAGAGGTCATATTCCCCATATATTTAAAAAGTTTGACTTCCTCTGATTCCTTAATTTTAACTATATTTTATTATAACTATATTATATTAACTATATTAATCAGCGGGAGTGGTCTCTTCCAAACTTTCTCGCATACTCTACAATAAAATTGTTATCCCAGAGAATGCCTTTTAGGGCATTACCGTATAATGGTTAAGAACTATTTACCTTTGGTGTGAATTTAGTATTTTTACTGAATCTATCGTATCATCTCTTTGTCTAATTTGTTTGACGATTAATAACTGGAATAAACTTATTAATATCTGAAAATTGAATTTGTTTTTTAGAGACGTTTTAATCAGCCATTTGAAACAAAAATTTGGCAGAAAATTACATTTGTTGTCACAAAATACCATATCGAATTTGATATTAAGCTACTGCGTTTTTGAGTTATCATGTTGTTGTTGGATTTGGTTTAAAATTCGATAAATAACTACAATATAGATGTTGTTGTTGTTTCTTGTGGCCCTTGCCATGGACAAGTCCGCTGTTACGAAGACAGCGATTTTAAGCCGATGGGGGAGCGTATCTTCTTTTTATAGTAGCGCCATCTAGGGCCAAGAGAACGACTTAGCTACACACGGGTCACAACCCCTTTTTACGGGGGTGGACTTCATTCACTCATCCATAGATCGTAATTTAGACCTGAATCAGAGAACGATCACCCCTGATCCAGTACCCCCAGTGTTATTACTCTCGACATGGAGGACATTGTGACCACGACAGATTTATACGCGCGTCAGCCACCAAGCACGCGGGAAATCTTCAGCCGGCGGGGTTCGAACTCGCAACCTAAGGGACGCGAATCCAACGCTCTACCAACCAGTTATATACCGCTGACAGTTATCTGTCAGCGATTTAAGCCAAATGAGCAACTCTTGTTTTTTTTCAGTAGCGCCATCTAGGGCCAAGAGTATGACTTAGCTATTTCATGCGTCACATTCGTTTGTACAATACTTTTTTACAGGGGGGCACATTCACACACCTCACAGACAGAACACAGAAGAAGAACGATCATGCCCGAAACGGGACTCGAATCCGAGTCACCCAGATCACTGGGAAGACGCGTTACCCCTATGCGTGGACGCCGGCGGGTGCAAGAATTATTACTACATGTTTCGTACTGTAAATATATTTAATTTTTTTATCGCTTATGCAATTCATTTTCCTTTTTGTAATCTCAACTCTAAAAAAGAAAGTTTTCTTTTTCTTGTCCGAAAACAAACACATTAAAAAAAATGTGCATGTATTCTGGCTAAATTGTATTTCAGTTAGAAATTTTGTTTGTGAAAGGTAAGATGCTTTGGAATGCAAAAGCAGTTTTTTTAATAACTAAACTAGTTATTTTTTATGAATCATTGCATTTTTTTTATTTCATCAATTGTCCTTTTTGATCAATGTATTTCAGTTTTTAAAGGCTTGTGAATTTATTCTTTGTTGTTGTTATTTACATAAATCATTAGAAAAGCAACTTATACTATTTCCATATTTAACTCTTCGAAGATATCCCCCTTACGAAGATATTTTAATAGTACATAATCGACAGAAGAATTGTAAAATTTGATTATGATAAAACTGAGATTTATTCTTAAACAATATCATATCAAAATAACCAAAAAAACAAAAAAACGTGTATTATTTTCTTATCTAGAACTTCAATAATTTAATTCAGTATCCTTAAGAATCTATTTTAATAGTATATAACTGATAAAATTGCAAAACTTAGTTTTCCTGGACACATGTTTACTACTATTAAGGTATTACATACTTCCGAATCAATTCGTTTTATGGTTCAAAAAGTAATAATACTTATTACACAATCAAATGCTATTGATTTATGGTTAAACACTATAATATTCCCATAAAAATAATCAATAGAATAAAAATAGAATTTTATACAAAGTGGTTGAATTAAGGATTTGCTCAACATTTCTTTCTACCCCATATATAATATAATGGATATCATAGATATTACGCGTACACAAATACTGCAGAATAATTCCTGGACATTAAAAATACATGCACATTGCACATTTGCAGATACAGAAGCAGAACTTCATTTTCAGAGTGATACAAAAGAGCTCTCCCAATAGATTCATAATTGATGCTTAATTCTGATATTACCTATTATCTAATCTGATATTACTGCTTTAAAAAATAAATAGTATAAGTTGAATGTCTGAAGTAAAATAAAAAAGAACATTTTTACATAAAAAAGTAGAAGCAAATATTTTCATACGGTTGTTATGAATTCTGAGTTCAAAAACTTTTGAGTTTCATTAAGGAAAATGAGAGATTTGAATACTAGTAATCATATTCTAGTTGCGCAGTATTTACTTTGCTAATTTGCGAGATCAGGGGGAAAATACCTAAGAGATTGCTTTTTGTTTCTGTAGGATAAAAACATTATCAAGATGTTATTGGTGTGATTTATATAAGCCTCTTCAAAACAACATTTGTAAAATTTTTACTAATATTGAGAAACTTTTATTTCGGAAATAAGTTTTCAAATAATAGTTTAAGATCATAACAATTAATCCATTTTTGAATTTATTTTAATTTATAAAAATGGAATAAATAAAATGTAACATAAATTAATGGTGTCCAAATTTTTCAAAACACTGAAATTGTCAGAAAAAGCAAATTAAAAATCTTTTTTTCATAATTCCTATAGTTGCAATTCACAGTTCAAAACTATCACTTGACAGACTTTAGATTTATATTTAACTTTATAATGATGGTTTAAACAGTTTCAGCTGAATTCAAAGAAAGTAAAATGATTATACGGAGAGTGATAAGTTATTTCAAAAGTTATCTTCATGTGAACATTATTCAAAGTGGTGAAATCTTTCTCCAAATGTTCAAAATTACCACCACGTCTTTGGGACAGTTATGAAGGTTTTTGTAATAAAGGTTGATTAATTAATAAATTAATTTGTGAAAAGTTATTGTTTAATGAGAGTTGAAAATATGATTGTAGGCTATTTTTCCATCCCACATTATCACTATAAAGTAAAAAAGTCGGCAACATCGGAAAATTTCATCCTAATTACTTGAATTGAATTTATTATAGTTCTGAAATTTGTAGAGATCTGTATTCCTGATGACAGTACAATACTTTAATTATTTCAGAATTATATAATTAATCAACCAAATAATTTATACTAAGATTTGATTCAAAATGAGAAACGCCCTTTGAGAGTGAATTTTAGAAAAAAAATGTTTATAAAATTATATAAAATTTATAGCAGATAATATTGAAACACATAAAAAATAGTTATTTTAAATAAATGCTTTTATTTGGAAACTAAAATATAAAAAATAAACATTATTTTTGACTCTTAAACATTAATGGCAAAATTACACTGCAAAAGCGTGAGCCTTGGTAAGCAATATTACAAAGAAGTACATGAAAGCATATAACAAATATTACAAAGAAAGTCATAAGAAATAATTCATAATCATTAATAATTTTATAATTCCAGTAATTATAATTCCAATTGCTGATGGTGTCTTTGTCTTTTATACACTTAAACGTAATGATCTAAATAATTTTATTGATGGCGAAATAGTTTTCGATATGATTAATTTGTCATGTGATTATAAAGAGCTTAAAAATATCTTTAAATATAACTTAATATTATTAAGTGATATTTTATATTTATTTATATTATTTTACAAATAATTTATAATGAATAGCTCAAGTTTTTAGAAATATTATTTTTGTTTATAGATTGAGTTAGAGAATTCGTATTTATTAGTCTATTCATCCTGAAATTGTTTTATTTAGCAGAAAGCTAGGAAGGGGTTATTTGCTTTTACAACCAATATTGTACAGCTTCAACATCTGACGCATGCCCTGTTGCCAAAGCCTTGATTCATATAAAACTTAATAAAACCGTGATTGCAGTTCTAAAGCAATTATCGACTCGTCAGTGAAGGACCAAACTGAATTTTGATGCCAACTATTGTACCAGAACCCCTCTGCCACAGAGTTCGGTCATTGTGTTCTAGGACGTGGGACCAAAGGGTTAAGCCAGAAACGAAATGTGTTTCGTGCTCCAATCACTGAGCGATGAATCATTATTTGTTAGCGTAAATTTATATGTTTGGAATGGCAACGTGAGGCAATTTTGGCTTCAATAGACACTATTGTCCTATTCTTTCTCTGTAGTATTTTTACTTCAGTGTTGTAACTTATTTTTATAAAGAAAAAATTCTGCTATTTGTTTCGTTAATAAAGATAATTATTTGAAAGAAGAAAAAAATATGAATTGATGTTTACTTAGTGATATTTATATGAAAATTTAAACTAATCTTTATAAATTATTTTTTTTTATCTGAATAGATTAAAATGTTTTGAACGATTGCTTTTGTGCTTATCATGAGATCTTGAAAATACGGAAAATATATCTTAAAATAACAGTTATTCACAAAATTTGTAAAATGATCTCGAATCATTTTTAATTAAATAGACAAAAATGTTTTTAATGATTGTGGTGATATTAGAATATTTTTATCACTTTTAAAGATTGATATGATAAGGATTGAGATCTCATTAAATCAATTAAGCTAACAATTTTTCATAAAATTTATATAATAAAACTCAAATAATTAATTTCAAAATTAAAGAAAAATATTAATACCCTTTTAACACGAATTTCATAGTAGAGCTTATTTGTAATTAGTTAAGTACAATGCTTGCATATGGCTGTATATAATCAAGATGAAAAACTATAGAGTAAAAAGTAACTTAGTTTTAGTGAAATATTTATTTAGACCACAATTTTACAATTTTATATTGCAATATAATTCATACAAATATTTATTTAAAACAATTAGAAATTACTGAAATCTATAATAATTGCTCATTATCCTCGATATTATCAGGAGTTTCTTTTAATATGGTGAGAATATGCCTTATTTTTAGAATTATTGTACAAATAAAAATGTTTAATGTTAATTTTTAAATAAATAAATGTTTAATTTTTAATGAATAAATTTAAAAAAAACAACCATGAGCAGTATTTTTAACTTTTCAGTAGCTTATGTAGAGGCATTGGAGATTCAACTCGTACTAATTTCTTCAACGCATAAATATTGTTTGTTTGTTTGTTTCTTATGGCACTTGCCACTGACAAGCCCGCTGTTACGAAGACAGCGATTTAAGCCTGAGGGGGACGTCTCTTATTTTTTATAGCAGCGCCAACTAGGGCCAAGAGTACGACTTTGCTACTCACGCATCACTCATTCGCTTGCACAACCCCTTTTTACAGGAGGGCACATTCACACATCTCACAGATAGAACAACAGAAGAACAACCATGCCCAAACCGGGACTCGAACCCGGGACGCCCAGATCACGGGGAAGACGCGCTACCCCTATGCCAGGACGCCGGCACGCATAAATATAACTAATTCAACCCATTTAAATCCATCAACTGCTCCCATACTCTTTAGAGAAGGAGGTATTCTAGAATAGAGTGTTTTCTTTCTGCGCGATGTTAATTTTTCTCTTATTGCAATGTGCAGAGTGATTTAAAATTCAGCATACAAACTTTAAAGTTCAAAAGTAAGAAGAAAAGTACTAGCCAGAATTCATAGGAATATATGAGATCCTAAAGCAACCCAATATGAAGATATAAAAACAATAGAGGTGTTAAAAGTTCCTTTTATTTATCAATTATTCACATTTCGACAGAAAGTGAACATTTGTTTTATATGAATTTCTCACAGTTATTCACGCTTCAGAGTGGCGGCGGATGACGTGGTGAATCCTTTCGAAAATATCGGTCACTTAGCGGAGATTTAGAAATTCTTGCAATAAAATCAACTTATCTACAATCCTAACTTCAATTAACAATTGCATGTTGTCTGTACGAAATCAGAATTTTGATTTTCTTTCTTATATCATTCTTATAATTATTAATGTTCACTTATCTAATCAAGAAGAAATTGGAGCTTCAATTGAATAGCACTGAAATCCAACAATAGCACTAACAAATAACATCCTCTAGTTCATCCAGTTGATATTTTTAATTTTATATATATAATACATGCAATATATAATACTTCTCCTAATAGTTTGCACACTAAATATGTATAAGTACTTCTTTTGTATAATTAGAAATTAACTCTGCATCTTTTAAAATCCAAGACGTGAAAGGAAACCCTGCGAAATTTAATCCTATTTTATTAGAATCTAACCTTTTTTATTTGAAGATGAATCTAGATTGTATTCCATTTATTAAAAAGTATTATTGCATCTGTCATTTACAAATTAATCATTTTTGAATCATCCTCACTTCTAAAAAAATTATAAGTATTATTACTATTAATTATTTGAACACCCATGAAAATGATGATACTTAAATATAACTGTACTTAAATGCTTACTGCCTTCTGTACTTAAATATAATGTAGGTAACAGCATAGGCTTTAGTCGCATGCAAGATGCAATGGAATTTAAAGCTGTTTGGTTTCTAGAAAGGCGTAATCGACGGATATTATAGAAATGGCCGATCCTGAAGGGACGATATCTAGTGAGTTAAGCATTCCAAAATCGACAGTGGCTTTTGTGATTAAGAAGTGGAAGGTGAGGGATGATTGTCGGAATGTGCTTCGACCTGGTAGACCCATGAAACTAAGAGATAGAGACCGACGAGTGCTCTCCAAGGAACTTCGGAAAATCTGCACCAAACAGATGGCCCACCTACACCTGGAGTCTAACAAGCATCCGGGGCTGTTTCTTTAATACATACCATCCACAAGAGAGAACATTTATTTGGTTTCCATAGTCGGGCTGCCGTACATAGGTATACTCATAGTACACTCTTTTGTACTCATAGGCCCATAGATCTTTTGAGTACAAAATCCAACCGCGCTGCTTGGTTGAGGTGGTGCAAAGGACGTCAAAATTGGACCGTACACGAGTGCAAACAAGTTCTCTGGAGTGATGAATCAAGGTTCAATCTCTACCAATCGGATGGCAGAATCTGGGTATGTCATATGCAGGGAGAATACCTTTTTCCTGAATGCAAATGTGCCTACAGTTAAGATTGGAGGAGGTGGAATTATAGTCTGGGGGATGTTTCTCGTGGTACGGACTGAGATCCTTGATCCCAATTCATGGTAAGCTCAACGCCGACTCCTACTCCACTATTCTAGTCAGTAATAGGTTTCCTACTCTGTGCAGTTTTACGGGTTGGATCATTGCTATTTCCAGAATGGCAATGCCACTTGTCATGTTGCGAGGTCCACCATGGATTGATATGATGACAATGGGGGGAACCGACTGGACTGGCCTGCTCATTTGAATCCTACAGAAAACCTTTGGAACGAGTCGGAATGCCGAGTCAAAGGATGCAGCAACCGTCCAAAATTGGTGAAAGAACTTGCATGTCTTCTCCAAGCCGTGGAAGAAAATACCACTGTCCATCAGCCAAACACTTGTGGAAAGTATGCCCAGGATTGTTAGGGCTGTAATAACCGCAGGTGGAGGCTCTACCAATTATTGAATAAGAACAATTGAATTTATCTCTTTCATCACAGGTGTCCAATTACTTATTGATAGATAATAAAAATAAAGAAAATAAAACTTGAAGACTAAGCAATAATAATATACGATACAATTATTGAATATATATGTTTGAAAATTTTTATGAGATATTTTAAATTCCGGTTATTTTCGATAGTAGATAACAAAGAAGCAAACAAGAGTAAAAATTATTAAATTGTTAACTTCATTATAATTATATTGCAAGTTATTTAAAAAATAAAGAAAACTCTACTATAGAGGATTAAATTTCGGAATTATATCTGATAGTACAGTGCCGATAATAATGAGGTTTATTGGATGAACCAAAGATTTAAACACATGTTGGAGATATAATTGATGCAAAATTAATCTGGCATGGTGAATTTTAATTGTGCTAAATTACTAAGAATTAAATCCATTAGCTAAATATAAAAAAAACAGAATTATATATTAAGATGTTATTCGAGAGGAAGATTTTCAAATAGAAAAAGCACCTAAACATAGAATGCATTTTAGTCTTTTTTTTATATTTTTAAAATTACTTTTCGCATATTTAAGCAATTACAGAATGCAAATTAAAAATATTTCTTCAAGACAATTTTAATGTTTACTTACAGTTAGTTGTGGACATATAAGCCGGTAAGAAGATGAATATTTTCTCGAAAGCCGTATTCAAGATAAAACGCTTAGCTCCCACTAATCTTCTCAACTCAGATCGGTATTTTCGTCTTAAACCGATACTTTAACGTAAATCTCAGAAAAGAACTTATTTTCCGATATTAAATTATGAACAACATACTTAAATCTCGCGGCAAAAGAAAGTGAATTATTCTTTGGGTTATTAATTTAAGAAGCATTGTATTTAAAAATTTTTCTGTCACTTTAAAAGTCTCTTGAAAGAATTATTTACTTAACGTAATCGCGCAGTGCACTTTTAGCAACAGACTGCTTGCCTTCTTCCGGGAGACATGCCGACAAAGGGAAATTTCTTTTTCCTCTTGTTATTATTATAATTCATCGCCTCGAAAAGATCTTGCGAAAACGGAAACAAAAATAAATAATAACGAAACCCGATGCTTTGCTTCGGAACTTTCGCTGGACGTGTAGCAAATGTATAAATTTTTGAAATATTCCAGATCTTCGGGCTCAAATAATCCTAACCGAAAAGAAAAGCGAAATCTCTTTTCATAATCCTGGAAGACGGTATGATTCGTTTATTTTAAGAGGAGAAGAATAAGAAAGGAGAGAAAACTAGAGAAGAGATGTCGCCTCTTTCTCCAAAATCTTCTTCCGAAATCCTTCCTGCACCAGATACTTTTACCCTCCCAACCCCCCTATTCCCCATCCCGTTTTAGTTGTTTTTCTTTAATCAACCAGCCTTAGAGCCGGCGGTCCTAAATTCATCACTAAGCTGTCTCCCATCTAGCGTTCATACATAACTTAAGGCTGAAGCATTACCAAGAAAAGGACTAAATAAATAAATAAATAAAAGTAACAAGAACTCAGTGTACGCTTAATTATAGCAACAGGATCCTAAAGGAGAAGATAAAACAAAAGATGAGGGGGGCGGATCAGGAGGGAGGGGTAGGAAAAATCTTATTATTTTTTTCCTTCCTCTTTCTCTCTTCTCTTCTCTTCTAAAAGATTTAAAACTCTAATCTTTCTTAGAGAAGAATCAGAAGACTTTCCACCTACCTCTTCACTTCACTTCAACCTCCCTTCCCTCTCCCATCCAAAGAAAGAAAACTCTTCTGGTAAAAGTTTCTTACCGTAGTGACACACCTACCCTGTGCCGCTGCGCTAATACCACATTTTCATTGTACACACACAGACGATGTAAAACTTTACTCCAGTTACTCATCTCGTACTACAAGTCCTGGTTTTAAGGACTTGGGTACGGGGTGGGTAATGGAAGGAAGAAAAGGGGTGGTGTTCTAAAGTTCTCCCTTCAAACCCCCTCACCATCACCGCCCCCACCCCGAAACCCCTCTTTTCGGGCTTGGGTGATTGCATCCTCCGATACGAAATTGGTTTCGGTAATCTCTTTTGCAATCGGATTTTGACTAAGAATTTAAATGGAAAATCAGGGAAAGGAATGGGAATAGGAATGCCCACGAGTGTAGCTGGCATCTAATTGGGTCGCGACATTTTCTTGAGTCTTCTTCTATCCCCAACGTCCTGGAAGATTCTTGTGTGGCATCAGGGGTGGAAGCCCGTATCTTCGTCGCTAATCTGGAGCGATTTGTGTTCGCAAATGATTGAAGACGTTCCTCCAAGAGGAGGACGGGGCGACCTGGCTGGGAGATATGTTTATGCCGGCCGAGTTGTTTTCCGAAAGAGGATTTGTCTTGCTGATGAAAACAGAAGCAGATTTTAATAGTTGGATTTATTTATCAAATCGTTTCTGCTCTATCTCAATGGAAATGAAATGCTTCAGAAAAGTGGATTTTTTACCCCCTAAGAAGAAATTATAAATGGGTTTAGATTTTTTCCCCTTGTTCGAAGAGAGAGGCGAGTAACCATTTTACTGGTATAGCAAGCCATTTATTTTAGATTTTTTTCTTTTTAGAATAGAGGATTAAAGAGTGCAGATTTTTTCGCACGTACCTATTATTTGTTATTTCTTTTTTGTGTTTTCAAAGCATTTTACATAAATTTTGTCTTTACTATCGCAATATATGATGCATATAATATTCTAAAAAAACTTGTTAAGTCATTGTCAATCAAATCGACAGTAGAGTAAAGCTACTTCGCTAACTATTCTTAAAAGTTTTGTTGCAAAACTTAAAAAGTACTGCATTAAAAAATTATATGAAATATAAAGTAAATACTTAAATACAGTCTATTTTTTAAGAAAACTGTCTGTGGCATTAACTAATAAATATTTACAGATAAAAAAAAACCTTAAAAGGAATAAAATGTTTCAACTTCAAAAGTTCTGAATTAAAACATTTAATTATAATAGAACTTAAAATGCTTTAAGATCGTATCAAACTTTTGCAGAATAGCTTTCAAGCAAGAAAAACGATAATAAATAAATAATAAAATTGCATGCAATTATTTTCTGAATTAAAAGTAAAACATGTTGTTGTTTGTTTTTGTTGTTTCTTATGGCACTTGCCAAGGACAAGCCCGCTGTTACGAAGACAGCGATTTTAAGCCGGTGGGGGAGCATCTCTTGTTTTTATAGTAGCGCCAACTATGGCGAAGAGTACGACTTTGCTACTCACGCATCACTCAATCGCTTGCACAACCCCTTTTTACCGGAGGGCACATTCACACATCTCACAGACAGAACAACGGAAGAACAACCATGCCCAAACCGGGAATCGAACCCGAGACACCCAAATCATGGGGAAGACGCGCTACCCCTAAGCCATGACGCCGGTAAGAGCAAAACATAATTTTTGTTGTCACCAGAATAATAGAGCGATTGATTTCGTGAAGATTCATTTTTAAGATAGATTTATTATACTTAAAATTTTGTTGACATGCAAAAAAATGCTCAAATGCTTTCAACGTTATAATCTTCTTCAATGGCTGCAAAGAGAAGGAAAATTTTTTCCAATTAAATTAAAAATTAAGCATTCAAATATACAGCAAAAAGATCAAATTAAAAAAAAAAACTTGAGGAACATTCCAAAGTAAAAGCATTTGGTAAGATAGAATAAATATTGGTTTCAAATTACTGAAAATAGCTTTTTATACAGAATATTTTTCTATAATTCTATATACAGAATATTAATACACTATACAATCAAATTGTAATGAAAAAGGAAGTTCTAAGAGAAACGAAAATATGTATCATATCTTTCACAAGTGACACAACGGTGAAGACTTTTCTACATTCAGCTTAATACTTTTTTTGTACTGTCAATTTGAATAAACAATGATTATGAAAAATTATGTGACACTTTTTTTTGCTAAAGTCAATATGACGACGCTTTCACAATTATTTCACAATAAATAGCAGCTGTATCGTAACAAATATAAAAGGGATGTTCAAATGAAAAGGTACGAAACGACACTGTGGGTATAAATGAAGACTTTATTCAAAGTATACACCATAGGCCTGAGTAGGACGATTCCATTGATTAACGAGCCGATGGATTCCTTGTTCCCAGAATTCCTGTGGCCGTGACGGGACCCAGTCCTTCACAGCGTCCTTGAGTTCGTCGTCCAAATCCGCTACTTTTTTGATTCCTCGAGCACAGAGGAACCACTTACTCAAATGTGTACTGTGAGACACTCCGAAGATTACGCAGGTTCATCAAGAACAAAAGATCAGGGCTACTCACGGAGGGTGTAGTTCTGCTCCCTGATAATGCACGTTCACGCTTCTCCAGGATCACACACGCGGAACTGGCTACGTTCAAGTGGGAGCAGTTCGATCATCCGCCCTACAGCCCGGACATGTCACCCTGTTATTTTCAAGTGTTTAATCCCCTGAAGAAATATCTGAAAGGGAAGCGCTTCAACTCTGAAGGCGAACTCAAGGACGCTGCTTTGTAAATTTTTATTGTGGGTTTTCTTCTTAAAGTTGACGAGTAGAACATACTTTTATAAATGTAATATCTTAGAACTCCCTACCCTTCAAAGCATGGATTCCAGACATTTTACCAGTCTTTCCAAACTAAAATTCTGTCATTTTTATAAAAGTTATAAAGTTTAATAATTACGATTTGAAGAACACAGAATCTCCAATTCCGGTAACTAGTACTTAGCTATAATAAATCAGTATTTATAACAAGCTAAGTGAATTCTCTCCCGATATATATATGTGTTGTTATATTAAACAACAAAAAAGTAATCAAACGGAAATACGTTAATTTAATACATATATCTTTATTTAAATCATGAAATTACACTTACCATACTAGCTTGGATCGGGTATTGTATAAATGCGTAAGCAGTAATTTTTTTTTTTTTTTATGAACAACCTTTAAATTAGTCTAGGAAGATCTGACCATTATGTTGAAGGTAAAACATATCAAATGCCGCCAGAAACTTCTTTAATCCATATTTTAAAAAATACAAAAGGGATTTGTGTATAACCAGTTACACAATACACTCATTAGCTTCACTTTATAACAAAACTTTTCGAATAAATTTTTGAAATTCATATTAAATAACCTTTTTTTTTTTGCATCTTGTTAGACAGCATAATCCCCCGTTTGAGACACATGCTATTTGGTTTTCGATTAGTCACCTTACCAAACTTCACTTCCTGAAGAGGATTAAATTATATGTTGCATCAATATATACGTGACGACGAACGACAAAGTTTGGTTTTCGTACATGAATACCAATACTAGGAATTTTTGCTCATTCTCAACTTCTGCTTTCATCACAATTGTCAGAAGAATAAATAGACGAGATGAATAAAGGAAAAAAAAGACACCAAACAAAAAAATATTACCATATAGAAATTTAATGGTTATGTGTGATAAGAATTTTATCAAGATTTTGAGATCTCTATAAGGAAGTCAGGCCAGAATTGTAAAAAAGAGTTTACTATGCCGATTAAAAAGAAAGCAAACATCTTGTGGTTTTATAATGAAAACTGCCTTTAGTATCGTTGGAGAAATCGAATAAGTTTATTTGGATTATCAAAAAAGATTTGTCGAAAAAGAAATATGTTTATATGAATGAATTGTTCTATATATCCCTTTGCACTGAAGTAAAAATTTGATTATTGTATTTTCGAGTGAATGGGGGCAATAAAATTGGAGATTGAATTAACCAAAGTAGATCAAAATTTAAAATCAACATTCAGAATTATTATTTGAAGTTGATTTTGTAGGTGGGTTCTGCAAATGAGCCCAAAGAGCGATAGAAATTCAAAGGCATTCTCGTAAAGAAGCAGCGGATGCGGTTTACGTCTCAATAAATTATACTTTTCATGTTCGATTGGTTTAGTGTCATAATAATAAAAATGCAAAGCAGGTGGAAAGTTTCCTTTCTCACCTAAAGAAGGAAAAATCCATGCTTCCTTTATCAGCATGTTATGACATATTCACATGCATTGCAGATTATAAAAACTGAGATTCTAGGAAAATAACAGTGTTCAAATGACATAAGAAAGGGAAGAAAGAATCAATTTTCTGCAACTATCGTTTGAAATTATAACAAACCTTTGACATGTATATAAAAACAATTATCATTTAAATATATTTATTGTCATCGTTCATTTCTAATAAGATGAAATTTCCATTGTTTCTCACCTAGGGAAGGAAAACCTCTTTCGTCTCTTATCAGTATGTTAGGACTTTATTGAGCAATAGTCTATCAAATGTATGCTTTACCTGTTTCTAGTATGAAAATTTTCTCTTCAATACTGGCTAACAATTCTCATAATGTTGCAAATATATCAATGTCAAGTTAATTCTGTCATTTTGCATTCAGTTAATGCAATTGCTGTACCAACCAGTCTTTATTGAACAATAGTCTTTCAAGTGTATGCATTATCTATATACATTATGAAAATCTTCTCTTCGGTGCAGGCTAACAATTCCCATCATGTAAATAGGTTTAATCCGATAAAAAAAAATTTGACATTCTGTTTTCTAATTTATATTCTTAATATATTTGAATGAATATCATATGCTGAAGTGTCTTCAACTGCAATTTTGATATTAGCTGATATTCATTACGTAAATATATTTCTTTAATATCACGAGAATCAAGATTAATAACACATATTTTTCTAAAAATAAATATTCGCAAAGCGATTTTTCAGAAGACATTTATAGCAATTCTTATATATTGTTACGAATCTGTATTATTATTTTCCTGTGCAGTTAGTTTCATACTAAGAAAAGTACCTTTACAGATTCTTACTCTCATGGATGACAGGTCAATTATCTACGTCTTAGTCGATTTTTATGATAAAAATGAAAGTTCTAGAAAATAGAAGAATCATGGTGATATCTTTATTAGGATTCGAGATCCATCCATATTTCTAGAAAAATCTATACTTTATCCTGAATATATTTAAGCAGAGGTTCTCAGTGAGTTGTGTTATTGACTTTGTTTAATAACGATTTACTATTTGCAAATTTACTTTTAGATTTACGATTTACTTTTAGCAAATTTTATGTATGCAAATGTTGTTTGCTGTTTTTTGTCATCTATGTTTCATGATTTTCTTGCTGAATAAAGAACTGTTGTCCACTATCGGATTGTTAGACTTCCCAACAGGCAGTTACCGGAGTATTAATTTAATAACATTTATATCAACATTTTCTTTCAATGCTGAGATATAATTGAAAGCAATCGCTATGCTAATGATAGAAAGATGACAATCAATCTCTCTCATATAAAATATCTATTAAACTTAACTCCTAGTACAAGAAAAAAATTTTACGAACTATTTCTCATTCTTCTTCAAAATCATTATGTATTATTTTTATAATTTACAGTCACTTTCTCTGTATTAATCAACATTTTCAAAAATCATTACAGTTTCGAAAACTCAATAAAGATTTTACTGTAAATTATACTATCAATTACATTCATAATATCAGTATTTTTATATCGAATTCATCAACGATTACAGTTATTTCTAAGAAGGACTTTATACCACATAATTAAAGATACAATAAATTGAAATTTTATAAGCTTTTGATGAAATCTGTCTGCTTCTGCTTTCCGAGTATTGATATTTAACCCCTCCAGTCACCTGGAGACATTTCTTCCAATTCATCACAAAAAAAAGATAGATTGAATCTCTAAGATTTCAATGCTTCATAGACTGATTTAAGAATAAAATTAGATATGAGTTATTTCAGGTATTTTTATTGTCAAATCAAATCGGGAAAATATACACTCAAACTTGTATTGCGTCGAAAATTGCAGCAGCATCTAAATCATGGTAGTAAAATTAATTAATAATTTAGTGAAAGAGATTTTATATGCTTAATAAATTACATAAAATGCAACAAAATGCAAAACAAGGCCTCATATACGATTTACAAATGAAAAACAAAGGTTAATTTTTTTCAAAAACTATCTTTTCATTCATAATTTTTTTAAATAAATTTTATAAATTCAGAATGTAGTAGCTAAATGTCAGAAATTAGAAGTCCATTCAAGATATGTTTGTTATATATTAAGAATTTAGAAAATCTTTTCCATAAAATACAGAAGATATATTTTTGATATAGTTTCAAAAGTTCAATTTAAAAAAAAAAAAAACCTAAAGTTTTGGAAAATATTGAAATCTAGTTAAAGGAAATATATTTAAATTTATTAAACTTTTCAAATTATATTTTCACCTAACTACAGTCAATTGCTGATAATAAAAATAGAAACTCATACAGAGATTATATGGAATAAACCAAACTTATTTTCAAATGAGTTCTGGGCCGAGATAGTTAGTTTTTCTATTCTAAAGCTTTCTGTAAAATTGTTATTCCTTCTAAAAATTGCTGAAATTTAAATAATCTATATTAAAATACTTTGGGACATACTCATTAATGAATGAGATAAGAGAGGATTTTCTAGTATTATTGCTTTAATTGTTTCAAATGTGCAACATATGGGCGTTTTTCAAAAGTATAAGCTGAATTAAATCACTTAAAGGGACTATATTTCGAGGCAATAATTACTCATAATATACAAAGGTTTCAAATATTCTATTGATTCACAACTGTATTATTTGGTCAGAACTTTCTTGAAACGAATAATGCAATCGAATAAGAAAAAAAAAATTTAAACAATTAAAGGATTAATATAATACATTTTTATACCTTTAATTTGTATTCATTTTACTGACTTTTACTTTTAAACTGGGAAAAAATTTCGTAATTCTGTTTTTTATGAGTCTTATACAAAGAAAATCGTTTTCATAAAATAGTTTTCACTTTTTTAAAGACTGAAACATATTAGCTGTAACAAATGTAATGTTTTTTCTTGATATTGCAGTATCCTTCAAATTGCCAGAAATGCTGTTAGAATTTCTTCTTGTGGAAGTATTTTGATAGATTCTTCTTTATCAGCTTTGTTACTTACTATGTTGTCTTTGTTATCTTTCGTAACCTTTCGTAAAAATACCATATTGCTTATGATATTCATAAAGGCAAAAAACATCGAATAACTCTGCATCTTCTGTAATAGAGTAAGACACTGGCAGACTATTTGGTAAATTTTGTTGGAGTTGAAAAAGATAACTCGTTATATTTTGAAAAAAAAAGACTTAAAAGTTCTCTAAATAGAAATTATGTTTATTAATATAGAGAGTAAACAACATGTTAATGTATTGTAAAGGCAAGATTCTACGCAAAATGTAATTAAATAAAAAACTTACTTGCATTAATTTGATAGAAAGGAATCTGCAAATTGAACCATTTCTATTTAACGAACGGTCTCTTTCTGGCATTTCAGTGATGCTGCCATGGCGAAATTAAAATGCTTGCACTTATTGGTGATTTTAGTTAGCTAAAAACCTATAAATACATATTTTTTGTAATTGTATATTCTCAATATTTTTGTTATCATTGGCTGATTTTGGCGACCAGTTGGTTCACAAGTGACATTGTTTGTGCTTCATTTCATTTAAATCTTTTTGCATAATTTGATCTCGTGATTACATAAGAAAAATATTTTTAAACATCATATTGTGACATTGAAACATCATATTAAATAGAATAAAGCAGTTCTATTTAAAGAACCTTACACCTGCTCCACTTACTGTGGACATGAAGTTTCCTAATAGAATCGAGTTCAATGACATTATAGTGCCATTAAAAGCCTAAATAACTCAGTAATATATTTTAAATCGCACTTTTTCATTTGCGGTAACATAATTTCAATTTCTGATTTCTCAAGTAAACTGAGCAGATAAAAAGTTTTCTGAGCTTTCAATAACGATTAAGAAACCCTATGGCATTAAACATTTTACAAAGGAATGATTTGGTTTGAATTTCATTGCAACAATAAAATCTATTGCTAAAAATTATACAAAAGAATATTTTCTTTAAAAAAATAGTCAAATTCCAGAAAAAATGTTGTACATCCATTAAATTGGTATCATTAAAATAAACAATTTTTTCAATTTTAAAATGATGTAAAATTGATTTTTAGACGAAAAAAAAAAGCCAAAAGCTTTATCATTTTTATTTATTAAAATTAAAAGAAAAAATTGCTTCAAGATATACATTATAACTTTCCAAACTATATCTGTTCCAAATAGGACAGCTCTAGGTCAAACGATTTATATGGCAGAGCGCCAATATACACCGACACATATTTATCCTTATTCCTAGTATAGATAGAAATTAAACACAAGGGACTCATACTTTTAAATTTTCATGAAAAGCAAAATTCTTGCATATAAAGTAGTGTCGATGTCAGAATTACAAAAAAGTTGAATTTCTTACGATAAAGTTCGCTGTATAAACTCTTTTTTACCCTTTTTGCTCCTTTCAAGAAACTGGTTCAACTTCTTTAAGTGATTTTGTTCTAAACCTTAAGACTCTGAAATTCCGTAAGAGGACTCGCATGAGGTGTTATTACTAAGGATTAAGTACTTTCTTAGCCTATAATCTATTTAATCGACTTATGTCAAACTTAAGGATTCACTATCGTTTAATCTTATTCTAAATTAATATAGTAAAAGCTCTAAAGCGTTTAACGGGATTAATGTATTTTTTGTGAGGTATCTCTGTCAATTTCAGATCTGATCTTTTTTCCTGTCTTCATTATTTTAATCATTCTACTTCGTTGAGTGGTCAGATTAACTCAAGCATCCTTTTTTCCCCAGCATTTCGTCTTATGTTTCCAAAAAGAGCTTTAAAGGATTATAAAAGAAAGACCAATCGATACCTGTTGTAGAGATTAAATTATACAATTTTTATGTGTGTTTTTATTTAAGAGTTGACAATAATTTTGAAGTGCAATTCGTTTTTTTTAAATGATTTTTTTATTTCTGATTTTTTTTCCGCTTTCCCTACATACAAGTTGCCTATTTAAATCGTAGCCCAGAGGCTTGTTTCGAAGCGTTAGAGATAGGCATATATTTTCAGTTGGAAAAAAAGCTCTAAATGATTATATTTTGTGCTGTTTACGTCATCAAATGTAATACATTAGAATTATATCTATTTAATAAAGATCAGAACTGATCCGGATCATCAATTATTCGGATTACTGAATACCTGAAAAAATAGTTTAATTTTTAAGATTTTTTTTCCTTACAGCGTTGTTATTTTAGAAACTACAAAAAAAAACACAATATAGTGTATATTTTACGTACTTACATATAGTATTAAAATATCACTTCTGGAATCATCAATGAATTTCCATCTTTTCATTTTAGATTTTGTTTGTGGACTTCTTTTTTCTCTCTCGAAAAAATCCGAAAAATTGGTCCGAATAACAGGAGTTCGGATATTTAGAGTTCCGTTGTAGGAAGAAGCACTATGATAGTTAAAAAAAGAAAGAAAATAATTATTAGAATTAAAGTAAAAAAATAACAGGAAAAAGAAACAGGGAAAGCAATTATTTTTGATTTAGAGAAAACTTGAAGATAATGAAGCAAAAAGAAAAATATATAATAAGTATCTCTTATTTTTCTCCTAAAAATAAACAATAAATAAATAAATATTAGGAGAATACTTCATACCAAACATCTTCCTTTCGAACTTTTAAAACATCGAAATTAAGACTACGCAATCAAAAATTCAAAAACATCCCCATATCACATTACTTCAACCTAACCCAAACATCTGAATGAATACCTTTACATTCCGTATGCTTTTAAAAATAACTGCTTTCGACATTTCGGAAAATAAATGATTCGCAATCCACCCAGCAAGCAGTAGCAGTCATGGTACATCGATTCGGAAAGAGAGAGATAAAAAAAAAGGGGGTGGGGGTGGGAGACCATTTTCGTATAAACATGTAACAGAGGTCAATGGCATCTTCCGCATACCTGCTCTCAGATCTTTTTCCGCCAAACGAATGCAAAACAGGAAAAACATATCAACCATTCCTCTCTCCCCAAATAAAAAAAAAAGAACAAGAAAAGAGAGAATAAACGGTAGAAAGTAGAATCAAAAATTTCTTGAAACTCAGTGGACGAGGCAAAAGAACAAGAAGACAAGACAAGCCAGGGCAGAAGAGCCTGGCAGGGATATATATATGCAGAAGTCAATTTAGCATATTTCATTGCCGGTGTCATCTGCAGTAATCCAATTTCACAGTCGGCTAAGCTTGGTATCCGCACAATGGAAATGGATGGTCATTACTAGGGCTGCCGCCGTCTCTTGGGACAAATCCCCGGCACCCCTGAAATCCCTGGACGGACAGCCCCGAACGTCAGCGGTCGGGGTGGAAAGGGGGGAGGGTCGTCTTTGAAATTCATCGCGGCCTCACCTTGAACGACGAAATGAAGGGATAGCTTTTAAATCCCGGTTTGCCCATTCGTTTCGGCGGCCCTTGTGTCAAGTGGCCGTAACTGGGGAGAGGGCTGTTTCTGCTCGAGGAAGATCTCTCTTATGTTTACACGAAGGGTTGGGTCTGTGATGGGTGAATTATATGAAACAGGTTAAACTTTGTTATCAAAGTGACAACTCTGTAAAAGAGGTAGATGTGTGTTTATCGTTGCATTATTTGTATTAAACTTGGGTTTCTTAAGTCATGGATCTTGAACTCAGTTGGAAAAGCGAAGAACGATTTTGGAGCCGAAAAGAATTTCCTCTTCTTTCACCAGTTTTTTTTAGATTTGTATGCATAAATTTCTGAAAACTTTCTGACATTGGAATGGTTTCACAGTTATTTGAATGGGAAATATTTTCTTTTTCAAAAAGGAGCACGAATTAAAAATGTTTAAGATTGTTAAGCTGAATAGTTTTGCTTATTTTTTTTCCTTGCATCATTTATTTATATTGTATATTTTATCAAACAAGTTATTTAGGAATGCCACCATTTTAATGCAGGAATTTTATGTTTATTATCATTTAGATTAAATTATCAGAAAAATTATATATCTTGTATTCAGTGGGTAGAAAAAATGGGGAAAAAAAAAAGGCAAAAGAGCCTCAGGTTTCAATCTTTGTCAAAGTCATGGAGACAAAACATTAGTGTATTTATGTTACTTTTTGAAACAAAATGTGATGAACAGATGAAAAAATAATACCAAATTAAGGTTTATTTTTATACTTTTAAGCCATTAATGATGGTTGTGATTTTCAAGCTGTAACCACCATGGATTCTTGCTACGCCATTGGCTGTATTCATTTCGATTATTCGCCAAATCAGTATAAATCTTTCAAACATCTGAAATGTAGATAAAGACCAAATTTACTATTAAGCAGTTTTTTTAGCTTCCCTTAAGTAATATCTAATGTTACTCTAACATTGTTAAAAGCATGTATACATTCGTTAATCAGTTGCCTTTTTTTATTAATTAATTGTTTTCATTGGTAAAACAGATTCGAAGGAATTAAGCAATCACCTTTAAATGGCTTTTATATATAATAATAGTATAAGAATTTACAATTATTATATACAAAAAAGTAACTGAGCACTTAAATGTAAATATAAGTAAGACAAACTTCAGATAAAATTAAAAAAAGTGCAGAAATGCCACCAATTATGTAATCAAAGTGCGCGAAATTTACAAAATACAAATATTTCGTTAGAGCACATTTAAATTTTTAATAAGATTTGTCCTCAATGTTTCTAGAGGCAGCAAATTGGAACACTTGCTTTTTTCATTCTACATTTTTAGTGATTTTGTAAAATTTTGATATTCTTTCTTATTTGTAAAAGTGTGTCGAAAAACAACTGAAAAGAAAATGTAAAATTGCTCATTCAGTTGACTTAGCAGGATTTTATATTTAAGATATTTAAACCGAGAAATTTATATAAATAACACGAAATAATCTATAAGTATTTATTTGTTTATTATTTGTTATTTATATTTATTTGTTAATAATCTATAGGTATTTATTTGTTAATAATCTATAGGTATTTATTTGTTTATTATTTGTTATTTATATTTATTTGTTAATAATCTATAGGTATTTATTTGTTTATTATTTGTTATTTATATTTATTTGTTAATAATCTATAGGTATTTATTTGTTTATTATTTGTTATTTATATTTATTTGTTAATAATCTATAGGTATTTATTTGTTTATTATTTGTTATTTATATTTATTTGTTAATAATCTATAGGTATTTATTTGTTTATTATTTGTTATTTATATTTATTTGTTAATAATCTATAGGTATTTATTTGTTTAGACATTGTACATCCTGATTTGCAGCCCTACGAGGGCTATTTCAAGATAGACCTATAATTTTGTAGAAGGGTGGCTAAACCACGAAATCGGATTTACCATGCACTGGACTCACACGATAGATCTTTAGCGAAATAGAGTGTCAAACTCGATGACTTCCGGATCTGAAAATGAGATTTTACTATTAGGTCTAAGTTTTAAATTATTGGTTGTCTGAAATGGTAGTTATAGAGTTTAATTAACATTTTATGAAACTACGTATACCCAATTAATTAATTTTTACACGCGAATTCGAAAAATAAAAATAAAATAAAAAAACTCCTTTGAAATAATGCTGATTTTCATCATTCCTTAGATACTAAAAATGTTCATCTTGTTTCTTCCATTCAATAACAACGAATTGAAAAAATGAATTAGACAACAAGACCGAAAATAATTAAAAATGAAAAATGAATGAATGAAAAAAAAATGAATGAAAGAAAGAAAAAGAAATGAATTTAATTAAGAATTTGAAATTTGCAGAAGACCTACAAAAGTTTCTTAAACCATTTTGTTTATTAATAAGGTAATATTCATTGTTCTTCCTAATATTTTATTGTATGATTTTCTTTAATTATTGCAGGTTATGTTTGATATCTGTGCAATTTTCAAGACGAATAATAAACTGAAGTTATTATGTCGCAAAAGTTTGAATATAAAATAACCGGAGAATTGTGTTCGAACAGAATTACGATGAATGTCATCATTCTGTTTGGATGGTCAAACACATTTATGAGGCTATAAAACTAACACGACTCTGATGTATGCCTTAAATTTGTACTTTAAACTTTATACTTTAGGGAATCTTGACTATTAACTTACATAAGAAATTGTTGAAAATAAACACAACCAATATTATATTTTTAGGGGACTTATTAATCTCCAAAGGTCACTACTGTAGAAAATATTATCAAGCACAAAAGCAGAATTTTAATTTTAATTGGTTGAATTTGAGTAACTCATATATCCTATGATAATCAACCTTCAATTAAGATCTAGTTAAGCTACAAACGCTTCCTACTTGTTTCACCTTCAGTTGTTCCTTTAAATATCTAAATTCTCCATGAGACCCTGAACTAAGACCCTTTGAATAAATCAAGCAATGGATATTTGCCCCCCGGATTCCATCGCATACAATATATCGGGAAAGACACAGACCAGAGTTCGGAGGAAAACTGCAGAGTTTAGTCGAATCACAGGTAAACTTGGAGAAGCAAGGAGTGATATTCAGAAGCTTCAGGCAGATATTTAGTAATGTCTTTCAAAGTTTTGTTCTCCAAATATTACTTGCAGTGTATGCAGCTTATTATCTATGGGTATATTATTTGTTTAAGTAATGTGTCCAGAATAGATACGAAATATTTATTAGATATATTTTCATTCAAAATGAACTTTATTCATTTAATTCCTACGATTAGTTCACACTTTCCCTATATTTATTTATATATCTTGTTCAAATTTTCAATCGTTAATAAAATACTTTTTATTCAGCCAATCAAGTTCAAATACATTTTGTTAAACTTGCAGTGGATGACACTTGATGTTAATACAGTTTTTTCAAATATTAATTCCTTAATTATTAAATTTAATTGATTTTTAATAGAGTTTTAGCAATTTGTAATCAAAATTGAAATCAACAGGCAGTGGCTCAATCGGTAAAATGCAAGGATTTCAGTATTTTTCCCGTGAAGGTGAAGAATGCGAGTTCAATTCTTGCGAAAGTAGGAATTGACTTAAAATTTCTCTTTATATTACTTTTTTTTTTTGATAATTTTTCTCTTTAAAGTCCTTCAATCGAATCAAAACCTTTGTAATTGCTGACATATATAAAACACTTTTTTTTTTTTACTTTTATGGGACCATGGCCTATTTTCTCTCTTACATAATTTGACTTCAAAATTGAAATATTAATAAAGATAATTTATATTATTTAATTTTTGAAAAAAAGGCAATTTTTTTTTATTTTATTATCAGCATAAAAATTATTTCCCTTTAAAATTGTTGGTAAAAAAATCCCATTTATAACGATTTTAAACAGTTCAATGATTAAGAAATCAATAATCCCATTCATTTGTTCATAGCACAGAAGATTTCACTCTTACCAATATAGAACTATCGAAGATACGAAGGCAGCACGCTTATGTAATTTTCAAAACAAACATTACCTTAAGACACATTAAGATGCAGATAAACAGTAAAGGGTTTCCGTTAAAATACAATTACAAAAATTCGTTGAAAGTGTCCAATAAAATTACTAAAACAAACAAATGCAAGCGAAAGTGGGAATTTCTGATTATCAAAAATCATTTATAATAATGATCTTTTAATGTATTATCTAATAAATATGTGTATTAAAATTATGTTTTTAAGCATTATTATCTTG
The DNA here is from genome assembly GCF_947563725.1 of Argiope bruennichi. NCBI lineage: Eukaryota > Metazoa > Arthropoda > Arachnida > Araneae > Araneidae > Argiope > Argiope bruennichi. The sequence goes on from NC_079158.1 coordinate 45,948,098, forward strand.
TATTAAATTTGTGTATTGCTTAGAAATTGAATAAATAAAAAAGTGAGTGCACTAAATACCGAAATAATTAATGAGAAATGTGCTGAGGATTTCTCGAAGTAATTTTGCTCAAAATAGAATACATCTAATTCCAACGCACTCATTTCCTTAGGCCGATTAACAACATTTAACCCAAACAGACTTTTGTATGTTTTATTTTATGGATATTTGCTTTACCCCTTATCGTGGCAAGATTTCTTTTTTGAAGAAAAGCAATATATATATATATATATATATATATATATATATAAATGTGTAAGAACAAACATTTAGGCATATTAGGAAGTATAAATAAATAGAAATGTCGCGTTTTTAATAAAACTAAGTTAAAAATTATTTTATAGTGGTAGTATATTTTTATAAAGTTGTATGTATGGTATACTATACAAAATGAATATAAGGGTTAAATTTAATATTATTAAACTTATATAATCATTTTCTAGTTATTACATAAATATTTTTAAGTAAAAATTCAAATAACGGAAATAATGCAAATCTGAAACTGACTAAAAGCAAGGCATAAAAACATGTTTTGAACTCTAAATTAACTGTAATACATACTTCATAGTCCATACAAAATTTCAGATAAATATTAAATATAGTTCATTTATAGAATTTTATTATTCTTGTACAAATAATTCAATTATTTTAATATTAATTATCTTTAATAAAAAGACGAATCTTTCATTTTTGAAATCTACTTTCCTGATACTGACTTTAATTGATATACTTTCACATGTAATAAATTACCATAAACATTTATTAAATATCGCCTATCAATTTTATCAACAATGTTAAAGATAAATTTATCCAATAATATTTAGAAAACCAGACGATATTCCGAAACAAATCGTCAATGATAAATTTTCATCGTAATTCATAAAAAAATAATTTTACTATATCAAAATCGTTCTGCGCAATTTAATTGCATTTGTGACATAATTGTTAAAAACTGCATTCTTCCCGAATAAAAAATTCGTCACTTCATTTAATTCATTTAAACGGACTAATCTTTATTCACTTTTTTGTAATATTAGAAACTTGTAAGAATTTTAAGTTTTCATGTTATTAATAAATTGTGTATCATCATTTCTCTTATCGTTGTTCTAAAAACTTTCTATACTTTTCATAAATGATATAATAAAGAGAGTGAGCTTTTATGAATGATAATGGAAGATAAATTATTATAAAAGGATAATAATTAACATTCTTTTTAAATAATACCCATTTAACTTTTTTCTACATTTGATCTTTTCTATTACAAAATGAGAATGTGTGTATATGTGCGTACACACATATACACCCATCGGTTTGATTTAAAGCTATCAAATTTAGTATAAATATATTCTAGAAAGAAAATTATGTACCACGGAGTAATTTTTTAAAGTTTTGATTAATTGAAATTTGATCAAAGTTTTGAGCATTTCTTTAACTATAATTCTTCGAAAATATTTATATAAAAAATTTGTTTTTACACCATTAATTTTTTTTAAATCGTTTTTTTAATAATACCAATTTTTAATAATGCAATTTTCTCTCAAACTTTAACAATTTTTTAAAAATATTTTTTGACAAATTTTAGCAATAGATTTTATTATTACAATGAAATCCAAATCGGTTTTATTGTTTCATTAAATCGTGTGCTTTCTTTCCATTGTTGGAAAGCTAGGGAAGAAAGAATCTGTTAGTTATTTGCGTGGCTTAGGTGTTGAAACAGAAAGTGGGATTATATTACGCAAAACAAACGCCCAATTAGACTGCCAACTGATATACCTTTTTTTTAATGGCATTTTGATGTCATGGGACTCGATTACATTAGGAAGGTTTATTTACAAATTAGTTAGAATAGGTGTAACGTTGTTAAAATTACATGACATTAATATCTGTAACAATCTGATGTTACTTGTTCAAGAATTCATGAATGTCAAATAATACAAATGAAATTTAATTGAAATTATACACAAACAGTATTTTTGGCGAACCAAAGATTACCAAAGACGGTTAATTCGTAATGTTATTTAAATAACCAAATTTAATAATTTTTATAAAAAATATTTATTTTAAAGGTTCTATAGATGAAATTTCAGGAGAATGAATTTTTTTTTTCATTTTATTCCTGCTTTTTTTGGAAAAAATGTGGAATATCTACCCTTCTCTCTTTCATATATTTTTCTATAAGAACATATGTTTTTTCAGTGTGCTATAAAACTAATTTTGACTTTATGTTATCTAAACAAGAACTCTCGGATAGCGTCCATAAAAAGTATTCGAAATTCTTTTCCATTTTCAACTTATAACCATTATTTTTAGATTTCAGAATTTTTGTATTTTTCTGTGACTATTTTGAAAACTATTCCTCATAGAAAGTAAGTTAGAAAATTATGTATACAATTATATCAATATTATTTGGCTACTAATTTCCTTTTGACTCCATTTCTTAAACATTTGTTTTTAAATCTATTTATTATATAAATAAAATTAATATTTCCAATGGGCGGTTTAGCAATACTTTTGTAAATAAATTCCGTTGCTAATAATTTATATGACATTTTCTATATACAGGCATGATGATTGAATTTTAAAAATATAATGATGAAAAAATGTATGTAATATTTTGCTTGAAAATAAAAAGTAATGTTCTTGTTATAAAATTTTGATTGTACGAAATATGTCAGTATTCTGTATCGTTTTATGCAATAATGATGAAATTTAAACATCAAGTTATGATTAAGATAGGAAATGATACAAAATGTTTCGCCAAAAGCTATAGACAATCTACAAGATCTTCAGAAATTCATGTATGTATAATCACTTTGAAGTAGACACTCATAACAACCACAAGTAAAGGAAGCATTAGCAAAGCAAATAGAAAGAAGCTTTAAAAATTATACATTATTTTAATCTATGGCCTTTCTATTATAATTTTATTCATTTTTCAAAATATACTGCATATGTATTTATATTTGTGCATATATCTGTATATTGATGAGACAGCAACAAACATTTTTTTCATTTCATGTGCCTATGCATCTATGACCGTTTCATAAAGCAAAGCCATTTTTTTCTATAGACAAAAATAAAAATGTTTTTATTATTGCTTTGAATGACAGTAAAACGTTTTGAACTGAGGTGCATATAGATTGAAACATTTCATGTTCTTTCTAAAAGAGCACATTATGGATATTGAAATTGGGCGATCCAGCGATTAATATACTGTGAACTTGTATTTTAGAGTAGTTTTTCGTGAAAAAAAAACGTCTTTTTGCTGCGATTTAAGAATACGGAATAGAAAATTATAGATTAAACACAATTATAAAAATATCGCATGCTTTTTTTGTTCGAGTTTAGTAAAGCTAGATAAAAATCAAGACTCTAGAATTCATATGATAAAACCTCTGAAACAAACAATAAATAGATCTTTTTAAGTATTATACTCACTATATGCATTATTCCAGTTAATTTAATTGGACATTAAAAAAACAACTGGCAAATGATGCTGATTAATGATAATATATCATTTCAGACGAGAGCTTTTATTGATCTTACATCCTAGACAGAGCAATCTGCCCCAAAATTGGAACAAAACTGAACAAAAATTCCAAAAGATGCTCAGGAATTGGATATGGATCCTGAAATATTTTGTTGCTCTTCCTGAATTTCCCTAGACTTAAACTTCTTGTAACCTCATTTTCGTGCCCGTGCCTAGGGATTGCTCGCCAAATGTGTGAAGAGATAGGTGAAGATTTGCCATTGCATATGCATTCGCGAAAACCAGGGTTCTTCTTTAGGCAAACATTTTAGCCCGAAGCATTCTCGTCAAGTCGTGATTGGATGTCGAACTACTCTGTGACGTCACCGCTTAGAGCGTCTTTCCCGCGTTGCTTCTGCGTGGCGATGGGAAGATAGGATAAAGGAGAGGGGGGGGCAGGCAAGGAACCCGCCGAGTCCCCCCTTTCCTTTCCTTACAAGCAGAAATTTCCAGAGTTTGAAGGGAAGGGGAAAAGCATTTGTGTTGTTACAGAGTTGATGTAATGTGGAACGCGAGAGGTGGATAGGAGAATTGCTTTCTCAAAATTTTAACCATGGGTGCACCAGATTTGGCGACGGAGCTTCTTTTGTTATTGTAAAGGACTCGAGACATGCTCTGGAAGATGAAAGTTACGATGATTTCTTTAGATATTTTCTTAAGAAGTTAAGGCTCAGACACATCTTGAGGAGCAGGATAATCTGGCTATAGTTGATGCAGTGTTTTCGTGTTAATATTTGATGTAAGGAATATGATTTGTTAAGAGAAGTTACATCATCCTAAAAGAGTTGGTAATTAGAGATTGCTGAGATTCTATTCTTGAAGTTCTGAAGGAATAAATATGGAATGGAAAATGATAAATATCCCGAAAAACAATTATTTATGCGCTACAGTTTTGTTATTGTGTGTCACCAACCAATTAATGAGATGTCAAAAGAAATGCTATATTAGGAGATTCTAAGTTAATATATACTACAGGTTACTAGAATTTAGAGAAATACTTACAAGCAATAAACTGTTTTTAATATATTGCACAACATAAATTTGAACTAAAAAAAATCTATAATTATGAATTTAAGAATCGAAATAAATAGTCTAGAATACCTGCTCCTTTTAGGATGCCTAGAAGGACTCTTTAGATGGAAAACTCTGAAATAGGCTCGCTTTATTAATTTATTCACAAAACGAAAGAACGATTCCAATATGAATATTTCTCAATATAGGTTTCTAGCAGATTATAAAAATTCTCAGGACCAAGTGATCGAGAATGATCCTTACTTTCTTCATAGAGAAATGATATGAATATAGATAAATCTTCTATATATGTGACCAAATGCGGAAATTTTAAGGAATTTAGGGTCAATTCTTTTTTATCTTAAGAAACATTTTGAATTAATTTTCCTTTATACTGTTTTCTTTATGTTGTCTAACTGTTTCTATCATATATATGTTTCTCGCTTCAACATATGAATCAAACGTAGTAAGTCAGCCATCTAACTCTCCGACCCGCCACGAAGGCACACGGATTTGAACCATAAAACTGAATTACAGGACCGTCGCAACAGCAACACTGGCGAGAACTGTGGTTCAGTCCTAAGGGCCGTCACCGGCCACGGTACAACCCTCCCCGAAGGAAGTACGTCCCGTCATCGATAGAGGGAGTCAGATTCCCCACCTATTAGTGTACCCCTCCAGGGTGGCGAGATCCCCCTCCCCCGGGGTTAATCAAACATAGTAAGAAAAATTTCATCTGTAGAAATATTTGATATTGGTAAAAAAGAAAGCAGATCTACTTATGTAAAAAATAATTTAAAGTTAGTTTCTCAAACTTCTTTTGGAACTCGAAGCAAACTAAAAACCAATTTTTGAATCAAGAAGAAACCCTTTTATACTTGATTTTCAGCCCTAGTGTTTGAAGATTAATTTCATAAAATTTCTGAATAACATTACGATCTATCAATTTGATAAATATTAATTAAAACAGTTTTTAAAACACATTTTAATGGTGATTTAAAAAGAGAATTATTTTAATTATTTTCTACATTTTAATCTTTTATTTATAATATTACGTTTCATTTACAATATTTATAATATTCAGTTATAAATATTACGAGATCTTGTAATCATTATTTCTTAATTCGTTATTAGATGACACCTCTATCATGGAATTTAAATTAAATTAAATTAATCGATTAACTACTAATAAAGCGCCAAAACATTAAATATTTGCATGTCATCAAACAGGAAAAATATATAAAATTTTGAGACTTTAGAATATCTCAACAGGGATTGAAATAATCAAATACAAGACTAGATCTCTATACGAGTAAAGCAAATCCAGTGAAATGAAATGTGTGTTGACATAAACTTAATTTTTCGCATTAACATGTTAATGACAATATGGGATAACAGTAATTCACTATAAAGATAAAATTACATGAATACATATAATTAGTCCTGAGGAATTAACGAAAAAATTATTTTATTTCCAAAAATTATGGAATTTAGTTGTTCATACGATTCTAGTAATCACATCAGAAAAATCAGCTATATGAATGTTTGGCAAGTGAAGATTTGAATGATACAAGTGATCAAAAAACTTTCTTTTGTATATGATGATTGTATATTATCGTTAAAGACTTAATCTCACAAGAAGTTAAATTTTAAATGACGTCTTTGGTTTTAATAAGTGCCTTTAAACTGATCTAGAATTTTCTCTAAAATTCTATGCATGTGTGAGTGAAAGCCAAAAAGTCATGATTTCAGTGTAGTGAAAATATTGTTTAAAATCAGTATTTATTATCAGAATCATTATATGAATATAATTTGACAGAAAATTTACTTCAAAATTCATACCTTTAACCCTTTAAAGGGCTATTTTTTTCAAGTCATGTTAAAATATTTTAGGCTTGAAATTAGAATAAGAAAAGGGATTCATTTAGCTTATTAGATAAATCTAATTTGATTGATTAATTAATTTGGTTCATTAATAATTAAGTAACAAATCAAGACACATCATTTTGTCTGAGATAAAGAACTGAAGCATCTAAGTTTCTGACTTACTAAAAAAATTTGTCAGAACTTATGCCAACCTACATAATTTCATACGAAGATTGATAAATTTGGTGGGAAGCTTCCCACGGCCCTAGAAAGGATTAAATAGCTAATTGAATAACAAAGAAGTGAATATTTTTTCTAAAATTGATAAAATTTTGATTTTGAATCAAATAACAGATAGAAATTTCCTTTATGAGATGTTATGCTCCTTAAAACAAACAACTGAAAAGTTGTAATCACAAACGTATCGTAAAATACTTTTAGAAACTTTGAAGTTGAGTGAATCAAGACTTGGGACTCGACTACATTAGGAATGCTGATATGTACATTAATCAAAATAAGTCATTAGTTAATATTGGTTAACTGGTTAATAGTAAACATTAGTTAAATTAAAAGAGCACGATTTAAATGCCTGTCACAATTTGATGAAACTCAATTTCCAATGTCATGGCGGAACTCAAGTTATGTTTAAGATATTTAATTGAAACGTAACACATCCAGCATTCCCATCGATTTAACTAGTCATCAAAGGCGACTAATAAATTAACAGATTAAAATAAATTAATATTATAGAATTTCTTCATTCGTGTTGATGAAAGCTAAGGATAACTTTGTGTTTGGACTTTTGATTAATCAAAGAACATATAAAATGGATGTGATAAATGAATACTTCTAAATGTAACCTCAGGGAAGGAACATTCTCAGAAAAGGATGCCTTGTGTTGGACCGTATTTTGCTCAACACAATTGGGATATTTTTAGTGGATCCTTCGAAATGCATAACTGATTTGACTGGATATCAATTCTAAATCAGAGAGTCTTATGATTTATTTTTAAAGCGTTCTTTTGAAATAAAAAAAAGAAAATTATTTTTTTTAAATAATGCTTCTTAATGCTTTCTGCCTTGACAGGTATATACATTAGAGATTTCCTTAACTTTTTACAGCGAAGTTTCTAAAATACCAATCCACAGTTAGCGCTTAGTTAGCAATTAATTCATGGTTTTTGAAAAAAATTCACTCTGTACTTACAATTATTTGCAAACTTTTGAAATTAATTTTAAATTTGAAAAATAAATCAGAAAATTTTAAGCACTTTTAAAAAATGAACTAAAAAAAGAGAATTTATTCAGAAAATTTCACTAATACATTTTAAACCAAATTAATTTTCTCAATTATTATGAAGCCGAATATTGGAGACCATGAAGTAAGACGTACCTATAAACTTTGAGACTCCCGAAATTGCCCTGCACAATCACATTTTATGTCTCTTCTCATACTAAAACATTTCTAATGTTATTATATATTTACATCTAATGTATACAACATATTTCTTTCATTTCTTAAACATTCTGCCATTATACGTGATACTTTCTACTACAATTTTCGCAAACAATCTGTGACAATTAAATTTGCGATAATGTAGATAAAGAACTTTAAAATTTTGTGACTCACCAAGTTGTTCTTCACAATCACATCTCTTCTCATATTAAAAAAATTATAACGTTATTATTTACATATATTTGTTTATAGTTATATATTTACATCTAAAGTGCTTAACACTTTTATTTCTTAAGCATTCCACCATTATACACGATACTTTCTACTATAAATTTCGTTAGAAATGTGTGGTAGTCAGATTTGAGATAATGTAGATAATGTACCTGTAGAACTTTCTGATTCTCGAAATTTTTCTACACAGTCGCATTTTGTATCTTTCCTTATACTAGAAAATTTCTAATATTATTATATATTTACATCTAAAGTGGACAACACATTTCCTTCATTTCTTAAACATTTTGCCATTATACAACAAACTTTCTATTACAATTTTGCTTAGTAATCTGTGACAATCAGATCTGAGATAATGTTAACAGCAGAACAGTCCTTTAGACAGATACATCTTTTAATAAAGAAAGAAAAGTTTCGTTTTAATTTAATGCCATTATAAAAATATGTTCTATTTGGTATGAAATGGTTCAATATAATTCCACATTTCAGTTATTGAATCAAAACTTATGAAACCTTATATTTGCTTGATGCCTCCCAATAACCCCCAAAACGTTATTAATAATGAAAGAAGAGATATATAATTTGGTTATGAAATATTTTGCGCCACGTACTTAACATAAAAACTACTATTTAATATGCACTTAAATTTTAAGGGGCAAAAATTCTTCAGTTTTTTAATGTATCATAGCAATTTCACTCGGAATGATTTCATTGCATTAAATCAGATAACTCCCTTGAAGTTTTATTAGGCAGAAAATGTATCAAAATTAAATTAATTAACTGAAATCCCTTTTGTTCACAAATGAGAAAGTGGGCCTTTTCACCACACCAACTTACACACAAGAACAGAACAAATGATTGTTTTTTCACTTCGAATCTTGGTATGACAAACATTCTCTAATAGAAACAATCATTTCACTTCTTTTTTTTCTTCCCTCCCAGGAGAAAACGGAAACGTTTAAAAGTCAAAGTGCATCCCTTCCTGCCCCAAAAGATTGCTCTGTCAACACCTCACGAAGGCCTTCAGCAAATCTCGCGAGCAAAACAATTCCACACCTTCCCTCGTCCCTCCTCCCCTTCCAATCCCTGTCCTCATGCTCCAAAACACATTCGAATCGTGTTTAGAACCGGAACCAGCACCAGAATTAAAATGCGTCTGTTCCCTCCATTCACTGGTCCCGGGAAGCGCGTCATTTTTGCACCGTGTTTACATCCGGCGCGCTTAAACGGATGACGCGCGGAATTTCGGGGGACAGGAAATTGTCCCCGCGAGAGAAGGATTCGGGCATCCTCTTCTGAATGAAAGCAAAAGTGCGAAGGATTCTCCAAATCGATACAGAAGCCCACAAGACAAAAGGTCTCTGAGCAAATGTAATTGGGAAATGGATAATTTTTAGTGTGCCCCGCACTGAGAAGATTGTCGTCTGAGGATTCGCATTCCACGTGAAGAAAGTGGGTTTTGTTCGTGAGTGGAAGTCAGGAAATTGGAATTAAAGTTTCTTGCCCCTCAAGAGGAAATTCTGGGAAGAATGCATCGAATGAAGTTAAATATGGGCTTGAAAAGTTTGTAAGCAATTCCCGTGGTTAGTGAAACAAATTAACTACTTGTAATCCTTTTATTAATTGCGATATGTATTAATTAGCGAACGGTTTCTATTACGGTAGAAATCTTTCATGATATTCAGAAAATATAAAGATATAACTGATTTCTTTTAAAATGATAAAAATATATCAGTTTCAAATGATGCCACACTTATACTTAACCCTTCAGTGCATTGTGTAGCCATTTGGCTATACGATTTTATTTCTATTTATAAATTTCACATGACTGTTCCAAAGCATAACAATGAATGTTGGGAAATCCTTTTTTAATTGCTTTTTGATAAAAATTTGTAGAAAAATCTGATAGATTATAATAGCGGTACTAAAATTAGATTTAAACTGGAAGCTTTTAAATAAATTAGGACGACATTGGTATGAATAGATCTACCGATAAAAATACAATTAAAATAATGTTTTTTGGCTTTGTAAAAATTACATTGATAAAAAGGACTTTTATTTTTTAAAAATTCAGAACTGTCATAATGTAATTTGCGTAACTGTGATATTGTTTCATTTATTACGTAACCATTTGGCACACTTTAAATTTTTTTTTTATGAATTTTATGAAAGTAAATACTTTAAACTTTTTTCAATAACTTTTTTTATTATATAAAGCTTTTCAAAGCACATATTTTTTGTAAAAAATAAAAAGTTATGCACTTTAGGGTTAAAAAGTCAACATAGAAGATATTTTAAAATTTATTAACGAAATTAGTTTTAAAAATAACATGTTTTAATTTGTATTCTAAAGGATTGAAATTTTTTTAAATAAATTCTCATTATTAAAAAAATTACTTTTAAAAAAAACATACTTCAATTTGTATTCTAAATGGTTGAAAATATTTTTTTTATATCAAATAATATTACTAACAAAATTAGTTTTAAAAATAAAATAATTTAATTTGTATTCTAAAGAGTTGAAAATATTTTTAAATCAAAATCTAGAAGCAAAAATACAATTCTTTAAAGAATGAGATGCTGACGGAAATATTCAAGATTCAGTAGAATTATGATCGTATAATAATGTAATTTAATTTTCAATGCGTGTAAAAAAAATTAATTTTTACGATATTATTTTGATTTAATTTCCTTGTATTATTTCAATATCTAACGTTTTTATAATTTTTGTTTTATCTTACATATTTTAATTACAAAGATTCATTTATTACATATTAGTATAGTAAAGAATATGTGATTTAGAGCAATGATTTTCTTTTATAATTTATTATTTACTATTTTTTAATGCTCGACCTATTTCTTAATTCCTTATTATTATTTTTACGAAAAACACATTTTCAATTTTTTGTTTTAAACTGAATATCAGATGGCATTCTTTCAAACGGAATAAATAATATTCAATTGATAATACGGAACTTAATATTCAATTGATAATTAAGTTCTAAAAATATTAAATTTTCATCAAAAGCGCAAAACAAGATAAAATTAAAAACTTTTAGCAAAATAGAATATTAGTGAAAATTCTATTAAAAAAAGTATCATCTTTATAAACATAAAAAAGAATTAAAAATATACGAATAATATCGATATTTTCTCAACCCTTCCTCCTCTTCCAGACGCTTCAATTTGGAAAATAATAGTGTTTACCTTTTAATAATTTCTCATTCGATCCATATGTAAAATAATGAATATATATATAAACTTAGTATTATGTTTTTATATTATGAATTACACTAAAGTGACAAAAGTCATGGGTTAGTAATTCGTAAATATACAAATAGCAGGAGTATCGCATACAAAATGTATAAATGGGTAGTTCATTGGCAGAACTGATGCGATTATGGTTTCATTACAGGAATTAACTGACTTTGAGCATGGAAGGTAGTTGGAGGTGGACACATGGTACATTCCATTTCGGAAATTGTTATTGAATTCGGCCATCCGGGATCCACAGTGTCAAGAGTATGAAGAGAATATCTTATTTCAGGCATAACCTCTTACCAAAGATAACAATGATCAACCGCCTGCACCAATAACCGAGGCCAGTGATGTATGCACAGAATTGTCAGTGTTAACAGACAAGCATCGCAATAATCGTAAAAATCTGTGTGAGATGTATTTTAATGGATTATGACAAAAGAAGACCGACTCTGGTTTTACTAACAACATGACATCTCTTGCATCACCCCTTCTTGACTCTTGATCATATCGTTTGGACCCTAGAAGACTGGAAACAGTGGCTTGGTCAAATGATTCACGATTTCATCTGGTAAGAGTTGATGGTTGGGTTCGAATATGGCGTAGACCCATGAAGCCATGGACCCAGATTATCAACAAGGCACTGTACAAACCAAACCAGTGGTGGCTTCATAATTGGGTGACTGGATCTTCTGGTCTAACTGAACCGAGCATTGACTGGAAATTTTTATGCTCCGCTAGACGACATGCAATTATTCATGGATTTCATGTACCAAACAGAGATATGGATGACAATGCGCTGTGTCAACTGGCCACAATTATTTGCAATTGGTTTGAAGAACATTCTGGACAATTCCAGTGAATGTTTTTGGCCTCTTAAATCGTCCAATATGAATGCTATCGAACATTTATGGGACATAATGGAGAGATCAATTCATGCACAAAATCCTCCACCGGTAAAACTTTCGCAATTATGAACGTCAGTAGAAGCAGCATTGCTCAGTATTCTGCAGGAGAATTGGTAATTCCAATGACTTGCTGAGTCCATGCCATGCCGAGTTGCTGTATTTCGCCTTATTCCAAATATAATACTTAATTTCGTTTAGCCTGTGGTTCATTGGCACTGGAGTGATACCTCATTCTTCAATTCAATTCATAGTAAATTAAAGAAAACCAAATACATAATTGGAATTCTTTTTTTTTCTGGGAGGGGTACCAACTTAAAATATGATACCAACTTAAAATTGCAATATTCAGAATTCTTATAAAATTTCTCTTACCTAATTTATTACGTTTTTGAGTCTTGGAATACTTAATCTACTAATGGACAGATAGACAGTAGATCTTTATCCGTTATGGTCTAAAATTCGATACACATTTATAGTGCTGATGTTGGCCCATTCACCTATGTTTTCACATCGAAATATCATCCATTTTGGTACTTGCATTTTCGAATTATTGTGTTTACTTGCACACCGACTGGCAGACTGGCCCACCGATACAGACAGCCTACATAAAAAATTCATTAAAAATTTGTAAGGAACAAATAGTTTTAGTGTACATACTAAATTTCATAATTCTGGCATATTGAGTTTTTGAAGTACTGTGTTGCCAACCAAACCGAAATAACTTCAAAAATGTTTCTGTCGATTCTGAGAAATCTAAAAAATGAACAACTACTACAATATCGACATAAAATTTTTATAATACAATATTTTCTCCTTTTAAACTCAAATGCAAGAAATTTGAAATCTAAAGTTTAGGAACAGATGAATGATTATCTTAATAAAGTGGTGAAAATTCGAATAATATTTATTAAAAAATTATAGCATAAGTTCAAATGTATTGTTAAAAGACGAAAAACTGAAAAAAAGGGGCTACTATTGGAATGTGGACAACAGAAACAATACAACGCATGCAAATATTCTTTTCATGAGAAACATGTATTCGTTTATCTCGTACCTCAAATACGCATGCGTGTTTGATCAATATGGCTTTTTTCAGTTAATCAAAGTTTAAGCGAATCTAGTTGTTTTATTTTCAGAAACAAATATGCTTAATTTAATTATATGCTTTGATTAAAATCACATTTTTTAGTATTTCTGTTTCATGGGATAACTCTAACAATATTAAAAATGAACATTTCTTGCTTAACTGCATGCAAATTCAAAATTTCTATATACACTTAAAATTAACATGATTTGCTTGGATTTTAATTTCAAGTTTTGTAATAATGAATTTTCTTAACAAAAGAGCCAAAGGTGTTTCTTTTTCCCAAAAAATAATCAATCTATAAAATCAAATATTTCCTTGGAGTTTTGTCAAATAAGTATATAACCTTATTAGAATTTTATAGTAAAATTGGCATATGAAAATTAAATTATTATTTAGTTATAATATTTACTCTACTCGTGTCTTCTTTTTTTATGGCTCCATTTTTTTGTTTGAAGTAACTTTCTGCTTTTTATGTCTTTAATACTTCTTCCTTGTTCAATTTTAGGAATGATATTAATGTCATTTACAAGAATTAATATTCTTATGTTCCTAGTTACAGTGATTGTATTAATATTTTTTCAATCATATATTTCTAACTACTTTTGTTATGCAATTTTATTATTAGAGCAATTTTGTGGAGTTTGAGTTGGTTTATATTTGCAATGACAGAATTTCATTATCGAAATTATCGAATTTCTGATGTGCTAGAATTTTGAAAACTTCTATGATTATGCAATCTCAGTGACAGTTATTAGGAAACTGATAATTTTAACGCTTGGTTGCTAAGTGATTCAAAAAGATAAGTGCCATCCGTGGTGCATTTATAAAAACTTTGAGATTTATTTTACGGTGTAATTTAACGTTTTAAAGTATAAATAACTTCTATAAAGTTTCAAGGAAACGATTGAATTATTTATTAATGTATCGAATATCATTACTACCTACACTCAATTTATTTTTTCTATCATATGCAATATCATAAAATGGCTAAAGACATTTGAAAATTTTTAAATGGAACAAAACAAAAAATAATTAAAGGAGTTAAAAATATCATCAAAACAAGGAGAAGGGGAAAAATTGGGAATATATCAGGAAACTTTCTTACATACTCTCTAATTAAGGTAAGCATATTATTGTGTGCCTTGAGGGAGGCCAAGAATGACATGCGTGCTCAAATACCATACTTTAGCATCATAATAATACACAAAAGGGTGGTTGTGTACTAATGGTATGGAGAGTAATAATTATGAAATATCAGTTTATGGCCTGAATCTGTTATGTAATCTTTGGCAATTTCCTTTTTGTGATTGATGCTCATGCTGACTTGCATTTAATGCATAAATACCAGAAAATCGAAAATGTATTTTACACACCTTTCTTTTCGACTGACAGAAACTAAAATTTGATATAGAACTAGAATTGTAGTCATAGGATCACATATCAAATTATATTCAACAAAGTGATTTCCGTTTTTAAGTTATTGCGTTTGCATGCAGGCAAAAGTACAAATGGTTAACTGTTAGACAGATGTTTTGAAAAAATTGTTAAGAATCTAGATTTTAGAAAATAAATCTGTGTAACAAATTTCATCTATCTTGCTCTTTACATTTGCTTTAAATTGTGTTTATTTGTACCCAGACAGCCATACAGACTGACTTCCTTTGAAAGCATTTCGTTCAAAAATTTGATAGAAATCTATAAATTTGGGGGGAGAACATATCCCAAACTTCATTATTCTAGCTCAAAGCATTTTTGTATTCACAGACAGATATGGAAATTCCAAAAATGTATTTTTTTGGGTATGAAACTTGGAGGGACTTCGAGAAAGAAAAGAAATAAAGATTCGAACATCTAATCCGATACATTGTAGCATGGTAATGTTCTAAAATTTATTTGTAAATAATGTAATATAATATTTTTAAAAATTTACTCTTAAAAATAAGATGTGCTATAATTAGTAACGATAACATACATTAAATAAATATATTTAACATCTTTGCAATATACATATGTATATTCACTTCTAAAATAATGAAGATATAATTGTAAAATGTATTTAAAAATACTTTGAACAATTATTAAAATCAAGTGAAAATGTTCTGAAGTAATATTTATTTAACAGAAAAAATCATTCTTTTGAGTTTTAAAGTGGTGTAAAAGTGGGTTTTGAGTGATAATATGATATAAACTTATTGGTGTAAAACATTTCAGTCTTGATTAATTTTTAATTCAAAACTCAGTTTAAATTTTGTAAAATACTTTCTCCTGTTCATTTATTATCCAAGAAGAAACTGTCTGTAGAATTTGATAGTTCGAGCTACATTTTGAGAGATTTTTTAATCATATATATCACATTTACAAAAAACAAACAAAAAAAAATCTAAGTAAGAGAAACTTGACCAATCCAAAATTGATATACAGGTTACTAGATTTATGTATACCAAGTATTAATATAGGTAAATTACGAAACGAAAAAAATGGTACAAGTTAAAAAAAAATATTTTAATTTATCAATTTCATGAACTCCAATCAATAGCGAAATCTAATATTCATATTGCAAAATCGTTTATTAGACAAATGTTATGTTTGTTATTGTAAAGATCCCCGTTACCCTCAATTTTAATTTTGGAATATTTTATAAATGAAAGTTTTTCTTATTTCGATTACTCAAGAATTTTGTATTAGTTATTCTGAATTGTGAAGAGAGGAAAATACCTTTATATTTTCAAACAATTTCCGTTCAAATATTCATTTATCATTTTTATTTTAGAATTATTAAAAATACAGAGGAAAAGAGTAATCAATTTGTCAGATTAATATAGTATTAGAAATGGTTATTGTAATGTTTACAGTTGATAATTTCCGATGATATTTCAAATTTACATTGATTAAAAATTCTATGTATGATTGAAAATTCTACATTCATATAAAGAGGTAATTGAAGAGTCCAGTGGTAAAAAAAGGGAAGTATCTAAGAATAAATTTTAAAAAAGTGGATTTGACAACATTTAAAGATTTAAAATTAACAATTTTTTTCACACCAAAATACAATGATGGAAGAAAAAAAAATAGGGCCAGCTATAATTTTACGATATTCATTAAATTTTATAGTGTTATATATTAAATATTTTAGACAGTTAAATATCTAGAAGAAAAAAAAGCAATTCTGTAGTAAAAATGTAGCAATGTTTTGCTTTATATTTTAATAATTATTTTAAATATCCGTACAGAGTGAAAGTTAGAAACAAAATTAGAGTCGCTCAGTTTTTTTTATATTATTCTGAATTTGTTTTTATTATGAATCAATTATTAGATGGTACAAATCGCTTTTCCAAAGGATTTTAGTTTTTTAGAATTCAATTATAAAAGCAAACGATTTTATTTAAAAATTTTGAACTGAGCATATTATTTTTATTAAGCAAACGATAAAGCTTATGAACGCAGTTTAAATAAAATCGTTTGCTTTTATAATTGAATGTCAAAAGTAAAATAATTTGGAAAAAGGTATTTGTACCATCTAATAACTGATTCTGAGTAAAAATAAACTAGCTTATTTTCACTAACTGTTGTGTCAGTAAAATTTGTATTATTTTTTTGATAAAAGTATTCTTTTTTCTTCGTTATTATTTTATGTTATTTTATTTGTCTTGTTTTTACAACAAATATTTATTTATTAATGTTATTTCTATTTTCGGTTAAAAGCATTTTTGGTGAAATCCTAATATTTTCTCAATTATGGGAAGAGAAAAAATGCTGTAAGAAGAAGAACGAGGTAAGATTCTTATTTTCATAGAATGTGGTTAATCTTCCAGAGAAATTGCAAAACGATTAAGAAGCCCAAAAAGTGTTGCGAATATATAAATGATCTAGTAGAAAACCATCTCTATCTAACTAATTGAACCCTTTTCTCAACACCAATTTTCTACTCAAATTAAAAATTATAATACACTTCAACAAAAAGTTTAAAATTTAAAAATGTGTTTTCGCTGGGACTATCTTTTTTTCTACTATTGTAACATTATTTTGAAGTCAGTATTTCATAAATTATTTTACTACTATTTGATATGAAATGTTTGTGGTGCCAGAGTAACAACATTTCCAACCTTGAATTTAAAATAGGAATAAATATGAATTTTATCAGCAAATATGTTTACTAGACAGAATTGAGTTCTTTTTCTTTTCTTTTTGTACTCATAAATCAACTAAAATAAATGTAAGAAATAAAGTAAAGCATCCATTAAATCGAAATTTTCCAGCTGAGGTAGAATTTCGCTTATTTAACGTATCAAAATTTTCAATCGATTTATTGATGCATATCGAAAATATCGATTCTAATAAAAGTAGATAACATCGTTTGCTTTTTCAACATTCATATTTTTACCGAAATTGGATTTTCCAGCCTTCTTTAAAGGAAAATATTACAAAATTTACATGCTTACCAAAGCAATTCACACTTTCAGAAAATTTTCTTTTTTCTATTTTTTCCCCTTTCATGCACCTTACCTTGATATTTTTACATCAATTTCGTGCGCCATTTCGCTCACTGAATAAAAAATACAGTTCCAATAAAACACGCTTTAAAATAGCTGCTGTTACGTAACATACTTTCTATCCTTTATGAATATATATTCTCCCCCAAACATTTTGTTCTCTTTATTTTGCGATAATCTTCACATCTTCCCATAGAAATTATTGAGAAGCCAAATTTTCGACGAGAAAAAAATATAATAAACAAAAATAAAAAAGGTATTGCTTGATATGTATTCACACCATACGCTCCAGCATATATATATTTGGTTAAAGTATGTATATAATACATACACATACCAGCGCACAACCTCTGACATTGTGAGAAAGTCAGTGCAGATAGAATAATAAAAGACCTTGGGCCATAAATGTAGAAAATAAAAAAAAGCAAGAAATATATAAATAAATTTAAGCGAGAGGTAGAGAGCTAGGAAATAATAAAACGGGGGAAAAGTGTGAGAGGGAAAAAAATAAGAGGTAAAGTTGGGGAAAAGTGTGAATTAGGAGGGATGGCGGAGGGAGGAGTTTTAAAGCTCCGAGGCATAACAGAGAGTTGCCAATATTCGACGGTTGCCTCCCCAAGGGGTACTAGTCAATTTCATGCTGATTTCTCGTTACACGCTTTTAAATTGTGTTTCGAAGGAGGGAAATTGCCTCATCTTCTACCAGATCGGCCTGGAAATTAGAGGTCCTAAACTGGTTACCTCGGATTTTCGATTTCAATGGCTTCGGCCCAAGTTAAAGCAAGGGTTGCTCCCTTGTTCGATGGCCCTCGCCAAAAATGAATCGCCAAGGCAGAATGCCAAAGGAGCCAAGTCAGGTGGAAGATCTCTGCGAATTCGTGTAGAAAAGGATACAATAATCTTCCTGTCTATAGATTTGAAATTTAATTCCTTCTTATACAAATATGGCGTCGAATTGTAAAATTTCAAATATTTTTATTTGTAAATTGTAAGTCAAAACAGTAATGAATTAATTGACAAAATCACTTGATAATATATAAGTTGTCTTTTTACTTTCTTATATGGACCAAAATTAAGTAAATGTCCAAGATAGGGCATGTCTACTAGGAAATTTGCATCAAAGTTTCAACACGAAAAAATTCCCTGGAAAAAGGATTATTCCTTTAAACTACTCTTTCTACTTTGAAATTACAACTTGATTTGGAAATGTGTTGATACATTGATTTAACAAGGAATTTATAGGAGATTTGAATCTCCTTATAATTTTCACATTGAATGAAAATTTCAATTTGCAAGTTTAAAAATGGGATATTTAGTGAATCCGTCCAGAACGGACAAGGCAATTGTTTAATAAGGAACTTAGGTGTTTCTTGAAAATGATGATTTTCGATGCATGCTTGAAATTAAATGAGATATACCTAAATTATCTGGACGAAAATAAGCTGAAACAAATTTCATATCACAATTGCCACAGATGATTTTTGATGTGCACTTAATTTGAACGTGAAGATGGTATTTGTACCTTTTCGCTGAGAAAGCTACCAAAATGTGGAATTTGATATTGATTTTGATTGTTTAAACCCTGGAAGGGATCCCTTATTTACGCCTTGGGCTGATACCTTTCGAAATTAGGAATAATAAGGTGCTTCTTATTTTCAAAAATTTTGCAGAATTATTCAAAATCAAGAAAGTGGGGAAAATAATAAATTAAAAAAAATATTTCAGGATTAGTAGGCTGAAGGGAAAAATGATCTGTTATAACTAGAACGTTAAACTTTGAAAAATTAGAATTAATGAATGAAATGTAAATATAAATCTGCATAAATTGATTTATTTAATTCCTTTTTCTTATCTTTAATTTTCTTTTAGTTGATGTAGGGAGAAATAGACAATATCTAAAAGGCTGGTTCCTGTATCTCTTTTTATTACAATGGAAAAGAAGAGTCGTGTTGCAATTTTTGAAAATCAGAAAGAAGCGAAAACAATAGAACAAAAATTCGATGGATTCTGAATAAAAAAAGTCCAATAACATTTCAAAAAGATAGATTTGTTTCTCAAATTTTCATTAGAATTTTAATTAATTAAAAATTAAGCTAAAATTGGGAGTATTTCAGCAGTAACAACAGAAAATACAACACAAAAGGAATTTTTTCATCATTTTAAATTGAAAAAAAATATCCTTTCAAAGATGCCAAATTTCTTCCTTTGATTTTTTTCAGTTTTTGTTCCATTTAAAAAAAATGTTTTAAATGTATTTTACAATAATAAATTTTATCGTTCAAGTGAAATTCAAATCTTCTTGCTTCCCTTCACATTTCCTTCCGGCTTTTTTCTATTATTGATGAGAAAGATATGAATATTTTGTTATTCTTAATGTTACGATTAGCTTCAGAACTAATCAATGGTGAACATTTTTTAAACTGTGCTCATTTTTTAAATCTGATGCTCTTTTTTGTAGTATATTATAATATGAAAAGATACCAACAGAATTAAAGAAATGCATAGCACAATGGACAGACTGGTTTAAAGCTTTTAAAACAGTGTGAGTTGTATGTGTATCAAAATTTGTTTAAAAATATTTTGCTGAGGAATCCATTTTGATAAAGTTGCATTAAATATTTAATTGACATTTTTAGCAATCATTAATCATAGGTAAACAACTAGTTATCAAAGATGGCTAGTTTAAAATAATAGAAAAAATAAACGTTATCTTTCAACGATTATTTCCTATTTTTGAGTATCTCAATAACAAACAACTTCATTTCACTCTATTTAATAAGAAATTTATACTCAAAGTAAAGTAAGGAAGAATTTTTTAATAATATAAATCCATCAGTCAACAAGCGAATATCTTTTCTATTTGTATATCATGTCTTAAATACCCCTTAAATAGAGATTAGTAATGAATTTCCTTTTATTGAAACGATATTCTATTATGGAACAAATGAAAACACCGAGATATTTTAAAAGATTATTTTGAAGGTAGTAAGTAAAAAAATTAATAATAATTTATATTATTTATTCAGATTTTAAAAATGAATTTAAGATTAGAAAATGAAATTCAAATATAAGTATTTTATGTTTCTTTGTTATGACCTTTAATTAATGTCTGATTTTTAAAAATATTACAGCTTTGATTTGACTTTGATCCTAGAACTAAATTCTAAGAATTTAAGAAATGAAATCTTTATCTATTATTATTATTTTAAAACAGATATATTCTTTGTTACTTATTTAACTTCTAGAACAAAAACAAAAATTTGTGCTTTTGCTTTTATGCTAATTATTTATAAATTTATTTCTTGAATATTAGTTTATCTTCTTTAATATTTTACCTATACAAATTATTAAATAATTTTTCAAGAATATCTTAATGGATTAATACATAGATTCTACATATAATTTTTCAAGAATATCTTATTGTATAATTAATGCACATGTCTTAATTTCTTAAGACATGTGTAAGTATTACCTATTTTGCAGTACATTTTCCATTTTCATTTACTTAACCCTTTTCACTCGAGGACTTTTCGTTCGAGATGCCGCAGTCAAGTAAGTGATGACCAAGAGTCACTTCTTGAGTGAAAAAGAGGAATTAAAAAATACTTTTTTCTTCTCAAATATTACTAAAAATGTTATTCATTTTTATATTGAGTAGTATCGTATTTTACCATATATTTTTATTACTTCTTGGTATATTTTTATTATATATTTCATTAATATTCACTATATATTTCATTAATATTTGTAATTAATTTCCTATCTATTGTAAAAAATTCTGATAAGACTTATTGATTAAAGATAAATGATCAAGTTTTCGTCCTTAATACCTAGTAGATATTAAAGAAAAATAGAAACTAGATGATATCTAGTTCTCTTCATTAACTTATTTTCCATTTATTTCCAAAGCATGAGCTAATGAAATTCTAAGAAAAACACTTGAAAATTACTGTTAGAGGAATCCAAAAGTCATCACTATATTCTCAATAATTATATCATTCCATCTTCTTAAATTTAATTGTATCATTAAATAAATTTTTGCCATATTCACAATGTTTTTATAACCAAAGTATTTCTCAATTATGAAGCAGCTATCTTAATATCTTATTAAATATTATTTATATGAGCCCAACATCCAGGTTTTATTGCTATTTCATATCAGTTTTTTATACAGTATTTCCTTCAAACATCAGTACATCACAGTTATATATTTTACAAAAATTTTTCTATCTAAGGTAACTTTGATTTATAATGCAACTACAATTAAATAAACTCTATTTAGAGCATTATAGAGAAAAGAAAGAACTAAACGTAATTGTCGAGTCTTATTGAAATGCAATTCATAATAAAGAAAGAACAAATGAAGTAAACAAATATTGATAATAAACCAAACATTCGTTAAAAAATCACCATTTCTGAATTTATACCGTTTTTCTAACACATTAATCAGAATAAGAAAGGGGTGTTTATGCAAATTGGTAATATCTATTATGCTGCTCAAAATTCCTAATTAGTTTACAACCTGACTATAATTAAATCATCATTAAAATTATTGACCAATGTATATTTAATGAATTGTTCTCTTATATTTCGTTAATATTCCCATTTCTGAAACCTTTTTTCCTTATTGCTTTTCCTTAAACAGAGTGGTCATACAGATTTTCTCTGAACACAAAAAATTATTATGAAAGAACAATTAAATATAATACCGCAAACTTTTAATTATGAAACGATCATTTTCTTGTACATTTTAGTCCTAACTAATTCAGAAATAGGGATTTTACATTCGATTGTTATCAAAAATGGGGACAAAGGAAGAAAAAGTCCAATATATTCTATGGTTGCCGTGAATTCAAACCGACCATTTAATGCCCATTTTGGGATTACATAATTGAATGTCAGTTGGAGATATTGATACACTCACGATTAGGGTCACAGATGTTGTGTCTAATGGGACAGCCAAAATACTGGACAATATTTGGCGAAAATGGTAATACCACCTTAACATTCTTCGAACTACCTAGGGTGCTCGCATTAAAATTTACTCAAGTAACTGGTTTTATTAAAAATCTTTAAATATCTTTACAATACACTGAAAAAATATGTATGCCAAATTAAAATAATTTTTTTCAAAATATTCATTTTTTGTTTAAAAAAATGCATGCGACTACCCTGTATATCATTGGATTTCAGCTGTTTCGGGATGATTGGGTTCAAAATTCGGAATACTTATGCATTAATCTATTTATTTCGTATACCAGGTTCGATTTTTTTAAAAGCAAGATTTGCAGTAATTTTTACATATTTAATGACTTCTTATTCGATTTGACGCACATCAAAATTATGCACAATAGTGTTTTACAGCTTTGATTACTTTTTATTTGAAATATCGCGCATCATAAATATATATAATTGCGATTTAATCTACAAAAATTCTGAGTTTCAGTACGTGATGGCCGGAAGATTGCTGGGTTTTTTAATAAGAAATTTTATGAAACCATTCCTCTTTAATGTAATTTCACCAATCATTTATTCAATTTTCCATTTAGTTCTTTACAGGATCTATGTACAACCACCTATGCATAGAAGTAAAGCGATTCAGTTCTCAAAAGATAGAATTTTTTATTTCATTATAAGATGGCTGTAAAAGGTCAGGTAATGGAATATTTAGCTATATTTTGTTTGAAATAAAATAATGCTCTGCTTGATCACTTTATAACCCTTTTTAAATAATTACTCCTTCACAGAATTTAGTTTCTGCCAAACCTTCCTTTCATCAGTTCAAGAGATTCAATTTCATCAATTCAATTCAATTATACTCAATTCTTCAAAGAATCTATATGCATACAATACAAATAATGCATTAATTTATTTTAACGTATATTTTTTATTTTATTTTCTTATAGCATGCTCCAACCGAAAGATATATTTTAAAAATAATACATGATCTAAAAAAAATCCGAACTGCGAGCCATTTTCGAATAACGCTCGCAAATTAAATCAAACTACTACTTCATTAAACAAACTTAGCTGTCAAATGATTAATTTGCAAATACATCCACAAGATACCAATGTTCGATGTATCTCAATATCCAGTAATCAGAAAACTTTGAGTGTAATTTCATTAGCAAACAGAAATAATTGAATACCTAAATCACGCTGATTCTTTTCCAATTAAGACATTCCTTCGCTATATAAAGACCGAGACAGAAGAACTCTTTTTCCAATTAAACCACTTTCTGAGACGTGAACTCTCTTCCTAATACTTCTCAGGTATCTAGCCATTTCCTACTTAATCCATATCCCAGGAAATATATATCCCAAACTTCATTTGAATAGCTCGACTCGAAATTTCGAATTCAAAGCCTTCCCCCTACGGCGACTCTATCTTTCCCATATCAAGCGAACCCAAACTAGAGCTGTAGAGAGAAACCTTTCCTTCATTACGTCCCTTCGAGATCCCAATCCAGTCCAGAGCAGGAGCAGCAAACTTTTAAAACCGAATTATAAAGCGTCGCGAAATTCTCCCAATTCTATATATATGCCTGCAAACTCCCAACCTCTCTTCGGCTGAAACACTCGGTTGGGTGCGTTAAGTCCGATAATACGATTATGGATTAAAACGCCGAGTGTCAGAATGCCAATGCCCCGATTTAAATGTTAAACAGACTTTAATTAGGAAGGGCCCTGTTTCCTTCAACAGATGCCATATTAATTACAAACCAATTAGGGAAAGTTTCCGTTAATTATTCATACGAATATCCCAAACGTTTGTGCCTTTCTCTCTCTCCAGCTCTATCTCCATCACTCGCTCTTCCTTTTCCATTTAGGGGTGGAATCGAATGCTGCTGTGGCGGCGGTGGCGGGTGGAAAGTTCCTTTGGGGACTTTACCGTCATTTGCTTTTCACACTTACCTTACTCCCACCCCCCTATTGCCCCTGAGGGTTCACCCGCTGGATCCCTTAAGTGATCAAAGAGTTGAGACCGTTCGTATGTATGCATATCACAGTCGAAGGTTTCGTGTGATTCGGTTAATTTCAATTGGAATGTTTGGAAGGGGGAGGTGCTACGACGGTGAGGTCTGGAGTTCTATAAAGACGAAGAAGGATGCGAGGAAGGGGGTAAAAAAAAGTTTGTTCAGTGATTAATTTGTGTCAGGTTTGGAGAGGGATGGAGAGACGTGACGGCGTCTAGTGGTGCTTTGTTTGATGGGGATAAATTGAAAACGAAACAGTGGCGGTGTTTCGGCGGTGCCGGGTAATTAACATTTCATTTTCAGTTTGAATGTGAATTAGACATGCTGTAAGAAAAGTTAAGATGATAATGGAATTCAATTGTTCTCTTTGGGTCGGAGTTTGTTTGATTTTTCGTTTCATCGTCTGAGGTTTTTCGTTCGATTCATTTAACTTGGGTTTCTTAAGAGATTTGCTTACAGAGAAGTTTCATCTTAAAAAAATTTCAATGAATCAATAATTTAAATGAAATGCTTGGGCAGCAGAGAAATATTACTGCGAGTTATAAGTTTTTAGAAGAATGGAATTGAAAATATTAATAACCATATAAATACATTTCTTTTTTAATATAATATCTGTATAATCATTTTGTTTTGCTGTGTTATGTTATCTACTGTTAACGATGTTATCTACTGTTGGGCAGTTGGAAGAATGCCATTCTGAATAGATATTCCAGTTTGAAATATTAGGACGCAAATTCACATATTCCCTTTGCAATATAATATCAAGATAATCGTCTTGTTTAGCCACGGGTGTTCTGTTTGAAGAATCGTTACTGACTCCAATTATTCCAATTCCAGTCGCAAATATTTGTAGTCATATCATACTCTCAATGAATATTATTGTTATATTATTAATTACTTTCTTTAATATTTGTAGCCACAAGCATACATGTAATATCAAGACAAACATTTTGCTTTTTAGTAAGTATCTGGCAGGAGAAAAAGCTATTGGTTATTGATATTTTAGACACCAACATTACGTTTGAAATTATTTATTTTGTTGTTAATTATATGTTACTGTTCTGTTCCATTTTTTATCTCTACTAATAATAAAAGGAGAAAGAAAGCATTTTGAGGCTCTATAGATCATTTGACCTTCAGCCATCAAATTTGACGCAAATATACTTTGGAAGGTGCTAATAAGCACCTCGGAGCGATTTTTTTGTAATTTTTAATGGGATTTTATTTAATTAAGTATTAAACGAAATTTTTGAAGTATTCCATGATATCTTCCAAAAATATTATTGCAGGAAACTAAATTTGGCACCACTTTATAATTAAAATAAATGTAAAAAAAGCACCAATTTAATAGTCGAGCAATTTTTGGAATTATAATACAATTTTTAAGAATTTTTTTTACATAATTTTCAACAATAGGCCACAGTATTCAACTGAAATTCAAACCACTTTCATCATTCAGCCCAAAATTTAATCGTGTGATTTTCTTTAGTTGGAAAGCTTTTGCAGAAGAATTGTATTTAGTATCTGTGTAATTTACATTATGAATAAAAAAAGTGGAGTTATATTACAATGAAGGCAGAAACAGAAGCTATCCGAAAATTATGCTTTTAATAGTACTATGATATCCTGGAATTTATCTATACTTATATATAAAGCTCAATGTGTGTGTGTTGGCGCTCTACAGACCAGACCGTTTGACCTGCAGCTACCAAATTTGGTACATGTATACCTTAGAGGTCGGGGATGTGCACCTGGGGTCCCTTTTTTGAATTTTTAATTAGAATTTTAATTATTAATTAAAAACTAATTTTCCCGCCAAAAAAATCTTCCTCTTTTCCCCACCGCCAAATGAGTAAGGCTTCAGTTTTTCTTCCCCAAAAGTAATGAGGCTAGGGTTAACATTTTTCGGCCGATTATTTCAAACTATTCTGTTTATTTTCTTAATGTTTTATGCATTTAAAATTAAAATTTCAGATTCATTCTGAAGTACTTTTGAATTAAAATACCACAGAATACAGAAAATTAAAAATTTCTAATCTGCATAGCGTTACCTCAACTGGCGTAGAAAAAATCACGCATTTGCGTTATCGTAACTGGCGTTGAAAATTCACGCATGCGCATTGTGTTCTGATTGTTGACAATATTATCAACGGATGATTCTTGATTTCAATTATTTATATGTTAGTTGCATGCTTTCGTAATTAAATTGTATTTATGTTAGTTATATATTTTTTGTATATGCTTATACTTTTAAGTACATCGTTTTTTAAGTAGTTTTTTTTAAACCTGTTTTCGACCGATTATTTTAAACGATTCATTTTATTTTCTTAGTGTTTGATGCATTTAAAATTAAACATTGTTAATGAATCGATCTGTTCATGATGAATCTGAGAAAAAATTTTTGACAAATTGATATATTTCATAAATTAAGAAAGATATTTCTTTAGTGCCCATAAAGTTTAAACGCTCAGTGACTCTGTTATCAGTAATCATATTATAAAAAAATACTTTGTTTCAGTAAAAAATATTATTATATTAATTGCAGATTCATTCTTTCCACTTTAATTTAAAGCATAAATTCTACGAGAGCTAACAGAAAATTAGAGAGATACATATAACGTTATGACTGAAGGCCTTTATAATATTATGAGTGAATTATATGACTATCAAAATTTGAAGTTTTAAAATATTTTGATGAAGAATCTATTAAAGTAGGAATTGCGTAAAATATTTAATTATTAAAATTTAAACGAACATTAAGATTGTCGAACCGGCTGGTCGCCAAAGGCGGTTAGTATCTAATAATTAATGTACACAATGAACTGTACGGATATAAAATTATGAAAAAAAATCTCAATTCTTATCAAGTCGTGCCAATTTTAATAATTGTCACGACTTGACGCTTACAAATATTTTTGGAGCAATTATGAACATTAAGTTGTGAGCATGAAATTTAATTGAAAGCAAATACAGTAAATATTCCTAACGAAGAAGCAGCTCTCCAAAGGCGGCTAGTATGATTCATAATTTAAACCTGTGTGCCGACTATTTTTATTTTCTGTTATCTTGTGTTATTTAGATGTTTATCATACAAAGGATAGTTTATTGTCTTGCTGATTGTTTTTTTTTTTTTGTCTTTTATATATATATGTTTAAGCTGAAATTGGAAGAAAAACTACGTACCGTTGTCAAAACATTACTCTATAATTTCAAAAAATAACAAATGAATTCCTGTTTATTCCTACCATCGAAAGGATGAAAAGTAAAATAATAGGAAACTGTAACATCTAATATTAATCTTGATTTAATTGAAAAAGAGATATTAATTCTAAAAAATGCAGAAAATTAATTGTAGAAGTAGAATCTAGATTTTAAAGAGTTTTCTTCTAGTATTTGATACTATTATTCGAAATTTTCCTGCCAATAAACACATGAAGCTTTACTCTGAATATTTTACCTAATAATCTAAAATTACAGCTTACTGAAGAAAAATAAATTTTACTGGAGAAAGTGCATTATTTTTGATATTTCGAGGAAAAAATTTTAATTTAACCAAGAGCGAGAAGTCAGAACTAATTAAATTATTCAATTACTTTTTAAACTTGCTTTAATTTTTTAAATGGACATGTGCATAAAACAAAACAACTTAATCTAAATCTTATAATTGATTTTATTAATTAGATCCTTTTTCTGGTGTAGAAATTGAGATCTGCATATGAATACTTAATTCAAAATACTATCCACTTTCTTCACTATACTATTCATAAATGCGAAATTTATAAAAATATTTTGATTACACGTTACCACTTAATTGTAAATTATATGGTATATATATTTTACATTTTTAATGATTTCCTTAAATTATATACGTATTGATGATATTATGCAAGGAAAAACGTTACAAACATTTTCAATTAACATCTATGCAAATGTTGCCAATCACATGCAAAGAAAATATTGGAAACATTTTTAAAAATTCATTTTTATGTGAGTTGCCACTCGCATCCCCTCAAAAAAACCTAAAATAATTTTCAATTAGCATTCACTTTTAGTAGAAAATATTCAATGCCTTTATTTTCGTGGTCTAATTTTATAATTTAGTGAAAAATATTTGGTTTGTAAGATGTTTAAATACCCTCATTTTTGAACTTTCATGCTATGCGCCTTGAAATTACTCTAAATTTTTTATATTCTCACATTATTTTTTTTTATCCTGAGCTTTGGATTATAAAATTTAATTATGTAATTAAAAATTACTGCGTTAAATGAATTAAATTATAAACGCATGCTTTGACTTTTGTTAAACTTTGTGTTCAATTTTCTGAGTTACATGAAATCTTTTATAAATATCAAACACATTTTTATAAAGTGCAAATAAAATTTCACACTTCTGTCTTAGAAACACAATATGAAATTCTAAAAATGCTGAATTGAACAATTAAATTGATTTATCAAAATTCTAGTTTTTTCTTGCACATTAAAAATAACTAATTAAATGAACATGAGAGTAGGAAAATGAAGTAATTTCGTTATATGTACGTATTCTTTCTTCATATGATGTTTCCATTGCTTCCAAATACCATCTCCAGAAAAAAGGATTTATTCAATCTTATTAAATTTATGAAAATTTGTTGAAACAGTAGTGTTAAATGATGACGTAACATTTGTGAGCGAAAAAAAAAAAAAACTATCAAATATGAAAAATTTTAAAAATATTCTAGGACTTATTATTTAGAATGTTTTTAATTCCAGTTCGTTGGTAATGCGAATTTTCCTTTGAGTTTTTTTATATTCCTATTAACATAGAGCTAAAATATTTTCTATAAAGCAAATTTATTTTTATTAATTCAAAGTTAGAATTAACTCTTTAAAGGGCCAAATTTTTTCTAGTCATATTATGTTAAAGTATTTTTAGGCTTGAAATTAGAATAAGAAAAGGGATTCATTTAGCTTATTAGATAAATTTAATTCGATTAATTAATTAATTTGGTTAATTAATAATTAAGTAACAAATCAAGACACGTCATTTTGTGTGAAATAAAGAACTGAAGCATCTAAGTTTCTGTCTTTCTAAAAAAATTGTCAGAACTGATGCCAACCTACACAAATTCATACAAAGATTGATAAATTTGGTGGGAAGCATACTTCCTACGGCCCTAGAAAAAGTATGTAAAAACATAATTTTTCCTTCATGATTTTTTCAGTTGAATTTATATAATGATTGCAAGTAAACTTTATAATATATTATACACAAAAATATTTTTCGACTTTAAATACCTTTAAAGTAAATCTTATTAATTATTTTGAAGTTTTCTTTCTCATTTGTTGCATTTACTATGCTAGATAATATTAATTAAGATTATTTACTTACTTATTAAAAGTATTATTTAAAATAAAATTGAGAAATAATTAATATGAATTTTATTATTAAACTTATTTACAGACCATTTATTAATCATTTATAACTTACAAAATTGTGAAATATAAAAAATAAATTTTTATCGCCTTTTTTGTTCAAGAATTCTAATGTCCTTTAAAATATATTCATTTTTAAAAATCAATTTTCCCTCATTTAAATTTTTAGATAAGCGAAATTTTTATAATAGAAATTTCTTTTTCGGATAAATCAAGATCCACTGTTAAATTCTATAACATTTCATAACACATTTTGTTACTTTTATTAGAAATTGAATCATTTTATGAATACAAATGGCTAATGAATTTTGAAAATGGTAAAAATTATATGAAGCATGGTATTGAATCAAAATGAACCAAAGAATCTAGTTTTTCACTGTGAAATAGTAATGCTAAATTTATATTTAAAAATGTATTGTTTATTTAGTTCCCTTCTTTTTATATTAATGTATTACTACCAAAAGAATGCCTATGAATTGATTTAGATGTCGGTTGTAGAAAATATACTTTTATCTGAGAAAGTTTGAATTTAAAGATTATACATTAAATCAAAAATACATTTAGATACAGTAATGTAAGAAGGAAACTACTACCGAATCAAACTTTTATGCTTTAATGTTTACTAAAAATATTACAAAAGAAAAATTCGCAACTTCTAAGTTGTCAAGATAAATATTTCATTCAAAGCTTTTCTGTTATGCAGCAAATTTCAGTTCGTTCGATTAGGAATACAAAATATACACATTTAATACGTACACATACGTTATTTCTTAACTGCATCGTTTTAAAATTCAAATTTGAGAAATATATAATGAGGCTTTTAATATTTATTTTTGTTGCTATTGAATTTTAATGAAACCATCATCTTATATGTTTAAAGATTGTATTTTGCATTCCAAGGAAAAGTTATTAAATATATGTATTCTGAATCGCTCTTAAATATGGTTTCGAGTATTATTTAATACATTCTCGTTAAACCGAAGCTATGAAGAGTCACTTGATTTATTTAAAAATATAAGTTTTATTTATATTAAAGGACAAAATAATGTATTTCAGATTACACGAGAGGTATAAAATTGTAAAAACAAAATATATTATACAGCGAAGCCTACTCGGAGATATTTACAATAAGCTGGTTGTCGCAGAATATGTTAATAATACGCTGTACTTAAACGTCGTTTCGTGTTTATTCATAGCAACAATGTTTCATGTTTAAAGTACAAAAAAAAAGTTCGAGAATGTTTAAGACTTTGATAAGATACCATTTTTTTTAATGTGATCTTTGTATAAATTGAAAAACTTTTCTTCAAAGCATTTCGAAAGTTGTTTATTTCTAATAAATGCAAAGATTCAAAATCGTTCCATTTGTTGACATTTTGAAATAGGCTGTGATATTGTTGTGTTTAGAAGTCAACATCGAAAACATAAAAATGATCTACTTTTAGAAATAATCTGCTGTTTCGTGTTCCTTGTTTGCCTAACTATGATCTTAAAAGAATGCTAGCAATCCCTTAAAATTAATTTGCGAAGACAAATCTTTGTTTTGTTTTCGAAACTGATGATGGTTTATATGCCTTTTTTTAGAGAATGTATGCTTTTGCTTGAAAAGAATATTTAGAGTCGTCAAAGGATATAATTTTCTGGTTTTCGAGAAGGAAGGCTGTCTTCAAGAATATTTTTTTATCTGCTGCCGGCATTATTCTCAAATCCTCTTGGAGGAATAATTTTTCAACGAATAACGAATTGTAAACAATATTCGGTAATAATTTTTCCATTTTGTGACTTTGAGCGACGCAAGCTTAATTTCAAGAAATCATTAGAAAGTTATATCACTAATCCTAGCCTATGTTAGTCAACAAATAAACGTAGCCCTAATTATTTCAGGTAACAAATTATTTCATGACTTTATCTGAGATTAATAGCTTTGTAACTTGGAAAGAAAAAAAAGAAATTATGACACTATAGTGGAAGAGTTTTGAAAATTTCAAACAAGTGAAATTTTCCGTTCTCCTCAACAAGTTGAAAAGTACACTCAACGAGTAACAGCATACAACAATAGAAGAACAGCAACTTTAATTAACGCAATAAAGATTACAGACAAAAAATAAAATAGATAACAACTTAAAGAATTCCAAAGTAATTTTAAATTTCATCGGAATTAATAGATCCAAAAGGTAAATTTTATAATTATAAATTTCATGGATAATTCTATGATAAATATAAGAGATATATTTAAATATAATTTATAGTAAAATGATAGTGAGAGAATTCTATTTATCATACATAACTCTCTTTTTAAATAGTTGCAAAATTCATGGATATTTTTACATAATCTTTTAATTAAAACTATTATATGCAATTCTTTAAACCTTTATGGTTTACTGGTAACTGTGATTTATTGTAAGAATCTGGATTTTGCGATTTTGAGAACAGGGTTCGAAAGCTAAATCGACAAAACTATAAAGATATCCATGGAAAAATACAGGGTAATTATAAAATAATCTTATTTATTTGCAAATATCTGCAGTTATAACTCATCAGCGAAATAAAACCAAATATCATACATTGTGGAATAGCTTGGAGAACAGAATTTTGAAGAAAAAGAATTTGGCACTTTCAAAATCGGAAAAGGAATTAAAAATTGCAATGAATGCTTGGAAACAGAATTATGTAAAATTTTATTAATGCTCAAAAGATAGAAAAAAAATTCATATAGAGAAAAAGGACATGCAGTGTGAAATTCAGTGAAAATAATTTTATATTAGCCAACATTTGACTGCCCTAGTCCGCGGGGAACATTTTCAATCTGTTGATATTCCCTCTAAAAGATATCACACTTTTGACTTTTGGCATCGTTTTGTAAGGGCCTGGGTAGGGGGCGGAATTCATCTTCTCGTGCCTTCCACAATCTGTGCGTGAAATTTGATTGCACAACTTTAATTGGTTTTAATTCCGGACATCTCCAAGAAGAGAAGATTATTTTTATGGCCATCTCATGTAGTTTTAAAATGAAGAGTTAATCTATCTAAATCAAAATAATCTAAGCTAAAATAAATTACCAATAAAAACTTACAATGCACTTTAATCTACTTATTGTTTGGTGATAGAAGGAGATGTCCAAGCCTGCATAACAGTTGACGTTCAACCAAATCATAGAAACTATGTGTTCATTGTGAAATGTGTACTTTGATGCTAAGACTAGATACCAAATTTCATTCTTATATTCCATTCCATTTCGAATATATGATTTTGAATGCCACATGGGCCCAAACAGGCATATACATAATCATTACTTCAAGAATATTTATTTTTCAATCCAGGTAAAGTTTAATTCGATGAGATTTAATTATTACTTGTCGCTAAATTTTTTGATCATTATTAAATTTTTATCTATATGAACTAGAAAGTAAAAAGTAACGTAATATTGCAGTTCAACGAGAGCAATCATTTACAATTTTTATGAAAAATATCACGCAAAATTGAAATGTTCATATTTCCTGTTGCTTTATTCGATTTGATTTTCTGATCTAAAAACTTATTGCAGATAATGGAGGACAACTTAATAATTCTTAAATGCGCCAAAGTGGTAAAAAATCAAATCAATTACATCTTTATTCTTTTGACTACCAACACAAATAACAAAGGAAGCATCTAAGCTGAGCGTATCGAATTATTGTTAACCTTCTAATCTTATGAAATGATCCAAATTTGAGCCAATTTTATTCTATTAGATACTGAGTTTTCATAAATTATCCTCAAGGAACTTTCAACGTTAAAGCAAAATTGTTCTTATGCTGTTTAACACCATATTAATTTTGAAAACTAACAGAAACAGTTTCCAAAATTTCTATTAATCAGTCGCTGAAAGAATTTTAATGTTGATATTGTTATTTAATGGAAATGAAAGAAACAAGTACAAAATAATATGCATTTATATTTGGCAACTGGCTAAGTAGCCATTAAATTTGTAATGGTCCTTACAATAGATACGTTTTCTCTTTGTGTTTTTCATATATTTGGACAAGCTGATTCATTTTATCTTTTGTTATATAATGGAGACAACCAAATGTGCATTTTAAACCTCTTTGTACTGACCATTTGTTTCGAAAATAAAATACACGTTGGAGTTTTGATGTCAAAAATCCCCTTTTAAAATATATCTCTCTAGCATTTTGCCTTTCTGTCTTTGAAAGATCGCACTTGCATATATACGAAAAGACGGACCTTCAAATGTTTGTCGGATCACAATGCTAGCAATAAAATTCAAAATCTGTTTTTTCCAAATAGTTCATCGCTTTTAAGAGCTACAGTGTTCATTTGCATACTGACTTCTCATTGAAGGATCTCATTCATAATTTCACACATATTTAAAATTTGGGTATAAATACCATATATTTATTTCATTTCATTTCATTTTTGAGTTATAGTGTTCTCATACAGATATACTTAGTTCTGAAGCTGGTTTCCTCGCACTGAAGAAGATCTTAAATTTAAATATTGATCAAAAGTTCCAGATTAAAACTATTAATGGCTGCAGTATTTCTTCTTTCTATTTTTCACATATGGGGAGCCAAAAGGAACATCTTTTATATACTGTAACTAATCTCGTTTTTGATGCAGGTCATTTTATGTCCCCGATTCGCTTTGGTTGTTACACGTAACCTCAACAGGTCCCATATTTGCAATAATTCCCCTGCAAAGGTACGTGACAGGCAACTGTCACCATACGAGAAAGAAATGTTCTTCGAAACTGGGGAGTTTCGTGGGTTGGAAACTCCTGTCCACTCATGACAGCGGAATATTTGGATGCACGCGACATGCAGATGAAGCGACAATTCTTCTGGGCGACCTCCCCCCTCCAGCCTTGATGAATGCATTCCGTGTGTGTGTTTCAGGACTCCGCCCTTCCATTCAGAGCGAGTGTAGCCTTGTCCATAGTTTCGACGGTGAAATTTCAAGCACAAGACCCGAATTCAAAGTAGACTAAAACAAATAAAAAGGCACAAGAGTCCCCCGAACACTTACATTTCCTTAAATGCATTTGTACCACGATATGATGTTTCATTGAGAAGACGGTAAATTTCCTTTTATAAGAGATTGTTATTGTTAGATTTATAAATCGAGAAATTTGCCAAATATCGGTATGCAAGTTCATCCTATGTTTTAAAAAGCAATGAAATAAAGTGGTTAATTCACAAATTAAAAGTTAATTTATTTCCTCAGTTCTTAAACATTTTTTTCTTATAACCTTAATTTCGCTTAAACTTTTTCTTTTCAGTTATGAGCGTACGAATGAAAATGAAAATGACCGGAGCTCAAATTTATGATAAATGAAGAAAATTTCAGTATAATTTACTTTCTTTTTACCACAGAATACCGCCGAACTTGGAATATCCAGGAATCCCTGTCAGTTGAATGGATCTACGCGGAAAGATTTATTAAGGAAAAAAAATGATGCTTAAATGTTGAAGAATATTTGATAATGTTTAAATGTTAATAGAATATTTTACATGAAATAATTTTTCCTAATTAGGTGAACCTCGTTTGGCTGAGAGGCCTATGAGGAATTCTAATATGCTATGGACTTTAAGTGGATCCCTGCCATTAAACATCTAGTTACACGATCCCTATTTACACGATTATCTTCTATTACCTTATCCATCCATATTTACACGATTA
This sequence comes from Argiope bruennichi, assembly GCF_947563725.1. Classification (NCBI taxonomy): domain Eukaryota; kingdom Metazoa; phylum Arthropoda; class Arachnida; order Araneae; family Araneidae; genus Argiope; species Argiope bruennichi. Next base: position 45,984,044 of record NC_079158.1, read on the forward strand.
CCTTCTATTACCTTATCCATCCATATTTACACCATTACCTTCTATTACCTTATCCATCCATATTTACACGATTACCCTCTATTACCTTATCCATCCATATTTACACGATTACCTTCTATTACCTTATCTATCCATATTTACACGATTACCTTCTATTACCTTATTTATCCATATTTACCTTATCTACCCCTATTTACATGATTACCTTAATCCATTAAATTCTAAACTACAACAATCCATTAGTAAAGAATAATCCATTGGCAATTGATAATGCATTGGAAAAACTTACACTCCGAGTACTTTTTGTTGTTTTAATTGCCAGAGTTATGACCATTCAAAAGTTGCATCTCGCAGAATATTCACTTTGACTATTATGCTGAAACACTTAGACAACTTGCCTGGTACTGACTTTGACTTGGTACTGAGAGTAGCAATTAAATATACATATTTCAGAAACATTATCTTAGATAAAACCTTTCTAACATTTGCGCACAAACTGTACTAAAATTTTGTTTATTTCGATTGGACCATTGGGTTAGCACTCACGATTTCAATGAGCATTTTGTTAGTTCTATTAAAAATTAAATTTGAAAGACAGAGGGCAACTGTAGATGCAATAAATTGGATTTCTTGTTTTAATATAAAAAAAGGACAGTTTTTGATTTCAAACCTCTTTATATATGTCGGAAATGGATAAAGTAGCATGAAAAAATGCATGAGAAATTGTTTTATTTTCTTGAAACTTCATAAATATTTGAGATCAATATATAAGGAATAAAAAGATAGTATTAGTTAATCTTTCAGTATGCTCAACTGGAATATTGATGTGAGATTACTTTCTGAGCCACTATCAGATGATTAGTGTACCTTTTCTTTGAACAATTCCGCATGTAGGAGAGAAAGATTGAAAGTTTATAAATTTCATGAGCACTCACCACGAATATGAAAATAATTATCAATGCAATAGAATTTCCAACTGCAAAATTTCAATTTGAATCAAGACAAGGAATGCATCCAGACTTCTAAATTGCACTCCAAAAAACAAATATGCGAAATTTATGAAAAATTATTTACATTCTTATTCAAAGCAATATAGTAATTTCTATCTTATTTTTATGAAACATGTATAGTCTTAATAGGAGTATAGTATAGATACGCAGAGACATTTTATTACACAAAATAAAAAAAAGCGTTAGGAATGAATAAAAACTTTGCAATGTCTTTCTTATTAAACAGTTAGATACATTTCCGTATAAATCTACACTGAGATTATAAAGCAATATTAGTGGTCATGAAAAAAAAATATATTAAACAACTATAGGATCGTTTTGTGATTCCAATAACAGACCCGTTAGTTTATATTATCTCTTTATAAATGTTATACCGGCGTCCTTGCATAGGGATAGCGCGTCTTCCCCGTGATCTGGGCGTCCTGGGTTCGAGTCCCAGTTTGGGCACGGTTGTTCTTCCAATGTTTTATCTGTGAGATGTGTGAATGTGTCCTCCTGGGAAAAGGGGTTGTGCAAGCGAATGAGTGATGCGTGAGTAGCAAAGTCGTACTCTTTGCCTTAGTTGGCGCTACTAAAGAAACAAGAGAAGCTCCCACACCGGCTTAAAATCGCTGTCTTCGTAACAGCGGGGTTGTCCATGGCAAGTGCCATAAGAAACAACAACAACAATAAATGCTTATTTACATTTCATTAATTCAGTATTTTTTTAAATGTAGCCTATTCGTCAGATAAAAATTTCTATTAAAGATTTGGTCCATTCAAATTATTAATTTAATTATGATTGAATTTTTTTTTAATATTTAAAGTTTCTGAATGTTTTGATGACTATCTAAAAATTATTATTTTTAATTTTATAACTTTCTTATGCACGTAATTCAATTTTTTTTTTTGGGTACATGAAATAATTGAAAACATTTACTATTTTTTTAAGGAAACCATTATTTTTTTTATATCATTGTAACTTGTGAAACATTTCACATAATTGTTTACAATTCTTATTTATTTAAGCATCTGCGTTGCCACAAAATAAAGGAGAAATTCCCCAATCAGGAAAATGCCCCAAAAGAGCAGTATTCACAAATAGGTGGCCAATTGCTGTAGAAAAGGATAGATAATCGCATAAGACCACAATTCTAGTACCAGACGGATTTTTTTTCACCCCACACTTCCGGACCGTTTCAAAACTTCCGGGCAAATTATCCGGCGGCGGTCTCCTATTGTTTGTCGATCCGGGCGCGAGGAAAAGGGAAGACCCCTCCCTGGGACAATATCCGTCCCATTTCCGGGACCAAAGTGGCCTCTGGTTCGTATGACGAAAGGGGACCGGGTTTGACACGTGACCCAAAGAAGTGCGTCCTGTATTGTCCGGCGAACTCTATTCCCGTCTTGTTTTACTCGAGGGGCGCATGTAACAAGTGGTGTTCTTTGTCCTTGAGGAGATGGAGTACAATGCAAATGTTTTAGTTTGAATAGTTTGTTGGGATTTATTTGTAGAAAAAACGAGATTTCTGGAATAAAAAAAAAATTATCGATTCCTTTTTTACAATTTTCAGCATTTTAATTTATTTCTTTAAATAAACTTTATAACCAACTGTAAACAGCATGATTTTTTTGATAATCTATATCTTTCTTTATATAAGAGAGCGAGGGGATAGTTTAAAAATACAATTTTGAAGTTCATGTTTTATTTATAATCCATTAATTTAATAAAAATGAAAAAAATATATTTAAATCATGATATAAACATATTTATCATTCGATTAATTATTTCCAAAGTTAAAAAAAATAATAGTTCAAAGCAAAAATAACATTTATGCCAAAATAATTCCATATATATATATATATATATATATATATATATATATATATATATATATATATATATATATAAATGTTGAGCAGAGTCTTCAATTTTGAGGTTTCTTCGAATAAAAATTTTAATTTAAGGGGACACAGTATTCAAAGTGTCGTCAAAATTTTATTTCATTGCCCTTAATCTTTTAGTCAATATATAAAAATAGAAAGTTATATCTTTAATATTTTAAAAATTATTTATAATCAACTACGATGGCTTAAAATAGCCTTTTCATTATTTTCAATTTTCGTTTTCATATTTTAAAACTATGAAAAACCCTCGTTTTCAGGTGAGAAATTTCCTAAATTTTTAAACATGATTATCATACTATTATCATAAGATACGAGCTCGATCTGTTTTGTAACGAGCATTCAGCGATTTTCTTTTATGCAAAAAATGAGATAAACTGTTAAATTTTACCTTTTCTGATCATATATTTCAGTAAATCCCCCTCCAAATTAATCTGAAGTTAAAGTACTAGTACTTTTTAAAAACGTATTAAACTCTAAAAAAATTGAAAATAATTGTTAAAATCAAAATTAAAACAGGAAAAAAATTAAAATGAAATCTATGAGTTATCATGTGAGAACATTATTGTTTTTAAGTCATTATTTGTCTTAGTTAATTTAAGTCATTTACCAGTTTAAACCGGTTTGAAGCAATCACGAGACATATTATATACATATATATAATGATAATTTTCTCTCTATATATATATAATGATAATTTTTTTAAACTTTCTTTTTCACTTTTTCTAGCTGGCAAACAAAGTTTTGGAGCTCGACCGATTTTGAGACGAAATAACATTTATGATGTCATAGTTCTACGTCAACCTTTTATAAACGCATCTGCTATCAAAGAAGCATACGTAATAATAATGCAATACTGATGAAAGCAGGTAAATATATATATATGCGATTAAAAGACGATGATGAAAATTGCCATTTATGCTTTATTCATTGCCTACGCGATTTCGAGCTTCATAACCTCCTAACCAAAACCACATCATGTTCTCACATGATAAAAATCTATAAGAAAGTATATTCAAAATCTTTTTTACCGTAGATGTCTTTTAATATGATCACTTCGGGGCTTAAGAAATGTGTTAATATTAACCCATTGACAAGAACAGCCGAATCGATCAATCAACTATATACTTATCATATAAAGGTGGGAAAATAAAGCTTCATTTCATGTCTATCAATGATTTAGTTTAAAAAATCCATTATAAAAATTTATTTATCATTATTTATTGACAATTATTCCTTAATGGTTCACTTACATTGTGTTTGTACTGGTATTTTTAAAATTTGCTAAATGATGATGCTGGATTTCAAAATACTCGACCCATTGTAGAGATCGCTAGTTTTTTTTTTCTTTTTTTTTTTCTAATACATTCTTTTCTATCGGAATTACAAATGTTTACTGCTTAGTTATTCATGGGAAAAGTGGTTTTTCAAAACTTTACAAAGTAAAGGCTGCAAAATTTTCATTTGCACAGCAGCGTTGCATCGATTCAATTTAGATAAACATCCGTACTTGTTCAGAATATCCATTTTGTCTTTAACACTCAAATTATATCTTATTTATCCCTTTAACTTTTTAAATTCAGTTGCAGGCAACAACGGTTTATGATTGTTCAACAGAATTGAAATTAGACTGACAGCGTAGTTGTCGTTTTAAATCAATCTAGATCGCTTTGGTCTATACAAAAGAGCGTGAAACCCATCATACAGAAAAACTAACTTCCAGATGATTACTTTTAAGCGAAACGACAAATTTCACAAGCACGAATCATTAAAACTGATTGAAAAGGAAGGATTTGTCAATTCCCTAATTTTAAATCCGATAGCTTTAAAACTTTGTAGTCATCACACTAAACGATATTTTTATATACATTGAATACATCAGCCCGGGTTCAGAGGTTTTGATAAACTGAATGATAGCATTAACCGCATAGACAATAAACGACGTTCACTATATTGAAAACGTGTATTCTAATAGAAGGTTAGTGTATAATATTACTAAAACTTCGTTCTAATAAATAAAAAGAAAATAATTATTGAAAATCATGTCCCTGAAAATGTATTTGTATTATAAGATTACTTTCATGAAATAAATTACACGAATGTTTGACATGGCATAGCTAAATCAGTATTTTCATCATTAAATCATCAGCGTCCAGCCTGTGAAATTAATAAAAATACTTTAATGACATTATTAAATGTTTACAGATAATGAAATATTTGTATTATTGGTTCTAATTCTGCGTTGTTTTATCATCAATTTTTTGCTGCCTTTTAAAGCGAATATTCGCGAATGCATTATCGAAAAAACAAGAATAATTTTTCGTAATAAAGTGAATGAGCTGTCATATGACAATAGATGTGCACTTTCCGCAACAGACACGTGACTTACAGGTCACGTGATCTTGTGTATTCGGCTCAGTCAAAGAGCAAGAGGGTCGGGGCTATCTAGTTTCGTGCCTAGAAGGAGGGGTGTGGGCTGCGGCAGGGCGGATTGAATGTCAAATCGTTTGACACGTGGCTTGCTGGTTTCTTTATGCAGTTAATAAACTGGGCTTTTTTTAAAGATTTTTTCTTACGAAGTTCCCAGAACTTGAAAGTACTGTTATTGCTTAGATTTGCGAAAAAGAAAGGGAAAAAAATCACCCCTGGAAACATTTTATGTAATTTCAAGGACAAATTGTATCAAATTCTATTTCAAAAATTGCAGAAGATTCAAAAGCTGCAGTTCACTTTTCAGAAAGTTGTTTTTTCAGTATCATATATCGCTCTTTAACAAACACCACCACCAATCTAGAATTTCAAAATTCCATAAGAGAAAAAAAAATTAAATTTTCCGAACCAATAACGAATATTCCTGATTTTTTTCTGTTTTTATATTAACAATGAATATGCCATATCATGTTCTTATTAAATATGAAGAAAAGTAATTTCTGTTCGTTACTGATTGCGAAAAATTCGGTCATTTTTCTTTTTATGGTAAAATTTTGAAAAATTGAAATACGAGTTGTTGCGCTTTGAATTTGTGATGAATAGAAGTTGAGAAGTTTTATCTGATTATTTTCTTCATGGAAAAGAAGAATTCATAACCTTGTTTCTAGAAATGAGTTTATTTGATTTTAAAAAAGCATTTTAGATCACATACTTAGTTAACATTAAGACTTCTAGCATGTTTTAGCATATAGAAACAAATTTCGGTATCTCTTGATAAAAAATAAGAAACAAGAAAATAAATGTATGCATTAAAAAAATTGTATCAGATGCCTTGTGTCAAATTATATTATATTCATTTTCTAATTAACATAATCCAACATGCATGTTTTAGAAGTCGAATTTTAACTATCTCTCATTTTTTAAATAATTTTAATTATTATTAATCTAACAGAAAGAGATTCTTTTTGGTTGGCATCATAAAATTGGTATCATTATATTATGCAGTTAATTTTTAATATTTTATCCCTATTTATAAGTAATGCTTAACAGTATACTCAAAACCTTTCACTTTGAAGTAAGCCACTATTAATTTTGTGGTATATTTGAGTAAATCCAGAATTTTTAACTACGAATAGAATTGCTACAATAGCATGTTTCAGTTAAGTTAACATCTCAAATTAAAGCAGCATGATGATTATTTTTGGTAGGATATTATAAATTTTAACAGTGGCCAGATGATAAGAACGATGTAAGAGACTGCACATTAATTTCTCCAAATCACCACACTACTAGTGAAAAAATATCAGATCCTTGAAGGCAGATTTAACATACACCAACCATACATACACAAGGGTTTGGAGTATGGTACCTTTTTCGTAGTCTTGAATTCTTGAATCTCGAAGCTGAGATATTATAACAAGCCATCACTGTCCCTCCCCTTCCACACTCCATAACAGATAAATCCAAATTGTCTAGAATAACTGAAATACGATTTTCAAACTGCACTTGAAAAATCTATAATGTTTACATAAAAAATGTTCTGCGTAAAAATTGCTTGCGTTTTAATAAAATAAAGACAATACATTCAATTAAATAAAAAATATACAAAAATTCCCTTCTACAATTTAATACAAACTATTAAAAGTTTGAAGTTATTAATTTAGTTGATTAGTAATCTTTTACATATAAAGAAAAGTATTAATTCGTTTCAATTTATGAAATAAAGCACAGCCTAGTAACTTTTGAATAATCGATAAAGTGTAATTAGTGGTAATGTGTAATTTAATTCGGATAGGGTAACAACGATTTAAAGCTTCATTTTACTCTCCTGGTAGATATGTTTTTTTATATCTATATAATGTTGAAAGAAAGAAAAAAGGGGAAAAAAGAAAATTTGTTACAAAAAAGAAAGGGACATTAAAATCAGAAAAATAATAATAACCAGATGATCCTTTTCGGCCCATTTTGAGTTTAAAGGTGAAATTATTAAGTTCTCAGGTCTTTAGAGAATGACTTGCTAGTTGTTTATAATCGAAGAGATTATACATGTAGAAGTTGTTTCACTGCGTGATAACTTTCAATGAGAGGTAAGCAACATTTAGCTAAAAAATAAGAACTTCCGCTTAATGTATTGCTGTTAAGTATTATTAAACAAACACTTAATTGTTATTAAACAAAAACATGCAGCTATTTTTTAAATTGGACTAAATATTTTTATCATTTATAAAGAGAAATATCGTTATTAAAATAATATTACGTATAATTTCGTTTTATATAATGTTCAGCATCACTTAAAAATCCATAAATTAAGGAGCTTACTTCTTTAAAAAAATATATCCATCCTCTGATTTTTCATTAGCATTATCTCAACTTCTTATTCGTACTTTTGCTACATATAAGCCTTTGGCGACTGTTGGCTTTCTCGGATTAATGGATGGTAAAAATTCCAACTAAATATTTTGTATAACATGGTTTTAATGGCTTCTTTAGCAAAATATTTTTAAATTTTGATAGCCTTATATTTCATGTTATTTTATGTCATAAACCGTTCTGTTTATTGTGTTATGTATTTTCATAATTTTCGGTTTATACTTTTATATATTATATTATGTTATTGGAAGAGCAACAGTGTTTGAAAATGTGTACAGTTTAAAAATTCTTCAACATTGCTCAGTTCTGAAGCTAAATTTTAATTGTTAATTTTTAACAAAATTTATTTCAAAAATTTTATTAAAAACACATCTTATACTGAAACCGACTCAACAAGGAAAAATGTACCGAATCATCCTATTTTGATCATCAGCAATGGAGAAAAAATCTAGGAGGAAATATCGAAATGATTTGAATATCGCATAACAATGAAATATATTGTTACAAAATAATCTTAAAAAATTTATCACAAATAGGAAAAAAAATTACAGCAAAAAACTGTCATTAATGAAAAGAAAATTATTAAATTTTAAGATTGGATATAAAGCATTTTTGTATTTTCATAATTTAGGAAGTTACGAAAAAAATAACACTAAATTTATATTAATTAAAATTAAAATTTCAAAAAAATTCATCTGAAGGGTACTTTTTCACCATCCAAAATATATCTATGTATATCAAATTTGATGGGTTTAGGTATAACCGTCTATCACACTCACAAGTCACACACATTTATCTTTATTATAAATAGAAATATGTTGCAAAGTAATCGTTTTGGGAGGCGGGCTTGTTATCTGAGCCTGTTTATGGTTTATCTCGCATTTCAGCAATAAGAAATTAATTTTTTTTTTTCGTTAGTGTAAAATAAGACTGAAAAATATAAATTAATTTATACATTTTTTAAAACTTTTTTCTGCCTTTGCTCGCTGTGTTTGCGTTTAAAACATTTTAATATTTAGTTTTCTGAAATAAATTTTTATGTACTACTTGTGTATTATTGCCTGGAATTTTGAAATCTTATCTCCCTCCTCACTACACTACTCTATCCCCTCTATATGTTTAGAAGTTACACAGGAAAATAGGAGAGTGGAAAAGAAGGTGCTAAATTATTTAAATATATGAAAAAAAATCGAAAGAAAAATATTTCAACTGGTTATAAAAATTTCTTTTCTCAATAGCTTCAAATTTTAAATCGAATTCTGTTGTAGTTAAAACTAAAGAAAAAGGAACTGATTTTTTGCCAATCTCCCCAAATCCTGCCAAACAATAAAAAACGCGTCAAATATTAGCTTTAATATTTAGAATATTATCGCCATTCAAAAGTTACAGATTAGAGATTGTTTCACATTTTTTAATTTAGCCTTGTTGTCCAAGAGAAATTTCGTAGTTTATGGATTAAGTGAAAAATCTAATAGTAAAAACACTGGAGACAATCGAAGTATAATAACAAAACTCCTGGCAATGACTTTCACACGCTGGTTAGAACCATCCTTTGCGTGAGAGATGGACCAAGAAAAATGAAAATGTCTCTTTTCTTAGTTATCCAAACACTGACGAATTAAAAAAATATTCAGTTTACGAAGCGTGCCAATTTACAGTTTTCAAAACCCTATTATTAATTTTTATGGGGCACCGATCGACCTATGCATTGTCGATAAGTTCCTCATTCGGCTTATCCTGTATCCAGAGTCGGCTCACGCAAGGCGAACATGCCCAGAAATATTCGAAGGAGTCAACAAGATCACATGACGACTGGAGTAAAAAAGAAATACCCAAAACAAACACTAAAATTGGACTTGTGGTCTCCAGAGGAAATGAGGCAAGAGAAAAAAGGCAATAAGTCGATAAAAGTCAACAATGTGATCGTTGGACATGGATCCATCTCGCCTTTAGCAAACAAGCCTCGCGTGAGATTCGAGACCCTCTTGTGTGTCCATTAGAGCTCCAGAGACTTGTGTAATTTTTATTCTATTCGGCCAGTGAAGGAGGTCTAGAATGTTATAAATTGTTTGATGTTTCTTTTGTGTCGCCAAGTTGGATAAAAAAAATTAAGAGCACGGCTGGTGGCTTATAGAAGATGGCGGAAAGTGGAAATGAAATCTGAAGTTTCTGGTGTTCGTTATCCGATATAAATCCATTTTAAATGTCATTTTTTAACATGATCTATATTTTATTATTAGAATTTTTAAAAATTTTAATGACTAATATCACTTTTTAACATTGTAAATTAATGTGGCTAGAAGAATTGAAAGTGGTAGTATAGTCAATTGCAACTTTTGAGTCATTAAATTTTGCTAACATAAAAGTCAGCATGACCTGATTGAGCTTACCTTGTTACAAAATCCTTATTTCAGACCTCAGTTTTTCTTAACGCTATGTTTCACTATTTGAATACACATTTTAGATCCAATATTTTAGATCCAATATTTTAGCCTGGAGTATGATCTTAAAAAACAACAGCACATGTATTTGCAGTTTTTGCAGATTTAAGAATCCCTTTTAATAAACTAATTGCAGTCTAATTATGTTAGAAATCTCACATTTCATTTAGGAGTGCTGTTACTAATAATATTTAAAATAACAGTAGAAGTATCAACAACATATTGTTTAAGATTGATAAATAGAGGGTGACCTTAATGGCAGGAGTATATATGTGACTTAACTCATTTAAGTGGATTCATGTATATTATAAAAAGAAATGGAGTAAGTCTTGCAAAATAATGTGACTTTATATCATAATCATATAAATTTATGCTTAAAAATATTTTTTATATAGAAATCAAAATATGCGTTAGAAATTTAGAAGTTCACACAACCGATAATCAAGATGAATCAGCTTGTTGCCACAACAAATATATTAATATTCCATTTTGAAGCATCACGAGTGTAATTTTGAGACGATCCCTGCAACTGTGAGTCGTTGTGAAAGGTCGAAGATGAAAGTTTAGTTGGCAACTGTTAGTAAAATGTTTCGTTTGGATTCATTTGAGAATTTGATTTTTTTTTTTTTTTAATATTTTGATTTAGACATCTTTCAGTCTTGTCTTGTGTATTATCTGAGTCAGCCAGTTAGTAAAAAAACGTTATTTTTTATGACTTAAGACAATATAATATACTTGAGAAATAAATTCTGTTAAATAGCTCACTTTTTCGATTAACATTTTATTCATTGTTTCTAATAAATATAAGCATTTTATTCAAATTTAAAATGAATTCTTAGTCTTCAGTGAAAACAATCATGCCGTATTTTTTTCAATAAAAGTCAAAGCTGAAAAAAGTGGAAAATAATAAAGTAGCCAAACATTTATCTGATATCCTAGTTATAGATTTATGTGTTCCTGAAATAACCAGAGGGAGTGTTTCTCTAAAAAGCTCCCTCACATTTTCTCTGGTAAAGGAGTACCACCTTTCGCTTTCCCCATATTGTAGAAACTGGGCAAAGCCGTAAATGTCACAAAGCTCAGATTTTTATTTTCACACATGAAAGTTGTATGCTTCGTAGCATAGTAAAGTAAACCGGTGTTTGTGTATAATACAAATATATTTTGAGCAGTATTTTTCCGACAATCTGAAACCAAAATAAAATTAAAATTATAATCATAAGATCACATATCAAATTCCATTTATTAAAGACCATGCATTAAATTATTGCGTTTACATTCATGCAAAACATCAGAATGACAGATAATTAGACGCCTTGATGAATTCGTTTGATAAGATCTGTATTTTAAATGCTAAATTTCTGTATCAAATTTTATCTGCATTACTTGTACTCGAACAGCCAGACAGACAGACTTCCTATGGATTTCATTCAAAATTTGAGGTAAATCTACAAATTTAGTCAAAATTCAATATACTAGATTTTATCTGTCTAGAATAGAACGTTTTTGAGCTATTGTACACGCAGATAGATAGAGCCACACATAGATATAATTCGAAAATCTGCTTTTCGGATTCAGGTAAGTCTGAAATGTATATACTTGCCAAAATCTAGAGTCTGTATTTTTCTGACGACCATAATCCTTTCTCTTTGTGTTTGTATTTCATTTACGAAAAAGGAAAAAGAGATTGTTGCATTTTTCTTTCGAATACTGAATTAATTTGTCTTTGACAGGAACGATAAAAAATACCAAATATGTAAAATCAGAAATAAGAGTTTAAACATCCGATTTAGATTTAGAAACAAGTACCTGGGAAGTTGCGCTTCATTTGGCAGGCTTTTTTTTTTTGTACAATTATATATAAAATCCTACCCTATGGTTTGCTTAAAGTTATAAACGAAATCTAACTGAATTGGAAACGCGAGATCGAACACGAGAAAAATGCATCGGAGTCCGAAGCTATAACAACTGTTTCATCTCCGATACGATTATGCAGATCATGCATAACCGCATGTCAATATTTAGTTGTGAAAATTTTGTTTGCGTAAAATCACGTTTTTTCAGAAAAGGTACCTATATAGATAAATTTAAAAAGTAAACCTTTATCTCAATATAAAATTTGATCTAAATCCTTAGAGCCGTTTCCGAGATACACGAAATTGATTTATATTATATAATATATATATATATATATATATATATATATATATATATATATATATATATATATATATATATATATATATATATAAAGCATTGCTCAGGATCTTATTTCAATCAAAATTATAATTAATTTCGATGCTTGTAAAAGCCGATTTTTTTTTTTTTTTTTTGCAATAATTTGGGGTAATATTTCCGCACAAAAATAACTTTCACACATTTTCAAAGTTCAAAAATTTATCTTTACGACAATGTCATTTTAATTTCTGTAACATTCTTTAGTCTAGATTTAATTTGACTTTCAAACATATTTTTAAGTATATTCCACAACAATAATTTCCATTTTTGTGAAGGAAATCGAAATCATTTTCCTTGTTCCATCAAAAATTTGATCGGGTGATTTTCCATTTTTGAAAGCGATAGAAATATTCTATTTAGTATCTATAGTTTACAGAGTGAATAAAAAAGTGATGTAACAATATCTCTAAATTTAGATGATTTATAAAGTGGAGATAATAACGCTATGATCTCATGGAACTGATCTCCATCAGAAAAGTCCACACACACACACGCATACATGCAAAAACACAAGATATGTAAGTCTATTAAAATGACTAGTTCTAATGTCTGAAAATTTGACTAAATCAAGGACATAGGGTTTTATCTAAACTATTCAACTGAAATTAAATATAACAGATACCTCCGGCAAACCAGCTGGTCGCCAAAGACGACTAATCCAAATGATTTGTAAAAGGCGTGAATTAATGAAAGCTATTTAAAACATATTTTCTAACATACAACAAGAATCTTATATCTTTTGAGCTTCAATGTTAGACTATATCAATACTTGGATTCAACCATAAAAGACACAATACCGAAAACCCTTTCAAATCACCGAAACTCTCAAATACACGAATAAAGTATTAGCAAGAAAACAAACGAGAACATAAGATTTATCCAAAGAGAAATCCGAGTAATATCATTTTATCTTAGTCACAGAAAATTCCCCGCGACGAATGGGAAGGGAAAGGGAAAAGGGGAAAAAAAGAGAAATCTGTGTCCTTGCAAATTCCAGGCCTTGGTTAACAGAGCCAGAAATCTTCGTCCCGATTCTCTGTGGAAAATTGCATCAGATATCTAATTTCCTACCTTCGAAATCCAATTCCCGGGCCCTGATGATTCTCCCGTTTTCCTGTCCTCCTGTACGCGCTAATCGTATTTTCGGGGCGCAAAAGTGAACGCGGGGCGGCCTTCGTATTTGTTCTAGCCTGACACGGGGCGGATAAATGTCGACGGAGGGGCCGACGCTCCTGAAATGAGCACAAGACAGGATAATACGGGGAATAATGCCCCTGGATGGGGTGGAGACGTGCCCGAAGTGGCGAAGAAAACACTGCAGTCTGGCATCTACATATTTATGCATACGTGGGAGATGGAAAATAGAAAGATATCTTTGAAGTTTTGCATAAGCAAAAGCACTAGTGATAAGCTAAAAATGAATATGATAATATTGTGGCGTATGTCTGGATCTTACATATTTAAAATGATTTTGAAAACTTATATTTCTAATAACTACGCAGTATCTAAACACTCTTTTGTTTGTGTTTTGAAAATATTTTATATGCATTCGAATATTGTATAAAATAATCATTATAATAATTATAAATAATTACATACAAGGTGTTCATTCTAGTTTATTTGTACAAATAACAGAATGGTTAAACATTAAATCGTTTGTTGAATAATAATTGTTTAGTATTAAAGATATAAATATGTATAGAACGTATATTGATAAATTACACAATTGGGCATTAATTGTATTGAAAAAAACATTGTAGAGAAAAAAGCATGATTCAGCAATTCAATTAAATATTGTTGAACCATGCTTTCTTACTGTCTCGCTTATGTATACAGAGATAGTACAGTAATCGTCAAAAATAAATAAATAAATAAATTTTAAAAAAACGAAGAAAGTTTGAAGAATTTCCACGTTTTATACCTCCCTGGGTTCGAAAAACACATTTTTGGAAAAGGTCCGTCTGTCTGTGACAAAAATAACTCAAAAACACTTTGAGCTAGATGGTTGAAATTTGGTATTTGGTATACAGTATTTACACCATTTTTACCAAAATTGAACATTTCTATCAAATTTTTAGTAAAATCTGTTCAGAACCACTCCTATTGTTAATAAGTATGAAATCAGAGTAAAGTAATAATTGAATAATAATAATTTTCTCACAAAAAATCTAATAAAAAGTGTAAAATCGGGGTAGAAAAGTCATTATCTACTATTAAATCAGATGCCATAAGCGAACTGCTAAATCCTTGATTGTTGAATCACAACTATTTTAAAATGAAAAGCATCGAACAATAATAATAATATACGAGTGAATATATTTCAAAAATTATATTTCATGTTGTTTTAGTAAATAAATGCACTTCTGGAAAAATTACAAAGTCTAAATTTTTATACATTTTCTCGATTCTCTTAATCATATTTAGAAAAATATTTTTGCAACTTAGCATTTTGAATATTGAAAGAAAATTCAATCTTCTGCGATTAAAATTGACCGAGATAAGAAATTATAAGTTTCCTTTTTCTTTGCCAAATAATGGATGCCATCTTTTGATTGGCTGATCGTCCTGTGGTCGTCCATTGATAAACTGCGAAATCATCTAAAATTATGATATTCAAAGCGTCATAACTCAGTCACGAAAAAAGGGAGATTTTTCATTGTTTATTTTATAAATATATAAAGTATACTAAATATTTTTAATAAAATGTCGGGACTGTATAATAATAAAACTTTGTAATTTTTCAGTAGTAAATAACTCAAACAACACAAAAGTATGATTCATTTAGACATTTAAAGTATTTACTTTACAGGAGATATATCTCTATAAAATTTCAGAAATTAGTTAATGACCCACGATCAGAGAGGATACATTGCACAACTTTTGTCGTTATGGACTATCTTTTATCTTTTATATTTTGCATTTGTTTTTGAACTGTACAAATAATTATTCAAAAAGATATTTAAAATTACATATTCAGATACATGAAGAAATCAAAAGAAATTTTCCGAAGCCTGCTTTGAAAATATTTACAATGACTTCTAGTTTGAATTGGCAATTTAATTGCTCATGATTTAACCTTTGCCTTTGTGATTTTGCCTCAGCAAATATAGTACAAAAATTATTATTAATATAAATTATTTTAGTAAAAATATTTTGTGAATAGACGACAAATATTTTATAATATGTAAAATTAAAAAAAATAATAATTGCTGGTCCTGATGACAAAAAACAGTTTTGGATATTTTATAGGAACTAATTCTAAATTATTAAAAAATTTTGAATTTTATAGGTTGTACCTTCGGGAAACCATCCTGAAGTATACTTCACGACAGGAGGAAATCTTGAAACACTGTTGGATCTGAATCAACGACAGGAGCATCAGGAAATAGAAGACGCCCGAGTTTGACCCTTGATTGAAACATGCTGTTATTGTTCTGAATTGTACATCTTCTGAATTATTTCCCAGAATTATGTTCCTGGATAGGAAGAGCTTTTATAAACTATGGAAAGGAACTTTTTTCAACACTCATATAATTCTGTTTTTTATTGTTTTTTTTTGTTTGTTTTTTTTAATTTTGAAAAATTATCTGACTTTTAAACATTTTTAAGATTATTTTTCTGATATTTTAGCATTTATCTTTAAATGTAGTCATTATAATGATTATATTTTCATTTCATTCACCGCTAATTGCGTAATCTCCTTAGATTTCAACAATATAAATGTACAATTTCGTAAAATTAAATTCGGAGATTTTCATATTTCTAAAACTAAGATTATATTTCGTGTCTTTTCGTGTAAGTTTGATTTCTGTCTAAGAATTTATTATCAAAATAATAATTATAATATTTTTAATTATTTTTTTTCAAATAATATCATAATATTATAGAAAATAATATTTTGATAATAATTTGAATTTATTATCGAAAGTTATGTACAAAATGGTTACTTTTCGACATAACTGAAGATTCAGATATTTATCATACCAGTATAAGTTGCTTTTGATCTCTTCGAAGGACATTGGCAATTGCGATGTGAGATGGCTCTGATACATCTCTGAAGTTCATCATTCATCTTGAAGTTTTTTAATTTTAAATAATTAATGCAGAGTAGGAATATCTGAATATTTATCTGAATATCTGGTCGTTCAGCTCGCTACTTGAAATTCCAATTTCCTCAGTTTATTACGAACCATATGATGGACTCGTTGAACAAGAGACAGAAAAGCTGCGGGCTTTTCTGTCTCTTTATGGTGAATGTGGTTTAGAGTCGAATGATTTTCATCTCTTCCGTAAATTAAAGAACTGGCGAGGATGCCAAAATATTAATTTCAGACCAAGGAGGACCTTTAAGATTCATCTTGCATTGTTGGCAATAACATTTTTCGAAAAGAGGATCGAAAACTTCGCCTACCGAAATGAAAAATGACTGACTTTTCATGTGGATTATGTCAATAAATAATGGTAATTGTACATAACTTTCGCTAATAAAATTCATTTTGATGTCTACTCTTTGATTTCAATGGTCTATCGAACTTTAAAAAAAACCACCTTTCGTATATATTTTGATATATTTAAGTATTTAATAATAAATATTTAAAATTAAAACTGGATTTAATAATTTCATTAAAAATTCTATAGCTTGATATAGTAACAAAAAGAAAAAATATCTAAATCGGTATTCTACAAATTATACCTTTTTTTTTTTTTTGAATAACTAGTATATTGCGTAATACGTCCTGTAAATTATATCTTTAAATCTATAAATAGGAAGATATTAATTAAAATAACGTCTACGTCTATCTCTTTACAATTTGTAGAGGAGGAAATGCCTACAGAAGAAATCGCTTGGATCATGAAAGCTTTAAGCTCAAATGCCCCATCCATCTCAATGCATTTTTTTTTCATAGAGTGAGTTGGTTTAGCAGCAAATAATAATTTTCCTATTTCAAATATCAAAGTTTAATAAAAAAAACATTTTCCACCTATTAAAGCATCATTTTTTGAAACAGTAACTATCAATTACAGAATTATTATAAAATAAAACCACTCGGAATTTCAGTGGATTGGAAGTAAGTTTGTTTTCTGCTGTATCCTGCTTTTAATTTTTACTATTATAGATTTGAATTATATCATGTATTAAAGAATAACATATAAATAATATTTCGATTCATTTTGAAAATAATCATATTTGTTTGAAGACACTGAATCTAAATAATTATTAAAAATTAAGGAGTCAAAGAATTAAACTGCAAAAACTGAAACGGTTAGCTTCAAAACAATATTTTTCCCATCATTATTCAAGTTACGCTTTATTTTTTATACCAATTTTGCACGACCATGCTTTACCGGATGATTTCACAATATGAAAAGTTCCTACATCAAGATACATCTTCCTCTACAATTTCATTTTTCAACTAAACCTCTTTGACTGACTTTTCAAAGACTCTTAAACCGAATAAATACCAAAAGCTTCAGAAAAAAAAAATCCCCTTTTTTTCAAAGCAAACTTTCACAAACTAACTCAGCACTCACTGAGCTTGATCATGTGGAAATTAAAAAAAAAAAAAAAAGAAAAGAAAAAGAAAACCCTTCCTAACAATACTAATAAAAAGTGGTTCACTCTAAAAACCGAACTCTCCACAAAAAGTATGCGTTGCCCATTTTTTTGGCGTGCATTCAGCGACAAGGGAGTTAGTCGACTGGAAGAGAGTAATCCCGGCCGCCGCGTACGCGAACCCTCTCGGCGAGATTAGGGCTCTGCTCGCCGTACTGCCGGGTTCCCACCGGCCGAAGAGGGATTACGGTTTGGCCTTCCTTTATTATTATTTTTATCATTATTTTTTTTTTATTTGCCCACTTGCGGTTGACTGGGAAGACATCGTCGGTTTTCAGCCCTGTGAGCTGGATACGTAGGTTAAAAGATTCGAGTAGGGTTGGCTAGGGTGAGTTACGTTAAAAGGTTATATGCTCAATGAGATGGCAACATTTTTTTGCGACGTCTTTCCACTTTTTATGGTAAATAATAGTCGAATATTGTTAATAACAGTAATTCTTAGACATCTTTCTTTCAAAATTCTTATTTGGCTGAACAAAATGTTCACTATGTGGCGAAAAATTGAATCGAAGAATCGAAAAATAAATTTAAAAAAGGAGTGACAATTGATTGTTGTATAAAGTGTTATTTCAAAATAGTTATGCAGCAACAATTACTAAAATATATCGCTTCTATGATATTTTTATGATATTGCTAACAACAAATTTATACATGGAAATTTTAAGATTATGTAATTTCTTTTCTTTCTTTCTTTTTTCTTTTTTTTTTTGTAATCCCAATGTTATTCTATATGATAAAATCTGATACTGCAATCGAAGTATAATATATTTCATTTTAAGAAAATCAAATTTTTAATGCATTGACACATTTTTGATATTTTATTGAAATTTTATATGCTTTATAAAAATAAAAATCACGATTATATAATATAAAGTACATTGGATGGAGAAATTTTTTTTATCTTCTCATCAGAATGAAGTTCTATCTAAAAATAAGTTCTGAGTATTACATAGTTAAAATTTGATTTTCTTTTACTTTACTAAGACAGTAGGAATCTTTTTCTAATATTAAAAGTTCATGAAATACTATTACAGAGAATTAAAAAATATAGAAAAATGTATAGATAGAAAATTTGTTGGAAAAAATTCTTAAAAAATTATTAAAGGGGATAAAAAATGCGTTTGCATTAATGTCAAAAAATAGGACATTATGGAAAAAATAATATTTGCTGTATTATACATAGAGATGTTTTAAATTGAGAAATTGAGAAAAAATCTACTATAAAATGCTAATTCTAGCAATTTGATTCATATTATGATAAATTATAATTTGTCCATTTAT
This sequence comes from Argiope bruennichi, assembly GCF_947563725.1. Lineage (NCBI taxonomy): Eukaryota > Metazoa > Arthropoda > Arachnida > Araneae > Araneidae > Argiope > Argiope bruennichi. The sequence continues at coordinate 46,003,312 of NC_079158.1, forward strand.
GATAAGTCTATGATAGTTAAAAACTGAATGCTGCATTTATCGGAAAAACTTTTATTGCAGTATATTCCTTTTTAAAAGCCTACGAAGAAAGCGTATTAGTTGTTTCGCATTCAGTAGTTTTTTAAAAAGTAAAAGTTCACTATCGAACGATTTACTACTTTTAAGTCAGAGTGAACATTGAATTTTCATGGGAATCTTTTTGCCAAATATATTCTGTTCGTTTTTTTCCCTCGAGTTTCCGGCTAGAGAAGCATTTGTGATAGAATTAATAATGTCATGTTCTAGCAATCCATAAAATTATTTTTAGTTAGAGAAAAAAAGAGATATTTGTTCACAATTTCATGAAATAAATATCTTGACAAAAATCAAGGAAATTTATTAAGATTCAGTTAAAAATTGAAAAAAAAATGGTTAAAGTTAAAAGAAAAAAAATTTGAAATGAAGCATTTTATCCACTTGATGCCTTTTTTAGTTAGGGGAGAAAGAGTCATTCGTTCATAATTTCATGTAATAGATATCTTGAAAAAAATTAGGTAAATTCATTAAGATGCAGTTAAGAATTGGAAAGAAAAAAAATTGGTTAAACAAATAATTTGGTTGAAACACTTTATCCACTTAATTCTTTTTTGACTTTTATTTTTTTTCTGTAATCTCTGTAAGTGACATTTTGTTCTGAGAAAATTACTATCTCTTTGATTCGGCCTACATGCTTCATAAAAATTTTATATCGAGTAATAATAATAATATCAATTAACAACTTAAATTTTAGGTTCATAAAAACGTTTTTTCAAAACAAACGGTTCTGTAAGAAAACAAAGGAACATTTCTATAAAAGAGAACTGAACTGAAATACTTTGTTTTTCATCTCACACTCAATACTCAAAGATTCGTATTCTTTCTCAAGAAATTATATTAGTACCTTTTTTCTATAAATCCATAGTTTTTATACGATTTTGAAATTCAGCACGTAACTTTCAAGGCAACAAGAAGGTCAATGTCAATTTTTCAGAGTTCTAAAGTTAATAATTAAGCAAATTTTTGGTATTTCCCATTTATACATTTCGAAAATATCTCACAAATATCTCTGAAACTGTGCTTCATGGCTATGATAAAAAATATGTCATTATATGTTTGGAGTTGAAAAAATATTGGCGGAGGAGAGAAAATTCCCTCCATGAACAAAAATGGAGGTAATTTCTCCTCTACGCCATTTTACAATATTAATAAATATTACGTTGTATAAAAATATTGTAGAATGGACATATAACGTCTTTTATTCGTCACAGAATCAATCTCCAGAATTAAAAGATATGAAACCTACAGTGCAACTTCGAAATTCAGTTATTAAATGTTAAATAAAAGCAAATTATCCTTTAAAATATAATTGAATCAAAGCAAATTAATTCGTAATATCCTCAATGAAATTCTAGCGAAGGTAAACCTTAACCGATTTTATTTTAAACTGCAAATTTAGTTGTAACGTATTTGAGTAGAATTCCAATCACTTCATTCAAAAAATGTTCTTTCCATCCGAATGCAACATTTTAGTTTAATATGAATGAGGAACGGCAAGATGTATCGGATGAGTAATTCTTAACGCACGCATTTTTAGATGGTCACGCGAAGTTGTAATTCCGCATTTTCTTCTCAAACGAGAAAAGGGAAATTTTGGATTTTCTCTCTTTTCAATCTCTTTCATGTCAGAGATAGAGAAACACTGATTTACTGTTAATCTTTCGAAGCAAAGCCTAGCCTTGTAGACGTTGATAATTTATTCAGGTGAATTTTAATTATAGAGAAAAAGAAAAATTAATTTTGTTTTAATAAAATGATTATGAGAAATGCGATATTTATTTTAAGACGTATAAAATTCTACATATCGGATAGTGAATGGAATGATTTAGTATGGAAATTACAAAAACTAAAGAAAAATTACAGAATTTATGAAAAAAATTGAATGAAGATACGTATCTAATACGAGTATAGTGTAGAATTGTTAGATTAACTCCCCATTTTGAAGAAACTCGAGAACTATTTTTGGATAACCATTGTAATTTCAAGCAGCGTTTAACTGATGAGAAAGACAACCTAACTGGTATTTTTACCAAAGACAATCAAACTTCCGCAACACGTCAACTAAAGGTTATTTTACCCCGATAAATTTAACGTATACAGACGTATATGTCACGTATTTAACGTATATGTCAGTTCTTCAGTAGAACTGGTTTCGAATCTGGAACACTCCGATCGCTAGCTCACCGAGGCTTCAAAAGTCTTGTCCGAAACGCAGTGGCATTATAATGTTCCAATATATATTTAAAACCAGTTGATATATCGGGGATTACCCGATATATCAACTGGATACATCAATTATTATATATTTATAACCAGTTGATATATATTTAATATTAAATATTTAAAACCGGTTGATATATCTGGTATTGCTTGGAATCAAAATATTTCCATGTGAAATAATATATTTTTTAATGTAAAAACTAATTTTTTGTAAATTATTATAACACACATAATCCTTTTATTATGTTCCAATACTTGATTGGCTCCCCTTGGACATCTATCACTTGCAATCGCTTGAAGTTAAAGAGCCTGTCAGTTCTTTCTTTGATTCTTTTCATTCCCTGTTAAATAACTACTTTAAATAAATAAAAAATTTCCGAAAGATATGAAACAGAATATATATCGATAGAATAGATCAGAATCCACCATATTTTAAAATCATTTGCGTTAAGTGAAGTGAAAAGAAATAAAATTGAATTTTAAGATGTCGTTAAAATATTTCTTGTAAGATAATTTGCTCCGAAGTTACTGTAGAAGAATGCCAACATTTAAATTAAATTAATTAATTGAGGGTTTATTTAACTTTGGCATTTGAGAAATTGGTAGTATTCTTTCATTAGGTTTAAAGAATAACTGCACAAAGTTTTGTTAAAATCGTTTGAGTCATCTGGAAGATGTGAAACATACATACATGGTATTTATGACTTTACCTTGGACTTTGCTACTGATTATGCGGCAAAGATAATACAAGGACTAAATGCATTTATATCTTCACAATGCTCTTAAGTAAGATTGAAATAACTAAAACAATGAAAAGTAAAATATATTTAAAATTTAATTGTTTTCTTTCTATAATTTAATAATTTTGTAAAATTAGTTTTTATGCAATAATGTAAGTTAAGGAAGTGCTTAAAAATGGATTAATTTTTAATAAAAAAAATATAATTAAAATCTTACTGAACATCTACTTCTCAAGAGAAAGCTACCCATCAAGCCATAGCTATTTCTAAAATGTAATATTTTTACATTTGACGAATATATCCTCGCATTTAGTTTCATATATACATTAAAAATTAAATTCCGTTTAATATCATTTTAAGTTGAGATTATACGAAAATTGTATATGCTTTTTGTTTTTTGTCTGTGGTTTTGTTTTTAAATACATCAGAATTTATTGTTCTTATTACTACAGAAAAAGAATAAAGTTATTTATCATGGCAAATAATGACATTTGCGAATTTCTATAATAATTCTCAACGAGCATGTATCTCCATATTCTAGACTAGATATGGCTATTTAGATCAAAATACAACAAGAAGTTTTATTTCTGGAAAATAGTGAGCCCACAATCTCTTCCCCCATTGTATTACTACTTTTCTTTTTCTGGACTTTTCTCCATTGACATTACACTGGACTGTCAATTTCTCGTCAAAACAGTCCACGTTATATCTTCCTGCAGCACACCATCAATGGGCTTGGACAAACAAGTAATCCCGGCAAAACCTCCTAGCCCCTGCCTAGGTATTAGGAGAGCATTTTTCTGTCCTGAACGACACCGTCCCCTCCCCTACGAGTAGCAAGAGGGACCAACCTGTATGTCGGGGAGAGAGCACCCCCAAATCCCCTGACCAACCAACCGCGAAGGAATCTTTCCAGCGGAGCAGGGATTGAGCAGAGGCAGTAAAGCATGTGCCAAAACCTTTACTAGGATTTTTTTTCTTTCTGGATTGCTGTTTTGTTCAGGGTGGGTTCCCAAAGTAGGGGCAGCCTGTTGACTCAGGGCCTGCTTCCCGGGGTTGTGGTTAACCAAATCCCACTTTTGTTGTTGGTCTTGCTTAAACCGCTGCTTTTTCACCGGGCTACAGGCGGGCTTTCTTCCAGTTGAGCTCATGGCAGAGTTTGCTTCAACGTAGGCATTAAGGTAACTGAGATAGCTCAATATTTTTAAGGGGCAAACTATAGGGGTCACTTAGGAAAAAAATTAAGATGACATTGATGGACAATAATTTTTTTCTATGTTGACCGAACGAATTTCAATATATCTTTCAAATTTTTATAAGAATTTTTATAGCTGTTATTCATTTAAAGGTTTTACACATCCATATTTCATTAAATATTAATTTTTTAAACAAACTATCTCGACAATGACTTTTTTTATTCTCATCTATAAAACATAACATTGTGAAATTATTATAAGCGCCAAAAAGTCGCCAAACTGGAGAACACCAAGCGCCAAACTGGAGATATCAATGGATTGTCTATCTTAATCATCGGATTGTATATCTGTATAAATGATAAGCCGATAACAATTACCAATCGAAGTAGCCTCCACGAAACTTTCTCACATATTCTCCAATAAATGTAATTGTGCATAATTCACGAATGCCATTTTCGAGCGGTTTTTGCAAAGAAAAAAACTTTAAAAGCCTACAATTTTTGACGATCAATCGCTGAGATGCGGTTAATACACAAGTTCCAGTAAACTGAAAATGTATTTCAGATATATTTTTTGGTAAAAGAAATTTGACTCAGTGAGACAATTGCTATCACAAATTTATAAAAATTCATTTATTTAAGCCATTGAGTTTTTGAGTTATCATGCTTGCATGCTTGTGAAAACACAAACAAACAGAATAGGCAATCCCTCGAAGGATTTGTCACTAAATTCGATATTGATCTAAACTTAGATCAAATTTAGTACACAGGTTTAGCATTTATCTATCGTTTTTCATTTTGTACTTATATTCGAACAACTGGACACCCCAAATGCTTTATGAATGGATTTCGTTCAAAACTTAGTAGAAATCAAAAAATTTGAGTACAAAAACCATGCCCCGAATTTTGAACTCAAATTTGAGTTTTATGAATGGATTTCGTTCCAAATTTGGTAGAAATCTAAAAGTTTGAGTGCAAAAACCATGTTCCGAATTTTCAGTTTTAGTGTTCAAACAGACAAGCAGACAAACATAGTTCTAAATATGTGACTCAAGAGCGTGTGAAACGAAGAGATTTCGTCAAAAATTCGAGTTCGAATTTTTTTGACGATTACAATATTATCTATATATCTTTGTGTACTTCGCATACGTGAAAATAAAAACTGTTTTTATATGATCAAATGCGCATTTTCCCCGTGATCTGGGCTTCCCAGGTTCGAGTCCCGGTTTGGGCATGGCTGTTCTTTCTGTTCTATCTGTGAGATGTGTGAATGTGCCCTCCTGTAAAAAGGGGTTGTGCAAGCGAATGAGTGATGCGTGAGTAGTCAATCGTACTCTTGGCCCAAGTTGGCTCTACGATAAAAACAAGAGGCGCTCTACCTTAGGCTTAAATCGGCTGTCTTTGAACAGATCAAATATGATGATGATCAAATACCTTTGAATGATCAAATACCTGATATTTGATTCAATTAGACGAGACCGAAAATGCAAATTCTACTTTATTCCTTGGTTTGAAGTTAATAAATTATAGTATTAGAATTGCACTTTCTTTGAGAACTTATATATACATATTCCAGTAAAACGATTCCTGTAAGTACGAATCTTGTAGCAGCTACGAATGTGTAAATCACTTTTAAAAAGTTAGATTTCTCATTTTAAATAATTATAACACAACGCTTTAAAAATTGCAGGAATAAAAAGATTAATATATAGTATCTAAAATCCGAATAAAGAAAAACAATACAGTTTAATAAACATTATCAAAAATCTTTTCTGTAACTCAACATTTAGATTTATTATATTTTTATATAATAAATCTAAATATTAAGAATAGTCATAAACCTAAATATTTATTATATTTTTGTGTCAAAAATTTGATTTAAAATTATTAATAAGAACTATAAAATTATTGAGCAGAAAGACCACTAAATAAAAATTCAAAAACGGACTGTTTATTTTTCAAATATCTTCCATGGCTGATCTGCATAAATATCGCAAAATTACAAAGAAGTTGAGAAACTTTTCAATTCTTTTGTAAGCTAATAATGAATAATAAATTGTAAATAATGTACATGAAATTGGATTTTGTATTAATGGATTGAATTTAAGGAATTTATTTCAGGTAGTATTTAAAAAAAAATTGCAAGCCGTAAAATAGTGTTTAATTGAATCAATATTTAAGAAAGAAAAAATAGGATAAATAACACAAGATGAAGGATATTTAAATAATACAAAATAGAGAATAGACTTACACAGACAGAGTCATTAGCATATGAAACAAGATACACAAATGTCCCGATTTTATTTATAACTTATAATAAAGACTTACTTATAAACTAAATAGCTACATGTATTAACTCGAAAAAAGGTTTTCCAAGTCCTTGATGAACAAATAAGGTTAATACTAAATAGAATTTCTTATTTAAGACAGTTATTTTGTATATTCAGAAGTAAAATTTGAGAAAAAAAAATGTATCGAAGAAAAAGGACAAATATAAAACGCCCTGTATTTTGTAGAAAATAATTTATAAAAATAATAAAAACAGAATAATTAAACTTCGAAGTATAATAATTTTTTTTCTTTGCTGGCAATTAAGAAGAAGGATTAGAGAAAATATATTTGAAAAGCAGGCTTACCTCTCTATGCGTCATTAAGAATTTTCAAAACATGCCATTAATTCTGTATTTATTGAAACGGGGGTTAAATAAATTTATTCTCAGTTCCATTATTCTACATTCGAAATATTTCAAATTCCATTTGAAATTTCTGCTAAATTAGAAAAACACAAGCAAATGAATAAATTTCAATAAAAACCATTTTTAAAATCAGATTTTTTATTAAATAATTAGTTTTTTTTTTTTTACTATTTCCCAATTTTTAATCTTCATTTCTATTGTTCTAAAACTCATCACGAGGTGGCGCTCTTCGTACAGAATCACAATTTAATTTAACCAATAATTAATTGATAATCAAATTCTGAAAGTATATATATATATATATAAAGTTAATTGCCATCGACATTACACAAATATACAAAATTTCGATTTTTTTTTTAATACATCAGGAAGTAAAAATAAAATGCATTTCAAGATTCCTAACATGAAGCAAATTAAATTCAACAAGAGTATTTAAAAACACAAAGATAAAATCTGATATGACAAGAAAATAAAGTATATTGATCAATGGAAAAACCTATTTGGATTGATTTAATTTTGACAGAGTACTGTCCCGTTTTGAAGCTACACAAAATCAGGTCCCTTAATTTTGAATAATGGTTCGCTGAAGAAGATGACATATAAACTGCCCAACACATTCCAAACTTATGCACCATACCTAATAGGAGATGTTCGATTCAAGAAAGAAAGTTTAACATGCATCTGGCTAATATGAAAGTTGCTTTCAGGTGAAATCGACTCTTGGAGATGAAATTAAAACTCGGCCATCAGACAACCGCCAGAGGTCTGATTTGAGTAAGAAATCGTTTTATAATAAATATGAACTACCAGTATAGAATTCATTTTAAATGCTTTTATTTATTGAAATTCTTTCATGCTTATTGAAATAAAAAAATTTTTATGGGTTTTTTTAAAAAACTAAATGCCTGCGGCGGCCAGCTGTTCCTCCACCATATTGAAAGCATTGACTAAGTAATGCCAACAAATTTTTAGGAAATACATCTTATCACACCAAATGAAAGTACTATTTTAAAACACACTAGTACAATAAACCTTATGATTAACAATAAATTGAAATCATAAAGTATTAATTATTTTAATTTATTTAACAATAAATTATGATTGATTATTATGCACTCAAAACTGCAGAATTAACTGGCAAAATCGGTCAAATCTTTGAAGAGAGAGACTGTATCAATATTTTGTTTCGCTGTATCTCTCAAAAATGGAGGGAAGAGGTAGAAAATGATCATTCATGATATATCTAGAATCATGAACTTAAAAAAAAAAAAATAGCGAAATTATTCCTGTAATTGGAGCTACGGGGGTTGGGTCTTGTTTTTTTTTCCCTTAGAAAATATGCAGTGAAGCGTTTTGTGACGTTTATTTTAAAAATAGAAAGAGCAGGAAAGCCAAAATTGATAATTTATTTAGGAACATGAGTTTTGATTTGAAATAAAAATTGACGAAGTCAAATCAGTGGTTGAAGAATGGAGATTTTTGATTTTGATAATTATTTTTGATTTTTGATTATTTTTGATCGTTTTTTGATTTTGATAATTATTTTACGTATATAGATGCTCATTTTGAAACTGTTTTGTTCACTTTTTTCTAAGTCAGTCGCTCCCATACTATTTTAAATTCATTCCACCGAGATACATCATTATTACAAATAAGGGATTTTTCTCTAAAAATTTGTCTCTTTTTTTTCTAATCTTTTAAAACAACAATACTCTAATTCTATCCTCTAAAAATGAATAAAAAGCTGAGTAAGATTGTCCATTATGATACATAGCCAAACCCTTCGTTCAGTATCTCTACATTTTAAACACCGGTATTATTAAATATTCATAAAGCAGACTGACCACGTGGTCTCCTGTTCTTTGGGACAGTAACACACTGACCGTTATCACTGCCGTTCCGGATGATGAAATTCGCGTGAATTAAAAGGGGTCGTGTGCCGTGACGTCACACCAAGAGGGGGCGATATCGTCGGTGTCATCTCTCGGGGCGCGTGCCTAGGTTCCCCTGGGAACGGATGCGTTGTCATAGCAACGGATAGTAGGAATAAAGCGATTGGAGAAAGGGATAAGATTCCTGATAGATATTCTTACCATGTTTCTTATGGGGGACAGATCCCCCGCCATTGATAAAATAGCGCCCTCCATACTATCACATGCAGCGATCTTCATGCGATGGGGCAATATTTTTAGGTTCCGAATCTGTACGATTCCCATTTATCGAAGCTGTTGTCGTGTTTAGTGTAAATATAAAGACGTGATAGGTAAATATATGGTGATACATTGTTTAATAAATGTGAATATAAAATATGATGCCTCTATTCAGCTTTATTGTCTTGAGACTAATGTTAAGCATTTTGATGCAATATTGTTGAGTGAATTACAAATACCAGGTGTTGTAGCTATGATATCTCTCTAAATTAGAATGAGTAGAGATGGAAAATGTGTTTTATGCTAAACAAATGGGAACTTACTTGAAACATTGAATATTGTTGTTGATAAGTAATTGAAATCATAATGATTCTAAATATTCCTTAAAATTGCAGTCTTTGAATAATAGAAACAATAAAAATCTATTTGCCATCTCATTTTAGTATTTATATTTTATTCATTCATGATTATGTGATTATGCAAATTGTGCTGAGCATTTTACATTGGTTCATTCATAATTGTGCGATTATGCAAACTGTGCTGACCATTTTACATTCGCTCATTCATAATTGTGCGATTATGCAAACTGTGCTGACCATTTTACATTGGTTCATTCATAATTATGCGATTATGTAAACTGTGCTGACAATTTTATATTGGTTCATTCATAATTGTGCGATTATATAAACTGTGCTGACAATTTTATATTGGTTCATTCATAATTGTGCGATTATGTAAACATTTTTTTTTTTTTTTTTGCTTTCACTTTTATACAAATGTACAAAGACAAACACATAAACCTGATTTGCAAATTTATATGTTTTAAAGAAATAAACTGAGAATTTAAAAGGAATAAACTCAGTTTGATCTAAAATATCGATATTAATCAAAATCTTTCTTTCGATTTTTTTGTAACATTCGCAGTTTATTCAGTTTTGAGTATTCAATGAGTTGATAACATAATGAAACTAAATTAATCAGCTTTATCAACAAAATAAAAAAAGCTAACTCTATACAAGTATAAAAAAATCAACAAAAAATATGAAATTAATTAAGTTTACTAGAATAATTGACGATCTGTTAACTTATTGAATAAACTTTTTTTTCCCAAGAAAATAACGCCATGTCCGAGATTCAATTTTGTGGAGTCTGCATCTGCTTTATATCTGGGCATTTAATTAAATTTGACCTAGGCACTGAATTTTAGTTATAAACTACTTAATTAGTACAGCCCAGTTGCCTATGTTGAAAATACAATTGCCGTACTGCTCACAATGCATCTATGCGACTTGATTAAGAATGCCAAACCCGACATCGACGACAACAAAAAAGTGCCAAATTGTATAATGCACTTTCTTATTCACTCCATTGAATCAACACAACAATTCCAATCTTTTACAAAAGATGAAAAAAACTGCTCCTCTAAGTGTAAAAGCTATCGATAGAATCATCAATCGAATTCAAAAAAGGCAAACCCGCTGTACTCTTTCCCAGCAATTTTCATCAATACGAGGCGAAGATTTACAAAAGCGCCTCTAAGATATTATTATCGATCTTTCTTGTAATGGACTGTACGGAAGTGTCTTCTTTCATTATGGTCGGTGTCAGCATGACGGATGACTGTATTCCGGACACCTGTCCGATCGATGTCCGGCCATCACCCGGATAATCCAACGCTTGACCTGAAGGTCCAACGGTTTGACAGGGCACCCGCCGTGACGCTTGAGTTAGGCATGGCTTATCGCTTTGCAAGGTGGTTGTTGATGGCAACAGAAAGCGCAGATGTGTTGTGAAAAGATAGGTTCTTTGTTTGTGAACTTTGGCTTCTAATCAATTTGTAAAGAGTATCAATTGAGCGAGGAGCTTTAAATAATACTAATTATGCATAATAGATTTTTGGGTGCATGATTTAAATCGATTTCTAGGAAGTTGGGTGTGTAATTTTTATTTTTGAGAAGTTCTGAAACTTTCGTTAAAGGCTTCTTATGTCTTCCTGTACTTTAGTCTAACTTCAAAACATTTGTTATTTATTAGAATATTTAAAGTTTTCCTCTGGAGGACAGTGAAAAATGCAATATGCTTCATCTAATTATTGTTTTGTATTGTAATTTAATTTATTATGATTTTTAGGGAAATATGATTAATTTTCTTTGGGTCGCAGTGTTTGAAGTTTCATTATAATCGAACACAGGCAGAGAGCTTATTGGATCATGTAAACTCGTATTAGGATTTCAATCGAAAAAGCGGCAAAATCAAAATGGTAGTCGTTGTTCTAGATTAATTTAAAAAGTTTTCAAGAATTTAGTAACTTTAAAATACTATCTGTAGACTAAATATTCAGTCTATATGTCTCAATGGCATTGTTAAATTATTGTTCTTTATTAACGCCAATAAAGTCAAGTTTGATTACGATTTTCTAATGCGATCGTCTAATGAAGATTACATTGAAGTTAACATTTATTTTTAAACTCACTAAATATCCCTATTTCCTCGATAACAGATATATCATATGCCACAAAGGAATTCTACAAAAGTATAATGTAAAAGTTATTTCTTACTATTCTTCTTTCGCGATCATCTGGTTCACCTAAGATATTGGCTATAATTTATTTCCGTTAAATCGTTTAAATGTAATTTCATATCAATGATTACTGTAAATTGTCAAATATTAAAGTTGCGTTTATTTTGATTGTTTAAATTTGATCTATTCATTGCATATATGAATTTAGCTAATGAGGCCTGTCCTGCGATATCATAACATTATTAAAACGAAATTGTGCAATGCAATTCGTTTTTCATCTGATTTTGAGGTTTTAGATATTTTTTTAATTCATCTTATAAATTACACACATATAGAATGGGATCCTTTTTCTATAATTTTCAGAAAAGGGAGAAAAACACGCAGTGAAATTTTAATGAAACAATGAACATTTTTGAATTTCAGGGCAATAATGTAATTTTTTTTTACTGTAAATTAGTGAAAAAAATGTTAAACATTTGCACGACTATCAAATTTTTATCACTGAAAAAGATATTTAAAAAAATTGGAAAAAGTGCAAAATTTATTTTTGCGCAGATTTATTTTTAAGTGTGATTTTGTGCGTGAGGCAGAAAAATTCCAAAAGTCTACTTTATTTTTTTATAAATTAAAATTTAAAAAAAATTGTTCCCAGATGCATTTTTCAAGATATATATATCTCAGAAGTAGTAGCTGTGAATTAAATAATCTGACCTATATAGCCTTAACACGCATGAGGACACCTTTATTATTATTCTAGATTTAGTTCGCTTTGGAAGGAATATCCAAACATTTTAATATATATTACAAAAATATTTTTAAATTTTGCGATAATGTGATAAAATCTCATTTAAATAATTCTAATTATTTTAGGGTTAATTATTATTTATAAAAAATATACTTAAAATATTAGTAAAAACAAATTCAAATTGCAAGAATTCCTGCATAAAGATTCGACACAATTTCTAAACTTTCAGTGAATTTGAATATGGCTTCATATACTCAAATATCTTTTAGTCTGATAATACAATAAATACTTTAAGCATAAATTTAATTCGGCTGAAATTTTTTCCGTAATTTCTAGCTTTATATATATATAAAAACTAGGTAAAAAAAAAAGAAAAAAGAGAGAAATATATAATATGTGAACAGAAAATGTGAACGCATAATGAGAGTTAAAACTTTTAAAGCAGTTATATTATTTGTCAAAATTTATTACTTTTAATTATATAACAATCAATTAATTATAGTTGCTGATAATTAAAGAAATTTCAAAAATAATTCACTTCAAAATGTTTATAATTTCGTCCATTTAAGTACTTTCAACAGAAAGAAGCAATAATTATAAAATAATTCAACACTTAAATTAAAAATGAATCAAAATGCAAATGAATATATAGTTCTGAAAACTGTATAAAAATTGTAAAATCCATTTTGTTCATTTTCAAAAACATGATATTTACAGAGTTTTCTAAGCAATTAATCGATTTGAAGTCTTGAAAATTTACATTTTTATTAAGTATTTTTTTTAGATCTACGAAAAAACGAGGGCTTTTTAAATTATCGAATTTCTTTTTGAGAATTACAATCTAGAAATTCTTAAATGTAAATAATAATATTTTATTTATTTTCAGTACAAATCAGTTCCCTTTTTTTTTTTTTTTTTTTTTTTTTTTGTCGAGTATTCCACAAACAATACAATTCTGACTCCCTAGATGGCGCTGTCTCTTCAGCTCACCTAAAAAAAGCAAATGCTTTCACAGAAGGAAAAAAAAAATATCACCTGTCTACGTTTAACATACCATACTTAAAGCGCTGTTAAGAATTGAAATGTCATTTAGCTTGAATGAACAGCAACTTACTATGACGAGTTTTTGAGAAGCAAAGAACAAAATAAATAACTCCCAGCTTTTATTTTTTTTTCACTCATCTCGAAAAGACTTAGGCGTCTTGCAGTTGATAACGGGCGACAGGCTAAAAGATTTCAAAAACGATTACGTCGGAGATAATATTTTTAAACATGGATCATAGTCACTGACCTGCCGATCTTGCTTGATTTTGCTGATTCATTTTTCTATGATACTCCAGCCTTAAATCATTTCCGGTTCAATACTTTTTATTTATTTATTTATTTTTGACTTTATTGTTGGCAGGGATAAATCTTGACTGAAATTGGGAGCGCGAATTTATTCCGGTGGTGTTTCCATCGTTATCAGCTTCTGGGTTCTGTCTTTGAATATTAATTTGATGGAAGGGTGTAAAATGTCAATTGCTTTTTTCTCGCTTGTTTTCATTTTGATTGGAAACTCGTCTCTAGTGAAAAAAGTGGATCGCCTACGCGTTGATATGTTTTCCGCAATTTTGTTTGTTTTCGGAAGGTTCTGAACTAGAAAATATTCTTTTTTTTAAGAGTTTCTATTGATTTTGTAAAAATATCTTTTCTTGTGTTTTTTGTCAAAATTGAACTTAAGCAGTAAATGTAAGTATTTGGAAATAAGAACTTTCTTTATACAGGGTGTTTATAAAGTCCCGGACCCATTTTGATGTTTAATAACTCATAAAATAATGAAGATATAAACAAACTTATGGCATTTATTGATGGAATAACTCGTATATTTTTCTTTTCATGTTTGAATATTTTTACTTTTGTAAATATCGTCTGCACGTGTGGTTAACTTCAGATAATTTCATTTTCCAGTCTAAATATCTGTACTTTTCTAAATATTGTCTGCTTATTAATTGCATTTTTCTCTCTTTTGTTTTTGGCAACTATTGCAATGTTATGTTTACTTTTGATGTGTTTGTTCTATGTAGTACTTTTGTATGTGATGTTTTATTCGAGCGGATATTAAGGAGAATGCATACACCACAAGAGAAAGCACAGATTTTATGGTGGTTCATAGAAATGAAATTGATAGTGCAAGCACAGAGAAATTTGAGAAGAATTTACCAAAAAGATCCTCCATCCAAAAACAGCATCTTGCGGTGGAAAAAGAATTTTCTAGAAATTGGAAATATCGAAGATAAGAAACGTTCCAGACGTCCTTGCACAAGTGATTTTGATGTTGAGGGTGTCAGAGAGACATTTTTACACAATCCTAGAATATCTGTGAGATCAGCGGCAACAGAATTGGATATGCCAATTTCGACGGTGTACAAGGTTATTAAGAAAAAATTAAGACTGCATGCATACAAAGTTCAAATTGTTCAAGTTTTGGAACCGAACGATAGGCCTAGGAGGATGGCCTTTGCAACAGATATGCTAAGAAGGATAGAAGATGCTGCTGATTTTCTGAAGAGCATAATGCTCTCCGATGAAGCATCCTTTCATGTTTCTGGCATTGTTAATCGCCATAATATGCCCAAATGGCTCTGTGGATGCCGGCATGCTTGTCGCTACCTGGCGTGAAATTGACTATCGACTTGATATTCTCCGTGCGACGAAGTGGGCACACGTGAAAGTTCATTGACAAGGGTCATGAAACTTTTTGAGTCTATTTAACCATTTATGTTATTAATTTAAATCTATCTTTATTATTTCATGAGTTATTAAACATCAAAATGGGTCCAGGACTTTATAAACACCCTGTATTTTATAAGCGCGAAATACACACCAATGTTATTATATCGTCACTACTCGCTACTGCATTCAAAATATCGGACACCATCGATATAATACAATAAGTTATACTAATAGGAAAGATATAAAACTTCTATTTTATGGGAATACAAATTTTATTTTATCATATCCATCTTATTTCTTTCTTTATTATCATATCTATTATATTATTATTATCATATTCATGTTACTTCAAAGTCTGGATTTCATTTCTCAATTTTTAAAATTAGCTTTCTATTTATAAATTATTCATTCCTTAAAACATTATTATAATTTTCAAAATTTTCGTATTAGTTGAATTGTAATTTTACTGATTTCGAAAAATTGAATAAAATTGTTAATAATTGTATAAACGAAATAATAAACTGAAGACATACTTTCCTTATTTTTTTTAATTCCAATTTATTTAAAAGATCGTATTCAATTATTATTTTTTTCTTTTTTGAAAAATGATAGAAAACACTTTTTTAAATGTGAAGTCTTTTTTAAAAGCTTTCCTGTTTCAAGTAAAATAGATAATTATAAAAACAAAGGTAAAATTAAAAATTGTATTTAATAATTTTGAAATATTTTTTTTTAAATTCCAACCTATACTATTATGGTCGAAAGTCATTTGAATCCTCAAAATATGTTAGATTACTTCGAAAGTCAAATTAAAAAAAAATCATTATAAAGTTTTTGAAGGTTAATACAATCTTTAAAAGAAAACTATGCTCACGGTAGTGCGTCGAGCTAAAGCAAACTAATAACCTTTCCTGTTGAAAAAGAATCTGCATCTGCTTACTTTATAAAACAATCTATTTTTAAATTTTTCTCGTGAGTTTTTCTTCTAAAAATTTTTGAACCAAAGAAATGTAATGATGTAACATGTTTAGATTTTTCAATGCTTTTCAATGATGTCAGTGATAAAATTCCTCAAAACATTTATGACTTTCACGATTCACTGGACATTTCATAACCTAGCTGCAGAGAAATAAGACTACAGTAACCGTAGTGTTTATGTTTTTTATACTTACAAAATTCAAAAAAAAAAAAAAAAAGGCTCATTTTTATATCTTTTAGAAGATTTTTTTTCCATTGTTCGAATTTTTGACAGCACTTTTTTAGCAATCAAAATATTTCAATTAGAATTAACTAAGTTTTCATCATAAAAATAACGAAGTTGCGTTTTTATTTTATCAATGAACTTTTAGCTTAGTTAAGAAAAAATTTAGTGATTCAAAAACCTTCACTGGCCTGATTTAATAAAGATTTTCTGTGATATTCGGAATTTGAAATTGAAAATAAAAATCGGAAACAAGAAATCTTTTTAAAACTTAAATAACACAAATAGCACTGACGATTGCGAACTTTTTAAATTATTTTTTCAACACAAGCATTACAATTTTAATTTCAACGTTAATACACGTATTACAATTTTAAATAATTGTGGTTTTGTCACTCAGGTGCCTTATTTCATTATTTTTATATAAATAAAACCTTATTAAAAATTAACTTCTATTTAAAACCGACTTGGAAATATGTTTTCTTAATTAGTTTTTGCAAGTATTAGAATTAAAAAAATTTATAAAATATTTTTTATTAAATAATTGTTTACTGAAAAAAGAATTTTAAATAATCCATTACCCTCCAACAGCTTATTTTTGAATGAAAGTGATTAAGTATACAGTTTAAGCTTTATTTTTAATGACGGTAGAATCAAAGAAATCTATTAAAATATCTTAAAACTATTAATAAATTTGTAACAATTACTAAAATATCAAAAGCAACTGGTCACCAAGACGATAAATTTTAATTAAAATGCCGTACATCATCATTAATGTGGTTAATGATGTGCTTGGTGAAAGATGCCAAATGATTATAATGTTACATTTTTTTGTGTGCCTATGTAATATATAACATAGTCCAATGTTATAAATGTAACATATGACTATATTATATGCAACATGTCATATAACTTGGTCGCATGAAAGAGTTTATACTCACAATAGATAGAACATATGTAAAGATATAAAAATAAGACTATTTAAATTTTAAGCTCTACTTGAACTCTAAATGAATTTAAGATAATCATGGAAATCAAAGTATTCGGAAGTTTTAGTCAAATTAATCCAATATCCCCGGTGAGCCAGTTGCCGTAAAAGACAGCTAATACAAGCTTAAAATAATGAATTTAGAGGAACTATTTCATCATATGTACATCCTGGTATTATGAAATGGAGAAAGTATAAAGTGTTCAGAGTTCAAAGGTTTATTATGAATGGAAGATGTATTGAAGAATTTGTGATGCCCGGTTGCCAATTTTACAAATTATGGCCAACATATTATTTTGCTATTCTCTTTATAATGTAGATTAAGTGCAAAAAATAATCGGCTTCTTGAGACTTAATACTCACTGGATTGTTAACAGAAATTGATAAATATTATTGTAACTATTTACAAAAAAAATATCATAAAATGCCATTTAATTGTCAATTAGAAATCCTTGCCTTGTATTTGATGCCGAATTCTTCCATTGGAATACAAGATCGTTTTAATTTATACAAATTAAAAACTATTATTTCTTTTGCCTTAACAATATTTTTTAATTATTACTATTGTTTAATTCTATTTTATACAGAAATTTTTAAAAATTTTTTATGAGATTATTCAAAAATAATTATAAGTAAAATGGTTTACAAAAAAAAAAATGCTATTCGGGCTGGTTAAAAAAAATCATATCTGAACAGAAGAATATAGTTTCGGATGCATATGAGGAATTTTAAGTGACAATGGAAAAGATGAGTGTAGTTTTTGTTAAAAATAATAGGCATATAGATTTCTTCTTCGAAGATGAGACAGACAAATTTTTTACAGTAAAATTATTTCTCAACATTTGATTCAAAGAAAAAAAAAAATATATATGCACTATAACAAAATCCTGATGAAAAAAATTATTTTTCTCCTGTGCATTTATAATACCGCAACATGACTTGAGAATTACTTGGTGTATTAAACAAAATTTTACGATGAAACAAATATCTGTTTTAAGCTTATATTTTCAAACATCATTTCATTTTGAAAACTCTGGCTTTCATTACATTCATATGCAGATTATTCTTTCTATTGTGATGAACCACTTTTTTTGTATCCTCATTTTGTATCAAGGTTGAGAATTCTTTCAATAGTGCTATTCATTAACAAAATGTCACAGTTTCCCTTAAATTAATTTAGAATATTCCAATCACATGAAACTGAAGAAAACAGAGCGTCTTTCAACATTAACATATTTAGGTATGTTAAGAGATTGAAAATGAGGGAAATGAGGATGAGAGAGAGAAAACATTTAATTGGATACTGTTCTATAAAATCTTGTATGAATTCGTTAATTTAAAAAAGATAATTTTCAATAAATACCAAATTATTTTAAGAGAATAAAAAATAATTTATTCAACGACGAGACCAATTAGATTAACTTATTTTTTAGCAATACTTTAAAAAATTGATATAAAATATTTTATGCTTTATCTATTTATTAATTTTCCCACTTAAATACAATCTATAATAGGAATAAGATAATATTTCCTATTCTGAAATTTTGGTATTTTCAGCGTTTGAGATAGCATTGTTTTTGGATACAAGATGTTTTAAATCACATTTCACTCTACAACCTATTAATTTTGTTCATTCACTGTTAATAGCGCCGAGAAAAAAACTTTTTCGTAGCCGAATTTTATAGTCGTTTTATTTGTTCAGTGGAAAGTGTAAAAAATTTTCACAGTTCGATGAAATTGGACGAAATTTCCGAATTTAGGAAGAAAACACACACACACACACACACTTCAAACAATTTTCCAGTATGCAATCTTTATCGTTTTGTTTTGATGTTGACTTTTTCACGAAGTAATTCATTCTAAACAGCACACATAAAATTAACTGCGTATGTCATTCATCGAGTTAACCCGATGTTGACTTATATTGTAAAGTGACGCGATTTTTTTTTTTTTTTAGATGCAGGATGGCAACGGATTCCTCAATAAAAATAAGATATCGTATTTGAAACTTTGTCAAGTGAACATGAATGGACTCCATTATATATATAAAGATAGTTTTTATTTGACGAAGAAAAGTTTTATAAACCTGATAATTAAATTATTGTATGTGGTACATACACACAAACACAATAATTAATTGGTGTTTCCTTTGTTGCTACTTACATTTCAGTTTATTTCTTCTTTTTATTATTAATGATCAACGTACGAATGGTCATTTTGGCTTATTTTCCCATTTTGAATATGTGTCAGTGCCATGCATGGTTTTAGTAAATTTTTTATAAATTGTTGCAAGTTTTAGTAATATTAAATATTTTAATAGGGTTTTTATTTTTATTTATTTATTTATTTTTATCATGTGAGAACACGATGCTGTTCTGGTTAGGAGGCTTTGAAGCTCGAAATCACGTAGGCAATGAATATTGAAGCTCGAAATCGCATAGGCAATGAATAAAGCATAAATGGCAATTTTCATCATCATCTTTTAATCGCGTGTATTTTTTTACCTGCTTTCACCAGTATTGCATTATTATTACATATGATTCTTTGAAAGCAGATGCGTTTTCAAAAGGTTGACGTAGAACTATGACATCATGGCTGTTATTTGATCTCAAAATCGGTCGAGCTCCAAAACTTTGTTTGCCAGCTTGAAAAATTGAAAATGAAAGTTTAAAAAGCTATTATTATTATATATATATATATATATATATATATATATATATATAGAGAGAGAGAGAGAGAGGGGGGGGGGAGGGGGGGAGGGGGGGATAGAGACTGATAGAGAAGTCTCGTGTTTGTTTCCAACCTGTTTAAGCTGGTTAATGACATAAATTAAGACAAATAATGACTTAAAGATAATAATGTTTTCACTTATAACCTGAAATTTGCGATCGTGGATTTCATTTTAATTTTTCTCCAGTTTAGTTTTTTTATTTATTTGTATTTACAATTAAGGTTTAACTTCAGAATAATAAATGGAAGACAGTTTTTAAATTAAGTCCATTTTTAAAGGCTACTAGTCTGCCCTACAAGATTTAAAAAGATTTTGCCGAGGCAGACATTAAAAGTAAGCTATGTAAAGTATTCAAAATTGTTAGCAAATATTAATGCCAGGGTGTGAACTGGGTTCCAAAGGTGACTAGCTGAAAAATAATTATGAAACCGTCTTCAATAAGAATTTCATATCCCATGATTTTTTTACATACATGTTAATTTAACTTAACATCTTTCTTGTTTGCACAGAGGTGATTTCATAATCAATTTTTCACTCACTACTAAAACTAAAATTTGCTTTATTTACGCCTTTTCGAATTTTTAGATATTAATTAACAATTAACATATTAAATTTTAATAACGTAAGCGTAGGCAACGAATTTTGTTTAAAAAATGTGAAAATTCCATATTATTTATATTAAGGAATTATAAGGTAGAATCAAATAATAATGTGACATTCCCCGTTTCCTAGTACTGATAAGACATTTCCAGCCAGCTGTGTCGTCGCTGTTACTTACTAAACTCCTCGATATAGCCAGATGGTGGATCTTTTCACCTGGGTGGTCTCGCATCTGTTCATTAGCGATTACAGTGAAAGACCACATGTGGAAATTCCTCGTTCAAGAGATATTGAGAGTACCTTCAAAGACAAAGGGGTGTCCAAACATTTGGATGCTAAATGTTTCTCATTGTGAAAGGACTATGATAACTCCGCTTTCCAGAATAGTCATTTATGAAAGGGGCATCACACAAAGGACATTCCCACGATCGACTGGCGCCGCTGAGAGAGCATATTGCTGAATACCGATTGGCCGAAAGAGAGCTCAAATGACCAATGTAAATTAAGAGGTGGAGATATATCTCCGCACTTCATTTCGGCGACATTTTTAGGAGAAGAGACGAAACGAATTGCAGGCAGGCTGTTGGACTACGCCTAAGAGTTCGGAGTCCGAGAAGCAACTGAGTTTCAAGAAAATCCTTCGACTGTTGTGTCTCCTACTACAGGTGTAAATAACTATTTATTTAACCAAGATTAGAACAAGTTGTTCTTTTGTATATATAGGGCTGTAAAATAAAGAATTGTCTGGAAATTCTGCTTCGTTATTTGATCAGTCTAGAAAAAGACATTACAATAATAAAAAGTAAAATTTCTATTTTTTAGAAAAAAAATGCGTTTTTAAAAATTTTTTGTTTAAAATTTATTTAGCTTAATTAACATATGTCTTGAAGCAAAACCAGGATTATTATGGGCCTCGTATTATATTTTTGAATCAAAATAAGGAAGATAAATTCCGAGATGGCGCTTTTATTTCCAAAGACCTGAAGAACTTTGAGCTCTTTGTTAAGTTTAACAAGCGTCAATCCTACCCGTGTCTTATGTGGAATCGGATTTAGTATTGAAATTCTACCCTGCAAAGGCAGAAACTTACCAGCAAATCACTATTGCGTTTTTGAATGGAAATATAAACAAGCGAGGCAACAAGTAGCGAATATATTTTGCAAAAAAGTTCCAAAAATGCTTCTATTATACATTAAGAAGCAGTTTTATTATGTTTTTAACTTTCATTTATAATTATTTTCAACTTTTAATAACAATTTATTACAACAACTTTTCAGATATATATTTCACTATATTCTTGATATATATTATATATTCTGAAATTCAATAATAGCTAACGCCACAGTAACATAAGTTAATTAATTAATTTTGATATTAATTCAGTTAACGTATTAATATCGAAAATTATCAATGAAAACAAACAAATGCACAGAATTTCAAATTATGGCACTTCAAGAAGTGATTGAAAAGTAGACCACAAAATTCCATCGCTTTAATCATGAAACAAGTCAAGTTAAGCAAAAGTGTTGAATAAAAATATTTTCAACTGAAAATAGAATTAGGAAGCTTTTTAAAATCGATTAAGTTCAAAAGCTTCCTTCTGAGGTACTTTGTTAGTAGCATAGAATTAATTATTTATATTAGCTAAATAAGATGAATTCAAAGGGCTTAAGTAATTAAAAAGAATCATCCACAAAAAAACTCGAATCATGTTGGGGAAGAGGATTTTTTTATTATTATTATTTAAAGAAAATCAATAAAAACTCTACAAGAAATAGAAACTCTCTTCTCAAAATATCTGAAGATTATTTCCTTATCTTATTTTTTTTCTCTCTTATCTCTCATGCTTTTAAGATTAGAAATGTATATAGTAGTCTTAAAATAAAGAAGATATTTCTACAAAGCTTTCATTCATTTATGAAAATTTAAAATAGCAGTTGGTAAGGAGGTGTTAAATGTCCGTCGATATTCTAAAAATTTATTATCCATATTCTAGAAGATCTATTCCCCATCTTGTAATATCTTATTAAAATAGGAAATATTTTATGTTACAACAATAGGAAACAAAGGTAATCAATTACAAAAAATTCAGTCGTTTCTTTGTGATACAGTCATAGATCCTGTTTACAAAAGGCCAGTCAGTGGATGCGATGACGTTAAATAACCGTAACAAAGTTCCGTCACAGTCGACAGTCTGACATCGAGGGCGTGTCCCTGAGGAGAACAGAAAAAAGAACAGAGCAGAAAACTGTTGTACAATCCAAATCCCCACTGTCCTTGTATCAAGAGATTCTATTTCAGCTTTTAGTGATAAATATATCATAGAATTCAATATAAGAAAGTTATATTCGGTATTCTAGAAAATCATCTGTCTTGATAAATTCCATTATAAAAAATACATTCTTCTTGACTGATTTCTTGTGGTTCAATAAAAAGTTTTATTTCTTGTTAACCATTTTGGCGTATTAATCGAAATATATCCAAATTTGAGTTTAGTTTGATTGCATTAACGTCCCGTATTAAAGCAACATTAAGGCTATTTTGAGACGGACCTCGTAATTGCGAACCACGGTCAGATGACGAGGACGACACCTGAACTGGAACCGCCCTCCCCACATTACGCCACACCAGCGGAAGGACGTTCGGCTCTGACGTATTTACCTTGCATCAGACCCGCTTACACGTCGGTTCTTCGGTGGAATCGGGTCACGAACCTGAAACCCCCCGGTTCCGAATCCGAAACCTTATCACAAAGTAACACGGCCCTCATATCTAAATTTGAATATTATTTTGTAGTTATGAAAATAGATAAATTTTAGATAATCTTTAAAACCAAAACAAAAGAAAATAGAATTGTGACATTTGGAAAAAGATAATGAAGATGGAAAACATGTCTGTTGCTTTTAAGTATCAGGTATCCAAAGTGGAGTCTGTGATTGGATGTGAGGAAAATGTTGACGTTTTCCTAAGTTCAACACCAAAAATGAAATAAATTACACATCTATCCCATCTAATACCGATTCTGTTCATTCCGATGATCAGATACAATTTATCTCGCTATAAAACTAACAAAAACTGTGTGTTCCAAATGGGAGGAAGTAGGAGTACCAGAGAGTTATTCGTTCCGCTCTACCAACCACCGCTTACGTTCCTTTTTATTTCAAACCCCCTCTTCCCCTCAAAATGGTCAACAGGGTGAGAGATTCCTGCCTCATCTTCATCATGTTGGTGGCTTCATTTTTCTTTTTTCTCTTCTTCTCCGGTGATTTAAGTCACGTGAAAATGGAAGTGGACAGAGAGTCGTCGGGTATTCTCTACGGGCTGATAGTACCCGTCACTCTCGCTTTGCTCTTGCCCCATCTAATGGATGGACTGACTGCTGGGGTGGTGAGGAAAGAAGACGAATCAATTTTTTGCCATGAAGTGAGAGGTTATCGCTTCAGCTGTGCACGAATTTTTACTGTTGTATAGTTTTCTTTCAAATGAAATATGCAAACAGAGTCTTATAATCATTATAAAAAAAGAATTAGACTTAAAGGCATTTTCATTAATCAGATTTCACTGAAATCGCTAAAATAATTTTTGGAATTATATCTCTTTACTTTTTACGGTTAGTTTTAGAATAATCAAAGTGAATGAGTTTCTAGCTGGATGGCAGTGGAAATGTAAACCTGACTGAAATTCAATCTGTCAGGAACTCAGCCATCTTGATTGTTGAGAAACTAGTGACTAAAGAACTGGACAATGCTTAGTTAATAATAACAACATATATCATCTTTTTCTTACCTACTTTGCAAATTTTCTAACATTTTTTTCTTTCTTCTTTTCTATTTTTGCTATTTTTCATTTTGTTTCCATCATTTAATATTCAAGAAGAGTTCGATATTAAATAAATTGGCAGCCGGTCTTGGTGCTTTTCGAACTGATGGGTTGTTTCCAGACAGGCCATTTTTTTTCGTCTGGCTTCGATTTGGCCGGGGGTTTAGATCTTGTATATAAAAAGTTTGCCCGTCTGAAAATTGGATAACTCAAAAGTGAAACAAATAAGATGGTTTTAATTTAGTACATGGTCCTAATTTGTATACCTTTATAAAATTCGTTCAAGAAACACCATCTGTCTGTTCATCACAAACTACTTGAATGAAATCAAGATTGATTTATCACCACGAGTCAAATATAGATCTGCATCAATTTTTATACCAAATATTTATATTGCATATTTTGTCGTCGGTTTATTGAACCGCGTGTATGAGAACTCCTGTACGGTAAGCAAATTTGCAACAAGCCAAATGAGAAAAAAATTGTGAGTTTCCTACAGCAAAATTGTAGATCAGCATCCAATTTTAAATTCAATAGGTCAAGGAGAAAAAATCAAAACAGTTAATAACGCGAGAAAAAAAAAGAAAACACTCTTCGCAGTTATATACATATTGCAAATGCATAGCCACGAAAAAGAAACTTTTTGAAATTTTTAATTTCGATTTATATCAATAGGGAAGGCCTAATTAGGAAAGAGGCAATGATAAAACTGACATTGGTTAACATCACCATCTAAGAGAATAGTGACAGAAATTTTTCCCTTCAGTTATTTTACTAGAAAATATTGATACAGATTTCTGTAATACGTGTAGACTTAGGAAAAGGAATCTTAGGTAACTTTAAAAGAATGTTGAGAGCATTAGAGATTTTTTATCCCTTCGCTCGGAGCTCGAGAAAAACCATCTTACAATAAACTGTTTAAAGCATCAGTTTTCTAGAGCGCGTATTAAGAATAATTAAAAAGTGAAATTGGAACAGGAAATAAGAATACATTTTTGAATGACTCTTATATGGGCTAAATTAAGATTCGAGAGAAAGAGAGAGAGAGAGAGAGAATTGGTGTTCATTCAAAATCCATATAATCATTTTATCAAAAAGTGAAATAATTTATTTTTATTAAATACTTTACTTTTAAAAACAATATGAACATATATATGAATTATAAAGATGCTAAGAAATATGAAAACCGAACAATAAATATTTAGTATTAAAGATAAAGGTAAAAATTTTAAAAAATTATGAGATGTGCAAAAATTTTATTTAAAAAAAATTATTCAATCGGTAATAAATTATTTAAGACAAAAAAGTAATAAGCTGTTAGTACGATTCTATTAATACACTTTAACTTGAGTTGTTTCATTTTTCTAAAGACACGATTTTGTAATAAGTTTTTCACTTCCTTCCTTACGCCCTTGTCTTTTGAAATTCTTACATCTACATGTTTTCGATGAGAATATACTATTTTATCATTTATAAAACTTAATAATCAGCTAATAATGAATGAAGTTGAATTTTGAATTTGTTCTAGGCCTCATCTGATAGCGAACTTGAGAAACAGTTTATTTCAACATTAAAAAGAAAAAAATTAGTTGAAAATATTTTATAATATTAATGTAAAAAATATTTCCCAAACCGTAACTAAATATTTGTATAAAAATATTCATTACGTTTAGTACATGTATGAAAATGTGTTTTTAAAAAATATATTACACAACAATGGAAATTTTTTTTTCTATTTTTATTTTTACTTGCATGTTTACATGACAAGAAGATTTACGACTGCCATGTAATTATGATGTCACATTTAACAGATTCATTCATCACATTTGCAAAAACTAATGAAATAAATTATTTAAATCAATAATAATTAATGTTTCCTTTCTATCTGATTATATCTACGTTATGATTAATGGTTTTGTAAATGGAATATTAAAAGATAATTTTATGAAACTGAAAAATAGAAAAACCATAAGAATCTGTAGAAATTCTTTATTTTTTATTCTACCATTAAATTGGTAAACCGTATACAGTCTTTCTTATTTATATTTGTATGCATTGATTATTTTATCTAATTCTCAAACCTTATATTCTCATTTTTTATATCAGCAATGACTTTTCATACTGTTATTTTATTATAAAGATATATTCTTCATATATCTTCTATTGTCATGTTAAACAATCATGTAGCAGTTATAAAATTTAAACATTCTAACAAGCGATTTGATTGGGAAAAAAAATAGAAAAAAAAATGCTTTCATTTTTATTTTTTATGTAACATTACAAGAGTCATAAATCGATATGGTGTTATTTCTTTAGGTTGAAAGTATACGAAATTTAAAGACCATTTGAGTCATTTCAAAGACAAAGCAACGAAAATGTACGTTATTCCGAGAGTAATAAAACAGTCTAGACGGAAGTTTAAACATCTTCGAAGGAACAGTTGATGTCGAGAATTGTTAATGAGATATTTCAATAAAAACTTCTATGTCTGTTGGGATCCGAAATGAAATTGTTTTTTCTCACAAAAGCTAACGGTTTTAGTTTCATAATGTATATCTAATCGAAAACTGACATATCGATAAGAATTTACAAATAAAAATTATTTGTGAATTATATCATTTTCTACTGTCACAAAATGAAGTACTAAATTCATTTGGGTTTGAGTTGGGCATTATTTGGACATTGAGTTGGACAATTTTGCATGATAAAAGAAAACTGAGTAGCATTAGAGAAGTTTATTAAGTAGTTTTTCTTGGATATAATATTTATAACATATTAAAGATTATATAATTACAAAACCTTTTGTTTAATTATAAAATGCATGATATAAAGTAAAATTACAATCTAATATATACTTTATTCCAATTAAAATGTCACCGAAATATGAATTAGTTCATCAAAATGATGTAACATTTGTTTCTGTTCTTTTCAGAGACAGTATCGCCTATCATTTGTTGGATGGCTTTACTTTTTAGAAGGGTGATATATACTATGAGAAAGAAGAGCGCTTCTTAAATATTCAAAGGTAATATATAAGGTAAAATATGTAATGATGTTTTAAAATCTCATTTAATTAATTTCCAAATTTTTGTCTTAAATTAACTCATATTAACTTCATTCTAAAATATTCTCTTATTTCCTGATCCCATTCCACTTTTTCTAGTTAATTAATGCAACAAAAGCTCTGTGAAAATGCTTTAGCCAACGGTTCCCACACTCCGAGTGAAAGGATAAAATACTGTTTAGCTAAGCAATTGATTCCCTTACTTGTGATTGACAGGTGTTAGAAATTCCTATTAAAATATCACAATATATTTTCACAGGGATAAAATTTTCATCACCGTTTCCTCATTTCATGATGTCTCGTTCTGTGTTGCGTTCGTCGCTTTTGCTTGTACATAATTCGTGCCTCCCGGGTTGAAATAAAGCGAACTTAAAAAATTCAAAATGTCTTCCCTGTTTTCGAAACTGCCTTTTGCTTCAAAAATTATGCTTATATTATATATCATTTGTAATATTTTTAATACCACCGAAATTTACAGCCCATGAACAAAGAAAAGTATTTCTTTACAATACTTTATGAAAAGTAAATAAATTCTTCCTTTTTCTTTTACTTATTTTCTTTTATTTCGCCTTATTTCGGTTAAAATAAAGTCGACTGACAACTGACAAATGCAAAGATATTTTTTTCATTTTTTAAAACGGATAGAAATTTTGTATATCCATAGGCAAATGAAAATAATTTCTTTCTATATAATATTTAGTAAAGAGTCTATATAGAATTAAAATAATAAAAATATACACGTGTGCAAATGAATAGAAAATATTTCAATATAATGGTTAGAAAAGGTAAATCGCTTCTTTATCTGAAAGCGGGCACGAATTTTAGTTCTAATTTAGTAGAATCAATGATGGATTTTAACTAAGCAGACTAGGAAATTAACTAAGACAGCTACACTGAGGAAGATTGTAGGCACATGGATTAAAGTGCTGTTATCAACACCCAACTAAATAAATCTTTCTGTAAATACAATTTTTTTGAAATAATAAATATTAGGATAATATTTAGTAATGTTCCTAATGTTCCATTACTTTCACTTTATTTTTACAGCGTTTTTAAACAATGAGCGGTTATTTTAATAACATTGTGTACAAATATGGATATCGTTCAGTCGTGGTTTATAATAAATATATTTTCACAAAGACATTGAAATAAAATATGAACCCAAGATAAGTCAATAACCTTTTGAATAAGTTAAAATGTGAAGCGAATTCGTAAGTTTATTCAAAGAGCGAATATTGCGAATTGAGTAAGGTTGCGAAATGTCTAAATCTGTCTATAAATAGAATAGTTTTCTGTTTTGAGCCTATCTGAGTAATACAGGATTCATATTCATCATAGTGTTTTTTCACCTTTACTCGGGTAACGAAACTCTCATTCTATTCAACGTGCCATGCATGTGGAGACATAGAACTGACGAAATGCGATCTTCAAAATATTTATGACTCATCGTCTTGATCGACAAATATAATTTCAATAATGTGCTTTTGGGTTCAAAAAGATCAGAAATATAAAGGTTCATCAAAATCTAGAGTTCGAGAGATTTTATTATTATTATCACACTACTTTCTGCTTTTATACTTCATACACGAAAAAGAAAAAAAAAACAGTGGAAGAAATATAAAATCAAAATAAATCCTACTAACGTTATTGAGTTAATTCGAGTCATTTCACTTTGCATCTAACCAAAATTTTAAAATTCATTGATAAAATTTTCTACATTAAAAAAAAAACTGAGAAGCCTGGGTGGAAATAAAAGTTGCGTACTCTTCATGTAAACAAAAATCGCCACTTGTCAGAATACAAGTTTTGGAAACTGCTTTGTCTTTCAGTATTTGTTATCTGCGTTTTGGATTATACTCCTCTAAAACCAATGATTCATGGAACAAATAAATGCAACATTACTTAAATTTTTGAAAACGTTCGAAATAATTTGAAAAGCAATAGAAAAAAAATTAGGCTGAAACCAGCCTTTGAGTTTGGCTCTTTTATGGTTTCCGAATGCATAAACATTATACTGAAATATTTTGAAATCTTCAGATAATTGAGAAATTACTTGTACTACGGATTTTGAGTTAGAGCGAAAAATTTTACTGTCTATAGGATAAATGAGAAGAAAACTAGTCATTACAGAACGCAGTTTGGATGATATTACTGAATACTTCATGCAGTTGGTTTAGTTATATTAACGTCCCATTCTAAAGCAACATTAGGGTTATTTTGGGATGGATCTTGTAAATCTGAATCGCAGTCAGGTGAAAAGAACGACACTTGAGTTGGCATCTCCTTTTCCAAACATTAGCACTATACCAGTGGAAGGACATTTGGTCTTGATGCATTTAACGTGCATCAGACACGCTTACATTGGAATCGGGTCTTGAACCTGGGACCCACAGAATCTAACCCAGAAACCTTACCACCAAACCATCACGACCAGCATCATATGCAGAATTATTGTTAAGCACAATTTGTCATCCGGGTTCCAACTAATCACGTCAAAATATATTGTAACTCAAAACTTGTATTGTAAATATATTGTATATATTGTAAAATATATTGTATATATTTTAACTCAAAGCTTATTGAGTCAAAAGCAATATGGCTTAAAAAAGGACTTCTACAGCTCTTGATCTCAAAAACAAAAATGGCGAGAAACTCAAAGGATGAAAACAGAGATTATCCATATTTACTTTTTTTTTCACCCATCGAAAACGATTTTGGATATTTCAACTCTTCTAAGCAAAATATTTGTTTCTTAACCATGACGAAAAAATCTCAACGGTTTCCATGAAACCTTTGAGTCATCAGGTAAGAAATGAAAAAGGATTTCGATAGTTATAAATGATATATTTAACAAAAATTAAAGGTTGAATTTGTATGCGTGTGTTTTGTCCATTACTACAATAGCATGATTTGAATATCCTTGTGACCATTATAAACAGCGATTGCTTCGATATATTGTAATATGTTGGAGTTTCTGAATTATTTATGCTTTCCAAAATAACTCATTAATGCTGAAGTTTTAAAATCTATCTATTTATTAATCTTTTCTTTTTTCATTCTGAGTTTGGAATTGTAGCATTACAAGATTATTCCGTTGTCTAACGGACAGACCGATATGATCCGGCGGGTTGAGCATGCAATCTGCCGCGAAAGTAATTAGGGGACAGTCCGGGCGTTCCGGATGGTCGGACAGAGGCACGCGACTCGAGTATGTCCCGTGCACCAGATCAGCCGCCATGCCTCACAGCGTGCGGATAGGCTTGGCCGACAGACCGAGCGAAACACGCACACCAGAGAGAAAAGGGCCGCCATAGTTGGCGCTTCCTCGCTGCATTTGGCTGTTTTTGTGTTTTATCAAGAGTTGTATATGTATTTTACTGAAATTGTGTAGTTTCCATAAATCGTTTCTTATTATGTTTTGTGGAATGTTTAACTCTGACTTAACAACATGGATTTTGATGCCAATACCGAAATATATCAAACCTTCTGAATTGGTTTGGAGATTCAAATCTCAAAATATAAAGAATATTTTCTCCAATAATTTTAATCTTTTATGTGTTGAAAATATTTAAATTTGTCGCAGAATTTTATTTTTGCTTCACAATAACACAAATCGAACTGCAAACACTTTCTTTTATGAAAAGTTTCGTCTTTGTATATGAAATTTGTACAATGAACCATTACTGATTTCTTAAATGCAGTTGAATCCCTATTTATCGTATTTCTATACATCAAAAATCTCAATACATCGAATTTTCTTTGATTTTTCAATAAGAAAACAGTTTCTGTGCATCAATCAGAATTTCTATATAATGCGTGAAAATTACCGCATAAAAACTTTCTATATATCCATTGAAGAAAAAAAGTGACAATGTATTTAGTTCATGAAAAGGAACATAAATAATAATAATAATAAAAACCTTGTTCATTGATCGTAATACAAATTCTCGAAAAATCAGAGAAATTAATAAAAAGTATTAAACACTTGTCGGTGAATAATATGAAATTCTTAATCACTACCTACTCTAAGCATGCACACTTCTCGCTCTTTATTTGAATGTGGTCTTTAAAAAATAAATTCCGCTGTTAATTGGTTAAAGTCCTTGAAATTGACCTTTTCAAAGTCAAGTGATAGCGCATATAAACGTCAAACGTAGTACAAAGTAGTCATTTATTAGATAAAAAAATTACATATCTACTTAGTGTATATACGTAGAAGCACTTAGCTTTCTTACCGCTGTGTACGTATTTTATACGAGATCAAATTATGTCCTCAGGCCTATAAATTTAAATAAAATCAGTCGAAGACACTAAGATTTGAACCAAAAATTACGCATCATCAACAACACCTCGAGTATTCAATGGATTATTAATTGAATCTATAGATCAGCAGATTTTTGAAACAAATAAACTCACCTAAAAAGGTAATGACGAAAAAAAAACAACTAGCTTTAGATTTATTTTTATTGATCCTTGAATTCAAAACTTTAAAAGAGGAAGAGAAGCTCAGCTGAACAAAGACATAGAAAAGGAGAATAGAAAAATAACGTTACTTATAAAAACGCATAATTTCAACACATTGGTAAAGTATGAATCATTTGTCAAAATAGATTTTTAATAAATGTCTTTATTTGTTCAATTCTTTTACACAATTTTTATTATCCAAAAAATTTATGCATTGTTTTTTTTAGATAAAATCATGAAAAATTTGCAACCTGCATTTTTCTACATCGGAATTTCTATTCGTCCAATTTTTTCTCAGTAAGCTCTAGATCTAACTTGCTATTTCTTGAAATTCCTTAAATTATTGTTATACTGCTGTTACGTCTCGATGTAAAAAAAGATACATCTAAACATAAATTGTTCGCTGGACTTTTACGAAATCTACAGTTTTTGTCCTATTTTAAAGAAGTTTGGTACCTTCATTGATGTGATTCATGAAATAATATTATATATTTTTTAATCAGAAGGCAGTTTTGAAGAGACTTTCGGTTTCTTGGAGTCGTTTTATTTCATCTCGGAGAAGCACGCATTATATATAAGTAGGAGCGGCGAGCACACACTCAATACAGAAAGAAAATGAAGGAAAAACTGATAAACTTTTTATCCCTGGTCTTATATACTGTGATGTTTTAATAAGGACTTCCATCGCATGTCAATCAAAAAGCAAGGCGAACACAGGGATCTTTTAGAAGAATTTGTCCTTTCACTCGGAGTGTGGGAGCGTTTAAGCTTTTAGCCGATTCAGCAACTATACAAAGCAATACAATTAGATAGAAAAAGGGGAATGGGATCTGGAATTAAGAGAATATTCTACAATGAAGTTAATATGGGCTAAACAGAGCTAAAAATTAGGAATTAATTAAGTTTGAAATTAAATTTTAAAAATATCATTACATATATCTTTTACATAATATAATAACAAGAGAATGGAACTGTCAATTTTTTCATTCCAATGGAACACTTAATTAAAAACAGAGCAAATTTTTGTTGCTTTTCAACTATTTCTTCAGAAAATATTATCAAACAATAATGACTTTTATTTCATTATAAAACTAAAATCTCTTTTTTAATGATACCTATTTTATTTCCATTCTATCTTCACTCTAATTTTCATATTTTTTTAATGAATTAATTTGATTCGCAATTTGTGACAAAGTTTTTTTTTTGTTGTGATGAAATACAAACGAATTTGATTGCTTCTTCGGGCCGTTCAAGATTCCTTGAATTCGAAATTCGTTTATAAAAAAAAAAACAGTTTCATGATTTTGATTTCGAAGAATACACATTTTGTGTTTGCATTTATAGCAGACTCATCCCATAAAATTCAGATTTTTTTAGATTTATCCAATAACAATACACGAGTTCTATATAAGTAGTTTAATAACCAGAAAAACCAATTATTTGCAAAAACGCCGAATAATGAATAAATATTGCGTGGTTTTAATAAGTTTACAAAAATTTTAATTTCTTGCGCAAATCAATTCAAAATGAAAAAATTGTATAATTTGTTTATATATATATATATATATTCCGAATATTGTAATAGCAATATTTTAATACTTCTAGTGTTTGAAGTCTAATTATATATGGCAGGACCATACAAGTCATAGCGTTGGATAAGTTTATGTATCAAAGTTAAGTCTGTGTATTCTTCTGTAGGCGGTTCAAGGTCACATTTTCTACCGTGTTACTGAACCAGACAACCAATAACGAGGTAGAAAATGTGACCTGGAACCGCCTACAGAAAATACACAGACTATAGAATATGAATTAAGTGGTTCTGGATTGAAATATAACAATGATTTTTCCCACTAATGAAGATCGACAGACCAGTTTACAGGGAAAAGTGTGCATTATATCGTTGGAGAACATTAATAAACAATTATCTCATGAGTAAGAACTTTATAAAGATATATAAATTCCGGATATGTTAGGATAGTAAAAACTATTGAGTGCGTGAAAGGCTTGGAACGACGAAATTGAAAAGTATCGACACCTCTGTAGGAGCAGGAAGAGGTCAAGATTGAACTATATTTCTAGCATTAGGATTAAAATCTTTTTATATTTCTAAACTTCCTTATTTAAATGACTGTCATATTGCGATGCACTTGCTTTCTAAAAGTATAGTTTATTTATATTAACGTCACGTTTGAAGCAACACTAGGGCTATTTTGGACCTCGTCATTTTGAACCGTGGTCAGATGACGAGGACGACACTTGAGCTGGCACCCCCCCCCCACCACACCAGGTCTAAAAGTATACTAGGAATGTTAAGGATAGTTCAGATAATTTCCGAACATAGATAATTAAGATAACAAGACATGATAAAGAGGAATAACCTTAACCAAATTAACTGAGATATTAATAAAGTAGTTACTTACAAACACATCGTTAAATTAAAAAAAAATTTAAGCCCACTCACACCTGATGTACCATTATTAGAATAGTTTTCAGAGCAAGCATCATTTGAAGTTATATATATCATTTTGATGTTTTTCAGCGATAACTTTCAAGAAGTTTCTTACACAACTATTTTTACATCATTTTAAATTTTTTAATGTCTTTTTAATACTAATCATTTAGTTGCCATGTAGTTTAATTTTTTAAGTGTTTTTTTTTTTTTTACATGATTTTATTTTTGCGCTGACTTTCAAACAATTTTGGTTTCATAAAATAATAAATGACTCGATTTTCTTCGAATGTTGAAAGCAGAGAATGAAAGAAATTGATTATATCTGTATCATTTGCATGTGGAATATAAAATTGAATACAAAAAAAAAATGATAGATGAAACTAACAGTTACATTTTAAATAGTTCTAAGATGTTAAATGAATAAAAAACAAATTCATGTACACAATAAACAGAGCATTAAAATAATTAAAATAATCTGGCTTTAATGTTTTCTACAATTCGATACTTAAAAACATTTTTTTAAGGGAATCAGATGTCAATACGCATAAGTGACTTAACCGAAATTAAATACAACATTACTGATAAGGCATCTAACAGCTAAGGGTGGCTAATATAAAATAAAACTCATTTACTTTACTACTGATAATGTCGTGTCCGCGTTACCACAGAAAGGGGGCGCAGCAGCTTCTAAGGGTAAAGACCCCTGAGCACCCGAGGCAGAAGTCTGACTTCTAGCTCATATGATGAAACTCACACATTCTCTTGCACAACCCCATTTTACTGGGGAGGGGGCACATTCACACACCTCACAGATAGAACACAGAAGAACAACCATGCTTGAACCGGGATTCGAACCTGGGACGCCCAGATCAGGGGGAGATGCGCTACCCTATGCAAAGAAGCCGGTATAATATGAAGCGTTCAAAAAGAAAGTATTGTAATCTTCAAGCAATACGACCTCAAGACAACAATGAAATTCCATACTTCAGAACTTCCTCAACTCTCAATACCATTTTTAGAATTATATTTGCTTGTCTGTCGGTAAGCACGTTACTAAAAAAAACCGGAAAGAATACACGAATAAGGTTTGGTAGGTGATTTTCTCTCTAGAATAATATATTGGCATCGAATCCATAAAAGGATTGATTGTCTATAAGCTGTCTAAATATACTTATGAAATGCGAAAACTGGAAAAATGTAGCAACTATCTATTCATGAAATCCTATATACGGCCTAGGAACCTAAATTATAAATAGGTATTAAATTTTCAATTCAATCGATCCAAGACAAGGTTACAAAATGCATACTAGATTCGCTGTATCACTTTCTAGTATACATAGTATAGGGAAAATATAGTAATCGTCAAAAAATTCGAACTTGAGGTTTTGCCGAACCTCCACCTTTTAGACCTCCCTGAGCTTGAATAACACATTTTTGGAAAATGTCCGTCTGTCTCATTGTCTATTTGGGACAATGATAGCTCAAAAACGCTTTGAGTTAGAAAAATAAAATTTGATATGCGATCTTTGCACTAAATTGGTAGATTTGTCAAATTTTGAGCAAAATTCGTTCAAAGGAAATCTATCTGTATTTGCTGTTCAAATATAATTGAAGTAAATAACTACAAAACGGAGTGAGCTAGATAGATTAGATTCGGTACACAGATTTAATATCTATAGTGTAGTCACCCATCCAATTTTGAACCAAATCCAATGAGAGGTTGACTGTCTATCGGTCTCTACGTCCAGAAACATATAAACTCTTTAACTCAAAAACGCAATGAGTTCAATTAAATATGGCATGGGATTTTGTAACTACAAGCGTAGTTTTTCTGTCAAGTTTTGGTTTCGATCAATTTGGAAAAACGCATCTTAATCACAAATATGATTTTCAGATGCTATTATCCGCATGCCAGGATTAATCGCCAAATAACTCGCCGAAGTTGGCACGATAGATTCAATAAAAATGCTAGATTCTCGCCAAGGATTAATGTTTCATAACTGTTGAACGCCAGTACCATGCAAGGCATTCTCTGAGATAACACCTTTATTAGTGAGTATGCGAGATAGTTTTGGAGTGACCACTCACTGGTTTTAATACTGTGAAGCTTAATATAGAATGTATCATGTCGTATATCTGTACTGAAACAGATATCAAGTATCAGTATCAAGCGAAATTTTTCCCGCCGGTTTGAGACACACTGTACGAATTATTAAAAAAAAAAGTTAATACTGCATGCATGATTTCCCAGAAATATTTTCGTTTTTTGCATTGTTTTCTCAAAACTTCATCAACATTTCAAGGATTATTAATAGCATACTGATTTGAACAAACTTCGTAGAATTGCAATAAAACATATGAAAACTATTTTGCTGTAATGTCTTATTTTTGTTCCAAGAAAGTTTTCATTGTACTGTGATATCTTATCAAATCAAAGGAATAAGAAGGACAAAAACATGTTTTCATCAAGACATAAACAACCTAATGATTTGATAATTAGGTTTATAAAGACTTGAAATAGAAATCTGCTAATTCAATATTTGAATTCCTTTTTGTAAAAAAATTCTATATAATACTGAAAAAATATAAAGAAATATATCGAATATTTCCAAGAAAATTATTATACAGTTGTAATTTTTTTTTCACCTGACTTTTCATTAACAAAGAGATCAAGACATGGACGAAGGAAAATAATTATCTTCAGATAATGTTGAAAAAGAACCTAGTTCTGTCTGATTTTTTTTTTCCCTCTCTATTTTTTCCAGAGATTTCTAAAGGTATTTTCTATTTAAAATTTCAAAGCCATACACCCTGAAATAGCATTCCAACTCATTAGCAAAATAAAACATTGAAGTCGTAAAAACATTTCACTCCTCCGATATCTTTCTTTATTTTTAGTTTTTTTCCCCAACTGATAATTCTACTGGGAACTGGCTATAATTCGAAATTACTTTTTCTATCTCTGGCCTGCTCCAATTAATTAATTTTTTTCTCATCAGAATAAAAAAAATATATATCGAGGAAACGAATGAAGCTGGCGCTGTGTTCCAATAATCCTTGGGATACAGATCTGTAGATATCACAGAAGGGGCAGATATTTTTTTCTCCCTTCATGTTAAAGAAAAAAAATCCTATGAATTTGAAAGATTTATTTTTTACCTTATTTACCCATTCTTTTTAAATCCCATTCCTTCATTCCCTTATGTATGTTGATTTTAAATATATGATTAGGTTTTATAAAACCCTATACTTAGAATTTCTCTTATTTGTTTATACTGCGTATGGGAGGGACTTATTCGTGAAAAGTTATTAATTCTTTATCTATACCATAGCATCAAAGTAGTGCTTATTCAGTAACACATATGAGGAAAAATTGCATGCTTCTATGTCACATTATTTTTTTTATATTTAAGATAAACAAGCATAAAATGAAGACACTAGCATCTTAAAGCAAGGGTTGTATCCCATCCTATTCAATGTGGGCTATATAAAATAATGTTGACATAAAGGTAATTTTCCATAAAATTTCAGGTTCACTTTTTTCAGCATTTGCTATCTAGATCGTTAAGAGAAGTAACTTGATTATGAAAATCATTGACTTAAACTGGCTAAATCTTTTTCTGATATTTGATTTCTTTTAATTTATCACTAGCCGAATTCGGTATGTAGGCTTGTCTGTTCAGAATATTTGTTTTCTTGGTTGTGTGATTTGTAATTCGGAATATATGACTAATTAAAATTTTACCCTCCTTCTTTGATAAGTCTGAAAAATATAAATTTACGAGATGAATCGGCAAACTCAGTTTCAGCTGTTGAGGCTGGGAGATTCTGTAAATGTTTTATCCTGTTATACAGGGTGTTCATTAATTATTGTCGGGGTTTCCGTACCTCATAACTTTCGAATAAAAAATATTACGCAAAAACCGATTACGTATTCGTAAATTACAACTCAAAGAATTTTATTAATGATATTAAAGTGTAAAGCTTGCACAGTTTGCACTTTGTAGGTATTCAGCTGAAGGCGATTCTTTGAGTTGTACTTTACGAATACATAATTCTTTGAGTTGTAATTTACGAATACATAATTCTTTGAGTTGTAATTTACGAATACATAATTCTTTGAGTTGTAATTTACGAATACATAATCGCCTTCAACTGAATGTCTACAAAGTGAAAATTGTGCAAGCTTTACACTTTAATATCATTAATAAAATTCTTTGAGTTGTAATTTACGAATACGTAATCGGTTTTTGCGTAATATTTTTTATTCGAAAGTTATGAGGTACGGAAACCCCGACAATAATTAATGAACACCCAGTATATCTGGTAAAATGTAAAGCATGAAAGACAGGTGATCATTGATTTACGGGTCGTGAATTTTCATATGAAATATAAAATTGGCAACAAAGTTGAGTCTGGGAGACTAGTATTTTAATTCGCCAATCGGTTTAAGAATATTTTTACTTTCTCGTATAAGTAGTATAGAGAAAGTGTTGTAATTGTTAAAAAAAATTAGAGCTCTAGATTTTGTCGAATCTCCACTTTTTACACCTCTCTGAATTCGAAAAAGACATTTTTGAAAAATGTCCATCCGTATGCCTATCTGTAACAAAGATAATTCAACAACTCTTTGAGCTAGATCGTTGAAATTTGGTACATGATCTTTAAATCAAGTTTGGATTTCTATCTAATTTTGAGCAAAATCCATTCAAAGAATGTTTGTCTGCCATTTGTCCGAATATAATTTTACGCAATAAATGCAAAACGAAGAAAGCTAAACAGATAAAATTCGGTACACAGATTTAACATTTATAATTTATACATTTATTAAATTTTGGGCTAAATCCAACAAAGGGTTGACCATCTGTCGATCTGTACTTTTAGAAGCATGTAAACGAGATAACTCAAAAGCAAAATGACTTAACTCTATCAAATCTGGTAGGTGATTTTGTGACTATTTTTTTCAAACGGTTGGTAAAAGAGCGTCTAAAACACAAGTACGATTTTCAGGTAATATTAACTGCATCCCGAGAATAAGTCGCCAAAAAACTCGCCAAGAATGACATGATATATTTAATAAAAAGGCTAAATTCATGCCAAAAGTTAATATTTCGTAACTATTATACGCAAATGCCATGCAAGGGATTTTCTGGGATAACACTTTTATTGAAGACCCTTTGGGGAGACCCTTTCCGCAAGTTCAATTAACATTTAATTTTATTCATTTTTCGATCCGGGTCATTATATACATATTCGAACTAATATAGAATTACAGAAATTTTTTCCACTTGAATAGGACACGTTTAAAAAAAATTGGCAATTCTGATAAATAATTCATGGCTTAGAAACAATGAAATTCCACCCAACATAATATCTATTATGTATTAATTCAGCGCTTTATTATCAGAACTAATCATTTCCGTATTATTTATAAATTTTTAGAGGGTATTGATTTCTCGAACTAGTTAATCTTCTGTGTGACTACAATTAGAACATTGAATATTTTTATTTATCAGAATTTGACTAGATTATTTGTAATAAACTTAATTATAAGCTGTTAAGAATCATGATTATTTGGGGAAATTGCAGTTTTATCTTCCAATTACAGACCTCTTTGCATTTTGACCAACAGACTTCTAACCTACGAGAAGCGATTTTTGTAAACTGTCTAAATGCTCTTCAGTTAAATTTTCGTTATTTATCTTACAAGATCTTTCTTTGTACTCAGGTTGAAGAAAAACACATCGGCATTGGCTTTTAAATTTCAGTCTGCTTCAAATCAAACTTTATTTCGAAAATTCTTTGATAGAATGGCATTTCTTGCTCCGCTCCTGTATATATATCTCGTAATGATATCTCTTAATCTAATTTAAATCTCAATTTCCAAATTTTGATCTTAATTCAGCTCATGTTAACTTTATTCTAAAATGTTCTCTTATTTCCAGATCTAATTCCCATTTTTTTATTCAATTAATTCAACATGCGCTCTATAAAACTGCTCACTTCAGCATTTTCTCACGGTCCGAGTAAAGGAATAAAATGTCTTAATTTTTATCACTTTCTTTTAAAAATATTTAAATTTCCCTTTCCTAAGACTATACGTGCAAAAGAAATCTATCAAAATCTCATTATAAAACCAATAAAGGAAAAATTGCTGTCTCTTTCGGTCTTCTGCTCTTTTGTCGCGATGTAGACTGACGGATTTCTTACCTCTTATTCTTTGTACGTAATTTATGCCTAATATGATGAAATAAATAGAAGATTGAAAATTTCAAAAGTTTCTTTTATTCGGTCACGCAACTATATATATATATATATATATATATATATATATATAGAGAGAGAGAGAGAGAGAGAGAGATTATCAAACTTATAATTCAGAATTTTTAAACAGTATATTAAATTGGTACAATAAAATAGAATGAATTCAGGCAGCTTTCAAATTCAGTACAAAAAAATTGAAAATTCATTTAAAAAAATAATATTGTACAGATAGCTATTTACCACTCTTATTTCAAACTGATAATGAGTTTTAGGTTTTTTGGTAATAAATTTACGAATGAAATTAATTAAAAACTTTTTGTAATCATTTGTTAAAGATGGAATAATGGAAGCATTGTTATCATTTAATAAAGTAATTGTTGAAACTATGGTACAAAGAAGCCAAGTATTTTGTTAAATGAATGGCGGGAACCTTTATTAGCATCTATTTATTATAGGCTTAGCACATATAACTTGTATTACAGATGCTATATACAAATATACAACACAAATAGAAAGAGTTGATATGATGTCAATGATTCGAGAAGATTTTAACTAATACTAAAAGTTTGATATGCCATTTCTACGGAAAATAAAGAAAAGAAAATAGTGTAAATATTTTGGAAAAGTGAAATAAACAATAATGAAATTTTACTTAATAGTTAACACGACGTATATAGGTTGGTATACAATTTGTAAATTGCGCCATGTGGCATACATGATGAAAAAAAATCCTTTAAAATGATTTCCAAAGTAGATTGTAGCATCTGAAGCGATTAAATTTAAACCTAATTATTCAATAGATTTTAAGATATAATACAAAAGAATATAGTAATACATAAAGTTGAAATTAAATACTATTATTAATATGTTGCAGAAAAGGATCTACAACTATCTGCGAATATTTTTTTTCTATTATATTAGTTCATTGCGTAAAATTTCCGTTTTTTAAAAAATGTCTAAGAGAAATATTTTCCTAAGTTCTGCTTTTGTTACTTCCATGTTGCAGTTGCTACTGTAAATTCTACATATACAGTGTATAGCGTGTTAATTTCGCGTGTACTGTTTCGCATGAGAAGGCAGGAAACGGCAGCAGTACGCGTGACGGAAGCAGAGCATCTCTGGTATACTATAAACCATTGACCATATATTGCAATTAAGATTAATTGCAATATTATGCTACGTATGGGGTGAATTACATGATTTTTCTATGTACTAGGTTTTGTATTATTAAATGAACTTTTTTGCGTAATGCCAGACCAT
Source organism: Argiope bruennichi (assembly GCF_947563725.1). NCBI lineage: Eukaryota > Metazoa > Arthropoda > Arachnida > Araneae > Araneidae > Argiope > Argiope bruennichi. Next base: position 46,045,212 of record NC_079158.1, read on the forward strand.
TTAATGATACAATTAAGATACATGAAAAATGACGAATACAAAGAAAACCAGATTAATTTATACGTAACTGTTTAGAAATTAGCTATTCGACTGCAATTAAAGTGGACATCCAGCATATGTAAGAGATTCATAGGAGATTATTAAAATATAACATGTAAAATTATACTAATAAATAAAGCTGAAAATAAATAAAATCTGTTTTAGGATTTCGCTTGGATAGGAAACGATAGCAGTAGTGATGGAGACGGATGATCCTTGGTATATTGTAAATAAATGCTCAAAGAGATTGAATAAAAAAAAAAAAAAAAAAAAAAAAAAAGGAAACCATATTATTCAAACCAATGGCAAATTTCTCTCCAAAATTTTTTCGTATACTCGTTAATTAAGGTGCCACACCAGAGAACGCCTTGCAAACACTGGCACTGGCATACAATAATTTCGAAATATTAATCTTGGGAGTGAATAGAGCATTCATACTGAATCTATTGTTTCGTCCTTGTCGAGTGATTTGGCGATCAAGCCCTGGCATGTGATCAATAGCATCCGAAAATCGAATCCTTTTTTTAAATGCATTTTTCCCAGTCGATTGAAACAAAAATGGGATGCCGGCATTCAGGTTGCGCATCTTTCCCGTGAATCTCGGCTCCCCAGGTTCGTGTCCCGGTTCGGGCATGGTTGTTGTTCTTCTGTGTTCTGTCTGTGAGGTGTGTGAATGTGCCCCTCTGTAAAAAGAGGTTGTGCAAGCGAATGTGAAGCATGAAGTAGCTAAGTTGTACTCTTGGCCCTAGTTGGCGCTACTGAAAGAAATAAGAGACGCTCACCCGGCTTAAATCGCTGACAAAACTGTTAGCGGGCTTGTAAAGTGCCATAAGTCACAACACTAAATGGGATACAAAACTACAACTGTAATAAAAAAAAAATATATTAAATTTTATACACGATATTTATTCATTGCGTTTTTGAACTATCACATTTATTTGCTTCTGAAAGTAGAGACCGATAGACGGTCTACCCCTCCCTGAATTTAAGTAAAAATTTGACAAGTATCTAATCTACAGATGCTAAATCTGTGTGACGAATTTTTATCTATTTTGCGCACTTCGTTTTGTAATTATCGTACAAACTTATATACGAATAGCTAAACTTCTTTTAAGCGGATTTTGCCCAAAATTTGACAAAAATGTACAAATTTTGGGGTAAAGACCATATTCCAAATTTCATCCGTCTAGCTCAAAACATTTTGAGTTATCTTTGTCACAGACAGACAAGCTGATATTTTCCAAAAATGTGTGTATTGATCTCAGGGATGTATGAAACGAGTTGATTCGTCAAAAATATCAAGTTCGAATGTTTTGGCGATTATTATTTTTCTTTGGCGATAAATTTCTCTATACTTCGCATACGAAAAAGTAAAAAAATTGAAAAACAGATTTAAAAAAAAGGGTTATTTTTTTAATCATATATCGTTTCTTAAGAGATCCTTATGAATCAATTATTTTTAAAATGTGTATATTTTTTTTTGTCGGAAAATAAAATTCTATCTAAATTATTGTAGAATAATGCATATCAAAATGCTTAAATAAAAGGAAAATATCACCAAATATGTCCTGTTCAAAGCTGCTGCTAAATCAGATCCTATTGGATGCATTCATTTGTGTATTATTTCGAATCACAGCAGGAGAATTAAATCTGCTATGAAAGGATTGCGTAAGGCTCTATAATATTCCTAATATTTTAAATTGGGTTTTGAATATTGTTTAATTTTTTGAACAGAATATAACAGGAGAATATTTTTTTACGTTTAAGGTTTTGAATAGAATAGAGAATATTTTTTTACTTTTGACGTTTTGAATAGAATAGAGAATATTTTTTTACGTTTAACGTTTTGAATAGAATAGAGAAAAATTTTTTACGTTTAACGTTTTGAATAGAAATTTCAATAGGAGAATATTTGTTTTACGTTGAAGGTTTTGAATAGAATAGAATAGGAGAATATTTTTTTATTTTGAATAGAAATATCAATAGGAAAATATTTGTTTTACGTTATGCGATCCTAAATGTTTTGCGAAAACATAAAATAATTCACAATGAAAATGAAACTTTGAAATTGAAAGGTAAGGTTAATGTTTTTTATTAAATATCAATTAATAAGTTTGATTATTTAATACTGTTTTTTAAAATCAAACGCTGGATGATGATAGCGCTTCTTCTCGCACTAAATTTCTTTACCCAAATGTTATGACAATGAAGAAGTCTAAAATAAATTTGTTAATCACATCTTATAATTGCAATTTGGTTGAGAAATCTGTAATTTTCTTCAGAACTACAGATCAATTCAACCATGGAGCTGTTTCTCAATCCATCTTAAAGATTCAAGAAGGAGTCTTCCATTTCTACTTATACCCCATTTTATAAACTATTAATTCTTAAAAAAATAAAGATAAAGAAAACAGTTTAATTATTTTCTTTCAATATTCACGTGATGTTTCTGTTTACTATGCATAGTTTAAATATGTTTTCATTTATGTATTTAGGTTTACATTTTTAAATTCCAATTTCTCCATGATCTTTCGTTTTAAAAAAAAAAATACTTGATAACATTATATTTAAAAAAAAAAAATGCAACTGGAAAAATCAATAACCAGCAAAGAAGTTCCTTGCAAATAAGATGCTTGCTTCCTAATATTAAGAGTTAAACATTTCGTTTCGAAGTATAATAAAAAAAAACTCGAGAATGAACATTCGATTTCTTACCTCCACTAAATGGACCAGATTCTGATAGTGATCCATTATTTTATTGTCAATACCCCATACCAAATCTTACTTAACTAGCTCATTGCCTTCTTAAGTGATGGTATTCAGACAGACAGTAGACATATACAGACAGAAAATAGACCACAAACTTCAGACAAAAGATATTTGATCTAAAATTTGAAACTTTGTCACATGACATGTGTGATTACACTTTACTTGGCACTCTGAATTTATTATATTTTATCGAGTAAATGGTGACTATTTTCAAATGTACCATTAAAATTCATATTTCGGAGTTCCTTTTGAACCTCCAAGTCGTGCAACCATTGGTATGCACCTCTCATTTCTTGCACAATTGTTCTTCATTTCACTTCTATAGGGAACGGATTCAGAAGAACTATGTGGACGTTGGCAACATGATACAGATTTAATATATAATATCAAATCATTCCAAATTTCGTTCATGTAGTTTTATTGTATTCACTCATACATAGACAGGTTGACTTTGCATTGTGGTGAAAGCTTATAAGCCAGTTAACAGCTGCACTACACGAGCAATTACTTTTGTATTGTGGTCATGTTACTCGGCTGCGAACCACAAGGTCCCAGGTTCTATCCTCGCTCATTACGTCTCGTTACAGCAGTGTGGAGTTAGTCCGAAATTAAGTTCAAATCTACAATTTTGATCAAGAAACCAAATATCATTTTTCATTAGTTTTGTTTTCCCATTTATGAATTACGTCTACAAATAGACATATTTCAAAAAATGTTATTTAAGAAACCAATTGATAATTGGAAATTCATCGAAAATATCGAGACTGAATTTTTTTTAGGCTTAAAATACTTTCTTCTTTTTATACTTCATATAAAAGGGACTAAAAACAAATGGTTATCTTGGACAGAAAGGGGGGGGAAGGGTTAATCGTTTTTTAAATTGTTTCAGATAAATGGAAATCATATTTTATTTGATGTAGAGTTGTCAATACAGACAAAAGCACAATTAAATTATATTGTGCATAAACACTGTCATATAAAAATCACATTATTTAAGAGTAGATATTTATTATATTCAAAAATCATAAATTTAGCGGGACATTTATTATTTATTTATCTAGAAATTGCTTCTATCAGAAAATGTTATTTTCTCAGCATTTTATGCAATTCAGTTATGGAACGAATCTATAATGCACTATGGTTGGCGTTATACAGGAGCAAAGGCAAATAGCAGATCCTCATTTCTGTTTGCTGAAAATGAATGTAAAAAAAAATATCTTGTATCAAAAATCAAATTGACTAGCAGTATTGAAATAATGGCTCCTTTGAAGATACGTGTATTATAAACTATATGTATACGTGTTAAATAAACTAGAACTTAAAATAATTTATATGATATATGATTTAATTACATTAATTTCACATTCAGTCAATCTAAAATCCAAATTCTTGTTAAAATATAAGTACAACAACAAGAAATCCAAGCAAAGCGATATGTGAGCGACTTAAAATAGCTCTGGATATTAAAAAAATAATTCTTTTATATCCTGCGTCATTAAAAAAGATCATTTACTTTCTTTCCAGTTTTCGTATTTATTTTGCTATAACAGTTTGATCAATTGCGTTTTGATTTAAGCTTAACATTAGAGTACTAGGGCCGAATAGCCTGGTTGGTAGGGCGTTGGACTCGCTCGTTGATTGTGAGTTCGAAGACTCTTCGTGTGTGTGGTGGCTGGCGCACGTATAAATCTGCCGTGGTCACAAAGGCCTCCATGTTGAGAGTAATACTACTAAGGGTACTGTTTCAGAAGTGATCGTTCTCTGATTCAGGTCTAAATTACGATCTATGAATGAGTGAAGGAAATGCATGAATGAAGTCCGCTCCGTAAAAAGGTTTGTGACGTGTGTGTCTCTAAGTCGTACTCTTGGCCCTAGATGGCGCAACTGAAAGAACAAGAGACGCACCCTTGGCTTAAAATCACTGATTTCTAAAGTCAGTGGGCTTGTCTATGACAAGTGCCATTAGAAACAATAGATTAATTTGAACTTTTACATTAATACTGCAATCTAAAATGATTTAAAATATAATTTTGTTTCCAAAAATATTATAAAATAATGTAGTATTTTTGTCATAGAATGTTTATTTAGTATTATAAATAATCTTAATCCGCTTTTTTATTTAAATTTAATTCCTGTATTTATCAAATGGGTTGATATTGTCAGATTTGATTTAAAGCATTAGAAGAAATTGCATACATCATATTATTACTAAGAAATAATTAATGCTTTTTCAATGCAAAACGCAAACTCTTGGTTCTCTTAAATAAATTTGTCGCATTAATAAGGATAAAATATGTATCGGGCGGTACACAAATAAAACATTCATTTGTATTCAAAACTGATTATTCTTACAAAACAATTCGAAACATTTCATCCTTGCAATTCGTCATAATCAAAAGAAATAAGCACAGATATACAACTTTGATGCAAATATCATTAAAATTTACCCATCTTGTTTCCTGCAGTTTTAAGTTATTTACTCTCCACCAGTACTCGGAGATGCATTCAGTGTGATTACGAATTTGGTCCGAAATTTGATGTAGGCTACAATCCTAAATATAAAATCTTTTTCAAAATTTCATCTATCAATTAATTGTACACTAGAAAGTTAAAAATATATCGTTATCAACAGTATCGATGATATTTTTATAAAATTAGGGGATTTGAAAGTGTCTTTTAGCATTCCTTTTCTATAAAGTTAATTTGGGGAAAAGCTAAAAGAAAACCAGAAGGAGGCTAAAGAAAAGAAAAACTTTCTCTAAACTTCCTCGCATACTCTCCAACATTGGTCATCCTCCACAAAAAACTGAACGGTGAAGTTGTAAATAACTTCCTTGCCTGGTAGTAGTGAACGAAAGTTACGAAATACGAATGTTTGGGGCGAATCTAGCATTTTACTGAATATACATTTTGTACTCCGTTTTTGCCTGTCTATAAACACCAAAATTTGACATGAAATTATAGTTACAACATAACATACCGAATTTTATTGATTTAAATCATTGCTTTTATGAGTTATTCCACTTATATGCATGTAACTGTACCGACAGACAGACGATTATCCGTTTGATGGATGTGGTTCGAAATTTCGTACGTAATATTTTTAATGTTATACCTGCATACCAAACTTTATCTATCTCTCCTTTTTGCGTTTTTTAGTTATAGAGTTCACTTTCATCCAGACAGGCAGATATATACTTCTTGCAAATGAATTTTTTTTCAATGATTGATAAAAAGCTACAAATGTGTTGTAATTTTGCATATCAAATTGTAATCGCCTACTCCAAAGCGTTTTGGCCACGGTGGCCTGGTGGTAAAGTCTCGGCTTGTGAGCTGAAGGGTTTCAGGTTCGAGACCCGATTCCACCGAAGAACCGTCGTATAAGGGGGTCTGTTGCACTTTAAATCCGTCAGGGCCAAACGTCCTCCCGCTGGTGTGGTGCGGTATGGAGAGGGGGTGCCAGCTCAAGTGTCGTCCTCGTCATCTGACCGCGGTTCAAAATTACGAGGTCCGTCCCAAAATAGCCCTAGTGTTGCTTTACAACGGGATGTTAATATAACTAAACTAAACCAAAGCGTTTATGAACAATCGCGGTCACAGTTAATTAATATGCAGAGAACCATAATATCAAAAATGTATTTTCCGGACCCAGTGAGGTTTAAAACGTAGCGATTCGTCAGAAACTCGAGTTTAATTTTTTTTTACTATAATTTTTCTTCTATACTTTGTATATAAGAAAGCAAATATTTCAACTCAGAGTTAGTTTGTGACTTTTGATAAGTAAAATCTTTTGAATTTAGTCATAACAATTACAGCAAACAGGTCAGTAATACATCAGGACACGAGTTCGGCTTAATGTTATAATATTGACTATTTTTTTTTTTCTTCTTTCATTAGAAACACATCTCAGTTACACGTTTAGTTTTCACAGAAATAAAAAATGGCAAAAATATCTTTTATTTATTTCTTCCACTGTCTGTCCTTACCTAAAAGAATGGTCACTCATATTCTGAAACTATATGCAGTTTTAAAACAACCAATACAGAAATAAATAACAACGAAATAAGTCTAACTTTTGAATAAATCAACACGACTCCGACACCAAGAAAATTATTGCAATATTCAATTATATAAAAAAGTTCAACACATTTTGATTTTTAAAGATCATATGCCAAATCTAAATTTCCTTTGAAATAAATCACACTTCTGTAGACACCAGGAGGTGTAAAATATGAAAAAAAAAAGTACAAATATAAGTGCTCATCTCGCCACAACAGATATTGATATACACAGCAATAAAATGAATAAATGACTGTTTCTCTTTGTCATTGCGATAAAACACAGCCGTGGAGTGAAAGTGGCGTCTAATTTATGAGTTGTTTTTAAAGTACCCTTTTGGATCCGGCTTTTTAACCCTTTCACCTTGGCGCGCTTCTCGCACGCTTACTTTTCGCCAAACCCCAATCCCGCATGGTAACCCTTTTTCTGAGAGAGAAGAAGGATTTGGTGCGAAACAGCGGGACTAACGTTTCCCTTTCTTTTGGCAGGTACGAACCTTACATCCGGGTAAGAATAGACACCTGCACACGGGAGATGTTGCCCCCTCATCTCTTCTTACCCACCCCCTTCAACTTTTCTTTCTTTTGTTTTTTATATTCTTGAAACGCCAGAGTTTGACACTTTTCTTGTGTTTCTTCGGTTCGATTATTTATTCCGATGTTTCTTTGGGCCCTCTTTTCTAGTGGCTTGTTTGTTATTATTGTTGTTGTTCTATTTCTTTTCGTTCTTTTTCTTTTTTATCATTATTCTCTTTTGGAATAAATTTTCCGAAAAGGAACCCTTGTTCATAGTTCTTATGCGCACGAAAGTTCGAATACTCGAAAACCAAGAGGGAAATATTTTTCATTTGTTTGACATTTTTACCAATGGGAGAGCATGGTTTGAGAGGAAGAATTTTAGAAGGAAAAATGGGAGATGAAAATTAAAAAAGAAAGAAAGAAATGTGCTTCAAACTGAAATATATGAATATGCAAAGGAATTCTGTCATTCATTTTAGAACTCTAGAAAATTTACGCTCTTGGCAAAAAGAATAATAAAATAAAATGTTGAATTTGCAGAGTTAAATAATTTGTGGCAAAAACCATTTGATTAAAATACCATCATTTTCTCAGACAAGAGCACTGTTTCTTGATTTGACAATGTTTCGGAAAATTATACTAAAAAATTGAAATAATGTTATTAAATATTCAAAAGAAATCTCCATTAAAAAATTATATTCGTGAGATTACATTGATGAACTAAATTCGTAATTAAGTATTACTCTAAAGAATAAAAGAAACTCGGTTCTTCTATACTGTTCAAATTAACTGCGACAAAATAAAATGGGAATTCTTTTTGAAAATTATGGCCTTATTATATATATATATATATATATATATATATACACACATCCAAACACACACACAGATAAATACCTCTATTTATGTGAAGTATGTCCTTCTTTAGAGGAATCTGTCCTTGAATTTGTTTTAACATTGACTCTGCTTATACATTACACACAGCATTGACTTTATCACAATGAAACAAATTTTTTTAATCTTTCATTATCTGGTTACTTACTCCCTTTTATTTTATCTTCGGAATATTTCACAAATTATCTACAGTACACTCCCGATTATCCGAGGAACTGGGTGGCGCGGCTGCCGCGGATAATAAAAATCGCGGATAATCCGAAAAAAGCTAAAAACGGGTATAGCAAAAGAGAAAACAGTCATTCCAACTTTGAAAAATCGTTTTATGTACAATAAAACGTAACATAAACAGCAGGAAATGTTTCACTAACGCTTAATATTTTAGTATATCACTCAAAACTAACCTAAATTGCATTTTGTTAATGAAAACAGAAAAGTGCTTTGTACTTACGAGAGGCGTCAAGGATACACAGAAAAATTAATACATATGTACTGTTTTAATACTGTAATGTATTATGTAATCACAAAAGCATAACTGTAAAACTACACCTTTTTGAAGAAATCAGTCATTTGTATTTGCTTCTTGCTTTGGAAGTATTTTCTCTTTTCTTGGAAGCAAAAAAAAAAAACTTTGTGCGGCAGGCGCGGATAACCCGCCGGCGGATAATCGGGAGTCTACTGTATTTGATTTAAGCAGGTCTCCAGTCCAATAAAAAAAAAAATTATTTTCCAGCATGAAAGTTTTGAACAATTTTGAATCGTGACATGGGACCAAATAATGTTTAAATATCTGTTAAAACTTTGCAAAAGTTTACTATAACGAATGGTAGCTACGATTCGAATACGCCTTAGTAGTATTAACCTCGCCATAGCTGATTATGACGCAACAATGAGGCGCTATCATCCATCTTCAAATTAAGAACTTGAAGAATCAATTGAATCTATCTTCTAATTAAGAACTTGACTTTTCTTCCCTAGAATTCAGATACTAATCCAGATTTCTAATACTGGAATGTGTATTCACACTCATCTAGGTGCAACTTGGAAACCTTAATATTGTTTTATTTTTTCTAATGTGATAAATAAATTTATTGTGTGCAAACCTGGCCTGGAGTCCAATGCAGCTTTCACCATCAAACATTTCAACATGAACTCCGATTGATTGCATCACTATAATGCAATATTCATAAGTACTTAATAAATTCATTGCATTTTGAGCAGCAGTTAAGCTTCTAGTGCCATGTTCCATTAAGTTATTAAGCGTTATTACACAAGATTTGCATTTTTTAACCATGCCAACGGAGTGGGAATAAATAATGCTTTTTAAGGTAATAGGAGGCTATGTTTGGACGAAGTAAAACATGTTTTACCTTAAGGGGATAAACGCGTTGGCCAGGATATAAGAAAATTAAGAATTATGACCCAATTAGATGATAGAAGAAATTGGGAGAAATAAATAGAATACTACATCGCGATTATTGGTAATTATTATTTAATTATTGATTATTTAGTTATTCATTATAATAATTTAATTAATTAATTTGTAATTAAATTATTATAAATTTCTGATTAATAATAATTAAATACAGTACACTCCTAATTATCTGCGGAATTGGGTGGCGTGGCTGCCGCGGATAATAAAAATCGCGGAAAATCCGAGAAAAGCTAAAAACGGGTATAGCAAAAGAGAAAACACTCATTCCAACTTTGAAAAATCGTTTTATGTACAATAAAACGTAACATAAACAGCAGGAAATGTTTCACTAACGCTTAATATTTTAGTATATCACTCAAAACTAACCTAAATTGCATTTTGTTAATGAAAACAGAAAAGTGCTTTGTACTTACGAGAGGCGTCAAGGATACACAGAAAAATTAATACATATGTACTGTTTCAATACTGTAATGTATTGTGTAATTACAAAAGCATAACTGTAAAACGACACCTTTTTGAAGATATCAGTCATTTGTGTTTGTTTCTTGCTTTGGAAGCATTTTCTCTTTTCTTAGAAGCAAAAAAAAAAAAAAAAAAAACTTAGTGAGACAGGTGCGGATAATCAGGAGTCTACTGTATTTTAATAATTATTAAAGTAATTTAATTTTCTCTCTTATATCAAGTTTTGCATTTGTTTGGAGGAACTTCATTATTCGAATAATATCAATTGTTGTGAATTTGATTTGTAATTTAAATTCCTGATTGTCGGATTTTGATATGTGAATTTCTAGTTGTTTTCATGAGTATAGTAAATATTAGTTTCCCAAATAATTAGTTGACATAACAATTAGGTTACTCTGAAGTTTGTTGAAGATTTTTTTTTTAATATTTGAAAATGTCGCTTTTAAAACTCACTAGCAATGAATCATCTCAATGATTTTTTTTAAAAATCGTATTCAAATGCAATACCATATTTAAGTTCAAGCACTTATAGTTCTAGATTATGAAAACAAAAATGAAATCCAATGTCTATTATGTTTTTCGAGTATATTTCTTCTTCTAAAAACAAGTATATTGACCTTCTTTGAAATGTTTTATGATTTGGGAAATGGAAACTCGCAAAACTAAGGAAATTCAAACAATGAAAAATGGAGGCAATTACTCTTCGATGACTATCCTCACAAAGGTTCATTCCATTGCAAACGATATCAAAATGTTGAAAACATAAAATTTATTTCATCGGAATTTTAGAAAAAGGAGATGAAATAAGGAATTTTTTTTAAATTGAATATATTACTAGTAAAAATTCTATTCCATTCTATTGTTAAGTTTGGTAAAATTCGTTTCTTAAGAGCGCAAAATAACTTGCATATTACTCTCCTGAAATTGGCAGCACATACGAGTTCTTGACCTATGATATATTATCGGCTGTGTATTTTAATATCCCCCAGGAAATGACCGTTGCCATAATCATGAACAACAATTTAAGATTTATTTTGAAAACAGTGATGGAAAGTGAAATCCACTGCGTTGCAGAGAAGTCTGATATTACAACAAACTTAATCGACTGACGACGTTTAAAGTCTGAATATACAAGTAGTACTGTAAACAAAATCTTGAAGAGATGATTACTTTATGTGTAATCATGGCTAATTACATGGTCTTATAAAAATACAATTTAAGTTCCTTCATTTTAGACCGAAATTGTTTTATAGAATTCATCTTCAAAATCGTCGAAAATTTCTTCCAACTTTTATAAAATTCGTTATTAATATTCTTATTCTGAAATGAATCTTGATTTTTTTTTCTAGTAGCGTCAGTTTTTTTTAAAATCAAAGAATGATTAGAGCTAAAATTTTAAAGTAATTTTTTTTTTCATTTTAATTTTAAAAAATATTAGGGTGTCTTAAGCGAAATGTAAGAACTGAAGCATTAAAATTTAAAATATTAAAAATGAGATATTTCAGTCAATTGAAACTGAAAATTATTTCAATCAGAAAATATTTTTATAACAAATTTGCTAAACTCGAAAATAAATTTATAAGTGTTGAATTTACTACCTTTAATCTAGAATTCCTTTACATTTTTTAATTCATGTACTTTCAATTCTCTCTTGATTCCATTTTCTTGATCTTCTAATTAAGGTTTTAGATTTACCAGTTTCAAAAATGTTTGGATATAAAAAAGAAACCCAACTCTATAATAAAATAAAAAATATATACTAATAATATTCTGATTAATTTAATGATAAATTTATTTAGTGTGCTGGGCAAATTTAAAACTTTTAGATGGTTATTTTCTGAATTATTTTTATCGATTTATGTAATTTTATCTTTCTGCAAAATAATACAGAAACTGGTAAAAATTCATACATTAAATACCTTGCAAGATGGTGTACCAAGGAACTGGACAAAACAGTTATAGACATATGTTTATCTGTCTAGCTCAGTAATAATCCTCGTCTATATTGTAGTTTCAAAATAGATTATTAATCAATTAAATCAATTCAGAAATCCTGTAATGGTGGCGGGGTATTTCTGAAATGAAACTTAAAATAAAAAAATAACATACATGAATTTCAGCTAAGAAAATATTTAAATAGCTGATAAACAATACTAAAAAATTGACTTGATTGTAAAAAAAAATAATGATTTTAATTTTGATGACAACAAAAATGACCAGCTAGAAGTTATATATCAACTAATGACATTAATACTTGTCTAAAATTTAACAACGTTCAAAACTGAAGAATAAAATGGATACTAATATCAAGAGAAGCGCCTTAATGTGGCCAGTGACATTTGAATTCTATCCGTTTAAGAGAGTCTACACATACTTTCCATCGATGTCATTCAATCCTATTCTTGTATGGATGGATCCAAATTATAATCTGGATCCATCCATTCTTTATTCAGCTATCGTGTTTAGTTCCTATACATTGTTTTTTTCGTTATCACTTTGCTACGCAGAAATAGTCACTATGCGCCACATCAACAAAATTTTGGCAGGCAAAAATTATCATGAGTATAATAGGTGAAAGATGAGATTAAGCCAAGTTGTCTACTTCATACTCCCACAATCATTTGTTTCAATCGCATAAGCTGCAGTATTTTTTTTTTTTTAATTTCAAACTATCGACAAGTTGCGAAACTTCGATATTGGTGGACATATTTTAATAGAATCAATTAACGGCCAGTAACCTTAATTATAATAAAACTATAAGAATAGCACGTACAAAGTTATACACTGACATTAAATCCTATTACGGTTATTTCTATTGTTGCTGTTTCTAATGGCACTTGTCATAGAGAAGCCCACTGATTTCAGAAGTCAGTGATTTAAGCCAAGGGGGAGTCTCTTTTTTATTCAGTAGCGCCATCTAGAGCCAAGAATACGACTTAACTACACACGCGTCACAACCCTTTTCACGTAGCAGACTTCATTCATGCATTTCATTCACAGATCGCATTTTAGACCTGAATCAGAGAATTATCACCCCTGATCCAGTAAACCAGTGGTGTTACTCTCGAGTCTTCGGTCGGCGAGGTTCGAACTCGCAACCTAAGAGATGCGAATCCAGCGCCCTACCAACCAGGCTATCTCGGCCCTGTTTTTATCTATCTATCCTAATTAGAAATTCGTACTCAAATAACTGGGATAGTCTTTTATACTCAAAAGACAAATGCGCCCAGCAACGCAGCCGCATTTATTCAATAAATGGTCTATTTACCCATCGTACGATTTCTAATCTTTAAACATTTAGATTGAATTTGTTTCAAGTTCGTAAAGATGGAATTTTGTGATTTTTCAATCAGTCCCAAATGATCTAGGGTTTTGAAATTTTGCATACTTTTGTCTTTGATGATAGACTAATTAATATTTCAAGAGCTTAATTATCATACAATCGATTTAATTAAGTCATCGTTCCTTACGAGCGGTAACAACTCTAATGGATGAGAAATGAACCAAAAACTTCCTCGCATTCTCTCTAGTGAACGTGTGAAGAGAAGTACCTGCAAAGAATGCTTTGCATAGCATTAAGTGTGCAATAATCACGAAATATTAACTTTTGGCATGAATTTAGCATTTTTGCTCCATTTATCGAGTGCTTTTTTGGCGATTCATCTCTGGTATGCGGTTAATAATATCCAAAAATCAAATTTGTGTTTTAAATGGTTTTTTGAATTTGAATTTTGGAACCAATTGAAACAAAAATTTGGCACAGAACTATACTTGAAATCCCATACCAAATTCGATATATTTATGTCAATGCGTCTGTGGTGGTTGCGATGAGCGAGGATAGAACCTGCGATCTTGTGGTTCGCTGCCCACTAACATGACCACTATACAAAAGCAATTGCTCGTGTAGCGTAGTTGTTAACTTGCTAATAAGCTTTCACCACACGTCTTTTAGTTATCGCGTTTACATGTTTCTGAAAGTACAGACCGGCAGATATTAATCCTAGTTGGATTTCTCAAAATGTGACATGTCTATACCATAGATCTTAAATTGGCATACTGCATTTCATCCAACAAGCTCTTTCGTAGTTACATTAACTTATAGTAAATAGCCGGGTAAAAAAATTTCCTCTGAAGATTTTGCTCAAAATGTGATAAAAATCTACAAATTGGTGTAAAGCCGTATAAGAAATTCCATCCTTTTATCTGAAAGCGTTTTTAAGTTATCCTTATTATAGATAGAAACCCTCGGGGGCACCTCGAAATGAGGATGAGATGCTTCCGGCTTGGTGGTTGGATATCGACACCCTGGAGGGTACACTAATAGGTGGGGGATCTGACTCCTCCCATCGATGACGGGACGTACTTCCTTCACGGAGGGTTGTACCATGGCCGGTGTTGGCCCTTAGGACTTAGCCACAGTTCCCGCCAATGTTGCTGTTGCCGCGGTCCGGTCATTCAGTTTTTATGGTTTAAATCCGTGTGCCTTCGTGGCGGGTCGGAGAGTTAGATGGCTGACTTATTATAGATAGACATTTTACAAAATGTGCTTTTCGAACACAGGGAAGTCTAAAACGTAAAAATTCGACAAAATCTCAGTTGGAATTTTTTGATGAATAAAACACTTTCTCTGTACTTTATATGCGAGAAAAAAAAAGGATTCAAAATTTCAATAATATTTATAATAATGAATTATAAATTGCATATAAAAAAAGACATTAATTAAGACAAAAATATTTCTTTTCAGAACACAATAAAAAGTTGATTTCAAAAATTACTTTATCAAATTTATTAAAATATAATTAAAAAACAATGTGAATAATAATTATCTTTTATTTAAACATCCGATTTAACTTCAGTGTTTTAATATACCCATTATATATAAAATAATAACTATATTTTAATAAATTTGAATATAAAAAATATATAAAATAACTTGGTATGAAATGAAGTTGAATTTATTTTTTATAATGAAACTTTAATTCAAACTGATTCCCTGATGTCAGAAATTTATATAAAAAAAAATAAAGATTTTGTTGCAATTTATAATCGCACTTCCATTTCGGTCATTTTGAATATACAATATAAAAAAACAACTTGGATCTTTTCCAATTCTTTTTTTCCCTGAAACGATGCAGAGCAGATTCTCTTCTAACCGGAACTGTGTGATACATGTCCGTGCTCACATTCTCAGAAAAAGCAGAGTTATGTTTGGATAGACCAGGTACGGAAATCCAGATAGTATCACATGTATTGGGAAAAAGGATTGATTTTCATAGAAGAAATTAGAGTAATAGGATTGACTTAGCCGTCCTAGATATAAACTGTATCAAGGTTGAAAAAGATTAGTTTTCTCAAGTTTTTTTTATTTATTCTCAAATAGTTGTACTTGCGCATTATTAATTGTATGTCATTGCCGAACAATAATTACGAAAGAGATTACGACCGTAGACAATTAATCGCTGCGGTACCGTTGATATACGAGTAACAGAGTATCCATTTCGGTAGCTTTTTTTCTCTCCTACCGATTGAAACAAAAATTTAACAAAAATCTAAAACTGTAAATATAAAATCACATACCAAATATCATATATTTAATCCATTTTTAAGGTGTACGTACACACAAGAAGATTTTTTTTTAAATTTTAACTTTAAAAATCCAGTTTTTTCACAGTAGTTCATTAATATATGTTGAAACTCATTTCAGTGAGAAAAAAGCAAATTACACTTATTATGAATTAATTAAATAATATTTAATAAGCTAATTAGCCTATTTTTTGAAACATGATATCTTAAATTCTAATTTGTACAGACACACAATTCTAGTTGGAAAATATGCCTAATATTAGTCTTCATGTTATCTGCCTCAATCAAGTTACAAAAACAGTTTTTTTTAACAATTTGTTTCATCAACGGTAAATAGAAAAAACGAGATTTTTTCAGTAATTTTAACTTTTAAAGAGCTATTAAAAATTTATTTCTATAAATATAACTGTGATTGAAGCTCAAAACATCCGCTGTTTCATACAGATTATTTTGATATAGAAATAACTGTATTTGGTTCATTTCTTGTTGAGTTATGATTGTTTGAATGAAGCAACATAGTGGAAAAATATCATTCTTCATAAAATGAGTTTAAAAAAACCGTAACTAGAGATTTTAATGAAAGCACCTCAAGAAAAATAATTATAACTCGAGAAATATTTGAATATTGACAACATTTTTGTATCATTTGAAAGCTAAAGGATCAGAGAACATTATTAAGCAATAAAAAAAATACTTGATATTTTGAACGATTTTCGAAGTTTCAAGTGTGTACATACACCTTAAGTTATAGTGTTTACATGCGCGCAAAAGTATATAGAGATCGGCAGACTACCCATTCTTAGACGGATTTGATTCAAAATTTTGTACCCATCTCCACTTTAAATGATAAATCTATGTAACACATTTCATTCATTCATTCATTGAAATCTCTTTGTTTTGTAATTATTGTGTTAATAGACACATAACTGACAGATTTTCTCTGCATGATTTTTAATTCAAAATTTAAAAAAAAAACCCGATAAATTTAATGTAAAAAGCATGTGTTAATTTTCATTCGTCTAGCTGAAAGATAGCGTTCATAATTAGACAGACTTTATTTAAAAAATGTGCCTTCCGAACTCGGAGTGAACTGAAACGTTCGTCGAAACATCAAGTTTTTTTTTTATCAATGCATAATATTTTCCCTTTGCATACTTCGTACACGAGAAAGTAGAAAAAGAAAAGAATATACGAAATAAAAGTAAATGAAAAGTCAAAAATGCACCCGCCATCTTTCGACTTCTTTTTATACTCTCACACAGCCTGTCATTTACAGCTTAGAGTGAAAAATATTTTTGTCTAGTTTTCTTTTGGACTAGCATTAATAAAATTCTTTTTAATAAAAGCATTCGCAAATTATATCAGTCCTGATCTGTGTCACTCATAATTTCTTATTTTGTAATTTCGATTCTTTTAATCAATATCCACATAAATGATTATTTACATAATTTTGTGTGTCAGCTGAAGATGAAAAATATATAAATTGATGCTCGATTGATTTTCAGAGTTTAATTTTTCTGATATTTTCAAATTAAAAAAAATTCACAATGAAAGTTTATTTAAACTAATACATGAAAGGAATTTAGTATCAGTTTATTTAATAATTTAACCATATGTCAGTCAATAATAGTAAAAATATTGCCCAAAATCTCATAAATCCATGCCAAAGTTTGATCTTTGATAACTATTACGTTAGACAAGTTAGGATCATGCATTGCATTTCGCTGCAAAATAGCCTCAAATAAGACGGTCTGTGAGACCATCCATCAAAATGCGATATCACCTATCATCTGTAGTATCCGTAAAGGAATGTTTACATGAAGCCAATGTTGTCGCGCCAGTTAGGTCATGCCTATGCAGAAAGAGCGGCCACTGGCAAGCACTTGTCTCAACAGCTGTACGCTGTTTTCTATTTTTCCCTGTATGTTTTTACTTTTTCCGTCAATGTGTGATCTCGCAGCCATAACAAGACTGGTCGATTAAAGTAAACACTACTTCAGCCTATGTGCAGCAGCCTTTGATGTAGATTAATCAGAAGTCTTATTACTTATCATCATTTCTGTATTTCCAACTAACATATCAGCGCTTATATTCAGGATGCCGAGAAAACTTTTACATGTATGTAATGCAATTTTTCAACAATTAAAGAAGTGTTTTCTCTTAGCATGCTTCAATTTTCTTTTTTGTTCATCTACCCTATACAGACACACAGACAGAAGTAATTCTAAAAATGTGCTGTTACCAATCGAGGATTTCTGAAATATTAACCCTCCAGTTGCTTACTTATCCCACGATTTCCGCTGACTGGCGATCAGTCCATTTTCTATTGCATCCCGCGTTTTTCGCAGTTTAGAGTATTTATTTTTACGCTTACAGATTTGTATTATATCATTATTAACGTGTAACATATAGTATCAGTTCACTTTGTTTGAAAAATATTTGAACTTATTTGTAATAGCAATAAGATATTGCACCTTTATTTTTATCGCATCTAAATAGTGATTTTAAAAATTCATCAAAATCTAGAGAATCGATGAAAAGTTATCATCGAATTTTTCAATGATGATTACTTTTTTCTGTATATGCATCGTCTACGGAAAAGTGATAATGATTAATCAAAAATTACTATTTGTCAATTTATATTTCCATGCAATTACGCCATATATAAATTTCAGAATAACATTTTATGGTATTTTATTCAAATATGGAATAAGATTATAAATACGAAGCGAGTTGGTTTATATTTTGCTGCTGACTGAAATTTAGTAGAAACAAGGTGAAACTTTTCCTTTTTAGCTAGTATGTTGATCAATCACTACATTTTTATTTTGTCTTTTTATAATTTTTTTTCCAGAAAGTGCAAACTTCTGTAAGTAAAATATCCTAACTAGTTTCACAATTAACTTTTATTTTGTTGTTTACGATATTTTTGGGGATTTCTGGAGCACATTTAGAGATTTACTTTTCCTTAGAGTAAAGATATTTGATTCTTGGATCCATATTTATAATCCCTCAAAACAAATGCTCAGTAAACATTAAATATGGAATATAAGAAACGTGATGACATGAAGCAATTCTATATAAAATATGAAAAGCAATAAAGAAAACAGAGTTGCAAAAAGGATCAAATGCGGGGTATTTACAGCTTTTAAGATGAACCTGACACACTGAGGATCTCTAAAACAAAAATTCGAGGTATCAAAGGAGCATTTTGTGTCATTTTTGTAATGAAAACTTTCTGACTGACATCAGAGGAGCAGCATGTGCACAGTGCTTATTATGTGAAAAAAATGAGCTGAGAATGCATTTTAAAATAAATCTGATGCTCCAAGATGTTTAAAGAAAAAAACTCACAAAATGCTTTACCAGGCCTTTTTTATTATTTTTTTTTCTGAGAAATTTCTTGAAGATACCAGAGGGGAAGTGGGAATACAATGTTTATTATGGGCAGAATGTTTTCATATAAAATACTTTGGTTATTGTAACAGAAGTTAAGGTGCAAGACTTTAGAGAATCATTTGTGTTTCACATATTTTTATCATGAATGTTTTTTTATCTTACATGTGTATAATGTAAAAATATGTATTACAGTAGATGTCTCAAAAATTAATGCAAGATTTGACTTTGCAACCATTTGTGCAGTAAAGTGTTGACAACTCCATTAAAAAAACCATTTGACAGCTGATAGTTTAGGGTTAGTAAAAATAGAGCGTTAAATGATAGTACAACGTGTTTTTATTTTTGAACCATATTTCAAAAATGGAAGTCCGGAAACCACGTTTCGAATTTTAAGAATTGGCCCTCTAGATCGTGTAACACCATTTTATTTCTTTTTATGGATTATTTGAAGTAAGCGTTCTATACCGAAAAGGCCACAAGCACGCTTTCATTGAAGGAGGAAATACAACGCTGCGTCAAAGAAATTAAGCCACATTTAATTCAAAACGATCATGGAAAATTTCGACAAAAGAGTGCGAATGTGTCAGCAAAGCCGTGGAAGACATTTGCCCTATGTGTTATTCCTTACATAACCCTATCCTATGTACTTTACGATTCAATGAAAACATAAACAATTTCAAGGAAAAAAAACTGTTTTTATTTAATTCAAATCTTACGTTAACAAGTTGTTTTATCTTATAATGCACCATTTTTATTAAGCCTAAACTATCAGCTATCAAATGGGGTTTTTTTTAATAAGATTCACAACACTTTACTGCACTAATGGTGGCAAATCAAATCTTGCATTAATTTTGGGACACTTTTACATGTATAAATGATATATATGCGATTTTTTTTACTAATAAAACACTAATAGATTTTCCGTTTCTTTTTCTTTTCTTTTTTTTTTTGTATTTTAATTATTTCATATTTGACAAATATTTAGAAATTTAAGAATACAAGAATATATATTTTAAAATCGTTTGTACAGAGTTGCAAATATATATATTGTCAATAAAGAATTCATTGAAAAATTCAGTAACGATTTTCTTTAAAAAGTTTATCACTGTCTTCATAACAGCGGGCTTGTCTATAGCAAGTGATATAAGAAACAACAAAAAAAAATTTAATATTCTAATCGTTAATTTTTCCCAAACATAAATGTCAATTCATATTTATTTCCCTGTTTCTATTGCAAATTTTATTTAAAATGTTAATTTACTATACAAAATTCAAACATCAATTATCAAATTGATGCTTGACAATATATGATAATTAACAATAAATTTAAGAAATAGCTAGCGTTAAAAGTTATCCTCAAATGTTTCTAAGAAAAAACTCTTTTCACAAGATGTGTCATTCCGAGATAACGATATTTAGAAATTTATTTTTGAAATAAAGTCCTTTTAAAAAGAAAAATGATTCGACAATGTTTCAGAGAAAATTTATCTAAACTAAAAACAAAAATAAATGTATTTTAGAAATCCCAATATGTTCAATGTATCTATAACAAATCTAATAATACAATATTTTGATATCTTTCTAAAAATTTTCTAAATTTTTAACTTAAACACCGCTTCCTGTTTTAAAGATGTAATGTTAAAGAAATACCAAAGACTGAAAACAAACACAAACAATTCTTTATTTGCTCAATTTTTTAAAACTTAGTTGTGCGCGTATCGTTATTGTTTCCGCATTCTTGTTTGTAAGCTGTTTCCAGTCAGTATATTTTTATTATATGCTTTTTGAAAAACACCTGAGGAATTTAAACAAGGGATCTTCTGTTTGGAAGATTGGACTTAATGATGCGTGAAAGCTGTAACAATAATTGAAATTGTATACCCTTCAGTTACATTAAAATAATATTAATTTATATACAGATAAGTATTTGATTGAATGACTTGTATACAAAATTAAAATTTTGTTCGATCTTGAAAAAATTTAGAACAAATGCTCTTAAAAGTGAGAGAATTGTCAAATTCAATATTCCAAAATCTAAAAATTCATTAAAATATAAGTTTTTCAGATATATCCTTCTGAAAAAATATCTCACAAAGATTTTATATCCATTTTCTTACAGCTCAAAAAAAATTTTATGGTACCGATTTCATTATTTACTATCTTATTTCTTTATTTTTAATAATTTTTAAAAATTTCATTTCATGTCTAATTAATAACAATGTTTGTATTGTTATAATGAAATTTAAACAACTGCATTTTCCCATCAAACCACTCAGCTTCGAACTTTTTCCAATGTTAAAATTAAAATATAAAAATTATTTCCTTTGGATTTCCGTCTTTATTTTATAGTACATGGCCACATTTGAAAACGTTTTCATTTGAATACTTACTAATTCTTACTAGGACGATTAATTTCATAAATTCATATATTTCTGACATAACAAATTATAATTTTAAATAACTGCATTCCATGTTAATAGCATGACAGCCTGGAAAATTTATATTTCGTTTTCAGAAGAGGTTAATACTATACATGTATTTTTATTACAATAAAAAAAAGCCTTAAA
This sequence comes from Argiope bruennichi, assembly GCF_947563725.1. Taxonomy (NCBI): domain Eukaryota; kingdom Metazoa; phylum Arthropoda; class Arachnida; order Araneae; family Araneidae; genus Argiope; species Argiope bruennichi. Next base: position 46,066,937 of record NC_079158.1, read on the forward strand.
AATAGCAAACGAGTTCTTTTTCAAGTACTCTTTTCCTCTAAATGGGATTGTCCTGAATCTGGTGCAAAGAGCTAATTAGAAATATCGTCGAAATCAGCAAAAAAAATCAGCCGATTAAAACTGAAACTTAATACGGTGAATGAGGATCACTCCACATCAGTCTATTTTTTTTTTCTGTTGACCGTCAGGTTGGTCATTCACGAGCAATTTACCCATAGCATTTCAAGCTGGTCATTCACGAGCAATTTACCCATAGCATTTCAAGCTGGTCATTCACGAGCAATTTACCCATAGCATTTCAAGCTGGTCATTCACGAGCAATTTACCCATAGCATTTCATCTCTTTAAGCTGGTCATTCACGAGCAATTTACCCATAGCATTTCCTCTCTTTAAGCTGGTCATTCACGAGCATCCTACTCCATTCCATTTTTTCCCCTTCAATACAACTAATTTAATAGCAAAAAAATTGCTCGTAATGGTAATTTGCAATCGCCATTCTTTCTTCAATCCATTTGGGCTTGTCATTTACGAATATTCCAATCTATTCTATCTAGGTGGGTCATTCAAACGTACATCATGCAATTCCATTTGTTTATCAACTATTTAGGTTGACCATTCAGGCGCACTCTACGCCATAGCATTTCATCTATATTAGCTGATCATTCATGAGCATACCACATCATTCATTTCTTTTTACTGCCCATTTAGGTTGACTATTCACAATTATTCCATTTGATACCATTCTTTCTGCTCAACATTTAGGTTGTTCATTCACAAGCACGCCACGCCATTCCCTTCAAACTGGTCATTCAAGAGCTTCCCACACCATTCCACCAAGGCGGATCATTTACTAGCACTCCAGCTCATTCCATTTGTTCTGCCAATCATTTAAGCTAGTAATTCACGAGCATTCCACACCATTCCATTTTTTTTTCTGCCATCCATTTATAGTATAACACTCACGAGCATTCTACACCATTCCATTTTTTTTTCTGCCATCCATTTATAGCATAACACTCACCAGCATTCTATAATATTCCATTTTTTTTCTGCCATCCATTTATAGCATGTCACTCATGAGCATTCTACACCATTCCATTTTTTTCTGCCATCCATTTATAGCATAACGCTCACCAGCATTCTACACCATTCCATTTTTTTCTGTCATCCATTTATAGCATAACACTCACGAGCATTCTACACCATTCCATTTTTTTCTGCCATCCATTTATAGCATGTCACTCACGAGCATTCATAACCAGCTTCCCTCTTGATAAATGCCTTATTAGAGTATATCACCACGCACTCAAAGTTTTTATTTACCAACCCGCAGTTCGAGAGCGCTGAATCTAAACGGCAATGTGCTGAAAGGAAATTAGGAGGGGTTGGATATTTAACTTTCCAGTTTATGATATGCCGATTCTAGTTGGTTTTCCAAATTGAGTATAATCTTAGAATATCATTATTCCAATAACGCGACGGGGAGGGAATTTGAATGTCAATTGTGACCTAAAGTTTATAAACTTCATCGATCATACCCACTAGATGTCAGTATGTACTTAAAAAAATACAGAAAATATTTGGTAGTTATAAGAGGTAGTTATGGCATTTATATAACCATAAACACTCTATTTATATAACCATAATTAAATCTTATCATATTAGGGGAAAAAACAATCTGAAATAAAACTTCTACAAACGAATAAATGTCTATATAATATAAAAAATGCATAATGTCTATATATAAAAAGTGTCTATATAATATACGAAATTTTCGAGTCATTATTATTAACCATATAATAAAATATTCGAATCATTATTATTAACCAGTTAACTATTTTGATCTCTTCGGAAAATACGTATCTAATTTGTGTCGCCAAAATTCAGCGATGACGAGTATACTCGTCAAACATAGAGTATGTTTAATATGAAATTATGTTGTGATGAAATTACCTTTATTGTTTTATTTCAATAATCAAATTTATAAAGTTACTTAAACTAACATACATTTTTTGCATATAAATGAAAAAAATATGCAAAAAATGCTAATTTTTACTTTTGACGAATAAACTCGTTATAATTCAAAATGTATACTTTTTCCATGATTAGTATACTCGTCAAAAGCAGTTAAGTGGTTAATAATAATAATAATAAAATATTGCTAAAATCAATGAGTATTTTAGGCCTTATTTAGAATTTTAAAGGATGGAACAATTTTTATCGAATTGTTTTGTAATGAATGATTTAATTTGATATTTTTGTTTTAAATATCTATTTTAATTTAAAATAAGACATTTCTTAATTAAGTTAATTGATTCATTGAAAAAAAAAAACAGAATACATTTACAAAATTATAATCCCATTTCATCTCAAATCAAAATTATCGTTGCTCAAATTTAAGTATTAATTTATTTCATTAGCAATAAATTAAAGATTTACAATTAAGACAGAATATAATACATTTATTCAAATCATAATACAAACTAAGGGAGGTCAAGAGAATTCATATAAAATTTCTTCATTTTGTGAATCATTCGCTTGGAAAGGTCAGAGACATCTGAAACCTAAACTATTATCCTCTGGAAATGCTTATTGGTTTTAGCAATCCAGTAGCTTCCATTCTTTTACTAAAAACAATAAACTTTTGGTTTTTCAGTGGTTTGAAAATGCCATGACTTTTGCCGTTGTAGCAAATTTTAGCTTTATTTACTTTTTTTTGGTTGCCTCGTAAAATATGTAATTTTCGTTTAAAGTTTTTATAAATTTTTTGCGCGGATGTGGAAACAATTTTTTCTTTATTTGCAAAAAGTTAAATTTTAGGACATAATCTCTGTTTTAAATATATATTGAAAGTTAAATTCTAATAATTAAAGGCAGAAAAATGAGTAATTCGCCAATCTTAAAATATATGAAACATAATAAATGGGCAGTTTGAGGAAGGAAAATAGTAATACAACTAGAATTTAATTTTTTTTTTTCCATTGGCAAATCCTTTTTGACAGAAATATACAAAACGCGGCAATTCTGTTTTGTTGGAATAAAGATGGCGATGACTAGGAAATTACTTAAATATCAATAAGAAAATTAAATCGTATAATGAACTTTTGATTAAACATGATCAAAAGGAATCTAATGATTATACAAAAAAATTATAATGAGATGCTTCGAATAAATAATTTTTCATTAATTTTTTATACATATTTTTATTTAATACGACCATTTCATGTTTGTAGGGAATTTCAAAAATAAAGCTTGAAACATTTCCTGGTGAACTAAATTTTTGTAATTTTTCACATATGTAAGTTTTTGTTGACAATATGATTTCATAAATGCAATATCAAATCGTCGAATAACTTAATTAAATTTTAATCTCATACTTTTGCCTTTATTTGATAGCAAATTCGGAAAAAAATATTTAAATTTCCATATTTAAATTATTTATGTATACAAAGTTTATAAACAAATCTATAATTTTCAATGCAAGAGTAAAATTACTGTCGATTTTTTAAAAATTTTAATTAAGATAATCCAAACCTCAATTTAATACATCTTTGTAAAAGATGGCATGCTTTTTGATGTTTCCCAATTATGCCTCTCAAAAAAATTTAACGTCATTTTAAAATTGAAAACAATAATTTTGAATTATTTCAATTTCATTTCCTTATAATTTTTTCCTTAGTTTTAATATATTTTTTAAATTTAACTTTAAAATCAATCTGCAATAATGTTTTTATTGTTACGATAAAATTTAAACCAATTTTATTTTTTCCATAAAATTATTTAATCGCTAATGTTAATATTAAAACAAATATTTTCTTTGGGCATTAATTTGTAAGTAGCATTTCCAATTTCATTTCAAAGTAATAATTTTTTGTTTAATTTGCATAGGAAATAATATGTGGTAGAATGAATGCAATAAATGGATATTGCAATAAATGGATATTATAAAAGGCAAAATTTAAGAAATACATTTCATATCAACCATAATTCATATTATTCATATCAACCATAATTCATATTATTCATATCAACCATAATTCATATCAACCATAACCATAATTCATATTATCCACAACCATAATTCATATTATCCACATTAACCATAATTCATATTATCCACATTAACCATAATTCATATTATCCACATTAACCATAATTCATATTATCCACATTAACCATAATTCATATTATCCACATTAACCATAATTCATATTATCCATATTAACCATAATTCATATTATCCATATTAACCATAATTCATATTATCCATATTAACCATAAAATCCTTTGGCAAATAAGTGGCTTTGATAAACAACCTGGTTGACAATGGCACATAATTAATGAATTATAAAATAAAGGTCAAAAAGCAAAAATTAATTATAAAATAATTCCACTTCTTAGCTCATTAATGAAAAAATAAAAACAATTTTATTAAATATTTTTTATAAAAATTTTAAAAAAATTGATAGCAATATTTGCCGTTAGTTTGAAATATTGCCCCAATAGTCTTAGGGGTCAACACTATTCATCATGTACTTTCTGATTGTAAACAATATCATACAAAAGCCATGATATTGCTTAGAATCGGAATATATACTTGAAGATATATTATAAGCTCGTATGAAATAAAACAGAAAACAGTATACGACTCTTTGACAGTTCATTAGCTGAAACATCAATATTCTTACTTTTGAAAGGGTCGAATGCTGACCAGGCATCTCTTCCCCATATTTTTGACTGTTTGGGTTTTATTAAAGCCAACGTTTTAAAGAAACCGATTTTATTCATTGAGTTTTAGGTTTCGTGGAGATGGTCTAACAAAATTGGGCCATCTTTGATAAATAACAACAAAAACAAACAATCAATTATGATAAGTATACAGAGATAAATGCTCACACGCATAATCAGAATGTGTAAATTTTGCTCAGGTGTTACTGTATTTCATTTTATGTACTCATGCTATTTTTAAGCTGTATAGACATCATAACGTTTAGTGAACATTTTTTTTTTCTTACGTAATATTTTCTTACACGAAGATGCAAAATAAAATCTTTTTTAAGATCGTTGAAAAATTCGATCCAAAGTTTTAAAGAATCATTACATTTTCCTTATTATCAAAAGCATTTATGCAATTATGCATTTTTATTAACACAATAATTCAAGAAAAGAATGAATTATTAAAGTGAAATTTGATACATCGTTTTTATACCAAAATTGCAAGTAGATGCTCAATTCTGCTCAAAATCTATGAAAAAAAAATTTGTTCATCCATGCATATATGAAAACAATCATTTTAAAAAAAGATCTGTAGAATGTATTTAATTCATCAATCAGTTGATAATTCTGTTGATAAATTTATTTTTGAATGAATGAATGCATTAACTCAAAAACACAATGACCTAGATCAGAGAATTCTAATATGTGATTTTCACCTCAAAATTTAGATCTGCATCAAATTTTGGAAATATTCATGTGTTGTTAAATTGTTTTTCTTGTATATATGATGTTTCAATATATTATAATTATAATATCACTAACTATATATAACAATAATAAAATATATAATAACAATATATAATAATCAATATCTGTGTGTATTATATATCAATAAATCGAAAGCTCAACAGACTGACTAAATAGAATTTGGTCTAATCTAAAAAATTTGTGAAATCATAGCTGCATATAAATATTAAATTTTATACTTGAATTGGTTATACAAAAGAGGGTTAAAATTTGTAATAATTTCTTAATTATGCGTTGAAGCGAAATACAAAACATAGAATAATTTAGAACTATTAGAGAGAATCGATAAACCAGGAAATGAATTTGGTTGTATTTTTTTAAATCCTTACATTTTCTTATATATACATCTTCTCAGTCCGGCTTAAAATATTGATAATTGTTCCATATCATTAAAATCCATTATAATAACAATTTGTAATCATCATTTCGATTTAAACATCAGTATCCGAAAAAACAAATTAACTTACGGAATAAAATTGCATCAATGATTTAACGGAATAAAAGGATATCAGCAAAAAATAAATGATTTTTTAAATTTACTTACCATTTGCAGAAATAAGCAAAAGTTTTGAGAAAGAACGCCGTAAAATTGAAAAGCGGTCAGATTATGGATGAAAAAGTTGTGAACAAAAAGAAATATAAGAAAATTTTCCATATCAAGGTAGGTTTTAGACATACGAAAAACATATTTGCAGCAGACATATTGCAAGGCCATGTATCATGTTAGCGAAACCACTCAGAGTGTCATTAAAATACAAAATGGCGGTGAAATATGAAATCTTTCGAACACCAAAAGTTGATACCTATTTTAAGAAATCCACTTCGTTAATTTGTAGGGTTCACGGTGGCATGGTGGTAAGGTCTTGGATTCAAAGGTTGACATTTGATTCTTTCAAAGAACCATGGGACATGTGCATTCTAAACACATTGGTACCTAATGTTTTATGTTTGTGTGATACGGAACTTTGGAATGCCCAGGTATCATCCTCGGCATCCAACAGTGGTTCAAAATTAATCAATCTGTTAAAAAATAATTTTTATAAAACTTTAAGCTGTATATTATGTTACGAAACGAAATCAAACTTTGGCAGATTTTTTAAACTTATATTCTATTTGTTGATTTTTTTTCCACTTCGCGACTATATATGAAATTTAAAATCGGAATTAAAAAATATTAGAAATCTTTGACTGACTCTCCCATGTGATATTCATGCATCTAATTACAGTATTTTTTTAAAAAAATCTTGTAAGTGCAGATATTTTTAGACTCTATAACTCAACGCGAAAATGATGTGGATGTATCAAATGCTTTATATACACATAGTTGAATATTTATGACACATAATTTTCAAATCATCAGATATTTTCTAATGAAATAATAGATAAAACAAAACAGTAACGGGATTAAATTTTTAATGGATTAATTTCCTTAAGTATCTAACAAGATGGCACTTTTTGATTTAAAAATGTGTTGTCTTTTCTTATTTAACTCAGATTCCATTGAATACCAGAAATATTTAAATTAGTCGCAAATGTTGTTGTTGTTTCTAATGGCACTTGTCATATACAAGACCACTGACTTTAGATGCCAGAGATTTTAAGCCAAATGTACGTCTCTTGTTTTTTCAATAGCGCCATCTAGGGCTAATAATACGACTTAGATATACACACGTCACAACCCTTTTTACGGGCAGGACTTCATTCATGCATTTCATTCACTCATCCACAGATCGTAATTTAGACCTGAATCAGAGAACGATCACCCCTGATCCAGTATCCAAGATCAGCGGTTCAGTATCCACTATCAGTGGTATTACTCTCGACATGGAGGACTTTGTGATCACGACAGATTTATACTTGCGCCAGCCACCACACACACACACACATGGAAAGTCTTCTGCCGGCGGGGTTCAATCTCGCAACCGGAACGCGAATCCAACGCCCTACCAATTAGGCTATCCCGGCCCAGTCAAGAATGTTGTATCATATTATAACGTCTATACATGACTAAAATTTCATCATTTTCGAAATATGAGGTCGACATATGTGCAACATATGAAACTATAATTTAAGTAGTTAATGCGATAATATTTTTTAGCTCGATAATATCTATAAATTGTGGCATTGTACATAATGTAAAAATCGCACAGAACTCTCTAGGGAAGGTAGAATGCTTTCCTACGCAGCTTTTACCCTCAGTTTCTTGTTAAATATTGAAGACTTAGTAAGAAAAAAAAATTAAGCTTTTAAATTGGATTTTTATTTAAAAACTGATTAAAGTTTTAATTTTTTAACTCAGTATATCGTAGTATAAAATCTCTCAAAACCCAATCGCTCAAATTCGCTTATTGATGATTACAATATTTTCTCTTTATATACGTCGAGAAAGTAAAATAATGAAATAAATAAATAAAAGGTATGTAATATCGCAGCAACGCACCTATGTATAAGAGCAGTTTCTGAAACAATGGAAAGTATGGTTGGAAGATATACTTAAGGATATTTTGAAAAATTTATTAAACTTAGAGAAAAAAAAACTGTAAGGTAAAAAGACTTATAGCGCCTAAAATTTAGTCTTTCTGCTTTAAAATAGAACGAAAATAATGTTGGGCAATAATATGCCTTGAAGTTATTGAGAAAAAACAGCAAAATTCAAATTAAGTTTTTAATTGAAATGTTAGTGGACTTTTTTTCAAAGCCTACTATCCAAGAAGTAATTTCGTGCTACAACTGATAGCTTTAGAACTAACAGTTTACCTTATAGAATATTTTGACCTTATAGAATTTTTGTCTCTTTCATGCCGTTTCACGCAATTTACGAACAGCATCGTGCCGTTCCTATAAGTATTATTACATTAAAATATTAAGAAATTTATGACTTCATTCATAACTTCAGAAAAAAAATTTCTCTTTCCGATTTACATTTTTACTCGTTTACTGCAAAAAGAACAGCGATGTTTAAAATACGGGTTCCAGTTACTATTGGCACCAAATAAATAATGGAAATGCCAACTACTATTAAATATATTAATTTCATTTGTTAAACCAATCATATGAAGAAAAAAAAAACTTCTTCATTTGAAATATATAATTAGAATTAAAAAAGAATTTGAATGACTTTTTTTTTTGGTTTACAATAAATTAACATCTCAACGATGCCTTTTGCTTTTATTCCAGCTTACAGCAAGAAAATATGGCGATAGTCAAAAGAATTCGATTCCGAGATTTTAATGAAATTTTCTGTCTGAGATCGGAAAAATAATGTTTTGAAATACTAGCTATCTTTCACTAAATGTGAGGGTTCAAAAATGCAATAGCTGCATGTATGAAATTTAATATGGGATCTTTTCGTCAAATTTACAAATCTTTTCACTTTTTTTTTTTTTTTTTACGAAAATCTTCTATAGAGAGTCTTTTAATGTATCTGTTCGTATACATGTGAATACTACAAACCAAAAACACAACGAATAAGTGTTGAATAGTTGATAGCTGAAGATTTTTATTACTATAACTGGCTTCAATCTGCATTAAATAACCAAATCTGTTGACGGTTGTCTCCGTTATTGGACTAATTTAAAAACATAACGAACTAGAAGGCTGACTTTTAATAAAAGATCATTGCATCAAAATCGAAGATCAGAGTTCAGTTTTGAACTGAATCCCTTAACGATTAGATTATCGGCTTCTTTTTCTGTTAAAGTATATGTATTATAGAATAAAGCAAAAACACAACAAGCGAGATAAAAAAAATTTCGGTGTAGGTTCCAAAACTTAAAATCTACAACAAAAAATATACGTTGTAAATGCATGTCCTGATTTTTTTTCACTACACGACTAAATAAAAGACAAAACGTGTCGTATTATATGAGAAAAATCGAGAGGAAAGGGATATCCCAGCTTATTCAAAGTTTTAATTTTTATAGTCACGAAAAAAAAAATTCTATGTACAGAACGGAAATTGATTTCTCCTGATAAAACGGAAACGAAAATAAAAATAAAAAAAATCTAAATAACTATAATCTAATGGGAAGAGAATAACGTTCAAATCCTATCTGAATCTTATAATTATTAATTTTTCAATAAAATATGAAAAAAATTGGAAACAAAACCGGTAAAAAATAAAAAGCTCACATTTGGGAACAAAAGCTGATCGGAAAAGAAGAGAAAAGACACGAATTCATCGGAAAATCATATTAACCGAAAATCCAACTCAAGTCTTTTATTTATTTAATCTAGGCAGCCTGCACAAACACTTTCTGATGACACAAGTACACGGAGCACATAACCTTGTATTTACTTTATCAAAATCGATTTAGACCATTCCACGCACGCCAACCCCTCCCGTTCACTTTTGCCGTGTTGACAAAACGGTTGCCTGGCCCTGCCACAAGATCGAACTGCACCTGTAGATTTTTCAGATGAAACCTGCATGAAAGGACAGAGTTCCTCATCCGCTCCCCTTTTGTCAACTTTCAATTAAAATTTGATTGCCCGCGTGCATTTTTATGGCTGTTGATTCCTATCTGGAGGGATGACGCCACTGCCTTTTCGAACATTCCTCGCCGCTGTGCAAATGCTGCTGACAGGGTGTTTGTGGCGGCGAGGAAAGTGAGACGGGGTGTCACATGGTTGGAATCAAGACTCTGGTTTATGTCTCTGCCAAAACAATTTTTTTTTTTTTTCATTCTGCGGAAAAGTAGCTATCTTGGATTGTCATCAATGAATGAGTTTAATAATTGCAAAGGGTGCTGAGTCAACTAGAGTGGGGTTATGTCCAGATGAGACAGTTCGCAAGAAAAAAGATTTAAAGTACCCTGTATTATTTTTTTCACACGCTGATCTAACTCACCTAAAGGACGCAATGCTTGTAACCAGAATATAGGAAGAAAAATTTCTTCTGAGTAAAAAAAATAATGAATATTAAAATACAGAAACAAATTTTAAAACAACCATAATAATAATATAAAAACATAATATTAATAACGTGGAGACATAATAAATAAATAAAATGTATCATATTAAAATATAAAATAACAATTAATATTTTTATTAACCACAATAAAAAAGTTAGAAAAGGCATGCTGTTTCGTCCAGAAATTTGAGGAATAAAAGATGCATATAAAAGCATTTACAAACAGAAAGATTGTTAACAATTTAGAAAAGAAACCACTGGGAATAGTCACCCAAAATCTTTCTGGCGCATTCTCTATTAAACTTGTCGTATAACGCCTTACATGGCATTGGCGTACAATAGTTAAGAATATTAATTTTTGGCGTGAATTTAGCATTTTTAATAAATCTGTCTTGCCAATCAGGGCGAGTTATTTGGCGATTAATCCCTGGCATGCGTCAATAGTATCCAAAAATTGAATTTGTGTTTTAGAAAAGTTTTTTTTAACCGATTAAAACAAAAATTTGACACAAAACTGCACTCATTCTCAAAATATCCCACATCAAATTTGATATATTTAAGTCATTACATTTTTGAATTATCACGTTTAGATATTTCTGAAAATAAAGACAAATAAATAGTCAACATGTAGCTGGATTAGGCTCAAAATTTGATGGGTGGACACTATAGATGTTAAATATGTGTATCGAATTTTACCTCTCTATCTCGTTTCGTTTTACAATTATCGTGTTAGCTTATATTCAAACAGCTGGACAGCAAGACGTCTTCTAAACAGATATTACTAAAAATTTGATAGAAATCTGCAAATTTGGCGTAAAGGCCATATACCAAATTTCAACTGTCTAGCTCAAAACGTTTTTTAGTTATCTTTGCCACAGACAGAGAGACAGATTGAAATTTTCTAAAAAAATATGTTTTTCAAACTCAGAAAAACCTAAAAATTCAAAAAAAAAAAAAAAAAAAATTCAAAATCTTCAGTTCAAATTTTTTTAGCAATTATTATACTTTCTTTACATTGCGTATAAAAAAAAGTGAAAAAAGAAAGCAGTTTCTGCATTACAATTTAAAAAAAGATGAAAATGAGCCTATAAAAATATATAGAAAAGGAGGTCAACAAATATCGGGAAGTAAATGAAAGCAAAATTTATTAATGCAGACTTGTCAATCATTAAAGTAATCAGTTGCATCACTATTTCGCACCAAATCATTGAGCCCAGCGTCTATAAAATCGTCAAAAACTATGTCTATATTAAAAAAAAATTTAGAAGCAAAAAAAAAAAAAAATGACATTGATGTTAAAATTTAGGAAAAGAAAAATTTTAATTTAAAAAAAATGAAACGGTGGAAATTAATTAATGAAAACGTTAGTCGATGAGCACGCGTAACATCACACATATCACCATATCATTGAACCCATATCTTATATTGATAATACAATAGTTACAAAACGGAACTAATGATGAATTTTGGGAGAGGAAGAAAAAATTTGTAGTTGAAAAGTGGAGATTTGTCATTTATTTTGACAATATTGTAAGTGAAATCAATGATACCATTCGGCAAATAATCGCAAATAGCCATGGGAGCAAAACTATCTGCAGAGTGATTAAAGGATATATAAATTAGTTGCTTGGGATGAGTAAGTTCTAAATGGGTTAGTGGCACAGCAATTGCAGTATCCTGCAAATAAAACTGCAAATCCTTTTGCTACAGAATTTAAAGAGGACCATTAAAAGTACTACTCAGAAGAACTTGTTTATTTCAACTTTCTTATTTATGTTTTAAAACAATATAATTTCTTAAATTTTAAATCATTGTAGTTATATTTTATACACTGTAATTTAACCCTTTCTAGGGCCGTGGGAAGTATACTTCCCACCAAATATATCAATCTTTGTATGAAATTATGTAAGTTGGCATAAGTTCTGAGAATTTTTTTTAGAAAGACAGAAACTTAGATGCTTCATTTCTTTATCTCACACAAAATGATGTGTCTTGATTTTTTACTTAATTATTAATTAACCAAATTAATTAATTCATCAAATTAAATTTATCTAATAATCTAAATGAATCCCTTTTCTTATTCTAATTTCAAACCTAAAAATATTTTAACATTATATGGCTAGAAAAAAAAATGGCCCTTTAAAGGGTTAAATTAGTGAGTACGATGTTTGTTAAGATAGAATTTCGTAATGGATTTATTTTTTACACATTTACTAGTGGGCTGGTTTCATGAAGCTTTTTTATATTCAGTACTCTCAACGACAATATAATATTTTAATATTTTTAAAAATTTAAATATCAGTGAATCAGTTCATTTAATAAAGTTTAATTTCAATTAGATTTTCTCACAAGTGAAGGAAAAAAAAATATTTCAAAATTAAGAATATTAATAATAATGAATTTAAATTTTATATTCGAAAATTAAAAAAAATTAATTAAAATAAACTATTTAAAATAAAGCACGTAAATAATAATTTTTTAAAGAGTTTTGTTTAATTTGTTAACTAAGTTAGTAATAATAGCATTGTTATTAATTATTAGATTTTTCTAAGTTGTACTATATTAATAATTAAAAGAACAGAGTTTCTTCCACCGTGCTTAGATATTCGAGGCTTAAATATCTCCATAAGCATTCATCCTCGATCACGGTTCAATTTCTTCTTAAAGAGATTTAAACAAATTTTATTAGTTAGATATATTTAAGCTAACTTTTAAAGGAGACTAGGATGTATATCTTGCAATAGTTTTCAAAGTCTTAATTCTATATCTAAAATTTCATGAATAAATAGTTGCAAGAGAAGGAAGAATTTTTTTTTTTGACAAGGTGAATCTGAGTATCACTATCACGTATCTGAGTACAGGATTAGTAAATCGTGTAACTCAAATAAGTAATTCATTTGTTACTAATGATTAAAAAATTTGGTAATTCGGTGGTAAAATAATTATATTTGATAATAAAATATAATGATTATCAGTGATATTTGATATCAAGTATATTAAAAAAAACACGCACAATAAAACATGATCCAGCACTTTTTTTTCTTTTCAATACAGGATTTCAGATAAAAGTTTTTTTTTTTTTGCGTAGGGGGGGGGGTTACGTGTCATTGCATCATGAGCAAAAAATTTTGAAATAAAATACCTTTTTCTATAAATTTATCTAATTAATTTATTTAAAATTAAAATACTACTTAACACATAAAAATTTGAAAAAATTTGGGGAAAATAAAAACATTTTTTATAAAAAAAAAAAATCATACCTTATAAATGATAAATCAAAATAAATATTCGTATTGAAATTTAAAAATGGTGAATTATTTTCATATTAAAATAGCTAAAAATTATTTTTTGTTTATAATTGGATAATATTTTATACAATGTTAATAGATAAAATTACCTGAACAGTTTTCAGTTTTTATATCCTTAAAAAAATAGTTGAAGAAATGTAAGTGTTTTTGTGCTTAAACCTTTTTTTTTTTTTTTCCATTTACAAAATTAAGTTTTGAAACAGGGATATAAAAAAAATACTTTTTCAAAGCTTTATTTTATAAAAATTTCAGTAATTTGTATGTTCGTCGATGCTTTTTAAAGTATCTTTTGACTGTGTATTGTCTTTAAATAAAAGAAACACATTCTCCCTCCTCCGGAAAAAACAAAAATAAAATGTTATTTATCAAATTTAATGTTATGGATGGTTTAATGCTAAAAAAAACGTTTTATTGTAAATTTTAGCATCAATGAATACTTTATTGCAACATTTTTTAATCCTTTTAATAATATTAATTTTTTTGAAAATTTCAAAGCTGATTAGATACTGATTTTATGAAATTTTTTTTTTTTCTTTTGGAACAGAATGATAATGTATTTGCAATGCATTTTTTATTTCTTTTAGGAAATAATGAAATAATTAAAATAAAAAAGATTCCTTCGTTTGTATTTTATACCATAATTTACCGTCATTGGAAGGAAAACAGCGAAAAAAGAACCTACTATTTCAATGAAGAAAAAAAAATGTGATGTCAAATTAACACTGATATTTCTATCTAAAATTCAATCCTAAAGTAAAGTAAAGTTAAAACTTTCCCCTTATACTACCTATACTTTTTAAAGGAGAATAGTTATCACGAAGAGATACCATAAATGATATTTTCGAATCTTCTGATACATTAAAAATAATTGTTTCAGATTTTTTTTGCTATTAAAAAGGCAAATGTTCTTGCTGTTTATATACCTTCTAAATTTCGCGGTACTCTTAACTCCATTCTTTTATTCAGCTTAAAACTAGGTATTAAAATGAATCCTTCTTCCTTAGCTTTCACAATGGGAAAAAAATTAAGCGATTAAATATTTGAAAGACTTTTTAAATGATTTGAGTGTCTTTTGAAAACAAAAATATTTCATATAATAATATTCAATATATTTTATGTAAAAAAACATTTAAAAAAATTCTCAAAATTCGGAGAAAATTTTCATGACTATTAAATTGATATTATTTAAAACATTTTAAATTATGATGCGGTGTAAAACTCCTTTTTGGGCAATGCTATTTTCAAAAGTTACCGTAAAAAAATACCGAAAATCAGCTGAATTTTTAATTACAATTCTAATCAAAATTTCTAGGAAAAAAATCGCTTCAAATGTGCACATTCCCACCCCCCAAAATATATATTTGCCAAATTTGATAGCTGTAAGTGAAACGGTCTAATCTTTTGAATGCCAACATTATGCACACTTTTTTATCTGTGATCCTCTGACAAATTTAATGAGTACTATTCTATAATCAGGTTTCTGATTTCCGGTGGTCTCTAGGAAAAGTAGAAAATAATCCTTTACCGTAACCCTTTTTAAGAGTTCTTTCATTTTAATAGTTGACAGGCAAGTTTTTGCGAATTCGTTGTGTAATATAACATATGTTAACCCTTTAAAAGACCATTTTTTTTCTAGTCATAATATAGTAAAATATTTTTAGGAATGAGACTGACTTAAGGAAAATGATTCATTTAACGTATCAGATAAATTTAATTTGATTAATTAATTTATTGTGTTAATGAATAATTAAGAAACAAATCATAATACACCATTTTGTGTGAGACAAGGGAACTGTAGCACCTAAGTTTCTGTCTTACTGAAAAATTTGTCAGAATTTAAGCCAATCTACATAACTTCTCCCAAAGATAATGAATTTGGTGGGAAGCATACTTCCCATTGCCTTACAAAGGGTTAAGATAAGCGATTGCCTCTAGTCCTCATCTTGACTGTACCGAGTTAGTGATTTGAATATATCATATGCTACAACTGTCAATAACAAAAGAACTCTGTCTATTGCAACTATACCCCGAAAGTCATATCATCTATCACCTCTTTACAGGTCCACGAACTTGGAATGCCTAGGGTTGCTATAATCT
Source organism: Argiope bruennichi (assembly GCF_947563725.1). Taxonomy (NCBI): domain Eukaryota; kingdom Metazoa; phylum Arthropoda; class Arachnida; order Araneae; family Araneidae; genus Argiope; species Argiope bruennichi. Next base: position 46,082,778 of record NC_079158.1, read on the forward strand.
CTTATAATACTATTATAGCATCAATCAAAAAGATCCTCACTTTTACAGTAATACCTCCAGATTTGATGCTCTTATTCTAAAGAGACACTCAGTGGGGAGTCCATCTTGTTATATTTGTGGTCAACCACATTGAAATAAATTCTATCCGTGCATAGCATGATGCTTCTTTAGTAATACACTACGCGACTTCTGAATTTCGATAGAAATATGTGAAGTAATCCTTTCCTGTGGTTCTTAACAGATCATCAACTTTAACAGTTTACAAGCTAAGTGATTTAAATGCGAATATTTGCCTTCAAAACATGACACTAATCGTAGAAAAGAACTAATTCATCATATTTCTTCACCTGAGCCAATGATTTTCTTTAAAACACGCATCTTGCATTTATGACCACAAAGATATTATTGAGTCACACACTTCTTCGATTTTCAGGAAAGTTTAGTTCTTAAAAATTTATTTTAACCCTTTCTAGGGCTGTGGGAAGTATGCTTCCCACCAAATTTATTAATATTTGTATGAAATTATGTAGGTTGGCATAAGTTCTGGCAATTTTTTTTACAAATACAGAAACTTAGATGCTTCAGTTCTTTATCTTACACAAAATGATGTGACTTGACTTGTTACTTAATTATTAATTAACCAAATTAATTAATGAATCAAATGAAATTTAGTTAATAATCTAAATGAATCCCTTTTCTTATTTTAATTTCAAGCCTAAAAATATCTTAACATAATATGAATAGAAAAAAATGGCCCTTTAAAGGGTTAAGAAAGAAATATGATGCTGAAAGTGAATACTTTATTTTTTTTTCTTTCTGTGTAACTATTTTTTTTTTAAAAGTCTCTAAGCTATGTGACGGCGGAAGGTTTCAGAGCTATACTGCCATCACGTGTGATTCAGTAAGGTATTGTTTCATTGCATTTAATTTATATTTTCAATTTGTCGCTTGTAATTTACTAAATAAACTAATTATTCGGTTGCAGTTTATAACAATTACTTATAAATTATTTAATATATCACAACTTAAAAAATTAAAATTCTATTTGATAGAAAATAGGTGAAGCTCTTCGCTCTTAAATAAAGTGAGCATGAGTACTTCCCGTATTTTTTGTTTGTTCCAAATATAAACTTGTGAGTAAAGAGTTTTTCCAGTCTTCATAAAATTCAAGTCAATATTTGTTAACCTACATACGTGGACAATCAGGTATACTACGACATACCATCTGATCATAAGATGTTCATTTAAAATTAAATATTTTATTTTTGAAGTATAGGCTACAGATCATTTTTCCATAAGTATAACAGTTTTAAATTCTTTTTCTAGAAGGAAGTAGAACTTAATAAATATTTTTTCATCGTGTTTAAACTTTCGCACACGGATGACTTTGGTATTATTCAAGACGTTGTATCATTTTCAAATTGTATTTATTTATTTTTTACTTTTGATTGTCGAAATTACCTGCATAAGGATAGAAAGATGTAGTTTAATTTTTCGGAAATATTCAATATAAAACAATTATATATATTATATATTACATACACTGCATAAAAAAAGTAGAAGGACAGTGTCTTTTTGCCAATTAATATCTCTTATTTTCTCCTTACTACCAGATATTTATGCAGATTTAGTTTAATGACCCTTGTTTTCATTTTAGGCAAAAATTAAACATCTACCACTAATATTATTAAGAAAATTAGTATATATAATTTCCAATGGGTAAAAAAAGTAGAAGGACACTTGCTAATATATTTAATTTAGTGAGTTGTTCTTTATGTAAATAGTAATTTTGTACTTTGTTTATCCTTTTCTGTCAAAAAAATCTAATTTGTTTAAAAGTTACGCTGTTTCTCCGTTCTCAGAAATGCCTAAAGGAATACCTTTGAACGATTTGCAAAAAGGGCAAATTTCCGCATATCAAAATGATGGTAAAGGTGTCAGAGAGATTGCTCGATTGTTGCAGGTGAGCCCCAATACAATTTCAAACTTTATCAGAAATCCTTATAAAAATGGAAATAAAAAGAAGACTGGTAGACCGAAGAAGTTAACATCACGTGATGAAAGAAAACTTGCTCGTGTGCTGAAGAAGAACGAAGGAAGTGTTTCAAAGGCAAGAAATCAAGCAGGACTTAATCATGTGACGAAACAAACAGTTTACAACTATATTAAAAGATCTAAAAAATTCATTTTCAAAAAACGGAAACATCATTCTGAGTGTAAACAAGATCACATTGATAACCGTTTAGCGTGGGCTAAGGAGCACATGTCCTGAACTACAGAATGGACTTCTGTGATATTTTCCAATGAAAAGAAATTTAACTTAGACGGTTCAGACGGATATCAGCACTACTGGCATTGTCTGGGAACTGAAGGCGAATACTATTCAACACGACAAATGGGAGGAGGGAGTTTAATGGTTTGGTTGGCTGTTGGATACGGAGGAAGGACAAGTCTGGTTTTCTTAAATGGTAGGTAAAAACATACAGACTACATTCAAGTGCTGAATTCCGAGCTTCTTCCTTATGCCTCTGACATGGGTGGTGAAGAGTGGAAGTTTCAGCAAGACGGAGCTTCCATTCACACCGCGACTGGAGTCAAAAATTGGTTCCTAACAAATAATGTGGATGTTTTACCGTGGCCAGCCAAAAGTCCTGACCTTAATATAGTGGAAAACATCTGGGCAATGCTAGTTCGTCGAGTTTATGCTGATGGAAGGCAATTTGATTCGCAAACTCAGCTTCGAGAAGCATTGAATGACTCGTGGGACAATTTTCGTCAAACTGAAATTCAAACTCTATACAATTCACTTCCAAACAGAATATTTGAAGTTATAAAGGCCAATGGGAAGACCATTCCTTATTAAAGTCACTATTTTTTCATTCATTATAATGCTGTCCTTCTACTTTTTTTACAAAGTTTCAAAAAAGAGAAACTATTTTTATTGAGAAACATTAATATTTTATGTTTGAACATCATAATTCTGATGTTAAAATTGTATTTTTGAAATATTTGTTAAATGTTTCTAATAAAAAATTTTAGTAAAAATAAAATATTTTTCGCTTATTGTTACAAAAACAAGTGTCCTTCTACTTTTTTTACGCAGTGTATATATTATATATATTATTTTTTATCCGAAAGAACTCGGTAACAGAATCGCAGTGCTTTTTGAAGCGCTTTTCTTATGAAATTTTATGGAAACAATTCACATGACGTCAGAGTCATATGACAATATGTGCAAATTACACAGTGGCAGATTTCCGGATAAATAAATGTTTTTGATTGATGAATAAAGAAAGGTTGCAGTATTTAAAAAAATGTTATTAATCTAATTTCCCCAAGTGAATTAATTTTCAAAAAATTGTAATTCTATTAATAAAATATTATTAAAATTACGTGCATAACGTGCACTGAACTATGAGGGTTTGCAAAATGCCTTCCATACACCACTAATATTATATAACTTTCAATTGCGTGATGCCTTCCTCTGGACTACGGCGTTCGAAACTTCCGGGACTGAAACCCTATTCTGTTAAATATCTGCCATATGCACAGACAGACATGTGCTGCAAATGTCTAAATTCGAAATGTTCGAAAGCTGGTTGAACTAAATTAAACTGTGAGGTAACTTCAATCTATTTTTAACTCATGCATGAAATGCAATGAATTTTAAAATCAAATAAGTTTCACACATTTGTCGTGAATGTTATGAAAATGAATTGATGAGGTTCTTTTCAAAATCACAAATAAAATGTCTCAAATGTACCGCAAGTTAGGTAAGCTAAACTAAACTAAACTAAACTGTGACGTAACTTCTTGTTCATTTTATTCTTGCACGAAGCGCAATGTATTTTAAGATCAAATAAGCTCCACACATTTGTCGTGTATTAATCGACAAAGCTGAAAAGAAAAATTTCAAAATAAAAGTATTTTTCTTTCTGCGTTTATTCATTTGAAGGAGACATGTAATTTAGATACATTTTCTGATTGTTTTATTTTTAAATATTCTCATTTTTTCCCCTTGTTTATTCCATAAACCCCCATTCAACTGGAAATATCAATAGTTCATGTTAAGTGTTTAGAATATCTATGAATGCGATTTGTCATTGTAGCATTTCACTTAGCTTAAACACTCGATATGTTTACACGTCCAAATAATGACGATTCATTGGTTTTCAAACAAAATTCAAATGACGAGGCATATTAAGAACTTACCCATACATGCACGCACACCTGCATGAATATTATTATTATTTTTTTTCATTTCATTTCATAAAGTCTAAATTTCTAGCAGTAAAGATATCATACGCAACAAATGCAAAACGCAACACAAACATCCATTGTTCATGCGTTCCGCAAACAAAAGAAAAGAAATCTTTATTCATGCCTTTCCCTTCAACGTTTCAAAATGACTTTTTAATAGATAAACACAAGCGTTTGAAGCCACCCGCCTGCTCTTGTCCCACACCCGACCGATTCATTCGAAACTTATTTGCTTATGATTCCCATTTGTTTTGAATAGCTGATGTATTTGCATGCATGGCTGCTCTGCGAGAGTACTTAAAAAGCACAGTGTCGAAGACTTGCCGTTCGCCATTGTTTGTGCCTAAACGATACACGCGTTTGTTTTTCCCGGTGAAGTCGACCATGAAAAGATCGTAACCACTGTTCTTTAGAAAAGAAGTTATTTTTTCGCTGCTCTTCTTTTTTTTTAAAAAAAAAATCATTTTCTTCTTTTCTTTGTAATCTTTTGTGCGTGTTTTGTGGAACCATATGCCCTAAAACATAGGCTGTGATACGGAAATTTTTATTTGTAAAGCTACACTTTTACTAAAGTTTTTTGTTTTGAATACAGAGTTTTGCTTTTGCCTTTACGCACCTTTTCTGTATATATTGAAAGTTTAAAAAATTCACCACAAGCAGATATATTCGATTGATTCTTGGGTTCCTTATTCAGACGGATATGATGTTACATCACTTCATGCCATGAATCTAAAATCATTACGATTTTTTCCGAAGATTTTTTATTGAATGTGGAAAGAAAAATCTGAGAAAATTTTCTCGAATTCGAAGTAAATGAAGATAACAGATGAAGTAAATAAAGAAAACATATAGCATATTTTGATCAGGAAAAACATTCGTCTGGCAGATTTGAGAAATGTATCTGCAAATTTTAGTCCTCCTTGAGTCCACAGAACATATTTTAAAAATCATATCTGCTTTTTCGACCTGTGAACACAATAACTCGCAAATGCAACAAGCTACAGGTGGTTATCAAAATAATGGAAACATGTGAATAAAAGTGACATTTTTGAAGCGCTTCGTAAGCATTAAAATATAATAACAGCCACCAGTTGTTTTTTTTATTTAATGTACATCTTCTGGTAGTGTGTGTTAGCTTTATTAAAGTTTTGTAATTCTTGGCTTTTTTTTCAAAAGAGTATAATGTCGGACCTCTCAGATTTTCAGAGAGGCCAAATTGTAGGAGTCCATCTAGCTGAAGCAAGTGTGACCGAAACATCCCAACTTTTAGGCGTTTCTGGAGGTATGTTGTCTAAAGTCATGACAACATACTCACAGCGAGGCTAGACAAGGATTTTAATGTCTAAAAAGCGAACAACTGCAGCAAAAGTGACCGCTGAGCTCAATACCCATCTGAATTCTTCAGGGTTACTAATTACAGTAAGAAGGCACCTTCATAAACAGAACATTTATGGCAGAGCAGCAATTCCCAAGCCACTTGTCACAAATGTTAATGGTAAACGTCGTCTACAGTGAAGTCACACTCACGAAACCTGGTCGATTGATAAATGGAAGAATGTAATATGGTCTTATGAATCCTATTTCACACTTTTCCCTACAACACGTGTATACAAGCGTTGGAGGACACCTGCAGCAGCGTATGATCGTGATTGTCTCCTTCCATCTGTCAAACATGGAGGTGGATCTGTCATGATACGGGCAACCATGTCGTGGTTTTATGCTGGACCAATCGTAACCCTGAAAGGAAGGGTCACTGGGGAGAAGAATAGAGAAAATTTAGCTGACCATGTCCATCCTATGATGCAAACTTTGTTTCCTGCAAGATATGGAATTTTCCAGGATAATAATGCGCCTATCCATGCAGCGAGACTTGTCCAATCATGGTTTGACGAACACGAGGATGAAGTTAAGCATCTGCCTTGGCCCGCACAGTCATCCGACCTCAATATAATTGAACCGTTATGGTCCCTTTTAGAGCATTCAATATGCAATCGATATCCTCCACCGGCATCTCTCCCAGACCTTTCCTAATATCACCAGGAAGAATGGTACAATATTCCTCTAAGCACTATTCAACACTTGTATGAATCGATTTCTAGACGAATCCAACCTGTATTACACGCCAAAGGAGGTCCTACATCATACTTATAAAGGGTTATTTATAAATCTAAGGTGTTTCTATTATTTTGATAACCACCTGTATATCAATGAAATCTAATAATGAATGATGAGGAGTCCTAAGAGTCCTAAGAGTTTTAAGTCCTAAATTTATATTTTTTAAGTCAAAAGATGGATGAAACTTACTAATGGATAGTGTTAATCTGTTCATGTGTCCTTGTGCATATCATCTTTTGACACAGCACACTCAATTTATGTTAAAATACATTTTTACTTTCTCGTGTACGTAATATAGGGAATGCATAGTGACATCCAAAAAATTCGAACTCCTGATTTTTATGAATCTCCACATGCTAGAACACCTTGAGTTCTAAAAATACACTTTAGGAAAATGTAGGCTTGTCTGTATGTGACAAAGATAGCTCAATAAAGTTTCAGCTGGACGAATGAATTTGGTGCATGGACTTAACTTCAAATATGTAGATGTCTATCAGATTTTGTGCTAAATCCGTTCAGAAGAGGTCTTTCTGCCCGGCTGTTCAAATATATGTTAACATAATAATTGCAAAATGAATACAGCTAGATGGGTAAAATTGGGTACGTATATTTAAGATCGATATAGTAAACGATATTGGAAACTGGACATTCATTGTTTTAGATCCTGGATTAAAATTCAAGGGTATTATGGTGATATTAAATGTGCTTTGTGAATTTTCGGTGCAATAATTAAGTTTTACGTTTACTTATATTAACGTCCCGTTTTAAAGCAACACAAGGGCTATTTTGGGACAGACCTGGTAATTTTGAACCGTGGTCAGATGACGTGGACGACACCAGAACTGGGACACCCTCTCCAAGCCCCACCAATGGTAGGGCGAATTTGACGTGCTATAAGCCCGCTTACACGACGGTTCTTCTGTAGAATCGGGTCTCGAACCTAAAGCCCTCCGGTTCCAAAGCCGTGACCTTATCACCAGGCCACCGCTCCCCGATGTAAGTAAGAGTAAACTTTTAAAAATGATATAAAGATATGCGAATTGTACTAAAATGTTATAATGCTATTACAATCGAAAGATGCGAATTTCTTTTAAAGTTGAAAGCGAAATCATCTCTTAAACTATAAAATCTCATTTCCTTAAATTGAACGAAAATGAAATGAAGTGCTATCATCATGAGTCATACTTTGGAAACATCTGATAAAAGAAATCAACAAACAAAAATCTATAAACAGAAAAGAAAGTGACCTTCCTCATCGATTTCCAAATGAATAAATAAATCTGAATACTGAAAAGAAAAAGTGAATTTTCTCAAAGATTTTCAAATCTGAATACTGAAGCCGAGCTGAATAAGCTACCGAGGTGAATGACATCGTTTCAGAAAATCAAGTCCAGGTCTTTCAAGATATTAGCGGACACCGTGTGAATTATTCACACGCAAGGAAAGAATTTTTGTTTTCAAAGATGAATTTAATTACATGAAATCTTCCCTCCCATTGTATTAAGCTAAAGGCCATATACCAAGTGACTTTTTGACTAAACAAAGAAAAATTCAGTAACAGGAAATCAACTTTAACGTGCATTATTGTAAATTGGTAAGAATGTATGTTTTGATAGCAAAATAAGGCTATGCCTCATTAGAAAACAATATTTCAAAAGTATTTCATTGTGTACGATTTTATAAAATAAATTGGGCAATTTCCGGGCCCAGTGTTTTGTCACAAATGCTCTTTTTAAACAAATAAACATTTCGTTGTTTTTAAGGTATCCGAACACGTTGAAAAGATCGATTTTCGCTAAAAATAACTTTAAAAAAATTCTTTTATTGGATAGACCAGTCTTTGAGCTATCCTAAACAGGTTTACTTTTGTCTTGTCTCTATGTTAATTAGAAATCAAGATGTTTATATTTTCGTAATGATCTTTTAAACCGGAAGTGGACATTTAAATAACCGGAAATACCGATTTAAAGAACCAAAAACATGTTTAAAAAATTGTGTAAACCCAAATTTAGTTTTAAATGCGGAAACTTTTTTACACTGCAAAATGCAAAATGCCAATGAGACTTTCAACGGTGTTTTGTGGAAATTTATACCTAAAGATGTTTTTGTTGAGCTCTAAACCCTCAGATTAGGGGCATTTATATCTGTAATACATTTTAACGAAGGTTGTATAGGATTACTGAATATCCTTAAGGTTATTGGAGTGTATCCTAGTTTAAATGCAGTTAGAACATTTGCTCAGCTCGACAAAGACACAATAAATGAATCTAGGCGGCATTCGTTATTAAAGGTTGATGAGGAAGAAGGTATAACCCATAAATGTTGAGAATTTTAAGTATGTACACACATAATTTATAATTAAAACATGTTACTGTATACTTTAAATGCATTTTTCTCAAAATTGATTTTTACTTATTTTTTGCTCACTTCAAATCAAATAACTCAAAATATAATTATCATATTACAATGAAATTTGGTGGACTAAAAGAATTTAGATTGTGTGAATATTTTTTTAATTTACAGCCTAATTTTTGAATAAGAATGTCATAAATTTACTAAAAATTTCATGATAAATCTTCGACTTGATGTAAAATTTTTATTTATTATTATAACGATACACTTGTTGTTCATTCCCTAGAAAAAACTATGCAGTTTGTTTTGGTATAAGTTTTGTTCTGATGAGGGAAATAGCTTTTGTGTAACCAATTTGAAATTTTTTAAGAATTTGCTTAAATTTATGCTATTAAATGCCACTTTTTGAAAAGTATTAATATTTATTTTAAATGTTGAAATCCTATTGCTAATTTTGATTAGTCCTAAGCCCAGAAATATGGTTAAAGTGTGTCTACACCGAGTTTTTCTAAAAAAGTTCTCCGAATATGTTCGGATACCTTAAGCTGTAATGTAAGGATGGAATAATATTGCCACATTGAAGAAAGACAGTCGAATCTTTATGACCGAATGGTCATGGCACTGGTCTCATAATCAAGAGACCTGGGTTCGAATCGCGCTAGAGACAGTGCGATTAATGGTATATGTAAATACTTAATTCCTCGATTTTATGCATTCCTTTATTTCATGTTCCAGAAGATACTGGACATTTCTTTAGTTTACCAGACAAGTGTTCTGGACTTTTCTTACTGTCTCCAGAAGAGTATTCTGGAACTTTCTTTGCTTGTATAAAAGCAGAAGATTTGTCAGTTACTGCATTCAGAGTTCAGTTAATAAATTGGTTTAGCTCTACCTCTTGCGTGTGCCATTCAGTTTTATACTATAGCATCTACATGACAATATTTATGCTATTTAAATAAACAATTTATACACTTTATATCATTTTTATATGATTTATAATAATTTTGAATTATCTACTATTGTTGTTTATTTTAGAAAATAAAATCTGAAAACCAGAAGTAAGTTGTTATGAATGTGGGTTTATGACTTTTCAGTAAACATAGAGTTGAGAATGCATCTTTGTGGTTTTCTTAAAATTAGTTACGGTCTATGCTCACCAACGGATTTTGGATAATATGACAGAGAAATATGGATTGGAGAAAGGTCGTTATGACTAAAATATGCTTTTCTTTTAAGAATGGTAGACTAAATTGTCCACTGATACCAGAATGGTTTTGAAGTTTTTCTGGATTAGTGAAACACAAATGAGGGTCAATATTCTCTCCAAATACTTTCCTAAAATAGTAAATCCCCTAGGGGGCACCTCGATATGAAGATGAGATGCTTCCGGTACAGTGGGTGGATCTCGCCACTCTGGAGGGTACAAAAAAGGTAGGGGATCTGGCTCCTCCCATCGATGACAGGGCGTACTTCCTTCGGGAAGAGTTGTACCGGGGCCGGTGATGGCCCTTAGGATTCAACCATAGTTCTCACCAGTGTTGCTGTTGCGGCGGTCCGTTCATAAGTATTTTTATCAGTGTTCCTTCGGGCGGGTCGGAGAGTCAGATGTATGACTTTCCTAAAATAGTAGCTAAGTCGAACTTCCAACTCGGATATCTATACATATTAAGGAAGAATCAGAGGTAATAATTTCCCGGATGCTTTCTGGTATATATCTAATACATATACTTATGCATTATTAATTGTATACTGTTGGCGAACAAAAGTTACGAAAGGAACTATTAGAGTACGATTTTTGGGCGTTAATCACTGGGATACACTTAATAAACAAGCAATAGAAAATTGAATGTTAATTTTGGGCCTCTTTTTTTTTCTGGTCAAATGAAACAAAAGTTTGACACAGAACAATAACTGCACTCATAAAATTACAATACTTGTAAAAATTTAGATGTTAAGTTTGTGTACTAATTTTATCCATCTAGCTTCCCTCGTTTTATACTTACAATGCTACCTTATATTCCGACAATCGGACATTTTGAATGAACGGATTTCATTCAAAATTTTAAAGAAATCTTCCAATTTGGTGTAACGACTACATGCCAAATTTCATCAGTATAGCTCAAAGTGTTTTTGAGTTATCGTGTTTGCAGAGAAACAGTCAAATATAATTCCAACAATGTATCTTTCTATCTACTCAGATAGGTCAGAAACGAGGAGATGCATGAAAATCTCGAGCTCGAATTTTTCTGACGATTATCAGAGTAATTGATCGAAACAATAAATAATTTTATTAAATTAATTTTTCTACCTTAATATCACTGAAGTTTCAGCACCAGAAACTTAATACTGATTATGTTTTCAAATAGTGAGATTAATCTGATATTAAATTCATGACAAAATTAAAATTTCTGCACAAAATTAAAAAAAGAATATTGTCATTATGCATTGAGAACTAATCAAACTGTGCAAAATTTAATAAAATATTTGAAAGGATTTTTATAGTGCAACTTAAATGAAAAATGGATCTTAGATATAAGGAGACTAATTCGGAAACCACACTAATTCAATGTATAGAGAAACTCCTATGAGCAAATGCAAGAATAAGGATTCCATATATAAGGGAATGGGGCTTGTTTATATATAGGATGACTAGGGATATAAAAATATTTTAATTATGCACTTGTAACGTAAGAGTGTCTTGAATTGAAGGGAAAAAAATGAAGATGGGCAACTTAAAGGAAACGTCCGAATTGAGAATTTTGTAATACTAATGAAAACTTTAAGGTTAAGAATACTTTGAAGATGATTTATATTCAGCAAGTTCCATTCAATCTAGTAAAATAACGCATGAGTAGAAACTGTACAACAACATGTACTTGTCCCATCGAGGCAAACATATACTACTGTCAGTTCTTTCAGCGCATGTGTAATCTTCTTCCTGCGCATTCGTGATCTTTCTAGAATTTTATAACTATAGGCAGCATACACAAGAGGTCAATTATTGCTTGCCACAGCTGTCTTTTTGTTGTTATCCCGACATTGATCCAATATGAACAGTTCAGACAACGTTATGGGGACAGCGGCTAAAAATTAATGTGGTTTCACACGAGGCCAACTATTGCGCACAATAGAAGGTTCACGCCTACTTCAGAAGAATCATGTGACAGCAATGGGACAATGGCAAATGGTTGTCTCACCTGTTCACACGAAGAAAATACAGGGACAAAAGTAGACAGACAACAACTGCGCGCAATAGTTGGCCTCGTGTGAAACCCACCTTTATAACGATGACAACAATTACCTGCCACTATTTCATTGGTGTCACTTGATCATGAGTTGCGATTTTTTATTACGACGCAATAGTTGGGATAGTGTTGTACAACTATGTGATTCCAGAAAGATCACGCATCAGTAGAAAGAATGAGTAATAGTATGTGTTTATTTATATAGGACAAGTATTTGCTGCTGTAGTTTTTGCTTACCTGTGGCCTTATGGGATTATCTGGATTACGCATTATTCTTGTTCGATACAGAAACTTTTCTGTATTGGCTGAAAATGGTTTTTGGTATCCAAGATGTGCGTAAGATTTTAGAATAAAACTAATAAGCAAAGAAAAATGATAAAAGGAAACGGAAATCCATAATTCATTATTTATTTTTATTTAAATGAACGAAGTAAATAAGCTAAAATAGTTTCCATGATTATTTTAAGTTGTAGATATTGACGAACTTTGCAAAAATTTGTTTTATACTATTGGTCCAAGCTACATAATTTCCGTAAATTAATAATCCATTAAAAATTTTTAAAAAGGGCTTGTCAACGTATAATATGTTTGCTTTAGCCTGAATTTAATAACACATCTCATATAAAAAGAGTTACTTTTTGTTTTCAAAGAAAAGAATCTTAATTCAATCATAGGAAACTGATGGATATCCTTTCCATATAATGACATAACTGTTATACGCACATATACACGTATGAAGTGGGGTTCAGTTGTAAAACCCTAAGATGATTACGATCTTTAAAGTCTGTCCAAGGAGTCCATGAATGTCATATCGATGGCAGTAATTATTTTGAAATTTTATCTGTACTGTCTTTTTTGGAATGATGAATTCGCAATTGACTGCTTGTACACAAACATGAGGTGGAATTTGAAAAATAAATAAGCCAAAATTTCAGTTTGTATAACTTATTCTCACCCCCTGGGAAAGTAAAAATCCTGGGATTTGCAATGGCTAAGTCGTTATGTAAATATATTTTCTAAAAAGATCCTAGGCACTTGTAAATTATCAACATTTCAAAAGTTACTCGCTATTGAAATATAGCATTTTTCTGGAGTTTCAATATATCACATTCAATTGCAAGCAAAGAGTCTTCTTTTCTTTTCGGATATTCAATTACTTCACTAAGTCGTTATGTAAATATATTTTCTAAAAAGATCCTAGGCACTTGTAAATTATCAACATTTCAAAAGTTACTCGCCATTGAAATATAGCATTTTTCTGGAGTTTCAATATATCACATTCAATTGCAAGCAAAGAATCTTCTTTTCTTTTCGGATATTCAATTACTTCACTAAGTCGTTATGTAAATATATTTTCTAAAAAGATCCTAGGCACTTGTAAATTATCAACATTTCAAAAGTTACTCGCCATTGAAATATAGCATTTTTCTGGAGTTTCAATATATCACATTCAATTGCAAGCAAAGAGTCTTCTTTTCTTTTCGGATATTCAATTACTTCACTAAGTCGTTATGTAAATATATTTTCTAAAAAGATCCTAGGCACTTGTAAATTATCAACATTTCAAAAGTTACTCGCCATTGAAATATAGCATTTTTCTGGAGTTTCAATATATCACATTCAATTGCAAGCAAAGAGTCTTCTTTTCTTTTCGGATATTCAATTACTTCACTAAGTCGTTATGTAAATATATTTTCTAAAAAGATCCTAGGCACTTGTAAATTATCAACATTTCAAAAGTTACTCGCCATTGAAATATAGCATTTTTCTGGAGTTTCAATATATCACATTCAATTGCAAGCAAAGAATCTTCTTTTCTTTTTGGATATTCAATTACTTCACTAAAACGCCTTAAATATACAATTTCTTAATTTTCAATATAATAAATGTTTATATGGTTATACTGAAATTTGAATATGATAACTCTTTACATCTAAATTTGTGACCCTTTAAATTAAAAAAATAAGCATATCTTAGCAAATTTGCAAATCGAAGCGTGAAACTTTGTGTATACATTGGTTAATTTATGATTGCATAAAAGAATTAGAAACATTTTATTAATTGACACTTTTACACAACGACGATGGTATAAAAATTTATTTCTTAACTTTTTACTATCAATATCCACTCAACTAAAATGCTTTCTTACATTTCTCTATTTTATTTAATGAAATTTTATAATCTGAATTATATCTCTAAGAGCAATATTTAGGAGATTAAGCGCTAGTTCCACTTATTTTGGAATTCCCTGTATATCGATATTGATTGAAATGACTGATATCACAGTATTGATTTATGGGTTGATATGTTATAAAAATACATTCATCATTTTTTACTTCCCATATCGCTTTTTCTGCATTAAAATTTTTTCTTTTATTAGAAAAAAAACAGAAAACAAATAAGAAAATGAAGCTTTAATTAATCATAATAAACAGAATTAAATTCAAAACAGTCAGGTAGCGTGAAATTCTGAAATGAAAATACTGTAAATAAAAGAGAAATTGTAATAATTTTCATGGTCCTGAAATTAATTTTATTTATCTCTTTTGAATTTATAATCAATAGTTTTTTTAATTAAATAGTTTTAGAAAAGCACATGTTATAACTTTATGATATGTACATTATAAAACTTTCAGGATATAAATTCTGTCACTTAGCAAGTCATAGGTTTATTCTGTTTCTTTTATAAATTTCTTTAAAATGACTTTTACTGAATTTGAGATTTTCAAATGAAGAAATTCATTTTCACACAGGATAATGATTATTTCCTTAGAAATATTCATTATCCTTTATTCACTTTATTAACATATTCTTTAAAATGACTTTTACTGAATTTGAGATTTTCAAATGAAGAAATTCATTTTCACACAGGATAATGAGTTATTTCCTTAGAAATATTCATTATCCTTTATTCACTTTATTAACATATTCTTTAAAATGACTTTTACTGAATTTGAGATTTTCAAATGAAGAAATTCATTTTCACACAGGATAATGAGTTATTTCCTTAGAAATATTCATTATCCTTTATTCACTTTATTAACATATTCTTTAAAATGACTTTTACTGAATTTGAGATTTTCAAATGAAGAAATTCATTTTCACACATGATAATGAGTTATTTCCTTAGAAATATTCATTATCCTTTATTCACTATATTAACATATTCTTTACATGAATATATATGTAAATACTTTTCTTAGATATATTCATATTTTAATCAACTTTCATGCATTTCATCCGTTTTATCATGACGCTTTAAAAAGAGAGTGAACATTCAATGTTAATTATACTTTTAGAACTAGAAGAGAGAGAGAGAGAAAAACATTGGAGCTAAGTTCCTCAAACCTTTCATCTCATATTCATTTTAAAAAAAGGGGGGGGGGGGAGTGTTATCTTCATCCTTGTGAATAAAATTGTGATCTTTGAGCAAATTTGACACAAAATAACAATTTTTACAATGAGTTCACATGACGTTTGTTTAATAGGTTCCGTTTTTGAGTTTTCACATTTACATGCATGATGGGAATATATAGATTGGCAAATGGTCAATCTTTTTATAGACAATCTTAAAAATTTGATAAAAATTCTATATTTTAGATCATAAAATTATAATCTGAATTTCATTTTTCTAAGATGCTGTATTTTTGAATTATCACATTGACATTCATATAAAAGTACAGATTGACAGACGGTCAACCTCTAGGCGGATTTGATTCCAAAATTGGCTCAAGTGTGTTTTAGAAACTAAACCAGTGTACCAAATCGTAATGATTTAGCTCTTTACGTTTTACAGTTATAATTCACTTACACTCGAACAGATGGACTGACAGACTCATCTATATGGATTTTGCCAAAATATAATAGAAATCTATAAATCTGAAGTTATTTCCATATGCCAAATTTCAGCTATATAGTTTAGTTTATTTTTACTGTTCAAAGACAGATAGAACAATAGAGAGACATATTTTCATATCTATATCTACATTTATATCGATATCTATATCTATCTATCTCTATATATAAATATTGGAGAGAGATAAGTTTGAAATGTAGAGATTCATTAAAATTTCTTGCTCTAATTTTTTTGTTGGTTGGACTTTTTTTTGTGTGTGTTTTGTATATAATATTTTTTCTTTGCATGCAAAAAAAAAAAAAAAATATTTTTGGATTGAACCAGCAAAATGTAGTATTTCAACTTTTTCAATTTTTAAAAAATATTGCTTTTTCCTTTTGAAAAATCAATCTTTCTTTATTCATAGTAGGAGGAAATGAAGTAAACAGACGTCTTGATTTATAGTTGTGGTCACATCTAGAGGATAAAACTCTTCGCTCACATTTTTAATGAGAGATTTACGCATGTTCTTTTTAAAAATGAATTCACCGAAACAAGTACGCCCACATATTTCAGCTTTTGCATGAAGCGGTGTTTTTAAAGGCATTGTACATATCTTACCAAACGATCAATAAATTTTCTTTGTATTGTCAGGAAAATAGAACATACTTCATTACTACTTTTTTAAGAATTACTTCCGCAATAAAAATCAAGAAAAATGTACGCGGAATGTTACATGATTTAAGCACTTAATAAAACAAAAATGATTTTTTTTTTAAAAAAAAAGATGGTTGTGGACTTTTTTTTTCAGCTGGGGAAATAATATTTAGATTTGAAAATATAAATGAAAATGAACATGAAATTTACGATAGAATTTCCTGTCTCTTCACAATGTATATTCATTGCAATATGCTGTAGTTCAGAATCTAATATGAATTATTATTTTCTTATAATTACGTGCAGAAATTCAGAACTGCTAATTAATGGTATAATCGTAAATTCAGGAAATTTGCACAGATGATTTTAACCCTTAACTGGGGAGGTGAAATTTTAGGACTTAACTGGAGAGGTGCGATCTACGAGACCGCATTTCATTTACACTCAAATTAAATTTTCCAATGAATGTATTAGTATGAAAAACTGCCAATATATTGTGCAGATATTTTTCTTGATATATAGATATGTTTCAAAAATTTTTCAAAATATATTATCATTGAAAAAAGTAAATGCTTTGGAACAAACATTTTATTCTCAAATTACATGTTACAATAAATAATATTCTTGGAAAGGCATATTACATTTTACTTTTTAAATCATATCTATTTTTGCAGTATATGAAGGTATATAGAAGACAATATAATGTAAAATTCAACATTTATATGAAAAATAAAAAAAATGACAATTGGCCCTTTTTTTATCGGCTTGTGTGATTTTCATAGCACGGTTTTCTAGGGCATTTTAAACATACAGGTAAAGAACTAGTATAAAAATCAACCTATAAATTCTGTATATATATCTCTTGGTATATTAATATATTTTATAAATTTTTCAAAATACATTATCACTAGAAAATTAATTATATTTGAACATACATATCAAAATCAGTTGAATGCGAACTTTCATCGAAAAACTCTTCTGTATAATTATCCCTACCACTAAAATCACTTTATGCTTCATTTAAAAGTGTCTGGAGCACTGTTTCATAACAGGATCAGTAAACTGGATGATATTTCGGGCCCAAGTTTTAGCGCCATCTGGGACACTAACAGGGAGATGCGGTCTTAGAGACCGCGCTCGAAGAGATAACTGAATTATTTTAAAAGCATCTGATGAAATTGGTTGAAAAGGTGCATGTGTATTGAAGGTCACAAAACAGGAAGCTACAGGGTCAATCCATTCAATTGAGCTGAAAATCCATCGGTCTCACAGACCTCACGTCCCCAGTTAAGGGTTAAATGTCAGACGAGTTTCGCTGCGAGAGGATTCAGTTCGGGCAACATTCAGGGCAGAAGTTCTTGAGGGTCCTCAAACGTCCAGTGGATTCCTCTGCTTAATTATGTCCGGTTTGAACTGCACTTAGGGCAAAGACAAATTCTTAGAATCTGTATTTAAGAACTTTTATGGCTTCGAAAGATCATTAAATATCCATCAGTGCTATCAGTTTTCAGATTCTTGTTAAACGAACACTATCACTTCTCAGCTGTCTGTAGTTATCAGTTAATAGCCTATTTCTTCCGGCTTGTATTTTCCAAACACGCGTAGCCCAGTATAGTTAGCGAAACGGTGAATCATTAATGACTTGAAAATTTCAATTATAACGGGGACGAAAAAAGTGTATGAGCGTTATTTGGCACCATCAATCATTGAGGCTTTAGTGTCAGCATCCATATATGACATTTCAATATAAAGGTATTTTTCTGCATCTATATTATGTACATATAAACAGAAAAAATACGAAGCCGTTAGCAAACTATCATTAGCGTTCCATTAGAGGTGACATTGTGACATTTCTGAGCATGTTAATTTAAATCTTTGAGTTCATATGTTAAGCAATCGAGTGCCGCCAATTAGCGTTAAAAAAAAAAAACTCTTTTTGCCCCAGAAAAGCATAAAATATTATCTTTTATTCAATTCACGTATTGTGTAATAATTATTTTTATTTCCAATTTGATAATTTATGGTGATAATCATGAAACCAATTTTTATGCCTCTAAAAATTTTCTTTTAATTTATTCAATAATTCTAATTCGTTTGTCGCACCAGATTTTCTTTTTCGAATCTCAAAAACATTTTATAAATTAGTTTCTGAATAGTGGGTACACAAATAAATACATTTAAATTTGTCCTCGGTACACTTCAAATCGCTTATAAGTTCGGAGTAAAATAATTTTTATCCACTGTAAAGGGCAACACGCATCCGGACAAAAATGTAATACAAATCGTTAGTTTTTAAATTAAAGCCTGCAAGATTCGTTCATTTATTTCTAGGATTTTGGGACATTTATTTGCGCACAGATAGACACATGTAATTAGATTTTTGTGGAGAGATACGAGATTTAAAACATGGAAATTCATCGTCGCATGTGAATTTTTAGGGGGTGGGGTAGGTTTGGGTTACTTTATTTTCTGCTATTTTATTTATGAATGTCTCCTATACGGGAAAAAGTAGCTAATTTTCACAGCCATATTTTTTGTTGTTGTTGTTTTTGTTTTTGTCATCATTTTGAATACATTCTAACACGAATTTTAAAATTTTTATTTTATATTTTCTCGATCAAATCTTATCTATAATTTCAAATCTATGAAATTTTAAATGCGATAAATAGAGATTGAGGCATTTGAATATAAATTTATAAGAATATATTAAATAGGAAACTAAAAATATTTTTAAAGATTAAATCGGGATTTTTTTTTTTTAAATATATAATATATGAAATCTTAGAAACTATAAATTCTTAACCACATTGCATTTATTTTGAAACCCAGTGAAAATTAAATTTACTTTCTCAAAAATATTTCACTACAGAAACATATATGTTGAAACATTAATTTAAGATATATATATATAAAATAATATTTATATATTTGTCGAAATTAGAAACGTTTCTGACCACAAAATATAAACTGTAAATAATCAAAATATTACTTGTATATGCTAGTCCTAGGTTGTTTTTTTTTTTTTTTTTTCGAAATTTTTTCAACCGGAGGCGGGGAAAATTTGAATACACTTTATTTATAAGTAGAAGTATAAATAAATAAATACATTATTGGAGAATAATCAAAACTAACGAGATTTAACGAAATCTGTTCTAAAAGTAACCTGACTTTACTATTGAAGGATGTTTATTATTGTTATAGGCAAAAAAAAAAGAAGAAAAAAACCGCAGAGATAATATTATATTATTTTAATGATTTAATCTGTCTTAGGAAAGATTTCTTGAGCAATTCGTGATGCAGTCTTTCATTGATGCCATTGCCAGATCGGGCTGAGTGATAAAATTAGTGATGATTCTAAAAATTCGATTTTGTATTTTTTTTTATTGTTGTTTTGGGGGCAACAAGATTAATATATACAGATGAAGCAGCTGTTTGAGTATCGGACGTGGCTATAGCGGACACATAAGATTTCGTGGTCAGAACGGACACTAAGAAACTCATCGTGGTTAGAGCGGACACATTTTCCCCCCATCTTAGAACAGATAAATAAGTAAATAAATACTTTTAAAAATCAGAAATATAATTTAAAACAGTATTTTAAGTGGCAAATCTCTTTCACGTGGGATAACGTTTTTTTTTTTTTTTTTTTTTTTTTTTTTTTTTTTTTTTCTCTTTTACCGAAGTTTTCTGTTTTTGCACTCGATTATCGAATTACAAGGATAAATACATTTTTGCCGATCAAATTTAATTATTTATATTATATTATAGTGCGAATGCATTTTAAACATAGCGAAATGTAATAAAAATAAAAACTTTCAGAGAAATATTTAAGAATTAATAGTAACAGTATAATGAAGGGTATGAACGAATTTCAGGGATTTTGTGGAAAACTATATTTTAGAGTCAAATAAATATTAGAAAGGTGCAATTGCCATAAAATTAATTAGTTTCATTAATGTAAGTAAATGTAAATACTAAAAGTAAAATATATAAAACAGATACAAGTAAATAAAAGAAAAATAAACACAAGTAAATAAATATTAACTGACCTTTATTATAAAGGCATAAATATCATTTACCGTAGAATTTAGTCCAACCTAGTTACAAAACTTAAAGATTTTAGACATTTTTCTAAATTGTTTGATGTTTCGAACTCTTTTAGGATGTTTTCAATTCTTTCATCCAATTTTACATATGTTTTTTTTTTTTTTCCTTTTTATTCCAGGGTCGCCTAACTCTCTGGATTTCAAATTAAAAGACACTTTTTGTGTTTTTTCTTTTAGTATTTTAACTAATAAGTGAACATTAGGCTGGTTTCTGCTAGTGATTGCATTTCATGTGGAATTTCACCCTTCAACAGAATTATTTGTCCTATGACGCTGCCCATATACATTCCATACTTTAATGGGCATATTTTGAGCAAGGCCTTCTCTCTCAAAAATATCGGCTTATCTCTACAGCAGGTGCAAAGCTAGAAACTACACAATAGATGACATATGACTGATTAGGGAAACAACACAATAGGTGCAAAAAATGTCCGCTCTGTCCACCCAGCTTCTCTCACGTGTCCGCTGTAGCCACTGTCCGCTCTGGCCACATAACCTTTGAACTTCATTTGAGAGGGAAAGGGAAACAGTTAAGTGTCAATGATCAATCACAGTAAGCAAAAATGCGGGAGATAAGCGAAAGAAGAACAAGACAGGATACAAACTGGATAAGATTCTTCCTTTTATGGCGAAAGGAATCATTATGCTTCGCTTGAGAATACCACATTATCTTCTCAAACTTCTTTTCACGCCAAAAATTCCACGAATTTGCTATAGAATATAATAGACTGACATACGATAAGTTCTGTAACAGAATGAAGCTACCACTGGCGGGTTAATAACATTAGACTTCAAAGTAGGTTTATTTATGTCCGGAATACCCTCTGGAATTTTTTTTGTGCGTGTGTATATGTGGGAGGAAAATCTATTTTTTTTTTTTTTTTTTTTTTTTTAACTCAACGCTTAAAATTTATTTTCAAAGTTTAAAATTTTAGACAGAAGCAAATTTTATTTTTTAAAAAAGAAAAAAATTAGTTTAGTGATTTTAATTAAAAATGTGTTTAGTTTCAAGTCGCTTATTGTTCAAATGAGATTTACTGTAAAATATTTTTATAAATATTTGTAAATTAAGTATTCCTGTTGATTTTTGTATTTAAATTCGAATAATTTTCAATAATGACTTAATTTCTGAGATTTTCTATAAAAGAAAATTATTCTGAGTATTTTTTTTTTAATGTTTTAACTTTAAAGCATAAATTTTAATTAACTGAAAAACTTTAATAATAGTTATGTTTGTAAAATAATGCGATTTATTAAAAATATAAAATAATAGATATAAAAATAAAATAATTGTAGTTATTTTTAACTGTTAATAATAAAATTTAATGAAAGAAAAAAATTATGTTTTTTTTTTGGATTGCTCATTTATATGTTGAAAAATGATGAATAATTGATTTAAAAAATAATTGTTTTCATCAGATTATTGGATTTATGGTTTATCTCAGTCGCTTGTGTTAAGTTAAAAGGCATGCGAAAGGGGGAAGACATTCCCAGCCATCCCCCCCCTTTTCCCCGAAACGTTTTCATTTGAATAGTTTCATCCCTAATACGTATAGCTTGGTAAAATTTGATTAATAGGAACGATGCCTAAAAGCATTGAAATAAATAGCTAAATTCGAAATAAATAAATACGCTGTTTCAAAAAATTCGCATGCCTTTTAAATTTGGATTGCCAGAATTCATCTCCGAAATTTAAGTTTGTTCATCTTTATATTTTAATTTGAGTACATTTTCTGGTATAAAAATACGCATACTGAATATAGAAAATTAGAATAATCTTTGTCATAAAAATTTTGCTGAATAAATTATGAATTTTTAAAATTAAATGACATAGGAAAAAAGTAAGATTAGGAAAACAGGAAGTGATTTCTCACCACATGTGTTAAATGGGTAAAAAAGGGGGGTCTCTTATTGCTGTGTCTCCCTCCATTTCGTAATCCGTCAGGCCGAACAAATGGTTGTCTTCTTTGGATTCAAAATTTTAACTTCGTAATGCAAAACCACGTGACGGGAGAAAGGACGTTCCCAAATCTCGTCTCCTTGGCAACTGTGATGTTGACTGACAGACCGTGACTCCGCCTTCCATCCGAGGTACCAAAGAAGCCAGCGGAGGGGACGTGGTGGTAAAACACGCCGCGCCTGCCAGTGGTGGTAGAAGAAAAAGCTAGTCTGGGACAGACGGTTATACTGAACGCACGCGGGGTGCCCAACGTCCCATTTTCGCCGTGGAACTGGTCACGAGAGGTCGGCAGACGTTGTTTACCTCTTTTCACCGGACACTTACTTCTATTTCCCCATCATCGAGTTTCCTATCGTTCTGCTGTGAAGAATTACGCCAAGTATTGGTTGAAAACTCGCTTTCTTTGCAAATGTTTTTCTTATGCAAGTGGACATAGAAAAGAATCGTATATTCTTGAAGAAGTGACTTGAGGCAAATAGTTCGTTGAATTGTCAGAGTTTGATTTTGGCTTTAACTATAATGGCATGTAGCCATGTGATTGCAAGTTCTTCATGACCGTAATTTTAACTGGTGGTAAAAAAGATAGATATTGTTCTTGGCCAAACGATTCAATAGCTCATACTCACTTTATGGACTTATCCAGCTCTTTTCAGAACAACTGGTCTTTGTTTTCTTTCCATAGATATCAACTCATTGCATTAGCCATACTTGGACTTTCGTCATTAACAATTCACGAGATTGTAATAGTAATTATTCTGAAACTGGACGAAACTATAGTAGCTAACTAAAGACAGCGACTTGACTTTTCTGCAAGTAAGCACCTACTTGCAGTTGTTAAATTTTGGTGCCAATAGACACCAAAAGAATTTTCTTACTGAAGACCTTCTAAAAGGTCTTTTGAGAAGACAACCACCGACTTCCGCCGATCGAGCGGTACTCTTGATTAAAAGTGGCCACCCAGGTGCTGCCCAACTGCTCGCTGAATTCCTACAAGGTGGATTCCAAAGTGTCTCTGGTGAGCGAGTTGACAGCCCTGGGCTTGTCCTATGAGCCGCTGAGGTCCTCGAAAGTGGACACCCTGGGCGGCTGGCGAGGGCGAGGGGGCCGAACCCTGCCCTTGATACGGACCGACGACATGAAGATGGTGCAATGCGCCGGATGCGACAGGCCCATCATGGACAGATACCTGTGCAGCGTCCTGGACAGATCTTGGCATGCAAAATGTGTCTTATGCTGCGAGTGCAAATGTACACTCCAAGAAAAGTGCTTCTCCAGGGAAGGAAAGCTCTATTGCCGGAACGACTTCTTCAAGTAAGTACCAACATTTGTTTCAACCTCGAAAGTTCAACATTTGTTCCAATGTTATGAATAAAGAAAGTGTTCAACTTTTAAACATATGAAACTAGGAACAGAAATTCTTGTAATAAAACTCGTATTCAAAAAACCCGCAAGAGACATGTTATTGCATAAGTAAATAAATACACATCTTGTTAATATGAGGATTTCATCTCAAATTCGATTTACAAGATAGAATCGCCGACCCCATTAGAATCTTTAAAACATGTGTCTTTTAAAAAATAAATAAAAATTTAGTGATATAAAAGTTTGTTAGGAAATTAAACATTCATATTATAAAAACATTATGATAACTAAGTATATAAGTTGGAATAATGATATCTTTTTTGTCATATTTATGAATATCTATAAATTATTTTGAAGCAACCGTGTTGCTACAGGCTTATTTGAATGCAATTTAGCGCCAGATTATTTTGGTTTAGAAAGCTCAATTTAAGTCTCATAAATTTATCATTAAATCAGTTTATTTAAAAAAATTTGATTTTTTTTAAATATTTATTTTAATTTTCCTCGGTGTCATTGAAACATTTTTTAATTTTTTATAAAGATGAAAAATATGAAAATCCAGTGACAATTATGTCTGCAAAATAAAAAGTATTAGCTTTGAAAATTTCACTGAATTTACATAAATGTCTGTGCTTAAAAAAGGATAGAAACTGTACAGAGTATGCCCTAATTCATAAAATCTTGTGAATAACTTCCTGCAAAATGCGTTTATCTGATTTGTTTATTTTTATATTAAAAAAAGAAATTCAGTGAAATAAGAAAAGTACTTTTCCAGAACGAAATAAAGTAATGACATTTTTCAAATATAACATTTTTTTTGCCCGTTGAAAACAATTTTTGACATATCATATTCAAAGAAATTTCTTGAAGTTTCCTTTCTTTTCATCAAAACATCAACCAATGGAATAAAAAATAAAGTATTTGTTGGTATTGGTTTATTTAACAAGTTTTTAGAAGCAAAGCGTAAATAATGAATACAGTTTTAATTGCATGTATTTATACTTGACGGTTGAAAGTCTGCTTATGAAAATTTGGTATACTATTTTTATTTTGAAAATTGCAAAATATATTTAATTACATTTACTGCAGTTGCGTATAATTTTTTTTTCATATTAAATACTGTTTGTGGTGAATTTTTCTTTGCTTTATATTCGTAGATGGAAAAATAGTTTTTGTTTTTCTGTGAAAACAAAGAAAGCATGAATTTTCCACTGCATACAATAAAAATAATGTCTATAAATTTCCTATTAAAATCAAAACTTGATGTTACAATTTCTAAATTTTCTTCGTATTGCCTTTATAGTTTTTCAGTTTTTAGAAATAATTCTTTAATTGACATTTGCGTATTTGTAAATATGGTATGAAAAGCATTTGAGAATCTTTTCAATCCAAAAAAAAAAAAAAAAATGAATTGCTGGTTGATTGTTAAGTTATTAACAATAAATTCAATCGAATAAATAAAGAAAATCATTTTTATAAAACCTCAAAAATTTTTAAGTATTACTTTCCTTATCAAGCTTTCGAAAGCTTTACTTAGTAGTTTAAAAAAAAAAAAATGAAGATTAAAATAAACCTTTTACAAAATCCTCAAAAATAAAATCTTGACTGATCATAGAAAAAAAAATGAAATTAATGAAAGTAATGAAATTAATTAGTCATAAAGCTTAAATTACTTTACAACCATTAAGAAAACAGAGTTATGGAAAATTAATCAAGCATTTAGAGATAATATTACTTGACTCCTGTTTCTTTTCTGTTTAATCGACCTAAATATTTTATTCAAAATAAAAAAATATTTTTAATTTTAATCACAACTTTATGTGATCGTTTTAATTCTATACTCCCTGATTAAGAATATATGATTTATTTTATTCTGTATTTCATGAATATATTTATCTTTCTTCCGTGCTGATAACTGAATAAATGTCCATTAGTACCTTGCTCATAATAAAAATATTTACATTTCTATAAATTTATAATTTAAACATAAACGCATTCGAAACTTCTAGATACATAATAACTGTCACAAGCAAGTTCCGTATTAAAAATAAAGAACATTTTTATACTGAACTAAAGTAAATAAATAAATAAATGCGATTACTAGAAATACAAACGATATATTTTTTTGAAAAAGAATTAATTTTTTTACATAAAATAGCTACCAGCAATACATAAGACATTAAAATTGCGAAAATAAACTATTGCAAACGATTCTATCAAATATTCAACTTTAATATTATCAAAGGAGCAAATCAAAATCAAACAATTATTTAGCATTTAATAACGCTTACCTCTTTGATGTAACTGCAGAACTGCTTTCTGAACAGAAATGAATTAAATGAAATGAAACCTTAATAGCACTTTACTTTTACCTTGCCCTTTAATTCATGATTGAAACGAAACAAATCCGAAAGTTACATTAATGTATGTTTTTCGAGATTTCTTGTGAGGCGACTTAAGTGAAATGTATGCGTCGCATTTTGAGTAATTGAGACTAATTCATAAAGTGATTTACGAGTTTTGAAGAAGGAGAGATTAAACAGCGCAAAGCCGATGATTAAATTATGAGGCGAGCTGAGCACATATTTGGAATGTCACTCATCTTTCTCGATTGGGAATTAGAGATTAATAATTCAGGACGGCTCTGAGCTCCGCACTGATTCACCTCCATTATTTATTTAGCTTCATTATAAATTTCTAAATTCGATTTCGATTTCTTTTCTTCTATTCTTTGTATTTTAAATTGCTGTTCAGAGAAAGCCGTATTTTGGCTTTTGAGTTCCGTCTCTTGTGCAAAAGGATGTTTTAAATTTTTCGAGAATATGGAATTTTATTTACTTTAGATATACTGTTTTGTAATGTTTAAAAAAAATAAACGAATGGATTTTATTTCTTTTGTTTTAAACTACGGAAAAGAACAATTAAAAGTTAGAGGTTTTATTAAAGAGAAAAAGCATGTTATTTATTTTCCAAAAGCTTTCTTTGCTAGAAATTATATCGACATTTATGATACAACTGAATATGAAACTTAAAATACTACACAATTAAAATGCGCTTTCTATTATTCTCCGCAATTAGTTTATTAACTGAACGATTATATCTTTTTCATTTGTATTTAATATAAGGAATCTATTAAAAGACTTAATAAAATCCTTTTAATTTCTTTTATATTCAGTTATAGTTTGAATTTAAATGTAACAATCAAATTTTGTATTGTATCGATGTTAAGAATCTCCAGGTTTTCAACGATAATGTCAAAGTTACTATAAATTTTAATTTATTAGTAGCTTTAACTTATTTTTTCAAAGAAAATATATGCCAGCTCAATTCATAATTAAAATTGGATGCATGGTTTGGATTGAAAAAAGAAAGCCCATAAAACAGTTCAAAATAAATCGATCTGTTAAATACGCAATTGCATGTTATAACAACTAACATTTTTCAGGGTTAACAGGATTATAGTATTTTTGAAAACTCAAAAATGAGCAATAACCTAGTCATTAATAAATTTTTGGTAGTGCATAAAAATTCTGCCAAAATCGTCAGAGAATCTAATTTTTCTATAAACGAAATGAACAACTTTAAAAAATTATTTAATTATTATCACACTTTTTGTTTGAGAAATTGAACACTCTTTTAATATTTTTTTGGGGGGGAAGGGGGAGAGGAAACTGATGCACACTTGCATCAATAATAATAAAAATGTAAAACTAAACTAAATGTTAGCACATACTTTAATTTTAATATTTAAGAAAGTTTCCTAAAATATTTGCATGCAATTAAAAAGGATATTAATTTAATCATTCAAAAGTAAAACAAAATTATCTTAACATATTTGACACCCCAAAGTGTTTAATTTGAAGTTGTGTAAACAGTAAAAAAGACGTGTTTGCTTATGTCATTAAATATGCACAAAAATAATAGAAAGAATATCCTGTAGCGAAAACTGAAATTATAAGGTTGATAATATCTGAATTAATTCGATTTCTGTCTATTTTATTTCTGAGCATATTTAAATTTTTTAAAAACTACAGTAAAATTCTTGTCAATACTTTCATAATTTATTTATTTCGCATTTTTCAATCGCAATGAAGGCTTTTTCAAACAATAAAATCAAATAAAAGAGTGCCATTAGTAGAACTTTTGAAATATAGGTTAAATTGTATTTTATATGAAAAAAGGAAATACAAACGACAATTTTAATGTTTGGATATGAGTACTGATATATTTTAATGCAGTACAAGACTGTTAATGTCGCATCAAACTCCTAATGCTTATAGTCTGTATTATAGAACAATTCATATAAAATTTACACTTCAAATTTCGTTGCAATAATTACTAAGAATTTACAATACTTTTTTAAGAATTAAACTATTCATATTATTAAATTTATATTGTATATTTAAGATTTTATCATTGAACCAACAAAAACTATAAAGTTAAAAAAAAAGAGAGAGACAAAAACCAAGAGACAAAATCAGACACTATTGAAGTTTAAATTAAAAACATGGACATGGAAGATATTTTCAATTTGAAGTATCGTTATAATGTTTCTAGGAACATAAAAGGTCTTAAATTAACTTACCTTTAATTTAACAGAAATTTTTAATTAAAGATAAAAAAAAAATATTTTCCGCTGAAGTCGAGAATAAATTAGATTTTGGATTGAAGCTGATTCAGGAAGACATTTGAGTAGGAAGCGAGCAAAATTTAAATATCGTAAGAATAACTTACCGTTCACGGAAGATCAAATGACATGTTGCCAATACCTGATGTGTGAATAATTTTACGCTAAGAGTCGTGACATGTTTTTGAGAGGAGTAGAAAAAAAAAAAAAAAAAAGACAGTGGAAAAAAATAGAGGATTTTTTTTAACATTATTTGGAAGGGGAGAAAATGTAGTACTTAGAGCGAACTGTCGAAACAGATTTTGTATCCACCATTAATTATTGAAAATCTATTAAATAAGATATATTAAACATAAGCTATTACTCAATAAAAAAATCGTTTGTTTCCGTTTCTACTCAGATAAAAATAAACAAGCTCTTATTAATATAGATATACTATATATATAGATATATGATATAATAAAAACTCAATAAATTTAACTATTTATATAACGGATATTAACATAGAGATTTCTGAAATGTCAGTCTAGACATTTAGTTTTTTTAAACAAATTGTGAAAAAATTTCGAAGAATAAGATAATTTCTTATATAGATTTGCAAAGAATTTTAAACCTACTTGAGTATTTTTTTAGCACCCTATTATTCACAGAACGATAAGATATTTCCTTCAATTAACTAATAGTAATTAATTTTAAAATGTCCATATGATTTTTTGAAATGATATAAACAATCATTTAAAAATCTCACAACTATCACTCTCATAATATCCCCCCCCCAAAAAAAAAATTATATTTTAAATGTCTAAGAAAAGGAAGGAAAGTAAAGAGAGAAAAAAAATGCCAACCACTTTTTGTAAAGATTAATTTAAAAAATTCTTTTCTATTAAAATTGCATATTTGAAATATAATATTTTTTTATTTAGTATAAGAAAACCATTAAAAAAAATCGATTTTATGTAAAGAAAAATCGTTTGCAAAACATTTTATAGCAATACTATTTTTAATAAAATGTTTTTTTTTTATTTTATTTCAAAAAGCAACAAATTGTTTTCATAATAATGTTATAACAAGCAAAGTAAAATGTATCATTTCCCTTTACCTTTTTAAAACCATAACGATTTTAATGGTTACCTTGAAAACGAATGGCAAAGAATATGTATTGTTATCAGAAATTTATTTCCTGCCAATTATGCATGTTGATATCTCATCACATACAATAACTTCCAGAGAAAATCGATTTTTAGTGTTGCAAAAAAAAAAAAAAAAATGGCCAATATTTTTTTTTATTTAAATAATGCGGCAGGTTTAGAATATTAATATATTTTATTTGAAATTCATATTTCCAAGATTCAAAAAGATTACTATTTATATAGTAAACAGTATATCTAATATCGATTTACAGTCAGAGAAAATGTTTATTTGTATTACGCATGAAATATCAAAATTTGTTATTTACAAAAATTTTTTAAAAAATTGCAAAAAAAGAAGAAAAAAAAAATCAACAAAATTTTCTATTGCCTCAGAAGAGGTGGACATTCATACAATTGAAACACAACTTAACCTATCACATTGATTATCTAGAAACTAAATTGGAAGCCAAAACAAATTATTTCTTTTTAAACTAAACCATGAGGCGGATTTTGAGTTCTGAATTTATTTGCTAATCACTTATTAATGTTTAAAACTCTCCCTTTGTAAAAAAGAAGAAAAAAAATGGCTCCACAACACCTGAAGAGAGCACAGTTGAAAATTAAAAAAGAAAAAATAATTGCAGCCACCGCGAAGCCATCGCCGCATTTCCTCCGCCGCTGTAGCGGCTAGTTGCGTTGTCGCGTGCCGTTGCCAACTTCGCCTGGTTCACCGCTTATAAACCCATCAGTCAGCGGCGCGGCTGAGCTGCTAGCGCGGCCGTAGACAGGGCGTGTGTGAATACGGTTGGGGTTACGGTAATAGCGTCTGATTATGTTAATTATCAGTGAAATACATATAATAGAGGGCCCGTTATTACCCCCTGCCTTTTCCGCTGTCTCCCCGCTCTCGAATCGGAGTTAGAAGTCGTTAATGTTCACTCAGATGAGGAAGTCATTCGAAAAGCGCTATTTATAGGATTCGTGAAAGGAAAATCGTGTTTACGGAATGTATCACATATCTAATTGTAAATCTTACGAAAATAAAAATAAAAGCACTTGATTTCTTTGACTTAAATTCCTTTATGTTTTATCAATTAATAAACATTATTTTACTTATGGGCTAATAGTTGATACAGAAAAAATAAATAATTGAAATCAATAAAAAGAAAAAAATATTCCAACTTTCCTCTAAATCGTTTGCTAAGATTTGAGTTTTTAAAATAGGAGTTTATTTTATTTACATGACATGATTTTTATTTAATCGAAATGAAAACTACTCGGTATTTCTTCAAAATCGTTTGCTAGAACTTTCATTTATAAATAAATGAATAAATACTTTTTTCCAAGAAGTGGCATCATTTTGCTGTTTAAAAAATTTCTCCTTATGTAGAAGGTTTATTTGGAATTTTAATTAAATCAACATTAAAGATATTTTTGTTGCTAAGATTATAAAATTTTGAATATATGGAACATAATTTATATGCTAAAATAGTTTCAATACTTTTTTAATCCATAAAAATGACGCAATAAATTGAAGAATATTCTAGAAAATTTGGAAAATATTCAATATGGAGAATATAAGACAATATTCTGGCATTTTTATAATTTCTTTATGTTGAAAGGTAAGATATATTTTGTATTTCAGGCTACTGTTTAGTTTTTGTTTAATTCTTTGTGACAATTCGATAGATATTTTATGTGAAATTCTACATTTAAAAAAGATAAAGCTTGCATTTATTCTACATTTATAATTAACATATAACCGTACCTCATATAAAATTTTGAATAAAGGAATCCTGCCAAATATTAGATATAAAACGAATGCAGGTAATTACTATCTAAGTTATGCATGTAATTACTCTAAGCTACTGCAGGTAATTTCTCTAAGTTACTGCTTTTCATGTGTTCTATAGCTGTGATGAAAAAATAAATTGATTTGAATTGTACAGAACTTTAATAATTAAGAATAATTGTTCTTAAATTATAATTTTCTCATCTTCTTCTGTTTGATGATTATGCTGGAAATATTGAAACGAAATTTCATAAATAATATTCTTCGAAATTAACCGTCAAAAATTTTGTAAAAATTGCCATGTTTTGTGAATTATTGTACACAAAATATTCACTAAAAATATTTTCATTGTTATTAGGAACAAGCCTATATTGTATTTTTTTAAATGTTTCTCATGCAGGTATATCAATTCATTTGTTCGTTTTTTTAATGAGAGGTATTTTAATTCATTTCCTTAGTAAGAAATAGCAAGTCGGGATAAAATTTTTATCAATATTTCCCAAGTTCTTTATCTTTTAAATGCAAAGTGTAGTAATTTAAATTTTAAATATTTCATTGATTCTATTTAATACTCGTAGCAATACAGTGAGTTTTAAAAGGCATATTATATATATTTTTTTATAAAAAAGTTTTTATTATCTTTCAAACTAAATTTTTTGACGGTGATAAATCACTGTATTATAACCTTGGATTCTGTGCATAAAACAATTTTATTAAAAACAACAGTCAAATTACTAAAAATAGCTAATTAAAAATAAGCTGTTTTAACGAAGATTAAAGATAGAATACCTCTTTTATCAATCAAAATAGTTTTCAAAGGAAACTGCTTATTGGAAATTTCTTTGAAATCGAGTTATTTTATCAAGAAGGAATTCAAAGCTTTTAAAAACAATAATTGTTTCTCAAGAAAAGTGAAAATATTTCAAAATTTTTCTTTGAAATAATGATGCTTTAGAAACTTTGTATTATTGTATTTTATAAAGTGGAAAAAATTAAAATAATTTCTGCCAACAAAATAATGCGTATTAAAGCATTCTGAATATTTCTGGGGCTATTTATTCAAAGAAAGGATGGCAACACAAAAACTAGCTAAAAATATATTTGAATTATTAATTTTTAGAAAAAATTGAACTGTTTTAAGAATTATTCAGATACAAGGTAATATGATTTTATTATTATTAATTTTTTTTACCTCAACGATTTAAACGCAATATTTATTTAAATGCTTTTTTTTTCTTTCATTTATGAGTATAAGAATGGGAGCAAACATTTATAAATTCTGCATCAAAGCAGGTTTAAGTATTAATATTCAGTTATATATTTTATTAAAATATTTTTCTCGTCATCATCTTTTAATCAATCGAAAATTGCTGAAATTGTAGAAGATAAGCAACACTTGTTGAATATTTTTTATTTTCCTTTAAGTAGCAAAATGTGAACATTGTTTTAAACTATTCTCTCTATATTCTTAATAGTATTAGATAAATTTTTCCATCTTTTTTTTTTTTTTTTTTTTTTCTAAATCGTCTGACAAAATTGTCATTTGTAATTCTCATTGAAATAGTTTCTTTTTATTAATCTCTGAAATCGTTTTATTAACCGTTGAAACAAATTTATCATCAAGTATAATCTAATGATTAAAATCAAAAATAAACAAATGCCTATAAAATATAGTGCAAGCGGAGTAATATTAATTCATTGCATTAAAAAGGAAATGGTCTATTGCACTGAAAAGGTATAGCGCTTGAAATAAAATTTTGTTGCCCCAAGAATATGCACCTTGAAAGATGTGTTTACTCTAGAGTAAAGTTAGAAAAGCGTCACGGAATTTTCACGGGATTCTTCCTAAACATTTCGTTTCACAGCGGTAAATAAAATATCCGAACTACATATACCTAGAAGGTGAGCAAAGATTTTTTTTTTTTTTTTTTTTTTTTTGAAAACACCTTTCATGTCAATATCAGAAGTGGACGCTGCAGATTTTATTTTTTCCCTGCACCTTGAAGGATTTTTCTGTCTGATGCTACGTCTGAAGCATCGGTTTTCTTCCATCTTGGAGCATCAACAACTAACAGGAGACTTTTTGCGTTTGTAGTGGACGACTGATGCGTCCAAAAAGGCCGAGGTTTGATCAAAAGGAATTCGCTGTTCGAAAAATATTGAATAAGACTTGTTCGTTTTGTTCCCTAACACTCTGTGGTTCGAATTTTGTTTCTTTAATCTAAGAAAATTCCTGAAACGGGATATAAAATATACCTAGTTTATATGATCAATTTGTTGTAGTAATGCTGAAAAGTCATACCAGACAATTTCTTTTAAAAACCTGAATTTTATGTTAGTTCCTTCTTATTTTTAGAAATATCCCTTCTCAGAATTTTGATTTGTAAAATAAGAAAAAAAAAATCCAGAGAATACTTAAGAATCATCTGAAATAAACAGAATCATGCTAGCATAACATTGTGACTTGAAAAACGTATTCTTGCATTCATTTATAACATCAATAAGTTGGTTATTAAAATTGTAACCAAAATTTTATTGTTATTCAAATCAATTGTTGTTTTTTTTTGTCGTTTTTCTTTTTTAATAACGGATAGCGAAAATAATCACAGAATAGATTCTAAAATTTTTCTTACACACATTTTTAATTTAATAAATCTATTTCATGTGAAGGAAAGAGAAAAGGAACTTAAATTTTTTTTTAATTGTATTGAAATGATTTGCTGATGAAAACCATACCATATGCATATGATAATACCAGAAAATAACTCATTTCATCTTTCCCTCTTTAGACACCAGTTACTAATCATTATGGGATGTTTGGAAAAATAGTTGCGAATAGAGTTTAAACTTCTCAGTTATTGAAACAGATTTGAGTTTCATTTTTCCACAAAATTTCTGTGAATATGAAAACTAATCTTAATTACTGTTTCATTTTTAAATTTTGATATTGTAGGATGTGCTAGAAGCTACAACCAGGAGGCAAATTTAAAGTGTTCAAGTTTATGTAATGTGTTTGAATCCCACCTGAGCAAACAATTTACTTCAGTGACGATACGTTGAAACGTTTTTACTTTGTTACATAGAAATTCAAAGAATAATATCACATCACAGTTGATGAAATTAGTTAAGCGATCCTTGATCGAAATGGCAAGATTCCCTTCTGAAATTCTCCTTTGTTATTTATCCTAAAAAAGCTAGTCAATATTTTTTTTATAATACAAAATAATATACCCTTGACAGGAAGCGTATTCATAACAGATAAATAAATAATAAGTAAAAAAAAAAGTATGCTTTAAAATACAGAATGGTTTTTCACTCAAATAACATTGAGGCATACTTTTACGCAACAAATACTTCTTTTCTTTTTAAGAAGATAAAAAGTAATTTTGCTGCAACCAATAAAAATAGGTCGTTATTAATCACCAATTTTTTGTTCAGAAAAACATAAGATTTCAATTTTGAAAACATGTTTCCGCACTGAGATCCCAAAATCTTTTTTACGTCTTGAAAAAAATATCTATGTTTTTAAGTACTTTAGTTTAATATTTTATTGTGATTAATTCATGAAATTATAATTATTTTTAGTATATTCATATTTTTAAATATGCTTTCACGAAAAATTTTTTATTTCCTTTTTTTTATATTAAATTCATGCATGGAAAACTATGTGGCGATTGACTTAGTATACACTAGTAAACTAATACATCAGTAACGGTAAAAACATGAAATTTAAGCCAAAAACAGAATATTTAATGCAAAGGCGTAATGACGCCAGGGAGAAGAGGGTATAATGCACTAATAATACAGAATAATGCATTTATATCATTTTTTTAATGAAATATCATGAATGGGTTTAAAAAAAATCCCGTTCCAACCTTTATTCACATTTACTAAATTACTAATGACGAGTAAGTGCAAAAAAAAAAAAAAAAAAAGATATATTATGGCTCTATTGCCTGTTAACCTCGCACTTGCTGTTTTTGTGATTCTTTTTTAAATTCTTAAATTACCTACATCATATTCTTTTTTTAAGCTTGCGTAGTTTAACAGAGAAACAATTATTCAAAGTTCCTCTAGCTGATAATAAAATGTCCACCATAGAATTAGAACACGTGCAGTTCTACCGTGTCTTTATATAAACTGACTTTTTGAATACACATAGTCTTTATTTAAAATTCAATATCATATTTTATAAGTAATATTTTGTGGAATGGCTTTACATTTGTTCCAAATGTTTATAGACGTTGTTTGTTTTTATTACTATTTTTACTAAATACTTAGTATACTATTAACTCAGGAATAATTATAATCGTTTGTCTCTGATTGATATTCATATCACACAGCTATCCTTTAATCCTTTAAGGCTGAACTGGGATTTGATTTAGAATCACTGGAAATAATCTATATTTCATCTTTTTTTTACATTGTATAAAAATTGCATATTCTTCATAATTTATTTATCCATATATATTAAACATAAATATCTGAATAGTCATAAATTTTCCTTTCCTGCATACATTTCGAATAACTCGAATAGTATCAATGTACTATTCTAATATTTCGCTGAAGGAAAGCTATACATTCATTGAATTACATCACGTGAATTATATTCAGATGGCACTCATGGTTTTACTGCGACATGCATTCCCCCCCCCTCGCACAAAATTCGCCTATGGCTCCAATAATATATTAATCCTGCGCGTTTAAAGTGCATTTGAACATGAATTGCTCTTATTCCTTATATGTTTTTACGCTAATTTAATATTTATTTAAATTTTTACCTTAAAAAAGTATCAAACTTTTTTTTTGATAAAAAATGTTTGGCCTGCAATGATGAAGTTCCTTCTAATAAACGAATATCACCAAAATTGTTGAGAGAGCAGACGAATGAGTTTTATTTGAGAAAAATATCGAGAATATACT
This sequence comes from Argiope bruennichi, assembly GCF_947563725.1. NCBI lineage: Eukaryota > Metazoa > Arthropoda > Arachnida > Araneae > Araneidae > Argiope > Argiope bruennichi. Next base: position 46,119,142 of record NC_079158.1, read on the forward strand.
CTTCATAAGAGATTAAAAATTTTTCATAAACAACAGCAACAACAACAACAAAAAAATGTTACTTTTTTTACTAGTTCCGTGACCGACACAAAACAACAAAAACTGTAATGCCATCGATGCAATGTAAGAGGGATATGTTTTTATGTACTTATACACCCGACAGATCTATGCAAGGGAAAGAGAAATGGCACCAGGGCCACTATTTGCCAGGTGACGACGGTCACCGAAGTGCTCTATTGTGCCCAAGGGGCTCATTTCCGTGTGACACTTTTACTACCACCCCATCTCTCATCGGAGCATTTATACCAGGGGAAGCATTCCAATGCTTCCAAATGAAAGCAGGTATTTCACTCATCCCAAGGGGGAGGGGCGTTTTTTATTTTTATTCCACTGCTGCGCAGTGTTTTCTACAGTAGTAATCGAATTCAAAACGTAAATTAATAAATGCTCAGTTCAGAAATTACAACTTTGAAATCTAATCAATTTTCCATGGATGAGGGGAAAAAATAGACTTTTGATATTAGATTTAGTGCTTTATAACGCATTGTAATAAATTCTACTTTTTTAGAATACCGAAAAGGATATATATTTTTGTAGTATTTTGTATGCAAATGGTCAGGATTCATTGGAGGACGTTTTTATGTTCCATTTAGAATGTATTCAATTCAATAGGGATTTTTCTATCTTTTTTTCCAATAATCACAGACTAACCAAGACAGTTATTTTATTTTAATTATGAATAAAAATTTAGAGATTTATTCCAACTTCATAGTAAGTGTCTAGACTTTTCATATATCTATATAATTTGAAATAAGCCAATTTAAAATACTAAACTAAAAGCTTTATAAAAATAATACTTCTAACATATATCCTAGTCAAGTAACTTTATATTATGATCTTATATGATAGTCCTAAAATTTGTAAATATTTATATATTGTAAACTTGTTTTTAAAAATTATGTTAGTATATTATTTAATAAAAATTACTTAATGATAAAAATTTCTGTATTCTCTGAATTTTTACCGATTATTACATAAAACTAAGTAATTTTGAAATAAGAATCATCGCGGAATTTTTTTGAGAATTTCCAATGAAACTATAAATAATAAGTTTTCTATTACTAAATTTTAAACTTCTTTTGTGCGTCTTTCATTTCATTTCCTCTTAGTTCTTTACATTGGTCGATTAGTTTCAATTCAAATTTTTTAACATTAATAATGAAATGCAGTGCCATATAAATTGTGCAACAGTATTCTTATTCCTTTAAAATACCATATAAAACATTTCACGACTTAGGATAACGCTCATATTTCTTACACAGAATTATATTATATTTATAATCTCTTTTTTTTTTTAAGTTATAATAGGGACCCATAAGATACTATCTTCTTTTTGTAACTGCTTATATTATAACGTCTAAACTCTCGTATCCCAAATTTGATAGCGGTTAAAATAGTTATTTTTATTTTAACTACCCAAGGGCATATTCTAAAACATCTTCTCAGTTGTTCTACGTTGAACATTTATCCAAGAAGTTATTATTGATTTTAAAATTAAGAGAACAAAATATCATAGCTCTCTATTTTAATGAATACTACACAATTGAAATGAATGAATATTACGCAAGATTTTAGTTTAGACAATAAATTTGTTCACAGTTTAAAGCGCGTTAAACTATAAGCCTCCAAATAATTCCAAAAATAAAGCTTTAAAGCATTTTTCTTTTTACATTTAAAACTATCTTTAGAATACCATAAAAACATAATAAAAAGGAAAGAGCAAGAACTTCATTCCACTAAAATTGATAATTTCCCACGGTTTCCAAGAAAATGAATAGCGAGATACTAGTGGAGAAAAATTAGGGACTCAGAGCTTTGATCATTGTTATTTTTAAAGGCCCACCTTACTTTTATATAACCACCAAAGTAACTGACCTCAAATACTCACACGCTCTATTTTCTTGTTCCAGTTTGGTTTAAAACCTTTAAAATAATACCAGTAATGTGGGAACTAGAATTTCCCTTCATTAAAAATATCGTATCTGGGCTCTATATTTATTTTACAAAAGCGAAGAAAGTTGAACTGGATTTTTTTTTTTTATTTCTATCTTCTATGTGATTTTAAACTTTTCTTAAAACTTCACATTTGGATAACAGAAATAAAAATTTTCAGGTTTTGAATTCAGGAAAGGGGCTGTCATTTTTTATAGACAATACTTAGTTTCTGTATAATGATGAAATGGAATTTCTCTATTAAAAGGGACTTATTACGATCTACATTGAACCAATCTATTACTTTATTAAAACGAATTCCTTTCTTGAATTATTTTTAAATAGAAAAAAAAATTAGTAGAACCCTAAACTGAACACGAAAAATTTCTCTTCGCAGCTATAAGTTTTTGTTATTTTAAACAAATTAGAGAAGCTTAATTACTTAATTAAATACCATTTACTAAAATTTACTTGAAAAATTGTTTATATAATTCTTTGCTCTGATTAAAGAGAAACCCATTGTGATAATTTTAATGAAATAAAAGAGTCGAGAAAGAAATTCAAGACATATTATTTTTCTCAGATAAATAAAACTACCTTTTTATCCAAGCCCATGAAATATCAAAATTATGCTATTTAAACTAAATTTGGTGTTAAGATATAGGGGGAAAAAAAGAAGCCCTAATTTCTAATAAGATTATTGATCTATATCCATGCAATACCCACATTTGGGATTTCAATTGTGCTTTATAAGATTTCATTGTTTCTAATATGTATCCTTTTCAATCAAAGTAAATGAAGGTCTTGAGAAATAGGAAATTAAAACTTTAAGAATAGAATAGTAAAATATCATTATGCATAGTATGATTACAGAAACTCAGCATTCAATAACAATAGTAGTAGTAATAAACACTGTGAAACTCCACTCAGAGATTCTTTGAAATTCGCGCTTCTTATTTGGAATCGTAATACCGGTTTTAAGGTTCTCATGGTGAACAATGATGTATTGATTAATTATATTTATGCTTATAATTAATTTATTATAACTAACTTAATTTATTTATTATAACTTTGACATTGCAAAAGTGTTATTTGAGAAGAACTTCACAATTTTGAGCCGAATTAGTAGTCACCCCAAAATTTTCTCTCATATTCCTTTATAAAATTGTTATTTCTGCTCCTCTATTCGAATAAAATTTAGGAGCCTTGGGTAAGTTCTTGGACACCAAGATTGGTCAGATCTTTAATTCTAACCAATTGACAATATTTGGAACAGAACTAAAATTTTAATAGCAGGGCCATATACTAAGTTAAATTTTTTGCATTTATGAGTTACTGTTTGTAAATGTGCAAAGCAACAGACAGCCAACCTTTTGACAGATGTAGTTCAAAATTTGAAATGGATTTGCATTTTGTATGTATTAATTGAGAATCAAAATTCGTTTATCTAGTTCTTTGTAGTTATTGTTTTATTTATACGCTGACAGGAGAGCAGACAAATTTCCTGTTCATGGATTTCGTTCAAAATTGGATAGGAACTTATAAATTTAACGTAACAGTCTCATATCATCATTCATCTAGATTAAATCTTTTTTCTTCTTCTTAAATTATGGTGTTCACGGACAGACAGACATTATTCCAAAAAGTTTTTTCTCGGAGTTAGAAAGATCTGAAATGTGGAAGTTCGTCTCGAGGCCGAATTGTTTGACGATTACAATGACTTCTTTTTCTATTCTTCGCATGCGCTGGAGTAAAAATAAGAGTGCATTTTCCTTAATTACGTGTGCTGTAGTTGCTAATTACTATAGAATTTGACACATCAAATCGTTATAGAATTTAATAATATTGCTTCAACTATTGATATTATCTTAAGTTAGTTAAAGAATTTAGCATAAAAAAAGAATTTTTTATACAATATTTCAAATTTTTATATAAATTGCAAAAATATTCCAATTTTTTTAATTAAAAACTGGAATTTCAGTGAAAAAGAAAAAAAAATCCCTTTTGATTTTAATAACACATGGTACATTTTATTGGAGTGCAGATAATATATAAATGCTTATTTCATTTTATTAAATCTTAAGTTTTATTTCAAATAATTTCTTAGGATTTCACCTGAATTAAAAATTGAAAGAATTCAGAATAATATAAAAAATGAGCTTAGGTAGAATTTTAATAAATCCTGGAAGTAAAATCCGGCGAAAATTATTTGAATCAATTAAAGAATAAAATAACCACTTATCCATCTAAAATTCATCACCTTATCTAGAAAATACTTTCCTAAGTGAGTCATTTTATGCTCATATTATATATCCATATACGATGCTTCAATTTAATTTTGGAAGTCTATTGCACACAGAGTAAATAAGACACGTCATGTAAGAAAACTTGCAATAAGTCTGCATATGCAGTTACATCTTGTCGTGTGATACATGGGTCACATAGGCTGGATTGTGATCGTTAGGCGAAATTTGTGTAACTTTGCAATGACACGTTTCTTAATTTCCTAACTTTTGATGAAATATCTAATAACTTCTTTAGTATTTCAAATCTCTTGAAAATTACAAAATATTTTTAACTAATATCTAAAAGAAGATCTAAATTTTGAAAGCATTCCAAATAATAAATAAAGGAACGAAGTAACAAAAATAGTTTTGATATAATTAGCAGTTAAATGATATTAAAATAATAATAAAAGTTTGATTATTATTATGATATTTATAAAATGTGCTAGCTTTTAAAATGCTATTGAACTCGATTATCATACATTTATCTAAATACCAAAGCTTCACTTACTAAATATCTCTAAAACTCCAATCGATCTGACACAGATAAGATTTATTGCGAAAACATATAGCAGCTATTTGCACTAAACATGATATTTTCTCAAATAAGAAGCTTGGATCATTACCTGTAATTCATATGGGGTAGGGAGCAGTGTGTATGTGCATAAAAAAAAATGAACGAAAAACTAGCCTAACACGATTTATAAATAACTACAGGTTTAGAGCTGTCCATCACGAAAAATCCACTGCTCTCACACAAAGAGAGAACAGACCATCTAAGAAGAGCATCGTTTAAGGATGTTAAAATCTCCGTCGGGAAAAGACTAGCATCAAGGAATAAAATAAACAAAATTTCTTCACGACTGCTGGTACGCTCCAACCCCTTTCCTGCCCTAATGATACTTAGCTAGTTCATTAAGCGGACTCTATGGTCTCAAATAACCGGTCGTCTAGTAGGAATCGTGAGCCTTCCTATAGGAAAAGTGGAAGAAAATAAGCGGAATTTTAAAGTAGATATTCAACAACAACATCAGCAGAAGCAAATATGAATTCTGACATAAGCGAAGAATCGTTCAGCCTTCCCTTTCTCCCCCTCTCCCCTTATCCCTTTCAGTTTTGTTTTTTGAATGACCGCAGCAGCAACCAGTATCAGGTGATTTCACTTATGAAAATCTTTTAATATATATGTGTTGCTGGTCAGACATATATTTTGGGCGTAACGCTTTCAAAATAATTATTAAAGTTAAATGGCAGTTTTTTGGCGATAGCTTTGTAGTGGACAACGCAATACGGTAGCATGTAGCTCCAAAATACAGGGTTTGCAGCCGTTCGCTATCTTATTTATTTGCATATTTACATCAGCCCGGTTGTTTGTTGTTCGTTTTCTTTGATTTTGGCTCCTCGGCGGCCTCTGCATGCGTGGGTTTTTGTGCTTTTTCTTGTTCGGCGTTTTTGTCAGGTACGTAAACATGGACGCGCTTACGAAAATTATAGGAATTAAAGGTGATCTCGCGTTTGCTGGCCGAATGTTTCTTGCGATGGATGTGGGACGGAAAACGAAAATGGTACCTTCTATCAAAAGGAAAAACAAGATGTTGGTTTGAGGTCATCGCCTTGCAATTTCGGATGGGGGGGAACAAACGTATTTTAAATTTTATGAATTGCACAATGTTTGCAAGATCCTTGTTTTGTTTTAGTGAAATAACATTGTTTTAGGAATTAGAAATAAAAGCAATTAAATCTTAAATGAAATCTTTAAGATTTAATTAGAAATAAAAGCGGAAAAAAATTAAATGTTTAGGTGATAATTGTAAAATGCGAGCGTATTACAAAATTCAAATTCCATAAGAAGCACAAAAAATTATTTATTATTGTTTCTGATAAAACAAAATTTAAAATTTTCTAAAAATTAAATTTTATTGCATTTTAGTGTAGGATTTCATAAACCAATTTTTCCCTTGGACAAATTTCTATTTTGTAATAAATGTAGTTTTTATAAACATAGAATTTTTTAATAGAAAAATAATACCTCAAAACAAAAAATGACGTTGAAAGAACTGAGAAAAATGTAATAAAAAATTACTGCAATTGCTGAAATGGGAAGTTGAATTATTCAATGCTTGCTGAAGACATCATATGCCAGTACTTAAAATTAGTCCTAAAAAAAATTCATTGCAACATCTGGAATGTAAATCAAAAGTTTTTTTTTTTTTTAAATCATCTATTATCAAAGAATTTATAAGGATTTTCGACTATTATGTTTTAATTGTATTAAACAAGTTGAAGTTTCAGTACTTTTGCAACGAATAAATCAAGCATAAAGCCATTACTACTAATTTTATTTTTTACCTCTAAAGGAGAATAAGGTATAATATAGATAGATAATTTAGATTCTTTTCTGGTTTCTTGGTACATGCAATCGTTTCATGAAATGTATTTCTTAACTCAAGTTGTTTCTAGTACTTAGGTCATCAAGAAGTAAACTGTGGAAAAAAATTTTATTTACAAACTTTACTAAGAATATAGTATGTTTCTTATTTTCTAATTCTGAAGTCCTTGACATCAAAGATTGACTATAATTAAAAACACCTAATTTCATTAAACTATTCGTTCCTATAAATGAAATAATGCGCCATGCATTTTTTTAAAAACCAGGATACCAATTTTCGAATTAATTTTTCGACATTTTCAACAATTTTATTTTGATTGTACTACTGATTTATTGAAAAACCTCTTCTCAGTACTTAGAATATAAAAGCTAAACGCATTAACTGTCAGCTATCTAAAATAACAAATATCTTGTATAAATATGAAAGGAAAAGAAGAATTACTTATAAAATCACATTGATTTCAATGATATTTATTTTGCCAATATGAAAAAATAATTTTTGTTGTAAGAATTGCATTTTTATTGTAGATATAGAACAATTACAAGCTTCATTTCCATTCATGTTCATTTTCTACAGTAAATGATGGGTCAATTCTCAAGTTTTCAACAGAATGATAATTTCGGAAATTTTAAACATGTTCCCTTTCAGGAAATAGCCATTCAAATAAGCAAAAATTATACTATATTCATTATATTCGAGTAATTTGAAGATTCAGAAAAACTGAGAAATTCTTTCAAATGCATATCAGTTATGATGACAAAATGAAACTGAAGTGCTACAAATATATTCCAAAAATCTTATTACTTTCTAAACCGTTCCATTATACTTCCAAAAATCATATTTTTGAAAACATATTTCCCCAAATTCAACAAATAGACCTTTATTGCTCTTGTAAAAGCATAATTAAAGTATATTCTCCTTTTTTTCCTATCCTAAAATATTTTTTTTTCTTCAAAAAGGTCATTAGTGAATTTTTTGTAAAGAAAATGATTGCAAATAATCTTATTTGACAACATTTCATTTAACTTTTTATTTAGTAAAAGATGAATATACTTTTAGAAATGTATTTTGTTCGACTGTATTTGAAAACATCACATCGTTAAACAATTGTTTAAATTCATTGTGGCCTGTCATATTTTGAAAACTTAATTGTGCATACGGCATAATAAAATTTATTCTAAGCATTATAAATATTTTGAAGTAGATTTGTGAATCGTAATTGTAATACTGAAAACAAACAAACAAAATATTATTTTCGAAAGACATGGGAATGAAAGCTTTAGAAACTGTAAGATTTAAAATTAGAATTTATCATATTTATGTTTTTTTATAATTAATTTTCCCAAATGCATTTTCTATTTTAATCATTTTTAGAATGTGGTCATGCTAAATACGAGAAATTGTAAGAATACTGTGAGAATGCGGTAAATAATTTGTGAAAATGTATAGAGCTGAAGGAAATACATTCAAGTCTATTAAGTTTTTTTTTAAAATTACTATTTATTTACTTGTTCAGATTACTTTTTTTTTTATATCAGATGAATTTTACCCTAGAGCAATTTTTAAAAAATAAAGAATTACCAGTTGAAAATTTTATATCAGCTTTAAAAATGAAAGTGGAAAGGATTTAAATCACAGTATTTTCGAAAATTAATTCTTCTACGAGACAAAAGACTTTTAGAAATATTACTTTCCGTAATGAAAAATGTTTTCCTTTTATTTGTATACCATAAGAAGTTATTTAATATTTGATAAATGATTAACTTTTTTTATAGATCTCAACATACTAATGGTTATTGTTTGCCTGCTAATTATGACATGTATGAAGTATATTTTGATATATGTGAGTTATTTTGATATGTATTGTTTTCACAAATGAAAAAATTATTATGGCGATTTTTTTCCCTTTGCCCAGGTTTGGGCAATAATATAAAAGATTTATGAAAAAAAAAAATAAAAAAATTCTGAAATAATTCAAAAGCATAATTTTCGTCATCATTGGTTGAAAGAATCAGATTGTTAAACATGAGGGGGGAGAGGGGGGAGGAAGATGGAAATCGATATTTGATAAAAAATCCACCCAGAGGAAACCGAAACTTTTTCTTCAAGGTCCAATAACTCATAACAAAATAAGCTGAAATCGAAATTTTCAACTGTTTGCCGGCGAGGTTAACATTGAATGAAAAAAGGAGGAGGGGAGGGGGGCATATTTAGGAATCTCGTCTAAGAATAGCATCAGAGTTTTGAATTCCAACCTAAATTATCCTTCCACTATGCATGCGAATCGGGAGGTCCAAAGAAAAAAAAAGGCAAGGAATAAACAAGGCGATCCCGGTAGTGGACTCTGGAGGTTTCTGACCTCCAGACTTAAAGAGGCTCGGTAGCCCGATCGTGATTATATCCTTTATTCGAGGACTCCCATACACCTATCCTTACCGGCCGATCTACCCCTCCCACCAAACCATTAGACTAACCTCCTCTCCGGGTGAGGTCATTTCATCGCATCCTCTCAAATCACGATTTCAAATGAGGGTGAGGTTTTGGCAAGAGGACCTGTTTCATCTCAGAGGGAAAAAAGTTTGCGATGCTTTGTGTTTTGATGTCGCTGTCCGTTTTGCCGAATACAGCCGCCGATCTGTTAGTCAGAAATGGTAAGATATTCATTTCGGATAGGGGTAAATTAGAAGAAAGATTTAAATATTCGAAGCGATATGGACGTGCAGACAAAGGTTCGGTTCTCGGAATACAGGCAGATGATTGCTTCGTATCGCTCAACTCTGGGCATATATTTTCCATTTACTAATAAAATACTTTTTTTATTTAGACTTACCATAAGATTCATTATAGTAAATGAAAATTCTTAGATGCTAGTGTTTTACTTAAGGTCTTAAAATTTCTTTGAATAATCTCTAATAATTTCTTTAAAATTTTTGCTGTACAAAGTTTAGAAGCAATTTTTCTGATATAATTTCTCCTAAAGTAAACAAGATTATATAGTTTGTGCCTGGCTTGGTATTTTAAAATTCTGGCCTGAAGAGATTTGTTGCCGAAATTATTTAAATTTCATTAAATATTTTAAAATCCGATCATATTTTTATAATGATTTATATGCTTACATAAAATTTCAATATTAATGAATTTGACCAAAAAATATTTGTTGAAAATTGAAAGTCTCTATTATAGCAGATTATAGAAAATTATATTTATCGCATCTGAAATAAAATACAATAAAGGCTACTGTACTTAAAAGGATTAAGATACTGGCATAATCCATTCACTAGATTGATAATGTCTGAATTATTCTGCAAATTTCCAAAAGGAGATTTAAAATAAAGCCTGTGTTTGATTTCATATATTAAGCTGAGTTTGGGTCGAGAGCCAAGTATTAACCTTTGCCTTTAAAAATAGGCGAACTTTTAACTAATAAATTGGAAATTATGATTTTGAATGTATAAAAAAAATTTTAAAAGGTGATCTAAAAAGGGGTATAATTTTGAGTAAAATAATTATTCATTTGAAGAAAACAGATTTTCATTCAATTAAATTCCTTGGCCTATAAATTAAAAACAAAAGAACACCTTATAATAATTCTACTTAGCTCGATTCTAGTTCGAAATTTAAAATTCGTTTTTCACCATCCTTCTACTTTTGACTAACCCTTTTATTACTTGATACGATAAATCAAATAATGTTATAAATACATGCTTCCGGAAACTAAAGAATCTCCTTTCTAATCAATCCTGGACAGAGATCTATGCACAATCACCAGAACAAAGTCATGTCGAAATGAACAAAAAGAGAGCAGCAAGACCAACCACAAAGGTCAGTCACACACATATCAGGCTCGAAAAAGACGGTGTAAGTTGGGCGGGTAGCTGCGACGCCCTCCCCCCTCTTTCGCAAACGGGGGTGGTACGGAAGGTACGGGGTCGCGGAAAAACATCAGCTGCTCCAACGTGCTCGCTGTGTTTGCATGATCTGTAATTATGGCCCAATGGTAGGTATAGGTAGCTGCGCGTGTGTGTGAGAGTATGGCAGTTAGGGTGCCTGGTAGACCGGAATCGTATGCCAAAATAAAAGAGGGAAAAATTATCAGAAGTATAGCAGGTTTTTGAAAAAAAGTTTGTTTGAAAAAATAAAAAAATAATATCGCATCTTGAAGCAAATGTTTGTTTTTCGAACAAATATTTTTGAAATTCATGTGTACAAACATAAATAGTGAAATATTATTTATGTAAAAAGGGAAAACATTTACATATGGGGAAAGAAAATATATTTATGTGTGAGGAGCAAAAATGATGAGCGATTGCTTTGAAAATATCTCCTCCCTCCCCCTTTCCCGTCTCAGTCTCATATTTTTAATTTTATTATTATTTTGTAGTTTCCAATCGTTTATAAGTTCAATGATTCTTAGAAGTGTTTTGATCTGGGATAAATATTTCAGTAAATATCTTCAGAAGTATTTTAAAGTTCCGAGCCTTCTCCTTTTTTCTTTCATGTGACTCTCTAAAATGTCGCTGTGACATACATACCCAAATTATGTTTACTTTATTTATGTGTTGTATGGTATTCATCATATTTTTATTACATTTTTACATAATTTTTGTTAAAATTTCTTATGTAGTACTTAACCCTTGAATTTCGTCTTAAAAATTTTTGATTTAGATGCTGTAGATTATAAAAAAAGTTGACAAGTTTTAAAATTAAATTATTTAATTAATTTTTTTATATTATTAATAGAAAAATAATAATAATAATTCTTACAAAATATTGCATTTATTATCTAATATTTAGTACGATTTCAAAGCATTTAGCATTAAAAAATGCGTGGTAGATAAAAATTAGCTTAATTATTACGCTCCTTTTTAAAGAAATATAATGAGATTTTAGGACCGACTTCGTGGTTTTCAATCAACTGAAGAGTATAATAGGTGAAAATAACACCCTCTCTTCAAACTTCTACACCACATTACCGACACCAAGAATCAAGCATCCACCTTGTCGTCATCTTAGGAAGAATGTTTCATCTATGATCTCAGATTTAATTTGCACTTGGCTCACATACATGATGATGGATCTTTAATGGAAGCAGGTTACAAATCGAGAACCCTAAAGCCGCGAAACCATACCTAACCAACAGGCCACTATGATCCCTTACCCCTCCCCCTCCCAGAAAAAATCGATAAAACCACTTTTAAAAGATTTGGCAACTATGCGCTTTTTAGGATTAATTAATAGCTAATTTATTTCGTTTTAAAAAAGCAATAACTTGTTGAAATAATATATGCTACTTTTTATAAACTGATTTTTTCCTAGTTTCGTATTATATTTCATTGACAGTAAAATACAAGAAGAACAGTTACGTATAAGTCATCTTTTGTGTAGTCTGAAAATGAAAAGCTTAGAATTGTAAATATAGATGCAATGTGCTGTTTACACATAATATCCAAATGCTTTTTTTTACAAGTATAGCTATTAATTTAATTAGTAAGTTTACTTTCCTCGACGGCATTTCAAAAATGTCTGATTATTTTTATTATTTTTATTTTTTTAATACATAATTTTACAGGTCTTGGTAAATTATATTTTTTTCTTGCTAGTTCCGACTCATAATGGGAGTCATTATAAGAAATTATTTTTACTTTAACATTATCTGATACAGAAATAATTTTTAATGTAAACTTTAAAACGTCGGCTTTCACTTGTTAAGATAGCGTCCATTTAAAAAACACATTGAATATAGCTTTTTGTATTTTCAAAGAGAATCGCATAATTACTTGCAAAATCCAGAAAGATGAATATTTGAACAAATTTCCGTTTTCATAGATATATATTTTTTGTGTAAAGCAATACAGTCTTTCTTTATACCCGAAATCTTTAATCTTTAATTATTTTTGTCAAAGACAAACGCATATATTCTAAAGAATGATCAGTTCTAGAATGTTTTGCTATGCAGAAGCACTCTTAAGGATCCACTGCAAGAAAGTTTATTGCACGCATTCATTTAATTAACAGAGTTAGAAGCTTCTCCTTTTGATGCGTGTCTCAAATCATTAATACTTTTAGTTAATTATCTGCTTGTACGTTATACCTTTTATTCTTAAAGAGACCTATCTCCAATTTGAATTGTATTTAACTCGATTGTTTCCAAAGAAATGAAAGGGAAAATATCTAATTTGTCAAAATATGTTTTATTAGAATACACAGACGAGAACTTAATACAAATGAATGCCTTTATTAATTTTAATTTTTCATTGCTGTAAATATTAATATAAATGTCTTTTCTTTATAGCTTCAGGGATTTAAAATATCGTTTTATTTGTAAAGGCTTTCTACACTATTTAAATACTCGTATTGATATCCTTTAAGAAGCACTGATATTTGTTCGATATTTATTATTTTAATTCATTTCTTACGAAGCTGGAAATCTTGGTCTTAATCATGATATATGCTACGTATAATTCTTTCTTTATGAGTTAGTTGTTCTTTATTAATTTTTGATCACTTTCGTACAATTCGCTGGTAGGTATAACAGCGTTTTGAGTTTGAATTCATCCATTCCCATAACGAGACATACCTCCAATGAGAGAGGTTGGGCCTTCGCCAATGAATATTACTCTTGCTTCAGTCGTGGACCCTAGGATTCTAAGTTCAGTTCCAATACGTAAAAAACTGAAAAAGAGGAGGAATATAGGTTCCCAGATACCAGTTTTAGGGGAGCCACTATGTTAGTACGTTTGTATCACTTCTCAAAATCAAATACGATGACTGGGGAAAAATTATACCATTCCATAGAGAGTTATATTCTTACTGAGTCATTGATGAAGGCTATGTAAAGTTATGTAAAGCGCGGTCGCCAATTATCTTTGCTGTGGCACGAAACGATTTTTTTTCCTTCTGCTGTAGCAAAGACAATTATTCAGAATGAACGAACGAACGAATTAATCAAGAGCTTTCTATCCTAATTATTTAACAGAATCTACTCATAATTGTCCTATATTAACGAAATCTACCCACCTACCTCGAAGGAATAGCATGCATATGACTACAAAGGATGACAAAATAATTGACTTGCAAAAGTAATTTTTGCATATTTTAATGATAAAAAAAACATCTGGAGTGGTCTCCTTGAATCTTTCTCATAAATGTTTCAATTAAGTCTCTTCCCCCTCCGTCGTATAAAATTTAGTATCTTGGGTAAGGCCATCATGCTTTGCAAAGTACTAGCGGATAATAATTCCAAAATATGTATCTCCGGCGGGAACCTAACATTTAAACTAAATCTACCAAGCTATTAGGTATTTTAGAAAAAAAAAAAAAAAAAAAAAAAAAATTCCAACACGACTGAAACAAAAATTGGACATGGAACTATAGTTATACTTAAAAGGCCACATACTGAATTTCATTCATTTAAGCACTGCACTAGTGAGTAATTGCATTTACATGCTTTTGAAAATGAAGACCAAGAGACGGTCAACCATTTGATAGATTTGGTTCAAAATTTGATAAGAGTAGTCATATTAGATGCTAAACCTGTTTACCAAATTTTATCTATCTAGTCTTTTTGTGAGTAGTCAGAAGCATGTTCAGATCTCGAGTTCAAATTTTTGTGACGATTAAAATACTTTCTCTATACTTCATATACGAAAATTAAAAAAAAAAAAAGTTATTAAAGTTTTCTCGGTTACGTCTTAATTCTAGTATTGATTTCATCACAAATCTGACATTGATTGGATGCATATTACATCTGCTGGAGACAAAATACCTTCTTTTTGATCTGGTGACGAATTTTGGAGAAGACGCCCCAGGAAGTTCTGGTTCTTCAACAGAATGACATTTGACTACCAGTTCCGCTTCAAATAAGTTCTCTTGTTGTTTCAAAACGAGACTTAAATGCAATGAAACTAAATGAAAACCTCTTCAATTATGATCTCCAGTTGGGATATTTCAAAGAATATTTTCAGGCCCGGTGCTTTAGAATCGTTTAAATAATCTATTTTATTTGGCTTATCCGATGGATGGTCAAAAAAAAAGTTAAAAAAAAACCGAAAAAATGATTGTTATTCAATAAGAAAAAGAAAAAGGGTAATTCATGAATATTAATTTTGTTTCCCAAACGATTTCGAAATCACCGGAATCGTGCAAAATGTCAAGAATGGATTTTGTAATTCCTGGTACAACGTGACTCCCTTCTTGAATGTGAGAAATAATCTCAGATGCACATGAAAAGGTTAGCCGCAACAATTAAAAAAAAAAAACTTTTCTACTAAAGTAAAAAGAAAGAAAGATAGAAAATGACTGATAAAGCGTGAAGACATCCGTTTGATGAACCGCGGCAGTCGATAGGATTGGACTGAAGTCGGTGTTCTACTCGAAAACAAAACTAGAAACAAAATCAAAACAACAAAATAAACCGAATGGCGTTTCTCTTCTGTATAAGGTATTTATTTATTCATTTCCCCGTCATAGCACGCCGAAGTCAGTACATCAGAGTTGCAGAAAACAGCAGCAGTCTTGGTTTTTATTTATTTATGCTTGCTTTTTCTTTTCGTCTTGCAATGAATGGGGGGAAAACTGGGCGAGTTAATCATACGCTATTACACTGCTTCGGCTACCGTCATCGGCGGCCCACCAAAACAAGTGTGCACACAAAAAGCGAGTGCTGCGCAATCGGGAGGGAGGGGGGAAAAAAGCGGGAAAAGGGAACAGAGAACGTAAGAAATTAAGGAAAAAGAAAAAGAAAGAAACGAAAGGGAGGGAGGGGGGACAGAGGAGAGTGCTCCATTTTATGTAATAGCAGTCTGAGATCTTGTGTAAGGATATCTGTTCTAAATAACTTCCTTCGAGGTAAAGTTTGAAGTGCAAAGCCCTCCTGTGGGTAAAGCTATTGACCGGTGTCCTCTCAGCGTTGGGAACGCGTTTGTGGGCTCGACATTGAGTGGATCCTGTCTTACGTACAGAATGAAGAGGGTATATGCTAAAAACGATAAAATAACTTATGGTATTATATCTTATAATATAGGTGTGATGCATGGAATTCTTTTAAATGTCGGCATTTTTTCTTCGCTGGGTATTACGCTTTTGTTGAATTAGAGTGATGAATTTTTAAAAAGCCAAAATTTAGCTTGAGGCAAAGAATAAAAAACGTTATTGAAAAAACAAGCAACTTCTTTTTTTTTTTATTATCAAAAATGCGTCTTCAATAATTGGCTACTTTGAAGTTTCTTTTCAATACAATTAAATGACTTTTTTACATTAAATATTATTTTTATATTATTCTCTCGTCACTTTTTTTTTTATATTTCATCTTTAATATTAACAAAAATATTTCACTAATTTTTCTGCTTTAAAGTTATTTCCAATTACAGTACACTCCCGATTATCCGCGTAATTGGGTGGCATGGCCGCCGCGTATAACAAAAATCGCGGATAATCCGAAAAAAGCTAAAAACGGGTATAGCAAAAGAGAAAACAGTCATTCCAACTTTGAAAAATCGTTTTATGTACAATAAAACGTAAAATAAACAGAGGGAAATGTTTCACTAATGCTTAATATTTTAGTATATCACTCAAAACGAACCTAAAATGCATTTTGTTAATGAAAACAGAAAAGTGCTTTGTACTTACGAGAGGCGTCAAGGACACACAGAAAAATGAATACATATGTACTGTTTTAATACTGTAATGTATTATGTAATTACAAAAGCATAACTATCAAACTACACTTTTTTGAAGGAATCAGTCATTTATTTGTGTTTGCTTGTTGCTTTGGAAGTTTTATTTTGCTTGGAAGCAAAATAAAAACTTAGTGCAGCAGGCGCGGATAATCCGCTCCGTGGATAAACCGCCCGCGGATAATCGGGAGTCTACTGTACTTCAGATTCATTTTTGATTTATGCAATTAGTAAATTAAGAATAGATTTAACCAATTTGTAAAGTAAAAGAACTGGCTTATGCTTTGGAATGACAGGAATTCGGAAGTCTATTGAACCATTGATTCCAGTTCTATGAATAATTATAGTTCAAAGTCCAGAGTGAGATTCGAAGAACATACATGACTAAGCAGACCGAATACATTTGAGATGATCATTGATCAGAAACTTCCTTAGGATTTGTGAGAAGCAACAACATTAAATAATTTTTAATTAATTTTAAATGTTTGAACTCATTTGGGAATGTTAAAAAATCGTACTCTTGTAGGTTCCGTATTCAAATTGGAAATCACGGCGCCATTTTTATATAAGGAAATTTTTTGGTACTTTTACAAAATAATTGACATACAATGACGGACTAAGTAAAGACAATTTATCAAATATCCAAATATCAGTGCTTTTTCCTTTTAAAGTTTGGATAGTTAAAAAACTTGAATACAATTAAATTACAATTGAATACTTAATAAAATTGCAATTGAATACAATATTACTTAACTATAATTAATGAAAAAAAAATTTTAAATACATAATATATAAAGATGATATCGTTAAATGTAATATTTAAATTCTAATTAAAATTATAAATTATTTGATACAATAAAAAAATATTCAGTGTAAAATTTGAAATATTTCATTTTAAATATAATGCACTAAATAAAAAAAGCTGTGGAAGTAGGAATCATAAAATAAATGTTTGTATCCATCCAAGCATGGTAATACCGTCAAAAGACTTTTAATGCTACTTATAAAGTTATTAATTCCCAGAAATAGTTGTCATTTTTCATTACATTCTTTTTCACTTTCTACTACAAAATTATAGGAAGAAACTGCATTATGACATGTTTATAAATAATCTGCTTTATAAGATATTATAAATAATTCAAATCTGTGTCACTTTTCTGACATTAAGATAAGATGTTATTTATTTGGTTCATACAATTGTTTTATGAAAGAGGGGAAAAAAACACCATTATATTAAAAACTATCCAAGGAAATGAACTGGATGGTTCAAATTTGTTGGATGAACAACAAGGGAGAATAGAAATATTTTACAAAAATCAACCTAAGTTTCCACACGCGAGTTTATAAATGACTGCTCTATTCTTTGCAAAGAACAAAAAAAAAAAAAAAAAAAAAAGTCTGTGTTTTCTTTAAAGAAGCTACGAAAAATTTTGCTGTGCATTCTCAAGCTACAAACCACAAACTTCATCAAGAAGTTTTCTCCTTTTGCGAAGCTGAATATGTCTGCTTGCCAAGTTGCCTTCTAGCTTAACCTAAAAGTACGATGACTTTCTGCAGCGGCGCTTTTGATGGCACTCCGAGTCTGAAACTAAAGCATTTCTTTAATCTGTTTTTCTTTTCTCCCAAATTTGCCGACTCTTTTCACTGAAGTTTCCGTACTGCTTAAAAGGAATAAAAACTAGTTTCGAGTTGACACCACTCTTTTCGAGCCTTAGTGTAAAATATTCGGCCTGCAAAAGGTTTGTATTCACAGAAATTTATTGGACTGGTTATATTCTTGAATGCATCTGCTCGAAAAAACAAACAGTTTTAACCACCAGTTCGGGTATTGTGAGATAACTGCATGTTACTTCTTAACTTAGTATCTCTTATGAAAAATTTATTGGTCTGGGTTTTGACGCCGTATTGTCCTCTCTATCGATGAGTGTTCACTTTTTGGAAAATACAATTTTCGTCTCTACCGTGAAGCGATAATATTTCAACTTGCTGCATTTTGTCTTTAAAGGTTTTCGATTAATATGAATACGTTTTTTAAAAATATATTTCAATTAATATTATCTTTGGCAATGCCAAAAGGTTTAAATTGTTATTTAGGAGAATTTTCCTTATTATTTTAATATTTTCAGAACTAATGGATATGTTTTTTTTTATATATATATTCTGTACCTTAAACTTTTCAAATGCAAATTGGTAAAGGTTAGTTTAAATACAGAGGTTGTAATGATTAAAAAATATATTAAAAAACTTTAGAGAAGTAATATTTTGGATAAAATATTTTAAGAAATTGAAATTGCTACAACAATTTTTTATTTTAACTGGAGTTGATGATATGAATGTTACCATGAATATAAATAAGATAATAACAAATTCCCCAAATGAATATTTCTATAAATTAATGTCTTTTCTTTCAATTAGGCCAATCTGATATTAATTAAGACAATCATCAGTTTACTTCTGCATTAAAGAGCTTATAAAATTATTGTGTTTTTCATTTCTTTTATTGATTAATAACGAATAATCGTTAAATTTTAGTTTGCTGGTATGTGATAAGAATCTGAGACGTTGTTTTATTTTTCAAACTTCAAAAAATAGCAGATGGTATTGATGCAATACTAACTTTTAACCACAATTACTTTAAAGAAGTACATTAAAGAAGACATAGTTCAATAATCAATTTCTCATCAAATATTCATATAATTTCAAGTTAGTGCATTAGATTTTTTTTCTTTTTGGAAATGTCTGCAGAAGAAAAATCCTGTGTGCTTAATAAATTTTTCTTGTAACTATATAAGATAAAAAATTTAAATTTCCGTATAGAAAAAATACCTGTTTTAGGAAATTTATTACTTATTATTATCTAATAAGAGATGTTATGATATAACACAAACTATATCTTAAAAATATTTATATTAATTGAATTTTATATTGAAAAATAAAAAAGGAGGATGAATTGTTTTTATATATTTATGTCGATGACGATTCGGAAAAATAAAATTATTATATGTTTCGGAAACGAAATATATCCAATGCTTACTTATTAATCGCAAAATAAGATCAATAAATATTTAGTTAATATATACTGTGCATTTTGCTTAATGCGCATTCATTCAACTCTAAATAACAAACTATGTGATTTATTTTAGAGAAAAATTTGAGATTTTTCATATAAATGCCAAATTACCTTCTAATTTATTATGTGGCTCTATTGTCTTTATAAAATATATATTATAAAATCTATTCGTGTATAATGAAATGGGTGCGCTCATAACATAATTAACAAAAGCAGCAATGGCAGAATAAATTCACTTATAACAAATCTCTTTTTTTTATATATGTTTGTCCCTAACATCGGTCATAAAAATTGAAATTGGCCTAATGCTTATAATGATTATTTTCTTTACGCAATTATTACAAAAAAATTATGTTGGAAAAATGATGAGAAAATTGAATATTCGCTAACAAAAAAAGGGGGAAATTGTTTTCAATTGATCTGTTAGTTATTGTATCGATTAGTTTTCAATACAATTTTTAGATCCAACCCTCGGGTTCATCTTTTCCCTCTCGTCCCCGAAGAAACCTCAGCAGCGAAAGTGATTCCTGTCCCGTCCATCCACTTCGATGTAGGCCATGCTTACGTAGTTCCGCATGGCATCCTGTTGTTTTGATCTTTTTTGCTTCCCTTATCCCTAAACACGCGTCTTCAACGATCCGTAATGATTCGCATGACTTACAAGAGCCTTCACTCAGTTTTGTTTCTTTTTCCCTCTTCACTTCCAAGTGATCCCATATCTCATTTCACTTTCGTTTGATGTCCACACCTTTCCGCAGAGCGGGGACTGTCATTTATCGGGGGCAGTTAATCTTATCGGTTTCCATCGGAGACGTGATTTACGTTTCGGTCAGTGAAGTGTTCCTCCTCTGGTCAGTTTCCGATCGGTTTTCTTCTTCTTGCGCCGCTTTTTTTAGTTCTTATTTTCTTCCTTTCCTTTTTCGTTGCTTTTCCTGTTTTCCTTCCCTTTTTCTTTTTTTAATTATTTATTTCTCTGCTGACGTGTTTTTCGCAAGGGAGAACGGGGGGATCTTTTTCGTTTGGCAAAAAAAAAAAAAAAAAGTTTTCATTCTTCGACAAGACAAGATAAAAAAATCCGTTAAAAATTTAAATTCTGATAAAATCATTTTTAATCATAGAATTTTATTAAAATATAAATTAATAAAGCAATTATTAAATTCATTTCATGAAACAAACTATAAAAAATGGCAATAATTTTTATTTGTTTAAATGTATATTTGCAATGAAACTCAATCAAATTACTTGTTGTTACATATTAAAAGGTTGAAATAATATATATATATATATATTTTCTGTTAGAAAAGTGATTTTTATACATTAAATGCTCATTCCTTTTTTGATTGCAAAGAATTTCATTTCTCTTAAAAATATACTGCTCCAACCCTAAAGTTCATGTCGGAGAATATGATTGGAAAGAGAATGTCATTAATACCTAATTCAAGATGTCCGAAAAGGAATTCAAATTTATAAATGCTCGTTATTAAAAGGCTATTTAATTTGCTTTTAATATTTAAAGAATCTGAAAGACGATTTAGTAAGAATTTTCATTAATCTTTTATTGTTCACGTGATAATATTTGCATTTGCTGATATTATTTTTAAAAAGGTTGATTTACAGTATTAATCTCTTCTAAATATAATGGTATATTCTCTTATTTCAGAATTAAAATATATTTATTTTATTAATGAAATATTTTATTTAATTATTCAAAAAACATTAAAAAACATGTGTCATTTTAATTGCTTTCACTGTCACATTAAGCTTGAATTTAGAGCTAGTTTCCAAATTATCTCGGCCATAATATTTTTTTTAAAATTCACTCGATTTTTGTTTATTGCTCGATTTTTGTTTAGACTAAAGATGAGAAAGTTTCCTTCTTGCACAATTTTGCCCTATATCTAAAAGCACATAATAACACATTTGTTTTTACCTTTTCACTTGACAACCGGTATTTTCTGAGCATTGTGTTAAATGTAGAAACGGATAACTAAACAAGTTCCTTTATACCTTGCTTTGTTTGTAAAGTGTCCAACTTAAGCAACGTTTTTGGGCAGAAAGTAAGAAAGAACTGGGAAGTCAAAGTATTAAGCAGGTTTTATTTTTCTCTATTTATTTATTATTATTATTATTATTTTTTGGAAATGTTTATGCAAGTCATGGCAACGAATGTTTAGTGTCTGTTTAACGGTTGATAAATAAAACGCTATTATTTAAAACAGGTAGCACTCTTATGCCAAAAACTAATTTCGATATTCTTTCAACAATGAAATTAAAAAAAAGTAAAACATATAAGGAAGGATATGTATCTAAAACAGCACAATAAATTTATCTAACATTTTCCGATTATGAATTCATTTCAGGATGCATTGGGTGTCTTGCAGGAATTAAAAGAATTTAGTCTCAATATGGTACATGATGATGTGTAGTTAAATATTAAATTATGTATGTATTATCATTTTTCTATGACTAAGATTTCCCTTGAATTAACTCCATTCATTATCTTAATAAAAAAAGCAATTTTTTTTGTGAGCTGTGTAGCTGACTAGCCTCACTAAATTTTAGTGAATATAAAAAAATGTGGTGCAAAATTAATTTGTAATAAGAATGAGAGCTTCAATATTTTTCATCAAATTTTGAGAATACTCTTTTTTTTTTAATATAAATATTCAGTAATGAATATTATTACAATATATATTTCTACCGAAACGTATTGCTAATGTTTAAAGAAAGACGTCCTTGGTTTCATCAGGGCGACTAAGAAAAAATAACAGGATATTGTCACCGATACAGGAGGCATTTGTGCGTCTTAAGTTTAACTAAAACTGCAAAGAATCTTTCCTCTGCTTCCTGTAACCGCTTTAAAAGCAAGACAAGAAATCGTGCCAAGTTCCTCATTCCAGAGAGGAATCAAATGCTGTATGAAACACCGAACTGCATCGTAAAGTTCCAACCCTCCGTGGAAAGATAATCCACAACTATTCTGCATAACCTCCTTGTTCTCCAGAGCAACCTCAACTAAAATTGCCACGAGTTATGTGCCTCCCCCTCCTCGGAACAGGGGCCGTCGATTGCGGATAATGCGGATGCTGGCGACACAGCCACCTCATTCTTTTCCTTCGAATCCTAAGTTTTGACAAATAAAACTGCAAAACTCTCGGACCGCGCCTCCTTCCATCTCCCATTAATCTCGTCCCGAGTACATGTTAAAGGCAAGGGAGGAAATTCCACACCGCGTCGAGACACGGCGACAAATATTTTCTGGTAAGTCTTTCTAAGTCTTAGTAAATATTTTCTTTTCAGCGGATCCGTCGACATGGCTGTTCGTTTCCCTCTAGTTATCTGGAGGCTTGCGTCACGGTTAAAGTGGTGTAATGCGACCTGCCCCTGAAGAGGTTTCAAATGACTCGCATCTGTAACGGCCAGGTTAAGACGCAGCTTTGTTATTCCTAAGCAGTTTTGAAATGGAAGAATTTGGGAACACATACGGTGAAAAGATTTCTAAGTATATTTTAAAGGCTTGAACTTTTGCAAAATGGCACACAATGTCCAGCAATAAACACTCAGCTGACAGATACAAGTTTAAGGGCTCCATGCTGTCAATTCTTCAATAAAGCTAAAAGGAAAAATACTTGACAAAGGGGAATTTGTGTCGTCTGCCTTCCCCTTTGAAAAGCTATTAGCTTCTTCGAAAATTTATGTGCATAAAGCGAATATTGTTTGAAATGTCAAACTACAGATTTATTCCAAGAAGAGCTAGAAGTTATTTTTTTATTCCTTATCCTTTATCGAATTAATGCCACATATTACACAAAGAGTCTTATACAGTTTATTCTTCCTGATTGAATGGGTCACTGCTGTCTATCAGGCATTAACAGTTCCTTGGTCTTAAAATGCACAACTGCCTTTTGCGTATTGAACGTCAGTCTCACAGCAAAATTTATTAAACCATGAGTCACCTAACTTCCCCAAAAGAATTTATTGTTAACAAGTTTACCGTTCATTCTGAAGACAAAATTTTACATACAATTTTCTTTTTTTGTGTGTGTTCCTTAATTCTAACTAAAGTTTATGGTTTTATATGTTATCCTTTTGTTGTGTGAAAAATTGTATTTTTTTATCATCAAGCAATTAGTCCAACGGGGGGCACTTCGTAATTGAAGATGAGAAGCTTCCAGCATGGTGGTTGATTCTCATCACCCATGTAGATATGCGAAAAGGGGGGGGGGGGGTGGAGTTGACTACGATGACATCCCATAGATGACAGGAGGAAGTCTTTTGGTAAAAGTTGTACCGTGGCCGGTGATGACCCTTAGGACTCAACCACTCCCGCCAGTTACTGTTGCGGCGGTCTAGTTATTCAAGTTTTTCCATGTTTTTCTTTTTGTTTCTTAACAGATTATTTAAATTTTCTCTGCCTTTTAGAGTGTTTTTTTTTTCAAACAGTCAAGTATCAGCTAAATAATAACAATATCAATAAAAAAAATCCAGATATTTATGGAAATTCAGCTTCCATAAAGGTATTTCGAAACACACACAGACAAAATAGGGTTTTTATAAGTACTATCATGAATATATCAGTAAAACAGAACCAAATATATCAGTTTTGAATCATTCTAATAATACTTAATAAACAGATAGCGTATTTTATCTTTAAAGAATCTTAAATTTCTAAAGTCCGATATTGAATTGAGGATTTTCCACTTACACTTTACAAATAAATGCAATTAAAATAAATTACTTATAGTTTAGTTTCCTAAAGTGTGTATAAGAATTTCTTTATATGAAATGAATAGCGTTTATCGAAGTCCTCGTTTTGTTATTGATCAAGAAGTTTAAAATTGTAATAATAATGTAGAGTGTGAATAATAATGCCTTTATTCATTATTTTTTACATATCCAAATCTATAAATAAACTTTCTTATTAAACTTACTAGTACTCTCTTATTAAATTTTACAAAAATATAAAAATTTTAATTAAAAAGAGAAAAGTTAGTCAAATTTTCTTTCATTATGTAACTATTAATAAACTTGAATTTTAATTTCCATTAAGTAATAAGAGATTTAAAATTTAGAATTTTTTTAAATATGTGAACTATAAAGGAAAATTTAAGAAAACATTGAAGACTTTCAAATTTATTCGTCAAAACATTGTATCTGCTTCAGTATGTAAGATTTTTGTATTTGTGAATTATGTGCTACTTACTTCTCCACAAATATAAATGCATATAAATTTGACGAAATTGAAAAACTTTTATTTTAAGTGCGTTCGTTTATACAAAATATCGGTTACTGATATTTAGAAAGAACTTCTATTCAGTTCTTCTAAATCAGTTACTTTGAATATTAACAGTTTTCGTGACTATGTAATCAGCTATATTGATGTATCGCTTATTTTGCTCATTTCCGTTGATTTCAGTCGTTATTTATAGAAGCTATGCGCTCAGCGTTCATCAGTTATTATTAAATTATTTTAAAGTCTTGTTTTGAAAATACCTGTTTCAAACTGCATATATTATTTAAAATCCATTTAAGATTTTCAAAATTCATTTTTCTTTTATAAATTTTGTTATGAAAAAAAAAAAAAAATAGACGGAATAAAATAGAAAGAAGCAATAGTTTTTAAATGTTAAGAAAGGTTTCAATTTTTTTAAAAAGGCTTTCTAGTGTATGCTTCGATAATAAGGTTCTTTAAAATTTTAGCTTCGGCTCAAAATTACTTTTCAAAAATATTATAAGGGTTTCTAACATGCCGAACGAAAGAAAAAAAAAATCAAATTACTGCATCGATTCTCACACTATAGGATGCATTCCCAAAGTGGGAAAAGAACTGTCGAAGAATAGAAGAATCAAGGCATAAGATATAAGGACAAAACTTGGGGGGGAAAAAACTCAACTAATAATTGAAGTCAAAATAAAGAGAGAAGGATTCTATTATTACAATAAATTATCGCTTAAAGAATATAAATAAATGTATACATAACGTAAAATGTAATTTAATAATTATGTAAAAATTCAGAATTTATTAAAGGAGCACAGATTTACCGATAATCAATTACAGGAATTGTGAGATTTCTAATGGTATGGAAATATTGAAAGTAAATTTTAAAATATAGAAATTACCGCTGCAATGGCTAGATATTTTCAAAAAAAAATTTCTATATATTGAAATAAAGGATACTGCAGATATATCTTGTAATAATATAAATATTCATTTGATAAATTATTTCTAAAATATTCTTTAAATCAAGTGCAATACGCGCACTTACACAAGCAGGATGATGGGTTTTTTTTATTGTATTTCACTATTGTCCTTCACTAGAATTAATGTTTTGTTACTTTATTAATTTTAATTTAATAACTTTATTTGATAAATTTAAATTAGCACATTTTATTTTATTTATTTGAATTAATAAAGCTAGATTCATAAATTTTATACTATCTAACATATTGCACTCAAGGAAATGAATTTTTTTCAAAAAATTATTATTCAGATATTAGCTAAGTTACTATATGTCATAATTTTATCATATAAATCTAGCTGGTGTTCATTATATTTTCGTCGTCGTAACTATCGTTGTTCATTTTGAGGATGATTTATTTTGCTGTTTCAAATAATTTTTGTTAACGAAGGATAGTGCAGTATCGATATTATTCACATTTCGTATTATTTGGGCGCAGGTTACAATGGTATTTTTTAGATTTTCAGGTGAAATAAATCTTTTTATTTACAAAAAAGAAATGATACCATAAATCTCATCAATAAACTTTTTTATTCCATTTGCCTTGTTACATTTTGTGTGCGAGACGACTGACTAGATACGGTAAATGGCATCTGGAATATAATAAGAACTTTCGCTCCCAGTCGTTATCAGAGACTTAGAGAAAGTAGACGATCCATAATATATGATATCATTCTTTAGACATTTCGTTACATTTAGCTCTAGAACGTAAAATAAGAGCACTATAAGAGATGTCTTAGAGAGAGGAGATGTTTTAGGAGATGTTTTTATGACATCTCCTAAAACAGATACCATGTCATTTAATAACCTTTCTTTTAATTTCCATATAATTATATCAATGGGACAAGACATTCTTTCAAATAGTCTTTAATATCTAACTCTCCTTATTATATTCGCACGAGCAAGTTTTTATTTATGCATCATACGAAGTAAAGAGAACAATGAATTGATCTAGCAATTAGTAAATATTTGAGAATGGATATTTATATTACGTAAAAATTTCTTCACAAAAATTAAATGTAACTTAAAGCAAGTTGTTAATATCATTTTCGCTTTAGTTTTTGTCTTAAAGAATTCTTAATAAACAGTATAATAGGCGTTAAAATTAAATATTTAATTTGTGGTCAGTTCAATCTTCATATTGCGATGTGAAATGGGTATCTCCCCCCCCCTAAGAATTACTTTTCAGTTTATAATGTTAACTGAATTCTTCAATTGTTATTTTCCAATATACTATCACTGAATGAAACTTTTTTTTGAAGAGTATCTCGATTTTTTGACAAAATATCATAAGAACGAGAAACCACAAAATTAAAAATGGCAAGAGAGAGAGACAGAAAGAGAGAAATAATACAACACTTGACACAGATTCTTTCTTGACTATTTTCAAAACAGTTCAGCATCGTGATCTTCGAAAAATTCTCCAGTTTCTTCAGCTGCTCAGAATTAATTCCAAAAAGTCAATACGCCAGGATACAATGTTCCCATTTTTTTTTCTCCTCTTCCTCTGCTCAACCAACTGCATAATACCTGTGATGGAAAACTCAGCTGCAGCGAGGAGAAAGAATCGTGTTGTCCCATTAGTCCTCTGAGCAAGTACCACATACGAAGGCCCGAAAATGTCTCCCTGAAGCACAGACAAAAGCACTTTCGGCGACACGCCTGGGCGCTTTAAACATGGCCAGTCAAGAACAAGCCTCGCGCATCGCTTTCGTATTAAGTCTTCGCCAAGGAAACTGCGTTTTAAAAGCGAAACGCTCGGAGATACGAAGATGAAGGGGGGGGGGGCGGAAGGCAGGCAAGGAATTCTCTTGGAATATAACGTTTGCATCTCTGGCCCACCCCTTTCCAAAAGGGATGGGACGCGGGGAGGGAGAGGGAAAAGCGAGTGTGCTGCTGCTGCAGAGAAATCAAAAGGAACTCGTTGAAAAGCTTCTAAGAATGCACATTTTATTATCGCCCCTCGACTCAATGAAGGAGAAAGGGATGGGAATTTGTGTAATTTGCATAAGCTCGCTCTCTGTACAATGAATAAAGGCCCAAACAAGACGACGGGATAACGCTTCAAAAGCGATGGCGACGGCAGAAGAGACTAATAAAATTCTTTTCGAAGGGTGTCTCAGACATCAATGATATCTAACCTCCTCTCTTTCTCTCGCGGAGAAAAGGTGTGTATCGGCAGTTTGCTTGACGGGTGCGATGCCGCAGCCGCCCCTGTTTTGTGCATTTAGGGTGGAAAATCGTCATTTGTTAGCAAGAAAATTTAGACTAATTTTAATTATTTTAGAATTCGTTTTAGAGGTTTACCTTCAGGGGAATGGGGATGTGCCTTTGATAGATCCCTGTTTGTGTTTGCTTTAGACTCCCGAAGTGTTTCGGGTAAATAATTAGAATATAATTTTACAGCCGTGAAAGAGGGGAAGATAGGGGACTGGACAAATTGGATGTATGCTTAAGGGTTTTTAAAAAAAGAAATATATTGGTTTTTAATTTTTATATACACATAGTATTGGCATATAGTAAATGTAAATCTGTACTAGTCATGACTCTTATTTTTATTGAAATGATAATTTAGCTGCAGGATATTTGAATTCGGAGTTCTTTTCTGAAATGTATATACAAGAATTTTAACTCATGTAACTTTTTTAAATACAGAAATCAGAACACCGTGCATTTCTCATTTATGAAATGTATCTAACATTTTTTTTTAAATTTTTGATTCCAATTGAAAAAGAACTTACGTTTCTCAAAGTAAATGAGTTTGCGAGTAAATATGATTTTAAATGTTATGTACAAGCATTATCGAACATAAATGCGTAATTGTCTCGATATATATATATATATATATATATATATATATATATATATATATATATATATATATATATATATATATATATATATATATATATATATATATATATATATATATATATATATATATATATATATATATATATATATATATTCCTGCATTTGAACAAATATACTAAAATATGTGTGTCTCCAGTATTTTTCATTTAAAAAAAAAGGTTATTCTAGTATGAGCGGCAATTGAAATCAGCTTCTATTCAGAGTTGAAATCAGTTTCTAGTCAGATTAAAGAAATGTCAATTCAGTATAGAATTTTAAATGCCAGCCGAAATCATTCTTCTCGATCTTAATTTTTTCATTAAAAATGTTTTACATTATTTATTTCTATTATTAACATTGAATACTTCTGGAATCAGTAAAATTTAGTAAGGTTAATATGCTTAATAGATTTAAGAAATGCCATATATTGGAAAGAACCAAGCAGTGATGGGTTTTTTTTTCATATATTTTAGTTTTTCTGAAGGGTAGTACCATCAAAGTCTATCTGCATGAAGATCTTAAGTTAGATTCTCCGAAGTGTATCATAAATAAGAATCAGTTGCCGAAGACATTAGTACAAAGTTCTACTTTTTAAAAGAAATCTGGCTGGTTCAAAAGCAAAATCAGGACATCCTCTTTGCAAAGATCAAAGGGATAATACAAAGTTTGAGATATGGCTATAGTAACGGATGCGGACAACATAACAAGAAGTTCAGTTTTCCTTTTAAAGTCCTCTTTTGCACAATTTCTTCTTGATCTGCCATCTGTAACAACATAGCGTGTCACACCACCTAACAGGCGAACACACATCTAGATCACTAAACACACGCACATACATCCACTTGCGTTGTCACCTTCACTTCAAAGGAGTACAGTATTTCCTTTCTAGGTTTTTTTCTCTTTCGAAAAAGAAAGGTATATCGGTTTTTAGAGCATCTTTCACAGTTCACTTTCTTTTGTGGTGATAGAACAACATGCATATAAATTTCGGCGTTAGGCTGATAATGGTGATTAGAATATGTATACGTAATGAAATAAAGTTAGAAGCTGTACTGTTTATTTAAAATTACAGATTATTGAATAAAAACATAATTTCAGTAGATTTCACGCAAGAATGGAGAATTATCGGATATCATTTAAAAGTTTATTACGCCGACGAAACAATAATTTCTTAAGTCTAGCTGTCATTCATTGAATGATAATTAAATAAATAAACAATACAAATAATTATGATACCATTTTATTTATGAGAAAAAATAAAATATAAAGATAAAGAGGAGCGTCTGCATTCAACGGGACTTAATTTCTGTAGAGTTTTGTTAATTACATTTAAGGAAATTTTCTGCTGAATTTCTATTTGAATAACATTAGCAGAGTATTTATGCCCCATATATTACGGAAAACCATTTCTATTTAACTAGTTTTCCCGACATTTTTGCAACGTTTTGTAACTTTTCATTTGCCTAAATTCCAAGGCCGAATAGTGTAGGGAAAATGAAACGAAAAGTAATAATGAGAATGCAATGATTAATAAAACTAACTGATAATAAAAATATTATTAAAAAATTTACAAGTAAAAATTTTATATCATTTGAAACAATATGAAAGTGACTACAATTTATAGAATACAATACAGATAATGTACTTTAATCCTTACAAAAATGTGAGCATTTTTATAATTTTTAAAAAAATATTAAATCGGGTTTTTTTTTATTGCATCACAAAACTTTTTAAGTTTAGAATGCGAGTTAAAATCGATAAAGAGATATATAAATTCAAATGTGTTTTCTGTTTCGCTAATTCTGATTTATTTTAATTTATGAATCTCAATAACTTAATTCTTAACATCATAATTTATAAATTCCTATGTAACAAGTTTTCATCATAAAGGAATTTTTTTAAGTGAAACGACGAGAATTTATTGAATAAAAGCCCGAATGAAGTAGTCCTATTCCCTTTGAAGATATCAATCGCTCTTCAGAATTGAATTCGGAAACTGCCGTTAAAAGTAAAATAGTAATTTTTCTCTTTGTAAATAGGGTGGAGAGAGAGAGAACAGCTTACAAATATTTGAAAGTAAATAAGCTAATTGGAAAGTTAATAAAATTCTTCATTCTTGTACAGAAAACTAAGTAAATATTACATTATTACTTACGGAATTTCAAAGATTTTATTGATATTGCTGTAATTGAAGTAGCCGGACTATCACGTTAAGTTTTAACACATTTATGATGAGGATTTATTTATTTTCACCGAATCATTTTTCTGTTGTTTGATATTACAATTTTACTGATTAACGCTACATTTATTTCATTTGCTAAGAGAAACTCTTAAAGAATGCTTCATTGCATAATTTCAATGTTTTCAATTCAGACCACGAGTTCTGTCCCACAAAAAATAATCTTATATGCTCCTTTGATACATTTAAAATTCAATTTTGTTAATAAAAAAAAGCCTTTGATTATATTTTAAAAGCATAAAAATACTCAAAAAAAGAAAAAAATTAATCATAATCATTTTTTTTGGTGCAAGCAAGAATATATGGTTTAGGGAAAACAACTAAGAATTGTTTCTAATATAAATGCTTACGTATTTTTGAAATATTTTCATTAAGAAAAACTTCAATTCATTTTATCAAACTGAGAAATTTTATAATAAAGATATTCAAAGTTGCTTTATCTCACCTCAAAATCACGACAAAATGAGTTTGAGGCAAACAATACCTCATCATGGAAATCACAAAGATCGATTAGAAATCGTTGAGTATGGAAAAAACTTTCAAGGAAATTTATTCATTTTTATAGCTATTTATTAATGTAATTTATTTAAGATATTTTGTTCTTGGGTAATTTGACATTGTCTCGTTACAGTAATGTATGAAATTTATGAATTCCTCTTTCTAGTTGTAATGACAAAATCATTTGTGACTTTATCTGAATATGAAATGAATTTCGAGTTCCAGGAAAAAGAAGAGCGACAGTCGTTTGAAACAAAATCTCTGTAAATTTTGTTCCCATATTTAAATTTCTTCATTGAAGAACATAATTTTTTTCTTAGAAAAAAAAGCATAACGAAAACGAATAAGGGTTTTTAAAAAAACTTCCATGAAAGAGAACCACAAATTCGGAGCAAAATTTCACTAAAAGTTCCGAATGAAGGGGGAAAAAAATCAAATCTCGTATACAAACTGAGAATTGGAGAAAGAAAAGCGCCTTTTTGCATTAGCATAAGAATGTGACGTCACGGTAAAAAGGGGTGGGAGGATGCTGAGGCGAAGAATTAGGTGTGTAAGCCCCCATCCAGTGGGAACATCCCATTGTCCATTCCCGGGGGTATTTTCGCATGCATGGCTTGGGAGACCGTCGAGGCTAGTGTCTATGCCCATTGTGGAGAAAACTCTTCGCATTTTCCATTCAGGAGAAATCTGAGATGCGTTTCTGTCAAGGGGAGAGGGGAGGGGGGAGATGAAAGTGGGTTGACAGACTCGTATGTAGATCGTCTGGAAGAAGGAGAAATAAAATCGGAGGGAAAAATTCCCTTCCTATTGCGAAGGAATTCTTTCCTCGATTCAAATTTTGGTGTTTTGTTTCATCCTTCCGGAATGAGAGAACTTTTCTAATTTTTTTTTTTTTACTCTTTTTTTTTCTTGCAATTTTTTTAAAAATTCTGTTTCGTTTCTTCATTTGCTAGTCTTTATTGAGAAATTTCATTCGTAATTTTCATCTCAAATTATTCATATTTCTGCCTTCCTATACATACTTGACATGTGCTTATGTAAATGGAAGAATTTTGAAGATGACCTGAATTTTTTAAGCATAGAGGTGGGAAAGTGCTTTATCACAAAT
Source organism: Argiope bruennichi (assembly GCF_947563725.1). Taxonomy (NCBI): domain Eukaryota; kingdom Metazoa; phylum Arthropoda; class Arachnida; order Araneae; family Araneidae; genus Argiope; species Argiope bruennichi. Next base: position 46,151,490 of record NC_079158.1, read on the forward strand.
AACTTTTTTAATCTTATGGTAACTTATAGCCCTACATATGTTTCATCTTAATTTATCGAAAAGTGTTTTCAAAATTGAATAATGTAATTTGTATTACTTCCATTGGTTGTAAATTTGATGCACGACTACTTAGATTTCATATAATACGTAAAAAAGCAGCATGTAAAACTAATTTGATTTTGATTTTTTTTTCTTTGTTGAATTTTAACAATTGAATATTTGAAAAATTTGCTTGTAAATCTCTATATTAAGCACGAAATCGTCTCTCCAAATATAGTAGTTTTGAAAATCTTGCAATTATGCTAATAAAAGACTAAAGTCAATAAAAGAAAGTGTCTTCAAAAATGTTTATTAAAATGCGAAACAAGAAATGTAAAACATCAACTATTGCTTTGCTAAAGATGAATTAATCGATGCATAAAACCATAATATGACAGATCTGCATCTGATAAGTATAAGTATAAATATATATCGATTACATCTGATAAGTATTCGCTAATGAAATGTTATTGAAAATTCGTTTCTATGCCTTTCAAAAGATATGTTTGATAGTAAATAAAAGGGTATAAATAATATCTTTCAGTGTGAAAATGGGAAATTCTTTAAAAAAAATTAAGCAAAATTAACTGCAAAGTATCTCGAATATTAGTATTTATGTTTAAATATTATTCAAATATTAGCATATGAATAAGTTTGTGGTATTCATATTCAAATTATCCTTTTGCTTGTTTTTAGATATCTGATAAATAATTAAACCGTAATTCTTCCTTCAAAATGGGTGTTTTTGTTTCAGATTAGTTTAATTTATTTACCTGTTTCTATTATTTTGTAAGTATAGTGTTAAAATAAATATTTTTCCATGATATAATCAAAAAATTTTGATTTTTAGATATTTTTTCTTTGTCTTGTCCTAATCCATATTAGTGATTTTACTTTAATTTTTATGAATAGAACTAATTATTGGGTTTGAATTTGAAGCTGCTTTCAACTAAAATTAAAAATTCTTGACTGTTATTTTTTTTTTTTATTTATTTATTTTGTTATTCATTGTTCGACAAAGAAACATATTATCCACGTATAAAATCTGTTAGAGCTTATGAAATTTATATAAGAAAAAAATTAGGAATAAGCATTTCATATGTTCAGAATAATTAATTTGACTTCTTCATGAAACGGTGCAACTTACGAATTAACGAATTCTGTCTAAAACATACAAAAATGCATTATTATTTTGTTTATCTGTAGTTTTAATGAGAACTCAATACATTTTTATGACTAAATTCTCTGTTCTATTTACCACATATCAAAATTTCCTGTGCTCTGAAAATTTTAGGATTTTTTTTTAATGATTTATAACTTTTTAATCTTAATATTAAATTTTCCAAAGCTTTTTTTATAGAATAAATTATTTTTTTATTAACCCTCTAAGTGATATATATATATATAATCTTAAAATTCCCTAGTTAAAATAACTCTTATTATATCAAAGATTTGGGTAATAAATGCATTCATTTTAATATTTATTTTGCTTTTTTTGCAAAACCTTTCTTTTATTTACTTTAAAAACTTTATACAAGTTAAAACACATTTTAAAACTGTGATATACAAATAATTTGGTCCTCAGAGAGTTAATGTCAGGATTCATAAGATTTGTATCTAATTATAACTCATTATAAAGCAGCATTTCATTAGAAAAGAATTCAAAATAAACTTATAAAATGTAATTTTCAACTTATACTTAAATTTATACATATCCTTTGATCCTATCACTTGTATTGTTATTTTTACTTATTTCGTTATTTATCTGGATTTTTGAATTTTCCGGCATGCGCTCTCATATACATTCGGCATAACACATACATACACTCGCACATATTTATATATTAGAAATACGTGTCACTTTCAGTCTAAATAAAATTCGAGAAAATCCAGGAAGCAGCGAGCTCCGCTTCTTGCATACAAAGCAGTTCGATAAGCCAGCATGAGGGGCGCTAAAAAATGTTCTTGCCAAGTTTTGGCAACGGGCTTAGAATGTGGGTTATTATATATGTCCTGACAGCGGGAGGATTTTGTATTGTATTTCGGGATCAAAACGTCAGAATTTCTCCCGGAAATAAAGTGAAATAACTGTTTCGGAATTTTTCCTTTCCTCGAAGTGAGAAATTCGTTTTATTTCACTTAAATTTCCTGTAACTGGAGCGAATCATATAAATCCACTCATGTTTCAGATTCTGAGATTTTGGAAGGAAACTGTTAGTATTCTTAGGAAGATTTTTTTCTTTATTTTCTTTCTTTTTTTTTTTTATGAAAAGTGAGAATGGTTAGATTTTTTACAAGAACTGTACTCACAAATCTTGTAATATAAACGGCCTTTGTTTGTAAAGCTTATTATGTTGAGTTTTGAAAATGCAACATCATGCATGAACTTGAAATACAACGAAGAATCATGTTTACAATTTACGATTCTTCGTCATAGAAAAATCAAACTGACCAAAACAAACATGCAGTTATTTTCTTTACTTGAAATCCCGTCTGTATGTCGAACGATATAAAAATATTTTCAATCACATCAATACATTTTTTAAAGATACGAGAGGGTATAAAGGAAGCTAAACTATCTTAAACACTGAGGGGACAAAGTGTTCAATTGATGGGATTTAAAAAAAATCAGCCATATATTTAAAATAACAAGCTGGACCAATCACTCAGTCCTGCAACTGTATTCTGATTTTTATTTCCAGTGGAAGTTCAGACCTTCAAATATGTCATCATCGAATTTCTGCCTTCCTTCACCGGCAGTATTTGAGAGAAGTTTCAAAACATTACATTCATGAACGTTTTTTATATTCCATTACATTACAAAATGTACTTTCATTTATTTTCTTTATGAAGTTAAACCACAATAAAGTTCCTCACAAACAGCTACAGTTACGATTTCGAAAATTTTCATTTTATGTGAAAGTGTATTCTCTCTTCATGCATTATGAAATGGTCACTCGTCCCTTAACTAACTCCCCCGTGCCGAAATCCCTAAAGATACCGTAAAATAGAGATCTCAGATAACTGGACTGATTCCGCTAACTTACGATCATCGCTAATAATCAGAATACTCTGTTGTTGTTAGTAAAGTTTAATTTTAAATTCCTTGTGATAAGATTTATTCATCAAAATCAGTTGACATGACTAAATTAATACTTATTACTATGGTTCCCTAACAACTGGTTGACAAAGGCGGCTAGTTAAAACATAATTCTTTCTTCAGAATTTTTAATTCAATTAAAAATATTGACTTTTCTAAGACACTGATCAAAGAAGAAATACTTAAAGCTAAAACTGTGCTCATTACGAAAGGCCCATTATGCGTTAAGTATCGTATACTACATAATGTTAATGACTCAGTAGAATTCATTCTCCATCCCTCTTATATTTACAGAAAGGTATAGAAATATAACTTTTTTTTTTGGTTCCGATCAGCATAATTTACGATGAGCATTTCTCTTGATGTAGTTTGTAAATTTTACTTAAAGTGAAAGAGTTTAAAGAAAGAAATTATTATTCATAAAACTATTTTTTTTAAATGAAAAATTATTAAATAATAGTTAAACGGTTAACGGTTAAGAATTTTCAAAGTTCTTGTTTTCCAAACTCGATTTTATTGATTTCTATCACAACGAAAAATTCTTTGAACTGTAATCCTTCATCTTTAAATAAAAATATATAATTTAAGACTCTTAATTTTTGCTAAAAATAAGAAATTGAAAAGGAATGCATGCAAAAATGAATTCCTTTTTTTTCTTAATGTGGAAATATGTTCCTTCTTCGTCGCTTGACTCATATTACTTATTAAAAAAAAAAATATGAAATAACTTTTTTGTTCCAATTTTTTCCCTTTCTTTCTTATGAGTATTTGGCTTTTATTTATACATTTAATTGTTTTTACAGGTCATGCCGATATTGAGTGATTTTCAAAGAAATATTATATGTTTAAAAAATATTCATACCGAAAATTAGTTTCCATGTAATTCTTGTGATATTTTTTCTTTCATATTTAATAAAGTTTGGCAGTCATGAATTTTTTCAACTCATGGAATCTCAAACCTTGAAATGACAAATTCTGATTCAAGAATTACAAAAATTAAATAACTAAAAGAATTACATTCTCTGTAGGCTAGTAAAATAATACATCCTTATTTTTCTTCTTTTCCCGGTTGCACTTATTACATGTATTAATATTATAATCGTTGCCTCGTTTTAATAACTGCATTTCATAAGAAATTCATAATACAACGTGAAAAGTAAATACATTTTAATATATATCTTTTAATTATGTATTAGATCCATAATTTAGTTTGGAGATGTGTACATGAAAAATATTTTAGTGAAAATTTTATGTATATCATTTTTTTTTCTAATTCCTTTAATTATAATAATTCCTATAATTCACTTCCTCGACATTTAGAGATAAAAGCTACACCAGCATTTATGGATTAAAATGAAAATCATAGATTCGATTTGGGCAGAAATGAAAAAAGAAGTGACATTCATTAGTATTAGCTGCTAGTCGATTCAAAAAAGTTATATAAAATCGGCGGCTATTAAATTTCTTTTAAACCACAGTGAGAATAAATCCTATCATTCAAAAGCTCATACAGAAAATAACTTACATTCTTATGCGCTATATAACTTAAAATAGATTGCGTTGCCTATATTTAAGACTTATATTTTTATTGTTTTAACCCAATACATTTTTAAAGAGTTCCAGTAAAAAAGACTGGATCATTGAAGAAAACTCTGAGGACTAAAAGTTAACGGTTTTAGAATCATACAAACTTGAAAAAAAATTTCGCTGTCATTTAACACTAGAGTATTTCCAAACTCAGTCCTTTATCTTTCTCCGCATCAGAAAATCTCACTCTGCAAAATCAATAAAAGTAATCTTCGTCTTTTCTTTCTCTTTCGCCCTTTTTTATATCTTCTCTCTACCTTTACAAGACGTTCTAAACTAGATTAAAATTCATTCTTTTTAGTTCTTTTCATCAAAAGACACAACGAGTGCGTTCAAAAGTCGTCTTCGAAGAAAAACTACATTAGAATATTATGAATATTTTATTCTTTATCTTAAGACTCATTGCTCCGTATTTTCACAATAAATATTTTCTCTCATTTCGGGTATTGTCAGTTCTCATTAAAGCGCTCCTTTACTAAAATAAGGCTTCTGCTATATATTTTTTTCTTTCTATCTAATCTGCCAGTTCAATTATGTCCATATTTCTTTACCTAAGTAATATCACAATTTATGTAATGTTTTCTAAGAGCGCGCAATTATAAGTTTTCCAAAAAAAGAAACTTTTTGTGGCCTTAATTTGTTGGAAACACTGTTTCCTCAACGGGAGATGAGACGAGAGAGAGAGAAAAAAAATTAAGTTGTCATTAAAACTGAAGCATTGAGCGATGTTTTCGAAGCTAAACTCGAAGAAGGTTTTCCGTTAAAACTAAAGAAAACCTAATAAGAAATTTAAATTTTTAATTCCTCATTTGCTTTTGCTTCAAAGTAACGAGTCAGTATACGAGGTTGTAAGTATGGTGTAAATAACAAAAAATTATGTATAAGAAAATGAAGTCAATTCCCCCATGAGAATAATTTTTTTCTTCGAAATATGGCGAGAAAAATGACAGATGACACTTTTAATTTGCCTGAAAATTATAGAAATTTTCTACTGGGGAATTTCTGAAATGAGTTTGGAAAGTGAAAGAAATGTGATGATTTTAACTAGCATCAATGTTTCGCAGAAATTTTTCAAAAAGTTCGTTACTGTTCGATTAAAACTGATGTTGCAGCACCTAAATAAAAGATTTTCGCATAGAAATATCTATTATTTAATAATTGATTCTGTCCCTTTCATAGCTTTGGTTTAAAAAATTATTTATGAATTGAATTGTGATGTTAAGAGTTCAAATAACAAAAGTTAAGTTAATCAGAAGTAAATTATATCTGCCAGTTAAGTATTTTAAAAACTTAAAAGAAATATAGGAAATTGATTGCGTGCGTTTAAAGTATTTGGTGATACTATTCTGAATAATTGTATTTAGTAAAGAGGATCAAAACTATGTTTCACGCTTTATGGAATTTTACAAACTTATATTAGTAGCCCTATTTGTTCAAAAATCCCGATAAACATGATGTTGCATATATGAAGGCATGCGAATGTTGTCCGACATGATAAATCATATTTAATGACGTTGATTTGAAATAATTTATTTGAAATTAGTTTTTCTGTTATTGGTACTATAGATAGTTACGTTTGCTTAATAAAGTCACCCATTGGATCGTTTTTCTATTAGTAATCATATGCAGTTTAGAATCTCACAGAAAAAAAAGTAATTTAATAATACCAAAGTAATCAATATGAAAAATTTCATTATTTATCATATTTAACTAGCTTGTCTGCCGGCTTCCTGGCATAGGGTTCGTGCATCTTCCCCATGATCTGGGCCTCCCGGGTTCGAGTTCTGGTTCGGGCATGGGTTGTTCTTCATCTGTGTTCTATCTGTGAGGCGTGTGAATGTGCCCCCCATAAAAAGGGATTGTGTTAGCGAATGTGTGTGTGTTTCACAAGCTAGAAGTCAGACTTCAGCCCTGGGGTGGCCTAGGGTCTTTACTCTCAGAAGCTACTGCACCCCCTTTCAGTGGTAACGTGGACACGACACCATCATCATAAACTAGCTTATCTAACTTTGTCCGTTTTTTATTTTTTTTTAATTTAGAAAAATTTAGCGGTTCTCAAAACTGCTATAATAATACGATTTTATATGAATCACCAGTTTGTGCATATTACTGATATATCTTACAAGTCATGATTCCAGCTGTTCTATGGGGGGAGGGGGAATTCGTGTTATCCTGATATGATTATTAAACAATTTATAAAATCTAAGCCAAAATTAAATGATTTGATTTTATGATAAGGACAATTTCATAACACTTTTATTTTATAAATAATTGTTTTCTGACGAAGGAACTTTCATTTATTGGAAATATTTCATATAGGAACTGTTTATTATTATTTGTACATTTGTGGATGTGAAGTTTTCACAAGTAAATTTCAAAATAAAATTTTTGAAATTTAGCATGACACTGTAACTCTCAAAACCCCTTTTTTTATTCGTAAATTTTGTGTGACTAAATTCTTATATTTTCGATGCTGCTTATTAAAATGATACAAACATACTTTCAAAAATTACTTTTCAAAATATTCTTACTGAACGGGAACTTGTAACCTGCATAGAAACTGTCTTCCGGACTAAATCTTCTATTCACAGGAGACCACCCATCAAACAGAGACTTAAAAAAAAGTTGCCCTTTAGGGAGTTCTCATGCATAGCTGGATATTTTAAAACCAGGCTTAAAGAAAGAGCAAGGGATTAAAAAAAGGAGGAAAAGTTTCCCCTACCCTACATATTCCGAGGTGGGGAGAAAGTACGTGGGAGGCTAATCTTATCAAAGGGAATGTGTCCTTGTCAAGTACTGATGGACGTAAATGTAACAAAAGGTCAACGGAAACAGTATTTACGCTGCAGCGGATTATGACCTGAAGCTGTCGAGTGAAGACATCTAGCCCACGTCAAGACTAACTCGCTTGTCTGTTTTATGTCGTAAAACTGATTGTCAATAACCGTCAACCCGATTATATATGGTGTGATTTAAGAAATATTTTAACATTTTTTACAAGTTGCATATAATCTAATCACTCTAATATTGAAATAATCTAAACACTCTATTCTAAAAACATAACTTTTTTAACAAATTGCTTCAGATTTAGTTTCTTGTCGGCAAGCGTTATTTTCTAAGGACTTTAATAAAACACTATTTAAAAATGGAGCAAGGTACGGAAGTCACAGATTACTTGAACGCTCTCCTTCTCTATATTTCTACTGCTCTACATTTCGTCGAATTGCTTTCCTTAGGATATATTTATAATATAAGTAAAATGTCTAGAAACTAAATGTCCAAGTAATAGAATGTGCTAAATTCTTTACTCACATACTACCTTCTTCCGCACACATTTCATTATAAGGTGAAACATTTAATAATTCATTAATTTTTGTTCCAAGTGGCGCAAAATGCTGGGATGAATTTTTTTAATTATTGATGTTTGATTTGAGAAGAGGATTTTTTTCAGCAGTAAATTTTAATAAGTAATTATTTTAAATTTGTTGATTAAACAGAAGCGTTTCATAATTTCGGAAAATTATTAGGTGGTTACTTACTATTAATTTTAACACAATAAGTTTTTAAATACCATTCAACTTTTCGAAAGAAATTAATATTTTCATGAAACAAATTTAATGCTCCGTTATCAGATGAATAATTTTCCAAGATGTATTCCCATGATATCGTTGAACATGGGAGCATTTAATTAAAAATCTTCCATATAAACTTCTAGTTAAACATTAATTGGTTAGTTTATTATTTTTTAATCCGACATATTAAAAACTATTTACTTTGCAATCGCGAGTTAATTAAAAAAATAGAGTGTAATGATAAAATTAACCTTTAATAATTGCATGGTATTAACAAAACAATTTTATAATATTGATTTCTTGAGGTATGTAAAATTTCTGCTAATTCTGTTCGGGGAAAACATCGTATAAATCGCACGTATGATTTGGCAGCATATTATTTTGTCAAATTATTTATTATTAATACATCATAATGAAGTCAATCTTTGTTTATGTAATAAACATCAAATACGCCGAGTTTAATTTTTTTTGGAATTAAATGGATCTTGTAGGAAGTAAGGAATGTATGAAAACATCCACTTAGCTACCATTCTGAGGTTCTTCACAAATGCTCCAGTACTGTCACATGAATTTAAAAAATAATTATTTTATTTTTTAAACGAATTTTCGAAATTCTGTTACTTATCCTCAATTTTTATTTAAGGAACTGAAAAGAATATATTCTTTTCCTGATTATTTTATAATTCTCTATTGTAAAACTCAAAAATTATAGGACGAATGGATCAACTGAAGTACAGTTTCGTTATAGTAATTTTGTAAATAGACGAAAACGGCGACTCTGGAAATCTAATATCTCTATCTGCAACTACCAAAAGCTAGATTCAAACCAACTACCATAGTAGCAGCAAACTTGACATCTTCATTCAAAGCTACTGGAACACCCAGAAGCGCATTCACTAGTCTCTTTGGGGGGTTTAAGTTCTTTTGATACCAATCCTTTCGCAGATGTTAGTATATTTAACTACGCTCTGAAAATAAATAACGCGCCTTCAGCCGAGCGGAAGCTTTGAATTTCACAAAACCTTGCCTTGAAAACAGCCTCTTGACAGTTGCCACCGAATGTGTGAGCCACTCGACAAAGCCATTTTACCCCTTTTCAAAGGCATCCTTTAGAGTGGACACTTAATCCCTGCATTGGAGGTACAAGACCAGCTAATCCTTCGAAAAGCCTGGCTTGTTACGGGTAAGTGGTGTATGAAATAGGGAAGGAAGATTTCTTTACTTTTCTTAGAATTTCCGGTGTCACCTTTTGCAGGTGGTCTCCATACTGCCATTCGTCTTGCTTTATCACACAAAAGATTTTGAAGTGTTTGGTAGTTATATAAAAACGTGTATATACAGGTTGTTTTGACAACCTGTTATAATAATATACAGGGTGTCTCTGCTATTTAAATATGAAATATCAGTTCAGAAGTTATTTTAAGCTCGTGTCATAAAACATAACTAATTTGGTCACAAACAAAGCAGGCGGCTTGATTTAAACACATACAAAATTCAATTTAATTATTTTTTTTAATAGGAAACATTCGAAAATTTTGATATTTTTTTGCTGGTTTGTAATACTTTAAAGATAGCTGCAAAAATATTTTAATAAATATTTTTAAACGTTACAATATATCTTTTAAACGTTACAATTTTTAGATATTTATATTTTAGCAGAAAGCATAATAACGGAAGCATTAAGAAAAATATAATTGACTTTTCCAGATTTTCTTTTTGTGATATTCACTTTGAAATTTTACGTAATACATTAAAAATTTCTTCCGAAATAGCATTATATTGAGTAGCTGTCTCACATTTGTATCTCTTCTTTAGACAATTCAAACTTTAAAAATTATTTTGCATTTAAAATGTTGAAAAAAATGATAATTTTTTTTAAATAAGACAAAATATAAAAATACTTTTTAAAGAAAATGTATTTATCAGTATTTATTACAAAATATATTAAAAGGAAATAAATTCTCATTAGTCTTGTCGTTAAAATTGTTAAAAGGGTTTTTATTAATCCTTTTTGTAGTTACTAATTTATATTAATGTAGATGCGGTATATTGCCTTATTGACAGGGTATGTAGTTGAATTCAGAACTGCTAGATTTGAAGATAGTTATTTCTTAACTACTAAATGCTTTCAAACAAAATGCGTAAAATTGTAATATTTTTTTTATTAAAAATTAATTAAAGTTTTAATATTTTTCTTCGGTATTCTTCTACAAAAAAGAAGGGATTTTTTTTTGTCCTATTAAAAAAAATATATAAAAAAAATAGCCTTTTAGTGGTACCAATCCTATTTCTTTGTCATTTTTTCTTGCAAGTTTTTGTGCATCTTTCATTTTTGGGTATATTTGTAATGATGCTTTTTTTTTGTTTTATTAAATGCAAATTAGGGGCATGCATGTTGCAATTAGGGATTGCAATACCGGTATACCGGGATACCGAATACCGGTATTTTGAGCCATTTGTACAATTTTGTAATACCGGTATTCACAAGTTTAAATACCGGTTTTTCGGTATTTACTAAATTTTTAAAATTGTCTCCGCTATATGTTCAGGGATCGCGAACGTAGCAAAATAGTATACTTTTTTGTTTTTATGTCTCCTTAACGGGCGAAATTAATGGCTTAATTAATTGCTTAAATCTAAATTAGCGAAACATGGATTATTCCGAAAGAAGATATTGTATCCATAATGACTGATGGAGCAACAGTTATGCACATGGAATTCAGTTAGGAGTAATAGATGTATTATACCAAAAAAATAAAGAACAGAAGAATCCAAATACTGTGGATGTAGAAACTTCGGATTCCAACTTTGAAGACCGTGAGAGTGATATTGACAATGAAGATAATGACAATGCAATTGTTGAAGAAGAAATCGCTAATGAGGATGAAATATTAACTCATCAAGAATTACTTCCTATAATTTATAAAGTTCGAAAGATTGTTAAGATATTTAAACGTTTCCCTACAAAAAATGATATATTACTAAAATATATACTAACTGAAAATAAAACAGAATATACATTAATATTAGATTATAAAATACATTGGAACAGTTTACTCCTAATGATGGAACGATTTTTGAAACTGAGAAATTCAATTCAAAAAGCAATAATCGACTTAAACCTGTAAATTAATTTTTCAGAGAGTGAATTCGACTTAATATCCAGAACTATATCAGCTCTACTTCCAATAAAACTGACATTTGAGGCATTATGTCGGAGAGATTCTAATTTATTAACAGCTAATGCAACAATAAATTTCATTTTGCAGTCACTGAAAGTAAAGCACACATGACTATCTGAAGAATTATATATTACATTGAAAAATCGCACAGAAGAAAGGCATACCGAAATAGAAAATGTCTTATGGTATTTACATAATTATAATGATTTTAAAAATGAAAATGAAAAAGAAGAAAAGAAAATAGTCAATTCAAATCTGATTAAGTTTAGAGTAAATTTTCTTAAAATTTTTTACCTTCAAACCTATCCACATTCAGAAGAATTCGGTTATGTTATCGAAGATTAGGATGACACAAATGTCGATAATGAAAAGGAATTCTCTTGAACAAAAATTAGAATTAGCGATAAATAAAAAAAAATTTCAACAAACCAATATACAATACAGAAATCAGCTATATCCAAAACCATCCGACGAGGAATCGATTTATTTGAAGGTGAGGGATTTAAAAGTAAATACATGGAAAAAGTACTGTATCACGCATTGCTAACAGTACCATCAACTAGCGTAGATGCCGAAAGAGCGTTTTCGACAGCTGGTAATTTTTACACAAAATTACTTTTCAGGTTTAAGGACAGTACAATTGATGCATTATGTTTTTTAAGATCACATTTCAAGAATTTGTAATAGTACCAAGACTGAATAGTGATATTTACACTTTCTTTGCGATTTTAATAAATAAGATATTCCTTTACATTTTTGTGATTCTTTATATACTGTTATAATTTATAAGTTACAAATTATTTTTTGTGATATTTACACTCTCTAATAAATCTGGCAAATAAAACAAAGGAAACCTGTGTTTTCTTTCTTTTTCTAAAATTTCCAATACCGGTATTGAAATTTTGGTCAGATATTGCAATCCCTAATTGCAATAGTATAAAATATTTTTTTTTGAGAACTTGTTATCGCTATTATAATAAATAGTTACATTTAAAAATAACATAAAGATAGATAATTTAATTCTAAAACATTTTCATGATACAGTTTTCCGTATTTGAACCTAGAGTTTTAAATCGTTCTCTCTTCGGCTTTAAATTAAAAAATGCTTAAGAATTCTTAAACATATTTTTCACAGAATCCATCAGGTGTTAATCTCTGCCCATTGAGAGATTTTTTTTAGAAATGTTGCTCATGTTTGAAAGAAAAACTAAAAGGATCTACTTTTATTTCACTTGAATATTATATTGATGTGATTATTTAAGCAATTTATGTGGTAAGCGTGATGCAATTTTTATTTTATTTTGCAGAAACAAATCTCAAGAAGATTATTGTTTTGAAACCATCCTAATTACTTTTTTCGGAGGAATTTAAATTTGTTGTAAAATTAAATTAAATACTCTAGTGTTAAATGACAGCGATTTTTTCCAAGCTTGTATGCTTCTAAAACCATTAACTTCTAGTCCTCAAAGTTTTCTTCAATGATTCAGTCTTTTTTACTGGAAATCTGCAAAATTGTATTGGGTTAAAACAATAAAAATATAAGTTAAATATAGGCAATGCAATCTATTTTGTTATACAAGAATAAGCGCATAACAATGTAAATTATTTGCTGTATGAGCTTTTGAATGATAGGATTTATTCGCACTGTGATTTAAATGAAATTTAATAGCCGCCGATTTTATATAACTTTTTTTAATCGACTAGCAGCAAATACTAATGAATGTTAATTCTGTTTTCATTTCCGCCCAAATAGAATCTGTGATTTTTCAAATATATTAAAAAATATATATTAAAATGTATTTACTTTTCAAGTTGCATTATGATTTTCTTATGAAATGCAGTTATTATGATAAATTCTTACATAGATTTTTCTTTAATCCAATGTGACGCAATTCGAACAACTCTAAAATCTTATATTTCAATCACTTTTTCAGAAATTAAAAATGAAAGTTTCTTGTTGTATAATGCCAGGATAAATACGACAGATATATTCGGACTTCCTCAAGTATCATGTACCTTTCCTGTTCTGTATCTTTTCTTTTCACTTCATCTAAAAAAAAACTCAAACGGCTGGCATAGATTCGGTTCATTGGCACTAGTTTATCATCATATCTATCTGCTTAACTAAAAAGTTTCATCGATTGCAAATCTTTTTTAAAAATTAAAATCTTAACTTAAGGCTTCAATCGCATCAAACAAAGAATGTTAAAAAAATATAACATTTTTCTTTATTTCTTACGTTGAGTTTTAGTGATTTAATCATTCAATTCAATAGAAGGAAAACGTAAATAATAATATTGAAACAATATTTTTTACTAAATTTTTAGTAGATGAATAACTATATGTAGTAATTCCAGAATTTTTATTTTGAGTTCTTTTAAATAAAAGTCACCTTGTGCCATTTCTATTCAACATATTGATAGTTTTAAATTGATTATATTGAATACAAAAACTGCCATTTTTCAAAACAATGGAAAATAATCCTCAAACCGATCTGAATTTTCAAAATCAATCTTGATGTTATTCTTGTAATGAAAGTCTATTATGTAACTTAAAGCATGAAGGTCTGTTATGTAACTTAAAGCTACATTTTCATGAAACGGAGTGTGGGATTTTTTTTTTTTTTTAATTAAAAGTCCCAAACAAAAAATTCATACATGATTATTTCTTTCCCTTTCTTGTGATGAGAATAACTATTAATTATAAATATCATCTTGCTGCACGTTTTATAGTCTGTAAATTTTAAAAATAATTTTTCATTTCTTATTTGGACTGTAATTGCATCTTCAATTCAAGTTTTTCCAATATTTAACCTTTTCCTAATAGCACAGTAGGAGGGACAGAATATCATTTCGATCTCTTATATTGATAAAGATGATACGCATTCGTATATTGTTAATTTCTTTTGGGGGGGAGGGACATTGCTTGACTAATGGTGATACATTGTAAATAATCATGTAAGTTAAGATTAGGAATTTCGTAAAGACTGATGCTAAATTCTGTGGGCAAAGGGTTAAAAAAAGTATATATACTAGAAAAGCCAACTTAAGATTGGTTCAGAAGAAATTTACCAAAATAATCTAGAATAAATTTCAGTGTAGGGTTCCTTCCCCCTTAGGTTCTTGACAAAAAAAAAAAAAAAAAAAAAAAAACTTCTGATATATTTAAAAATATTTTGTCACTTGAGAGATTGGCAATAAATTAGTTTGAAACTAATACTTTCAACTTTTGTTGGCTTTGCAAACAGAGCAACATTATTTATAGGTCTCTAATTTCCACAATTCTTTATCATTGTTCTTGAAGTGGTCTTAAATTGTTAGATCTTACCAACCCCAGGAATCAATGTGGCTCTCATGTAATGCATCAGAGCTTCACAAACCGTACAAGAATAAACTATTGTAAACCTTATAAAGCGTTCTGATTTCCATGACAGATCATTTCTCAGACTTTGAGGTTTTAAAAATCTTTGAATTCTAGAGCATTTATTCGCTTGATTCTTCAACATTATAAATAAAAGAAATACTAATAATTTATCTAATAAAGTATTTGTGATTATTTCATTGGAATTTTCTAAACAAATGAATTTAGCTAAATTAGATATCAGTTTTTCATCGATCAGTGCTTCATAGCATATTGTATGTATATTTGAAGAGCAACTGGAAGTAGTTTGACATCCTCTGCAGTACCTGAGCAACGTTTGAATTCAAGGAACCATCGACAAAGTGGAGAGAAGGCAAAGCCAAAAGGAAGAGAGCAAGCCATAAACACAATTTTTCCTATCATTAATTAGCATACGCCTGACACCAGGACTCCGACCACAATATCCCACTTCCTCCAAGCCGTCACTTCGCCTGCCCATAAAAATACACGCCGCGGCGACTGGCGATTATTCATCGCTGTCCAGAATTTCTTTGTTGGGGGCCATTTTACGTGCCAAGCGGTCGCTACGTTGTTTTCATTTGTTTCGGGCACACGCGACTCGAGTGTGTCCGTCTGACACGACCACCACACGGGGATCACGCGAAACGTCCCCTCGGCACGACATCCGCAATAAAACACCAGGCTACGCTAACGACCTGATGCCACCTGAAGTGAAAGTAAACCACGCCACTTGGAGGACAGATGGATTGGAGAGGGCAGGAATGTTCGTTAGCGTGTGAATGCGTAATTTTGCACTCCATTTTTAACCGCTGAAGACCCGAGAGGATAAGGCTCAGTCAGTGGCGAGGAAGAGTTTTAAGTTTGTTTGACTTGGAAGACGTTATGAGAGCAGAAATATCTAACATATGAAGATGAATGAGTGATTTTATTGTTTTTGGTTCTGCATCGGCGAAAGCATAAGAAAATCGGATAAGCAGTTTTTAAAAAAACTCAATTTATATCCAAAGACTGAAGAATTATCTTGAATAGTATATTTTGTACTTAACTTTATCTCAATTCAGAATTGAGGAAAAGATTTACAAAATTTTATTACACATTAAATCAATACATATGTGCTTAATCATTGAAATAAAAAGGAATTTAAGTTTTGAAAGATTACAGTTAAATGTTCCAAATAGCAGAAGCTTGAAAATTATGTTTAAGGGAGGTTTGATTCGGAGCTAAAGAATGCAGATATTAATCAGTTATATTAGGTTTTAACCGTCACTGAAAATAGTAAGAATGCAGAACAACAAAAAAAGCGACTCACGAGTCTCAAGGATCATAGGACAGTACAATATCTATAGTACCAAGATATAAGATTATAAATCAAGATAATATTATTTAAAAGCCGAAGTATGACTTTTTAAAATTATAACCTCATGAAATATTTTAAATAATTTCAAGTTTTTATTATTAATTTAATTTTTATTTTTCCATTGAATATTTCACTTAACTCATTTTGTTTCTTTGTCAAAGGTTTTAACTTTTAATTTTGAAATTGTTAGGAATAGAAGGTATAAAGGATTACCAAAATCTGTCTTTGATGCTACATATTGTTAACCGAAATATTCATCATTTTTTTTCCCTTCAATCCATATTCTTCGACTAATATTGGGGATTTTTTTTAAATATTATGAAGACGAGCACCCTCCTTAAAAACCTTTGTTAGTTCTCTAAATGAGAATGATAGACTTAGGAAGAAACACAAGCAGATAAAAATTTGTTTCGGCAAGAGAATAAACATAAATAAAATCTGTTCTCTTTCTAAAAAGAAAGTCGGAAAACACTGTGACTCGAAACGATAACAAGAGCAGCAGAAGCAAAATCTAGAATAAAAATTGAAAACAAAATGAAAGAAGTGCGTAGGCAGGGGGAGGGCAAGGAAAAAACGGCACCACCGTGCATCTTGCAGGGTGCCTCTTTTGTTTCTGAGAGAACTGATGTCGGGCCTTCGTTAATCAGCTGAAGGAAGATGGGGATATAAGGAGTCGGGGAATGGCTCACAAGATACCTGTTTCCATGGTAACGATACAGGGAAGGAGTAAAAATGGGAGGCTCCCGTTTTAAGATGAAGGCGGGCAGAAACAATTGGTTGAGCCAGCCGATTTTTGACAACAGTTCCTCTTTTCATATGAGCTCCAGATAATACATACGCACTTACAGGCGTATATTTATATAAACACACGCGTCTCGCAGTGTTACTAAGGCTGGCTTTTAGGTTGCTTTTTTTCTTTACTTTCTTTTTTACTCTTTGTGCCTTTCCTGCGTGTTGTTTTCAACTTTATGCCTGTCATGCAGTGAGGTTCTTGGTTTATGGGTCGTAGCTCGGTTACGACATAATGACGGCGAGGCTCAGTTTTATGCGAATCTTTTGCTTCTATATTTTTCCCCTTCCGTGGGCTTCGAATTTTATAATGCTCGTAAAAAACAGGGGTGCGATAGAAGGGTACGATAATCTAAATTTTATTCATATCCTAAAGCTTCTGCGAGGAGAAACTTCTTCTTTCTCGTCTTTTAGGGGGAGACAGACACCAAAAGAACAAAAAAATTGTGCGGCCACCCATTCATATATTTATTCATTTGCGTATCTTTGTTTTAAGAATCGCAAGCCATGAAAAAGCGATAAAATGTGTTAAGGTGTGCAATTGTTACTAAGTTATGCAGATGTCAAATTCACGATGAAATCAATATTAAAATTTAATTTCTTCTTGTTGGCGCCAAAGTAATTGTTATTATAAGCCCTTTTCATGCCAGTCGTTGGGTTATCGCATTAGGGGAACGCTGAGTTTCAGAAATTTAATATGCTGCGAAATGTTTTCGAATAATGCAAATGTGAGCGCTGAAGCAAAGCATGTTTTGAAAGTCAGCAACTTCCTATCCGAATGCATGTCTTGATAAAAAATAAATAAGTTCATTATTATTCATTTCGATGTTTGTGCAAAGGCTGCTTTTACAGCAGAGAATAGTTGAGATATTTTTATATCTTGTTAATTTTCTTTTCATAATTTATGTTGGTTTATACCTTCATTATTTTATTTATTAATGCTATACCATGATAACATGTACTATTCAATAATTGCTTTTAATATATTACAGAATGCGAAAAGAAACGTTTTAGAAAAATATCAAAACAATCAAATGAAATACTGAAGCCATAACATGCTTATATTATGTCTAAATCTCATAATATTAATAATTATTCTTCCTAAATATAATTATGAAATATATATATATATATTGAATAAATATCAGTTAAATATAAAAGTCACTAATGTTTTTCCAAGTGAAGTAAAATCATGCTGGGAAAAAAAGCCATATTTGATAACTAAATTGACATGGCTGGTATTTAAATTTATTATTAAATATTGTTTCGAACGTTTTTTTCTTATTTATTTATTTTTTTTTTGATTAAAAATTAAGATTCGATCATCTAGTTGTACTCTCACAGTATTTAACTTCCCTTTTTGTATCAAAAATTTTATACTAAATAATAATGAGAAGAATAACTGTAAGCCTAAGGTTTTTCAAAATTCGATGCCATAATATTGTGATGATTAATGAAAATGAATATTTTATCTTCCAAATCCGTAAACTGGTTAATTTTAAAGAAATTCAATATATATCTTTTAACTAAAAAAAAGAGTGTACATAATTTCAAGATTGAAATTTTCAAAAAACCACCGAAATTTAATTGAAAAAATTAAATATGATCATGAAATGTGTCTATTATTATTTGTTTAAGTATCATTCCATTGCTTGAAAAATTTAAATTTTGTTGTTGACGGAATTGAAGAGAAAACCATCCATAATCTTTTTTACTCGAAATCCATAAAATTCATAATAAAAAACTAGTTAAAGGCAATAAATGATTATGAGTATTAATGAAAAAGTAATACAGATTGTTAAATATTGTTAAAATCCCTTAAAGTAGCTGTTTTTTATTATAATTTTAAATATTAAAGAATTACCAAAATGCCATTGCCAGAATTTGTGTTCCCGGAATTGCTATGTGCTTATCCATCTGCGGATTTGCGTAAAGCTCCAGACGAGCAATAGAACTGCAAAAGAGGGAATATCAGGTAAATCAAAGCTTAAGGTCATCGCTTTTCATTTGTTTATTTTTTATTTAATAAATAAAAAAAAATCTTTCATCGATACCTCTCGGCATGGGAGTTCGTAGTTCCACAAGAATTTATTTAAAAACTTTTCCTTTCTATTATACATTCAGCTCACTCTTTCGCTTGAGAAGGAAAAACAAAAAAGGAAAGAAACAGTTCTAAGTAGGCGGGGTCATCGTAGGTATCCGTTCTGTTCGTCCATCTCCGGACCTGTCGCTCGTCTTCGGCTGCAGGTGATCGCTGCCTGCATATTCATGAGGCCTTTTCTGTGGGCGCGACATTGATGCGGTGTCAGGGGTCAAATCAACGACCCTTCTGCTGCTGACAACACCCACGATCGGAATCATTTGCATGCGTGAAGGTCTGCCTTTAATGGGAGCATAAATTTAACCCCTTCGCGGACCGATACTTTTTTTTTTTTCAATTTCTGTTTTCTGAAGTAGAGAATGACCACTTTAAGAAATAAATTTTATATTCAATTCTTCTTTCTTTTAATAATTCTTTTAACTGTTGCATGATTTATTTCAGCATGTGAAAAGATTGCTTTCGGATTCAGAGGCCTGCGGGTCGGCGTGATGGATTCTTTTTCTTTTCCATGTTTCTTTTAAGCCAATGTATATTTAGAATGAAAGATGAGATTTCCGGCATCTTCTTTCTTGCAGGAATTCAAGTCAAAAAATGCAAAACTTATTCCGATTTCAGCAGTCATACAGGATACTGTTTTTTTGGGTTTCGAAGGAACCTTTCTTTCCTCAACATACTTATTAGAAAACTGACATCACAATATACAGATTGAATTATGATAACTTTTAATTGATTGAACTTTAATTCTAAACTTGATTGCGCCTTAGATCTAATTCACCCACTCATCCTGATTAGAGGACCTGGCATACTGTTGGTGTAATATAGGAATTTGAAAAGTGTAGTATAATCTGGTGTTGACCATGATTGAAAATAACAAAATTTGTTTCTAAATGAATTTTTATTATTTTGAAAAAATCCGTTAATTTAACAAATCATATTTATTAATTCATAATGTGAACTAAATAAACTGACCAATACAGGACCCTTACAGTTGCCTAAGCTCTGTAAATCAGTAATCTTTATAAAGGTTGAAGAACTAAAGTTTCGCTGTATTTTAGATCAAAATTTTAGATTTGAAACCTTAAATCTTTCTTCCATTTCTTGTATCTTTGTTTAGTTTTCATTTGATATGCATTGTGAAAATCGCCAATAATCGAACTCACCTATTCAGAACGTTATTATTTAATGCGCAAAAAAAAAAAAAAAAAAGCACATATTGCTATTTTATTTAATCAAAATTCGTTTTTCATTCATCTTTGTATTATATTAATTTAAAAGAAAATGAAAGGAAAAAAAAAAGATTGCGTAGATTTTAAATCCTTTAAATTTTAAATAACATATTTTGCGAAATTCAAAATCTGCATCAAAGTTAACAAATTAGAAGAATATCGTTTTAAGATATGTTGATTTCCTATAGGATTATATATCCCATTGATTCCTCAAGAAATATATATATATATATATATATATATATATACAAAACCACAATTTTACTTACCATTACGGAATATGAAATAGTTATTAAAAAATGCAAATAGTTTACATACGCTTCTGAACCAATTATTATTCATAAAAACTACTAAAGTTCAATTTTCTTTTAATTAACTTAACGACGGCGTTTTTATTTACTTTTTATTTGCTTTTTACGGCGTTTTGATTTACTTTTCAATAATTCATGAAATAAATTAATATAACCTGATATATATATATAATATCAAAATGTTAGAAGATATCATTTATAACTGTCACTAATAAATTGTTATAACTATAACTAACAATAATTTATTTAAATATTTGAAGAAATTATAGGAATGCAGCATTTTAAGGCATAATTCTCTATTTCTGGAGTATAGTGAGTGTATCTTTTTATTCTTGGCTGCGCATAATTTTTTTTATTTGAATAAAAATAGGCTGGACTTTTTTTTTTTTTTTTTTTGCTTTAGTAGAAAAAGAAAAAGTCAGATATTTGAACTTTACTGTGGAAGAAATAAAAGACAAAATGCGCAACACAATTCTTGTTAGAAACTTTAAAAAAATGATTATGGAGCTTCGATTGCATTATAGTTTGTGTAATTTCTGTAGGCGTTTCAAAGACACTCGTTTTTCCTAGTCTTCACTCTTTCTCCTTCTCCTTTACCCTGGTTTCGACAAAGCTTGTTTTTTTCCCACGCCAGTACGTTTCGGGAATGCCTTACCTTCGAAATACCTTAAAAGCTGTGTCAAAAAAAAAAAAGAAAAAAAAAAAAGAGTGGCGCTGTTAATTGCCTCAGCGTTGCGAGGCAGACAACCAGTAACGAGGTAGAAAATGTGACCTTGAACCGTCTACAGAAAATACACAGACTATAATATTTATGTTGCAAATATAAAGCCCCTGTGAAAATGTGTAAGCTATTAAAACTGCAGTAGCGCAATATCACATGAAAATGATATAAAATCAAAAACTAAAGCTATAAATGCTCGCTATATTTCTATTCACCTGATTAATTTGTTGCTGCAAATCGTGATTTTTCGACTCTACAGGTTCCTTGGTGCAAATCCATAGATGGATTTGTAGATTCCATCTGCGTTTCTTTGTATCATTTTAACAGCTTGTTAGAGAAGTTTCTTCATTAGCGTAAATTTATTCATGAGACGTCTCTTTCGCGTGACCACTTTCAAGAAGGTCGAGGGTTGAATCCAAGACACAACCAACCCTTAGTCACATCTCTCGAAGAGAGGCGTGCTTTACCAGAGTTAGATCCTGAAAATTTCCCCTTATTAAAAGAGACTCGCTGCTTTTGATAAATGCGTTCTATTAATATTGTTCTTTGGTTTAGAAAGGTATGCATTCATCATCAAATTTGGAAGTGCTTTGGTATTTGTAATCTAATATTGGTATTTTTTTTCCCATTATTTTATTACTTGCATGCATTATAATCTTAGTTTTCACATTCTAAACTTGAAAGGACGAATCTGGAAAAAGAAAATTGGAAACATGGGTAAATACACACGAATTCTTCTAAAAAAAGCGTTTAAAAATTTGAATTTGAGTTATATATATATATATATATATATATATATATATATATAATTTATTTCTTTTCATAAAATTCTTCGTTTTAGAAAACATCTTAACTTTTTCATTTTCTCATGGTTTTTTTTTTTTTATTGCTATTGTTTTTTTGTAAGGTTCTTGGCTTCGAGCTGAGGTGCTCATCGATCGAAGAACCCCCTGGAAACTAATCTGGTGCATGTTTAAATGCATCAAGATTAAATATCTTCTCCCTGGTATGGTGCGGAGATTTGGAGAAGTGGCACCAGCTTAAGTGTTGTCTGATTGCTGTTCAGTGATCGCGATTAAATTACGTTGTTCGTTCTGAAATAATGCTCATGTTGCTTTAAAACAGGTTTAAACGAAAATTACTAAATTGGACTATTTATTTCTACCACCAATAAGTTGATTGTTGTTTTAATTTCAAAAGAACGCTTGGTATTT
Organism: Argiope bruennichi; assembly: GCF_947563725.1. NCBI lineage: Eukaryota > Metazoa > Arthropoda > Arachnida > Araneae > Araneidae > Argiope > Argiope bruennichi. The sequence continues at coordinate 46,174,070 of NC_079158.1, forward strand.
AAAGTAATCACTACTTTTTTAACTTAAATAAATACTATTCCTTTTGCAAAAAGTAAATAAAATAATATAATTTAGTGCTTTGTTTGGATAAGTGATATCCATATCTGTTTAATAAAAAATGGAATTAGCACAAAAGTTTAAAAAAAATAAAAATATTAAATGCATTTAATTTCTACATTTAAATTTGTCTTCTTTGATTCAATCCTGAAAAATAACTTTTTTTTTCCTCTCCTTTTTTAGGCGTTTCGGCACAAAATGTTCTGGTTGCTCGCAGGGCATCTCCCCCACAGACTTGGTACGAAGGGCGCGGAACAAAGTGTTCCACCTGAAATGCTTCACCTGCCTAGTGTGCAGAAAGCAACTGTCCACAGGAGAAGAACTCTATGTCCTAGATGAGAACAGGTTCATCTGCAAAGATGATTATCTCAGTAGCAGGAATAGTCAAAGTAAGTAATATTTCTTTTTCAACGTTTATATCCCAAAATAGACCAAGAATAAAATCTTTAAAAATATATATATGATTAATAAAAAAGAATGTAAACTGAATGAATTTCAGCTTCTGATATTTTAAATCATGCTTTTCCTACATTAATAAATACCAGAATTACGTGAAATAATTTTAGGTAATTTTGCTAATTAAATCATTTCCTTCATTGTCAGAGGTTCTCTGCTCTTATTAAAAGAATGTCCAGGGATACCATTAAATATTTCTTCCAATTTTGACATATGTAATCCGAATCTCAAAAGTTATCGAAAATATTCGACTTCTACACAAGAAAATTCTCCATGTCATGTATGTCATGTATAGCAACTTGAAAATAATAAAATTGAAGATTATATCCAGAAGCCGTCAAGGAATTTCTTCAACCAAATTAATGAGTCTTAAACATTTTTGACCGAAAATGAGCATTAAACTTTGTTCCTATCTTTTGGACCACTTTAATCTGAAGTAAGCAATTCAACAAATATTTAAATTATGTTCAAATTATCAAAACATTATATATTTTTTCATAAATAAAATGAGCCTTTTTCTAGTTCATATTGGATACTAGTGGTGATTCGTTTAAAGAAGTTTGTCATTATTAATGAAATTAGTAGAAGAAAAGGGTTTTTCAAATGTTGATTTGCTTTTATTCATTTTCAAATAAAAATAAAACTATTTATGTTGACAGGAATTTTTAGAAAATGGAAAATTAGTAAATTCCGATTTTCAAAAAAAAAAAAAAAAAAAAAAAAAAAAAGATCTTTCTCTGATATTGATTCTAATCATGTAATTCCGTTTTCGGCATTCCCTCACCTGCCAGAAGCAACGAATGTTTGATCATAGTAAATTTTTAATCAGACTTTTCTCTTAAATAAATCTTACTCTTAGAATAAAAATTAATTAAATTTTTATATAGACCCAATATCAGAAATTATTTATTAAAAAAAAGAATTTACTATCATTTTGTGCCTTTTATTCCCTGTAAATCATGATATTTCTACATGATAAATTTCCTTGTAAACTTCAAGCGATATAGTAGATAATGGAATAAATCTCTAATTAAATCCAGGTATCGTTTTCACCTTTCCTTTTTTTTTAGATTAAATCGGATTTAACTTACTTTTATTAAAAACAAAAACTATTGATTTATCTCTTAGGTATCAAGCTTAATACTAATTCACATTTGCTTTCTATTAAGCTGTTTCTTAATTTTTGGTGTTCATTATCCTTTTTCAAACTGGACAAATATTTTTGATTAGTTGAGGAAAAGGCATCCTGCACGATATTCGAAGAAAGAAATAAAACAGCATTGAATTATTTAAAATGAATGGAAAATTGCACCCATATCCATCAAAGTGACACAGATGGACAATTCATTTTCCCAAACGAGTTTGATTTACACTTCTTTCTTTTTTCCGAAATCGCTTGATCTACTAATCCGCATGAATTCTAGTTTCTGTTTGCTTGCTTTTGTAGGATTCTTCTTTTTCCGAGAATCTGTTTTCTTTGTGTCCGCAGTTTGTGCAAGCGAGTGATATTCTCCTCTATGAACTGAGATGACCCTCCGGAACCAAATGCACTCACTGTCCATTAGGCTTAATAGCCTTGCCTGCCCTGAATACTTACCCTCGGCTAACCCAGCATTGTTCTCTAGCGTATATAATTGTATTTTTCAGTCGCAACCTGTTTCCCAATCCAGGAGTGTTGGATTTTCTGAAGGGAGGGGCGGAGATTCGGGTACACTCAACCTGAAGTCGATTTAAATGACTCTGGAGGGCTCGGTTGCCATTGCTGGCTCATTAGGGTCCCTCAAAATCGTTCGATGCATCTTTTTATACCCAAACCCCTGCAGTATTTTCTTAACCATTCCTTATTATTTCTCTTCATAGTATTGTTTTTTTTTTTTGTTGTTTGGCTCTTTGTTTTGAAGTGTCCGTCTTAATATTGGGTTTTATAATGTCTTCTGTCCGTACTTCTATATGCAGTAATGAGGATTTGGTCTTGTTATATTTTAAGAATTTGATAATAATGAAATTATTCGAGAACTACAAATGTCCAATTTAATATAAAAGCATTATTTATGCAAACGGGCTAATATAATATAATGTGCTATTAAATATTTCTTATTTCCACAATTCAATATTGGTGTATTTTTATTCAACACTTATAATGTTTGTGCGTTTCTAGAATGGCTATTTACGTTATTGAATAAATTAAGTTAATGCATTAGGTAACGAGGAACTGAATAACGATGTATAGCGATTTTTGAAATTATCTTTTACTACGCTGTATCATTGTTATAGCACCTAACAGATAATTGATGATTCACTTAAATAATTAGAGGAAAAATAATTAGAACTCAAAATAATTAGAGAAAAAATTTGGAATTTAATTTGTTTTACATAAATTTTTGAAAACTATCTTGCTTTAATGCAAATCTTACACTAAAGAAATCTATAAATTACTGGAACTGAATAATCATATTGGGCTGTTCGGCAAGTAAAACCACATGAAAAGTGCTCAATTCATTTTAGACCAAAAAGTTACATATTCTTGAAGATGGTTGTTTCTACTGACATTTTAAAACTAATACTGGCTGAATGGAAATAATATTCTGATAAGCATACAAAACTCTTTTCTAGTTCATGCATGACAAAATGGCAGATTTATTCTTATGAAAACTTCATCCGAAATTAATTCCATTTTCGATGTTATGCTTAGATCACTGAATTCCTACTCATTATTCATTAGAGAATGGCCGTTTGTTCCAAATCTTAATTAGAATTGGAGGGGGTTATAGAAGATCATTGATTTCAGTTCCGATTCCACTAAAAGTCAGAATTATTTTTGTAGAATATTAAATGCTTTCATTTTTCTTGCATGGCATTTCGTGGTGACACGTTAAATATCATTCACGTTTCTCAGTTATTTGGCCATTTGTAGCAAATATGAATAATTCCAAATTGGCAGTCAGGCATCTGAAAATTGCAGCTGTAAACAAGATCAAATTGTACTTTTAATTCAAGTTATAAACTGCATGTCAGGTAACGCATTTTAGATAAGATGGGGCGGGGGACGATGACAACATTCTTTAATTTTTAAAAACATTTAATATCCAAATAATTATAAAAATATATACATGATTTTCTCCTTTTTCTTCCACCTATTTTCAGTTTATTGATGAAATCATTTTTGTTAATTATAAATTCTTAAAATTTTATTAATATAGCCTTTGAATTATCAGATAATTTATACTGCCCTTTAAAAAGAGTCTTATATAAAGTTTTTGAATTTTTCACTGAAAAGCTTTATATTATTATTATAAAGCTTTATATTATTTGAAGAAAATTTTTGAATTAAGAAAATTCATCAATTAATTAACTATTCAAAGAAATGGTTGAAAGGATTTTCAGGGAGATCAAATATTCATTCGTTTTAAAAAAAATGTCTTTTTCCTAATGAACCCTAATTTAACAAATATTTAAATTAATATTTCATTAGTGTTATACAAGCATGGTAGTCATCTGTGCAATTGATTCTTCAGGGTTGATTTATAACCTTGATATATATACTTTTTTTACCCCAAAACCACACGAGAGGCAATCGTGACTTCCTGCCTCCACATTATTCAATGAAGCCGTTAGGCTGCTAATGACTGCACCGAGATGGCTTTAATGAATGAATTAGACTCCGCTTTTCTCAACAACTTTTGACCAATTTTGTCCCAGAATTCCCTCTAACCCCGCCGACAGGTTCGAAGCGACCCATTCGCGTGATCGCAGGGGCAGTTCACACGATCCATTGATTAATACCCGGGGTGTCGGGGTAATTAAGAGTCGCGTGGGGGTCTGGGAAAGGCCACGTGCGGGTCACAGGGGGGACACACTGCCCCCCCCCCAGCTGGGTAACCACGATTCCATAGCAACGCGCCCCACGACAAAACAATTGCGGCTCAGGGGCGTAAATAATTCAGAAGGGGCGGCGAGCGTCTGAGGAGAGGGGAGGGAGCACGCGATCTACGAAGGGATTTCGGATCAAGATTTCATGAGGGAAAGACGTTTGTGAAGCCGGGGGTTGGTGTTCTAAAGCAGGTGCGTTTTTTCCCGGCATGGATATCCGGCACGGAAAGGTGGCTTTTTGTTATTGTCCTCGTTTGCGGCCTGTTATCATTTTTTCCCCTTCTGGTTCGCTGCTTGCCGGACTTCTACTGACCATAGTAGAGGCTATTTTTGTTATTAGTTTTGCTTGCGCTAGAGAAGTTTATGAGAGATGGATGTTTCTTTTCTGTGAGTCATAAATCATGATACGACGCGCGGAAAGAACTCGAGAGCTTGTCATGGTTTCTTTTTTGTTTCGCTTGATTAAATGTTCTTTTTTGACCACTCGGTGTTTATTTTTTTCCCCTCTCATTTATGCGTCAGCTTATGAGTTGTAGGAAGACTTTTTAATAATTCAATAGCTTGGGAAAAGAAAGAATGAAAACAAAATATATATATTGGTAAAAATTCGTTTCATTACAGCCAGTCGGATAGATTTCCATACTTTTATTTGTTAATTTTTCAGTGGGAAATACAATATAAAAAAGGAATAATTTTGCTTAAAATGTTTAAAATTATTTATTTCTATGTGCCAGTTTCTTTTTCACTTAATTTATAATAGTCTATTTTGGTGTTATTTTTTTTATAATAATCAAGAATTTGAGCTAAAATTAGTATAAAATTTGGACTTTAAAGTAGAAAATTATGACTAATACAAATTCTATCGCTGTTTTTCAAAAGTGATAACCATGGCTTTGAAAGGGCATTAAAATAAATAAATAAAAACCCTGCTATCCACACTTTTAAAATTAATCTAGATTTTAAGAAGTAAAATTTTTTCATTTGAATGTTATCTCAAAATATCTAAGGATTTTATAACAAATTCGTCAGCTGAGAAAGTTAACCATTTTAAAATTCATTTACAATCATCAAAAGGCACATAATTCAACTTTTCAAATTATTTCGTTGCCACTAACAAACTTTGAATGATATTTTATCGCTTTTAAGGTTTAAATTAAAATGTAATGTAAATGTGTATAATACGTTATATCGAGCTATATAATCTTTAAAAAAAGGGTATAAAAACGCTGTAAGAATATATAAACGCTATCTTTCCATTTCGAAACAGAAAAAATGATTTAAGCGTTCAAAAGAAAATTTAAGATGGATACTTTCTCATAATCAGATGTTAAAAAAATCATTAAGATAAGAAATAAATATTTCAAATAATATATTTTTTTTTCTGAAACTAGAAATTCAAAATTTTTAAACATAAATATTAAATGTATGACTCACTTGGAAAATACATAATAGCTATATTTTGTTTGCAAGTGATGTGTGAAGATGACTGATTTGACTCTTCAAATTTTCATAGCACTGCATTTAAATCATTATACATTTTATAACATCCAATCACTACCGTCAACATGTACCAAACAATGGATTCTGTGGTGGGTTCTTCTAATGTCCGTCTAGAATAAGCGTCAGTTGAAACTAAATAATAATAACCATTGTAACAATATTACTAATACTTTTAAACAGTATTTTAGCATTCTTTTAACAACACGCTTTTCCCAATAATTATTAAAAAGAAGTGTTAGCTTATTTTTGAGTTTTTATGCATTTCGACGCTCTACTGAACAGACTGCTAGACCTATAGCTGTTGAAATCGGCACTACATACTTTAGAAGGCGAGAATGTGTTCCTAGCAGAGAATTTGATGGAAGTTTAATGAATTAAAATTAAAGGAAATTTTGATCCGTTTTTCCTCCGTAACTTTCAAAAAATATTAAAATACTAATTTTAATTTTATACCATTTCAAAATGTTAATAAATTATCCTTTTATCTGTACTATTATAAATGCCATACAATATTTACCTGAATTATGACAATTTTCTAAAAATACTTTTTTTTGCATAAATTATAACAATAGCTTTCTCTATAATAATAAAAGTTAACCTATTTTCATAATTTCATCAGATATTTGATAGAAGGATTTTCTCCAATTTTACAGCTTCGAAAGGGAAAATTTAGTGATTTAGCTGAATAATTTACATTACGACTCAGAAAATGAAAAAAACATTACTGCTAACGATAAGTGCACTTTGAAATATATTACTCAGACATTTAACTTTCTAACAGTAGTATAATGTAATGCGATTGCAATTAAATAAGTTGTGAAAATTTTAATGTCATTAAATAAACTCCTCCTTTATTGAACATCAAATTATGCAAGTCCGATTTAATTTAAGTAAAATATAACCAATAATGTGGCAAGGTGATGGATTGAGGGAGCTATTTTAAAAGCTTTACCTTTTTCAAATGTTCTAGTTTTAGGAAACCCACACTTCTTGAAATGAATTTTTTTTCAATCCTTTCAAAAGCATCACTGCCTTTATTACAGACACATAAAAAAAAACCCAGCTTTAAATAATATCTTCCACCGATTCAAAATTATTTAATACGGCACAGTCGATTGCGTTAATTCTTCTCTACAGACTCACGAAAGCAATGGTGAATTATCTCTGTTTATCTTGGGCATTCCTTTCCCGAGTAAAAGATGAAGTTATAACGAGTCAATGGGCACGCGGGCGATGAAGTCCCGAACCCGTGATTATGAGCAATTAACGAAGACCAGTGTACAGTTTAGAAGGTGGTGATATCACGCAGCACTTTGCATGAAGCGCTTAGAGTACGAGTCACGATGAACAACAGAACGTGACAGAAAGCGTGTACGTGGAACCAAACATTGGCCTCCAAGTAGAAAAGAAGAAAGAGAGCGTATCTCCCACCGAGCAGCGGATGATAAGAGAATATTTTTCAATATTACTTCGATCAGAATAGAGGATAAGAGTATTTAGTTGGGACAGAAAAAGATAATAATAAGTGCATCGACTTTGACTGCTTAAACGGCTATTAATATATACGAAATATCTTGAAAGTAGATCTGTTGGTAGATATATATTATTTTTGGCAACAGAGAAATAGTAATTAACTTTTTTTTTTTCTGAAGAAGTTCTTGTTTCATAGCGGAAATTCTTGTACTTTTTTCATTCGCTACTCTATTTCTTCTAGAAGAAGGCTTGTTTTTGAACTGTGTTTATTTGTTTAAATCGAAGAAACTATTGAAAACATTCCTCTGGATGTTTTCGCGACCTCACACGAAGTCCGAATGCATAATATTGTTATAAGATAAATGAAGTTTTATGAAGTCTGATTTAATCTTTTGGATGTGTCTGACACATGTACCCAATTACTGAATTTTTAACTATAGGTGTCGAAATATGTGAAATATTAAATAGTTTAAAATACAAAAATCATTTAGAAATACTTCAAAATCTGAAATGTCCCTTATATTATTATAAAAATTTAAATATTAATAAATATTTAAAAGAGGATGTATTATCTAACTAGGAAATTTATCAAGAGGTTAAAAGCTCGGTGGAATCCTATCAAATTTGTGAACTTAATTAGCTCTTACCTTTCTACTTATTTAGTATCTCACAAAAATTTATAGAAAATAAATTTTTAGGAATTATTTATTGATTTAAATGCTCTAAGCAAAAAGTAAAAGACGATGAAAAATAGAATTAATTGGTTAGAATCGCTGGAAAATGACAGTGTGGAGGAATTAATTATGGGTTTTTTAATGCAACTGAATTTTCTTACAAATATTAAGAAAACTCGAGGCAAAAGTTTCTGCTTTTTGAAGAGGAATCGGAAGTTCGATGCTTGATCCCATAGAGCGATTGTTGAATTTAAGGTTCTAGTGCGCATTATATTCGTCTAGGATAACCTAGTGCACATTATTATTCATCGATTTCGTTCTACATCGGATATCTAATTTGGATGGAGAAGGAAGGGGGGTATTGACTCAAATATCGTCGCCGTCATCTGACCATGGATCATATTTATAATATCATTCTCAAATAAAGCCTGAGTAGCTTCAAAACAAGACGTTAATGTTAATAAACTAAGCTTTATGTTGGTAACTTGCTGTCAGGCACAACAGTCTCCACCATCTGCCTCTTCAATCCATGGCATCGCATCTTAATCAGTGTCTACACACTATTATTATTATTATCCTCATAAATAAGTCATCAAAGTTTATTTCTAATGAGAGTAAGTATGTTGTAATATCTCCACATTTATTCCCTTTAAAAAAACTGTATACTGTAGCGGTATGCTTCTAGTAACGCCCAGTGAGATAAGATTGCATACACATATAACACACTATTAGTAATGCTAGTAGTATGCTATATGTAACACCCATGAAGTAATTAGGAGGAGGTTACATGGAGGAGATTTTAATGCGCGAAAAATATATTATACTGCGGAGATGACGAAGGAAAAATATATGTATTATTAAATATGTTATATTAATAATCAAAAATATTTGTTTTTGTGCTTCTTGTGAGGTAATTTATTGCTGAAAATGGATCATTCTCGTCATCAATTTTTAAATCAGCACTAAGGCGAAGATTTTCTAAATTTGTACTGATTATAATCTTATTTTACTCTTTGTATTTAACTTTAACACTATCTCATTGTTCTGCTTGAGCGAGGGAGATTTTCTTTATAAAAAATACTTTATATAATGGACTTTCACTGCATTCATTTCAGCATTCAACAGGTTATTTCAGAATCGTAGTTTAACAGGTAGTCAATCAGTCAAGTGTGTTCCTTAAGATGCATATTCATTCATGGATGGTTTTGCTCAGAGTGTTCAACATTTTATCTTTCGATATCGTAATATAACATGAAAGTAACTTGAAACTTTATTTTTTCTGTATTCAACCCGAAAGAGATTTTTGAAAGGAGAAAGCATACATGGTTGTGAACTGCAATATTCTTTAATGGCGCTTATTTCCATTTTTAACTTTAATAAAACAAAACTGATGCAAGAATAATTGATTGGGGAAACTGAAAGAAAGATTTAAAAAATAATTAAAGGAAATTATTCTTGATTTGTATATTTTGATTTCTTAAAATAGCCTCAAATTAAGATTTATTTGTAGATATAATGAACTTTACAGTAGAGCTTATGAATGCTTAAGAGCTATCTTATAATCATTATTACTAAATTTCTTAGAATTTACAAAGAAAAAAATTCGAGTTATCACATTTTCTGAAATTATTGAGATTTAATCAGATTTTCAAAAAGACAAAAGACGGCAATATACTGATAGAAATTATCCGTTTTTGAATTTAAAAACTTTTGCATTCATTCTAAAACTTATTTCCATATCAGGATCATTTTTATATCTTTTAACGGATAAAAACTCAGAAAATAAAAATAAAACCTGAGGAGGTGTAGTATTCCCAAGACTTTCTCTCCTATCGTTTAATAAATGCCTTTTCTCTTTTTCTCGGTATAAAATTATGGATCTTGGGCTAAGCCGCGGAAACAACGAGGGCTCATATTTTTATCTTTAGTGTTTCGCATGTGGGAGTTGTATACTTCGTAGTAAAGTAAAGAAAACCGGCACTTGTGCATTCATCCCATACCATTGGCTAACGATAGTTGTGAAAGAATTTATTAAGTGCAAACTTTGGCGATTAATCGCTGGGATTATGTTTTAATACAAAAATAATAGGACATCGGATATTTATTTCAAACACCTTTTTTCCTAACATACTAGAACCAAAATTAGAATTTCAGTCACAAGACCACATACCTTATATTTATTCACGTTCCTGAGTTTTCGAGTTTTCATGCTTGTATGATATACAAAAGCACAGATTGATAGACGGTCAAATCCTTCGAATGAATACGGATTTACATTTTAGATGCTACATCTCTTTAAAATTGTATCTATCTGACTCTTTACATTTTGTAGCTATCCTGTTCTGCTTTGACAGCCGGATAGACAGATTTTCTCAGAATGGCCTATAAATAATAACCTATAAACCAACTTTTATTCACCTAGCACAATATTTTTTTTTTAGTTATTATGTTTACAAACAGACGCAATTCCAAATAATATATTTTTAATATATAATAATAATATATATTTATATTAGTTATAAAGGTTTTTAAAAAACTTAGATTCGTTCTATAATATCGAATTTTTTGTTGATTATATCACTTTCTCTTTGTGTCTACGTGTCAGAAAAAAACAAGGTAAAAGAAAAAACTTAATCAGCTGAACTTTGTTATTAACTTGCATATTATTCCCTCATGAATTGATTCAACCGAAGTTTTTGGTATCAGTTTTTCATAACTATTTTTCAAAAATAATGGGGATTTTTTTTTTTTTTTGCATGTGTTAATTACATATTTTCCATTTTATTTTATTAGTTTATGCATGCAAATGAGAAATCCTCGTGAAAATGACACCCTCTCCTGTAAATAAATAGCATGGTTATTTTAACAGAGTGGATAGGTCAGTTTTCGTCCAAGCCCCTTACTTAGTAATTCAGCATGTGAAGGTCAAACTCGTCAGCACAGCTGGCGAAATGGGTGCGTGTCGACGGAAGTTCTCTTGTAGCCTTTCCATCATAAGCTGAGGAACTTTCCCGATCGACTTGGTGCTGCTGCTTAACTTCTCTAGTTCAGCATGACTATACAACAAATCGATGAGTTTGGATTCCGGATTATGGATTCGTATGAATCATTTAAGGACCTCCCTTTGCCGACACCTGCGCTGATTGCTACTCCGCCGTACGAAATATTTGCGTGCCACTGAATGATTTATGTTCTTTGCACACCTTGACCAGTTTAGAAGCACAATTGTAATCTTATTGATAAAATGAGAAATTTTATATCAATTCGCTTAATATTTCCTTTAATTTAAATACAGTATTCTTTTATTACATCATTTGTTATTTCATCCGTTGAATTAGTATTGCATATACCTGTGTAGAGAAGGTAAAATGAAACCTGAGGCAGAATATCTTCTTATCTTTATATTTAGCTGCTCAAAACTTTTAATAAAATGTTTCAAACCTTTTGCTGAGCTATCTATAACATATGAAATTACTAATTAAGAGATTTGATGAAAATTATTGTGAAATTATTTAAGTGAAATTTTTTAATGCTCAAACGGGGTTTAAAGAAGCATTATTCCTCGAATGATTAATGATCATTATTAGCCATTGGATTTAATAAACTCACTGATGACTTTCAGAGCCATAAATAATATTATAATATGATATTAAAATTAATTTGCTTGCATCTTGTCAAACCATGCTACTTCCCAGGAATACACTTTTGAGCATCTGTAATCACTCTTTATTCAACTACTCAACGTCAGCGATACGACAACAAAATTTTATTTAACAGCATAGAAAGAACTTTTTCTAGTCATCTTTAGTTCATATACTACTAGATAGGAAATTTTGAGGTAAGCAGTTCATTAGGTAAGCAATTCAAACCAATAAATGAATAAACTTGAAATTAATCTTCAGAAATCCTCTCTGTTCTACTGTTCTAGTACACTTGTGACTTTTAAATTGATAATATTTCCCTTATTTAAAACGTCATATAGGATGTATAAGACAAATGACAAAAGAATTTATCTGTCTTTCAAACAATATTGTCAATCAAGTCGCTATCGAGAAAATTGCAGTTTTTAATTTTACTTACTATAACGTAATAATTCAAACTTCATTTCGAAAGAACGTATTTTAAACAACAAAGACATTTTTTTTAAAAAACTTGTGGTACTAATATATAGAATGTGAATTGGGGGAGGGGGGTTAGAAATAGACAAATGTTGAACGTGTAATTTTCATAGCAAATATTAGTTACTGGATAAGGACTTCTTTTATTTATTTATCATTATTATTATTAAAGTATGGTAAAAATGTGCTTATGAAAAGTGAGGATAGCCAACGATCTGCAGATTTCTTCAGATCTATATTCAGCGGTTTCTAAATTATAGGAGTAAACTGCCATTTAAATCAAACTGAATTCTCTTCCCAACTTGTTGCAACACATGCTTTCGCTCAAGAGTTTTCCAAAATTCACTTCACAGCTTACGAACTTATGAACAACTTATAAAGCAAATTTATTCTGGGTAAGTCATATTTCCCTTTGCCGATCTCTTAACATGATACTGATAATATCAAATTTATACCAATATAAGCACCGGGTTCCATTACTAAATTGCATTTGCAAAACCCCCATAAGGCATTGCATATCTTTCATAAACCACGAAACGAATTTATCTCTTAGTCCCATCAAGAACGGCATGGCAAAGATGACAAAGAAAGCTAGTAACAGTTGCGCAATTTGAAATTCAAATACTGCAATTTTGATTTTCGGTGTGAGAAAGCAGTATGCTATCCAAACGAGTGGTTAGACTTAGCATATAGGAAACGGCCTACTTTCAGCATACCTTACACCTGCTATTACTATCTACTGTAAGGTTAACTGTAGAGGTGTTGTAAGCGAACTGAGAGAGATGGGTCAACCTCAACTTTGCATGCACGAAGTTGAAATGAACGATTACCATAACTTGGCAAGTTATCGCTTTTCGAAACTAGCACACAGCGATGAAAAGATTTTGACAGTTTTAGCATTTATGTTGAGAGTTGGTATAAGTTTTTTAATTAAAAAAATTCATTTTATATTTTTAAAAAATTGTAAAATTTAAGTCGCAAATAATTAAAAGATTTATGTTGTAAATTGTTATGTTGTATAGCAGTCAATTTATCAATGCTGTATCAATAATTTCATTTCAAAAGTATTCAATTTTCAGTTGTGATAATCTATTTAAAAAATTTAAGCGAAAAAATGTGCTTTTATTTCTTTTACGTTTATGCGGAAAGAAAAACAAACATCATTTTTATCAAATTTCGAATGTAGCTTTAAAAATTGTTTTTAACTCTAGTTATAAAACATGTTTTAAATTCCAGATACATTTAAATAAATATCTACCTACTTTTTTTAATAACTTTTTGGAATAATACCTAAAAAAAGGACGCAAAATTTGAAAAGCAAATATTTATTTACCTTATCTAACATCACTTAGTGATACAAATCAATTTAAATCTTATTATTTTTTTAATAAATCAAATGATGTCAGTTTGTTAAATTACATTTTGTTGTAAGTTTATAAATCCTTTATTTGTTTATGTGGTTTTTTAACTTTTTTCTTATTGCTGAGTTCGTAAAAATATTTTTCTCAGGAAAATCAGGTAATTAATTTTTTTTTCATTGGACAAAAGTGGATAATGGAATAACAGAATACGAGACACAACTTATTTATGTTATACCCATTTCAGTTCAATATATTCGTCACCGGAAGTTTTAATTGCTCTTCTGTCACCATATTTATTTAAGAAGTAATTTATTATAAATCTAAATATTCCTAATTTAGAAAAATCATAATCGAGCGAAAGACGATGGCTGTAGAGAACGAATAATTTGTGTAGAAAGAGTTGGCGATCGAAATCTTGTACTGCAACCCTGCCTTAAATAAGAAGTAGGATGATTCGGGCCCTCCAAAATTACTAGTTTCGTCTCGGAAATGCTTCAACCCCCGGCTATACATCACGTTCTTTCGTGAAGGTGTCCTTGCCCCATTTAAATTTCCCTTCGCAGGTTGAAGAATTAAAAGAAAACAAAGCAAACAGAAAAAAAAAAGGGAGCTGGAAAGTCGACCCCTTAACTCTCTCCTCTCTTGAATGCTTTTTTTTTTGTTTTTCTTTTTTAATATTCTTTCTTGTTTGCTTATTTACCGAAGTCATTATTTCGGAAGTCGTGCACTACATGCCTGTCCACTTTAATTCTGAGTGGAGATCTTGCTTAAGCACGTAGGGGAGGAGTGTAGGGGAAGGGAAATAAGTGCCCGCGCGGTCGTGCTGGGCGAATTATGAGTATGGATCTTTCAAACAACAATGAATGCTTTGTTTTTGAGGTTGTTGATTGGATATTTACATTCTCCAGTTCACACGTCTTACTATAGCTTTAAACATGCTATAGAATATTAGCAACATCACTGAATGTTTTTTCTCTACTAGAGAATAACGGTGTAAAAAGTACAGTCATTTATTATTATTATTATTATATGAGTAATTTGGACAGTGATAGACTAACTTACAGGAACCCAACGTCAAAATCCATTTCCTTCAAAAATCCTCAGGTAAAATCCTGGCATGGCATATATTGTGTTTAACATGCTATGATGATATTTTGAATGTAAAACTCCAGCCTAATTAAGGTACTTTAATATTTTAAGATCAGTGTCTCATAGTTTTGTTGAAAGCTGGATTGTCTTTTAATTCAAAGAATGTCATATTATTAGCAAAATAATAATATTTTTCCATTCAAAAATTTTCTTAGAGACGTGGCAATAAAGTTAGATTATGTTCTTTCAAAGGAAAAAAAAAAAAATCTTTTTTTTTTTTTTTTTTTTTTTTTTTTTAGATCACGGTAGACAGACAGAATCTTAACTTTGAAAGCAAAGACTTAAGTGTGTAAGATTCAATTCCCCAAATATCTGTCGCAAGAGCAAACTTAATACATGCCAAAATAGTAATGTTCCAACATCATTTAATCACTTTTGATGCAAGAACTTGCATAGAAATACGATCAGCTTAGATTTCGTGTTTATTACGCGACTATTTTTAAACAGCAACATCAGTCCTAAACTAGCCTTCGTGTAAGTTCAAATATTTATCTAACTAAAAGTTCCTTTTTATGATTTTGGCACCGACATGATCATCATAGCCTATATATGCCTAATTTTTAGATTAAATTGCGCATTTTCATGAATAAATGTATTTCTTAGAAAAAGTTGGGAATTAAAGGAAAGAATGAAAGACGAAATAATAAATTTTTCTTCCGCTTTCTATCCTTCCTTTCAAAATAAACATTTTTTTTTATATTAGTCTCAAAAATAAATAAAAAAAGTGTTAAATATCACTTCAAAGAATTTTAACTGGTATAAATTTATATAATAACAGAAATGAATAAGATAGTTATTTATATTGTTTACTTTTGGTTTATAAATTTCCTTTTAGAATGATATAAGTATACAACTCATTTGTCTATATTTTTTATACCTCAACATCAGTTGTAAAAATTCAACTCCTTCAAATGTATTCTAAATAAAATAATTCAAACATGCTGGGAATTTGATGAAGTAGAAAGCATTGCTTTCCTTGCTTTCTCGGCCCCAAAGGAAAAAAAAAATCGTATTGTTTTTAAGATATTCTCAATGAGAAAAATAATTCAAAGGATCAATGACTTCTTACTGCCAAAACAGCTCGAAAGTTGGAATTGGAAGACAAAACGAAAGTTAAATATATTTATATTTTGAACATACTGGAAATGAGGTAGCTTGCAGAAATGTTTCTTAACCCTACGGCAAAGTTCAATAGGATGGCCAGTTCCATGTTTTGTTTGTATTGGCTCTCCGTCATATCGATGGTTCTTGTAAACAATCAACGAGTTCCTGAAAGACCACCTGTATTCTTCGTATTTCCAACGTTTTAGTTACATATTTCGATTCTCAATATCGTTTAATAATTTCCTGGTTATTCTAAAAATCTTTCAAATGCATCCAAAATGACTTCGATGCAGGATCAACCATCTTAGAAAATGGAACCGAAAAATAAACTTCTCGAAATGTTACCTTGCCATTTTCATGCACCATTAAACACGAGGGGAAAAAAGCAAGAAAGTGAGCAAAAGGCAAAGTAAAAAAAAAAGTCCGGCAGCAGCACGCTTCAAGAGGCAGTAGTTGAAAGCAAAGGGCTTATCGCTTTTCTTCATAACAACACGAACTCTTTGAGAAAATAGGAAATGGCGGGAAAGCACAACAAAGAAGAAAATTCAGAACTCACGCGCCTTGAAACAATGGTCGGTCCGCTCGTGACCTATCGTGACGTGTGGAAGGGGATGGCCCAGGTGGAAATGCGGAGGCCAGCAAAAACTGTCAATCGAGATTTCTGCGAAAGGGGGCGGTGCCGTGAACAAGAGGGGCCTGTCAGCAGACATAACGAGAAGAGTTGAATGGTGTATATCGCTGGGTATATGTTACGCTTTGTGTCCGGTCCGTGGGTGGTAACGGGAATGTGTCCAAATGATGCATGCACTGTTTGTCGGTTCACGGATGGCATCGCTTTCACGTATCGAATCACAATAGAAAGAATCAAGTAAAAAGAAATCAGACATTGCTGCACTGTTTGATATCGAATGTTTGTCTCTCTCCTTCCACTCAGACTTTATTCGAACTACCTAGGGAGTTTAAAATACGTATTGGAAAAGAGGAAAATATCAATTTATGAATATAAATAGACAAATTACAATAATAAATTGCCAAACTAACCATAGTATTGGAAAGGAAACTATGTCAAATCATGAGCAATTTTTAAAAAATCATCAATATTTTACAGGACAATGTGAAAGAAAGCTAAAATAATAAGTGAAAAAAAATAACTTAAACTCCGAAGATGGTGAAATTGTCTAAAAACTAAGTATCAATTCTTCAGATATTATCACTTTTTTATTATAAATATTTCCATTAACTAATATAAAAAAATGAGTCTTTTAAATTTAAAACAAATAGTAACTTATTCGAATATTACATTCGGAATGTAAAATAAAAAATTTCAAAGTTAAAAAAAAATAAATCAGAATTAGTATTCTCTTGAGAATATTGGATCATGAAAATTATGGTGAGGATTTCTGTTCATGCTTACATCTTTTATTTTCAAAAGATTGGATACCTTTCCTATTTATTGAGAGGAGGAAAAAAAAAAAAAAAAGCCCGAGGAATATAAGATTGGAATAGGGTCCATCACTTCCATGCCGATTCTTAAATTCAGTTTCTAAATAAAATAATATGTTATAAAATTCAAAAATATTGTAGGAAAAATATGTATTTTCTTATATCTCGCTCTTTTATTGCTAAACATACTGATGAAAAGAAAAAAAAATTATACTTTTCCCCCGCCAGTTTTGTTTGCTACATACACCTCTGATTTTTAACGGGGCGGGAACATTCGACACCCTCCATTTCTAGTTGCATCACATAAATTATTACAGTAGTGATTAAAAACAGATGATTCACTGTTCAAAGAGAGTGTAGTTTTTTTTAATGAAGTAAATCAGTATTCGAATTATATTTAGGCATGATGGAGAAAAAAAAATTTC
Source organism: Argiope bruennichi (assembly GCF_947563725.1). Taxonomy (NCBI): domain Eukaryota; kingdom Metazoa; phylum Arthropoda; class Arachnida; order Araneae; family Araneidae; genus Argiope; species Argiope bruennichi. Next base: position 46,191,700 of record NC_079158.1, read on the forward strand.
AATATATTGCACTCTTAGAAGAATTCAGATTTAAAATGAATTCTTTCAACACGATTGAATTTGACACTCATTTGAAAGTTTGATCAATGCTTATAATTTATTTCAAGAAGCTGTTATTTTCAATTTTGCATTTTATTTTTGAGAAATTCCAAATCGAATTATATTTAAAGCGTGTCTATATTTTACTTTTACGTTCACAAGAAAGAGAAGGAGTGAAAAATATATAAATATATAACATGATTTGAGATATTACACTAAGAAAGAGTAGTAAAAGTTACTTCGTTCTTGCATCTGTTTTTCGTTTTTAGAAACAATTACAAGGCTATCTTCTGGAGCATAGTTAAACCTCCTACATGATTTTATCTTCTTGTTTCCATATACAATACATCTTCCAAATACGCATAGCTATAAGTAGTAATCATGAAAGCACAATAAAAGAGTATTAAATTTACTCCTTTCACAATGCTTTTCAATTTTTTTAAACCGCCTATTTTTTTTGGGGGGGGGGGACTACAAACTTTTATGGAAAATGCTTTGACTATAGAATAATAAAAAAAATAAATTCAAGCCAATGTGGCAATAATTGATGATGAATACGAAAATCTTTCAGTGATTTTTTTGATATGGTTTTAATGGAATGGTTGATTTCAACTTTTCTTATTTGAAAAGATATATAGTAACACCAAAAAGGTTTTAAATACAAGTTAAATACAAAATTAATGCAAAAAATATATATTATGATGGAAATTCAGTATCTTTGATAATTAGTTTCCTTTCTTTTTTCAATTGCTACTATTAATTCACACTCTCTCTATATATATTTCAATTCCTACTATTCGTTAACACTCTCCCTATATATATTTATATATCTTGTTCAAATTTTCAGTCGTTAATAAAATACTTTTTATTTATTCACTTAAGTTCAAATACATTTTTTAAAACTTGTATTGGATGACACTTTATGTTAATACAGTTTTTTCAAATATTAATTCATTTATTAAATTTAATTGAATGAAAGCAATAAACTAAACAAAGAAACTGGATTAGAATCGAGCCAATATCAGTGCAATTCCCCGCCAAAAGCAGCTACGGTACTGCTGAACGAAGAATGCTACCTTTAATACTATCATGGGCATCAACAGTACATAAGATGCAAGATAGCACTGTAGATTATGCATTAATATATCTAGGACGAAAACTCTTCGAAGGAGGTCAAGCATATATCCCTTTGAGTCGTGTGAAATCATTAGATGGACTATTAATTGAAGAACTGGACTGCTCGAAACTCACTGGAGAGGTTGCTTGCAATAATGAAGCATTACAAGAGATGGATAGAATGAGAAATTATAGACCACAATCAACTTCATAAATTAGAAACGAAAACAACTAGAAAGCGAATAAATAGTAACAAACAAAAATAATAGTCCAACACCATATACAGACAAGAAAATGATCAATTGCAAGGAAATTCGCTTTCTCTTTTGCCATTTAATATTGTGATTCTGTAATATGTATATACAAATATATATTAATTGCAATTATTTAACAAAAAGTAACTAAAAGAAAAATTTTCCTTGTTGACCTAAGTAGGAATTGACTTAATTTTTTTTATATATATATTACTTGTTAATATATTACTTTGTGGGCAATCTTATAAGAGGGGATTACTTTAAAAATTGTCTTAATGTGAAGTCGGCAATAATGGAGCTTGCAAATGTCATATTTGATTGATTATAGATTGTAATTTGTAAAATAATTTTTACAAATTATGTAAATAAATAAATTTTATAATAATTATGTCAAATAATAATGTAAAATAATTTTTTTTTTTTTGGATTATAGATTGTAATTTTTGCTTCCATTTGTAAAAAAGTGTCAATCTGTATGACCCCTATTCCAAATTTTTTCAGAAAAAAAAAAAAAAAAAAAAAACTTAAATTTTAAAACAACAACAAAGTATGTATATAGAAGAATAATAGTAATTCAACAAAATTTTAATCTGAAATTTGTGAGAGAAGACAGTAAAATAAAACAGATAAGGGAGAAAGAGATATTTTTTTGGATTTAAATTACGCATTCAAGAACAAATAAAATTACTTGAAATGTGCATTCATTCATTCATTCTGATACTCGGAAATTCTTTTTTTTTTTTTTTTTTTTTTTTTCCATTCCTCTCTTATACTGTTTGTGTTGCTTCATTTTTCTTTCGAGCCATTCTGAAAATTTATTCATTTTTATTCCTTTAGTCATGCTTGAAAACAAAATAATAATTTTCAGACTTAATATTTATTTCACACCTTTATCTAAATAGTCAGTCATCCTGATGATTTTGCAGTTATTCTGTTGCATAAAATTTACCAATTTCTATAAAATACAACGAACACTTGTTTATAATACTTATGTTTGCGAACTCAAGAAATATCGTCTTCATTTCTTATGTGAGAATAATTTTTGTATTAATAAGTACTTCAAAATATGGAAACAATAAGCGAATTTTCAGGTATTTTTAAAGCTGACCGCACAATTTTGTAGAACTTTTGTAAATCAAATAAGATTTCAAAGTTTGTTTGTTTTTTCAATTATAGAAACAAATAAATTTTGCAAAACTTATGAATCCCAGCTTTTACTAAATTTCGATTTGAAATCTAATTGGTAATGCACTTTGAATAATATTCTTTTATACCAGATGTCTTCTCTAAACATGATCCAATAGCTAATTTCTAAACCGTAGTGATAAGTTTCTACTTCCAATTTCGAAATACTTTAAATGTAACAAAACGTTATAATTAATTTTGTTTGATTTAATAAAATAGTAACAGGAGAAAAAAAATGGCAAGTCTTAATTTTTATATAATTACCAATCGAAATCAATCGCACTTAGTAAAATATTCTTGACACACTATCAATTTAAGCAAAAAAAAGTTCAACATTTCTATTGCAAAAACTGATTGATTAATGAAGCATTGAATATCGCAAATTTAGACGATTTTAGATACGCGAAGGATGGCACTTGATTTGATATAATGAAACTCAAAGCTTCATAATCCAATCAGTTTCAATCGCTGAACAATAAAACTTGTTTGTTTAAAATATCAATGTGACAAGAATATTTAATCAATCTTAACTAATGAGAATAAAGGGTAACTCGGAAAAATTTCAATTAACTCTTTATTAAATATTTAATTATAGTTTTTTATCAGCTCATGCATCGACTCAAACATAAAATATAACTGTTTGTCATTTAAAGCTTTTTCCAGTTTGTATATGTTTATTTCTGAGAATTATAGCCATTGGTTTGCGAGTACCGTGATATTGCGATTATAAGAAAAATTCATTTATTTTTATTCACTTTTATCCAGACATTTTTTTCCTTACATGCTTAAAATATTATTTCAAATTTAATTTTAAGATCCGAACTTTTTCTTGTCTACTTTTGTTAAGATTTAATTTCATATAAAAATATTAATAATTAAGTACATATCGAATTTTGTAAAAAACGTACGAAATATTTGTAATCTATTATTATTATGTCTACATTGTGGATCACAATAGTATTTGATATGGAATGAAATCAGTTTTCTACATAGGATAAGCTTGATGTAGAATTTCAAGTGAAATATTGCCCTTTTATTTCGTATGTTTATTAACCCTTTAAAGGGCCATTTTTTAAAAATCATATTATGTTAAAATATTTTTAGGCTTGAAATTAGAATAAGAAAAGGGATTCATTTACCTTATTAGATAAATTTAATTTTAATTAAATAATTTTGTTAATTAATAATTAAGTAACAAATCAAGACACATCATTTTGTGTAAGATAAAGAACTGAAGCATCTAAGTTTCTGCCTTTCTAAAAAAATTTGTCAGAACTGATGCCAACTTACATAAATTCATACAAAGATTGATAAATTTGGTGGGAAGCATACTTCCCACGGCCCTAGAAAGGGTTAAATGATTTTTAAGATGAAACAAGAGAGTGAAAATTACACTGAATATCTGCCATTCACTGGAAATAAAATTATAATAATAAAAATAGTGAAAACTAATTATTACATAAAAAATATTATTACTGGAAGTAACTCTTTAATGAATCTACACAGAATGTTTTCTTAAAAGGAATGATTCATTGTTTAAGCTGATAAAAGGAGTATCTTTAATTTTTTTTGTACTTTTTAAATAATAAAATGGAATTCAAAGTACCTGCGAGCATAATTGTAAATTAGGAAATCTCAGAAATAGATTGCAACACTCGTGAATTGCATTTCCCTAGAAAAATTAGAGCAACTTACAGAGAAAAATCTCTACTAAATACAAAAGCAGGGCATTGATACTACTTGATATTATCGATTATTTTATTATTATTTTTATTTGGGGTTGTGGTTTATAAAATTGAGAAAGAATAGCCTAAGTCTGTAATTAATCGGAGCCTGAGAAATAAAACTAAATTTTTAACCTAATTTTACTTGTCGATCAAGCTAACGTCAAAATAAACAAACAGAGTCAGAAAGAAAGAAAGAAAAAAGACAAGTAAATATTCGCTTGCATATATAAGGCTAGAAGAAAAACAGGAAGACAGACGGCTACTGGTTTTTGGATGCAATTTCAAAATAAGTGTACTTTAACCTTCTATTATGAACTCAACTGCGCATTTTGGTAATGGCTCGGTTTCCACAAACAAGAAGTTTAAAATTTCATTCCGATTTGTTCTACGATAAGGGCAAAGTATTTAGAAAAGCACGAAGTGAGTCAAAAGTTTTGTTTGGTTTTTATTTGTTTATTCAAAATCGTTTATTATTTACTCTAGATATATTTGTCCTTGTGCTGTAGATGACAAAATTGTTTTAGATTTAGCTTATCATAGAATTTTTTTTAAATAAAATTCATCATCAAATCGCACTTTTTATATTTTTATATTCAAGCATAGCCTGGAATTGTATATATAAGAAAGAAATTCATAAGTAGAGAAAGAAAAGGCAAACTGGAATGAAAATTCTCAATGTAGTAGTTAGACATTACATTAAAACGTAATACAATTTATTAAATTTCAAACCTATAAAATAAATGCACAATAATATAGGTTTAAGTCTGAATGTTATAACATTCATGTTATTTCTCATGTATTGAAATGAATGTATTAAATTATGCGTCAGATATCTATTGTCTATCCCAATTCAATAATCTATACTTATAATAAAGCTCAATGTGTGTGTGTGTGTGTGTTGGCGCTCTACAGGCCAGGTCATTTGACATACAGCTATCAAATTTGGTACATGTATACCTTGGAGGTCGGGAATGTGCACCTGGGGTCCCTTTTTTTGAAATTTTAATTATTAATTAAAAAATAACTTTCCCGCCAAAAGAATCTTCCATTTTCCCCACCGCCAACTTTTCCGCCAAAAAAATCTTCCATTATCCCCAGCGCCAAACGAGAAAGGCTTCCGTTGTTTTTTTCTCCCAACAGTAATGAGGCTAGGGTTAAAATTTTTCGGCGGATTATTTCAATCGGTTCTGCTTATTTTCTTAATGTTTGATGCATTTAAAATTAAACATTGTTAATGAATCAATCTTTCAGATTCATTCTGAAGTACTTTTGAATTAAAATAAAACAGAATAAAGGAAATTAAAAATTTCTAATCCGCATAGCGTTACCCCAACTGGCGTAGAAAAAATCACGTATTTGCGTTACGTAACCGGCGAAGAAAATTCACGCATGCGCATTCTGTTCTGATTGTTGCCATGACAACATGTATATGCTTATAGTTTTAAGTACAACGTTTTTTAAGTAGTTTTTTTAAAACCTGTTTTCAACCGTTTATTTTAAACGATTCGTTTTATTTTCTTAGTGTTTGATGCATTTAAATTTAAACATTGTTAATGAATCGATCTGCTCATAATGAATCTAAGAAAATTTTGTTGACCAACTCTTGAGATATTACATAAATTTAAAAAAATATTCTTTAGTGCCCATAAAGTTTAAACGCTGAGTGACTCTATTTTCAGTAATCAGATTATAAAAAAATGCTTTGTTTCAGTAAAAAAATATTATTATATTAATTGAAGATAAATTCTTTCCACTTTAATTTAAAGCATAAATTCTACGGGTGCTAACAGAAAATGAGAGAGATACATATTACGTTATGACTGAAGGCCTTTATAATATTATGAATGAATTATATGATAATCAAAATTTGAAGTTTTAAAATATTTTGATGAAGAAGCTATTAAAGTAGAAATTGCATAAAATATTTAATTATTAAAATTTTAACGAACATTAAGATTGGCGAACCGGCTGGTCGCCAAAGGCGGCTAGTAATAATAATATAAGAATTGAAAAGAACTTCTCATTTACTTCAAACATCTGACGTTTTGTCAGTTCAGTGAGGAGTAATTATTAGAATCCACAAAATTTATAAAAATCTTTTTGGGTTACTTTTCCCCTTCTAAATTAAATATAATTTGTTACTGTTATCACTCAAGTATTGACGATTAGAATTATGTATTTACGAAAACTATCTCCATAAAGATCATAAAGTAGTGTATTTTTAGTAATTGTAATGTAGAATTTACCTGTTATTTATATTTGATTAAATACTCTATGCTGCTTCGATTATAAAATTTAAAAACAACAACAACTTTATTGAAAATTGAGACATATAACTTTCTTATCGAATCATCTTATTATTGAATCAAATATAGCTTAACTGTAAATGATATGTGCATATCAGGCAGAAACATTGATGTAGTCTCTTAAAGCCGGTTGGTCTTTCAGAACTCTATCAGGACAAAAATCGAGTTACCATTTGAAACCAAATCAACCGCTCTCTTTCTGTTTCTGACACGACGAGAGATAATTCACCTCTGTTTCACGGTCGGCTAATTGAAGAAGCGAGCCATCGCGCCCCAGTGCCATTTCATTTATACACCTTCCCTTCTTGAGAACACGTATCGCCAAACAGATCTATGCACACAATCTGACACACCTTGACTCCTTATCACATCTGACCCTTGGCATAGACAGAAACGCGCCAATATCGGTATGTAACTGGCATTGTTATGTCCCCCTTTCATGTTTCGCTCGACAGCCAGGAAAAAGTTCCATTTGATTTATGGGCGAACATGTTTTCAGTATGTATCAGCACCTTTGACTCCCCTCTCGCTGGCCCGAAGTAGGCTACAGAAAAGTTGTTTGGTTGCGGATGATTACAAGATGATGAGACAGACTTCTCGTGGATGTGCTTATCCTGTTGGGGGGGGGGGGGACCTTCATTTTTCATGAGACTGAATGAAGTTGTTCCTGGTTCTGTTTTGTTTTCTTTGTTTTATTCTTATAAGCATGATGACATTGGTATGACCGAATTATGTTAAATGACTATCATGTGCTGATCAATGGCAAACTTCCAAGCATTTAAAAGTACATCGTTTGTGGAATCCAGAATCTTCTCTTCATATGTCCTTTGCAAGAAGCTTTTTTCCTTTTAATTTTGCTCTTTCGTTATGTGTTTTAGTATTGTATTTCTGTTGAATCAGCTCAAGTATGTTATAGCGAAACAGAATTTAATTATAAAATTAGTTTACATTTATTAATTTAAAAAATATGTATGAAAATAAAGGATATCTCTAAGTTGGCATAAAAATGAAATTATGCATTATTATTCATTTAAAGTGCAATATTAATCTATTGTTTTCATTTTAAGTTCTTTTAAAATTTAATGCTTTTGAGATTAAACTTTGTTACGTCGGTTTTATTGTGCTTAAAAATAATGAAGTACTAGAAATTTGATTTGTAAATACTATAACTAACCCAAGTACCCAACGTATTATCATTTTAACAAATTCTTTTATTAGTTAATATACTCCTCATAACATCAACAAAACTATAATGATTTGCATTGTTTCCTGTGCACTTTCTCAAGGATCTTTGAAGAGTGCTTTCAAAGAATTCTCTCAACCCGCATAATAGAGCGGACACATTTATAACACGATTTTTCCATGAAAATGCGTGGAGTTTAGTCACATTATTATTGAAGAATGGAAAGTGTGATTATTATTATTATTATTATTTATTAAATAACTTCTTGAATTATAAAACAAAAGTCATTATCATCATTTCATAATAATGGCTATTTTACAAACCTTCGTATTGTGAAAATCGACTCTAATGCACTCTAATTAATATTTCTTTCTGAAAAATTTGGTGACATTATAGGAAAATGAGAAATATATGTTGATTTTCTGGTATCGGCTTTGATTATTAGAAACTTGAACATTCAAGATTCTTCTGTATAAGATCAAATATAAAAATCTTTAACATTTAGCCAAATTTCGACATGCATGGTTTGAGATCAATATTTTGGAGGAAATATTAATATTATAATGTTAATTAGTGGTTATAATCTTGAAAAAAGCATAAATATGAACGAGTTTGATTGTTAAATTAATTAGAAATTTTGGATTTCAATGGCATTGTTTGGTTCGATTTGACTTCTACATCCGTCATCTGACCGCAGTTCAAAATTACGAGATTCGTCCTAAAATAGCCCTAGTGTTGCTTTAAAACGGGACTTTATTATAACTCAATTAAACTTGACTTCTACATCAAAAAGAGTCCAATAAGTTGCATAGAATAGGCTATTTCAACAAGAAGTTGGACGCTAATTTATATATTAAAAAATAAAATCATATTTTCTTTTTCTCATTTTCTTATTCCTCCCCCCCCCCGCCTTATTTTCTTATTATTCACATTGATTTTGTTTTCAAGTCTTTCACATTGCATCTCCTTATTAAGGATTTTTTTTCTAAGTAAAATGATAAGAAAATTCATTAAATTTGTATGAATTTTGAAGCAAGTCTACCACGTTAAGAGCATTCGAAAACTATTTTTTACTCCTTTGTTTTACATAACTGCGCCATTTTAGAGAGTAATTAACCTTTATTTTTAATTTGAAATAAAAAATTACGAACATCAGAGGAATTATTATGTAATATCATAAATTATAATTAGCTATAATAACAGAAAAATAGAAACCAGTTTGCTTTGCAGTCAACATTATTCATTTTCAACCTTCAAAATTCTTAATAATTTAAATTTCAATTTTGATTACATAAATGAAAAAAATTGTTTCTTCGTCGTTTTACGGCACCATGTGGTTTCAAAACAGTTACTAACGAATAAAGCTCCGGTAACCAGTTGTAACTGCTTTACAACCATTATCATAGTTTTTGGTATCGGTTATATGTAAATCATTATTTTGTTAACTTTAACTACTTGCTCATGCTCACATTTATCATTAGATGTATATGTCTCTTGTGCAGCAGTCCGTGAGTGTCTTGTGAGGAATAAGACTATTAGTGTATTTCTCAAGACATGTCTACTATACTGTCCAAAGCACATTTCGCATAGTCATAGACCATAGTAATACTTGTAGACTAATATCCACAGGGTGATTTTTAATATTTCATCTAATATACCTTCATTGCTTTTCATTCTACCCTTTCTCTAAATATGTTTCTTTAACACTGTGCTCTCGTAAATATCCAAGAGAGATACTCGAGATAGAGAACCGATTAATGCATATTGGATATGCAAGTAACACCTTTAGCTTTGGGAATTGTATTGCAATAAATGATTTATTTATCAGATGCTTTTGTTAAAAACGATTTTTAGTTGGTATATTTTTCAAATCATTCTCAATTTATTCATATAGTAAGTATTATTTCATATTATTGTATACATCACAGTGCTTCTTTGGATTTGATAGATTGCCTGTGTGCTAATTGTGACTGGGAGTGAATCGCTTTTGGATAATGAAATAATGCATTGTTAGTCATTTAAAAACTTTTGAGAATTTCATTATATCTTTATTATCCTGGAATAGAATGATAAAGTGAAAATCCCATTCTTCCATATATCCATAAATTCTTATTCTCATATATAGATGGGATTTAGTTTTTATGAATACCTCCGCTAAGTGGTGGCCAATGATGATTTTTACCGAATTTTGTGAGATTTATAGCTAAAGTTGCACGAATTTTATACTATTATATTAGTTAAAATTCCTGATATCAGATGAATTAATTATAAAATTTCTTCTAAATAAATTTTCAGTCTATTTTCTTTTCTGTCGCCTACAAAATATATGAACAATAATCACAAATTGCCAAAGAGGCCAACTTGGAAACTTAGTATCCGGTCCATCTTCGAAAGCTACAAATCCACTCAATGTATTATGTGCGACACGTACAGCGGGGCGTATTGTGGTTGAATAGGAAATGCAACGTTTTGACCCCCCAGCGGGAAGCCCTTACCTCTCAAACTGTTGCGCCCCTCCACGGAACACCCCGCTGCGCATCCGCAGGAACACTCGGCTTGTCGATAACTTCTCGCTGCCAGCTTTTTTTTTTCTCTCTACTTTTTTTTTTTTTTTTTTTTTTGCTTTTCTATTTACGGAATGCCAAGTTTTTCCAGCCTCGTGGTTCGTTTCAGTGCCACGGCAATCGCCAAAGAATGTTTTATAATTTCATCCCTCTTTATTTAACTAGACTGCTTCATGATTTGAAAATAATCTAATGTATATCTAATATCTAATTAAGTGAATATATTGAAATCATTGCAATACAATAAAGAGAACATAAACAGTTATCTCGTTTCTTAAAAAGCAGCAACAATATGTAGCAAACGATCGGTTAATATTTATGCTTTAGAAAGTAAGTATCAAGCATAGAAATATCTGCAGTACAATTATGCATTTTACTATAATAGAAATTTTGTAAATAATAATAACAAAATAACATTTAAATATCGTCATATTTTCGGCAATATAATATTTTTATGTTGAAATCATTAAATATGTACTATATGGAGCATTAAAAAAAGAAGGTAAGACAGAATTTTAGACATACTAATTTTTATATCTTGATTCATTGATAATTAAGATATTTTTAGTGGAGAATAAATTAAATTTATTAATATTTTAAAACAAATTATATGTATTTTTAAATGGTTTTCAATGATTTACAGAAGTCATATAAATATTTTGTATAAAATGTATAAATATCATAATCATGGCCGAGTTTTTTTTTATTTCAAATATTTAAAGAAATTTATTACAATAAAAAGAGCACAAAAATTATTTACGTAACAGATTTTCTCTTCTACTTTCATCGATAAAAAATATGGCAAATGATCGCAAAATAAAAATGTTAGGAGGATACTGTATATGCAGGATCATATCGTTTTTCATTTTTACATAAAACAAATAAAAGATTTTCCAAAATGTATCAAAGGAATTATAAAGACCAATTTTCAGTTACTTTTATTCCATAATTGTAACTTAAGTTTTACTGAGGTATTTTATTTAAATTTTCGAACATCCCCTGGTAGCAAACAGCTGCGTCTGTACTAAGTGAAACAAGTTTAAGTTTTTCAAACATAAACCTTGCAAGGCCATGGTATGCCACTTAGACAATTTCTCCACAGTACCAAAAACACTTGTCTACATGTTACGAAACTGTCTGGATCTCACCTACGTCTTCTACAACTTCTACTCAAAGACTTTCGCCAAAAGGGACAAAACCAAACATAGGATATTTAAGACCAGAGTTAAACCTAAGGTTGACCTTTGTTCGTAAATTTAGACTTCCAACCTCGCCAAATGTACATAAAACACACACATACATACCTAAACCGCACGGGAGCCCAATCGGGTGACACATAACGGCTTGTATGCGCCAAAAATATGAGACTGGCCTGCCCTCGTTCTGGCCGCTGGAGTTCCAGCAACTTGTGCTTGTCGCTTTCTTTTCTTTAAGAGAGCCACCCACCGAATTTTACAGAAGACAATGGCGTCTATGTAACGCAGTTTTAGCAAAGTACATGAATGTGACATGAAGCATCTGACACTAATCTTCTCATTTTGGTCGTTTGTTTTGACTTTACGTGAGAAGGAAGGAAATGTTTTTATATATGCTTTTTTTTTTGCGCGGGGGGGGGGGAGTGGTATTGTGGATCTTGTCATAACGATTTTTTTAGAAGCTATTAAATGTCAAGTAAGGTTTAAAGTACCTAAAAAAGTATGCATGTGTTAACAAAATCATAGTTGTAATTTGTATCATTTTCCAATGTTAAAATCAGTACTAATTTCTGATTCTATGTATTCTAAAGAACGTTTTATGAATAATTTTTATTTCTGTATATCCTTATCTCCCATGTTGGACTTTAGCAGATATATTTTGCAGTTTTCCAAAAATGCAGCACATTATTATTACAACAACCTGTTATTAGGAAGAGGGGTTTTTTTTTTCATTAAATGATCAATAACAATAATAATAATTATTATTATTTTCAGAATTATATTGTCATAATTAACTTGTATATTCACTTTATTTCCTTCTTAATACAAAGAATAAAAATGTTCAAAAGCTTTTGTGTAACTTCGGTTTAATTAAAGCATATCTAAATTCTTAGTATTTAAAGGAATTTTGCAAAGAAAAGTAGATATATGTGTGCGATAATTTTGATTTTTACTTATTTATAAGGAAAATTGTTGTTCTTTAAATATTTCTTCTTTAATACTTCTGAACTGTGCGGGTTTCCGATTTTTCACACTTCTCTCACGATATAATTATTATAAATTTAACTATCGAAATTTGATATGCAGTATCATGTGAAAATATGAAATAACCAATCTCAGAAAAAATATCTAATTTCATCTTGGAGAAAATTGCTGTCTCGAATAAACAAAAAGTAAATGTTCCCGAGCCTCTTTTAGTTCCTTTTTCGGTACTAATTGTTTTCAAATACTGATCTTAATTAACTTTGCTTCGAAATTTCGAACTTAGAAACGGATGCTTTCAAATGGTTACGAGACCAAGTACCCATTAATCCAAGTATCCGATCTTCACCATATGCCATTAATATTTGTATATATGTGACAAATATTACCGGAACTCGGTAAAGATCGGATATTTTAAAATTTGTTTTTCAAACATTTTATGAATAATTAAATTAAAAATTACATATTTCTGTAACTAAGTATGATGTTAAACCAAGACTTTTTTACATACTCTCTAATAAAGGTGTTATCATCCTCTCTCCCCGGATGAAATTCTGGACTTCAGACAAGGCCTTGAATGCGACATATGACCAGGTTTTTATTTTCGTACATGATTGTTGTGGGTTTCGTAGTATAGTAAGGAAAACTGATAGTTGAATATTGTTTGCATGACAGTGACGAATTATAGTTACGGAATCTCGATTTTTGGCGTGAAACTAATGTGAGATTTTTGGTAATTTTTTTGGAGATTAATTGCTGTCATATGGCTCATTCAGCAGTGGGATGGACTTCCCGAAACGTTCTCGCATTTTCTTTAATAAATATTCTTTTATGTTTTTAATCGTAAGATATTGGCGGGCAGTACTTCGAAAGAGTTTCTTACGCATACGATTTTAAGTAATTTTTTCATCGATTAATCGCTGCAATATTGTTGATGCATAAATACCGGTAAAATGATAGTATATTTTGGATGACTATTTTCCGACCGATTAATAACAAAATTTAACACAGAACTACAATTGCAATTATAAAATCACATACCAAATTTCATATATTTAAGTCATTTCGTTTTTGAGTCTTTTTATTTACATACTTCTGAAAGTATTGACCTATAGATGGGTACTCTTTTACAGATTTGGTTTCAAATTCGTTATTACATATCTACGTTTTAGATGATAAATCTGCGCAAGAAATTTTATCGGTTTAATTCTCATTATATTGTAGTTATCGTATTAACCGATATATTCCGATAATGAGCCAGACAAACTTTCTTCGAATGAATTTATTCAAAATTTAATAGTAAAATTCTAGTTTAGTGTTAAATTCATATACTAAATTTCATTAATCTAGATTAAGGTGGTTTTGAATTATATTTCTTATAAACAAACAGATATAATTCTAAAAATACGTTTTTCGAAGATGGAGAAAGTTTGAAAAGTGGAGATTAGTCAAAATCTCGAATGTGTATTTTCTGACGATTAAATACTTTCGGTTTTTATATTTCGTATATGAAAAAGTAAAAATTAGGAATCAATGTTTCGATACATCAGGTATAACAATTATAAAGAAAGGAGGAAAGAAATCATTTCCCACTTACTATGCTTATTTTCTCTAGAATATTTGGATTTGACATACTACCATCTTTTATGAAATGTTTTTTTTTAATGATTTTTCCAGTACTTAAAACTTATAGACATTTGAAAAGAATATTTCATCTGATTTGAATACGACAAGAAAATGCGATAACAAATAATATAAATATAAGGACAGCATTCAAACCGATTTTGTAAAATAAAACAGTAATGGATGCTGTGCTTCTTTGCCGTTTAACACAAAGACATTGATAAGAAATACAAAAATAAACTTAGAATAAGAATGCCTCTTGTTGAAAAATAAAAAAGATAAAATTAAAAAAAAAAAAATTCTAGAATATCGTTTGAGAAATATTCCTCCCCCCCCCCAAAAAAACAGACTGTTTTAACCATGTTATTGTAGTGCTATGCCTCTGAAGAATTTCACAAACATCTGTGATTAAATCGGTGAATAATAAAGCAAATAATTTTTAAAGCATTTCACAATTTGATAATAGAACTTATTTCCACAGTGCTGAGTCTCGATTGTCTGCGTAAGACTAAAACTAAAATGTCAGCATTGCAACCATTATGTAAAGATGACTTGATGTCCAGCATCGTTGAACTTTGATTACGAATTATTCAGTATTCTAAATAAACATGAAAAGTAATTTCTCATTCAGTACAAAGTGGAATTTGTCAGATAATGATAAGAATTTTATTATAAAGTAGATGTTTTATTCTGAATGTATTTCTCTGACACGTTGTGAATTGTTACCAGCGTATTAAAATATAAAGTAAAACAGGGAAAAGAAACTTTTTGACAACATAAATTTCTGAAAGATGGATGGTATAAAGAAACGAAATTAAATATTCAGAAGGAAACTTTAACTCATTTGAAGCGTATTTTTTTATTTAAATCTAGCTTATCCTTTGAATATTTAAACTGGCATTTATTATCTGCCGATTATATTTCTTAACTATTCTACATTTTTAACAAACAATTTGCTTCATGTTATCGACTTTCAAACAAAATTGGTGATCTGGACTTGACTCAGCCATTAATGAACCCAACTCACTTGTTGGGGGGGGGGGTAGATAGGTCAGAAAAGGCCCCACTTGTAGGCAGTCAGTCAAATTTCACTGCTTCTCAATACCCGCCAACCTCCAGATGACACTCGTGCCGATCGAATCAATGCCCTGGGCGTGGTCCACCCCCCATCCTCAATACGCCCTCCCCCTGGGATACACACAATAGAACCCACCCCACACAACCAACTTGACTAGGGACTTCATCCTGAATCCCCCTCCGCACATCACAGATGGCGTATAGGCCGCTCTCTACAAACACACGATGTCATACTTCCAGCATCTTTTGTGTCATCAACAAATTCTCACGAGTGTGTTTGCCAACACGCTGTCGAGATCCTGCACCTCTTAACACGACCAGAGTGCCCTGTTCGCGTGCCGCCCTTCCCTGCTCGGAATATAAATGATGTTCTGTTTGTAAGAGGACCTTGCAGTACCCTTAAAAATCACGAACCCGTTTAACTTGTCCGGTTTTCCCTCCATTAAGGATGCATAGTACTTGGATGAAGACTGATTTAATTTAGTGGCATTGTTTCACACTTACGGAGGGAGGCTTATGGCTTTGTCGATGGGTACACACACTGAATGCCTTAGACGCTGGCTATTGAAAGAGATCGTGCATCTTCCGAGGAGGATGTATGTGAAGAACGATTCGGGGAACCTTGTGTGTTTTCTTGGAACTTCCTTTCTAAATAGAAGTCAACTGCGGAACATCCTCGGCAGCATGAGGTCCTTATTCTTAAATGTTTGGAGATGGTTCCATTGAAAATTAAACATTGCTATCACTAATTATAAGCGCTCTTCATTTTTTTGATACACTTAATCGCTCTTTATAATACAATTGATTTTAAAAGATTTCATAATTTAGGAATTCGGAATTTATTAAATATTTTTATATAATTGTTACGATTTCTATAATTTTTGAATATTACCAATACAAAGAGATCAACTATTATATAATCATTAATTCAAAACCGATTATAACCAATCTTAATTTCAATAAAATTCTATTATTTTCTTAAACTCCAATATTTCAGCCAAAAGATGGTGAATAGCTTATTGTTAGCTCTCTTGTCTCAATAATTACCTCAAATTAATTTATTATTTTTAATTTTTAAAATACTAATCATGTCTATTTATAATTGCAACATATTGAATCGGGGTCATCAAAGACAGTGGCTGAGCATTTCGTTAGTCTTGGCTTTCTATATTTGCGCCATTTGGCGAAGTTTTCTTAAGAAATGTCTCATTTATATCATCTTTTTTAATCGGGTTCCTGTCCATCAAATAGACCCTATTAAAAAAATCATATAAAATTATTTCTTAATTAATCTTTAAAGCTATTCATAATCATAAATTAGAGTTTTTTTGTTTTTTTTTTTGTCATGATTTTTCTATAGTTCATTTATGTGACTGGCTATTCATTGATTATTTAAGAATTTCTCGAAACATGATGAAATTAGATAATGGACAATATATATATATATATATATATATATATATACAGGGTGTCTAAAACGCCTTGACCGCGGCTTTTATTCCTTAAATATTGATCATAGACATATACTGTAAATTACAAAGTTGCGTAAAAAAAGGTGTAAAATGTTGTGAAATCTATTAAAATTTTCAGGGGATTAAACTTCAAAAAATATAAAATTTAAATTTTTATACGGACCCCGTACAAAACATTTCCCAATAAGTAAAATGTGCCCCATCCTCTAATAAGGTCAAGTACAAATTTCAGCAATTTATCACAAAAAGTCTCAAAGATATGAAACTACATAAATGCTCACTTAAACCATTTCTCTATGCCTGGATATGAGTTCGCAAAGAGGAAAAATCATGTCGGATCTTAGTGTCATAGAGGTTGTGCACAAATTAACAAAGAAAGTAATCTTCTATACTTATAATAAAGCTCAATGTGTGTGTGTGTGTTGGCGCTCTACAGGCCAGACCGTTTGACATACAGCTACCAAATTTGGTACATGTATACCTTGGAGGTTGGGAATGTGCACCTGGGGTTTCTTTTTTCGAATTTTTAATTAGAATTTTAATTATTAATTAAAAACTAACTTTCCCGCCAAAAAAATCTTCCATTTTCCCCACCGCCAACTTTTCCGCAAAAAAAATCTTCCATTATCCCCAGCGCCAAACGAGAAAGGCTTCAGTTTTTTTTTTCTCCCAACAGTAATGAGGCTAGGGTTAAAATTTTTCGGCGGATTATTTCAATCGGTTCTGTTTATTTTCTTAATGTTTGATGCATTTAAAATTAAACATTGTTAATGAATCAATCTTTCAGATTCATTCAGAAGTACTTTTGAATTAAAATAAAACAGAATAAAGGAAATTAAAAATTTCTAATCCGCATAGCGTTACCCCAACTGGCGTAGAAAAAATCACGTATTTGCGTTACGTAACCGGCGAAGAAAATTCACGCATGCGCATTCTGTTCTGATTGTTGCCATGACAACGTTATAATGGATGATTTAAATTATTTTTGGGTTAGTTGCATGCTTTTGTAAGTAAATTGTATTTATGTTAGTTATATATTTTTTGTATATGCTTATAGTTTTAAGTACATCGTTTTTTAAGTAGTTTTTTTAAAACCTGTTTTCAACCATTTATTTTAAACGATTCGTTTTATTTTCTTAGTGTTTGATGCATTTAAATTTAAACATTGTTAATTAATCGATCTGCTCATAATGAATCTAAGAAAATTTTGTTGACCAACTCTTGAGATATTACATAAATTAAAAAAGATATTATTTAGTGCCCATAAAGTTTAAACGCTGAGTGACTCTATTTTCAGTAATCAGATTAAAAAAAATGCTTTGTTTCAGTAAAAAATATTATTATATTAATTGAAGATAAATTCTTTCCACTTTAATTTAAAGCATAAATTCTACCGGGTGCTAACAGAAAATGAGAGAGATACATATTACGTTATGACTGAAGGCCTTTATAATATTATGAATGAATTATATGATAATCAAAATTTGAAGTTTTAAAATATTTTGATAAAGAAGCTATTAAAGTAGAAATTGCATAAAATATTTAATTATTAAAATTTTAACGAACATTAAGATTGGCGAACCGGCTGGTCGCCAAAGGCGGCTAGTGATTGAATAAATAAAGATCTTCAGTGATTTCTAACTTTTCTTTCTTTTTTGCTGTTTATTGGTTCACAATTATTAAAAATTTGTAGAAATAATAACTTAAAGGAAAGATTGCATTACTTAAAGGAAATATTACATAAGTTTTTTTTTTCACAAATTCATTGATTGTGCTATTTTTAAGTTATATTCTGTAATTCATGATATAAAATTTTAAAGTATTTTTCAGGAAGCATAGATTTTAAAATTTGTATTTGAAACTAAAGATATGAAGCATATTTTATTTCCTGTGTCGCGTCATCTGCACTGAAGCTGTAAACATTTGCATTTTAATTTGTGATTGACCCTTCACCAAATTTGTTTTAACGTATCTTTGAAAGTTTTCATAGTAAAATTCAGAAATTTTGTACATGACCTTATTAGAGGATGGGGCACATTTTATTCATTGGGAATTTTTATGTACGTGAACAGTACAAAAATTTAAATTTGGTATTTATTAAACTTTAATCAAGTGAAAATTTTAATCGATTTCATAACATTTTGAACCTTTTTGTACGCAACTTTGTAATTTACAGTATATGTCTGCGATCAATATTTAAGGAATAAAAGCCGCGTTCAAGGTTTTTGAGACACCCTGTGTGTATGTGTGTATATATATATATATATATATATATATATATATATAACATTATTTACATAGTGTTTTAAACTTGAATTTAAATGGCAGAAGTGTAACTAAAGCTTACGAAAGCCTGTCTTTCAATGAATTAAAATCAAACTAAAACAACTTTAATCTACATATTTATTATCTTTTTCACTTATATAATCTCTCTAAAGTTTTTTCAATATGTTTTTTTTATATAAATCTGTTCATTTAAGGTTATAATTGAACCCCCCCCCTTTCGGTATCCGAATGCTGAATCGGGGACAAAATATTTTAAAATCCTATGATAGATTTTTATCTTACTAATTTTTAATTCAAAGCTAATTCCTTTTTGTCATTTTAAATCGGAATTGATATGCCCAGTCCTACTGCATTATAAGACTTATTTCTTCTTCAAATAAACAGAAGAAAAACAATTTTTGTGCAATTTAAAATCTGTCATTTTTCTAAAACTGTTCTAATTTTATTCTCTCTTTTTTTAATATGTTAAAGTTTTGTCCTTTCATCAAACATCAAACTAAAATCTGCATTCCTGTGTCCCTTCATTTAAATAAAAAAAAACTTAAATATACAAGGATTGGCCTAGAAAAAAATATAAAACAACCCCTAAAACGACTGAAAAACATTCTACTGCTTAACTTTTTTTTCTCCGCACTATTTTAAGCTATTTTCTGGTATATTTTACGAAATATATTTTTTTACACTTCTTCTATTCAATCCCCCCCCCTTTTTTTTTTCAGAAGGAAAAAATAGAAAAATACGCTATCCCCATACGTGTCCAGAGGCGATCTATACACGTCAAAGACGTCTCAGCAAAACTAAAATAAAAAACGGCAAAAAAAAAAGAACTTTGAAAGTAAAAATAATAACGATAGAAAGAGATATATAAATGAAGGAGCGAAAGACCGAGCTTCGGATCATTCGTCTTCGTTCTTCTGTCATTAAACAGTAAGGCAAGATGTCTTTTCAGACCAGCTTTGAATGTTTTATTCCATTAAGTTCCAAAAAATATTTCTCTATTTTTCTTTAGAAATACAGATAATACACAGGAGCTGCTTGAAATTTGTACTCCGTAGTCAATATCTTATTTTTGCCGTTGGTTTGACATCACAGGAAAAAGATTTAACATTGAGGATGGGTTCAGTTTTAATGAATTCTTAAAATTCCCTAATGTGACCTTAGAGTGGGCATTTCAAGTTAAAAAGAGATTTCATTATATAGTTGAAAGAAGAAAGTATTTTGAAATGGGATATTCGGAATCTCTAATATGAAGAGGCGGAATAAAATATCATTCATTCGTTGCGAATTTTAGGAGTAAATTTTCCTGAAGAATTCCATATTTGAAACGTTTGTCAGATATAATTTGAAATAAATTTGGAAAATGGAAAAATAAATTTTATTTAAGACTGAGAATCGCCTTTATATATTTATAAGGGCAACTAGAATGATGGCACTTGATATGAAATAATTTATTTTAGAACCAATTAGTTTTATAACCTTATTTTAGAACTAAGAAGGATGAATAAAAACGTTTATTATTAAAATCTAGACAAATCAGTCAGTAAAGCAACATTAAATTTTGATTAATCAAAAATAAAAATCAGTTCTTTTTTTTTTTTCTAGTTTTCAAAGATGGGATGGCATGGTTTTCTTCATCACATACTTCGGTTTAACGATTCCAGGTCATTAAAACAACAAAAATTTGACAATAATTAATTAATTGAATTGCTTTTTATTCGGATAGCAAAGAATACAATCTTCTAAAGGAATTACGAATTTACAAGCCGGATTATTACAGTATGGGAAAGGTGGATATTAAATATAATGGTGCGTATTAAAAGATTAAATGTCATTGGATTGATTTGGCTTATCCAAACCAAGTTAATAAATTTATATATCATCTAGGATATTCTTAATAAAAGGAATGGCGGCTAAATTCGGTATGAAATTAGGACCAGATTTGAATCCCTATGGGTCCTTAAATAATGTAAGTTTCTAGTTCACTCCTTTTCTTTCTTTGTCAAACTTGCTGAACCATTTTTTAAAAATTCATTTTGATTCTAATCCCTATATAAAGAGTTTTAAACATCACAATGCGACAAATTAATTTAACAAAATATTTCATTCTGGGTCCTTTTTCAATCGAATTGGTTTCATTATCTTATTCATAGAATAATTTGAAATCAAAATTTATAAGATTTTAACCAAAATAAATTAAAAAAGCGCAACTTTTTAGTAAATAATTTTTAATTTTTTTAATTAACCATTTTTAAAAAAGTATAAAATAGCATATATTTTTAGAGTTATAAAAGAACGTAATATAAAATTTCCAAAACTTTAACCAAATAATTTTATCAATGTTGTTAGAACAATGTTTAAAAACGACACTTGACTTTTATTTGATTAAATTAAATTACTCTGAAGTATTATTCTTTTGAGATCCATGCCGAAGAAAAAAAAATCAAAAATAAAGCAATTGAAACAAAAATATCCAGACTATGCTTTAAGGCACACACACACACACACACACACACACACACACACACACACACACACACACACACACACACACACACACACACACACACACACACACACACACACACACACACACACACACACACACACACATTTTTCCATTTAACAATGATCACTCCTTGATGCAAAGTCAGTCAAAGGAGCTTAATTTTTTCACTTGCCTTCTTCATCTAATATTGCTCCTTTAAATTATTATTATTCCGTATTAATGCAGATGGCACTTTGTAAAAAAGGGGCTTAGGTTTTTTTTTTTTAATATATAATTATTATTAAAGATCACCATCGGTGGGCGTGATGGCTGATTTATTACTAAACATGCATAAGGCATTGGGAAATGCCTTCATTGGAAAAAAAAAAATCCTGAATAAATTTTCCTTTTTCAACTGAAGCATTTTTTTTTTAATTTTATTTTTTTGGAAAGGGATGAAATTATATTTATTAATATCATTCATATTACTACTCTCTCAATTACACAGTGCCTGTATAAGGGTGATTTCCCTATATTTGAGACATTTTAAAATTAAACTTAGAATGTTACTTCAATAGGTTTTTTTAAAAAAATTTAAAGAATATTTAAAGCTATCATAAAACCACAAAGTTTCGCCTATATTTTTTAAAGACCCATTCTTATTTTTATTGCTTTTCTCATATAACGATCATTAAACGCCTTTTCCTTAATGCTGTTGCTTAAGCACATGGTTTTTACCAGCCCTTGTACATAGCATTTGTTTCGTGACAATGCGATCAGCATTAGTATAATGCCAATCATTTAAGAAATTATTCATTCTTCTCTGATAAAAGAAATCATCAACATCGACGTTCATAAAACTTACTACTTTACCCTTTCGTAATAGTGAAATTCCCTAATAGCAGCTTTGAGTCGCTGAACCTTCTCTTAAAGCGATTCGTTTCTTTTTGTGCAAAAATAAATAAAAATAACACCATTACCTTTTTTTTTTGTTTTTTTTTTCCTCTTCTTTCACGACAGGCTCGTGCCTCCTTTTTTCTACAGATGAATCTTCTGGGCTTCCCTGCGTGCCGGGCTAGCGACTGAATCACGAACTTCCTCTTCGACAGAGACCGATTCCAAAAACCAAAAACGACCCCTCCACTCGAAGCGGCTGCAATGAAAGGTTGCTGTCATTGTGAGGGCACATTAAAATACAATTACCATCATCAGCCCATAAAGTGAGGAAGCAGAGTTGAAGGTGGTAAGGAGTGGCGGATAATTAGCGTGTTGTCGAAAGGTGGGCCACGTCGTTACAGTAAATGATGGCGATTTAAACGCGCATTAACCACAATGGGCTCGACCATTGTTCTTTTCGAGGATTATTGTTCCTCTCCAAAGTTATGGGTTTCCCAGGGAGTCTTTAAGCGATCATTTTTGAGCGATGACGATGGACTGGGCTCGCTCTTCTAACTTGTCCCGGGCTACTTGTCGGATAAACTGGAGGATTTGGTGATAAATGGCTGCTGTGTTTTACTTATGGCTTATATATCCATACACAGCCATAAACCTCCCTCCCACCTCCCCCCCCCTTTCCCAGTGAAGAAATTCGCTTAAATCCTGAAATTCTTTGGGCACTGTTTCCATGCTTCTTTCTATTTTTAGAGATCGCATTGATTTTCCTTGCTTCTGTTCAAATTCTGTCAAGTCATCAGAGTTTTTACTGGATTCTCTATTTCTCTTTCGCTTTGATAGTTTTAGTTTTTTTTTCTCGTGGGTATTTCATTTCTTGTTTTGGTAGGTTTCTTTTGTTTCTTTCATTCTTTCATTCGTCCTTTCTCTTTTGTGCTGCTGCGTTCTCTTGTTTATCGTTTGGTCAAGACGGTTCAAGTTTTATACTTTGTTTTGGAGTAAGAGTGTATTTGGGTTTCGTTTCGCTGGAAGGAGAAGGTTTCTACTTTCGATAAAGTTGCTTATGGTTTCATCTTTCAACGCCAAGCGTAAAGGGGTTAAAAATTTCTGCGTAAATCCCCCTCCCTAATGCTTTCGAGTGGATCAACTGATTCACTTCCGTTAAAGAGTAAAAGAAAACTTTATTATAAAAGTAACATTTTTGTTTTATTCATAAAAATAAAGGTGAATTTTTTTTAAGTGCAGATTGGAAGTTAAAAATATTATAAACCATATCATCCTTTCGTCCAAACTAAAAGTGGAGAAATTGAGAAAACAGGCTATATCAGGAGTTAAAAGTTGCAAATAATAAACCATTGAATTTGCTTTCTTTTTTAAATTTAAATAAGTTCAAATATACAGTTCACCTCTTTCTTTGATTTCGGAAACTGAGATTCTTGTCTTTGAGAAGCTTTTGTTTCAAAGAATAATCTCTAGTAAACTATAAATTTCAGATCAAGCATGTTGATTTTAAATTCTCTTGCCTGGTTTTAACTTGGCACGTAGTACGTGAAAATGCAATACAACAGATGAGGCTGATCGTATCGTAAGTTTTCAATACTCAATAAAAAATATTCTATTTTTGCCAAATGTAAGATTTTTGAAAATGCTGCTTAAGTTTTATTTTATATTTGTTATTACAGGTTACAGTATGGAATATTATAATTTGTTAAGAGTTTTTTTTTCACAAATTTTGAATTAAAAATTTCTGTACGTATAACATTGGATTTTTTTTAAAAAAAAATTCATGCTTTTTATTTTGCTGTTCTCATTCGCGGGGAAAATTAATTTTATGCTCCAATTTTCATTTAAGATTTTGATGAAGATTCTTTAATTGTAAATATTATCTAGTCAGGTTACATATATCATATATCTATTAAGATTTAAAATATTGTTACAGTAATTGAAATTAAATGAATCAAATCACTGCAATGTTTTTAAAAACAGAATGGAATTTTTTTTTCTTCTAAATCTTCCGCACTGCAAAAAGTCGTTCATTGATTCAAAATTCCATCTGCTTTTTTTTTTTTTTTTTTTTTTTGAGAAGTTTAAAAGATTGTAAAGGTTATCGTAGACATAGATAAAGTGCTAATCCATATACCAAATACTAAACCAAATAACACTTGGGCAAGCACAAATTTGGAAATTTTTTTTAATGTCCGATTACTCTTAAATATCTTTCCCTCACTTTCAAAACATAAACGCATTAAAAAAATTCAGAGAATGCACTTATTTATAAAGCTCTTCCTGAAACACTCTTTCCTCTTTCAAATTTGTTTGTTGAAGCATAATTTCATTACACAAATTTTCAAATCCACTTTACCGAAAGGGCAGGCATTCTTGCTTCATTTCAGGGGGAAGAATGGGGTAAAGACAGGAACGATTTGGGCACGATTGCGGATGGGGCTGGATTCGGAGAGCGTGCGAAAGCTGAAAATAAAATTAGGAAGTCAAGAGAACGTCGCGGAATCGAATTTGCTGTGGCTTTTGTGGGACAAGTTTTTGATAAAAATCGGATGACCACACCTTTTACACACCACAGTGGTGCCGACCGCTTTCATTCCATGATTGCGTTACTACGATTTTTTTTTTCTTCCTTTCTTATAGTACATGTTCGTTGTTTCTATTTTTATCAGCGATGAAGAGGGAAATCTCCGGTTATTGAGTTTTCCCGTTATTATTTGAGCGGTAGGAGGGAGAATGTGTGACATCACACAGTCACTACTTCCCTGTTCATTTCGCCTTTTAAAAATAAATATTTTGTATTGCTGTAGTTGTTATCGCTCTTGTGTGCCTTCCAATTGAAAGTAATTCAATTTCTGAGTCATTCATTGTGCTGTATTTAAAAAAAAAAAAAAAAAAATTAAGCGTAGTTCAATTTTTGTCTGCAAAGGAGAAAAATGTCTGTTTCAGGATTTAAAAAAAAAAAAAATCTAAATTTCTAACTTGTAAGTGTTTTATGTGATTTGGTATTTTATTAAGAATACATGAAAAAGGAAAAAAAAAAAAAAACCTTAATAATACTAATGATATTAGACTGATTATAATAATTTTATCACTATAAAAATGGTAATTTAAAGATTTGAAACTGTGAAAAGAAATATAAGGAATTAATGTAATTTAAAGTTACGTCAGATTATGAAAAAAATTTAGAAATGTAGTGCATTGTTCCATCCATTAAAACATTTAGAAAGGGAAAGAAAAACGACGGTTTAAATATTTAGAATTAAAAAAAAAATGGCAAATAATCTTTTGCCTAGTAAAATCTATTTAAATTTACATGAAATAAAAAAAAAATAAACATATATGAGAAATTTTGCATGATTTAAATTAGAATCTCGACGCATTTCCGAAAATTCTTATTTAAGTTAATATTATAATGCTAATCGTTGTTTTCTTGTTTGTCCTCAGAGTGTTTTATACTCTTTTATAATTAAATTTGTAGTATCGATATCTTTTTGCGAGAATGAAAATTTATTTATATTCATCTTATAGTATTCTGCATCTAATATTTAAACGGATTTTATGCATTCCTTAAAAAAAATTCATTTAATCTTGAAATTATCATAGTTCCTCAACTCATAAGCAGAGACTTCCTAAAAAAAAAATCAATAAACTGTTGATTCCTTCTTAAAACAGGCGCATAGATTAACAGTCAGGCTAAAACCGAGATAATATGTATTATCACTCCAACCGGATATAATAATAACAACCCCGATCGGTAATCTGAAGTCCGTCAGATCATTTCCCAGCTTTTAAATATTTAAATTCTTCACGAAAAGTTCACACGGCCGAAACCTAAAATTTTTCCCTCTCTTGAACAAAAGCGAAACCCTCGATCCTCCAAAAACACATGCTGAGAGGAAGTAGCAAATGCAGATTACTCATTGCCACCGTTTACTCTGTGATTATCCTGTCACAGTAATTGCAGCTTTTTGCCAACCGCGCCAACCCCTTTTCGGCCCAAACCTATCATTTCTTCGAACGCAGGAAAACGTCGCCAAGGAAAAATCCACCACAGGAGGGCGGAGGAGCAAGGATATAGAGAGAAATTTAGTAGGTGGTCTTTCTAAATTTCGCTGTACTGCACCTGGTTGTTTGCAAATGAGTAGTGTGATGAGAATTTTCTTCTTCGCCTAGAAAAGGGGTTAAATTACTGCCCGAAGTTCAAGAAGGCGAGGAACCTCTGATTGTAGAAGCAGTAGAGATGGGTATATTTTTATGCTTGCCTACAAACTCCTCATTTAGTCCATTATCTATTCTTCAGCAGCAGAATGACTTATAAAACACTTGGATCTTTAAAAAGTGGATTTGTCATTTAAAGTATAACTTCTCACAGTTTTCCATCTCCGACAGTTTTATGGTGGAAAAATTTTGGTAAATCCATTTCTGTAAGAAAACATTTTCGAAGCGAGCTCAACATTGAAAAATAATAAATAATAATAATAAAAAGGATCTGAACTAACTGAAAGTAAATAATTTTAACAATCAAGAAAAATCATTTAGTAAATTTTAATGAAATCTTTCAAGTCAAAGCTTTTAACTTTTGTTACTAACAAAAATTTCAGTAAAATAAATAGAAACTGACATTTTTGAGTGACTCTAGTTAAAGTTGCAATTTAAAGTTTATGTCTTTGACTTCAATTTTTTTTAAATTTAATCTTTATTTTATATACAAGTGAAGAGAATAGGTTTTGAATTTCCAGACAAATTTGTTTTACTTTTTTTGTTTTTGTTTACAAATGATTTTTAAGTTGCTAAGAAGTATTGAAACTAATTTAAAAAAGTTAGTCTGATGGACATGGGTTAAAAAGAGTTAAGAAGCTCCAATTTAGAGCATTATATTCTGTAATTGTAGTACATTTTACACATTTATAAATTATATATATAAAAAAAAATTGAAAATTCCGACATCTTTCATTTTAGATATTTTCTACGCTGGCCCCTCTGAAATTTTTACAGAATAGTGAAACATTTAAATTCTTCCAATATTTTATTGGGTGCTTAGATTTCGGTTTACATGAGAGCGTGTTTAAACTACCATTTTAAATTCCGCGAAAGTGGCATTTCTTATTTTTAATTGATCAGTAATATTGAATAATAAAATAAACAGTGGTTTATTTGCAGCTTGCCACATTTATTTATTTTATTTTTAGACTTGAAACGAACATCGAAGATTATTGAAAAAAAAAACCCTTTTTTTTTTATTGGGAAATTAAATTATATTTGAAATTTGATTAGTTAAACATTCACTGAAGGAAAATATTTCGTAATTTCTCGTTAATTTAAAATTATATATTTACATTATTTTAAAAAAATAACATGATACCATCAGCACTTTAAAAGAACCCAATTCTCAATTACTATAATTATTAAAACAAAAATGATTTTAGGTTATCTAGTCAAATGCTAAATAACAAAAAATTCTCTTTTATACAATTTCGTAAAACAGACGTTTCTTTGCAATAGAAATTTTCTTATTTTGAAATATCATTTGAATTCCGTAATGAACCGTTTCTTTTTCTTTTTTTTAAATAAAAGAAAGAAACAATTATAACTTTATTACTTTTGCAAAACTTTTTTTTTTTTAGTTTTATGAATTTTTTTTTATCATATAAACTAATCTGTAAGTGAATATTTAAAAAACTTCACATTTTTTTTTAGTTAAAAGAGATAATAAATTGTTTTCGTTAAATATAAATCTACTTAAAATGCTACACTACATCATTTTTCCAAAATTAGTCTTCAATTTACAAACATAGCCTAACTACTCCAGTTATTTTCAACTTAGTATTTAAATTAACAACATTCTCATTGAGTTGAAATGTCTAATTAAATTGTTATGGTATTTAAGTAATTTCACTATATGATAATTTCAATATCACTTATAAGTTTGCCTCAATTTTCCTCAAAAAATTTCCACTGATATGCAGATTTCTTCAAAGCAATAAATAATGATTCAAAATTTAATCAATATATCAACTTAATCTTTATTAAATTTTAAAAAATGATTACTTTTGTATTATAATTTAATGTATATTGCTAAAAATATTTTTCATGGGGGATATTTCATTTAATTTGCTCTTTCAAGGCATAATAACTATTTTCAATATTTCAAATTAATTTATTATGAATATATCGCGATAAAAGCTAATTCGGAATAAGTAGTAAACATATTCTTGAAATGGAGCTGCTATTTAATTTTGTTTGAAATTAGGACAGGCAAAATAAAACACTTGATATTTAATAGTTACGATTTAATTTGAAATTCCATTTCTATCTCGCTTCATCAAAAAATTGCAATAACACTATTAACTAATATCAACAAACAATATAGAAATGTTTCAAAGAAGAAAAGTTTAAGAAGTTTGATGAAGTTTCTTGAGTTTCTCACTTTTAAATGATGTGGCTATTATAAATATGGAAAACATTTATCTTCTTATAAAACAATTATATCTTTAAAAAAAATATCTTATAGAAATTTAAACGTTTATTTTCTTAACTGCAGCTTTTTGTCATTCTTTAGCACGAATATAATATACAATAACATATTGTCAAGATGATAGAAATGAACTTGATGAAATATCAGAGAAAAATCGGTCAAAGCGCATTAAAACAGTAAAAAAGACTATTTATGTATAATATTTTTTTAAAAAAATTTGACTTTTTGAAACTTTTATTAAGCTTACCAGGAAATGCATAATTAAGCTAAACTGTAAGGGGGGGGGAAATTTCTCATTACTTTCTCCAATAGTCTAAACACTGAGAATAAGCAAATCATTTAAATAAAAATTTCTATTTTTTTTCTCTATTTCCAGAATTTAAGCTTTAAAATCTTTCATTAAAGTTTTTATCACTTACTTCAGTTGATTCGATGATGAAGTTATTTAAACCAGCATTTATCGTTTTTTGTTAAGTTGCATCATTGTACTAAGGACATTTAATAACATTTTACATGGAGAGGAGTCTTTACATTTTTTTGAAACCCAATTTTGAAAATATACATATAAAAAAATGATAAAAGAGTATTTTTAATTCTTTTTTTTCCATGTATTTATATAAAGCAAAAACCTCTTTTGAAACCGGGAACAATGAAAGATGATAAAAGTTAAGTTCAAAAGATTCTTTAAAGGACATAAATGCTGGCACCCGCCCCCTTATTTAAAAAAAAAAATCTCTAGGTGGAATAAAACACAGGAAACAAAAGAACTTCACAACCGCTCCCAGATCTTTAAACAAAGAACATGGAAGCGACAAGGAATTAAAAAAAAGCAAAAGAGCATAAATTGCATCCAAACAAAACAACTGCAACAGCCGTCCCATCGCATTGAAAAGCCCACCCATTTCGGCAAGTCAAAGAAATTTTCATGCGCCTTCACTCTGAAAAAAAAAAAGATATATATATATATATTTGAAAAAGAAGAGAGAGAGAAAAGTTGCCCTCTCTTTAAAAAAAAAGAGAGGCAACCGAAACATTATCAGCAGCACACTCTGGGAATTTTTTCGTCTAAACAAAAGACGATTAAAAGAGGCACTGTTGTAGCTTCAAACAAAAGGGGAAAGAGTATCAAGACCTGGAGCAAAGGAAATGCATTCGCAATGTTGTCGAAATTGTCTCTTTCTTTCTTTCTCTCTCTCTCTCTTTTTTCTCTTGTTCTTTTTTAGATTTGGGAGGGGTGGCACGTGCGTTATCTTGAGAGGAAGATAGAAAAGTTTTCTTGTCGGTTTTTCTCCACCACCGTGTGAGAGTTATCTCTGTTTTTGGAGCGGTACGAAGAATTTTTTTTTTGTGTGTGTGTGTTGTTCATAAAAAATTAAATTCATTATTATAGGTTCCTTAGGGCAGTGTCTTTTTTTTTCTCCTTCCATCAGATATTCCCACCAGTGTTTCATGTTTTTACTTGCTTTAGTTTTAAAATGCAATATAGTTATTTTCGTCGAGTGATATTATATTAATAGTTTTATGAAATATTCGTATTTCCTGATGATTTTACTTTTAGAAAGTCAGTAAAACTTAACGAGATGTGATTAAATTTAAAATATATCGGCATGAATTTTATTTAATAGGTAAGTAATTATGAATATTTCTCTACCTATTTTTGATCCAAAGGCTATCAAAATTGTAATTCTATTAGCAGAAAATATGGTACGAAATCTCATTACATTTTAATATTTTGAATTTTGTGCTATTAGAGGAAGTTTTAGATTTATTGCAAAATATGTATTATAGACGAACTAGCCTCCTTTGGCGACCAGCCGGTTCGCCAATCTTAATGTTCGTTAAAATTTTAATAATTAAATATTTTATACAATTCCTACTTTAATAGCTTCTTCATCAAAATATATTAAAACTTCAAATTTTGATTGTCATATAATTCATTCATAATATTATAAAGGCCTTCAGTCATAACGTAATATGTATCTCTCTAATTTTCTGTTAGCACCCGTAGAATTTATGCTTTAAATTAAAGTGGAAAGAATTAATCTTCAATTAATATAATAATATTTTTTACTGAAACAAAGCATTTTTTTTTAATAATATGATTACTGAGTCACTGAGCGTTTAAACTTTATGGGCACTAAAGAATATCTTTTTTAATTTATGTAATATCTCAAGAGTTTGTCAACAAAATTTTCTTAGATTCATTATGAGCAGATCGATTCATTAACAATGTTTAAATTTAAATGCATCAAACACTAAGAAAATAAAACGAATCGTTTAAAATAAACGGTTGAAAACAGGTTTTAAAAAAACTACTTAAAAAACGATGCACTTAAAACTATAAGCATATACAAAAAATATATAACATAAGTACAATTTACTTACAAAAGCATGCAACTAACCCAAAAATAATTTAAATCATCCATTGATAATGGTTGTCATGGCAACAATCAGAACAGAATGCGCATGCGTGAATTTTCTTCGCCAGTTACGTAACGCAAATACGTGATTTTTTCTATGCCAGTTGGGGTAACGCTATGCGGATTAGAAAATTTTTAATTTCCTTTATTCTGTTTTATTTTAATTCAAAAGTACTTCAGAATGAAACTGAAGGATCGATTCATTAACAATGTTTAATTTTAAATGCATCAAACATTAATAAAATAAACAGAGTCGATTGAAATAATCCGCCGAAAAATTTTAACCCTAGCCTTATTACTGTTGGGAGAAAAAAAACTGAAGCCTTTCTCATTTGGCGGTGGGAAAAATGGAAGATATTTTTGGCGGAAAAGTTGGCGATGGGAAAAATGGAAGATTTTTTTGGCGGGAAAGTTAGTTTTTAATTAATAATTAAAATTCTAATTAAAAATTCGAAAAAAGGAACCCCAGGTGCACATTCCCAACCTCCAAGGTATACATGTACCAAATTTGGCAGCTGTAGGTGAAACGGTCTGGCCTGTAGAGCGCCAACACACACACACACACATTGAGCTTTATTATAAGTATAGATTATTGCTTAAAATGAGTATGAATTACAAATTTTAACAACAACCCACCAGTTTGGACGGTAGCTTTTATATTCTCCATGGTAATATGGCTAAAAAGCCAAAAAAAAAAAAAAAAAAAAAAGTGTTTATTTTTTTATTTTTATTTTTTTAAATTTATTCAGAAAAACCAGATTAATAATGACTTCAATAAAGAATTCCTAGCTTTTTTTTCTCGTTAAAATAAGTGAATCATCAACAATATAATGGAGACATATTTTCATAATTTTGAAATAGTTTTAAATAATCAAAATTACTTAATACATTTTCAAGATTTTGAAGCAGATTTTTAAAAAATCATAGCTATAATAACTTCTAAAAAATATAGGCATTTGTGTATTATGAGATTGCAGCAGTTACTTTTTCAAACATTCAATAACTCATCATTCATTCATAACATTATTGCATCATAAGTCTTTTTTATGATTCATTTCTGCAGAACTATTAAAACAATCTTCCAAGCAGACTTCCTTACGAAATTTTAAATACACAAAATATGAGAGTTCATTTAAATACTTCACTTTGATTTGTAAAAAAACAAAGTCTAAACTCACTTAAACCTTTATATCGACTTGAGACTCCTTTTCATTCAAAGACAATCTAAATTTTAAAGAATCACTCTTTTCTGTATCCATTGCCCATTACTTAGGCCATCATTGTTTAGCCGTGTATTTCTGAAAAAATTGATGACATTCCTCAATTTTCTTTTTTAACTACAAAATTTGAAGCTTACACGTCTCACAAGCAGCAAACAAGTTATATGCCTAGATAGCTCTTAAACAAGGAGCTGACGTATTTGACAAGCTCGTATGTCCATCAAATAACCAGCATAAAAGATTCGACAAAAATTTAAAGTTCATTTCTAAGTCAAGGCCGATGTCCACCAATGATGTGCATCAGCAGGAAATTTAAATGACATATCTTGTTTTTAGAAGTTTTTAGATTGTTAAGTAAAAAAAAAAATCTCTAGCTATTCCAGAAACAATAAAAAATATGTATTAAAAACTTCACAGTTTAAGAGAATCAAGGGTTTTTATATTTAAAGAGAGTTTTTTTTTCTTTGGTCTAACAAATTAATCATTCAACAAGTGAAAAATCAAGATTTATTAAAGTATTTTTTATGCTAACAAGTTTTAAAATCTTTAAAACTGAATCGTGTTTTAAATTGAAATCTTTATTCTTTAAGCATTCACATAAGGCTACAATTATATTCGTTTGTGGTTTTATTTAGTTCTTGTTATTATTTATTTACAAATAAATGTATTTTCATCATTCAGATAAATTGCATTGAGAATCATATGTTTTCATTGCTTCATCAAATATTTAATTACGTGATTTTTTTATATTATTTAAATTTAAGAAAGAAAGATTCTGTTTAATATCTGTGCTACTTATATGATAAATAAAAAGCGTGAAGTTGCAGAACTTTTAAAGTTAGAATATGTGGAACGACACTTATTACCATGAAGCTATGAATTCATGAAAATGATTATCAATAGAAAGGTTCATATGCATAATAAATAGAGTATAAGTAAGACAATTGGATGCTTAAAAATAATTTATTAACGGAATCAGGGGCATGAAGTTATGCATAATACATGGATTTAAATGAAATTACAATTCACTCAATATCTATGGTGACTTAACTGGTCGCCAGAGGTAATTAGAAATAAGTAAATTTAATTCACTATTAAAATAATTTTTTGAGATATTTATATTAAAAACTCGGTTAATCGAATTCAAATAAACCGAAATTTGGATCTCAAAAATCTCAAATCACAAAAACACGTGTTTTAAAATCACACGAGAATAATCGTTATTTTAGTTTGTTCTAAGATTTATTGAAAACAGTAGCAAATTAAGGCTGATGAAATCCTTTTAAGCAGAAGATTGTAAAAAATTGCCTGAAAATTTGGCAAGAAACAAACGAAAATTGCTGAGCTTTATAAGTGATTAATTTTTTGCTATAAACTATTATTAAATAAATATTAATTTATATGCTGAAATCCTTAAAAAAATGTCTTTTTAACTTTATGGACATAAAGGTAATCTAAAGAGCATTTGAAACATAAATAATATTTAAGAACTGCATATTGTTATTAGAAACAAAAATGATAATATATATTCCTGTCACAGTTAAAAAAAATAGCATTCCGAAAAGGCTTTACATTTTTTTAGTTCAGTTAATTGGGATTGTATTATATTTATTCATTTTTTTATATTCACATCCTCTATTATTCTTTGTAAGAAAGCAATTCTTTTCCTTTCTTTAAAAAAGGAATAATACAAAACCTTCCATGGTAAATAATACAACGCTTGGCAGACAAAACGCGACTTAAAATCTGATCTCTTCTCGTCGTGTCAGACACAATGACGCACCCTTGCAAATAATATTTCCAAACTTTCTCGACAGACATAGTCCAGGGACAACATTAAAGGATAGGACAGTTCTCCCAACGACGGCGCAGCTTATCCACAAAATTTTATGCTTCATTTCCTAGCACGGCAGAACGTTATCTCTGGCTGTAATCGCCAGCAACGCGACGCATCAGAACTGGGACGTAATGTCCCAGGGTCCCGGCTCCGTTATCGAACGGATCCGGGTCCCAGTCTTCGGAGAATGACATACTCTCGGGTTGAGTTTATGATCCCCACCCCTCCCACTCACATTCCCAACTCCCCCTCTCCTCTGAAAAGTCGGTAACTTGGTTCTGGACTTGGGGCGTTTTATGACCGCGAGGCACATAAGAGGCTTCGATTGTTGATTCGGATGGCACTGCGCCGTCCACCAATGGCAAATAAATTCATCTCGGGACTTGCTCGATATTGGGCACTGACCCTTTGTTGCCAAATTGCTTCCGAAGTCTTGAAATATTTCACGCGGACGAGGAAGATTCTGAATTTACTGAAAAATTGTTTAAGATCTTGTTGAGGAGTCGAAATTGCAGGGGGGAGGGAGATATTGTTCCATGCAATTAGGTTCCGAAATACTCTGTTGAAGTGAATACTCTATAAATATTCTAAAAGTGAATTGTTGTGAAATAAGCTTAAGGTTAAGAAAGGCTATTGATTGTTGACAGAATATTCAGTCTTTTTAGAATAGTCTATGTTCTATTCACTAGCTATTATTTATTCCGATTCATTAGCAGACTATTTTTTCCAATAATAATTTTTCTTTTAGAGGTAGAACCTATCCGCCATCTTCGAAAAGTTTTTAATTTCGAAGCGAAGAAGAAGTGGAGGGGGGGGGGAGATCCACCAATTTTTATTTCAATCCTTATGCTATAATAAGAACAATTTTACTTAAATTACGTATGTTTATTCAAAACTGCAAGCTAGAAACATAATGAATACTATTTAGAATCCTTCATAACTACCCTTGTATTGATTACTACAAGTTTTCCTGTTTATATCTTAAATATTTTAAGTAATTTAAATAATGCGTCCCAGAAATATATTTCTAAACGTCTGATACTTTTATATGTAATATTCAATGTCATTTGTACCTTTTGCCCTTATTTTTTTTTTAATCATTAGTATATTTTCAAAAATTTATTAACATTCTGTATTCTAATTTATTAAAAACATATATATGGTATAATAAAATATGGGATTAAGTCAAAATAAGTCATTTTAAAGTTCCTTTCGTTTGATATAAAAAATACTTTATAGATAAAAGATAATGCTTCAATGATCATTAAAAGCTCAAATAGTTGTGATCATAGCAGTCGCAATAGCACAATCGGCATTTTTGTTAACATAGTTGCCTTCCCCAAGATTTTAGCAACTATTTTTCTGCTGAACTCTGTTTTGACAGTTTCAGTATGTTGAAATATTTTTTATTCTGCGGAGAGCAGACTTTTTTTCTCAATTTTGTCAAATTTTAATATTTCAAATCTTTCTAATTTTTTTTTCTTTCGACCATGTTTAGTCTCTCAGCATCAAGTGAAATTAAGAATTTCCCTCCTTTGTTTTCTAATAGCTCCAGATCGTTT
Organism: Argiope bruennichi; assembly: GCF_947563725.1. Taxonomy (NCBI): domain Eukaryota; kingdom Metazoa; phylum Arthropoda; class Arachnida; order Araneae; family Araneidae; genus Argiope; species Argiope bruennichi. Next base: position 46,227,605 of record NC_079158.1, read on the forward strand.
AAATTAAGCAAAGTTATAATTGTTAAAAATATTAAGAAAAATTTAATAAAAACTGAAATTTTTTTCCTCATTGCTGAAGCCATGACGGTCAGAGAGGCCAAGCATGTAGCACACATGTCAAACATTTTAATAAAAACTTCAGCTCATGACTCTACATAAAATTTCACTCATTGCCGTATTTCAAGTTCTCACCTATTAACACCAACCGCTCCCCCCCCCCCCAACCAACATAAATGGTAACGAAGTGCCTCTTTGTGGCTGTAGCTCAATCTGGCGCTCTTATACCGACGCATCTCTGGAAATCCCAAATCACTGATGCGCACGAGTTGTGACAAAGATGAAATCTGCATGAGTGACACTTTGCGTTTCCTATCAGCGGGACTCTTAAAGCTGACAAGTGCAGACGCGAGCGGACGTTTGCGACTGTCAGAGGGGGGGGGGGAGAGGAGGCAGTTGAGATAACCGGCCCACCCCACTATGAATCGGGATTTGATATCGCGCGACGTTCTGTGTACCTCAGTCATCTCGTGCATTTGACGGGCATTATTCGTTCTGGACATTCGCAAGGGGCGTTCGGCTAAAGAGGGGAGGTTTATAGCATGGTAGTTCTCCCCAAGGGATCGATTCTTAGAGGGGGAGGGAGTTGCGTTTGGCATAAAAGTGTGTCTCATTAAATGTAATTCGGTAACAAAGTACGAGGGAAGTCACGCAGGTGGAAGAGAAGGTTTTCAGCATCAGGTGTCGACAGTGAATATTAATAGGTTTGTTGGTATTAATTGTCCGAGTAAGAGTATCATTTAGAATTGTTCCCTCGCAATTATAGAACATCCTGGATTGCAGTGGCTTTGCTTATATCAAAAGAATTCAAATAAATGTAAAAATACTTAAGATTTCCCTCATTTTTAAAAATTTCGTTACTTTCAAGGTTATGTTATTTTCATTCCATTACGTAAATAATAGAGTAGAAAATATTCTGGAATCTCGTAAATGGTCTTAAATTACTGTTATTTTAATTATAATAAAATAAAGCACAAATTTTCATAAGATAATTGTATTTTAACATGGGGTTTCAAATTATATAACTCATATTACAATATAATTCTCTTCTCGGTTTTATATGCTCCTGTATAATTTACCTAACTTTATGTTAAAAAGGTATACCTAACTTTAATGTTTAAAAATGATTCATCATATATCTTCTTTGTATTTTTTTCATGCTGGATCTTAATATTTTTATTAAACTCATAATATATAATTTAGTACTAACTTCAGAATACTGGAATATTTATTTTTCACAGAAATTTTTTTCTATCAAATGTATAAAATGGGGGGGGGGAGAAAGGCGAAGCCTAATTTTACGTATTAGTTATAAATAATGAATTAAAAAGCATTTCTTTGTTTTTAATTTTTATTTTACTGTGTGCCCCATGTAAGTTTTATTGTTAAGAGGGGAAAAAAAGTCATCTTTTTGTATTATAGTATTTCATATTTTTTTGAATCTCTCAACATTTTATTTTTAAAAAAATGTGGTACTGGTTTTTATTGTAATATTAAGACTTCCTAATTTAAATTCCAATGATTTCACAATCAGAAGCTTATTACATATCGGTTAAAAAAAGGAAAGTAATTCTATGAATTGGCATAAATACCAAAGAAAGTTTCTAAACCAACAAATGTTTATAGTTTAATAAAATATTACTATTTAACAAAACAAAAAAATGATGCATACAATTCTAAACAGCAACTTCACACATTTTGAAGTTGGAAATGGAAAAGTTTATATTAATTATACTTCACTACTTGAGTAATTAAATTTAACCTATTGCTTGATGCCTCCGAGTCTTTCCTTTTAATTTCTTCTCCAAGAGACATAATCTTGGAGCCTCATCTCTCTGAGCGGGTAATCGAGACAATCTCATCAGATTACACGCTTTAAAAAGGTGATAACACGCCTCGCCATTAACGTAACACCGTAACTCCCGCCGGAAAACCTATGTCATCAAACACACCTCTAAAAAGAACAAGTTCCACGATGCTTTGGGAGAAAACTTGTAGATGAAAAAGGTTCCTGAACTATCCAGTGCCGTAAATCAGAAATTAAAGACTGCGCATAAATACGTCCCTCTTTCGCTTATGCAGCCGTAATCCAACTCATGGGAAACACCCGAGCTGCTGTGCCCATGGAATATGGAACCCGAAGAGCTAGACGCGTATTGTTACGCGAAGTGGGAAGCAGATATTTTTTTTATTCCTCTCTTACTAGTTCTGGCATGCAGTTGAAGGGGAATTCTTCCAAGTATCACTTTAATGTTTGCAGAAGGGATTATAGCCCGACTATACCTCTCTCTCTTCAGAGGCTTGTTTTAACGCTACCTCTCCTTCTCCAGTAGGATTAATTGGCCATAGTCTGTGTTTGCAGTCTAGGGGGAATGTTGGCATTTTTTCTCCTCTCTTGTTATTAACTCTTTGTTTCCTTTTCCACTGGGGCGTCTGCTGATGTTGGCGAACTTTGTTATTCGGGAACTGTGTGCTCGGGATTGGAGATACGTGCCCATAGGAATAGGTAAGAGGTGCTGTGTTTGTGATTTTTGTTTTCTTCGTGGTTAATTGAAAATAATTTTAGATTTCGCTCTCTGATTTATCACTCGCTTAAGCGCGGTAATGAATCGTTGCTTTCCTCTTGTGGATGATCGTATTTCAGTTTATTACTTCAAATTATGCTTGCATTTGTTAATTGCAGCTATTATTAATTTCGGCTTGTTTTAAGTGAGGGTTTTGCACGAACAGCATTGTGCTTGTTAATATCTTGATAAATAAGGTATGTCTGTGTTTGTGTAGAAAATATTGTTCAAAGTATAGGACGTTAAAAAAGCTTCTTTTAATTTTTGGGAATGCACATTTGAGCAACTAGAGTATAATTGCAATTATATATGTATTCTTTAATATATCTCTTCCCATAAAGGAAATTTGTATCTTGTTTTAATAAAAGATTATTCAAAATTCATAATCCGTATACGCCAAAAAAAGTAACTTTAAATTTGAATGATGGACAAAAATTATACTGTTTTACTATCTGTAATATAATTGGTCAACTAATTTCAATTAAAGTCGGAACTTGCAAAACATTAGATTTCAAACTCATAGTCTTATATCATTAGCATCACTATTGAAAAATACAGGAGAACATTAAAAAATGGACTTCATTGCTTCTATTCTTTTCAATCCAGGGCTATTACATTTTTATGGAAAGTTAATAACGAAGTTTAAATTCATTCAAGCTTTAAAATGAGCATTCGGCAGTAAATGCGTTTTAAATTGCGTGAAAATATACATAAATTAGGTGATTTTCACACTTATTTTGAAATGTTTCAAAACATAAGAATAATGTCCAAAGGAATCGAATTTTTATATTCATGTTAAAGTTCTAACATAGTTTAAGCTCTTTTTAGCTTGTATTAAAATCAAAATCTTTACAGGGTCTAATCTTTAGCTTTGTAAGCGTAAATTAAGCTGAGTAATATAATCGGATTTTCTATTTCAACTAAGAAGCCAATTTAATAGCTAAAAAAATTAAAATATTTTAGAATTAGTTTCATTTAAATAATAGATGCAGCTAAGATTTTAAAATAATATTATTGAAAGAAATAACATATGTAATATAATAATTATTCACACATGTTAAATACAACTTAATTAAAATCTAAATATAAGCAGAAGCTTCCATTTTTCCTGTAATAGTAATAGGAAATTAAAATGCACTTAAAATATATCAAAGAAATTTAGAGAAAATATAAGGTCTTCTGTCTATTTAATAAATTTAATTTTTTAAAAGCCAGTGATACCTTAATTTTATTTTTCATTGACTCAAATAAATTTATTATATTTCTTTTACGTTGCTTGGAAATAAATTTAAAAAAATGACATATTATTTCTGCGCCTTAATTTCTTTATACATAAATTTTCCTAATTGTCACCTTTTTTACTAAAATGCATTAAATCCAACACTTCCATTGATGACTTCCATATCCTGAAACTCTTACCAAGTATCCACAATTTTTTTTCAAATCATATTGCTCTTTACATTCTATTCACATACAGCCCATCTCAAATTAACTACTTTTCCCGTCTTTATCCTTCCAGACTTAAACAACTATCTCTAAAAACTGAACTATTTCCCGGAGTTTCCCGAAACCAAACCAGCCCAACCGATATCGGCGGAGGGTGGGGTCGGTCGGGAATTTAGAAAACCCCTCTCAACCTTCCCCTACCGTTGTAATCCCGTTACTCGGCTAGCCAAGAAGAATTCTGTTCTGCACATCTTCCTTACTAATCCCAACTGTCAACAAGCTCTTATCCCCCCCTCTCTGTACTCCACCCGCCCACCCCTGTGCAAACTCAACTGAATGATCCAAGAGCAGCATTTAAGCCCGCTTTCTTGGATAAAAGAGAGGGAAATAATAATAATAAAAAAATAAACCTAGGGAAGAAGAGGGAAAACTTATAGATATCTCTAACGTAGAAAAGGAGTTTTTGGTCGCTGGTTCGAAGGTGATAACTGGGATTCTCTCTCTCTCTTTCTCTCTCTCTCCCTTTCTTCAGTCGCTTCACATGTTCCTGCGAGTTTAAGAATGAAGACCACTGATTTAGTTTTGATTTTTATTGAGCGATTATAAAGGCCGGGTGAAGTGTGCGCTAATTGTGAACGGAGGGGTTGAGAATGGTAGGGTTTTCCTTAACGTTGTGTCGATTTTATTCGCGCGAAAGAATGAATTCCTCGACTCGAGCGAGTAATTTCTTTCGGGGCACGTTTTAAGTGTATTTCAATGAACGGATTTGTTAAAAACATGTGCTGAGAATGAAATGTATATAACAGAATTATTAGGCGGAAAATGAACTAGTGTTTAAGATTTTTCAATGAAATTTGAAAGGCAGTTGCTTTATTTACAAATCATGTATTTGAAATTTTAATATGAGAATGAATAATAATTAAATTAACATTTTTGGTATTTTCCGTGAGTGAAATTTGTCTACTTTTATCATTTTGTTTATCTCTCAAGAAATTAATGAAATGTATCATGTCTTTTAATTCTGGAACGAAACCTAACGACAATAGATAAGTAGCCGAAACAATTTATCTATGCGTTCCACTGAAGTTTTTTCATTCATTCTTTTATTTTTTATCTTTATGTTTGGTAATTTATTTATTTCTTAATAACTGCATAGCTTTCAAAAAGCACAAAATATTTTAAAAGGACACAATGCATACCAAAAGTAAATTCGCACTATCACACAATTCATGGACAGGCATATACTTGTTGTTGTTTTCCTACTTACAGGACATCTTCAACAGAGAAGCAGCATTTACAGAATCTCAATTAGAAGAAACGTCAGACGACATAACCTTTTTTAAAGTTATTTATTATTCTGTAGGGGGGAAGGGAGGGCAATGGCTTTCGAAATTGAAGATTTACATTCCTGAATATCTTTAACTTTGATTAAAATAAAATAGAAAAATATTTGACAGCGTCGATGCATTTTTTAAAAACAGTATGGATGTATTTAGCGAGAATTATACATTTTATAAAACGTTTGGTGTTAATAAGTTTATAAGTAGAACAATTTTATAGAAAAGAATCTTATTTATGAATTTTGATTATTTTAAAATCTATAATTAGTTGGGGGAAAATTAATATACAAAATAAATGCGAGTTCTTTCTTTTATTAAAATTTTATTTAAATACTGGATAGAAGCAATGACACAGCAAGACAATGATCAGTACCATTGACTCCAATTTTGCAGATGGCACTAAAATGAACCACGAAAATAAATTCTGAAACTTTTGAGAGTTTCTCCTTGTTGGAAATATAATGAGGAGGCTGGAAAAATAATACTATACTTTGAACTCTCCACTTTTCCCCTAGGTTACTAAATGGATGCATATTGTAGTTTAAAAGTTTCAAAGAAAAACAAATAATAGAGAGCTAAATAGCACATTTATACTCCCAGGAATGATAATAAAAATACTGCAACCACTATACTAACCTCTGTAATGAAGAGATTTAAATAAAAACAGTATCATCAGTATTAAGACATTTCGAAAACCTTTCATTTCGCTTAAAAATTGGCGATTGATATCTCGACTTTTCGCCTTTTTTCACTAACATTTCATATGCTTCGAATCAAGCGAAAGAGAGGAGAATGAAAAGAGGAACTTTAGAAAAAAAATCTTTATTCTCCATGAGAAAACTGCTTTAAAAAAATTGAAACTATTTTCTTGCGTGCTTGCTTTTGCGTTCATATCGATGGGGTATACAATAATCGATAGGGATGAGAAGGGGAGGGGCTCTTGCAGGTGTCGTAGGAGGGCTGAAGAAGTCCATGATAGGGGGGATTCCTGAAGGGGGGTTGAACGAATGGGAGGAGGGCATTGATTAGAGTTAGAGGAAACAATGCATCTGGAGAGATTCAGAGAGTGGGAGGGAAAAGGAATTACTTTTCCTTTTGTTTCTGGCTTAGGATTAAGGGAAAAATCTTCCGATTTTATTTCTGATGAGATTTATGAATTCACTGAAATTTCGTTTGGACATGTCGGTGGCGGGGATTTCAAAAAGAAAAATACATCTTTCAAAGAAATTTTTATTGCAAATCTAACAAATTATTTTATAAAATAAAAAACTTTTTAGATTATGGAGTACTGCATTTGTTCTAGAAAAAAAAAATATCATTTATATAAAAAAATGAATGCATATTAATATATTTAGTATTTTATTTAATATTATTTGTTACTGTGCTATATTTTTAAATTTAAATTTCGTTTAAATATCTTTTTAATTGCAATAAACATTTTTCCGATTATACTGTGGGATCTAAACAAAAAGGCAATGATCATCGAATTAGAATTTTATTTTCGCTTTATATTAGGCAACTAAAATTGTTGCTGCGATCTTTTTTGTACTGCTTATGTTGTATGGAATTTTTTCATCCATCAGAAAGCAGCACAAAGTATTGCAACAGTTATATTGAATATTATTAGACTCATATAATTATTAAATTAGATTAACTGACCCTTTTTTAATATATATATATTTAAATAGTCAATTATAAATAAACATAACTAAACAAAATTTTTAAAAAATTATTGAAATTCCTCTCGGTTGTATATAATAAACGGAATTCTTATGCATTACACTACTTTCAATGAAAAGAAATACTTGCAGCTGTATAAAAGCTTTATAAATATACTCCTTCCATTCATCACCATATTTACACCACAAATATATATTATATATATAATATGATGATATATTGGTTGGTATATATGGTGATATATATAACTGATACATTTCAATACTTACATTATGTTAATTGCTCTCATAATTCTAATGCAGCAGCACTTTTTTAAATTTGAGAATAGAATTTCACAAATAATCCAATTCCTAAACTATTATATTGCAAGAACCTATACCTATTATTTTTTTTTTTTAAAAAAAGGCTTTGTTGTGCTTTTGTATTGTTGTATACTTCCCAGTTTACTCTGCTGTAAACATTTTTGCAGCACATCAAGCTGTAATCTGCTGAATATTCCATCGCTTTATATAAAAAGAGTTATATTCGAATCTTCGAGCAACTGTAAAAAAGCCGAAATTCTTCAGAAAGTGTGAAACGCTAAGAAGGAATAAGTTATTTACTTTTCTTTCAAGATGAGGGAGGAAAAAACGAGTCACTCAAAATTTCTGTGAAAAAGAAACAAATTAAAGCGAAGAAACATATCGAGTAATGCTTCCGAGAATTTTTATTTATTTTTTTTGGTGCAGAAGGGGAACTAATATGGTAAGAATAGACCGTATTGGGTTTCCGTTCCGCCAAATTTTTGGTCCGATGTGGCTTTCCTCTTCTTTTTTTTTCCTTCTCCATTCGATTCGTTATGCTAGGACGAGCGTGAAAATAGATTTATTAAATATGGATGAAAGGGTCATAGAGCAGAATATTCCTTTCCCGGTTGTCACTTCAGCGTGAATTTAACTCCAGGTTATTTTTTTTTTCACTAACAACTTTTTTTTAGCTCATAATAGTCAGAATTTCGTTCGTACTTGAGTTTGTGTTTGTAGAAAAAAAAATACCGCGAGTACATTGATACTTTTATATAAATAAAAGTTTTTAGAAATTTGTTTTAAAATATAATCACTTCTACTTTTTAAAGACTCTTTTTTGGCATGAAACGTAAAGATTGAACAGCTATATAAAAGTGAAAACAAGTGATCTGACTAATAAAAATATTTCAATAACAAAAACATTTTATTGTGTGTATGAAATGTTATAAATCTTTGCTCAGTAATTGGCTGGGAATACTTTTACCGAAGAAAAAATGAATAGTATATATTGGAACAATAACTGATGTTGGGCTTAAAAGTATGATTTTTATACCTTTTCTTTACTTTACAGGCAATTCAAAGAAGTTTTGAATATTTTTCATAATGGAGAATTCATTTGCGTTTTGCTGACAATGTGTGTTACAAACTCATAGGAAAATTTGAAAAGTCAGATTCTATGAGATTAAAAACTGTTACATTTTTATAGTTGTCTCCTTTCTTTTTCTTAAGCTGTTAAATTCTTAGGAATTTAGTCATTTCCAAATGCAATTGAAAACAGTTTTAATGACTTCGCAGCAACAGTCAATTTTACAATGCAATTTTAGCATTGACTAAGAAACAATAGACAAATTGTAATATAGAAGAAAATTGAGAAAAAAAAGCTACTAGAGAATGAATTACGACTATGAAGGCACAGTTTGTACTGTAGTTGCCACAAAAACTGTAGAATGTAAAAAAGAAAAACACTATATATTTACTTACACCAATAGCAATGAACTTAGCTATTGCCAGTTATTATTACCAAGGGAAACTACTAGAAAATATAGCATATTGAGTTGCAAAAAATTTCTCTTTATTATAGAGTTAATAGTAAACATGCCTGTTGAAAATTCTTTTTCTGTTGTCTTGTGTAACAAACAAAGCCGAAAGATCCAATAGTCCAATATTAAAAAAAATGAAAATATGTCTAATTTCATTTGATAACCATGACTGCTTTTAGGGATTTCTATACACGACAGCGGTATTTTTGACTAAATTCAATGACCTTCTATGTTATTTTCCATTTCATTGCTTGAAGACTTGTTATACAACAAATAAAATTCAATCAATCTAGAACCCTTTATATTTGTTTGTTTCCTATCTTACGATTTGCCTGTCTGACCAACGGGATTAAGAAATTTATTTCTAGTTGAGAAATCACAGATTGAAGTCGCTGTTGGCTTTGATCATAACGAAATATCGACAAATTACTCCCTTATTTTACAGTTTATAATTCAGTAAATCACCTGAAGATTTTTCTAACAAGAAACGTTTTGAATAACAACTCAGGATTGATTTGATTTTAAACTGCTCATTTCAATCTTCAATCAAAAACTAACCACGCATGTCATTTAACTTCCATCTCCATGTTATCGTGTGCATCGCTAAGACGTAACCTTCTTTTCCTATCTGCAATACGTAGAATCCATTCCAAAAGTCGGCACATTTGAGCAGCAGATGAACATTATTTGACATCTTTGCCATAAAACAAATTTTCTAAAAGCAAAAAAAAAAAAAAAAAAAAAACAAGCTTTATTTCGATTCGACTGCTTATGTAATAACGACTTTACAGTAAACTGTTTCCTTTTTTTCACCATATATATATATATGCGTCAGAATCTTTGAAAATTACGAATCTTTGTTTCTGGTAATGACCAATAGTCCATTAAATTTCCATTTCATAATATGATAATTGGATTTAATATTTTTGATCTATTTTTTTTATCCTGAATGCAGAGCCATAAGCATTAATATTTTTTTTTAAAAAATAAATTTTTATTGCTCAAAAAATTGCTCAGAATAATTAAATACAAAATGGAGTATTTGTTATTGTTTGTTTATAAAGAGAGTTACGCGGCAAATATGCTCATTTTTAAGAAAATACTTTCAAAGCCCAACATTTAACCATAGGTCATGAAATCTTATATAGATGAAATACATTTCAAATTAAACGTGAGTTTGAAGAGGATTTTTGGTTGTTGTTATAGTGAGATGGTTTTGAGTTTTAACATGGATGTATCGTAGTATATTTATGTTTCTGATTCCAGATATTATGATAATTTATGCTTTTATTTTTTATTTCGATAACATCTGTTAGATTATAAACTACATTATTCTTAACTGCCCATTGAAATTATATCAACAAATATTATATAAAAATGAAGTTTTATTCAAAGATCATAAAAATCAACAAAATAAAATGAATCATTTAAACTGAACCAGAATATAACAAAGGAAACCTCCTTACTGTCTTTAAAAGGCATAACATTTCTAAATCTAAATCTAAATTTAAATCTAAATCTATAAATCTAAAAGATTCATTCAGAGTTTTCAAGACTATCTGTTTTTGTAAACTTTGAATGAGCCTTTATGAGTAACTAGTCGCCTTTGTTCCGTCGAATTGTCAGACACTGAAGCCATATTATTTTAATTGTCTTATGTACATTTTATTCACTGTATACATAAACTTTTCGGATGGCGGCAGATTCCATGCTATCGTAGTGCTATTAAAAATGGAAACGTCTGTTTCAACGATTTTTTGAATTTCACCGTTATGTATCTTTACAAATTATACACATTATACAGATATTAAACAGAACTCTACTTCGTTGGCTTTCATCAATGGAAGAAAATCATGCAATTAAATATCAGATTAAGCAACGAAAATGATTTGAATGTCAGAGCAATGATGTAATCTATTAACGGAAATTAAACAAAAACTTTTTTAAAAAAATTGTCAAAAATCAGAAGCAAAAAACTTGCACATCAATTAAATTGACAACATGAAAAAACTAATTTTTTAAATTTGGAAACTGTTTAAAACTCCTTTATATGCAGTAATTAATTTGGAATTTATCGTGGAAAAACAGCAAAATTCAGCTTATTTTTTTAATTTATTAAAGTGCAAATTAAAATTTTAAGAAAAGCCCTCCAAGGTGCACTTTCAACATGGTATGGTGTCACCAATTTATTGAAATATGTCTATATTGTACGAAAGTATTGTATACATGTTCCGCATTTGGTAGATGCACGGTTTGCAGAGCTCCAACGAGGACACACATATGCTCATTCATCTTTAATATTCGTAGAAATATGGGACAACCTAATCCGATGAATTAATTTGCATTAAACTGTCTAAGTATAATTATATTAAGGAGGTAAGATCTTTTGCACAATATCGACATATTTCAATAAATTGGTGACACCTTACCAATTAGTCTAAATGATCTGAACAAATGTTTGTCCAACATTTTTTCCCTCGTTCTTCTTTGGCACGAATCCGAGCGATGAACTTAAATTTTCTCAAACGTTCAGATCTAAATTCTATCAATTGTTTGACATTTTTTTTATTACATTTCCTGTCATGGCCTGGTATTCCACACCTCCCAATCTATTCCGCAATCAGAGATCTGTTCCCGGGGGGGGGGGGAATCTACGCCGCCAAGTCAGAGGTCGCCAAATAAAATGTGTCCACGTGCTATTCTGACACCCGTTATCTATGTTCTCAACAACCCTCCCTTATCACACTCTTCTCCAGCTATTAAACAATACCAGCAGGGGGGTAAGGTGCAATGGGAATGGGGGTGGACAATCAAAGTAAATGATGTAATTCTCGGGTCTATATCGGCAATACACGTTCGCAGGGGAGGAAGCGCAGGCAATGTGCAGTTTAAATACCATCTGCGTCGGGGGATCTATGCAGCTATGAATAATGTAGGAGGACCCGCTTTTGTGGGGAGGGTTGGCCATGGAAAAAAAAACTTCTAGGCGGGATGGATGGCTATCTAGACCTTGAGCGAAGGGAGAAGTATATGGGCCTGAACACGAACTATTTTCCGAATGAATTCGAATAATATAATGATTAGAATAATATCAGTGCGAATTCCTTTTTATTTTATTGTTTCGTGCAAAATGGTAATTGTTCCATGTATTGTTGCTACCATTTGAAACGAGAATTTTAAATTTGGAAAAGATCTTTCGATTGATTCATAATAAAGAAACTAATTTTTTTTCCATAAAAATAATTTTTGAAAACATGAAAAGTTTTAAAATTTCTCTTCTCTGGAAAATCACGGAAAAATTTTGCTAAGGAAAATTAATTGAAATGAATTGTTTAAACATTTCATCAAATTTTATTCTGATACTTAAGAATTACTCTTATATAAATTGTGAAATCTTAAGCTGCATAATAATGATGCATATTATAATTAACATGCATATAAATCAGTAATTTATCTGAAATACAGTAATATTTACATTACAATATAATCTATGAGAAATAACAGCAGACTTCAAACTTATTTTATTCTTTTATTACTGCGCCTTTCTTCCTCTTTAGTTCATTTGGTTCTTCTTTTTTTCTCTTTCGTACTGAATAAGTGAAGTCTTGTAATAATAATAAAAAGAATTGAAAAAAAAAAAAAGTTTGAAATACGAAATTTCAGAATATTAGGGAATCAAAGTTGCCAATATTCCGCTTCCTTAATTATGCATTAATTTCATGTATTCAAGTAAAGTTCGGTAATTTTCTAGATACCAATAATTAGAACATTATTGTCCTTTGGCAGATGAACATTGGAGAAGCATCATATTCCATATAAGTTGTTAATAGCATGTCTTGTTTTTTCGCAGGTGTATTGGCTGCCAGTTCACCATCCGATGGCAACGACCTGGACGACCTCGGTGACGGTCTGGGGATGGACCCGGACGGACAACTGAGCGAGAGGGAGTCCAGTGTGGAGCGAGATGCCGGCGGTCACAATGGCTTGAATGGTGGTGCGTCCACGGTCAGTAGCCCTAATTTACATATGCCCGGTAGCGTTCCACCCAATGGACCCAACCCTGCAAATCCCAATGGCAACAACAGCAGCAGCGAGACCACCAATTCGTCCACTTCGGCGGCACAGAACGATGAGAACACGCCGGGAACGAAACGTCGTGGACCGCGCACCACCATCAAGGCCAAGCAACTGGAGACCCTAAAGGCAGCCTTCGCGGCCACCCCCAAGCCCACCAGGCACATCAGGGAACAGCTGGCGCAAGAGACGGGCCTCAACATGAGGGTCATTCAGGTTGGTGCAACCGTATATTTACTTCCGATTAATGAGCCACCAAGATCCGAAAGGATTTTGGATTTCAGAATGATTAATGAAACCAAAATTGAGAAAAGTTCGAAACTTCTTACCAACTTCTTGCCAAATCAAATTGGAAGATCGGCATCGTGATATACTTTATTCTTGCGGAATTACAAACCTGTATTTATTCTAAACATTACTCTTTAGGAACCTTCTATTACAAAGAGAAAATTCTATCGTGTTTTACTGAGTTCCCTTCAGTATCAATATAAATCTGGTAGTTAAATGGTTTATAATAAAAATATATCTCCACTTATAGTTTAAACTATCGTGCCCCATTTAATGCATAAAAAAGAAGCGACAAAACTAGCCTCGACTCAAAGTGGCAATTTTTTTATAAGTTTAATGGTACAAATAAATATCACTTAACTAAATATCTAATTGTCTATCGCCAATGATCAATAACTGGCAATAATCAATTTAAAAACTCTGCATACCATTTTTGCCTGTATAAGAATTGGCCTCTCGCACATAAGCATTTATTGTTGGAGGAACGCGCTCCTCGGTATATAGTGTGCCAATGCTCAATGCCTGTTCCCCGCATTCTAATAGAATGGTCGAATTTTAATTATTACCCATTTCTTTAATTCTTCCTATAAAGATATCCTTCATAAAGTCCCCCGTTTCCCTTCTTTTTTCTTTCATTGTGATTTTTTTTTATCCTATTATATCTAATTTCACTAACATGTTTCAAACTTGTATTTTTCTTCTGTGGTCAGACATTTTTTGTATGTGTGTGTGTATGCAAACTATGCAAGTCATTCCCTAGGACAGAATTTTTTTACCAAGATCTTAAAATGACTTTCTTCTTTCCTTAAATTTAGCGATAAACAAAAATGTTATCGCTAAGAATAGTATTATGAGGCCAATAAACTGAAACAAATCGAATCAAAATCGTTCAGCACTTTTCAGCCATTTTCAGGGATTGTTATTTTGTCATCCGACAGGTTTAACTTGAGACAACAGAACAATTCCTAAACTTTTTGAGGACATTTGTTTTTTAATGAAAATGTAAGAATTTGATTCGATAAATAATTTTTTTTTAAATATTCAGTGTGCTTGTACAATATTCATTTGAGCCTTTCCTACTATCTCTAATTGTGTACGTATTATTTTACGATATTGGTAAATGAATACCTTTTTCGTTAATCAGCCTTCTTGGTCATTTCTTAGTCTCTGAACTTTCTTTTTTTATTTTGAATTAAGATGTGGCATCGAATCATTTCCTAATGATTGTAAATCTATAAAAATGAAAGATGCTAAAATATATACATAAAGAAAAGTGAATATCTTGTCTTTATATATTTTAATAAGAGATTTTATAATTTTCTCAAATTTTGACTTCATTTCGCAAAACTTTATCAATTAACATTATATTATATGCAACATATAGACTCACTTTAGAAACTGAATATTTTTAATTAATTCCTGACATTTTTTTCTACTCGATTTTCTAAATTTATCTATGAGCTTTTCTTCATAGTTTAAAATTTTTAATTAAGTCCACTCATTCTTTGAGTAAGAAGTTAAATATCCATTTTAAGTTGATTTTAAACCAAAAACCTAAAAATAGAACACATTTTCAAGCAGAAACCTGATTCACTAAAACCCATCCCTAATCTAATGAGAATTTCCTATTAAAACTTTATACCCGGTTGCAAGGTATCCCCTCGGCTACGCATTGCATTTATATGAACATTCAATCCAGAGCTTGCTTTCCACGATCCGATTCGCTTCTAACCGTATGGTACATTGTACAACTATCCATTCCATCCCTGTGAAGCTACCATAGTAGCCTCGTGATGGAAAGGCACGTCTATATACACCTCGCTTATATATAACCAACGCATAATACCAGCTTATAGATGCCGCGTTATGCAGCCTCGTCTATGGAGAGGCCTTTCGAACAAACATTCTGGTAGCTGAATCGAGCGGATTATTTGTCACGTTACAGAGTTACGGTTCACACGCTGCGAACCAGGCATTCCGTAGCGGATTGTCGTGCTCTCCGCCCACCCTCCACCTCTTTCCAGAGCATTGAATTCGGATATTCAATTCGATATCCTGAGTCATTTGATGCCACGCTGTGGTAGGGGAGTCGCGAGTCCTGGCACTGGTTCAGTTGGAGATCTAGAGAGAGCGATATGAGACTACAGTCATTCGATTTCAGCGTTGAACAGCGGTGCGCTTTTTAGAAACGCGATTGTATAGATGTGAATTGTATAATGCGACGTTGTGATATTTCTTGACTATTGATTTTGTGGTTAAGTGGAGCGCGGTATCTTAGGATCTATCCCTGGAGGCATCAGATAAGTTTGAGAGAGGGGGCGGGCTGACTGTGTTCGTGCTTGCTGTTTTCGTTGGAAAGATGCATGGATTAAAATTTCTGATGGGAATTTGAATGAGATCATTGATTGAAAAGGTATAAATTGGAGTTTGGGGGTATTACATGATGTAGACATAATAATCCTCTTGGGAAAAAATGGACCTTTCTATGGAAGAAATTGGACATAGATAGTTAAAAAAAGAAAAACAAAATAATGCCAACTTATTTATTATTATAAAGGAAAGTTAGAAATTAAAAAATCAGTGATTAAATTAGAAGTTCTTTCCCATTTCCGAAAATCAATATCAACATGAATCTGTTATTTAGTGATTGTTGTCAAAAATTTAAAAATATATATATTCAAACTATTTGACTTATATTTTATGAAAGTCTTCAACAGATGCGGGGACTATTATTATAATAATTATGAGGAAATTATTTAAATTGTAGAGAAAACAAATTATTTCGAGAGAAATAGTGACGACATTTGTTCAATTACAAGCAATTAATTTTTTTTAATATAATCAAAATGCAACGTATAAACTCGAAAAGACTTATACGTTGAATTCCTTACATTATGTTATACTCTTACATACTATTCATTATTCTCTATACGTATACGTATATAAATTATACTATTACATACTTATACATTATACTATTTTGAATTTAAATAATGTATTGGCGTTCTGTTTCGGTTTTATAAATTAATTACAGTTTCTACACATCGTAACATAAACATTCAAATAAATTTGTAGTTGTACAAATTTTAAAGTAAAATGCATTATATATATATATATATATATATATATATATATATATATATATATATGCTAGAACCTATTTAACGTACGAACTCGGCACTGGTTAATTAATGCCACGGTTGATATACTTAAATGGCACTAATAATCTCTGTAGTGCGAATTTATTTTTTCATAATTTTTTTATATCTTTAATTTAACATTTTATGGTGAATTCTTTTCTTTTCTTTTTTTTAATTTGTTTTTTAATAATATTAGGGGCAGCTTTAGAAACCATAATTATTATTATTTAAATGCTTAGAGAAATTTCTATCATTCAAATTCTCCGAAAGCGAAAATATATATGACAAATGTGCTCGTAGAGGCGGTTATGAAATAAAACAGCGTGTATCAGAATATATTTCGTTGAAAAAGAACATCCCCACCCTTAATATTTTCTAACAATCGAACGAATAGTGTCACAATCAGAGATAAATACCAGTTCCACTCTTTCCCGACGATCTAAATCCGGTACCAGGTAACACAATAATTACTTTCCATTTACCTAAAGATTGATAAAATTATTATAGTCCACTCGGCACACTGGATTAAACGCACAGAAGCCCTCGCAGGGTGGATAATAAAAAGAAGTGTCCCCTTTTGACGAGTGCTACCGCAGAAGCACAAAACTCCAATATTATATTTTCCGCTGTCACTCAGAAGCAACTCAACTGTTGAAGGAACATCCTTAAAGGAGAAAAAAAGAAACAAGCAGCCAGGGCCTTCAGAGAAGAAACTGCAGATTAGGAGTGACACTTGGGGTGTTGGAAAGGGCGGTAGCAGCAAGTGGCAATTACCACTCTCACCGCCGAAAATTACAGGGGCGCGAGCACCAGGGCGGAAAATGATACGACTCACGCGAACCTTGCGAATTATAGAGAGATATGGAAATATTCCATGGGACATGGGGGGAGGGAAGTAGGGAAATATGTGCGGAAGATGATATGCATTGAATGAATGAGGAAATTGAGGGTTAAAAGAAAAAAAAAGGGAGAGGATCAAAAAAATTGTATAGGTCTCTGTAATGAAAGGATCCTCAAATAGTACTTATTTGATCGTAAATACTTTCTTTTGGGGAGTGATTTTTCCATGCTACCCTGCCTGGAGTTAGTTATTGGGGGTGTGGTAGAGGGAGGATACTGTGTAGAGCCTTTTTATTACAATCACTTGCGATTCTTTTAAAGAGGGGTTTATGAATTTCATTCGATAACAGTAATTAGAAGGAATTAAGTAAATTGATGATAATTATGAGATTTGTATTTTGTGAGATTTTGAGAAAATGTGATAGTCATGGATGGGAAATTTGTATCATTTTTTTAACTCTTGATATTAAACCAAACATTTGATCGCTGACGAAAGGTAATCACATTTTTAATTCGATGCAATTAAACAATAGGAAATCAATACCAATATGAGCGTATTGAGATTTAGTTATGTTTACACAATGAAAAAACACAGAAAAATTTCAAAAATTAAATTATATATTAAAAGTAATCTAGAGAAAGATGTATTAAAAGTAATCTATAGATTGAAATATTACTAATGGTGATTTTACCAAAGTCTGCTTGCAGTGATACTTCTGAAATCCATGATAAAGTATGTGCCTTCCGACTGTGTAACTGCATGCAGTCAATCTGCTAAATTTATTCAAGGTTTTTTTTTTTTTTTTTTGCTTAAAGTATTTTACTTCAGCTTATATTTCCCTATTTTATATTTCTATCTTTTATAAAATATAGAAAAATCAAAATTAAATTTCATAGACAATTTCAGAATATTTTTATCATTCTATTTTAAATTAATTTATTTCTAAAAAAATTCGTTCTGCATCATGAGTTTTACTTTCCTGACTGATTTAATGAAATAAATGATTTCAATTATTAATTAATAGTGTTTCTTCAAACACTATACTTGCAATTCTTTTACAAAAAAAAATAATAATAATAAATAAAAATAAAAATAAAAAATGAAAGAATTTATTGAAAAGGATTGAATGTGGACTATGGTATTTTATATTACAAAGTGATTTATATTTCAATAATTATTTTTTTCAAAATGGATTTTAAAATTAATGAAACGTAATATATTATATGTTTTATTGAAATAAAGTAGATTTTGCAATAAAAATGAAAACTTTGCCCTAAATTTTTACTAGGATTTGCATCATTCATTCGCTATTATAATTTTCCCTCGTTATTAGTAACATACATGACATAAATATCATATACTATTAAGTTCCATTTTTGAATAATGATTACAAAAGAATTTTAAATGATAGCCAGTTTTAAATCTGTTGGCTAAATTTTCACTCTTTGATAAGAATTGAACAAAAATAATAACTTCACATAGGAACAAGCGATAGTGGTCTCTCCAAAACGTTTTTACCTATTCTTTATTAATTATACTTGTGATTTATTAACCGTATGCCATTAGTGATCAATATTTACAGATGAGTCTATCAGGGTGAGATCTTTGGTGATTGATCAGTGGAATACTGTTAATACAATAGGACCCGAAAACTGAATGTCCATTTTGGGCGCCTTTTACCGCCAACCGATTGAAGCCAAAATTTGACTCAGAATAACATTGTAGTTACATATCAAATTTCATATATTAAATGCGAGATGAAGTACCGACTGACAGATGGTCAACCCTTTAATATATTTTTTCAGTTTAGTTTAGTTATAGTAACGTCCCGTTTGAAGCAACACTAGGACTATTTTGGGACGGACCTCGTAATTTTAAACTGTGGTCAGACGACGGGGACGACACCTGAGCTGACACCCACCTCTCCGCACCACACCAACGGGAGGACGTTTGGTCAAGACGGATTTAAAGTGCAACTGACCCCCTTACACGACGGTTCTTCAGTGGAATCGGGTCTCGAACCTGAAACCCTGCGGTTCCGAAGCCGAGACCTTACCACTAGGCCACCGCGGCCCTAATATATTTCTTCAAAATTTAATATAGGTCAATTTAATATAGGTTTGTTCATAATTTAATACAGGTTAATTTAATATAGTCCACATATTAAATGCTAATCTGTGTCCGTACAATTTCATCTATCTAGCTCTCTTCATGTTGTTGTTATCGGGTTAGGCATCAGATAGGCATGCTTTCTCTGAATGTATTTGGGAAATATACAGTGCCAAATTTCATTCATTTAATTCAAAGCGTTTTTGAGTTATAGCGCTCACAAGCATATAGACGGGAATAATTAATTAATTTTTTTTTTTACGGATTCAGGGAGATCTGAAACGTGTAGATTTGGAACATTACATTTAAATTTTGATAATTATTATAAAACTTTCTGTTTGTACACTTCATATAGGAGAAAATAAAAAAAAAAGGAAAATAATCTATTGACAATGAACATAATATACTCTTAAAGAAATTGAATTAATCATACAGATACATTCATAAAGAAATCATACGCACAAAATTGATTTTGGTGAGTGGCTTTAAATTTTTGGAGTGTTCCCAGTCGGAAAATCTCCCGAACTATTACTAAATAATAACGCTTTCGAAGAATTTTAATTTACATTTTAAAAATAAGATTGTGCATTGTTTTTGCAACTCTATAATAAAGAATGTCAAAGACAAGGAAATAAAAGAGAATAATACTGTTAAAGATTCATTATGTTAGCACTAATATTCGATGTCTTCTTTAAATATAACCGAATGAATGAGTCTCTTAAAACATGCCATTTTCTTATTAAAGGTAATGACAAAAATAATTTGCAGCAGACTTATTAAAACTGATATGGAAAATTAAATTTGAAAACATCTAATTAAAATCCAAATTTCTAGAAGTTTTATTTTGCTTTTCAAAAATTCCCCTTTAAATGTATTCAAATTCAGAGTCAAAATTCGAGGAAGACAGATCCATCGTTGGAGTGTCTACTCTATACCAAAATGACAGAACATATCTCATCTCGATCTGCTGTTAAAGAAATGTGAAGAAAATAACCCAAATTAAAACCAGGTCCCGGACTGAGTGACGCGACTGGGCTATAATTTCGTCCGCATTTTCTGTTCCGGGCAACGTTTGGCGAAGAAGCGTTGACAGAAAAGCGGCATTGTTATGAAGTGAGTATTGTCCTGCTGACAGAGGTTGACCGACCACAAGTTGCTGCTGACTGACCTCAGTGACGAGAAAGGCAGTCAGAGTAGACTGGTTATTAGAATGGGGAAGGTATTTTCTCAGTTGAATGCCCTGTTCCAGACCCGCCCTCCTAATCAGTGGTTTCTCAGATACCAAGCTGGAAATTTTTTAGTCCATTTCTCTTCTTTTTTTATTATTTCTTTTCTGCACCTTTCTTTTTTTATTTTTCTTTCTGTCTCCCATTTCTTCCCTCTCTCTGTGAGTTTGGTTACAGAGTTGATGATTTCGCCGTTTTATTTCTGGAGAGAGCATTTCGTTCTTTTGTTTTATTCTGTTTTCTTTTCTACCTTTGCTATTGTTGAATATCAGGATTGATACTTTACTCGGAAGATGTTGTTTTACTTTGGTTACGTTTTAAAATAACCTATCTGCGTGAATCGAGAAAAAAGAACTGCACACGGAAAAAATAAACACAAAAGTAATGGAAAAATAGTTCTCTGGAAGAAAAAAATAATAATAACAGGAAACACATCTTGCAAACTAACAGAAAAGAGCTTTTAGATTCATTGTGTTTTAAGCACAGTTTTCAAAACTTAGCTAAACTTTCTGTTTACAATTTTTTTAAAAAAATATATAAACTTGAGAAAGAAGCAGTGAATTTCAATGTAAAAATATAAATAAGTTTAAAAGAATATTTAATTCGGATATCGTTGTTAATTTAAGAACTATCCTTAATTTGTCTTTGATGAATTTAAAGATTTGAATTCGTAAATATGAAATTGGAAAAATATCTATTGCAATTCTACAAAATGATCCCAGCATAATTCATTTTATGATATCATTATTAAAATTCCTTTGCTTACACGTCAAATTGTATTAATGTTTCATTTGTTTAAAATTCCAGAATAGTCGCCAGAGACAGGCTGTAAATTAAAGATAAGTTTCTAACTTACAATTAAGAAATTTTCTTCGAATGAAATGGAAGACAAATAAAAGATATAGTTAACCATTTCATATTTTTTTTTAAAAAAATTTCTCATTTTATCAGAAAAAATTATCTACAGATCAAAAGTTTTATCAAATTTCAGGTTTTCTCAAAACATTGAAAACAAAATAACTATGAATGTTGATCATTAAGTTCGTTCCGCGTTTGACTAATTGTATTCGCAAGCCATTAGAGTTCTACAAGTTGTTATTATTATTATTTCATGTTATAAAGGTACAAATAGTGGATATTTAAAAAAAAAATTCGTTACAAACTTTTTTTAAAATTTCCATTTGTTTACTTATTTATTTATTCTTTTTTCCCCTCTGAATGATTCCAAATTTCTGTCTTAGTATAAGAAAAATTTAAAACACCAGGTTTTATTTTTACAGCTTTACATATCATTTCAAAATTTCAATTCCTCTTCCCCTTTTTGATAATAAAAGAATTGAAATATTAAACTTCAATTTACAACGTACTACATTTTGAGATTTTATGAAAAAGTTTTTAAAAAAGCATTAATTTATAAAAGGAAAAAAAAATATTATAAAAGTATAGAAGAAGAAGAAATTATTATAAAGCTTTTAAAAGTATCATTATTTTGCTTATATTATTGGTGCTACATTTTATTTGTCTCCACTATTATTTATAAAAAATTTACGATATAGTTTCAAGTGGGATATTTCAGTTTATTTGTCCATGAAATATACTTCTTTCCTCCTTTGGATTTATTAAAAAAATATTTAAAATTAGTAAACCCTAAGAAATGAGATCTTATGAACAAACTTTCAAAAGAATATTTTAGAATGTCTCCTCTTTTTCTACATTACAATGCATTAAAATAATATGGACATTTTTGTTCTAGACATATTACGTTATCACATCTAATTCGAATCTTTAGGCAATTGCAAGATATGTGCCTAAAATGTTTAGAATGTCTCCTTTTTTTCTACATTATAATGTATTAAAATAATATGGACATTTTTGTTCTAAACATATTATGTTATCACACCTAATTCGAATCTTTTGGCATTGATCCGCCAAGTCAATATGGTTTTTATTTTTCCATGCCCATTCATGAGTAAAACATATGGAATTATTAAAGCTCTGGTCGATCGGAAAATGCGAATTCGATAGAATATTTTTTTTTCTCAGTGGCTGTGAGTTTTTCCTTCCAGACCAATTATCTTCGAGGGACCACACAGCGAGCATACGACGTGTGCAAACGATGCCTAGCCTTTCGGTGTCATAATGATAAGGTGCGAGTGGACAAGATACTATATAAAAATGGTTTTTCCGCCCTAATGGGTTCGTCACGGGCTGAAGGCTTCGCTGCCCCCTTTTGTTTGTTGTGAAGAGGACAGGACTTTGACTGCTCTCAGGAAACAAAAAAATAAAGAAAAAGCTATTAATGATGTAAACTGGAATGAAGTGTTATTTAATGATTCTTAAAGTCCATTTGGTGCTATGTTTAATGCCGAAAAAGGGGTGGACTTTTAGCCGAAAAGAGCAGATGCGTGTTTGCGGCTTTTGCAGGTTTAGCATAGAAAATAGGCATTAAAGTATGTGTTAACCATCATCATTGAGATCCAAATGTTCTTTAATAAAAAATAAGGTAAATTTGGATCACTTTTTTAGTAATTACCTTTTCTTTCTGGAGCAACATTCATTTTGCATAAATAGGAGATAATTCAAAGTATTATTCCTGTGTAACTTTAACTACTAAGTAATTATTATTTCCTTAAAAAACTACCGCTTATTTCGAATTCCTTTGTATACGCATAGTCTTTTATGAAAAAAATCATTTTTTAGTTTTCGTGAAGCAAAAGTTTTTCAGTGGAAAAATGCCATTAAAAACCAAATGGCATTTGAAGAAAAAAAATGGATTTCTATGTGAGCATTTTTTTTTATTCTAATAATAATAATAATATAAATTAACCCGTTCTCTTTTCACGCTATTTTTATTCATCATGTAGATTTCGGTGCATTTTCTCTGGGTCACAGAAATATTTTGACACGCAACTTTTGTCAATTATATGGAATAATTTTAAAATGGTTATTTTACAGGTTAAATGTAATCCATAGACGGGAATAGGATAATTTAAAGATACAAATGACTGGATATAGATACTGAAAATATAATTTTAAGAATTATAAAGGTTTTTAGTGAAATGTTATTATATTTATGAATAGAGAGACACAATTTCCAGAATTTCTTACTAATATGTTTATAATTTAATATTAAATATAAATATTTTTAATATTAAATTATCTAGATAAATACAAGATTATCTTCAAGCAATCAAGTAGTTGTTTTTTATTTTCAATCGTATTAAATTGAAAATCTATGAAATTAGTGGCTTTTGTTAACATAGAATGAATTTTTAATGCTTCAATCGATATCTGATATAAAAGTTTTAAAAATCCCTGTTTAAAATCTTAATCTTAATTCTTTGATATGTAACTAAGGCAGTTAGAGTGAAGTCGCATTACGTGTCAAATGTAAGCGTACACTTCGTCTTGTACTATGTTATGACTTCTTCTTATGCTTTATTTGAGATGGTGAACATTAAGTGATGAGGATTTTAAAATTAAATTATGTGTTTTTTTTCTCTATGAAAGTACGAATGGGTTGAGTTTAGATAA
This sequence comes from Argiope bruennichi, assembly GCF_947563725.1. Classification (NCBI taxonomy): domain Eukaryota; kingdom Metazoa; phylum Arthropoda; class Arachnida; order Araneae; family Araneidae; genus Argiope; species Argiope bruennichi. The sequence continues at coordinate 46,251,729 of NC_079158.1, forward strand.
GGAAATTATTTATTTTATTAATTAAGTTATATTATTTATTATATAAACATTGGTATAGAAGAAGAATTTTACAAAAGTAGTAGTTAAATCCCTGAATGAAAGGACGTATAATTTATATAATTTCAAAATTATGTCTGAAAAAAAGAATTCTTTGAACATCTGTTAGTAATTTATGATATCATAATGAGATCGATTGGTTATTTATTATTTAATTTTTAATAGCAATAAATACTATTATAAATTACGATTCATCATTTTATAATTATTTTTAAATATGAATTTCTTTTTCTGTAATCTCAATATTAAATTAATCTTTACAAAATTACATAATTTGTTAACAAAACCATTCATCAATCAATTAAGAAAAAAATTATTTGTGATACATAAAAGCATTTATCAAGAAGTTCAGGAGTAAACTTGGACTTGAGACGTAATTATCTAACACGAGTATTGATTTTTTTTTTCCGCCTCTCTTCACGCTTTGCTTTCTTTTCTGCTTTAACGATTCCACACTTGGAAGTAGAGACATGAAGGAAGGAATAAAAAAAAAAAAAGACCCGAGTATCAGCGAAATCCAAGTTTAATTCCTCCTTCAAAGACTACAAATGAAAATTTATTATCCTTGACATTCATACCTAATATATACAAGGTAATTAATTTGTTTTCTCTCATGTGAGAGCCAAGCAGGGCAATTACAGTTGAATTATGTAATTTTCACTCAATTAGCAACGTAATAGATAGCAATTTTTTTCAACACCACAGCGGTGGTGTTTGTTCACTAAAATAAAGCGGGCTAATTGCCTTTTAAGAAGGTAAAAACCTTCCACTCTTTGCACAGTAACGCTTCTGTTATTTTTTTTTTCTTTTACCAACGCATTTTTATTTATGTATTATTATTTTTTTAACTCCTGTGCTCTTTTTTTTTTCCATCGTTTTCCCTTACGTGTTATTATCATTAGCGGTTCGCATTTCTTTTGCGGTTTTAGTGCTTTTACTCATCCTTCCTCTTGTCCTCCTACCCCTTTCTGGCACAAAAAAAATTCACTTTTTATCTTTTACCTAAGTAAGAATTTAAAAAATAAAGCAGCTAGCAGCCAACCCTCTCCTGTTTTTATGTGATTATAATCATCTGTTTTATTTGGCGTTAAAACACTACACAATTTCTTACTACTTTATGTAGCAAAAAGAAAGGGAGGAAAAAAAGGGGTATGCATATGCGAATGCTCTTTTTACTGGGGGGAGAATAGAGTACAAAAAAAAAATTAACTCGAGGCTTTTGGTGCTAATATGTGTTTGCTAAAAGTCGTCGAGGGATTTTTTTATTAATCAGTTTGTTAAGGGTTTACAGGCAATTAGCGGTTGTTGCGGGTCGCGGCGAATTAAAATTAAACACAATTATTTATGGCATAAAGCGCATCAGGGTTGACGCGTGGAATGAGAGATTAACGAATGAATTCAATTGTGAAAAGGAAGAGCATTTAAAACGGAAAATGGTTTACTTATTATACAGATTGTTTTTATGGGATTTCGTAAGGAATATTAAGCTTATGAATGAATGTTCAGATCCCGAATCTTGCTTAAATTTGTAATATCAAAGAGCCTTTTTAAATGCTATTTTTAATTTATTGTAGTTTGCTTTTCATTTAGTTCTCTTGCTAGAATACTTAATTAAATTGTTATTTTTATGTCAAAATAGTGAATATGCAGATTTTTTTGAAAAATTGGAATAATGAAGAAAAATTAGCAAGATTAAACCGATAATAAGGCTGAACATTCAAATATCTTCAAAAATTTTTCCTTAATGATATTGAAAAAATGTTCTGTTTATATCCGCAAGGAAATTTTTCGATAAAAAGAAGGATTAAAACAAAAACTAAAAGCCTTTTAATTTGCTTTATAATTAAATAAAGAATCAGTTATAAAGCATTAATTTAATAATTGTATTACCAGTTTCCAGTATTTGAACTATTTTGTATTTAAAATAATTTTTTTATTCTGTGACATTTCTTGGGTAAATTATGCTTTATTTTCACATTTTTGAAAGAACTTTTTTTGCCCCGCATATTTTTATTTCATTATAGCGCTACTGCGTTTGAATGTGCTATTAGACGTTGAAAACAACAATCTCTTCACAAGAATCCGGTTTTCTCAACTTTTGAAAATACTCAACTTTTAAGTTAAAACTTTAGATCACAAATTGAATTATTGCAGTATACACCGAATAATATACTTTCATTTCGAAGTTGAAAAATAAATAATCGCGTATTACTAGAATAATGACAAAAATTTTGACGGTTGATCAAATTTAAGATTTTAGTATAATATTAAATTTTAAATTGCTGAATTTGAAATGACTAAATAAGTTTTTGAAGGCTTTTAAGCAAAATTTTATAATGTGAAGCTGCACATTTACAAAGATCATAATTAAAGGAAACTGCTGTAATGTATCATTGTGTTTATGAATAAATATCTAGTTTATTTTACAAAATTCTTGATTCAATAGCATCATTAATATTATTTTTATATTTTCAAATGGCCGCTTATTGTTAAAATAATGCAGTATAAAAATTTGAATTATATAAATTTATTTTTAACTTACATTTTATGCGAATATTTATCTATAACTAACGTACGTTGTATATAAATCAATCTAAATTAAATGGATAACTTATCATATTGTTATTGAAATTTAACAGTATTTCAAGAAATGGTGAATCTTTATGAATATTTCTTGAAATAATTAAGAATTCTATAAATTAATTTTATACTTTAATGGCAATATACACATATTTTAATTTTGAAGAGTAGCAATTTGTTGTAGACTAATACCTTTTAATTTATATGTTTCAATCTTATTAAATTACAAAACTGTTTTCCATATTAATGGTTTAACAGCAAGAAAAGTCAATATTCTTAGAGAATAAGCTAATTGCCAAAGGAGGTGAGAAGAATAAAAATGCAGAAATTAGATCTTGAAAAGAATACTATTTATTGCCGATTTTCAGTACGATTATTTTTCAACGTAAAATGTTTCCGAACGTGTAACAAATGTTTGCATTATATCTTTGCAGAAAAAAATCTTTGATTTAAAATTTACACCCAAGAGATTAAGAACAGCAAGTAAAAGTTGATAAAAAAGACTTAATAAATGGTCTGTACCTATTTAAACTTCAAAAACAAGAAATCAAAAAATATAATGCCAAATGTGGGATTTTTTTTCTTACTTCTATTCCATATTTTTCAATGAAATGTAAGATTCCGAAATTCCTTTAGAAGAGTTAGTTGCATTTTAAGATGATGATGTGTTTCAACAAATATTCTTAGAAGTCAACTTAGTGCGAAAATAACGTTTGGATAGTAATGAAAAGTAATAATAATTCATGCATTCATGTTTTTATTATCGAAGAAATATGCTTAGCTGATATTTGTAATTTTTTTACTAGACGAAAAAGAAACAGAAATTTATTCACGTAAATACTGGGGAGGGAAAAAATACTGAATTAAATAAACAGACTTTTATATTGAGACATTTGTGTGAAAAAATAAACCTTTTTATTGAAACAAACAAAAACTAAATTTAATGCCTACTTTAAATGGATGTAAACAGTTGGATTAAAGACTAATTTGCACAAAGTGGAATCAATGTTACAAGTCTAAACAATAAATAAATATAGTAAATTGTGCATAAACCTCACCCTTCTTTTGAATTTCGGAAATCTTGTTTTCTCTTTTAAAGACATCCTTCAAGGGCTGAAGGATTAATATTAGAAAATACATTATATCTCACTTATCTCTTCTATATTCTTTCTATTTTAATAAATACCATCTAAACACGCCTATGTAATTACATATTGAGCATCCAACCTTGTTTGTAGAAGGAAAGTAATCCTCTCGTATCACATCTTTCCTGCACTTCCTACCATGAACACCCTGCGTCTCTGGGGACGAGAAGAGACGGGTGTGTGTGTGAAGATCTTCACATTGCAACAGAACGCGGCGAGCGATTGATAGAAAGAGAACAGAGAGTTAAACAAAGGTGATCAAAAAGAGGAGGGAAGGTAGGACAGAGAAAGAATCCTTCACTCACACAAACACACATTCCGGAAAACGCCGGATGTGACAAAATGCGACAAAAACTGGAAGCCTAAGGAAACAAAGCAAGCAGGCAGCAACCGACAGAACAGAATAAACACGAACACAGACAAATAAAAAAAAATCGCACTGCAAACAAACAAGGCGAGACTACGAACAGCAGGAGGGGGAAAAAAAAGGAGAGAATAAAAAAAAACGCTGCACATAACAACAAAAACGACAACGTGGAACTAAAAGAAGGAAGAGGTAAAGAACGAAGAGATGAACAACAGGAGAGAAGCAGGCAAGAAAAAGAGGAGGAAGCTAGAAAAGAAGAGAAATGATTTTTCTAGAAAGGAGTAGGAGGAGGAGGAAAAAGACTTCCATACCCTACCAGAGACACGTCTCGACCATTGGAGGAGGGAGGCAGGGAGGAGATCCCCCCCCTACGGCACATGATGCCACCATCCTATTTCCTGGGGTAGCGATGACGGTTGGCAGCATTAAAGGGAAGGAAGAAGTTGAGGAGCAGAATCGTTTTCCAATACCCGAACCCCGGGCTCCAATCACTAGCAGACGGAGGGGCTTATCTGGGGCGGCCGAGCGTCGTTTGGGGCGGCCCCCTATCTACCTCCCTCCCGATCCCTGCCTCAAAGCCTTCCCTTTTCCCACACGGGTTGGGGTGATGGATAGATCTAATCCACCCCCACCCGCTCCCCATCTCTTCACGATAGTCTTCTACCTCCCTCCCTCCACTCTCGTGTTTCCGAAAGTTTCCAGATTTCTCTAACCCCCTCCCTTCCACCAGGCTTTTACTTTTTCTTTTCTTTTTATTTATTATTATGTATTTTTTCGGTCGTTCTGTGTGCTCTTGTTGCTTTAGTTTTGGGTCTGAGAGAGAAGGATGGATATATATCTGCATGTGTGTGTGTAGTTTATGGTCTCGGAATCGGCCCATTTTCAAGAGCTATTAGGGCAGGTGAATATAATTGTTTGGGAAGTGCATCGACATCAGTGCCACTCCAGCTGAAGTGAATCGTACAAATAGCCGTTTGCAGGAGAGACTTCGTATAGATTGAAATCGTCCTGACTGTGTATGACTCTGAGCATGGAAAATAAAACATTTAACGAAAATAAGCTAATAAAAGAATAGAATGAATTTGAACCTTTCAAAAATGTTCAGTCACTTGAAATAGTTCTTTAATGTTAATAAATAGCAATTAATTTTGTTTATATTCAATGTAAATTATATTAGTGGCACTGGAAACAGCATCAAGTGCAAAATACAGTAACTTCTACACAATTAAAATCTAAGAGTATTAAAAAATTACAAGTATACTACGTGTGTCATAGTTTTACAATAAAAACAATTGATGTAACATTATGCAAAACGAATTCAAAAGCATGAGGGAAAGCTGAAAATTTTTACACTAAGAATCTTTGAGAAAGAAGAAATGTTCCATTAAATTAGTGTAAAATTTCCATGAACGGGGTTAACATAGTAATAAAAAAGTGACATTGGCAACTAAAACAAGGACAATATGCGAAGACAGATCCATTGGAACAACTGAAATACTTCATACATCAACCGAAATTTTTCCCAATGGCATATACTTATGTATTTATTAATTAGGATTTGTATGTAGTCGAATCAATATATATTACAACTGATATTTTAAAATGAAACAATTGCTTAATCAAAGGGGAGTTTAAATTCTTTAGCCTTATCTAAAAAGAAAGTGAGTAAGCAGTAAGTTCTATTATCGATATTTTGAAAGCAAATACGTCCATGCTACAATAAGAACAAATATTTTAGAAATATGACGGCAATTCGATTGCCAATTTAATTGACTGTAATAATATTTGAATTCATTTTTTTCGGTATATTTTTTTCTTTTCCGATTAATCTATTTTGAAAATCGAAAAGTTGAGAAAAAAACAAAACTTCCGATGCCATCCTTTATTGATAAAAAAAAAATTGAATTTCGAATGCAATGTAAAAAGCCATAAATCTGTAATTATAATAAGCTAGATAATAAGATTAAGTTAAAACTATAATTTCTGATAAAAGTACGAATATGAAATTGGTGTTATGTAAAACTATGAAACAAAATAACAAGAAACGGTTTTCTTAAGCATTTTTATCTATTTTGAATAATCTTCTTCCTTTTCATTACCATATGAACATAAGGTAACTAATATTGATAGCATGAGGAAGAATAAATAAGATTTGAAATCTGAAGTACTATATCATTGCTTTCATTAAAAAAAATCAAACCTTGTGCCTTAATCTGGAATATACCAACTTGAATCAATATATCCGGAAAATAGATAGATATAAGAAATTATTCTAATATATATTTCCTTAAAAATGTCTATGTCTTAATCCATTAAACAATTGGAAAGTGATGAGACGTAGCGTTAGTTATAATTCTAATTATTATTCATTCGATTGTCTTAGAAAAAAAAAGAGTGAAGCGGATAAAGTATAATGAATGCATTTTATCAACTTACAAATAAATAAATGGTCAGATGTTAAAAATAAAGTTTTAAAAAATAAATAAAAGTTTTTTATTGACCTAGTATGTAGAAATTTTTATTTAACTTTTTATTAAAAATTTTTATTTAAAAATTGTGTTAAGCAAAATTATATTGTGGTAAATTTCTTAGATATTAATTGTTTTAAAAGCCTTTGTAGTATGATCTGCTTTTTAAAATAAAATATATCTGGGAAAGCATTTTCTGTATTGTCTTAAACGAATATATATTTCAACAATCACCATGATATCTATAAATGCTGTATTAAAAGAATAGATATTTTAAGAAAAGCTGTGGTTTAGAAAAATTCTAAGAAATATTCTTGAATGCAACACGCGAAATATCAAAATAAACCATAACATTATTTAATTATAATGCCTAGATTTTTTTCTGTCTAAACAGTTTATTAACAAAAACTGTAGAGAAAGACAGAAATACCAAAAATCAGATCTAAGAACAGTCTTTATTTCAAATAATGAATGAGAAAATGAAAGCAATCTATGAGATTAAAAATTAAACATTTTTTTAATCGTCCTAACTATAATTGCTCTTAGAGATCTTAAAAATTAAATAAATAGAAGACAAATATAACAGGTCTAATATAATCGAAGCATTTTTGAAATGTTCTTTTTGTTTACATTTAACTCAAAACATTAAAAGCTCTAGAAAGTTTCCAAGAAAATAGATTTCTCATATATTTTTCCGGATGGTTTACATATATTAGTTGATGGGCTTGGTTGGGATATCTGGAATTTAAAAAAAAAATGTAATACTATATTTTTTTTCTTTTTTGAATAAAAAGATATGTTTCCTTCTTCTTTTTGAAAAAATTGAAAGTATTTTCCCATTTTTTTCGATTTTTAAATATTAATAAGCAGTCTTCGTTCACTTATTTTATAATTATATTGTATGTTTGTTTCTTTCAACACATTTTACAGAACCTTTTCATGCACTCTATATTCTTGCATTCTTTCGTAAGACTGAATTGTGAGCCTAGCCTTGCAATTTCGTACATAGCAGCGCTGACAATGAGAGACCTCTTGTTAGGTCGCAAAATACACGCTTTGGGGAAATATGCGTTTTATATTAAATGTGTTTTTGCATATACGCATTAAATAGGTGTTTTATGTATATACATATTAATATGCATATAATACACATATACATATACATATAAATATGCGTTATTTTTGGGAAATAATTTTCAGCCTTATTCTCCACAATTTAGCTTAATTTGAAGCGGAATCGTCTTGGAACGAAAAAGTAAAAAATTACTCCAAGCACTTATCGCAGACGTTTGATTTTTCAGCCCGTCTCCCCTCCCTTCTCCAGCTTGCTACCAACCTGCAAATTCAGTCACATTTTCGAAACATGAAATAGTTGAGGCTTCATAGACCACTTTAACTTTTGTATGAGGTTCATGCCCATGGTGTTTTACTTTCAATTATTTAGTAATTTAGACTAAGACTATAAATCGCTATACTTAAAAATGAATATATAATGATATTCATCACCAGAAGTATGGTTTATATGATCAGTACTTAATAAATATCAACTACGTCTCATATTACCCAGCGAAAACATATACTACTAATTTTAATAACCTCCGACGGATTATTTTACCCAAATGAATTTTAAGTTAAGGTAATAATGTTAAGAAGCACATATTATAGCACTTTTATTTAATTAATGTTGTTTTTAAATGTATAATCCATTCTCAAGCATTTAGAAATACCAATTGAGTAACTTATACTTAAAAATTACATAGGCAACTTATAACAAATAACTCTCAGAATACTCAGAAATATTTATATGCGCTTACAGAACAATACCGAAAGTTTTAAGCACCTCCAATAGATTATTTTTTCCTGAAAAGCTTTAGCTTAGAACAAACAAACAAAGAAACCAAAATAAGCATGTTGCAGTATTTTCACTTTAAAATATAACCCATTCTCAAGTATTTAGAAATATCAACTAATTCACCATTGCTTGAAAGCTAGAGACATTAGTCAGTACTTACTACAATTCTATTCAAAAATAATGTTTAAAGCTAAAAGAGAAAATAAAATCGGTTTAAAATCAAGAAAAAGAGAGTTTGTTCAACAAATATAGCGAGGTTTAACATCCTGCAATGATTTCAAAATTCTTTTGCACTTATATGAAAGCGTTTTCTGGAAAAATCTGTTTTTCGTTATTTTCCTTTGCGGTAAACAGCTTTTTAAAAAATGTTTTTTTTTAAGATATTAAAGAAAAAAAAATCCCAAAATGTTTTATTTGATTTTAGCTTTGTTTTTTCCCGGTTCGTACTTATTTATTTCATTCATCTTTTAGTAAAAAAATTTAATATTTTTTTAAAAATAATTTCTTACAAAATCGAATATACTTTCGAAACTTTTGGAATAATTTGAAATGTTTTACAGGGTGCATAGCATCATGAAAAATCCTTAAAAAGTGCTTAAATCTGAAAACCATTTTTAAGCACCTTCAAAGTGCTTAATTTTGGATAAAAGATCCTTAATGCTTAGTGCTTAATTTTCTCGAGAAGTGCTAAGAAGATATTCCTTTTTGTTTCCGTATACGATGAATGTGATAAATTGAAAACATTCATAAATCTTTGTTTACTGGACATATAAAAAAAGAAAACCGACGAATGAGAAGCAATCGGTGAAGGGATACATGAATTTCAACTATGTTAAGAAAATACTTAATGAACTTTTTTCTCTATTGCGGGCATCGGCGTATATTGAAATATAGGAATGGTCCGAAAGAACAAAATACGGAAAATGACGAACTGGTTGCAACTCGGAAAAACATTTGAACTTCTTTCACAGTCAGTGTTCTAAATAGAGAATAATTTATTTTAATTATGCCTGGTAATTTTATGTTCAAATCTTTATGTGTTCGTAAAGACTACGTAGATTAGCACCGATCGATGAAAAATAAGAATACAGTATAGTGCGTAAAAGAAATAGATACCTCAGAGATGGGAGAAGTTATTTAAAGGTGTACATGAAAAATATTTATATTTAACTGCTTTTATTCTGATTACCATGAATTCTCATTATAGATATTCAATCATCATTCTTGTTAATATGTTGTTTTGAGCGATCTTTTGAACGACTACGAAAGAAATTTTACTGTACAATTATTTATTGTAATTGTAATTACTTTAGATAACTGCTTAAAATTCAGTGAAATAAAATTTTAATTTGAAGACATAAGTTTTTTTTTTTTTGTTTGTTTTTTTTTTTTTTGTTGCTGTGTACGTTTTTAAATGTCTCTGTTCCTTTGGAAATTATCATTTGTTGAACCAATTTTGTCAAATGTTAGTTTTTAGTTTTAAAAAATTCTGCTAAGTCTGACACTTAAAATTTCAAAGAAATAAAAAAGTTTTAAGGGAACTTTATGATTTAGGTTATTTCATTTTTAAAGAGGTTTTTTTTTATCTCTCTCTCTCTTTTTGTAACTTTTACTCGAATTTTTGTTTACCAACGAAATTTTTCTTACTCGGTATATAAAGATTTGCATGACTAATACTGATGATCACTGAAATAGGGACGTGAAATTTAGTGGGCAAATACTTTTTGAATGTTTAGACGCTCACTAAGGATGGATTTTGTAAAATTTTAATTAGAAATTCAATTTAAAAGTTAAAATTCTAACGTGCTTCCCACCTAACATTATGGTACAAAATTTATTTTTATGCCTTCTTTAAAGGAGTTCATATAATATTTTCCGATATTCTTCCGTGAATTTCGTTACCACTTGTTACTTCTAATTTATTTTGATGGCCTTGGAGGGCTTGCATTTACTGTAATACTATTGGTAGGATTTTCCCATCAACAGCTTTAAATCTGACCTTCTCCTATAATATTTTGATGGATTTCGTCCTCATTTAAAGCTTCAGAAAAAAAATAGTCATTCGCACTCCATCAATAAATTCTTACCTCTCTCCTTTGTAAACTCATTTTTTAGAAAGAAAGAAGCAAATTCATCGTTAGTACATATGGTTAGAATTCATTTCCAATAAAGAAACCTGATGCAAAAATCCGTTTGTGAACAATTTCCCGTGAATATATTCAGCAACCCACATATATTATACACTGTAGAACTTAAAGAACTGTCAAGGAAAACTAATGAAACAAAGTTTTTTTTTTACTCCTAGTGGAGTGCTACAACATTCAAAGAAGAAGAAGGATAGAAAAAAAAAAATATTTTATAAGATATAGAATTCGAAATTCTCAAGGAATTACCTGTAATAATAATATTTCTCTACTAACCAACCTAATTAGCTGTAATAATAGTGCTCTTGTTTCTATGCTTATTATTTCTATTCATATAAATATTTGTATGAATAGAAAATGTCTCATATAATCAATTTTTTTATATAAAAATAAGGTTAAAATAAAAGCTGTATGTATGTATTAGTTAATTTAATTTATTAATAAGAAATAATACTGTCAGATTTTTGTCATTTTCATGATAAAATTTGAGTTCAGTATTTTAAAAATTAGGAGAGGAAAACAGTTAATTACTTTTTATGTGCAAATTTTTTTAAATTGTACACATAAAAAAAATATAAATTATTAAGAATTGGAAGTTATTTAATTATATTTTTTTATTCTGATTTTTAGAAAAAAATTTAAATTTAAATTTAAAATTATTTTGATAAAAATCTGTCAGCATTATTTAGTATTAAGAAATTAAATTTTCTGAACTAATACGTAATTAATTATAGTTTTTTTCGTATAATTAGCATAATTTTTTTTTGTCCGATGTCTTGTGAAAATAATTTTGTAAACCCATTTTTGTCGAATTTGCCATTTATTTGAATCTTTAATGTTTGTAACATATATTGATTCGATTCAATTTGCTCTTAATTCAAATTTTCAGTTTCTTTGTATTAATTATCGTTGAAGATAATGTTGCCAATTTAAATAAAAGATGAGGCTGTATTCAATATATAAACATCGATTGAAATTTAAAAAGTTGTTTTTTAATAAAAGATTAATTTTCTTTTAAATAGATATTTTTTTTTTTATTTTTCTATTAAAACTATAATTTATTATAAGACAAAAAAATTCTATGAGTAAAAAATTCTTGAGTTTATGTATTCATGCATGTAAAAAAGTGCTTAATTTTCTTCGCTAAGGTGTTTAAAAGTGCTTCATTTTTGCATCCATTTCACACTACGCCCCCTATTTTAGTTCATAAAACAGTTTAATATATTAATTAGATGTGGCGTAAAACTAATTAAAATATATTTATAAGAATTTGTTATAGTTATTGCAAAATTATTGTTACATAACTGCAAAATTTTACTAAATTGTATCTCATAATTTCCTGTATTTACAAGGTTAATAAAATTTCCCCTGAGATTTCACTTGAATTTTAAATTTTAATCTTCATTGAAATCAAAAATTGGTTTATGTCAGTAAAATTTTATCAGTTAAAAAATACTCCAAAGGGAGACTCATATCTTAAGATTAAAAGTATTTATGCAGAATGAATAATATATGGTGCTTTGCTTTAAGCGTTTAACTTATTTTTTACTCACATTTTAACTTCAATTTTTCAATATATCCTATTTGAATTATCAAGCAATCATTTCAATTCAGAACTAATTTAAAGATTAATTCTGTCTTGCCCAATAGATAGCGAGGAAACAATCGATAAAATAAATTTGCATACGCAATCATGTTATTTATAAAGTGCCAAGATGATTAGACAAAAAGAAAAATTTTAACTATTTATAAACTTTTTAAGAAAAAAATTGCATTTTTGCTTTAATGCGTATTTTTCATATACTAAAGAAAATTTATTACAGCCCTAAATAAAAATTGTTTTTTATAATTTTACTTAACTTTCGCTTGGTTTTTCAGTTTTTGAGACTATAAGACAAAAGCAAATTGTAGAATTTAGATGTATGTTATAATAATTTATAAAAGTCTACTTAATTATTCTGCCTACCTTCGAAAAAAGAAAATGATGAAGAACTATCTGAAAGTCTTTTCATAATGTCAGTTATCTTTTTATTTATTCAGAAGATAACTGAGAATGTGAAGGCCGACAATAAATTAATTTAGTTTTTTTATATAAATTTCTCAGAATAAATAATTTTATTTAATTAATAGTTAAAAAAATTGGAATACAAGTGATATTTATAATTTATCTCTGAGAATTCGTAATAAATGTAAATTTATAAAAGGGTGAAATGACATGTTCTCTAAAAATTTCGATTTCTACAATTTAAAAATTATTTATGGAATATTCCTACTAGGAAAGAACTATTTCGCTCCAAAATGCAGCATTAAACTGTCCATTTAAACAAATATTTCTCACGCAGGATAGGGGGAGGCAGACTATTTCTGAATACCTCTCCCCCCTTAAGGTTTCTTTCTCTTTATTTTTTTTCTCCCTTTTCGATAGCCTATGGATAAGAGAGGGGGAAGGAGACAAAGTGGGGGGGGGGACGAAAGTCGTAACAGCGTTTCGATCAAAAGAAACTTGTCATCATTTCTTGTACAGATACCTCCCCAAGAGATGTGGGCAAAAAGCGAAGTGACAATGCAGCGGATACTGGAAGTTCTGATTGATCGATCAAAGTGTATATATACCTTAGCAGATTCTGGCGACAGTGGTGTACCTAACTTTTTCAGGACAGTAAAACTTTTTTGAAATACTTATCCTCTTATGGTATGACATGGTAATACCATTGACCATTGTGTATTTTATATTTTAAGATTATTTCGTTCTTCTGATGAAATCACATGTATAAATCTGCAATAATACAAAATCTTATTTCTAATGAATTATAAATTTATGCCATTTCTTCATCAGATTAATCATACAGAATTGCTGTGTTTTTTTAGATAAAGCAATCAAAATATGATGCATAATCCCTTTAATAAATATTTATAAATTCATTATGAAGATTCGTTAGTTGCTTCGATATTATATATATATATATATACGATAATTCTTTTAAAATCAGTTGCAAAAACTGCGTTTTTAAAAGAAATATTTATATGAATATAAACAATGATATTTTTTTTTAAATTAAAAATGGATTCTTAAAAATTTAAAGATTCGAATCCTAATCTGGAATGTCAATGTTTGATCATATTTTATGCCTGATTCCTGCGACTGTCTTTGAAATTTTTTGTCTTAAGTAAAATAATAATTAACGCTTATGCAAAATATGCATTAAATATCATTGTAATTCGCATTTGCGTAAGCGTAATAACTAAAGCAATAAAAAGTATTTTTAGAAATTATGCTTAAAATTATTTTATTATTTATTAAAATCAGAAAAAAAAAGAATTCATTCGGAAATAAAATTAGTCCTAATGGAAAGCTATTTTTTTTAAATTTAAAAATGATGTTAAATTTTTTTGGAAACTTTCGAAAATATTAAAGAATATTTTGATTAATTTTTAGTTAAAGAAATTGTTTTGAAGAAATTCCTTACTTGATGAGCATTTGCAGCCTAATAAGTAACTACTCACCAAAATTGGTTAATCTAGTTACAACTGCCAGTTCTAAATAACATCTTGAAACATGTTTGAACCATGCTGATTGTATCATGCATGTAACGCGAAATGTTTCACACGTAATTGCCATTCTATAAGTGTTTCCATGTTAGACATTAATATATTGAATTGCCATGTTCGAACATTCTTAAAATTGTAAGCATGTTCCTTTAATATTTCGGCAATTACAACTTCATTCTTATTCCAGTATTTTTGTGATCATTCTAATGTACAGAAAATAGTTTAAAACGATTTATATTTAAATGTGATGATATTTTATTTACGCATTTCAAAAAGTTTTACTTAATTATAAATTCAATTAAAAAAAAGGTTTTTGCTTTAGCAGCGACCAACTTTTTCATATCTCAGATTGAAATCTTCAACTAAAGACACTTTCACGTCATTCGCAGTCTTTCAGCACAAAAATATTAGATCGCAACTATTAGTCAATGTGGTTTCAACACGCCCATCTACCTAACTAAATCTTATCAGAAACATGTCACACGCCGTTCTCGTTTCTTCTCACAGCCTCCATTAATTTAAATGTCGATTCTTTAAAAGTATCCTTGAGAGTATCGTGAGTTTCTCCAGCCATGTTGATTAAGATTTCAAAGTTGATAGTTTTGATAAATTGTTCAGATTTTTATCTTGTCCCATATTTGTGCAAGCATTCCCTAGCATAATGTTCGTCATGCAAGGATTTTTCCTTGAGATCTGCTCTGTTGTACAAAAGGTAGAAGAGGGCTATTTCATTTTTTATTGTTTTTACATTGCATGTTTGCTTTATTGATAATAAAGCATAATTGAAAAAAAGTAAAGGATTGCTTTTAATTTTTTTTTGTTGTTTATTTTACTGTAAACTTGTAAATTTAATTTAAATAAAGGAAAAAATGATGTTATTAAAAAAAATTCTGCAAAGCATTTTTTTAAAAAATAAAATTATATTAAAAAATACCTTTTTTTTCAAAATTAGGATTTTCATAAATTACCTTTGATTATTTCTTGGTTTTTAAGGTATATTCTCTCACAAAATTACTTTTGTGCAAAGAATTCACAGATTCAAGCCTCAAATCTCAAAAGCAACTTTTAATTTATATATAAAATATTTTTAGCATTTATTTAATTTATTTAAATTTGCTACCTAATAATATAAAATGTGGTTTTATATTCTGGTTTTTAAGGTATATTCCCTCACAAAATTACTTTTGTGCAAAGAATTCGCAGGTTCAAGCCTCAAATCTCAAAAGCAACTTTTAATTTATATATAAAATATTTTTAGCATTTATTTAATTTATTTAAATTTGCTGCCTAATAATATAAAATGTGGCTTTATATTCTGTAGTCTTATTTATGTTCTTATTCTTCAAGACTCTTAAGAAATTCTCTTTTTTTTTCTCATCTGTCTTATAGCAAATTCAAAATGAAGAATGTGTTAAGTTCACACCTCTTCCCTCACCGAAAAGAAAATAAAACTGTATTTTCAGTGGAAATTGATAGTTACCTTACTTGAAGCTGTTTTCCAGTGAAATAAGGCAGGGCAATAAATTAATTTTCATATTATTGTAGGCGAAAATTCCCAAGGCTATTCACTTCTATAATAATCATTCATTCTGTTAAATTTATGACTTTATCTCAAACCTTCAGCGAGTTTAAAATATTTACAGTTGATTTCTAAATAATCCAATATATGCTATCAGCTTTACATTTCTTTAGTAAATGAGAGCTTTTAAATGAGGAAGTATAAATTTGGTTTTCAACTGAGATATAAAGCAATAATATTTTGATCATAATAAAGTTTAATAAAAACTCATAAATAAAGGTTTTTATTCATGTTGGATGCAATATATATGTGGTTCCTTAATAACATATGGTTAAATAATAAAACATATAGCTGAAAGATTTCTTGATTTTTAAAATTATTTTTTTCTTCTCTTACGAGCTGGGTGTGCAGGATTTTTTCTATTGCAGCACTTTCCAATTATCAAATGAAGTCATTTTTAATTAAATTAGAGCTGAGTTTCCCAATGATCTTCACCTTTTTCATGTTTCTTTTGTTCTCCATCGCAAGCAAAAAATGCACCAAATTCGTTGTTGTTTTAATTTTGTCAGGATATTCAATCCTAATCATAATAATAAAAAAAATAGCCGTTGCTTTTCAAACAGTGTTGACAGCTATTACCTTTTCAACACTGTTTGACTTTGTGAAGTTGCGATCTTATGTGCTACTTAAGTGCTTAAATAAAAGTACTGTAATTTTTAGTTCTTCCTTAGGGCAAATGCAAATAGAAGAAATGTAAGAAGAAATATTTAAATTTATAATTGCACATTTAGGTAACATGTAAAATATAATTATTATTTATAAATTATATTTTTATTTATAAAAGTGAAATTATTCTGAAAACAAGTATAATTTGAGATTTTCCAATAAACTGTTTTCATCAAATCTAAGTAATAGGACTTGATTAACTAGCTAGATTTTTTTAGAACAATGAAATACATTGATTTATAAATGAATAATCAATTTTCAATCAACCTAAAATGTCTGGAAAAATAATCAGATAATTTTTTTCTGTTTGATTTAACTGAAAAAGACAATCTATTCTTGACAAATAATTGATAAAAAGATATCGATAATTTAGTTTCAACTTCATTTTTTAAAAATAAATTCATCAGGTAATAAAGAATTCCAAGTTTATTAACAGAAAGTTTCTTTATTAGATATGCCTACGTCACTAATTATTTACTTTTTTGAGTAGTCATTCGGATAAAAAAATCCATTTTACCATCCTTCAGAAAACTATTATTCCTTCTTAACTTTTTAAAAACTTCCATCGATATTCAGGCAAACTGTATTAAAATTTTTACTATCTGGAATTATTGAAATGTATTGATTAAATAATTAAATTTGATATTTTTAGATGAAAATACAGTTAACCCTACGAAAACTACCCTTTAAACTGTATTGAAAATTTACTTCCATGAAGTTGTATTAATATTGTGTATTAAACTGCAGCAATGAAACACATATCCAGAATAAGTTACAGAAAAGCAATAAAATATCTGTGTCCAATCCTCAAATGAAGATAATCTGCAGCGTAAGATAAATGAATGTATCCTTGTATAATCCATTGTATTATCACCAGCATTTCTCGAACTCATCATTATCTGATGGTAGGCCAACTTTTGGACTCCATAAAAGCCCAACAAATTTCAAACCCCTTGACTTGACTCACGTGTCTCCTGAAGAGATTCGGCCTCTCCAGAATCTCCTCGTGTCACAATCTCTAAAGTCTCCGGGGGACTGAACCGCGTCGCGAAAGAACGAATATATAAAGAAGAAATGTATATATATATACATACACACACACACTCACACACTGGCATCAAAGAAAAGAAGGAATAGGAAGAGAGAGAGAGAGAAAGATAGAAAGGCAGGAAAAAAATATAGAACATTATAAATGGAGTTCTGTTGGAGGGAACAGTGGGGCATCTTTCATTTTTACTTGGGCGTTCGCTTTGACAGTTTTGGGGTAGTGACATTTTAGCAGTGCGTTTGGATATTTATTGGTGGACATTTTTTGGTCGCTGCTGCCACGGGGCTTTTCGGAGTGTGAGCACGGGCGGGCGCATATCTCATCCGGAGTCTTTCTGATTGGTCCTGACAGGAGAAGGAAAAAAGTTGACTCCGTTCGAAGGTCTAAACAGATGAGAAAAAAGTGGGATTTGTGGAGGTTTTTCATCTCTTCCTATCCCTTTTCTCCAAGGGGTTTTGGGTGGGATTTCATTGTGAATATTTAGTTTCGAAAGGCAGACATGTGGGTGAGGGAGGGGGAAGACCCGTTTTGTTCATGAGTTTTTTTTTTTTTTCACGACATCTAAAATGCATAAGAGATGTTTATCTATCTTTTTTTATTATTATTTTCATTATTATTCGATCACACATAGGCTATAAAATTCTAATGATTGGTTTAAAATTAAATTCAATAAAGTAAGCTTAAAATTATTCATTCAAATAAATGCTTTCATTTTATTGGATTTTAAATTGCTAAAACTATTAGAATTTAATTTATGTTTGTAAATGTAATAGTATTTTTTCTTTAAAAGCTGTTAATGGAAGTCAACACATTTTGCAACAGTATTCTGAATACTTGAATAAATTTCTTTTATCTACACATTCAAAGAAAAAGAAAATATTTCTTAATTATGATTGAATGCACATACATAGCAATGAAATTCAGTTCTTCTTTTGTTCTATAGCATTCTTTTTAACTCTTGCAATATCTATAATCCATATGTTACATATAGTAATCAGTAATATAATAACAACCATTTTCGTATCTTTGGTAATAACAAGTATCATAATTAATTAATCTTTTCATTATTTATAGCAGTATTCTCAATTTCTATAAAACTGATAAGAATAGTATTATACAGACTGAGTAGGAAACATCCAGTGTAAAAAAACATTTGTGAAAAGAATTCTATTAATAGAATTACTTCACCCTGAATAGAATATAAATACGATTAAAAGTCTTAAAGTTATTTCAAATATTTACCATTCTCTAAATTAGTGTAAATTAATTTGAACTTCTTTCTTGATACGATAGTTAAAATAAAATTTAAATTGTAGTGATATTTAGAATTAAAATTCTAAAAGAATTATTCCTAATTTTAAATGAAGAATTTTGATTGTCAGATATTGCTTTCTCCCTCATTCCCCTTCTTTTTCTTTATTAACCTAGAAGTCCTCAATCAATCTTACTCTTTTTAGTTTTAAGAATAGGGCCTCCTCCTCCCTCTTTGTATTTTTAGTCTTAAAGTCTTTACCTTTCATTTCCTTTTTTGAATAGGGTTTTGACTTATGTATTTGTATAGTTATTAAATTACATTTCTTAGAGTAATGTAAATTAGGTAGTAGAAAATTTAATAATCATATTCTTTTCAAGTATATCGAATATCAAAATATTTATAATCGACCCTCCTACAAAACGGCAATCTCATTATGTCGTTGTAATACAAAAATGAGCTTTGGAATATAGTGAATATCAATATACCGATCTTCCCATAATACAGTATTCTGATCGAATATTGCTTCTATATAATATTTATCAAAATCTAAGGCAACCCTCTTAAAACACAACAATCTGTCAATGAATTTTTAGATAACGTGTTATAAAAATATTTGCATTTTCTTACCCCATGAACATTACTGTTTTGTTTTTTTCTGTGAAACACGAATGGATTTTATTATAAGAAGGTTGGAAGTATAAAAATCATTTCTTTCTTTTCGTTTCACTCTTAGGATACAAAAACTATAATTTCTTTTCTACAAAAGATTAAGATATAAGCATTCTTAGCATCTTTGAAGAATTCCTCTTTACCTCTCCAAATAGACACATTTACCTTGTATGGATTTCCTATTCTCCTCGCCTCCAGAACCCGTTCTAAGCCAACCTTCGATACACCACCCTTCCATATTAACTTTCATGGGCTTAGCCTGCAAAGAAACAAAGCCATATAAAGAGGCAAACACACAGCCAAACAAATAAACCAAAGAAGCCCATAAAAGGCCGGGTAAAAACAAAGTAACGCAAGAAAATCCCGGCCTTAAACCCCCCTTTTCCCGTACTCCCAGTTTTCTCTGTAATTAGTCGCGGGGCACACAAGAAAGTATTGCCATCATAGAAACTCCCCCAACTCTCGTTTGGCCGACCCTTTCCCTAAAGTCACGATCCTTCCACCAACAATACGACCTCCCCCTCGGAACGACCCTAATTCTTTCCTTCTTCTTCTTCCTATTCCACCCTCAGTAGCTCGCAAAAAGTCGTTTGGTCTGGGACGTGACACCGGGCCAGATGATCGCAGTTTCGGGCTGCCCGAGTAAAAATCGTAAAAGTTTTTTTCTTTGCCGGCTATTTCGCCTTCGTCCATGGACAGCCCTTATAAGAGCGAAGGGCTATAGACGCATTGTTGTTGTTTTTGCGCCCCCTCCCCGTGTTGTTTCTAGAAGAAACAAAGTTTTGCAGCGCAGCCCTCATCAACCGGAGAATTACTTTTCTCTCCTGCCTACCTATGGGTTTTTGGAGGGATATACCGAAAACAACGCAGAACTGTTCTCCTCTAGGTTATAATAAGATCGGGGAGTTTTTATTTGTTGCTGTTAGTCGGGCAAATTTAGATAACGGCTCATCCATTGCGCTGCTCCAAAGTTTTAGTGTGCCCTGGGATTTTCGCACACCATAAAATATAATTCCGACTTTCTCTTTCTCGGTTCATTAGAAAACTTTTACTTTACCTCCTCTTGAAAGGATTCTTTTCAAATACTTTCAATCCGATTCCGCCTTTTTTTTTTTCTCCTCTTCTTGTATTAAAGTCTTGTATTTTCTTTTATGAAAAGAAGATTTTATATGTGTTTTCACTTGTCAAAACCTGCTATTGTGGCATAAAATTAAAATTATGCTTCGAAAGAGTAAAGCTAGAATTTTCAACCATTTGCCAAATAAGACGTAAAAATATACGAATATTAATAGTTTTTTTTGAAAATTTCAATCGAAATGAAATAAATTAAAAATAATATCAGCAATGATGTAATATTTACATTACAGCCAGCGACAGAGAGGAAGGGCTAAAAACCTATAAGAATAAAGCTGCAGCCATTAACCTCTGCAATATGGTAATCTATAACATGACAAAGAAATCCGAGCTTTATATTTAAGCAAAAAGAGATATTTATAAATATTTTTCTATTTAAAAGCACTGCAATAAAAATCTAAAAGATCTAATTTTTTTTTATTTTTTAATATGAGAGACGTTACGGTGACATAATCAATTAATGTCTCTTATTTCATAATATCACGTTTCCCCTTAAAATTTCCTTAAATTATCACTCTTTGATCTGTTTGGGGGAAAAAATCTGATAACATCTAGTAGAAATAATTTAATGTCACTCGTAACTATCGCATGTTCTTCAGAGTTTCACATACTGCTGTCAGAAATTCACATAAACTGGTAGACAAATAATAGTCTGTTTTCTTGATGCGAAAACCAGCATTTCCCATATCTTTGTATAACATTTATCATTACTTGCTTATCTTAAAAATTATTTTAATTAATAATGTGTATTTATTTTAATACTTATTTAAAAAATGATAATTTTTTGCAGTAAAAAAAATATAATAAATAAAAGTTAAAGTTTCTTACTCTGTTTGAATCATATTAGAGGTTTGATTCTTTAATTTAATTTAAGATTAATTTTAAGATTCAAATTTTTAATCAACAAATCAACCAAAGATACTGCTCTCGCACATCATATAATTATTTTTTAAATTATTATTGTATTTAAATTAACTATTAAGTCTACCATTTGATGGAAATTTCGGTAATTTGTAGTACAAAGAAATCTGTTCAACTACTAGCAAAGAAACTTGGTAAATTGTACTGAAAATTTCATCAGTGATATGATCTTACGCAGCGCTATTACCTCAGTATTTTGTTCCTTTTGTAAAATGTTCAATTGATTCGAAAACTGAATCTGCCGGGTGCACTTGCTTTCAATCACATGGCATTAATGGGTCCCATTTTTATCGTTACATTTGTTTAATTGTGTTACAAGAGATAAATTTTTTGTTTCTACTTTTTTCACTTTTCACAGTATTTAATATAATATTGTCTTAAAAAAATGTTTCGGGTTACAGAATTTACCTGAATTAATATCTCTAGCTGCAACTGCGGATAATTTTAATTTAACAGTCAATTACTTAAACAGGATAACTTTCGATACTAGCTTGTAATTTAGTATTGTTAGCTTCATATAACCTACTTCAAAATTTCAAAATAACAAAGAGTACAAAAAAAAAAAACCCCTTTCTTGCATACTGTCTAATAAATTGCGTTACGAAAAATTTATGTTTGGCTCGAATTTAAGATTTTTACTCAATCTAACATGTGATCTTTAACGATTTTTTTGGTGAATAATCCCTGGCATGTGGTTAATAGGACCCAAAAATCAAACTTGTGCATTAGATTCGTTTTTTCCAACCAATTGAAACCAAATTTAGGAACACGATTACAACATTAGACACGAAATCCCCTGCCAAATTTCATATATTTAAACAATCATGTTTTTGAGTTATCGCGTTTTTATGTAAGTACACACCGACAGACGATCAAACCCTCGACATATTTGTTCCAAATTTAATACTCATCTACAGTTTATATGTTAAATCTGTGCACCAAATTTTATCTATCTCACTCTCCTCGTTTTATAGTTACCGTGTGAATTTATATATGGAGAGCCAAACAGACAGATTTCCTCATAATAGAATTCGCTCAAAATTGGTTAGAAATCTATAAATTTAATGTAACTAAATTTAGTCCCTCTTGTTCAAGGCATTTCTGTGTTTTCGTTTTGATCAAAGTGTGTTTTTTGAACTTGGCTTTTGGAAGGTCTGAATTACGGAGATTCCACAAAATTTCGAGTTTGATTATTATTATTATTATTGGCAATAACAGTACTTTCTCTATATTTCGAATACGGGGAAGTAAAAAGAAGTAGTAAAGAAATATTAGCCCGAGACGTTAAATACCTCATAAATAATAAATCAATTTGCAGTAAGAGTGAATATAAAAAAAAAAGAGTTATTACATAAAACTTGTTAAAAAACAAGACAATATTTACAAGCTGGATACTATCTGTAAATTGCCAATTTGCATGATGCGAAAGCTCTATAAACAATGTTGTACCGAAAGCTACTAAATTTGGCACGCATTTATTAAACGATACTTTTCCACATTGTGAATTTTAAATATCAAAGGGGGGGGTCTCATTAAGAAAGCGGGCAGCGCAATTTTAATTAGATTTTTAATGAAATATATCGAGGATATTATTATTTTTCTCTCTATAATTTTGGAAAGCATTATCGCATAAGAATCAAATTTGTATCGTGGAAATTTAGCAAATTATCTTTCCGATGATGATAGTTTTATTTCTGTCCATATTTTCTATTTTTTAAATATCGTTTAGCACAATACTTTTCATTGTTTTATTTATCGAATTAGTAATCACAGACGTTGCAGCAACATTAAATAATTGTTCATAAGCAAATACGTTGTTGTAAGTAAAAATAATTTTATAAAAATAATATAGTGTCAGACGAAGGAAAAAAAATATTGCTTTGCTATGGTGTTTCATTGTAGAAAGTTTGAATTTTTCTTTGCACTTTTACACTTCACGTGCTTTATAATTTAAAAATAAAATCATTAATAAATATCGTAATAGATAATATCGAAACATTTTAATAGTCATTTGCACTAATTAAGTGAGACCTGTATGCTATATTTACAACCATTTTAAGAATGCACGTCCTAAAAATCAAATTTGTACATGGAACTGCTGCAATGCAAATAGCAGGCGGTAGTTGGCAGGCAGACTACAAATATTTAACGTGAATTAAGCAGTTTCGTGTATGAATAGATTGATTATCAACAGGGGCTGTTATTAAAGTATTTTGTATACGGTGTATATTGGATAAATTCGTTCATTATCATTTAAATGTTAAATATTAACATTTACACCCGCAGCCCTTTGTGGAAAGTGTTAACTGTGAAACTTTATGAAATTAACTAAAGTTCCATTGATGTACATCATTAAGTATTTTGTACCATAATCATAATCTTATTCCTAATTTTCATCATCTTATTCGCAATAAACGGTAATTTTTTTAAATTATATTCAAATTGAAAAGAGTTGCTACAGTAAAAGTTAAATTTAAATGGGGAAATGTCAACTTCAGACAGCGAAAGGTTGATATAATTTACTCATTAAGATTTGAGAGGGGGGGGGGGAATAAATTTTCATCTGCAAGACTTTTAAATAGTAACACTTGTTTTTAATAAGTTGTAAGGCATTAGTATTTATTTTGCACGATATTAATTACTTTGAGACACAATTGTATTTTAGAAAATAGAAGAAAAAGATGGAGGGGTAATGATGTTTTTTTAATAATGATTTTCCAATTCTTAATAACTTTAGCTATTTCCAATGAATTCAAATAAAAAGAAAATAGTTGTAAAATTAGCAGCTAATTTCATTGGACATAGTAATGATTTGTAGGAAAGTTTTACAGCCATTAAAAAGTTTTATACAACTAGGTTTCTAAAAATTCAGCAACTGTTTTTTAATTGTTTCTAAAAATGACCTTAGAAATTCTTAAAAATCATTACGTTTTTATTTTTTAAAGTAATACGAGTAAATTTGGATTATTTAGCTAAAAATATTTGGAAAAAAAAAACCAGTTAAACTTTAAGTAATCAAATGATTGAGAATTATCACTACTTAATTTTTAAAAAAATATCTACCAACTTAAAGATATAAATCAAAATTATCGTTTGAATCAGCATGTTTATTATCTGTAATATTGACTTGAGATAAGATTGCTTCTAGTTTTTTTTTTTTTTTGTTAGAAATTCTGAATCATATTTTTAATTTTTAGTTTTTTTTAACACGATAATGTTTATAAGGTGTTAAATATTTATAAATTGTACTGATAACGCGCATAATTAAAAATCGCCAAAACGCTCCACAGGGCAAATCCATGGCAGAATCTACTATTAATTCTTTAGTAGTCGGTACTAAACTAATAAATTGTCTTTCAGTTTTTATATTTGGATTTTTAATTAAAAATTAATCAAAATGTTATTAATCATTTAAAATTAATTAAAGTAATCATTTGTTCTCTATAAAATTGAAGCACTAAAACATTTTTACATCACTTTTAAAATTTTAAAGTTTTTCAGTGTTATCAATTAAATTTCGATAAATTTTTCTGTAATTTCAACAAATTAGTAAAAATATTCTAAGCAAATTTTACAGCAATATTTTTCAACATTTTATAACCACATTTATATTCAGAAGCACTGCAACGGCAGTAAATCTTTTGTAGTATGAGCGTTATCGTTATTGTACTATTAAATTATTCCTATGGTAGTAGATGGTAATTAAGGATCTTACAATTTTCAATTGAAAATTAATCAAAATTTTAACATTTTACTCTAAAATCAAAACATATTATCATACAATGCATTACTATATTTTTTGTGTTATTTTTAAATTTTTTAGTGATTAAGAGCAATTTTTAAAAATAAAATAAAGAAATATGATGTAGGCCTAAAATGTTATCGGGCTATAATATTTCAGGTTTGAGTTTCGAATCTAAAAAATTTTCATCATTCTTGGGTAACTATTACCTTCAAGATCCAAAGTTTCCTACTTTTAGGTTACAGATACACAGCATGATCTCCCAGCGTCCTTGACAAGATGATTGAGAGCAAAAACGTAAAAGGGCCCGACTGAATGAATATTTCTAACTGTGAATGACTATGACATAACATCTCTATCAATATCCGCCCAAGATCGATGCCAGCCATCCCCTTTTCCCATTTCTTCATGCAAAAGAGGGATCGATCTTCGGGTGGAAGTTTTGCGCTAAAAATTGGGATTAGCCGTATTCACGCACCGTCGAGTCGTTTGATGATCACGTACGGGCACCCAGACTCCTCTTAATGACTCGTCGCCCACCCCTCCCGTCCCGGTGGAATCCCTCACCTGTCACTCAGCGGGCCTGTCCCTGTCACCTGCCTAACAAGGTGCGAGGAGCAAAATATGGAAGGAAGACGAGAACTTGTCCGACGTCGTGCAGAAATGGACTCAGGATTTTTAATTGGATTAGCAAGGACTCCGGAAGAAAACGTTCATGGTTTTGTGGGGGATAGATTCCCCTCACTCACTCCCTGTCCTTTGCTTTTATAAATAGTGTGCTACGATTCCATAACATCGATACCTGTTTATTCCTTTAATTTTAATCGTGTAAGCTTCTATAGTTCAGAGTTCCTGCATTTAATTAAACGAGTTTATTCGCACCTCGAATTTCTTTTTTAACAAATGCATTTTATATTCGGTTTCGTTGAATAGTAAAGAGAATTGAGAATATATTTTTAGACATTTTACTGTTAATTGACTTACTGCTTTACTGCTCAGTTTTCGTCCTCGGCATCTGACTGTGTTTAACAAAATTGCGAGGTCCATCCAAAAATTGCCCTAATGCTAGTTTAAAATTGTACCTATAACTAAACTAAAATAAACTACTGCTAACCAATTTAATCCAAAATTAAAAACAGATTTGCAATTGGTTATTAGAGATACCAATGAGGCGTCGTTTCAATCAAATTTAATGATTGACATTCTTGAAATTTCTCGCTTTTTTTTAGTTATTTTTTATATGCGATTCTAATTCTTTTATATAGACTAGAGCAGTCTGGTTTGGTCTAAATGAACAGTCACGCTGCCAGCTTTGGATTAAAATCCGAACCATCATAAATCTCTACTAACTTCCAGTGAATTACAAAAATCGAAAGCAAACTCGATTTAATAAAAGAGTTGTTTAAGTATTAAAGACGCCTAACAAGTATAAAAGTTTATTTAAAATGAGTTAACGCGATACATTGGAACAGATAAAAATTTCGCGGCTTTCTCGTTGCAAAATTTTGAAAGTGTGTTCGCTTTTTGCGAGAAAGACTAAACAATATAGATTGATGATTCTGACGGAGACAAATGTGTAAAAAGAAACACTCCAACGAACACCGAACTAGGTCAAGCTTTTGATATTTTGAAACATGGAATGCAACATCATTCAACAAATTTTAGAAAGCAATAAAAGAATGGAAAATATAGTATATGTCCACTGTTAAGGAACAATTGTCGACAACTAACAATTAATAAATTCTGTTATTTTTTGAATTCCAGAATTTTAATTCTTTTCGTTCCTTTCCTTTTCCAAAACATGATTGATTTTACCCAGTTCAATTATTGTTATTAGATTCGACTAATGTTATCAAAAATCTTCAGTCCCAAAGAAATACCATTAAGCAACAATCACTGTAATAACGAACTAGTAATGCCATCTCAAGGTGAGGTTACAAGTAAGTCAACCATCTAACTCTCCGACCCGAAATGAAGGCACACAGATTTAAACCATAAAACTGAATGACCGGACCACCGCAACAGCAACATTGGCGGGAACTGTGGTTGAGTCCTAAGGGCCGTCACCGGCCACGGTACAACCCTCCCTGAAAGAAGTACGTCCCGTCATCGATGGGAGGAGTCAGATCCCCCACCTATTAGTGTACCCTCCAGGGTGGCGAGATCCAACCACCATGCCGGAAGCATCTCATCCTCATTTCGAGGTGCCCCCCGGGGGGTTGAGGTTACAAGTAAACTTTACAAAAAATGCAGAAGAAATGGCATATCAAATTTGATTTATCAAGTAGATACACGTTTCATTTCCGCTTATATATGAGCAGACAAACAAACATTTTACCATTCAACGAATTTGGTTCAAATTTTATAGATTACGTAATTTTTCCTCACAATTTCATATAGATTTGAAATTGTGGAGTAAAAGCTCCTTATTAAGACTTATGTATCAGGCGTGCGTTTTTGAGTTATAGTGTTCATTCATGAACGGGCAGACCGACCGACAGAGAATAAAACACGTATTTGATCCAAAATGTAGTAGACATATATTATCCTACACGTATATGCAGAGACTGATAAACAGTTTATCACAGATGATCCAAATCAATTACAAACTGTTCGTTCAATGGATTAGATCTAAATTATATGTTATATTTTTATACTAAAACAAGATTCAGAACAGCAATTATAGTATAAAACTCCCATGCTATAATTTCTTTATATAGCATGTATGTGAATTACTGTGCTCATATATGCTCGAAGAGGCAAACCAACTTAAAAGTTTCTCAAAATTTGAGAAGCATCTATAATTTTAATGGTAAAAATGTGTGCCATACTTCAATATATTTGCTCACTTTGCATTCGAATCATCACGTACTCATGCACACAAAGACAGTGCAGATTTTCTGCTGATATATTTCATTCGAAATTCGATTGAGATTAAAAATTGTAATGTACGTTGAGATCACACACCAAATTCCAATTGTCTAGTTTATCGAACATTTAAATTAATATATTCATAGCATGACAGTCTAATAATTATCAAAATGATCTTCTAGACGCACAGACATGTAGAGATTTGGTAACTC
The DNA here is from genome assembly GCF_947563725.1 of Argiope bruennichi. Lineage (NCBI taxonomy): Eukaryota > Metazoa > Arthropoda > Arachnida > Araneae > Araneidae > Argiope > Argiope bruennichi. The sequence goes on from NC_079158.1 coordinate 46,279,988, forward strand.
ATGAGATAGAAATTTTTGATGATAGTAATACTTTGTGTTCTGAAATTTCATAACCGAGAAAGAAAGTAACAAATAATATAAGTTAACGCTTGGTTTAACAAAATAAGTTTTGCATGTTGCTTTATACTTCAAAACAAGCTTCGACACATAAAGAAACGAATTTAAAATTTCAACACTGTTTATCAATATACACTTCGTTTCTTGATATAATTGAAAATAGTAAAAATTTCTGATTGGAAAGACTGGAAAAACGTAGACAAAATAAGATTGAGAATCCTTCTTGCTCGAAATTTTCTTATATATAGTCTTGAATCTAGATATGTACAAAAGAGAGTTATGAAATAAAAAAAGAATTTGTAACTAAATATTTTTTAAAAAATTTTAGTCTGGTACAAACTTTTTTGTTTTAGTCCGTTTTATACTTTTCTGCTGCTAATATTTGTTTATCTAGGTGTAAGAATTCTCTTTCATAATAACAATATTCTTTGTTATTTGTTTTCTTAATTTGCTTTTATGTTATTATTGCTTTTATGAATTGAAATCTTGTTACGAAACTATTTTTGTTGTGAAATTGATTTTTTAAGAAAATACTCTTTTCTATTTCTATTTTATTTTTTATTTATTAATTTGTGTTTCATGGGACATGCTTAGTAGAATTCTTTCAGAAGGAAGAAATAAAGGATGTGTTGTTTATCTCAAAATCACATTCATGTTGGCATTGAATCAAAAAATTAATTCATCAGACTTCAAAATAATTAACCTATAAATTAGAAAAAATGCAAGCACTTAAACATCTTCTATCTAAAAAAACTATTAAATTAAAACGTAAACAATCATTTAAAAAATCTTCATAAGTAATAATAACAATAATTTTATCTTCAATTTTAGTTTTGATTTGAAAGAAAGTTTGATTATTTATCATCAAAAAGAAAGAAATTTTTTAAAAAATTAGGAAAAAAAAATTTAAAAAAAAAAAGAAATTAGGAAAAAAAATTTTTTTAAAGAAAGAAATTAGGAAAAAAAAAATAGAAATAAATAAAGAAATTAGGAAAAAAAATTAGAAATAAAGAAAAAAATTAGAAATAAAGAAAGAAATTAGAAAGAAGAAAAAAAAAGAACTAGAAAAAAAAAAAGAGAAAAAAAGAATAAAAACTTGGAAAAAAAGAAAAAAAATTAGAAAATAAAAGGAATGATACAAAAATATATCTTAAAATGTATAAAGGCCTAAACTGCTTCTTTAATACTCAGCTTCTTTAAATTGCTCTTTATTATCCTTTAATAATTTAGACTTCTAAGTTCTCAGTTCATTTAAATATTTTCATTATTCTGCCTAAAAACTGTATCAAATTACAAATCAAATTTCCTAATAAATAGATATTTTCAATTTTGAAATTAATTTTAAAAATTTAGTAGAGAATATAGATATAAGACCAATACACTTATTACAGTGCTTTATTTTAGTATTTGATGTTACGATTATATCTAAATAAAAAATAAATCAAACAAAATTTATTTGTTGTAAAATTCTAGTGACGCTGTGTGATGAATTTCAAAATACAAGAATAATTAACTTGTTTACATTTTTTTTGTTTTTGAGTAGCCTATTAATTAATTTTAGATAATCTGTTATTAATTTTCTTCACTTAATATTTAATTAAAAAAGACTTCCTTGTTAATTTTTTAGCTAATCGGTAGGGGGAAAAAAGAGAAAAAAAAGTATGCTCATTTTGGAATTTCATTCCCTTATAGCAAATAATTTTTTATAAGAAAAATGTTACAGCATGTTCGAGTAAAATATCTGCATCGGAGTAGGATATATCTCTGATGTCATAAATGTGATTTTTGATTCAATGAAAATGAATTTCAAAAATTAAAAAATGATGTTTGTTTTAGTTATAATGTGACATAATAATGCATATATATTTAATGCCCACCCAGATTTTAAGACAGTTAAATTTTTTATAATAATTTTTTTACCTTATAAAAATTTGAAACTTGTAATGCATGCAGAAAGTGGTGAACGATAATTCATGACCTGTATACAATTATTTACAAAAACTTTCGATTCCGTAATCTTCTGTTTTAGCTTCTTAGGTAATTTTTCCTTTCCGACTTATAATTTAAATATTTTAACTATTTAGATACATCTAGATATTGCCCGAATGAGTTTTTATACTTTTTATTGTTCTCTCCATGCTTAAATAAAGTAAAATATTTCTTAAATCTTCAAAATCTCCAGAATACTTTTTTCTTTTTGGTGAACTCTTTTTATTTGTAAAAACTGTAATAAAATTGAAATTAAGCTTTGCATTTCTATTTTTTCGAGTTTTGCTCTTCTGGTGTATACAAATATGAATTTCAGAGGTTTAACATTAAATCTATGTGAACATACATTAAAAAAAAAGAAGCCACCAGAAAGTATACTTAGCATAGCTTAGTACAGTTTCATGCCTTCTGAATCGTTCTTTTTAGAAGCAATTTTACAACCATTCCAAATGAGACGTACCAAGGAAAATAAAATAAGATGAAATAATGAAAAGAATCCCTTTCTACACAAAGCCCAAACTTTAAGGGATGTCGGCGCAATGCTTGTGTAACTTCTTTTCGTGAAGGTCTTTACGTATCACACTCCTTGAGATTCTGCTGTACCTCGGTATATGTACACAGAGGAACACAGGACTACAGCGAGGTGTTAACAGATAATGCCCCGTAGCCTTTCTTGATGAGCCTGTCTGCGAACTCGCCGATGATTATCAGGAAGGCAATCACCATGGTAACCCTTCACGTTAAGAGGATGGAGAGGAATCTTTCTCCCTCTCTCTCTCCCTCTCTCTCTCTCTCTCTCTCTCTCTCTACCTGCAGCATCCCAGTAGGAAGGAGAAGGCCAAACAATTAATGGCAGAGCAGAACATGCCAAACGGACTTTGAAATTACTCTCTTCCTTCACTCTTTTCTGGTTTTATTTTATTACTTTTCCCTCGTGCTGCATTTTTTTTTTTTTTTTTTCTTTCTTCCCTCCCTTCTTTTCTTGTATATTTCAGCCTTCAGGGGACTACAGCGAAGTTTTCAGTTTTCCCCATTTTTATTTTATTTTATTATTATTTTTTAGCTTTTCCTACTTTTTTTTTTCTTTTTCTTCTAGTTATTATTATTTGGTAATTTTATTTTCTTCATTTCTTTGCAGGCAGGAATATTCCAAGACTTTCTTCTCTCACCCCCCCCCACACGCTCTACCTTGCTCTTTCCCCTCCCCTTTTCCATTTTGTTTATTGGTGTTATCATTTTCTGCGGTGCCTTCCGGAAATTTTTTGACTTTAATGTATACCCCGGGTTTCGAAAGATGCAAAAATCAGCATAAATCTCCAACTTTTTTTTTTCAGTTTTTCTTCTGTGTTGGGCCCTTTGTACCACCGCATTCATAGTCTAGATTTTTTTTATATATGTTGTTCTTCATTTTTGCTACCTCTCTCTCCCGTTCTTACTCTCTCGAACTCAGCCGATATTTCATTGCCTTTGATTGAATACGCCTCCGTAGTGAAGTGTAATGACTAATCCCTACGCGGCAGTACTCTGCGCTCGGTACAGTAGAAAATACATTATTCTTTACGTAACTCCATTTTTGGGCTGAAATTATGCAGCAAGCATAGTTGGGGTTGGGGGATGACCCACTTTGAAGCATCATATTTCTCTGTCAAATTTTATGTGAGCGATGTATCAGTCGTAATTATTTTTTTAACTTTTAGTTCAAATTTTTCCACCACTTTTCTTTATGACAAATTTCTCGGTTTTTTTTATTTCAAAAACTTATACATTTTAATATATGAATTACATAATAAAATTCTGTATCAAATTTATTCATATTGTTTCAGAGAAGAGATTCTGGCGTAATGAATATAATTTTATTTTAAGTTATTGGCCCTCAACTTATGAAGTTCAGCAATTTGCATTAACTTCTAACGCTTTTTTCATCATTACTATGCAGAGAATATAATGTCTTTTTTTATTCAATTAAGAATCCGTAGATTACTTGAGGGGTTTGTGGATTACCTGTAAATTTTGCAACGTATTAGAATGGTGTTATTTTAATTTTAAGTTTGATAAGAGATAATTAGATGCGCGTATGTCACACGGATATGACTGTTTAGGATTTAAAATATTAAGGAATCAATTCATCTAAGAATGCATGGAAAATACAAAGGATTGGTTATAAAGGTGATAATATAAAATAATCTTTCGCTTTTAAAACGCTTATGTTCAGGGGCACAAATATGATTGACATATGAAAATAACTGACCAACTTTTCTGCACTCTCAATAAATGTTCCGCGTGCTGTCTCTGATTCACACGGCACGCGCCAATGGCGGAAGATGAATTTTTAATTACAAATTTCGTAGCTGAATCTTGTTTGTAGTGCAGTTGTGGGGCACTGAAACTTCACGTGTATTTGTGACAGTTTAATAAGATAAACCCACGTTTTTTTAATGAATTTTCACAAAGACATATGGGCCATTTTTCTATAAGAAGACTAAGCATAAAACAAGTTGCTCGGATATTTAAAATCATTGTTGTTTCCGCTATCGGTTGATTGTCTCTAAATTAGAAGTACTATATCGTCATTGAAACCTTCAAGTTCACATTAAAAACTTTATTTATGTACCCTTACGTTAAAAAAAAAAAAATTAGAAGAACTCAGGGAAGGAATGAATGCTGCAATGATGGTCATTGGCGGGATGACGCTACAAATGAATGGAACAAGTACAATTACTATCTGGATGTGACATGTGACAATGTGCATGAACATTTGTAAAGCGTGTAATAAATCTCTTGAGTTTGCAGTTACTTTCATATATTACTTATATTTGTAAGTGTAATACTTTTAAATATCTAGTGTATTGAAAATAAATGGATCTTTTATAGCAGTCATATATAATGTCAGATTGTATGGGCTTTTTTGTGAAATTTAATTCGTACTGGTTTGGGTAATTCGTTCTTGTTGATGTAAAAAAATTATCAACGGGTTGGTAATTAGGTCTTAGAGTTACAAAATAAATACAAATTTATTTTCAAATTGATGTTAAAGTATTGAAGGCTCATTGCATAACGGATTTTTTTTTTTCTTCCTAAAATTTATGCAAAATGCATTTTATGAAAGAATAATCAATAAAAATAAAAAAAATAAATTGATAAGAATAGATTGCTTATTAACTTCAACATTTTCTTGAGAAATCACCAAATATTTGATATATAGTTTCTAGAAAAATTACATCGATAATCCAAGAAAATAGGTTTATTTGAATTTTTTAATTCATTGCGGCAAATTTGGAAATTTTTAAAATAATTCGTATTAAATGAAATTCTTATTTTTAATAATAATTAATTAATGATAATAATTATTATTAAATTAACATTAATTAATATAATAAATCATTAATTAATATAATAAATCATTAATTAATATAATAAATCATTAATTAATATAATAATTAATTAATGATTATAAAGCATTTTCCTACATATAATCAGATAGTAAATATTTCTCAGCAAGTCAACGTGCTGACAACTTTAGTAAAATGAAAGAATGAAATATCCTCATAATCAGATTGAAAGATCATCGCAAAAAGCAATTTAGAGAAAGAATATAATTGATGAGTAATTATTAATAATTTAACTGCAATTATTAGGAAAATGTTAGCTTTGCAGTAGAATTTAGGTTTTTTTAACCTACTGGGAACATAATCACTTCGTGTAATCGAAAACTCAGTGAATCGATAATAAATTCTAAATTATATACCTTCTTTTCTTTTAAGGAGGTTTCTTAAACTTTTTTATTTGGAATCATAAAAAAAAAATTCAAATATATCTATAACAGAAATTATATAAACTCAAAGACGAATCACTTAAGAGGATTTGAGAGTGTGCCGATTTTTGCTGTTTCTTTTTGTTTTTCTCAATCATTGTTTAGGGGAGCTCTCTGAAGAATAATTTCTCCCCTCAGCAAAGCGAAACTTTTCATTATATTCGTAGGAAATTTTCTGATATCTCTATTGAAGCATTTAGGAATGAAACTGTTTCTTTTCCATAAAATAAAGTTTGGAGTTATATTCCCTTTTGATTATGACATTTTAAAAGACTTAGCATGTTGAAAATGATCAAAAATCTGAGTTAGTGGCCACTCCCCCCCCCTAAAACATTGATAGTCTTTATTGAAAAAAAAAGCCAGAAAAAGTATTATTTAATTCTTTGATACTGGATAAATGAGCAATTAAAAAAACTTCGATAATCGAGATTTTGCTATATCTCTAATATATCAGACCCGGTTATTATAACTTTATAATTTCCAATCTCATATAAACCACCTTTTTAAAACAAAGACTATTGCATTTCCTTCATCTTTCTTTCATATCTCTCTCGAGAAAGAAGAATGGAAATTAATACATCAATTAAAGATATTATATAACGTAGGAAGAAATGTAATACGTCACTTTTTTGCTTGTAACATTTTAGGTTAGAAAGCATCCTGAAAGACCTATAATAATGAATAATTCTTTCATAAGTTTTCATTTCTCATAAGTTTTCATTTCTTTTAAGATAAAAGAATATTTCGCTTATAAAGATTCACAGGATAACTGGAAAGAATTTAATAAGAAATTATTTCAATCCCCCCCCCCACTTTTTCTGTTCAGCTTTTTTTAAACTCGATTCAGCTTTCATACCTGAAATAACAATTCTTTTGATAAAATTAGTTCTTGAAAAGGCATTGTGATTTCTTTTTCAAGAAAGTCTTAGAATTTTTAAAAATAAAATTAAAAATCAAAAAAACGTATTTATTAGTTTATTTTATAGTTATAATAGAATACTTTTTAGCTTCAATTTTTTATTGAATGTATTTCTTACTAACTAAAAAATGATATTAAATTTGAAAAATTAAAAAAAATGTTCAGTAAAAAAAATAAACTTTTTTATTTGATAAAAAAACTTAATAAGATAAATATATGAATCAAAAATAAATAATTTCATTATAAAAGCAAAATAAATCAGAAAGCTTTTTCTCTAAAAACTGTAAAGCTGAAATTTGAAATGTCATTTCATGTTATTAACTGGTGTATCAGAGTTCCGAATCTATGAAGCCACTCAAAAATGGAATTTGAATCCATGAAACAAATATACCATCACCACACAACAGAAAAGCAAAGAATTATCATGTATAGATGAATAATAAAACACATATCGCAAGCTCTTCAACATTTGCTATTCGTATCCCATACTAGCAAACATTATTATTACCATTATGATTATTTGTACTATGCCTATTCTTTTCAAAATAAAATGTTGCCTTTAAAAAATTCAAGTGTCTATAAAAAAATAACTAATAACGGAGCTTTAAGGAGAGGAGATAACTGAATTTAAAAAGAAAGAAAGACACGACAGAATCAAGTACAAAAAAAAAGCCCATGGGGTGGGGGTGAGGAATAAAAAAAAAGGGTGCCTATTCTATAAAGAGAGAGAATAAGAAGAAATCTCTCTAGTGACAGGCCTAAACCCCGCCCCCTCGCCATAGCCACAAGTCACTCCAAAGAATGATGTATTGAGCATCAAGGTTTGCGCATCGCCACTACCATCCAATGGCATCGAGCCATCGATCCGAATGAAATTTAAAGAAGGGACAAGGGGAGCTCTCCAGAAGAAAGAAAGGAGGAAAGGGGTTGAGGGAGGTGGCAGAAAAAGAAAAAAGGAAAGAGAAAAATAAAGACCCTACAGGCAGAGTTGGTTTCAGTATTGGGATGGATGTTAAGGCAACAGCAATGGGTGCTGAAGTGTGTTGAGGTCTGCTTGCTTGTGTTTAAGCTAAAGGATGTTTTGTCTGGACAGATAAGGGAAAATGATAATTAGCATTCATTGAGGAAGGTAACTAAAAACCAGCATGCCAAAAGCAAGAAATTGCCTCTCTAATTTTAAATGTATGTCTTAATGTTGCCAGATAGATGACATACCACTTGTGCTATTTGAAGGAAGCTACAACAGGTGTTCATAAATATTTACAATGATCAAATAAAATGAAGAATTTTATCATAGAATAAATGTGGTAGAACAAATTCAGGTTTTATATTCATTTACTTAAATGTGTTTTTAGAACATAAAACAATTTTAAGTATATATATATATATATATATATATATATATATATATATATATATATATATATATATATATATATATATATATATATATATATATATATATATATATATATATATATATATATATATATATATATATATATATACGTTATTTCTTTTTCAATAAAAAATATTAGTTGTAAACGCCCTACAAAATCTTTTATATCATTACACAGAGATTAATTTCAAATCTTTTTCACTCTGGCATTCATTTATGCTCTTCCATCATCGTACTTCTTATCTCTCCTATTTCAGATATACAAAGTTTGACAATAATATTAGTATTCCAACGCATTATTTCATTTCAATCTGGGTTTTGTTTCAAAAGCGACAGTTACTCAAGTAAAAAGCTTTATAATTAGTTGTTTAACAAATTAATATAATCATGTCTCCTGGTAACATTCTCTAATGATTATCTATATTATGATTAATAAGTATTTATTTCTGATAATTTGTAGATCTGATAATCTATTAACGTGGCTTATTTTTAGAATTAATAAAGGGAAAGTTTATTTTTAAAAACTGGAAAATATTGTTAGCACTTTTTTGTAAAAGTTAACTATATATATATTTACACACATTCGCACACAATCCCCCCCCCTCCGCCTCACACAGATATCGAAGTATTGCTTTTTAAAACTAAATTATTCGGTCTTCATTGCATAGTGACTTCTTAAATCTTTTCTTATTCTTCTGTTTTCCTTTTCATCTTTTTTCCCTGCAGTGTTCCAACTCTCTTTTCGAAAATTAACATCAGCATTATAGTCAATATGGTTTTTAATTTTTTCTATCAAAACAATTTCTGGAATGCAATCGTTTTTAAGCAATAGATGAGTTAAAATTGTAGAAATAAAAAAGGTTTATTCTAAAATTTTATTAGCTCTTTTGTTTGAATAAAAAATTTCAGGATAAATTGATGCACTGATTTTTTTAATTGTTATCTTTTTTCTTTCTCTTATTCTGGATAAAAAAATTTTGAAGTTGTCTTGGGAGGGGTGATTTAGCTAATTCTTAACATGACTTCGATTATAAGATCATTCGTAAGAAAGTTTTAGTTAGTATTCATTCTATTCTAATAAAATCATTTATATTTTTGTAATAAAAACATGCGAAATAATAAAATATTTCTTAAAATGTGTAAAATTATATAAATATGTTAAAAAAATATGGAAAATATATTGAAATTCACAAAATTTTACTATATCCGATTTTATCCATTTTTTTATAATAGTATTATTTGTTGATTTGGTAGATAATTTTACAAAAAAAATATTTTATCACAGATTAAAATATCTGGAAATGTTGTATGCAAAAAAGAAGTATTATCTTAAAAAAATATTATTTCTTAAAATGTTTAAACAAACAAAATTTAAAACACTTGCATGTAGACAAGTTCATGAGATACCCTACTAAAATTTCAATATCTATGATTCTACGATTATGATTATACAATTTTATTATTTATGATTCGATATCTACGATTTCTATGTAAATATTTTTTATTTCATTATGACAACTAAGCGAAACTAAAGTATCAACAAATATATCTAAGTAACTCATTTCCTTTCATGTAAAAAATTTCACACCAGTTCATTCTCAAAAGTATAAGTTAAAACAATTATAAATATTATAATTAAACAGATAATGAATTTTCTTTGCATTAAACTGGAAATAATGGTCAATTCAAATCATATTAATTGATGAACAAACAAGTGCTATTGTCTTGCTACTGAATTCTTTCTTGTAAAAAGCACGGACATCTCTGAAAGCTAGGGCCAAAAAATTCCAACGCTCTAGGACATAGAAAGAGTCATTCCAAACAATAAAATTCAAAACTCCCGAAGACCTCTAATGATTTGCTCTTATTTAATTTCGGCTTCACTCGGAGCAAAGAAAGAAAGAAAAAAAGACGTTGCCGCTCACTTCATACTCTATTGAACCGATACCGCTATTTACTTAACAAATAAACTTTCTTTTACACAGGATGTTCGCGTAAAAACTCTTTATTCAACCACAAGCGTCCTCATTGTTGGAAAGGGGGTTACATAATGGTAATATTTTTCTCGAGCGCAGACCGACGAGCAGCCTTAAGGCCATGTAAACACAACAATCACAGAAACGACCTTATCTGGCAGCAGAAGCGCATTTGAAGGCTGAGTGGTCTTTTCTCGCGGTTCCCTGCCTCTCCCGATCCTTGATGCTCTTGCGCTTCTTTTCTCCAACCGACCGTACGCTCTCGCTCCTCCTTTTCTTGCGGAATTTTCTCTTCTTTATTCTGTGTGCCCCTTCTTTTTTCTTCTTCTTTTTTTTTAACTCTCTCTTCTCTTTTCTTTCTCTTTTTTTCTACGGTCTACCAATGTGCACATTTTAAGCGATTTTTTTAACTCTTTGTTGCCCAGCTTTCACTGTTCGCAACTCACTAACCAGTTTCCTGTTTCCGTTACCTCCTTACTGTCATCCGGAGACCTGCGTTATAATATCTGATAAGAAAAGAATTGATATAAAGGGATCTCTTTAAAAATTTACGAAGGAGGCCAATGAAAAGAATCTATAATGTGTCTTGTATTGTAGGGTCTATGAAATATTTCAAATCGGTAAGGCATCTTATTTTCTTCTTATTGCCATTAAATTGCTTGCTGTTGGAGTTATTTAAGGCAAATTTTGAATTTCTTATATGTTTAGTATTTCTTGAACGCAAATGTGACTTCTATTCAAATAACAGCTTTCAATTTTTGTATTTGCTGACAAGCATCACTAAGGTAATAATTATTCTACATTTGCGAATAGAAATGATTTTATTTCTTGTTGAAATATTTTTGGTTCCTTTCATCAAACTGTTTTAATGCATCGAAAGATTTATGAATTATTTTAGGTCGATGATGCAACTTCTTTTCTTCTTTCTGCTGTTAAATTGTCCTTTGTTGTTGGTGGCGAGGCTAATTTTAAATTTCGTATAGTTTTGTATTTCTGGAATACAACCATGTTTTCTATTGAAGTGGCAGATTTGAATTTTTGTATTTGCTGGGGGAAAAAATCCACTCAGATAAAAAAAAAAAAAAAAAAAAAAAAAAAAAAAAAAAAACTTCTACAATTACGAATAGAAGTGATTTTATTTTTTACGGGAATTCTTTGAACAATCTTTATAAATTTTATTGCTTCAAGCTGAAATTTCTATCTCTAATTTACTTTGCTGTTTTCTAGATCCTTTTACGAAGAAGGTAATATTAGTATAAATTTAACATATTGTGGTTATTTTTTGTATTTTTTCCAATTAATTAACTGTTAATTTTATTATTATAAAATGTTGAAAAATAATACTCCTAAAATCATACCTCGTTGTCAAGATTTCTGTTTGACTTAATGAATGATTGCAAATTATATCAATTCTTTATAGAGTTAATTGCCTTAACTTTACTTCCGAATAACAAGTCATTGAAGCAAAGGAACTCGTTCAGTCTTCGTTCTCTCGTATATTTGGAAAACCGAATAAAGTTTTCCCTATCCTTATATGGACCAAAGAAGTCATCAACACATCAAGAAAATTATATAATAAGGCATATATGATTTTTAAAAGTAATATTTAACAGTAGAAGACTATAGAAAAGCAGCGAGTAGCAAAGTAACTATTTACTTTATCAAACAAAGATTTTTATTTCATTTGGAATAATCACGAGAAACAATTATTCTCGTTGCTATGCATGTCTCTTGTAAAGCCCATTTCTTCGATGGTTCATAGTCAGTTACATGATATTGAATATAATTCGCATTTTATAAATTACGCGAATAATTAATAAGTATATAAAATGTTTAGACGTTGGCGTAAGCATGCGAATCTTTTGTAAGTTGAAGATGAGTAGACATATGTAAATATTACACAATATCAGTATAGCTTTATGAGTATAATTACAGAATTTATTTCTTTGAATAATGAGATCAAAATTAAGATGAAAAAAAATTTTTTTTTAAAAATTACGATTTTTACTTTTTTTATATGTAGGATATCTCCTCTAATCTTGGAACAATAATTAATACGAGGAAGTATCAGTCAATAAAGGCACGTATTTTTGAGCACAATAATGAAAATGCAATGCATAACTATTTAAAAGTATTGCCAATTTATTACTTTCCGGCATAACTGTCATTCATGTTGAAACATTTGTCCCATTCACGGGTCAGTTTGAAAATTCCGGTCGCATAGAACACAGTAGGCCCGGCCCGTATGAAGTTGTTTTAAAAACCAAAATTTTGACCTACGAAGAATTCATGGATCCAAACAGATGCAAATTTAAAAACATCAAATCTAATGCCGTGTGGTAGGTACTCCAAAACTTTCCAACCAGACGAATCCTCACAAATTTTCACGAATGGGTCGACAATATTCACTGAGGACGAGATTCTCAACCAGACCTGAGACAAATCCTCAACATGGAATGGTAATTACTTGAAAAGTAATAAATTAGTAATACTTTCTTCCCATTTTGTATTGTCACGAATTGCTTTTTTTTTGTTATTATTATTGTGTTCCTATTGATACCCCTTTGTATCTAAACTATAAGAAGAAAGTGTATAGTTCAGATTGGTAATGCTTTAATTATTGCTTAAAAAAACCTACTTTTTATGTTGTTTGAGTCATTAAATTAATTGTTGGAAAAATTACCAAATCAGAATTTTGTTACAATTTAAAGATTCTTCAATTATAATTTCTAAAAAATTTTATAACTAAAAATTATTTTTCTCGGTCTAGGCTTTTCACCTAGTCACGAAACTATGAAATTCATTATTTTAAACCAATTAATGACTTTTTTGAAGAAAGGGATTCTATTAGTCGTGTTATTTTCCTCACTGATCTAGAGATAATGAAAACTTCATAACTTGGTGAGTGCTTGCTACAGAAGAGTGGGTTTTGAAATGAAAATGTTAGAGTGCCAAGAATTTTACTAAATAAAACAAACAGAACCTGTGGACTGTAAAATAATTTGAATTTGAAATTTTTTTTTTCAACATTAGCTGAGTGAAACAACAAGAACATAACTCATTAAATTATGTAAAACATTATTTTCTAATGGTAATTACATACATAGCTCTAATCATTATAAATTAGCTATTGGTCTCCGATTAAAGTGGACTCCATATATTATAGAAATATCATGATCTTTTTCTGAATTTAAGCAAATTTGCAACAAATTACACTTTCAGAGACGAAATATAACTTTTTACTCAGTAACAATCGAAACGTTAGATATTATGCAGAAGACCATTAAACTGCAATAAAATGTTGTATGTCACTCCTTAGCTAGAAAAATGCATTTCCCCCTCTTCTCAAACTGAAGTATTTGTTTGTTATTCAAAGTATACGTAATATTCTATAAAGACAACCTGTTTGTGATCCCTCCTTCAATTAAAAATAAGTTTCCTAAGTTCCTTCCTGCTAAGATCCCTGCAACAATAATTAAGAAAGTGGTCTAAGAATTTATCCATTTATCTAAGGTTTGTACCTCAAACTGCTACGGCAGAACTAAATTTTCCTTTTCAAACTTTTATTTAAGAAATATCCGCGCGTTTTGTACGTTTTAAATCCCTTCTCTCTCACTCTTTCGCTCTTTCACTAACTCCTTATCATCCCAGCGTCAATTCTTTTACGCACAGATTTCATTTAAGTCCGAGATATATCCCGGCTGTGAGAACTGTGCGTAAACTCACTCACTGAACAACCGAAAATAAAAACTAAAAATATTAGCGCAGCGTTTTCAGCAGCTGAACAACAAACAGAAGCAGAGAGAGAAGACGGCGACGACGACAGCAGAGAGAAGACGACGAACTTAAAGAATAAGAAGGAAAGAGAAAGAAAAGAGAAAAGAAGAAGAAAAAAAATCTTCACTCCCATAACCCCATCCACAGAAAACTTGTCAGTGGCTTTGGTAATCTCCTCCCAAAGTTTTAAGGATTTCAGAAGGAAAAGGTTTTGGCGGCAAAACTTAAGAACAAAAGAAGAGTTGGAAACAATGCGAATAGACAGAAGGTAGTGGCCAGAAAGTATCAGCGGTGAAAAGTGATGCCAGAGGATTGGGAAACTTTTACAGGAGGCGGAGGAGGGATTGTTTTCCCGCAAAGGATCCCGGCTACTGCCTCCAAAGGCGGAGGAGGAGGAAGAATGGTTGAAAGGGGAAAGAAGAGGGGTTTGGCGAGAGCGGGAGTTTTTATGCGCGAATTTTGTGCGTAGCTCCTCTGATAAAGGGACTAAGAGTAGGGCTTTCCGTGGATTAATACCACAAGCTGGAGTTCCTCTCATGCCTGCTCTACTCTGATAAGACTTCGGTACACATAGATATATACATACACACACACATACAGTGGCCCTGTTCTGTCTTGCAGGACTCTACCACGGTGTGAACGTCGCACTTTTTCCTTAGTTCTGTCGCCATTTGGTTTGAAACGGTAAACCACAGTTTGGAAACGCGTTTTTTGGATTTTTTTTTTTTTATCAGTGGAAAAGTTTGGTATAAAAATCAAGAAAAAGAATTTTCTAAGGATGTCTTTTTTGTTGTATGTGGAAGCTTGAAAAGAAATTGAAGGAATTTTTTTCTCCTGCTGTTCTAGAGATTTAAATGTTTACTTTAAGCCATTAAAGAGCTTAGATTGTAAATCCGGTGATTTATTTATTTATCGGGTAGGGGCAAGAAGGTAGCTTTTAATATCATGAGTAATCCTGGGATTTCTTTTCAATTTTTATTTTTCCCGTGCTTACATTTTTTTTTTCTACCTCTATTCTATATTTCCCTTTTTAAAAAATATATTTCTGTTATTCAAAATTCAGGAGATAACTGAAAAAAATAACGAATGTTATTTATGCGTTCACTTTTAAAGCCTTGTGTGGAATTTTTCTTAATAGAAAATATTTTTTGTATTATTTAGATTTTTTTTAAGAATTTGTCTTAAATTCATTGCTGCATAAATAAGAACAGTTTTTTTGAAAAAATTTAAAGCACAGTAGCTCTTTTGTAATCAAAACTGAAAAAATTTATCAGTTGATTTTATACTTAGATCACTCCATTTCAATACAGTGAATATGTCTCTTAAGTGAATATTTTTCAGACTCTGTGTATTTGTCAATGATTTGAATAATAAAATAATTCCACTAATGTATAAGTTATGATGATTATTACAAAATATTTTTTTGTAAGAATTAGTTGCTTAGTATGATTTTTAGACAGCAAGATATTTCATTGAAAAAAATTAATTAATTTTAAAATAGATTTTTAATTTTGTTTTTATTTTTTCTCCTATTTTGCTCCCTGTAAATTTGTTTACATCGATTTTATTCCGACCGTATTACTAGATACATCTACAGGGAAAAAAACTGATAAAAGATATTTGAAATAATCCGAACATATCAGTCATCAAAATATCTTTAAAGCATGATGGAATTCAAGTATTTATACTCTCAAAGCAAGCAGATTTTACTGAATGTTTCATTTTAAAATCAATTTTCTCACTTTTTTCACATACACTTCATAAAATGTAAAATAAAACCATTGCCGTGCATTCAGAATTCATAGCGAATTCGAAAATTTATGATTTCATAAAGCGCACATATACTCTCTATAATCACGTTTTCAAAGGTTTTTTTTTTTTTTTTTTTTTTTTTCATCGTTAGAACAACAGACCAAAAAGGATAAACGAAATAATGTCTTTACTTGAAAGATGCGATTCGTTTTTCTGTTACAACCTCCTCTTCCCCCCCCCCCCTAAAAAAAGACTTAACAGGCTTTCATGTAATATTAGAAATTACATGAAACTCAGAATATTAGTTAAATACGAAGACCATTTTTTTCCCTGTCAAACTCCTATGGACCATAAGAAATAGTTAAAATTAAAATAAACTTTTTTACCCAAAAGTATATACAATCATAGTTAAATTTTTTTTACCTAAAATAATTATTTAAGCATTTGTTACATTGGTAGATCCGTTTCCCTATCTCTCCTTCAAAAGGCGATGACTACAATAATGTGAGATGGCCTTAACATTCGTTTAAAGTTCTTCATTAGTCTGGAGTCATTATTTTGTTATCCAAGCTATTTCTTCAATTCAAGAAATGAAAATCAGTCTACTTTAAGTTACATTTTTCATGAAGGGAAATAAGGGCGAAGAGTATCGCAACATAGCACCTTGTTGATCAAAAAATTGGAAAAAAAACCGGAGGATTCCATGTGGCAATAAAACCATTGGATGGGATTGGGAACGAGCTCAATTCGTCCTTCACACTTTCAGATTCCTCAGTTGTGGTTTTTACATCTGAACATGGCTAATTACTTTTGTTTATTTCTATAGGTGTGGTTCCAGAACCGGCGATCTAAAGAAAGGAGGATGAAGCAGCTGAGCTCGATGGGTGCGAGGAGGCATTTTTTCCGCAGCCCCAGAAGAGCGATGCGACCCCTCAGGCCGGGCATGTCTCCAGACGGCCTCGACGACAGCCCGGATATGGTATCCGGTCCCAATTCCGGATACACCTATTTCTCAGGTAAGACATTTCTTTCGCATTCGGTTGAGTCCACCATACATGATTCCTGTTTACATAAGTCTACATACAGTTTGGTTGAGTCCACCATACATGATTCCTGTCTACATAAGTCTACAGTTTGGTTGAGTCCACTATACATGATTCGTGTCTACATAAGTCTACAGTTTGGTTGAGTCCACTCTACATAGTCTGAACTCATTCAGTGAATTAAAAATTAATATAGATACATCAAACTGAAAGACGATACGTATCCTATTTCAAAGATCCATAGATATTAAAAATAATAAGTTATGAAAAAGAGAATGTTTACAGCCAAAAAGAAGTCGCTGATTTTATTCCATTTTTGGTTCAATGCACAAAAATTGATTTAATGGACGTTATTTTCTCATTAAAACAAATTTTGATAACACTTTTATTTAACATTATCAAGTGCTTCCGGATGAAGTTATTTATAAAAATATAGATTCTGTGTTTTCCTAAAAGGTATTCAACTCAGATTTATTATTAAAAAATGTTTTTAATAAAGCACAATACATCGGGAATCCAGATATTTTTGTTGTTAATGCTTTTTAAAAGCAATAATGCGTTTTAATTTTACATTGATACTGACACCTGCTTTGGTACTTAGGAAATAACCCTAAGATTATTTTTAATCAACTTTTTTAAAGAAACTGGAGAAATTATCGAGACTAGTTTGTTAATTTCAACTAAATTTTATTTTTAAAAAGTTTTTTTTGTTTTGTTTTTTTAATGAAACTCTTTTAAAAGTAATAAATGATGATGCATTTAGATTAATTTTGATTTTGGTAGCTTTATATTCGACTACGAGGCTTAAAATTATTTATAAAAATAATAATACATATGATAAATTCCAGCTTCTTGATGAAAAAATACAACAAATGCTTCTTTTTTTAATTATCTCTTTTACCATAAAAATTTACAAACTGAAAATAGTCAACCCTTTAACAGGTTGGATTCAAAATATGATGAGATTTTTTTTTAGATACTTAAATTGTGTACCATATTTTATTCATTTAAATCTTTAGTTTTGCATTCGAACTGATAGAAAAAAAAAGCAAATTTCCTGTGCATGAATACCGTTCAAAAAATTTTTTAAAAGAAAAAGCAGGTAGCCGCTGAACAGAAATATTTACGATATTATCCAAAGCCATACAAGACAAAACAGAGCCAAGATCCATTTTCGGCCGCCACACCCCCGAAATTGTCGTCTATTTGGTGAATTGTCACTCACGTGATCAAAAGAGCGATGACAAAACGGTCGTTAGGATCGTTAATTACGGTTGTCGACGTTTCACGCTCCGTGGGCAAGATAAACACAAGCAATTGACTTATTCCTCGCGAAGAAAAAGCCAAGCATTGTCTTTTTAAACGGAAGGTTATCTTCCAGCCAGGAATCCCTTTTGTGAGTCACTAGTCATTAATTTCTTCCACTGGAAGCCCCCTCCTCGAGTGGGCCACCCTAAGCTTCCGAATCTAAGTGTTGGGTGGCGCACGGGACATCATGCGTGAGACCCGGGTTTTGTGTTTGTTTGCCTTGTTAACAGTAAGAAGACGTTTCTTTCTTGGTTTCAGGATTTAGTTCTTCGTTTATTATTATTATTAAGGTTCATGATAGCCAAACGTCAGTTCTGCTTTTCTTTTGCTCACTTTGAAAGAAAAACACTTATAGTAGAAGGAAGTCTTCACTTTTTTTAAATCTATAGATAGAATATTTCCTGAATGCTAAATCTTAACCGAGTTCATGTTATGAACATAAATGGCATGTCAGATTAAAAATTATGACATTGAAATCGATTGGAATAAATTTATAGTATTACATGTTCGCATGTATCTTAAGTAGGTGGAGTTTCGAGTTAATTTTTAACGCAGCAAATGCGAAATATAACAAAATCGCGCAAAATGCACTGATAAAACTTTATTTTTGACGGCATTAGAGTGAACTCCCCAGAAATTTGCTCTTCAATAAAGGTCTTATCCCTTTTTCTCCGCATAAAATTTGCTCTTCAATAAAGGCCTTATCCCTTTTTCTCCGCATAAATTTGCCCTTCAATAAAGGTCTTATCCCTTTTTCTCCGCATAAATTTGCTTTTCAATAAAGGTCTTATCAATTTTTCTCCGCATAAATTTGCTCTTCAATAAAGGTCTTATCCCTTTTTCTCCGCATAAAATTGTGGGATAGGACGCGAATGCCTTGCAAATGGCATTGGTGAACCATAATTACGATATATATAGCGTTGGCCAGGATATAGAATTTTTAGTGAATCCTCGAATATATATTTTGGAAGCCTTTTTTGCCAATCGATTGAAACCAAAATTTGGTACGTAACTACAGTTGTAGCCAGATACAGATAATATATCGAAATTCATTGATTTAAATCCTTGTATTTACATGCATGTGAAAATAAAGACCGACAGAAAGCTCTTTGGCAGATTTGTTCAAAATTATATATTTTAGATACTAAATCAGTGCTGCCAAATTTTATCTGTTTAATTCTTTGCGTTTTGTGGTTATCGATTTCACTTCTGTTGAAACAGCCATATATATAAATTTCCTATTTTCGTTCAAACTTTGAAAGAAATCTACAAATTTGGTCGCAAGACCATATACCAAATTTTTTCATCCTAGCTGAGCATTTCTGAATTATCGTGTCATGCCAAAAATGCGTTATTCGAACTCAGAGTGGTCTGAAACATGGAGATTCTTCAAATTATTGTATTCTAATTTTTTGACGATTGCATTACTTCCTCTATCTTTGTAAAAGAGAAAGAAAAAAAAGGGGGGGGGGATTATGATTCTAAAAATTATTTCCACATAGCAAGTAGATAAAATTTGAAAATAATGCTTATAATTCATGGAAATAAACATATTATAATAATAAATTTTAGGGGACATTAATTTTATTTATGCAGCCCATTGTTCACAGTCATCTGATAGTTTCAAATTCCCCTCTTAAAAACAACCCATGATTTGGAGGCTTTAAACCGAGCGTACTCTTCGTTATTGATGTGGAATGGAAGTTTGGAAAGTGCGCTGGATCAAATACAACCCTCGTCTTTTCCAAAAGGCATCTTAAAGCTTCAAAAGACGATGCGTATCTCATTTAAGTAAATGTCTTCTTTCTGTTCATCTCTCGACTGTATCAAAGCATCGGAAAGTTCTTTTTTTCTGTCCGATGATATGACGAATATATCTGATCATGACATAATTAAGATTGCAATTTACCAAAACCAAAAGAAAATTTTAAAAATAAACGTAATTTGATATTTAATTAATATTATTTAGTTATGGCCGTTTCTTATAGCATTAAGCCATAAATTTCAGAGTATTTTTTTATAGTGGAAGACTAAAATAACGTCGTTTAAAACGAAAAATAAAATTATGTTACAAAAACTTTTTTCTCAGTTTCAAAAAATAATTTCATCTGTTATTTAAGACTTTATTCTTGTTTCAGGAGAACAATGAATAGTGTATAACAGCAAAGCTCTGATATGAAATTCTTTTATAAAACATATGCAAACTATTTAAATAAATGCTGAGTTAATTCTTTTAACTTGAATTTAGTATTTAAGTTAATTTCTTAAACACTTTTGACTTAATAATATCTTTAATCTCTCTTTGTGCATCTATGATATTTATACAGAAATTCTGCTCAATAAGCTTAAAACAAAAGAAATCTGCATATATCTTTTACTTCATTTTTATTCTAATAATATTAAAAAGAAAGAATGGAATATGTTAAAATCCAAATCACTTTAGTGAGTTTAATATGAAGGCATATATTGAATTTCACGTCTTAACAACATCTTACTGTTTATTGAATTTGTTACAATTAATCTTTTATATTAAAGATAATTAATATAAAACAAGTTGGTAGATATTTTTCTTTATCATTGATATAGCGAATGAATTCTAAAATGAGATCATAATCAACAAAATATAAATATTGTTAATACAATCCAGAAAATATAAATATTGTTAACTAGACCAAGATTTCTTGAACTGTGAATTCTAATTTTAAATAAAGAGGAAATGTTTGAATAACACAATCCTTCATAAGGTTAAGACTTAGTGCTTGTAATCATATTTGATCTAACATTTATAGCTAAATTTATTGATCTAGGATTCACGATAAAACGGAAGTATCACATTTTCAAAAACTGAGGTTTACTTTGCTCCTCTTTATAAAAAGTCATGGTATTTTTAGAAGACCTTTTAGAAAAAATTAATCCACATTTGTTTTTTGTTCCAATTAAGATCACTGGAAGCAAATTAGACAGCAGAAACAACTTCATTACTACCATATTGAAAGATGATGATCAAAAGCAAAGCTAGTAGATAAAGCCTATAACCCATCTTCATTTGGAATGGAAAATTTCTAATTAAGTTAACTTTCATGTTCCTCCACCTCGCCATGCCTTGCCCCATCAAACCACCGATGGTTACACTAACTTAAAAACAACCACAATTTCAAACATACTTGCAAATGTTTCCAACTAAGAATATTTATTATTTTATAACAAATTCGAGTTCATTGTTCTGTTTTATAGTAATTTATAATATAAAGTCAATTAAAAGTTGATTAATATTATCTCTTCGTAACCGGAACTGTGTCATGCTTCTCCATCTGTAAACAAATCGATACTAATCGATATTTAGCTAGTTAATATTTTTATCGAGTGATAACCTCTTCTCAAAACTTAACTAATTATAAAGAAGAAATTTTATTCTCTCACAGACAGTTTTTGTAATTTCTCAAGCATATCAGAACCCCTCAGCGGCTCAGAATTTTCCGAAAAATATTTGAAATAAAAGTTCTGATCTGATCCATATCCTCGCTTCGGAGGATCTTTTGTTCTCCGCTCGGAAAAGATTCAAAAACAATATCTTGTGTATGAAAGAGCGTCAAAAAACATTAGAAAATTTCCGCTGAAAAGAACTGAACTCTGCTTTCGGGAGAAGAAAAGACCGTACTCAGCACTTTTCTCACTCGCAACAAAGGCGCGGGGGTTGGAGGGGAAGGTCCACACAATGGCGCAACACATTGCAAATCAAACATATCACGCGCACAAGACAAACACGGTGACTCCCTTAAAAGCCATTAATGTACTACATATTTCGCTTCATTACAAGTTAAGTGATGGGGGTGGGTCATATGACCGAGCGGTGAACCTCCGATCTGGGCGTTTTAAAAGGAGGAGACATTGGAGAAAAGTGGAGGGGAGGAGGTGGAAGGGAAGGTTAAGAGAAATATCGGACTACATGCAAAAACACTACACAACTGTACCCCCCGGTGTGTGTGTAAACGCTCAGATCCCCTCTCTGTATAACCCAGAAGAGTGGCCTCTTATATTTTCGAACATCGATTCGCTCTCCACCTCCCACTGCTTCTATAAAAACTAAGGGTAGGGCAACTGAGTGCTCGAGTTCTCTGATCGTCTTCCTTCCAGCCGTATCTAGATATGCAACCATATCTAGACAGTTTTAGAAATTAAGTTTGGCATCGATGAAAATTCTCGTTTACATTTAGCATACAAACATGTTAAATTTAATAAATTCAACAAAATTTTTATGATTCCATAGTATTCTTTTCTATCTATGATTCTTGGATTTCGATGGGGAAAATACTATCAATATTATTTCAGTTGCTTAGTGCCTAAGTTGTAATTCAGTCATTGGCGTTTCAGACCAACATTTAAATTACAAGAATTATTTTAAAAAGAAAGAAAGAAATTTAATCTGAAAAGTATACTCAAGGTTATATAAGGACTCTGAGGCTAGATTAATTTTGTTTTAATTATGGGAATGATGTTTGTTTTTAATTATTGGGAATTTTAAACATAAATTAAATTTATTAAAGAATTTTTAAACTAAACTATCTATAAACTATTTTAATTACGTAACTAGTTTCAAATAACAAATATTCTATGTGATTTTTCCAGGTTCCTTACTTTGTAGCACAAATGCTTTGCATAAAGTGTTTGTACGTAAAGTCTATATTAATATTTTATATCATTAGAACAAACAAAAGAATATTTTTTACCAAGCCAGAAGCAGCCATTAAAGCCCAATTGTGGACATTTTGGTTTTGCTGTGAAGTGAATTGTTTATACTAATTAGGAATTGTTAATCTTCAATTAGTCATTGAATTTATGAATTGGAACAATGGATGACGAACATTGAAATGACTTTTAAATTTTTCAAGGGGAAAAAATCTTAAAAACCCTATTCACCTTATGATATGATATTTATGGATCATTTGCTGTGAGGTATCACAAATTGTTCAACCAGTATTCGCCAATCCTTTTAGAAATGTTTTGCTCAAATTATACTATCCTTTATCTCTTCTTCATTGATAGAGATTAAATTCAATGTTTATATAAGAGAGAGAGACGATTTTGCATTCTAATAACTGAAAATTAGAAAAATTAATTGATATGCAAACTGCTTACAGAGCAATTAAAACAAAAAGAAGCCTTACAAATTAACGACTGCTCATCGTCAGATCTACATCGCATTTCCTTGGGATTTACAGAACTGAAGCAAAATAAATTTTGCTACGCAAAGTTCCCATCTAATTTACAAAGAGAAGACAACAATTCATCGAGTTTATTAATTATTATTGAACAAAATCTTTCATAACACCTCCATTAGAGTGTATTCCTTCTTGGAACACAATGACATCCCCTTCTTTGTGTTCGAATCATTTGATCCAGGAAAATTCTTAAGAATTTAAGTGCTTTATAATGATCCGCATATTAAAAGTTACCTTTCATCCTCGTATAGCTTCCGACGATTCTCCCAGTAAACTGGAAGCAATTAACCGATTACAGAAAGGCAGCGATAAATCGATTAGAGCGCTCCCAAACCCCACCATCGATTAAACGATTAACCGACAAATCGTTTTTTAATTGAAAGTTAATCGTGAAGTATGCCGGCACAGATTCGAAGCCGTGATTGTCTCTTTCGATTAGAAGAACTGGGTATTATTAATCAGTTTGAGTTAAGAGCGATCTTTGAAAATAGCTCTGCTGGGTTTCAGCGGGCAGTTTTAATAGTTTTTAGAACGATTTTGGACTCGATCTACCCGTCATGTGAATCTGATGGCTGCCTGGCCTAGTCGAACTATTAAGAGCAGCTTGGAAATAGAGTCGGTACGATGAAAAGTATAGTTATCGATATCGAAAATATACCAACTCAAAATAAAGGATTCTTCAGATATATATGTTAGTTGCTCTTCATGAAAATAAATATATTTTCAGGAACAATATTCAACTTTTAATTTATGTGTTATTTTTATGATTGAAATATTGGGGATAAAGTTGTTCTTTTTTTAAAATATTTACTTACATTCTTAAATTTTTTTTCTTGCAATTCAATATCGTAGCAAACTTCCTTTTATTGTATTTCTGTTTTATTAACTCCTATTAAGAAAGCCAGCTTTGAATAACATTCCGTGCTGGTTTTGAATTTACTATTTTTAAAAATGTGCCAAAATTTATGTTACATTACATATTACTAAAAAAATATTTGTAAAGCATTTAGTTTACTTCAAGATATTATTTTGTAAATATTTGGCTATTAGTTTTAGTGATAATATTTTTTAAAATTTTATATTTCAAGAACAATTTAATTTTTACATGTAAGATCTATTCCTGTTCAGAATTTTAATACACTTTCTATTGCATATTTTTAAAAATTAATTGTTTTTTCATATAATGCTGCATGAAATTAATATTAGGATCTTTTGAAATATAAAATACATCGCAAAATAGATTCGCCTTTTTTAATAATGGAATGCTTACTGTTTATCTCTACATTTTTCAAAATATATATAAATTAAAACGTTTGCTGATTATAATAACCATTCATCACAATTGTACATATTAAATGTAATGAACTTTAATTATATAGTTTTCTTCAAGAATTTGCAAAAATATTTACAAATACTTTTATTTAATTCTATAGGTAAAAAAAAGATATTATTTTCCCTTTTTATTTAATGTTTCGAAATTTAAACAATCTTTGCGTGAACTTATTTTTACACATTTTTTAAAAAATATAATTAATTTTCGGTCTCATTAACGTAACTCTGAGTTGTCAGTGGACATATCTCTCGGTTCATTATTTTCTATGTAATTGTTACCGAATTTCGGAACTATTAACAAAACGGAATAAATTTCTAACTTTTCAGAATTTATTTTTTAGAAATATTTGCTTTAAATACTCAGTACAAGAAAAAGGCAATACAGAGCTTTTTTAGAAAATAATAAATGACCGCAATTGGTTGTTACGAAATAGATATTTTTATACAAAAAAATAATTTAATAAGAGATTAAATTTAATTTTTTTTTGTTGTTTTTTCCTTACATAGAATTTTTAAAAAAATGGAAAAATGACATCTACTAAACTAAAAAAAAAGGGAAAAAAATTATTACCAAACAAATTATGTACTGAATAAGTCCGAGCATATTTGTGCTGCCATCTTCTCTTTTCTTAATCTTGTTGAATTACGGTAAAGGATCATTCAGGCTAATATTTGAAAAAAATTTCGATCGACTGCTACTTTCGTGAATTATGTAGTATGTGTTTCGACGAATGTAGAGCTGCAGAAATCCTTAATGTAATTAAACAAAATTTTGCTTTAAATATAAAACTTTACTGCACGGAGTACTTATTATTGGTGTATACAATTAAATTCTAGCGAAGCCTATTGTCCGAGTAAATGCGTCTTCTTCATGATCATTTAATCGGGCTGGCGAATGCGCTGTCTACTAATGCACTGGTATATCAAATTGAATTTATTATTTGGTTTTTTTTACAAATATTATAATTATGTATTTGCTTTCATTCAATTTTAGAAACCTTGTACTACAGCTTTCTGAAATATTACCGACACAATAGATTATTTATCTTCAGATTATGCAATTTTACATACATCTGCACCATTGAAATAATATTAGCCGTTAATATAGTATGGAATTGTTTAAGTTTCCTGAATATGAATTCCAATTTTCATGCAGATAACGTTCGCTTTCTTCTTTTGCATCATGAATAACAACTAGAATTTTGCATAGGAGTACCTCATCTGAGGTCATAACAACGTTTAGCTTTGGAAATTTTGACATCCTGTTCTACGCTCAGCAATCGTGTTAAATATGATATCACCACGACGATGGACGTCCTGAATTTAGTATCGCGGCCACAATCTGACACATTCACGGCCCGCTCCCTCCTATCTGCGTTTCGCCAGGAGGCATTCCGATTTTTACCATCCCATCCGAATAAAACCTCTTCCCCATGCATATTCATGGACCCCACCGGGCCAGGGTGGGGGACAAAACGCTGCTGCCGTTGTCACCCGGCCGTCACCCCCTAAGACACACAAGTGTTTCCAATCGGATAGTTATATGCTCATGCAGATTAATCCCTTTCTCAACACAATGCATTAATCTTCCGCCGCCCCCGCCAGCGTTCGAATACGCTTGGGAGGTTAGGTTCGACCGCACTCCAAGCACCCCCAGAGGGTTCTATTTTATCCTGATCGCCGGAGAATTTTCCTCCACGACTCTCTCCCCCTCCTCCCAACAGGATGATCGCAGTGTAAAGAGGGAAAAGATTCGGATGCTGTAATAGCCTGAATCGGTTTCTGAAAATGGTGAGGCTTCATTCATTCATTTCAGCGGTCATTTTGGCCAAGATTCTGGACAAACTCGCTAACTAAAGCAGGATATCTTCTTAATGGAGATTATAAATAAAGAATTACGAGACGAAGAATATTCAAAATTTAAGTAGAAATAATTATATCCCATCTTTGAAAATGGCATTCTGGTATCTTCATCCAAATTATTTCTATTTGTATTTATTATCGCTGCTTTAGAATGTTAAAACTATAGATTCAGTCATATGTTTGTATTATATGCTACTTCATTTGCATTTAGCTTTGTAATGATGGAATTTTGTAATCGATTTTTCTCTTCTTTCTTGACGTACTATTCTGAAAGTTTTATTTGCTCTTGCATATTCCTGATGATTACACTATATTTCAAGATTTTAAAAACTGATTAGTTGTTATTTAATAGATTAATTAACAACTAATCAGAAAATTTTAATTCCACATGATAGGTACTATCTTGAAAACAATAATAAAGATAAAAAAGTATAAAATAATAAAAATTAAACAAATCAAACAATATTAGAATATTGAATGTAGACATCATTAGCGTACTAAAATAATTTGTTTATTAATAAAATATTTTTTTATCAAAATATATATATTTTTTCGCGCATGTGATCGTGATTTCCGCCACTGCAGAAATTGAATCTATAATTGAAAGACTATATGCAAATGTATCATTTATAAAACAACTTCAAAGAAAGATTTAATCTGATGGGTTCTCTAATTCTAAACTGTGATTTGCTTTGTCGTTGTTTGGCAGGAAAATATTTTTAAATATCATGTCATTAACCTCTTCGTCGTCCGTAAAGCGTCTAGCGCGTTTAAGTGAAATTCTTGCAGGGCGGTCGTAACATGCTTCAAGTGCTTCTTCTACGTTTTAAAACTTTTAAACATTTAAAACGCTTTGTAAATGTTTACTTTTTTGAGGTTTTATTTTTGTTTGTTCTAATGCGGCGAAAAACAGAGGGGGGAAAAATTCGCGGACGGAGAGGACGGCGAAAGTGTTAACTTGCGTTACTATAATAAACAGTGATGATATTCAAATATTTAATTGCAATTTAAATAAGAAATTTTTACTTGCGCTTTAAATATCTAAGAAGATTTATTAGAATGCTTTCATATAAATTTATTTACTTTATTTCTTATTTTATTTCTTTATTTCTTCAATATTATAATTAATGATATGCGTAAAATCTTATCAAGAAGTTTTTCGTCTTCTCAGAATCATATTTTATTGTATCAAAGTGCTTATATACTCTAATTTAAAACTGTTTGATTGAAAACAGATACTTTGAAACATTTTAGAATAAAGGGAACTTTATAATTAAATGAACGTATTTAATTTATTTAAATTATATATTTATAAAGATTGATATTTCTTTCAATTATATCTACAGTATCTAATTTTAAGTATATCTATCTATTTCAAGTATATACATATGTGTGTTTTATGCCCGAATGAAGTAGACTTAATAATCTCTCGTTTTGCTCAATTTGAAGATCATAAATTTCTCCTATGCTTACCTCCCACTTCATTAAAGTCGACCTTATTTGGCAATCTTAATATGCATGCAAATGTATCTACGCATTCTTACGTATAAACAAATCAACAGACTAAAAATGTGTTGTTGATTACTTCCATGATAGAGTTTTTTAATTAATCTATGGTGTTTCTAGTGTTATTGTAATATTTAATAGTGCTGAAATTCTTTGTGTGGAGTGATGACCAACCAGAGATATATGAATGGGTTTGGGTTTTACCTTGCCTTCAGAGTCAAGCTTTGTTTTCTTCCTCGTAATTGTTCCTCTTCTTCCTGCATTTCAATATTATAATTAATGATATGCGTAAAATTAACTCAAGAGGATATTGAAAAATTTGCATATAAAGATAATTTTAATAATGAATTATTTTGTATGAGTGAATAAATGTCATGGCCTTAATTTCGATCAAGTGGATAAGGAATGGTGGTTTAGCAGTTTGCTATTTGTAAAGCGTTTCTCATCAACCTCTTGTTTTGTACCATCTATAATAGGGAGTTTGTTTGTTTGTTTTTTAATCATATTTTTATTTCAGAAATAAAATGTATATATTCGCTTAGCCTACTACGCGATGAGAGTATACGAAAAGCTTCCGACTCGAATATATTATCAGATACTTTGAAAAATTCTCTTAAAGTACCTCGTATGTCCTTATTTCATATTTTAGTAGGAATCTGGAAACACAAAGCGGAGAAAAAATGGTATAGTAAAATTCAGCTTTTTAATTTAACCTCTTTGTCAGCCGTAAAATGCTCCAAGTGCTTTTTCTACATTTTAAAAGTTTTAAACATTTAAAACGCTTTGTAAATGTATACTTGTTTGAGTTTTTATTTTTGTTTGTTCTAATGCGGCGGAAAACAGAGGAAAAACAGATATTTTCGCGCACAGAAGAGGACGGCGAAAGGGTTAATGACATCGGAAATCATTTAACGCCAATTTCCATGAAAGACAAAATGATGAGTCTTCAAACATGTGATTTTTTTTTCCGTATTTTTGCAAAATGTAGTTTCTTATAATTATTTTGCTGAATTATTAAAAATCGGAGATAAAATTTTAAAATGTCTTTCAGAAGTTTCTTAACTTAAAAATGCGAACATTTTAATAAAATACTAAAGGCAAAATAATCGCTAATAGAAGATTCAGTTTACAAAGTATGCACCTTAGCTCATTTTAATCTTATTCGATCAAGTGCTAAATGACGATTAAAATGTTCATTAATATATATATATATATTCTGATAAAAGAAAAGTTATAAAATAAAATTACAACTTACTATGAAATCTATGAATATTTTTACCATTTCAACGGAATTCTTGTGACAGACTAATCCATGATCATCATATTTTATTCTATAAAAGGGCTTTCAAAATGTCATTTCCAAAGGATCTATGTAATTTGTTTTAATTATTTGTATGTAAGACATACTGAGATTAATTTTTGACAGTAGGTTAATGCTTGTAAGTACGACATACTGAGACAATTCATTTTTGCCATTGTATTGGGGGGGGGGGGACTCAAATTGAGTCTTGCTGTAGGATGTTCATTGTCAATGAATTAAATGGAAGAAAAGGAAACTCCAGATAAAATATATTACATAAATATAAATGAAACAAAAGCTTACTATTGCACAATAAACCAGTTGCTAGAATAATGGCAAATAAGACTTAATATCAAGAACGAATCTTTGGAGTATTTTAAGTAACTGTTCAAAGGACTTGTCTTTCGAAACGATACGTGCATTGTTTCTCATTATTTATACAAGTCAATTGTTAAGCTATTTTAAATTTTTATTTCCTTAAATTTGTGTTATGCATTTTATCTTGTGTATCTTTTTATTTCATTAAATACGCTGACAACTGTTCCCTTTGTGTTTCATTTCCCATGACCTACTATGAAAATTGTATGTCCCTGCATGCTTGTCGAACATTTGAAGTTTTTAAAGGAATTTTTGAGACACCCTGTAGATTAATGTCCTCCCCCCCCTTTATTACTCACAAAAAGGTACAAATAATTTTCTCTAAATAATTTATATCCAAAAATTATTTTGCAGAAGCGATCTTGAATCAAAGTAAGGTTTCAGATCCCGAGGGTTAGTTTATACGGGAAGGAGGGGGATAGAACATTTAATGTCCTACCTGTTTTTACTAATGCATAAGAAAGAAAGCAAGGAATAAAAAATAAATAAATGCTCAATGAATGAAATCCCAACATTCTCGCTTACACGCCAAAGAACAAATTTCTCGAGAACCCCATGAGGTCTGGGAACCGTCGAGACTTTCCGACCACAAATCTTCCTTGCGCTGCGAGCTACTCCCATCTTTTCTCGAACGGGGCAGACGTTTTACGGCGGCGTAAAAAACTCTGTTTACATTGGGCACTCATAAAACGCCTATTCAGTGGGCCCCTTTGAACCTGCTTGTTATGCCGGTGGCCACCCCGCCAAGAACCATTTGCAATCGGTTCGCCATTGACAAATCTGGCACAGTTGGACGCTCCTGTTGGCCGTTATCTGCATGAAATATGAGAACCGGTGTCGCCAACCTTTCTTCATTTTACAGAGGTGTTGACTCCTCCGTAGGTAATTTATGGTGACAAAAAAGAATTCATTGCGGGTAATTGAGGACTTTCCATTCGGCTTGGTGAGAAGCTTTCCCCCTCCTTACTGTTATTGGGACTTAATATACAGCTTCTTGACCTCATTAAAGGTTTTCTGTTCGGGGTTAAGAAGTGGTTAAGGTATTGTTATTTATTTTTTTTTCGCCAATACATCTCTGCTCTCCCGCAGCTGATGTAATTTTTTTGTTTCAAATTAATAGTTGTTGATTCATTAACAATAATTTAAGAGGATGATATTTATAATCAGTCTACTGTTGAGCTTCTAACAAATAGTAATGTATAAAAAAATCTCTTTTTTTTTATTTCTGAAAATACTGATAGTTCATATTTTTTTCTTTATGAATATTAGTATCAAATTGTAATATTTATTGTAGCTATTCATAGCAAAATATTAATGCATTATCACATCTCTTTTTATATGGCTTCTTAAGATATGGCTCTACGATAAAGTCTCTTAAGATATGTGACAATGTTTGAGATATATTTTTGAAAAAGTCTTGTAAAATACTTTACTTCTGAAAAATTGCAAAGAAAAAAAATCTGTGAATCAACAAAAAAAAAAAATTATTATTAAAATGCCAAAAAGGTTTTAGAAATTAAAAGAAATACTTTTTTTTTTTTTTTTTTGCTAAAAAAAGAGGTGTTAAAAAGATTTATTCTAAACCTTTCAAATATCTTAAAATACGTATTATCTAGTTCCTGAATTAAGAAATAGGCCGCATTTTTAACCATTCTTTACATATTGGAGTTCAAATGATAAACAAGAAAAAAAAAATCACTATTTTTTTTTTCTATATCATGAAGCATTAAAAAAACTGCAAAATATTTTTTTAATAGTTCAGGAACTAAAGAAAATCGTATACAAAATTTAAACAAAAATAAGCATGAAATTTGAATTGATGAGGTTTCTCGCACGAAGATATTACCAAAATTTAAAATTTGAATAAATAGCATCTAAAATGTAAACTTTCCAAAGATTGAATTTAGAATCAAAACTCAAATGGTTTTATAAAGAAAACTTTTAAAAGATTAAAAATATTTTCGATATTTTTTCCAAAAAAAAAAAAAAAAAAATCAGCTTTTTAATGCAGTCACTTATTTTAAGTAAATGGAGCTTTTTAAAACGAAAAGTTATACTTCTTTTCTGGTATGGCAAGCATACGATCCACTGTGTGGAAAACCTTGAAAGTAACTCATTTATCATAAAGATTTCTTTTGAATATTCATTCTTAACATATCATTCATATTTGTTCTATGATAAATGCATTAAACAGGTTTTTTCACAATATTCCATAATTACATTTTAGTTCGAGATAAAGTAACCCATTATGTTTTTTCACCCCTTAGATTGCATACTTTTGTCAATGGGTTTTAGATTGAGATAAAATATATTTCATTTCTTTTATCATTGAAAAGAATACGTTTTATAACTCCAAAATGAAAATTTGGATTTTTCATGGTAATTGGTAACCAAATTTGAAGGAACACTAGATGATTTATTTCTTTTTGGCTTGTTGCAATTATAAATTTTCGCAAATGCAGAAAAGACCATGAGTACTTTTTCTCAGAATACTGTACCATGCAGCCACAAGTGTTTACACAAAATAATGAGGAAGTCAAATATGATTTCCTACTTTGATAGGTAAGAGATAAAGTTTAACTGTAGGATTAGTTCTAAAATTTTGATTTTTGATCAGCAAAAATTGTTTAGATTTCGACTAAGCAGAATAAAAATCATATTTAATTGCCATGACTGATAAATTTTTTTCGTTAAATCTTCCTTTTTAATTCATTTTTTTAAATGAAAGTTTTCTTAAATCTGATAAAATTAAGAACCTCTTCTGAATTAAACCTCATTTGGAGACTGGAATAAGACAAAAAAAAAAAAAAAAGAATTATAAGATTAAGTCGCGAAATGAACTCATGAAAAATCTTTGATTTGGCTTGCATGGAATAATGTATGAAATTTTGAAAAACACAATCAGTGGACGAAGTAACGAAACTTTATTAATTTATTTTTAATTTGTTAAAAATTCTCTTCTATAAACCTAATGAAATGTCTTCAAGACCTTTCTCCCTCAGCCGCACGAGTAACTTTGGCCAGTAAAACTTAGTACATATTTTCTTATTTCGCTGTATCTAATATCTTAAAATAATTGTTTCAAAAATGTTTTGGGAGAAAAATGGCTAAATATTTATTGCTATTGCTTATCTTCAGCAAATACTTTACATTCCATAAAAGCGATATTTTTAATACTGTTCTCAAATATTACATTGTAGAAAGTGATTTCTCGTCTATAATTCGACCTGCTTTACGAAGGCAAATTTAACAGTCAGGAAATCGGATATATTACTAGTCAGAAGTTATCTTTAAAATCTATGCAAATTTCTGCTTTGATTTTATAACCCAACTGAAATTGGCATAAATAAGACTGCTGAACGGAGTTCCAATCCCACTGTGCTTTAAAATTAAAGTCAGTTTTGCAATAAAAAACTGCTTCAAATAGTACAACAATATAAGTATGTTATTACCAAGACATAGGAGAACACAACATAATTAGTGTAAAATCTTTATTAGTTTATATCGAATTAAAAAAAAAATCAGCAAATTCTTGTATTTATCGCTACTTCTACCCTTCTTTTATCACTAAAAACTTTTCTATTTACTGTTCTACTATAAGTTATCTTCTATTAAGGTATTAATATTTCATCTATTTACAAACTCTATTAAATATACTATTCAACTCTGCTGCAATTGAGCTTTGATGATCTAACAGTAAGATGGTGGGTTCGATAGTTTATCCGCGTTTGTACTAGAGTTTGAGGCACGTTAAATCTGCATCGTGAATTAAATGTTCTCCTTTTCGCTTGTTGCAAAAGTTTGCAATATTCACTATGATAGTTTTGGGATAACAAACAAAAAGGTCCATCCTAATGAGACATTGATCACTTGTATAAAATGAGATTAACTTAAAACTTATCTTTTCAGAGTGTGTTTAATGTAATATGACTCAATCTAATTTAACTCAACATCATTACAACTTTTCAATTGAATATCATCTCGTGTCCTAAATATCTCCCTGTTTCATTACTGTCCTTTTAGCCGAACTTCCAATGGGCATCTTATTTTAAAATTCCTCTTACGGAAATCAGAAACAATGATATACGTTTTCTGTCGTAACACATTTCTCTCTATCGAGACGGACCAAATGATCCGATTCGAAGCGGGCGGCATCTCTCAAATAACTTAAATTTATTTTACCTCCATTCAATTCCATCGAAGTCCCGCTCTTTTCGTCCGTGCGGAATTTCCTCGATGTTGGAACTTCATCCATCTCTGAAGATGATGGGCCCTCGAACTTGACGGCTCCTTTAATCTTCATTAACGGATGTTTTCTTCGCCCGGATTTTGGTAACGTCTTCATCCGCCTCGCCTTCCTTACTTAAACAGCTCCCACGTTCAGTGACACCCGTTACGGTTGCAAATAACATGTCCGCACATATATCGGTAATTTAATTACTTCCTAATATCCATGCTTCGAAAAGGAATTCTCGCCCCCTCCCCTCAAGTTCTCTCTTTCTAAATGTTGGGGAGCAGTAATTATTGTGGGAACTAATCACTGCGTATCAGCACTTTTGCTTCGGATGGGTATAGATTTTTCAGTGATCTGAGAGGTAAAAGAGGCTGCCTGCCAGTTATGTCAGCCCGTGAAATTGCTAGTTAGATATTAAGAATTTCCTAACATAATCAGAAAAGAATTTCAGAAAATAAGATAGAAAATAATGAAGAAATTAATTTTGAAACTTTAAATTTTATGAGATAATAATGAAATGTTCATTCAAAAGTTTTGTCGCAAGTTTGATTTCGAATTGCAAAATGTAAAATTTTTCTTTTTAGAAGTCAAGTGAGTGCTCTCAATTCTATCAGAGCTTCTTAACACTTTGATGGACAGTACAACCTTGGTAGCAGTGCTTGATGAGACACTACTAAATATCATACATTGATTATAGGCGTAGCGCATAATTATAAAATTATATGACATGACAGAACGGAATAAGTTTGTTTACGTCATAAGGTGTTCTGTCGTATCATTTTCATGAGCTTTACACTTAAGGGCGTTTTTGTCCATCAACGTGTTAAAGTGCGATTACCATCGCGAAAAACCCACATTCTTTTCTGTCAGATTTTTCAGTATTTACAATAAAAAAACGATGACGAAAATCATCACCGTTTCTTAATTTTTTAAAATTCCTTTTATTACAGTTTATTGTTATCATCTTTTAAGAATTCCCACTTAAAAATTATTAATATTTTACTTACCCGCTTAGTTTCCTACTTTTAGACAAAACATTTTCTGAAACTAAGTGAGGGATAATTCTTGTTTTCGGTTCTAAAGGGATCCACTGAAGTAAAAACATCACGATGCTCTGATTTATAAATTATATAATTCTGCATCCACAGTTCTTAGCATGATAGTTCTGCTCTGGCATTTTGTTGTTGTTGTTAATATGAGAAGGAATTCGATAATTAAATATTGGAACGTTTAGAAAATATGGATAATGCATAAAAATAAATAAATAAAATAAACTTGTCGAGAACCAGCCAAAGACTTTTGGAAATTTGGTATTTGTTATTATTTCACATGGCATGTATTGAAAAATTTTCGTTTCTGGTGACCTTACAAGATGACATTCACAGCTTAATAACTTCTGACACATGTATCTAATGTGATTACTTATAAAATGGCGTTATCCTAAGTGATTTGTTAGATGAGACTTTATGCATAATAATTTACTTTTTCTCCTTAATAAATCATCTGTTCTTTTATCTTTTGGAAAGTTTATAGCAAAACAATGTTGGCAATATGATTGTTTGGAAAACTATTGAAAATCCCCATAATATTATTTACAGATAAATATATTTGCTAGTAATATGTATGCAAATCATACACATAATTTTTAATTCATATTGATATCATAAAAATAAAATAATAAGCAAATTTTGGAAATGAATGTGGTACCTAAAACTTCTAAAAAAATCCTCAAGAAAATTACGAGAAATTAGACAAGTTCCTTTATAAAATAAATGATTTAATAATGCTTTAATTTTGATGCTTTATAGTTTCGATAATTTTGTAGATTGGAACAGTTTTATTTCACCATAAAAAAATTAGAATAGAATACGAAATACTGACGATTAAAGCATTTTGAAGAAATAGAATGTGCGTATAAAATTTTCAATAGAGCTTTCTGCGACGCAGAATGCAGCACATATGCTTTTGTTTGGAGAGAAGAGGAAGGTTGGGGGAAAAAAAATATTTCATAAAAATGATTGCTTTTCTATTTTATTAGTCACAACAAAGTACTGAAAAAAGAAGAGAAGGGAATAAATGAATTATTAATAGCACGTGCGTTATTAAGCACAGCGCGTTATTTTGCCTTATGTTTCTTTCAAGCAACGAGTATGAGCATTACGACCAATGCTTGACATCTTTTTAAGTCATTTTCGGTCTTTTAAATACCTAGTCTACTCTATATAGAAGAAGTTGACTTCCGAAGCTCCGTGATTCCAATTAAGCAAGAAAACACAATGATTGATGGCGCTAAAAGGGGTATCTAACACCTGCACAGAGGGAGAAGGGCAAAAATTAGTTTTCGTTGAAAAGAAAGTTGAGGAGCATAGAAGACATTTTAAGAACTATTTTTCAATAACAGCAGATACTTAGACGTTCGCCCAATTTCGCTTTAACTTCATCGAACCCCATTCTTCCTCCTTGCACATTTTGAAAAGCTCAGCGTTCCACTGGGCGAGTCTGCCAACTGAAAAGCCATAGGGGAAGTGGGCGGAAAGAGAGAGAATAAAAAAAGAAAAGTGGAATAAAAAAAATTCTTTTCGAAGCCGATAAGTCGCCAAATGTCGGCTACCCTACCTCTCTTCAGGTTTCTTCATCGTTCTTCCTATTCTGGAGTTTTCTCCAATCCTTGTCTCAGGTCGCTTTTCCCCTTCCCAACCAGAAACATCGATTTCCGATTGGTGGCTCGCTCGGGAGGAGGGAGGGACGGCACAGTGGATTATTTTGCTTTCCCTCCCCCCTCTCTCTCGCCTTACTCCTGCCAGTTTCTATTCTACCCTACGGTATAAATATTTTCCCACGGGTGTTCAGGATTATACTGGTGTGGAGGGATGTGCTACGAGGTACTTTTATACCTCTGGGCTCCAGACCACGACTGCCGAACTATAAAATCTTTTTTTCCCTTGCTTTCTTTTTTGCTTTATTTATAGGTGTGAGCTTTCCGATTTTATACATATATATATATTTCTCTTCTTGTACGTGAGCCTTTATATTTTTACTTTTGATCCGGATACTTTTACCTAACGATTGAAGGGTCAGATACAATTATAAAAATATAATAATTTTAATATCTGAAAATGAAAAAAAGTTAAACTTTGAAAAATTGTTGGAGTTTTATTGTTTATCAAATTCGGTTTAGCAGCATTCATCATTATAGCTATCAATTATATTATGTTTGACATTAGCTAGATAAAATGAAGCTAAATTCAATGCTAGACGAGAAATCGAATTATTTTTCTGAATGCTTAAGTAATTCTGTAAGTTTCAATATCAATTGATTTCAAATTCTTAATATACTTTTGAATCTTGCGTTAAAAAAAAAATTTATTATCTGTGAGGCAGTACTGAAAAATCTACAAATTGCTAAAATATGCCTGATTGCGTAGACATACATAAAATTTGGAAAATCGTATTAAAATAATTAATCTAAATGAATTTCTATTTCTACATTGCTTCAGTATTCATGTTTCAGTTTGTCATCCATAATTTAAATAAAAGTCATAATTTTATATATTATTGTTAATATAAACATAAGAAATATATATTTTCTCCACATTCCGTTCAGTTTCAAATTTTATGGTAGAAAATAGGATTTTTATACAATGTTTAAATGGATATTTTTTGCAATAATAGACATTTTATCAAAAATAAAATATTCATTTCATTTTTGTTTACTTCATTAAATTAAGCGATAGAATTTAAAGAACTATACGAGTGACAATAAGTTGTCAGAGCTTTATATATATATATATATATATATATATTTCTAATATTGTCTCGTGTAAATTCATGAAACAATGCTCTTTCAATTTTTTTTCCCTAAAATTTACAGAAGGAAAGATATGAGAAGTGTTAGTAATGTAGATAATTGTTTTTGGGTAAACTTTAATATATCTAATTAATTTTCTTGATACTTATCTTAGTTCTTTCTACCTTAAACAGAAACATTGATGTTAGATGTATTAAAGTTTGAAAATAAGTATTTGGGTTTTTTTCGACATCTATTATATCAGCCTGAAAGTTGAAAATTAAATACGAATTTCCAGAAGTGGTTAGATGTATTTTACAAATGCGTAAACTTTTTTCTCAAACGCTATAAAATTATTTTTAAAAAAATACGAAATGAGCTTTTGTTCACAAGTAGGGATTGCAATACCGGACCAAAAGTTCAATACCGGTATTCGGTATTTTTTAAATCTCAATACCGGGATACCGGTTTTAATACCGGTATTAGAAATTTTAGAAAAAGAAAGAAAACACAGGTGTTTCTTTGTTTTATTTGCCAGTTTTGTTAGAGAGTGTAAATATTACAAAAAATAATTTGTCACTTATAAATTATAATAGTATATAATCACAAAAAAAGTAAAGAAACATCTTATTTATTTAAATCACAAAAAAGTGTAAATATCACTATTCAGTCTGGGGTACAAATTACAACTTTTTGAAATGTGATCTTAAAAAACATAATGCATCGATTGTACTGTCATTAAGCCTTAAAAGTAATTTTGTGTAAAAATGACCAGCTGTCGAAAACGCTCTTTCAGCATCTACGCTAGTTGGTGGTACTGTTAGCAATGCGCAATATATTTTTTCCATGTATTTACCTCTAAATCCCTCATCTTCAAATAAATTGATTTCTCGTCAGATGGTTTTGGATATAGCTGATTTCTGTATTGTATTTTGATTCGTTGAAATTTTCTTATTTATCGCTAATTCTAATTTTTGTTCAAGAGACAATTCCTTTTCACTATCAACAGTAGTGACATCATATTCAATAATTGAACCGAATTCTGAATGTGGATAGGTTTGTGGGAAAAATTTTTTAAGAAACTTTACTCTAACTTAATCACATTTGAATTGGTTATTTTCTTTTCTTCTTTTAATTTTCATTTTTAAAATCATTAGAATTATGTAAATACCATAAGACATTTTCTATTTCGGTATGCCTTTCTTCTGTGCGATTTTTCAATGTAATATATAATTCTTCAGATACTGATGTGTGCTGTTCTTTCAGTGACTGCAACATGAAATTTATTGTTGCATTAGCTGTTAATAAGTTAAAATCTCTCCGACATAATGCCTCAATAGTCAGTTTTATTGGAAGTAGAGCCGATATAGTTCTGGATATTAAGTCGAATTCACTATCTGAGAAATTAATTTACAGGTTTAAGTCGATTATTGCTTTTTGGATTGGATTTCTCAGTTTCAAAAATCGTTCCATCATTAGGAGTAAACTATTCCAACGTGTTTTAGAATCTAATATTAACATATATTCTGTTTTATTTTCAGTTAGTATATATTTTAGTAAAATATCCTTTTTATAGGGGAACGTTTAAATATCTTAACAATTTTTCGAACTTTATAAATTATAGGAAGCAATTCTTGATAGGTTAATATTTCATCCTCATTGGCAATATCTTCTTCAACAATTACATTGTCATTATCTTAATTGTCAATATCACTCTCACTCTTACTCTTTTCAAAGTTGGAATCCGAAATTTCTATATCCACAGTATTTGGATTCTTCTGTTCTTTATTTTTTTGGTATAATACATCTATTACTCCTAATTGAATTCCATGTGCATAGAACAACTGCTGATTTGCACCAATCAACTTTCCAACTTTTTTCATAATTGTTGCTTCATCAGTCGTTAAGGATACAATATTTTCTTTCAGGTATAATCCATGTTTCTCTAATTTAGATTTAAGCAATTAATTAAGCCGTTAATTAGTTAATTAATTTCGCCCGTTATGGAGACATAAAAACAAAAACGTATACTATTTTGCTATGTGCGCGATCCCTGAACATATAGTGGAGAAATTTTAAAAATTTCTAGTAAATACCGAAAAACCGGTATTTAAACTTGTGAATACCGGTATTACAAAATTGTGCAAATGGCTCAAAATACCGGTATTCGGTGTCCCGGTATACCGGTATTGCAATCCCTATTCACAAGCTTCAAGATATTACTTTTTTTCAGCATAAACTGTTTCAAGTACTCAACATATTGAACTTTTTTGCACATGAAATCCTTAAAAGAAGGAATTTATCTTTCAAATTTAAAAATATTTCAAGTGCATGTTTATGCAGGATTAAGGAAACTCTATATTCTATACAAAAATGCAATACTTCAGAATTCGTAATGGAAATTTGAGAGAAAATGTCGATAAAATCTTTAATTCTTATTCCAAAATATTCTTTGGAAAATAAAAAAAATAAAACTTTTTTTTTTTTCAAACAATGAATATTTTATGATTTTGGCACGAGTATTTGTCTATAAATTAGCATAAAAATATTTTTTTTTTATTTCGTCATTCATAATCATATATATCTTTTCTCTATTCGTATTCTGAATATAAAACGCCTCAGTTTCAAAATAGTTTTTTTTAATTAAAAAAAATGTAACAGTGTAATAATTATATCATAATAATTATACTGTGATATAATCATTACACTACATTTTAAATGTGACATATAATGGACACATTTAAAAAGAAGACCAAATGAATAATAATATATCAAATTTATCGAACAGTAACTGAAAATAAAATAAAAATTCTTATTTCCTCTCTCCTCGATGATGAATATATATATATATATATATATATATATATATATATATATATATATATGGAATGCAAAATACTTTCAGCAATATTTTGAAGCAAGGCTAAAAATAATTTTTTTTTCGCATTTACCGTTTTTCTATAAAGTTTTTAAAAGTTTCTCTTTACTATTTTGCACCAAAACGTGTTAAAATAACTTATCTGATTCAGATTTTTTTATGACTATTTTGAACTTTCCGAGCACCATAGAATAAGTGAAAAATATCACAAGATATTTATTATATATAAAAAACAAGAATTTTTTTTTCAAAATTGTGTAGAAAAAAACAACAAAAAAAGCTGGCAATAAAACAAATATAATACCAGATTTTATGAAGGATTTATGATAAACACCTCATGCCAACTTGGCTCTAGAAATACTAACAAAAACCAGACGAGGTTTCACAACCCTCCCTCTTCCCACCCCGACATTCGAAATCGTCCCTTTCGCAAAAGTATTCGCAATCGCTTTTTCTGCCGAGCGCGAAACGGGAGCAATTAGAAGAACACATGCTCTGGTACGAGAGCGAGCGCCTCCCTCGCCCACCCTTCTCTCCACCCCTTAACCCGGATACCAGACGAGGGGGGGAAAAGGAAAAAAGTAACTAGCTAAAATAAAGAACACAAGCACGGGGCAAATCTTTGGGAGCCGTATTCATTAGGGAGGGGCTTGTGTGTGAGTCTTTCATTATAACGTCACCCCGTGGACCCATCAAACATCAGGGGCCATCCATGGAATTTGGTTATGTAAAAAAAAAGTACCTCGGAAGCGTGAATGTAATGGGTGTTTAGTGTTCGATAGATCCTTTTTTGGCACTAAGAGGAAAATTTTTCCATTAGTTATTTTCTGAACTGTTTTAACACAAGCTGCAAATTTGTTTCATATCATTAACGCAATGCATGTTGATAGCATTATCGTTAAAGCAGTGTATCTATTAGGACAAGAATTTTCCTACATCTTCTACTGTTATCTCTATTTCGGGGGCAAAAATATTGCTCTAAATCATTTTTAAACGAACATCTTCTTCATGGTGAATATGGATATAAAACCGAAACAGGAAAATGAAATATTAATGGATAATGCTCAAAAAGAAATTTAGTTAACTATATTTATTTGTAAAATTGTATTAAAAGAATTAAGGAAATATTATTTAAAATTTTTTATCTAACATTGTAATAAATTTAGACGGTTGCAGAAGCTATTCCTATTTTTTCATTCAGTAAATTTCTTCATACAATAATCACCGGTGGAAGGATCAGAAGATTTAGAAGTTCTATACGACAGAATTACTTCTAAAATTTTCTAAAAATCTGATCTTTTCCCGCTATAAAAATTCGAGTTTTATTAAGATATACGGGCACAAATGCGCAAAAATAAAATCGTGCACCCATATGGAAAAATAAGATAAGCAAATGAAAAATATTCTGGGAGAGGGTTTTAAAGATAGAAAGGCTATCATCTTATTTAATATAAATTCATTCAATGGCAATTTCTTATTGTGACATTGTTCTGATATATATTATTTCATAGTTTCTAGTTATTAGATTTTATTTACTCATTTTAAGTAATTTACAAAAAAAAAAAAAAAAATGCTTACGAAATCTGCTAGTGTTCTTTGTCATTACTTTCAAACACCTCACAAAAGATTAAAATAAAATAAATCGCAGCAATGATTTCTCTTAGACGATTAGAAAAAGAATCTGCATCAACATTTCATTTTGCAGTTTTTCTTTTTATTAATATTTTTTATTGTAGCACAAGGAAATCAGATCATTAAATGCATATTATCTTTTCATTCGTAAAATTCTTATCGGAATCACAATTAAAATAAAAATTTACCTTTGAAATATTTAGAATTGGTGTCAGTTAAAAGTTTACATCCCAATCTAAACTAGCGAATACGTTTTTATTATGAGTAAATTTGTCACACTTCAAGAGAGTAATGCGCTTCAGAAATATATACTTAGTAATAATAAGAGCAATTGATTAATGCGCTTCAGTTGAAACCTCTTGGTGAGGTTGAAAAATTAAGATGCTTTATAAAGCGAAAGAGACATCTGATTTGAATTCACAAAATTATGTTATTACTAAAATCTTCTCTTTAGAAAAAATAGAATTAATGAAATAATTAAAACAGTAATAATGTCTTTATGTGAGCTCTACATAATAAATTTTGACTAAGCTTCATATAAGAATCTTGCTTTGAGAAGAATATAAATGTCTTATATTTCTCTTAATAGGATTTACTCCTATCCATTAACAAAATAATCGTAAATTTAAATTTTACATTACTTTATGTAACTTTCATGAGAGCTTTTTCTATGTCACCTATATCGAAAGCTGAATGTGTCTTAAAGGCTTCTTGACCTTGAAATAGAGGTATCCTGCGGTGAGGAAAGCCCCCCGTGTTCGGGCGGGATTCCCGGTCCTCGGGTTTTTGCGTGACACGGAAATCGCGCGCGGCACGTGATCTCCGGAAGTGCTGACTGCCGGTGGTGCCGGGACGACCCCAAGTACTGCCTAATGAACCGACAGGGGGGTCTTTTATCGTCGATCACATCGAACAGCACGTGACATGATCGTCTGTTTGTTGAACGGCATACGCGAAAGTGAGCAACCACAAGACCAGTCTTTTTGCTTGTTTCTTTTGTGGTGACTTTATAATTATTAAAAAAAAAAGCTGTTGCATTGAAGTTAAACTTAATTGGGTTGAAAATTATCAAACGAAGAAAAGTAGAAAAATATTGAAATGTAGCTGAATTCTCTAAATTTCATTTATTCATTTCATAATTTTACATATTTTAGTTACATTTTATTCTAGTAATATATTAATGCAACCATGGCATTTTCTTTGCTATTTTTTCATCATTTTATAAAATTCTAATCCTGGAATACATAATTAATTTTTAGAATGCCTTTCGTTTCTTGAAAGTCCCCATGTTTATTTTATTATTTAATGTATTGATATTGCATGTATGGCAATATATCAAAATAATAATATTTCTATCATTATTTTTCGTAGCAGGCGAACGAACAGTTTCACAGTTGATATAAAATCTTAGAAAGTTTATTTCTTAGACTGGCTTTTAAAATGGTCAAATAAGTTTTCGTGGTGCCATCTAATGTGAAGAAATGAAACTAAGAAAGTAATCAATGGCCTTGACGCTGTCTTTGCTTTGAACTGTGACTTAAATCTCTTAGAATCTTTACTCTTAAATCAATACTCTTAATACACAAAAAGGTTATTTATCACAAATTCTCATACCTACGATTTTTGATACATGTAAAAGGCAAATCTTGAAATATTCCAATTTGGGAATACAATTCTATAAAAATTCCC
Organism: Argiope bruennichi; assembly: GCF_947563725.1. Lineage (NCBI taxonomy): Eukaryota > Metazoa > Arthropoda > Arachnida > Araneae > Araneidae > Argiope > Argiope bruennichi. The sequence goes on from NC_079158.1 coordinate 46,323,837, forward strand.
AATTTATATTTTCATATCTGATCGATACATCTTTCAGAGTATTTATCTGTATATAAGAAATATAGGAACTAAAATCTGTACTTAATATCTTAAACAAATTATTTCTTCCAGGAATCTCATCAATTTATATCTTCCAAAATTTTATTCTCTGCATATTCATTCGCGCATGCATTTCTTTAGAATTGTGAAAGAACAAGAGAGAGTAATTATTAAAACGCATTTTAATGTCAAAATTTATTTCAAAGACTAACCGCTTAAAATTATATATTATGTTAAAAGCAAATTAATGGTTACTCGTATAAAATTTTAAAGATTTACCTGTATAAAAATCCTTTAAAAAACACAATAATTTATTGTAAATTATTATAACATAAATATGAAACAAATGAATGAAATTTAGTTAGCGAAAATAGCAACGGAAGTCTCTGAATTGATCTACAATATTCAGAAACAATTCGTTGACGAAATCTTAATTCTTTGTCAATTTATATCAAGTGCATTTCTTTTTCTGTTTTATGCATATTTTTAAAAGTGAGGTGCATTAAAATAAGAAATATTTTCAGCAAATAAAGTTTATTTAGTCATTCAAATTTGGAATCTTTTTTTTAAAAAAATAATTTGATTATTGATTAAATATTTCTTTGGTCCATTCAGTTTTAGTGCGATTTTACGAAAGAAATTACCAGTAAGGCTGCTATATTTACTAATAAACAAACTCAGACAAAAATTTAAATTAATGAACATAAAAAAAATTCGTTTTTTAGAATATCTGCAGTTATGAAATAGCGGCAAATTCCTCTACACCGTTATGAGCTACAAAATAAACTTTTTCAGTGTAAAATAACTACAGCGAGTAAACATCTTCGAGCTTTCCGAAACGTTTACTACAGCGGCTAAGTTCAAACAGCTTCTACAAACTTATTATTTTTTTCCCCCTCCACCTTCGAAGAAAGTTTCCCTCGGTGGAAACTGTAGCTTAATGTTGTTCCATTCCACTACACACCATCTCTCAATTTCTCTTTTATCCTTCCCTTTTTTCACTTCCATCGCTCTCCCTCCCCCTCTTTTAAACGCATTAAAAATATTTTCTCCCCCTTCCCTTTATGACAAAATCGAAGCAAAACTTCCCATGCCCTGTTTCGAGGCAATTGGAACGTAAATAGCATTAGAAAAATAGTGTGCTCGTGTCCAAACGTAAGAGTGTGTGAGCGAATGCTTTATTTATTTCAACTTCCTCTTCTTTTTTTACTTTTATAAACCCTTTTCAAAGCTTTTCATCTTGAAAGGTTTTAGTAAGATTTATGTATTTATATAATTTTCTTTTAAAGATTTTTTTTTTTTTTTTTTTTTTACTAAAGGAATGGAATATTTTGCACTTGGTTGCTACGAATGCTTAAAACGTGGCATGTCTGTGAATTTAAATATTTGCTACTTTTTAGTGTTTTTTTTTATTTTGCTGTTTTTGTTGAATGAAGTTACAGGTTCTTTTTTTTATTTAGCACTTCGCTTTTTTTTTATTTTCCTTTTATATTATTTTTTTATTGGAAAGGAATTTCCATCTACATTTGGCTGCTACGTGTTTTGTAAAAGTAAATAAAAATGCATTTTGATATTTCCTTCATACCTATTTTTTTTTGTTTGTTTTTGTTCATAATTGTAAAGTGCATGCAAGTAAATGAAAAATCTCTAAAATTAGTGAAATAAACTTTTTAAAAAGAATGTAGGAAAAATCAAATATTTCGTATTTCATGTGTTTTCTATATGTTTATGTGTAAACCATACCGCTTCTTTCCTGTCAATTTTTTTTCTGTATATACAAAATACCCACAGTAGAAAATACTAAATTATTATAATAGTAAACTTTAAATAATCTAACTTTATTAAGAATTGAAATTTTATGAATTCCATTTTATTTAATACAAGCCAAATTTCTTGAAAGGGAGACAGTATATAAATTTTATCAATCGCACTCGCGCAAGTTAATTAAAAAATTGCTAATTAAAAATGGGTTCTGCAAAACTATACAAAATTTAATTGATAACTTAAGAATTGCAAAAATAAGCATTCATCACATTTGAGGACTCGTAATAAGGATAATTGTAACTCGTAATAAGGATATAATTGCGATATCTTCTCAAGTAATTGTATTTCAGTTATGGAATTATTTTTTTTTCTCTACGTGCACTTGAAACGTAAAATTTCTTTTGTCAAGGGAATGAATTTCAAACAGTGAGACGACATTAAATGCTGTCTATTCGTGAAATCTTGATATAGATGCGTAGGATATTCCTGATAACGATTGAAAAAACTGTTGGCATCACTGTTTTATTTAAGAGTCTACACATTAAACAATGTAATAGCAGATATTCAAAATCATTTTAAACAGACAAAAAATGAATTTTTTTACTCACAATTTTTATGTTTATTATATGCCAAACCGATAAATATTCCAAAATCAAATTATTAATCCTATTTAGCACAATTTAAATAATAATAATAATCTTGCAAATGTATATAAATTTATGTTAGGAATGCAAAAAATTATTTAGAATTTGAAAATTATTAAGAATTTTATCTTTAAGACACTCATGTTATTTTCCTTTACTAAGGCACCCACATTATCTACTCTTCTCCTTTAAGCGAGTCATTTAAGCCAATACTAATAAAAATCGCAATGTATCAATAATTTTCTTGCTCAATATCTATTCTGTTACTCCGTTTAAAATGTTCATATCCTATTGACATGTCACTCGTCCCCACTTGTGACTCCCCCCCCCTTTCCCCTCAAGGATTCAGAGATCAACCAACCATGTAATCTAACAAACAATCCAACGGCTCTTAAATTTAACTCGCTCCCTTTAAATCACAGGTTTGAGATCGCAACCTGAAAACGGTCTCTCGTGTTTGAGAACTTACTTATTGGAAGGAAAATATCCATCTATGAATGTGTACTTTCCCTGCTGTCTCTATCTGCCACATCAGTTAGAATCCCAACAAGATGATTACAGGTTGCAGCAAAAAGGAGTCCTCCTCGCTCAGCTGATGAGGGGGATCCACGGTGGAAGTTAGAAACCGAACAATTTAACGCGTTTAGCATCTAAATCATTGGGTCTTTACAACCTCACTATCATTACGGCATCGGAGCAGCTCCATGGTAGCCGTTTTTGAAGCAGTTTGCATTATTTTTTTTATCTGTTTGCGCCTTATGGTTATTTTTCCGCTGGAAAGATAGTCTTCTTTTTTATATATCTGTGGCGGAGATTATATTGATGTTTTCTGTATTTTTTTAAGAGCTGGGGAGGAGGATGCAGCAATGAAATTAGGGAATCGTCAAAATAATGATTCGTCCATCAGTTTTATCTTAACGTTTAATTTTGGGCGATTTGGGAAAAGGGTGTCCCCTTTTTTTATTGTTATTATCGTCACCTACCCCTCTTGACTGTGCTATGGAAGTTTCTGCCGTTAAATTAATAACTTTAACGGAAAATGGTACTTGTGTGGAAATTTTTTTTGCCGGTGTTTCAATTGGTTTTATTCTCATTTTTGAATTTAGAATGAGTGATATTAATAATTTTTTCATGTCTTTTTTTGCACTCTAAAACATTAAATTCGCTGTTAAATATGAAAAATGTGAAATAAATTATTTTGCAACATTCAATGGATATATACATTAATTTTTTATATAATAAATTGCTCTTATGTAATGTTTAAAATTTCTTACTACACGTTTTTTTTTAGATATCATAATACCAGAAAATAGCTAAAAATTTACAGAAATTATTCACTACCTAATTTGCATGCGAAACGAATTCCCAAAATATTAATTTTAAAATAACTTTATATAAAAGGTTTGGAAATTAACCATTTTAATTTAAAATAAACATTATATTTTACTTATAAATATTACCTTAAACATAACTGATTTACCTATCTGGGAGACTATCATCGCCATTTCTTCTACGATGCCATCATGCCTTAATTCAGCTAGGCCATAGGTATCAAAAGCAAAGGCATTTCGTATACCCCACCTCCACTTCTTCTAGCTGAAAAAGAGTTATTTCCAAGTCCACGCAAACTGCCCACTAACAGAATCTTGAAAAATATTCTTTGCCATGATCATAGCTATGATATCATATTTATTATTATTATTATATGGTTTGTTGTATACAATTAGATTCAATAGTCTTTATTTTCTTTTAAAATTTTTAGTAATTTATCTATGTTTTAAATGTTTCATAATTTAGCTACACTGGATCTCAAAAAGATGCAGCTGATAGGAAAAAAAAAAAAAAAAAAACCTGTTTTCATAGTTTAAACAAAACATTCCTTATAATAGTCAAAATCAATTTAAAAAAACATATACTGAACAAGAAAATCTTTTTGTTAGTCTCTGTAATTATTTAACTTGGATTCTAATATAAACTGAGAAGTAATATTTAATAGATTATTTATTTCAGCATTAACAAAAACTAAATCTTGGTAGCATTTTAGTGAAATTTTAAGCAATGTAGTTTAATTTTTTAAATTAAAGTTTAGAAATATGATATTCTTTTTTTATGTAATTTGGAACAAAAGTATGAAGGTATACAAATCAAACATTTAAGGTCTAATTTCTTGCAAACAATGTATGTATATAACTTCAAAAAATATTTTTAAGAGACTTATTCGGGAATATTTTTTTATTTTTAAGTAAAACAAAATATTAATTGACAACTATCCCTATCCTATATTATTTTTTAGCAGAGATGCAGACTGTTCATATTTAAAACAGCAGTGAAAGTTTATGAAAGAAAATATTGTACAAAATTTAAATAAACAAATTTTAAAACTGTAATTAAAGATATATATATATATTTATTTATATATATATTATGCATTTTCCTTTAAATTTTCATAACAGAATATATTCTTTTGTATTGAAAATATCTAAACTTTCTTCATTTGTAGCATTCTTTTTCTTACTTCTCCCTTACTCAGATTTTTGAATAAATTACATCAACTTTTCCGCATACGTAAGATATCTTTCATATTACATAACATCGCATATTTTTGGCCTCCTGCCCATTTTGTGCATCTCTCTCAGAACTTTCAAAGAATGGCGAAATCTCGGTTAATGATGTTGTTGATTGTTTATCTTTTTAGAAACACAAAAACAAGTTGTTGCATTTCGAAAGTGGGAGGGAGGGAGGAAAGGATCACATCCGCATTCCCCACACCCCCTCTGGAACAAAAGCCCTTTCCTTACCGCAAGGGAGGAGAAGACCGACAGACGGTCAGCGATAGCCCCGGACGATCATCGGTCACTGTCGGGCCACTTTGCCCGAACAAAACATCCCCCCTCCTCATCCTTCATAACTTTGGGGAAGGATTTGATTGGTTGGTTGGGACAAAACGCTTTGGCCTTCCTCACGTTCAGGTGGGGGAGAAATGGCGTTTGCCTAACATGATGGGGGTGGGGGATTCGGCTATTAGTGTGCTCATAGAAAATTTTGGAAAAATAAAAGATAATTCGTGTTAAAAAATTATACTCCGCGAGATTTCAAACACTCAGTATGTGCTGTGGACGTTATTTATTCGTACGAATAGTTCTTTTCTTTCCCCTGAAAGAGAGTCAATAATCGTGTACTTTTCTATAACGTTTGAATAGAAAATAATTGTTGCTATTTTTCTTCCCTTGAAAAACATAAAATAATGTAATAGTATAAATAATTAAATTGTATACACTTCTTTCCTACTTTTAAATTATGAGAAATGAAAAAAGGCTTAGAACAAAATATGAAACATTGTATTTTACAAACAATTATTGAAACGTTTGTGAAAAGGAGTCAAAATCAGATATTTTACAAGTAATATATACCTCTTTGAAATTTAATTCAGAATTTTTAATGGACATTCAGAACCTCTAAAATGAAAGCAATTCCGTACTCCTAATCTAAATAACAGAGTTTTAGGAATGTTCATTTCAAAGACAGCACGTTCAAAGAAACTGTAGTGAAAGATCAAAACATCACAATGGTGGCAAAAATGAATGCGCAATTCTCATTTGGAAGATATTTATAATAAATTCCTAAAGCTGGTATGTGAGTTGGCTTATTAGAATCCTTTGTTTAGGATTATTCTCACTTTTCAAGATTCAATGAAATTCAATTTTTCTAATTTTTTCTCTTTATTCAATCTATTTTAAAACATTATCCTCGGTTCATGAAGAAATCCAAAGGCCATGCTTGAAATTTGCTTTACACATGTCAATATTATCTATCTAATGGTAGCTTTTTCCTCCCTTTTTTCTTCTTTTTTTAGAATATTATAAAGATTGATAATATCTTTGTTTTTACTCATTTATTTGTCTTTAAAAATTTCTATGTCCGTTTTAGATAATAGTAACTTGTAATGCTATATAAATGGGTAGAAATGGAAGGATTTAAGGTTATCCTCAGTCAACACAGATGTTTTATTGACTCAAAATTAGTTCCATTCATCTGATAGTTTTAAAAGTCAAGATTTTTTGTTTCAGCACTAGAATTGTCTATAAAATTATTTTATCTTTCAGTCAACTTGATTTGTTTAATCTTGTAGTGTTTCCGTTCAAATTCGTATCGTATAGTTGATAATATTGCTCAAAGCAATCTTTTCACTTTTATGCTATGCTTGTCTATATTATATAGCTATATATGAAAATATTAAATTGAATAAATGAAGTAAACTACATGAAACCGGCTGTTCCTAGCGTCAGAAGTCCTTGCCATATCTTAATAAAATAAAAACAATGAAGCTAATATAAAAATTCAATTTTGAAGCGACCTTGCAAAATGCTTCAATTTATACTTCTAATATTTATTCACCGATAAAAAAAAGTCGAATTAAATAAATAGAAAATGATATACATAATGAAAATCAGTGGTATAGCAAGGTTCAAGGATTATTTATTTTTCTCTAATTTCTATTAATTATCTTAGTAAACAGAAATGGTGCTTGGGAAATTATATTTATTCCCTCCTTCGTAATGTTTGCTTTTAAAAATTGACAAAAGATCGCTAACTCTTCATCGCCTGTAAAGGCTTTTTATATTCCAGAGCAAGCAGCCTAGTAGCCTTTTCTCTCATTCGCCCCCTCTACTGATATTTTGATGATAACAGCAAATATATTTTAGGTATCGACCAGGCTATTTACCAAATTCCTGAAATAATGTATAATTCTCACATAAGAATGAAATAAAAATCGGATTCTCATTGCCAGTTTTTACTTACATACGAAATATCTTTTGTCAAAAAGGGTTTTTTCTGAAGATTCACAAATCTGAAAAACAAAAGAAACACAACATTGTTTTGGACCCACGCGCTTGCTTTAACACGATGCATTTTATCAAGCTTTATTTTACGCACACACAACAACTCGAAGAATTTCCAGATAAATACACGCACGCACATAAAACAGTAAAAATCCGGGCCTTATAACATTCCACCCACTCTCTCGCTACTATTTCAACATCTGATTCCAACTGTTCCGTGCTGCGCAACCTAAATCGCACTAAAACTTTCCTCGCTGGAAGTATATCATGAAAATAGTAGCCAGGATGGCACCTGAGAACTCTAAACGGAGCGGTAGCGTTAAAAAGGACTTGTTTATTGGTTTCGTTTGTCTCATGTGGTACCATAAACACGCCCTCGAAATTCTGCAGCTTCAGAACTGTCCCGTAAATCAAAAGGGGTCCTCTCTCCCTCCCCCCGTCCTTACAACTCTTTCCTATACCGTAAAACACGGCTCGTAAATCTAGCCAAGAGGGTGGGTGGGTGAGCCATCTCTTCAGGGGGTCGGAGCCCCCCTCGATGACTATAATGGTTTACAAGCGACCGGGAGGAGTAGCGCTTTTGTGAATAAGCAATGGCTCGCTAATGTTAAGGCAGGTTCATCATGAACTTGCTCTATGGATACAGGAAATTCGCGCCAAGAGACCCTGCCAAGGAAGCCTGCGCCAAGAGAAGGATCAAATATTAGTTTCTGAAATATTTCCAAGAATATTGTATACTTAATTCATAATGATTTCATTTTAAATATGTTAAAGCGGTTTTGGAACACTACATATTTTTCGAGCAGCTCCTATTTCATATTTCAAGCTACAAATGCGGATATATTAACTTTTCCTTTAATGATAGTAAAGTTATACCAGCATATATTTTATCTTCCCTTACGAGATGGAGCATTTGCAACGCAATTAAATGATTCACATTTATTTTCCCCTGTAGTGTAAAGCTGTCCTTGTTTTAATAACACAGTTAATTGTTTTACTCCCAAGGTCTGTTCAATTGTCATATGTTGCTCGCTAGATTTATTGTTATTAATTGAATAAGAGAATAATAATTCCATAGTGATTGAGAAATCTATAGATTTTTCTTTTTCCTTTTTACTTGATAAGAAGGAGTGAACCTTAATCAAAACACCATATTAAGATGATTCATGCGATTTTCTCTAGTTTATAATTGCAAGATTTAACCTTAGTTTGAAGGCTGCACGATATCTTCAAATATCCTATCTAAACGGAGATTTCAACGAGAAAGCAATGAAGTGCTCTTTTCAAGAGACTATCATATTCGTCATTTTCAAGATATTCGGAGAAAAAAAAATCCCTTTCCTTCGATCACTTTCCTGTTATTGATCAGTTCTAATAAATATGTTTATAACATATGTGGCAATGTGATGCCACCAGCAAATCAAATAATCGACAGAGTTATTTTGAATTTTCTCAAATTAACTACACCGTGAAAATAAATTCGTCATATCATACAAATGAAAAGAAATCGCTAAGAAAAACTGTTAGTTTGCTAAGAAATAAGAAAGTTCATTTCTGAATGTTGTTAGTAAATAGCGTAGTTCTCTTGATTTAATTGTTTTTGAAGACTTTCTGAGATGTTGCAGCGGCTGAATCAAATGCCTTAATGAGAAACTAAATAAAATTAGTTAAGCTGAGGTTGAAATAGTTATCGATACTATTAAGTAGATTTATAAAACCTGCTTATTCAAAATATATTTTAAGAAGCGGTACTAAATGAAATAATATCATTTTGCATAGACACTTTTGCATTTAATCTGTTACTTCAAATAACTATCATCTTAAAGGATTATTATAAAATATTTGTTCCTTGATTATGAATCGGGAACACATCAAAATATGTGAATTGAATCGGAAGCCATTCTGGTTGAATTTCCTTCCAGACAAACGATGAACTTAAGAGAATTTATGTAAATTTCATCGTACTGATTGAAAAAGATTTTATTTGATCTGTGTAGCAATAAAAGTTTGATTCAAATCGTTTCTTTGTTACATTAAAAATTCGACAAGGGATTAACCAAAACCATTTTTATGCGTTTGCCTACTTTTGGAAATCTGTAAAGCAGTTATAAATATATAGGCGTCAAATTTTAAATAATAAACTATTTATTATTAATGATATAATTTGTTTGTGATTGTGAAAAAATCTATTTAAATACTTTATTAACTGCTTAGAAAATTATGGAAAGCAACGTTTCGATTAATCCATTTTAACGTTTCAATAGATGTTAAAAATAAAAATAGTTGCATATTACTAACATATTTATTTTAAAATAATGCTCTGGTAAAATAGAAGGAATTTTCAGAAAAATGCGCCAGCAGTATTTCCTGATGTGTGAAGTTAGGGGACCAATGAAAAGTCTCATTCATCCCTACGCATGAAATCACGTCTTCTTCTACTTTCCAATTACGTGAAGCTCCTTCATTACAATTTTTTTCCCCAAGAACCTTAAGATCCTTGGTGCCAAAAGATTCACACGTGAAGAATTCTATGGAAAGAGGAATCTCTCTCGGAAATAGTTAAGAAAGAAACAGGAAAGAAAAAAAAGAAGAAGAAGAGGAAAGAGAATAAAAAGGAAAAGTGCGTAAATGAGAACTGCATAATACGAGGCCCACCTTAGAGAAATTAATGCTATTTATGATTCACTTTTTCAAGCGTGGTGATTAGGAAACTAAAGATGATGATTCCTCTTCTGGAGGTTTTCCGTTTACTCTAAAAGATTTAATTTGGTTTGCCACCGTTTTCATTATTACTTCACACTTATTTATACGAACTTTTTTTTTACCCTCCCTTTCTTCAAGGCGGGGTACGTTTTTTGCAGAGTCCAGGTGTAATTTCATGCCTTGATGGTTTCATAACCGGCGCAATTTACATGGAAATTACCAAAAGTGTTGATGTCTTATTCGAACTGAGAGTCAAAACCCACTGATTAAATAAAGAATGGGACAGAGGCGCTGATTTTTTTTTCCACCCTCCCTCGTGTTTTCCCTCAAAGATTATTACGTTTTCTTTCAAGTAGTAGAATTTTTATGTACGACGGCGGTGCCTTCAAAAAGGGGAATGGAATGTATATGTGCGTTGTGGCACCTTTGCTCCGCTCGAATTTGTTCTTTGTGGCTTCTTTGGGGTGAAAAAATGTATTTCTTCTTAATAAACACGTAAATACAGAGAGGAGAAATTACAGTGCAAAAAGAGCTTAACTCATAAGCAAATAGTTCGGTGGCAGGAAAAAAACTTTCCCACTGTATATGAAGAAAAATTGGTATAAAACGCTATTAAAGAAGAGAGTGGATTTTTTTTTTCGTGCCCAATGCTTTCTTTCACCCCGAACGCTAAATGCAACTAATTTTTCTCCACGTGGAAAACAGCGTATGGGATGGAGCGGGTAAAAAATTCATTTATTTTCAGACGTGCCTCATTACATTGCATAGCGCAAAAAGCGGCGAGATTAAAATCGCGCAGAGATGAAATTAATAAATAAATTTAACGCAAGCTTTTCTCAGAGAATTTTCTCTGCGGAATGAAGACATTTATCTAATGACACATGGAAGAAAAAAAAATTATTAAGGTTCTTTAACACAAACGCGAAGCTACGCCGTGATTGATTGAGAAATGTTAGTAACCTAAATTATTTCCACTTTCTTTTTTTTCCCCTTCTTTTTTGCTTTCTCTGCAGTGAAGAAATAACTTCGCGATGTTCCAAATAATATTCGCATTCAGCGTTTAACAATTTTAGAGAACAAAAAGCATTATTTATGTAACTTTTTTTATGTATAAAACCAGAGAAAATTTATGATTACACAAATATTATTAAAGATAACATTATTTACTTGAATTAGTCTGATAAATCAGGATTTCATAAACTTCATCCAATCTTTATTCCAATTGCGCAACCACACATTTTGGCGTTTACATTTACAAAAAGTCTTCTTAAAAATATATACAAATATGAAGAAAAAAATGGAAGTATTAGTAAGTGATAAACAGCAGGAAATAAATATTTATTTCTGAAATTTCAGCTGAATTTTTTTTATATTAGAATGATTTTCTGTGCTTCCGCCAATAGTGATGATTGGAAATGTGAGCGAAGTAATGGAAAGTATGGATGATATTAAAAAATAAAATTTATGTGCAAAATGGTAAATTTTGGATGCTGTCTGTGCAAACTGAGGAAGAAAATTTCTGCTTATCTTAACTTTAAGCGATTAAAATAAAATGACGATTTCATTCTCGCACACAAAAAAGACCGACCACTTTTCTAAGAATCGCCACCACTCGTTTTGAGCAGCTGTTTTTGCAGAAGCTGGCGTTGTGTCAAATATTTGGCCTATTATCAATTTTCGTGAACATAAATGATTCCATAATTTAAGAATTCTATTTCAGATTCTAATGAAAATAAAAATTTAGCGGATGTTCTGACTTATACTCGTTACTCTTAGAGAAAACCTAAACGAATATCCATCCTAAAATCTAAATATTCAATAGAGGATCATAACACTTTATTTTACTTTACTGGACTGGAGTAAAGTAAAATAAAGTGTACTGGAGTTTACTGTACTGGAAGTGCTGGATGTATCGATATTAGTGTACATCCTAATAGACTTATAACATGTTTCATCATATAAGTCTATTAGGATGCACAATAAAAATAGAATATTAGCATATTTCATCAAGAATTACTTAATGTTTCTTTTAGGGTGAAAGATCTTTCAAAAATGGTCGAGGTACCGATTTAACAAAATGACATTGAATATGGTTTGAATATTTGATTAAAAATGTATATTTTTAGGTTTGGAAGATAAATGACTCCAAATAAATACAATCTTTGTTTCTTTTTAGTGAGCTGAAATCATTCACTGTTCATTTATTCGAACCAAATATTTTCTGTAGTGAATGCTCTTCTAGTAGAGTTAAACTGTTTCAACTATCGAAAACAATGAATAAATTATTTTGTGTGCATGATGGCTAGTTATTTCAAAATCATAAAATCTATTTTAAACAAATAGATACAAAAGTAAAATAAACGAACTAGTGAGCACTAGCAAAATGATTGGACCTTCCAATCCCTCCATTTGATTGTTTAGACAAAACTTCAAACAACTCTGAAACCAGACAGTCTTTCATTAAGAGGCTAAAGTCTTCCCGAAACCCCATCAAGGGAAACCAAAAGCAGCGCATAAAATATTCGTCCCTCCGACCGATTAATTAAAAGAAACCGTCGTTAGCAATGAATTGCCATACATCATTCACAGAGAAAGAGGAGGGTGGAAGACGAAAATCTCAATCTCTTCTTTAAAATAAGAGGAGGACATGGGTCCGAGGGCGACGGGATATATTAAGACTTTAAAAGGACTGCCACACAATCCCTTCTTCTCACAAGCAACCCTTACCAGAATGGAAATCTATTTAAACCACTTCTCTCAGTTCATTTAAGGCAAATTGAAAGAATTCCTCATTACTGTAATCGAACCATTAGCGGGAACTTTTCTCCAGAATTAACTTCATCAAAAACGCGTTTAAGAGAAGCACCCCTCGCTGGTCCCCTCCCTCGCCGCCCGTCTTTAAAGTTTGTGGGAATGCGTACGACATTCGCAGATGCCCGCCGAGTTGTCGGACATACTTACATTAGGGGTATGTGTGTGTGTATGCAAATGCCCCGGCAAAGAGAAGAAGATCATTAAGTGTAAGGAATTTATCATTCGTACTTTTAAAAGATGGAAGAGTAATTTTTCAAAGGATAGGGGGAAGGAGGAGGCGAATAGGCTTGGCGCTGGTGCGTCTGTTGTTGTGTATTGCCCCAGATGGAATGGGGTTTTCTGATATTTTATCCACGTTCGTGCCAAAGAATGTTTTGGGTACTTAACTGTGATTTTGGTATCGGTTTCGAATGAGTTTTGATCTGTTTTAAATCATTTGTAGTGTACGACGTGATTAATCACTGATTACTTATGACATTGATGGTTTCAGAAATGGATGATAAAATATTCTTAGATTCATCATAATAAAATTATTCCTTTTAAAACAACGACATAGAGACCGGAGAATACGGAAAGGAAGGGAATGTACACGTTCTAGGTACTATTCTTAAGGGATGCTGCGAATTAATTTCATTTTGTAAAGAAAAGTATGAAGAAACAAGCGGATTTTACCCCTACGTATGCCACGGTACGGAAATACTGAAAGATTAGCTATAACATATTTTATAGTATAAAAATAAAATACTTGAACAAGTAGAAATTTGATGTTATTTATGAAATCCCATTTATTATTACTTGATTTGAGAATGAATTGCAATATTGGACCATCTATCTTCTCTAAAGGAAAATTGTTAGCAATTTTGTTTTCAGCGTATAAGTATTTGAAAATCATCTTTCCTTAAATTATGAAAAAATGAGGGTAAAACTCTTTTTTTTCGTAATTTATAACATTTTTCTTTTCATAATTTAGAATATTCAGATTTCAGTTCATAAATTAATCTTTATAGAAAAATGCCTTAATGCTAAGAATAAATTTAATGTTTCAATCACTATAATAAAAATCGAAAATTGAATTACCCAAAGAGTAAAGTAAAGGACGATTTTTAGCATAAATCCTAAATATGAAACACACCAGATATTATGTGAATTTTTCGCTGAAATACTTTATGTCTGAATGTCATTTATAGTAATGATCTAATTTTTAGCAACATATTTATAAACTAATAACTATTTAGGAATAGTTCTATTTAATTTTTTGATTCGCTAAACTTTAAGATATATTTAGTTTTATAAGATATATTTGATTACTCATGTTTCCAAAATCGAGAACTACTTAAAATGAAAAATAAAGACTTTTATTTATACGTATTTACTATGGACTCAGTTTCAAAAATGAAATATTTTAAAGTAAATTAACAGCAGTAATATATAAAATTGTTTACTAAAAAACTATTACTTTTAATTTTTCTATACTATATTACTGTGACAATTAAAAACTATTTCGACATGAAGCACATTAGAATTAAAAAAAAAAATTTAATCAATGTATGAGAAAAAATATATTTTTCTTGATTGCTAAATATGGAAATTTAACTAACTCTAAAATTTTAGGTGAATTTGTATAAATAAATAAAATTGTTATATTCAATGAAAAATGCCTGCGTATGTTCATTGTATATTTCCTATGTCACTTGTAAACTGGGCAAATATATTTTTTAATGGTGATCTTTTCTGAAATAAGTATGAAAGGACATATATTTTCATGGGAAACATATAAATATAATTCTATTATTTGCTGGTTATTCCTTAAGACGTTGTTTTAAAATAATTCATTCGGAATTATATTTACTGTCCGACATGCTTCTTGATTAACTTATAATCCACTTTTGAGAAATGGTGTGTAGAGCTATATCTGGATGTTTTTATACTTGCTACGGAAGAAACAGCGATGGAACATAGTTATTTTTAATTTCAAAGGATGTTGTTAATTGATTACACTTTATAAACGGGATGAAAAGAACTTTATATTGTGAAAAGAAAATTATTTTGTTTAATAAAGTTGTCGATATCTTTAATAATTTTTCCTGGACATAATTATTTGTTTTATTACAGCAGTAAAGGACTTCGATTTGCCTGTTTTTAAAATAAATTCTGTCAAGATTATCAATTATTTTTAGTATAGCTAAATTATTTGTAATCAGACGTTTCACCAGACGATGAGTATTTTGATTCATTTTTTAAAAATATTTTAACAACTCCTTATTATTAATTCTTTTCATTTTTATTAAATTTATAAATAGATTCTAATTCTACATAAACAGCTTATTTAAATAATTATTCAGATGCAAAAAGCATCTCCGGATACTCATCTCGTAATACAATGTTATTTTCCACAACATTGCATCGAAACTAATCCATCGGTCGGTTTCGAACAACAAATCCTCCTCGGTGCTTAAACGCGCAAAAATGCTCTTCTAATGGTGTGCAATCAATTATTTTCTCTCTTTATGCGAAGCGCCCTCCGATTTGAATCCGGCAGCAGCAACACAAACCAATGGCTGCGGCCGAGTTTGCCATTAGTTTTGGCTCAGATGGACCGATTCCCAACAAAGAAGTATTCGGTTAATCATCAATCAAATTTCAACTAACTGCAACCGCCGCTGTGCCTTAAATATTCACCAGCTTTTAATGTTCTTTGACTAGCCAATTTTCTAACGCGGAGAGAAAATGGGAAAGTGCAATTCACTCGCAAATATTGATGAATTGTTGACGTTGAACTTCCTTCCCTTTGAAACTTCACCAGCAGCAGATGGATACGGGTCTTTTACTAAATGTAAATAGAAAAGGCAGTATTTCCTTGTATTTTTTACAGCCTTGGAAACTCGTTTACAATAAGTTTCTATCAAAATAGGTGAATTTGAAAAAAAAAAGGAAGTAAAAACTTATAAGGTTACTAGAGATAGCTTCACATTTTTAAATAAATCACCAGTTTTAATTTTGATTTGCAAAATTTTAAATGTTTGGTTTAAGAAAAAAAGTCTTGAAACATTTCACCAACATCTAGTCAAGTACGAATTCGATGCCATATTGTATCATTGTGCATAATGTTCCTCAACTGATTATGCTTTTAAATTTACAGAAGACTATTTTGTATTTCCTCTTTTTCAGATTTTCTCCCCATTAAAGAATAAACACAAATCTAATTTTGTTTAATAATATACCATTTTCGTCCTATGCCGTATGTTTTGGGGATAAATTACACCTCAATGAATAAAAAATAAATAAATAAAAAATGACACTTTATAGAGCACCACTATCAAACTTGTGTGAAACTTAATCGAAGAGAACCAGTCTCTGTTTCACTATGTTAAAATATACGCATGTAATGTTTTATCCATTGGAAAGAGACTCGAAATTATTTTTAGTGGAAAAAAGACATGAAATAGAAATAGAAAAAGACGTTGATGTATTTTTGTGGTTAAACTGCTCTTGTAAATATTTGTGCAATATAAATGTTTATGATTTTAAAACGGACTAAGAAATTTATTTCTTATTTCTTAAAAACGATTAATAATATTTTAAACGGATAAATTTATTTTTAAGACTTTCCAAACTAAGAAATTTGTTTCAATTTCAAAGAAATACTAGACAGAATAAGTTTAACTGAAGCATTTGCTATTTGATTCAGAAACTTTTCGATCTTAAAAGATTCTTGAACATTTATTTTCCCAATATCTTCAAGTGACACAAATTTGTAGCATGATCGATGCATACATTTGACTTAAAATCAAACTTGTATTCCTTATTAGATTCGCAACCGTACATATGCTTTTCATTAATGTAGAAATACATGAAATTGTAAGCAATAATTATTTTGTAGGGGTTCATCAAAGAACTGAAAACTAGCTGTCCATGAAGTGAATGAAGATACACATATTTATTCATCCATCTAAATATACCTTCTCCACTCGAGTTTCCATTCCAAAAGGATAAATATTATTTATATTAATTTATCACGCATATTTTTATAAATTTTATTTAGAACAGAAATTTTTAAAATAAAACGCAGGATATTCGCTCATTCTGCTAATAATTTTATTCAAGTGTAACAATATACATTTTCGTTTTAATCATATTCATCATATTGTAAGATAATGATGGCGGAGTTTCTTCTACAAATGTTAGACTGAATTGTGGCAGATATTCATACAAATTTTAACTAGACAACTTCTTAACAATGTGTTTAGCGCTGTTGTAAAAACACATTTACAGAAAAAGAATTGCCAAATAGAGCATATAGATTATCTTTGATACTCTGGTAATATCTTTCAATCATTACTTTTATAAAGTAGTGTTAGAAGGAAAGTGGCAATGAAGCGCAGTGGTATAGGTAGTGGAAAATATTCTTCTGGAGATTCTGGAGAAAAGCGCAGTTGCTTTAATTCTCAATTCGTAGATTTTTTATTCTGGAGTATTGAAAAATAAATAATGAAATATTTTTAATTCTGACTATTTTATATTTTTGCTTTTATTCAATGTTCCTGTTTATTTCTATAATTTTAATTTAAATCAAGTCATATCAATTTCTGGCAAAACAAATATAAAAATAAATGTAAACATTTTGGTACAAAATTCGATTATGAATATGTATCCTCTCACAAAGTAAATAATGCAATAGTGCTTTTATTGATAGAATACAGAAACATATAGCTATTTTTATCTTTACAGAAAAAGGTATTATACAAAAAAAATCTCGAATGGTGTTATTATTTGATAATTAAAAATTACATCAAATTTTTCATCGAATTGTTGGAATCAATCACGAATAGCAATTTTTCTCGAATAGCAAGCACATTGTTACTTTGACAGCCTATTATTTCATATAATTGCTAATCATACATAACACTTATTTATCGTCATAAATTTCTTGAATTCTTTTCCCAAATGCTCATTTTTTTTTTTTTTTTTTTTTTATTACGGATTCATATCATAGTATGAATCCGTTACATAAATTTATATTACATTTGGATAACGTATAATTTTCTTGAGCGTTTTTATTCTTAAAACTTATTTAATCTAAAATCTGCGGATAAGGAAGGTCTCAAAAGCATACAGGTACAGATTACACACTACCAAAAAAAATCAGCGGAATTTTCATTGTCTAATGCCCTCAGAACAATTTCCCCTTTCCCTTCTGTAAACTATTAAGACCCCTCTCATATACAGTCCTTTCCTAATTAAGTTACCATAATAATTAGGTCACCTGCATGTTTGTAACGCTCAACATTACGAACACGCATCAGGCAGCAGAACACATCATTGGGATGTTCGACCCTCGACACCAGCACATTTACATGGTGCAAAATGCAGCAAAAGGGGTTTTCCTGGGCGCTTTTGTAGACGGGTGATATTTTGCGAAACCGAGCCCCCCCCCCTCCTGGGTGAATGTCAGCTGGGGTGCGAAACGTTGGGGGTAGTCCATCATGGGTCACGTGGCCGAGGGGCCTGCTGGATGAGCCGCTAGGGACGACGGGACGCCTCGTTTAATTTCGCGCTCCAGAGCTTCTCGCCATCAACTTGGGACCCAGGGGTAACGAGGAGGGAAGTGGGGATGGAGAGAGCAGGAGCGTGCTCTAACTCGCGGTGTATTAGGTTTTGTAGATTCGAGGGGGGGGATGATGTTGCTACAGAATACGGGAAGGGGGGGGTGAGTTCTCTGGAGCGTAGAGTGTTGTTTTTCCGAATGCAACATGTGCTCCTGAAGTAGTTGGTAATGCGGTGCGATTCACGATCTCCGACAAGGCGAAGTCGATGCCTTTCTGCTATTTAAGGGCATTTCACGTTTCTTCATATTCCTGTCAGGAGTTTACGCCTTCATTTCGGTCTCCTTATCTTTTGCGGCTTATGGCATGTAATGTATCATTTTCGTGCTTGTAGTGTTCTCACACATTAAATTAATGTGCATTGAAAAATATTTTTAGTTTTTACAATGCACTCATTTTCCATATAATAGCAGTAAAAGAGGTAAGCTTCAAAATTTATTAAAGATACAAAATTATTCAAAGCAATGTGAACTATTCTATTAGAAAACACATTTGACGCATGTGATGAATTTTATACTTGATGTTTATACATGATCTTTTAAATACATTATTACGCACACACAGACAGAAAATGAATAATCGGATATCACTTCTGTTTCCCTTTTTCTCACAAATTTTAATCCTGTACTCAAGAGAAAATTTTCATTATAAAGTTGTAATAGCAGAGTTAAAAGTTTATAAAGAAAAATCAAATACATTATCCACATAAGAATGTCACCGTGAATAAACAATCGTTTATATAATATTTCAATTTCAGTAATGGATGCTTAAAGGCATGAATAAAAACGAATATGTTTTGGTTTGATTCCGCACTCTTATATTCCTGAAAATCTTAAATAACTTCACCCTTTGAAATAAATAAAAGTATTTGATCGAAATAACTTTTTTACTGCAGGCACTATATATATATATATATATATATATATATATATATATATATATATATATATATATATATATATATATATATATATATATATATATATATATATATATATATATATATAAATATATATATATATATATATATATATATATATATATATATATATATATATATATATATATATATATATATAGATATAATTTATCTCTTTCGATGTTCATGATATTAGTTCTTATTCTAATACAATTTGGTACGCAGCTCTGTCTTAAAACCTGCCATTTAATTATGAATGGCTGAAAACCTGTTTTAACCCCCTCCCCCCCGTTTATTTATTAACGATCTATTTCCAACATAATTCAGGAAAACTTATGCTGAAGTCCATAGCAACGGAACTCAATACAGTGGGTGATTTGTGTATATCATTTAACTTATATTTGCTAGATTACACACGTACATAAAACTAGCAGCACACTTCATTTGTCTTGCTATAAATGCTGAAACATTTTTAAATCCATACAAGCCTTAAGACAGATGAAAATGGACAAATATCAAAACTTTGCAAAATTAATACTCATTTTCATTTTATCTATTTACCATTCACACATAATGATAATTAGTCAGTAGCATCTTTATTGTACTGAAGTACCCATTTAAACAAAATATAGATTATTTCAAAATTGTGATTTCATACTGTTTTGAAAGCTTTTTATTATAACTCCTATGTTCATAGAAAATACTAACGAATACTTTAAAAAAATTAATCACTACCTGTATTATAAAACTTTGCATCTATTCTCTTGTGTCTGCTGAATATGAATGCTGGATTGCAAAAATATAAAGTTTGAATGTTTAATCTTTCGCATTTCTCTCTCTCTCTCTCTCTCTCTCTCTATATATATATATATATATACACTCATCTCTTTTCAATTCAATTCAATATTCAATTTCTTTTATTTTACTATTAATTTATGTTTCGTGAAAATGGAGCCATACTTGGTGAGCTTCAAGCATGATTTTTTCCTTAATTATGTGCCATATTGGATAACAGTGAAAACAAACAATACATAGCTATGATGCTAAATGGTCATAGTTACGCATCTCACATTTCTAAAAAAAAAAATGTATGCAAATTAATTTGTACGTCAAAGGATGGGAAGCGCGCATAAATGTTTTCAACTGTATCCCGATAGAAAAAAAAGTTGAATAGACTTCATTCTATTAAACTTTTTTCGTTTCTTTTAGGTGCATTTCGCATAATTTATTATTTTCTTCGCCAGATTTCATTGAGAATCCCATTATAATTCCATATTTCCTTCTCAATACTTCCATTCTGTAAAGTCTTTTCCTCTTTCAATAATTCATCCACTTATAAAATATCAGAAGTTAGGAATCCTACATACCCGCAGCCCTCGAGTTTTCCAATTTATCTACCTAAGTTTATAATCAGAAACTGCTTTCCTCTGCCAAGACGTACATTAAACTGCCGGAGAATCATCGAAGTATAAAGAGAATGAATTCAGAAAGATAGGTAAAATAGCTATCAACCGGCCACTTCATTTGCAAAATTAAACAAATCATTGGCAAAGCAGGGAAGGGAGGAAATGATGGATGTTTCAGTGGCGAGTGCTGAAAAGGCCATCGCCACGCAAAATGCATCCGTCTTCGATAAGGCGAAGGCAGGATTATAAGTTTTACCCAAAGCTCTTCCGATTTAATCTGGAATAGAATTTCGCGGATATTCGAAGCCTAAACTATACCGGCCTCGATCCTTTTGTTGTCATGACGACGGGAATGGGTAACTCGATGCGCCGTTATTTTGTGGCGGTTAGGGTTAAGCGTCTGTCACTCGCAATAACAAAATCTCTTCGCCTTTCTTGTAGCGCTATGAAAGGAAATATTACAACGCAGGGCAGTTATTATTTTTCTATGAAAAAAAAAACCCTGCAAAATCATTTTTTTTTTTTTTTTTTTGCTTTTTAAAATATCTAGAAAAGGCCCTAAGCAGTGATTTAGAATTCAAGATGGAGTTTTATTTTAGGTTTGAAGTTTCAGCTGGAAGAATTTTTGTCTCTTTGAAATCAGTTTTATTTCTTATAAATGATACAAAACCATTTAAAGATTAGTTCAAAATCCTATCAAAATAATATATTCATGAAATGTTCAATTACTCACACAGTGTTATCACAAATTCTTTTAACCATCCGTCATTCCAATTATTGTAAATTTCGAAAGTGATTTAGATTATATTGATCTGTAAAGTAGTGATGAAATGCCATTTTATCTGACCCTGTTGCCTCGAAAACTTTATTTCTTTTCGAGGCAACAGAAACGAGGTTGTCGACATGCATGGTGATTTAAGATGAGTTATTGTTCAAAACTGAAATCTAAAAATTTACTGAAGGTTAAATAAAGAGCAAAAATCTAACTAAAATACTCTTCAAATACAAAAAACCCTTGTGTATATAATATGAATGAAAAATAGAGAATTCTGTTATATCTATTGTATGAATTTAGTATGAAGTTCCAAATCATTCATTTTATTGCTCTTTTACACTTTTCCCATCCAAGTCTTGTTTTTCTTTATTTATTAGGGAATTCCTTACTAAAAGTAAAGAGATAAAAAAAATTAATGGATAACTCAATTATTACAAGTAATTTTTTTAGCCACTGAACTTGTTCAAATTAGAATTTTATATGAAAACTAAAGATTACTACATCATTGATAATATATTTTTTAAAAATTTATAATTGAATTTGTTCAAATTAGAATTTTATATGAAAACTAAAGATTACTACATCATTGATAATATATTTTTTAAAAATTTATAATTGAATTTGTTCAAATTTGAATTTTATATGAAAACTAAAGATTACTATATCATTCTCAATATATTTTTAAAAAATTTCATTTGGAAATTTTTTTACACAATTTTTTATATTATATTAAATATATTGTTTTTTATTAAATGTAAATGAACGTTCAAATTAGGCACAATGATAAAATTTCTGTATCGTAATCATCAACTAATGAAATAAACAATGCAGAAAAATATTGCAAATAATTCTTTTATAAATTTAATATATTTGATTTCTTAGATTTAAGAGATGATTTTTAACTTCAGGTTTTATTAGAAGCTGATTTAGTGATTCCAAGTAATAAGTATAAATTTAATCAGAGAAGAAATATGAACCTCGGGAAAGGCATTTTAAAGTAGTGACAAAACTAATTGGCAATGCATAAAATGTGAATTATGCCCAAAATTGAAAATATATAAAGCAATGCATGTTTTTTTGTCTTTAAAGAAAGACCTCCTCAAAATGAATCGACTTCCTGTAATTTGATATCGCGCTTAACATGAAATTATATAAATATACATAAATTTGAAATTTTCAAAATAACTTTATGGATTATTTTGCTGGTCATTGGAAGAAATTCTATACCTTCCTCCATACCATTCCTACCTTTTTCAACACTGTCAACTTGTCACTGCACGGTATATCAATCATATTAATGAATATCAAAAGACATATTCGAAATCTCCACATAAAATCTTACTTCATTCAAAAATGCTAGGAATTAGTACTTCTGAGTCCTTTCTCTTTTTAAAGTTGCATTATTCTTTTGCAGATTCCGGCAGCCCCGGTGACTTTGGATACGGAGCGCAGCCCGGGTTCTACGACTTTTTTCCCGGGCAGCCCCCACCGGATGGAATGGCCTACCACGGGGTCCTCGGCCCTGGTCAAAATGTTCCTCCCCCTCCGACTAGCATGGAGCAGCCCCTCAATGCAGTTGTAGGACCTGGTGAGTATCCGTCCGCAATCGGCTTCACATCATGTAGAAGTTACTGAATCTGAAAACACATCCAGCAGTTATTGCTCACTGATAAAATTAACTTTTAATGCCTAAAATCATACATTATCGTATTTGCAACAGTCTTAATTATTTATGTAAGCTTCAAAGTCCAAATAAAATGTGCTGATGTTTGTTTTTATTGCTTTTTATTGTTGTAACATGACCTGCCATCCTGTTGAACGTTATCGGAATTATGAAACTTCCTACTTTCAGAGAAGGGTAACGCATTTTAATGTTGTTGTTAAGAAACAAGCACTTATGTTTCCTTTTTTCATATTTATGATGAATGAAAGATAATAGTGCAGAAATATTTAAAAATTAAGAATATTTATTCACATCACAATACTTTAAGCAGAAATTGACCTCCACACAAATGGAGATTTTCTTTAATGTTGCCTTTTTTTGTG
Source organism: Argiope bruennichi (assembly GCF_947563725.1). NCBI lineage: Eukaryota > Metazoa > Arthropoda > Arachnida > Araneae > Araneidae > Argiope > Argiope bruennichi. Next base: position 46,347,391 of record NC_079158.1, read on the forward strand.
AACGTTGATCTCTGTTTTTGAAAATATCGTTTCAGTTATAGATATTTATTACAAAAGATTCAACAAATTATAAAATATATTATTATTTTGGGATAAATGAACTTAAGTATATAAGTCTGGATTCTGTTTTTCTTTTCTGTAACTAGATCTAACAATTTTTATTTAATTGATTTCACATGGCATTTTAAATGTTCTACAAAAGTTGTGAAAACTTTACATAAGTAAGAAAAACTGTACATATATAAATAATACTGGCAATACATAAACATTAATTTTAAAAAAACATTAATTTCTTATGAACATTTTATGTTAGATAAAAACATTTTAGAGCTAAAAAAAAGGTGAGATAGTTCTATATATCAACCAAATAGTTCTATATATCAACCATTTATTATTTAAATTTCAATGAAAAATATTTTAAGAATAGTGCTGCAAATATGAATTATTTCTCGATGTTAGGCTAAAATTCCATTTGCGCATTAGAGTTAAATAATTCTGTTAAGATTAAGACTTTAAATTTAGTTCTATGTATATGCTCAAAAATATAGATAATAATACATAAATTCACCTCAGTAACTTTGGGATGTACATTGCACCATTACATGAAATAAATTTAAAAGAGGAACATTTATGCATTGTGTAAAATTATGTAACGATGAAATAGCTAACTGATTCAGCTAAAATAACGAAATAATACTATATCCCTTCAAAAATTTATTGTAAAATTTTAATATATATCGGATTTGTGTATATTTTCCACTTTTGTTTCATGAGTGCATTTATTATATAAAATAAAGTGACAATGAAATTCAATTCTATATAAAAAATATAGCTTTAAAAAATAGCAATTTGAAGCAAAAATATAACTTAATAAAGTAAAATATCCTATCAGCTTTATGCAATGTACATTTCTGACACACAAAAAAGGCTACTACATGTTCTATTGCAAAACTGAATCTCAATGTTGTCGCCCCCTCTGAATTTACAAATAACTACGTAAAAGGAACCAAAGTTCTTCTCTAAGAAGTCACTTTATTGTCTGGCATCGCGTCGAAGTCAATTTGACGACAGAAGCGTAAGACGCAAAAAATAATAGCAACTTAAGCGAAACTCTAAACTCGCATTCATATTGTCGATGAAGAGGGTGAAAAAAAACTTCTTTTTAACGCTACGTCCTTCAATCCAAAGTCCCTAATTTGTCACCAAGTTTAATTAAACTAAAAATATCTCCCATCTGCCTATTCCGATATCGAAAAATCGCTCAATATCGGAAAAACGAAAAGAAGCACCTAAGAAATGAGTTAGAAAAAGTCTATGAAGGGATTTTTTTTTAAATCTGTGCTTCGCTTTGATCAATGTGCAAATGACACCTCGTTTTTTATGCAAGTTCTGATCGATCAGTAATTATCGAAAAATTTCCCCCTGCCTTGATTTTCAATACAGAGCAGCATCAGTTTCAAAAGAAAAACATGACTATTGTTTCACGAGAGCTTGTGCTTTTTTTTTATTATTATTTCTTCTATTCTATCTGAAAATTTCAGAAATGCATATTTATTTCTTTTTTCTCACAAAATATCCAGATGGCTATTTTGTCATTATCACTAAATAATAAAAGCACCAAATTGTAACAGAGATCTTCGTGCACTTTTTTTTTTTTTTTTGTGCAGGGGCTGAGGTTAGCATCTTTTAATTAAACAGAAACCAAAAAGTAATTTTCTCACATACAAGGAAAGACGAAGAACAGGAAGGAAGGATTTTAATTCAAATGCGTATGCTACCCATTTTTCTTAAGTTGGAATATTTCCTGAACGTCTATGAAATAGTTTCGAAGATATGGAAAAATTTCATTTCTGCAGAAAATGTCTCTTCCATATACCTACATTTTTATTATTCTCGTCTGACTTCTTTTTTTCCCCTTCTCCCTTTTTGAGCAAGAACGAAGAATTATTGAATTTTTTTATCAGTGATTTGAAACTAGCGCTCTGTTTCTGAAGAAGAAAAATACATTCGAAATTTTTCTTTAAAAAAATAAAAAAAAGGAAGAAGAAAAGAAAGGAAGAGAGAGAGAGAGAGAAAAAAGCAACCTGGTATCGTCACACGAGCCGTTTCTCGAAATGACTTTTAATTTTTTTCCCCTTCTTTTTCGTTCATTTTTTTATATACTTTTTTTTTTATAGATCACTTCAAAGGAACTCTTATTAACATCAGAACTCTTTGATAATCTTAATACAAGAGAAGAAGAATTCTCCGATGAACTTCAATAATTTAAGATGCTGCTTTAATTTTTAAAAGTCATTTAATATTAGCAGATGGTATTTCGACTTTAAAATTAGTTTTCGAAAAGTTCCAAAGTTTTTTTTCTATTACTCATCTTCTGAAAGAAACAATTTCTTCAACCAATCTTATTATGATTACATAATTAGAATTTGAGATAAGAACATTCATAAAAAAATATATTCAGAGATTTGTAAGTAAAACTAATTTTTATTGAACATCACAACATTCCCTTCCGACTTCATTATGCAGAAACTTAAAATGATAATTTGTAAGTGAGGAAATGTGAAACTAATTTAGAATGTTGGAGAATATTCTTTAATTTGTCTAAGAATATAATTCATAATTTTCAGAATTTTTCTTCTGGCAGATCTTTTCTTGGTGCTATCTCCAATTTCATTTCTTTAACAAAGATTTTAAGAAAACTCTAAGTAACCAAAACTTTTAACTTATTCTGCTTTTTAATTTACAGTGTTCCTCGAAGTTTGTTCTATTAAAAACTTAAGTAAACAAAGCCGGTTATGAAAAAACTATATAAAAAAATGAAATAGTTTTTTTTCCCTTCCGAAATATATAAAATATTCCTATAGACTTACGAGTTTGAATTTTGACTCCACATTGCATATGAATTTAATCGAATATTATATTTATCTTTTCTCTCTCATTTTGAATCTTCTTTCTGTATGACTTATGTAAAAAATAAGTTTAACAAGTATTGAGAGATTCTGAAGACTAGTTTATTTTATACCAAGACTGCTTAGTAAAATTTAGAATATAGATATAGCAATATCCTTGCTTTTTTATGCTGTAGTTGTCCTCGAGTTTTAGGAATGAACCTTTTTATACTTCTGAAAAATTAATGAAACATTTATATGAGAATAATAAATACGAGAAAACTTAGTAAATGGTAAACAAAATTACGTTCTTTACATAAGCCTTAGTTTAATACGGAAACTCCAGATACATGATACAAAAAGCAACTCTTTTTTTAACATGGAATCACTCTCAACAAACTGAATTACTTTGGGGCATATAATTGAGTCTTTACTCAACGAACTTACATTGTTCCACTTAAGACTTCTCTATAAAGGAAATTCGTAAAATAGAATTATCGAAATAAGTAAAAAACAAAACTTTAAAGTTACCCTATCTTCTTTATTTCCTTTAACATATATCCGAAGCGGGGGAAAAAATCTGTAATCCTGTCTTTTAAATGTTTAATATAAGAAATACAGGTGGTCATAATTAAACTTCTTCTATAAACAACATCAAACAGCACAAACGGGTGAACGGATTACAACGAAATTTGGTATATAGACTATACACGAGATGCGCTCACTTAATTTCGAAAAAAAAAAAAAAAAGTTCCAAAATGTCCACCAGAGGGCGCCTTTTCCGGAAAAACATTAATTTTAACACAATAAATGACCAAAATTGAATATAAAAACAATATTAACATTTATTGACTAATTTTTAATCACCTTGTCATGGAACCACACAAAATAAAGGTTAGGAAAAAATAACGATACGCTGTTTGAGGGGGGGCGGGGCAGTTCAGTTTGCTGAAACAAGAATAGATTAGGACGAAATTGCACAAGAGTAACAGTTGTTAATCATGCCCAGGATGATATAGGGAAAGGTGCTCTATATGACTACCTCATTCACCTGCAAAATTTCAAATCGATGGACAGTGGGTTCAATAGCAGATCGTAATTGATCAATTGTGATGCTCCACACATGAAGCGTTATGTAATTCTTTAATTCATTCAACATCGCAACAAGATACCGTCATAATTAAGCCGGAAACATCGACATAAAACATGACAACGACTGCAAAAGTTTCTAACCTTAACCTTTTTCGCATAAAGCTTCCTCTGCTTCGTAAACATGCAAATCTCGACATTTTTTTTCTAAAACTGACAGATTTTTCTGGTTTAACATTTAATTACTCATTTCTTGTTCTAGATTGTTGATATTGTTTCTGTATTTCATTTTGATCGTTTCTTGTGTTAAATTTAATGTTTTTCCGGAAAAAGCTCCCTCTGGTGGACATTTTGGAACTTTTTTGTTTTCAAAATTCCGTGAGCACCTCTCGTGTATAGTGTATATATCAAATTTCACTGCAATCCATTCATCCGCTTGTGTTGTAGGATTCTGTTTATAGGGGAAGTTTAATTATAACTACCTTGTACATTTTCCGTAGCATTTTTTTATACTTCTGAAAAAATTAAAACACCTTATCTGTAAAATTTTATTAAAACTGTTATTCCTTCGCTTTGTTTATTAATATTCCTTCTTCTAATAATTTTTTTAAAAATCTCTTCATTACTGTCTTCATCACTCGCTGAATTGTCTTCATTACTTTTCTTAACACTTTACGGTAGTAGAGTATCCTAAGATACCCAGTCACAAACACTTCATCAAGGTGGATAAAATTGCCAATTCTACATTTTGTAAATAGAATAAAGGCGCTTGTGGTTACGATTGTATATTTCGTTATAAGTTTATAAATAAGAAGTCGAAAATTTTATTCTGTAGAAAGTTTCGTTGAATAGAAGTTCTTTGAAGGGAATCTATTATATTATTCAGCATATTACTCATAACCAGATTTCTATATGTAGGAGTGAAGTGAAATAGTAAAAAGTAGATCTAAGAATGAAAATTTTATTTGAGAATAATAAAAACCATTACGGAAATCAATAGAAATGGAAATTAAATTTGTGAGTAGGTACATTAGAAGTGAAAAAGTACATATTCAGAATTATAAAATAGCTCCGTGGAATTATAATACTTTCTTTTCAATCCTAAGACGCTTTAGCGCAAAATAGCGATATCCTAATTAAAATTATGTTCAATTCAAAAGATAGTCTATTAATATATATTTGAACCATATAAAGATCCATTTACTCTGCTTTTAAGTTGAAATGTCAATGATTATGATCATTTAGAATTATATGAAATATAATTAACAGTAACTCATATTATTAATTACAAGCGAGGCGTTATGATCCAAAAATAAATACAAGCAAATGAATCTTTTTTTTAAATTAACCTTGCATACAGATGAACAGAATGCCCGGTATGATTGTGATCTATTAGTTAATTTTAAAATAGGCAGCTACATCCAAATAAAAAAAATGCTTTAAATAACTTAAAAAATTATATTTTATGTTGCTAGAGGCAATTTATGTATTTCGGTAAAAATTACAAAAACTAAATTTTTATGAGTTTCTTGATAGAATTAATCAATGATATTTAAAAGAATATTCTAGGTACTAACGTTAAAAAAAACCCTTCTTCTGAAGTCAAAAATGACCAAGTTACAAAGCTTGAAATTTTATTATGTTTGTCCAGTCAACGGTCAGCGCGAGGAAACAGAATTTATTGATTGCATAATATTCCTTGAAGCTGCCTCTGAAACTATGTAAAATAAGGATATTAAAAACTCGGTTTATTTTTCGCAGAATTGTGGAAGTTTTTTCCTTTGAAATGTTAGTGGGCCAAGAGTACGACTGGAGCAACAACTATATTATTTCGGTTATTTAAAGCATTATTCCAAATCGAAAACTAAATGCTTATCTATAACGGTTTAAAAAAGTATCAATTGAACTCAATTAAAGAGGCTACCTTGGATAAAAGAGAGTGTAGATAAAGAGGGTATGTGTATTGCATAATGGATAAGGAAAAAAATCTATTTAATTTTCATATTTTTTTGCATTAATCATCTTTTTTAAATATTTTATGTGTTTCATTTAAAAATTAGCGCACAATCTGCGAATTTATGAAACCATTCTATCATGAAAAAACGAGTACCTTCTGTTTACTATGAATAGATACTATAAGACTGAAATCCAAATAAAAAAAAAACCTGATTTTGAAATATGGGTTATCATTTTTGAAAACGTATGCAGTAAAATCACTAAAACATAGTGGACTGAATGGTACAGTCATAAATATTAACTTAAAAATTACGGTTAAAGAAACATTCAAGAAAAAATTCTCCTACAGAGTTATTATAGCTTCCAAAACGTTAGTTTTAAGAAGGAAATAAAATCATTCCCGCTTTTGTAGTAAGATGTATGTAAAGTAGGGGGGGGGGATCGTCGGGCCCAGCAAACAAGCTGCTTGTAAAGAAAAGGTTAAAGTACTACACCTAGATTAGAAATAGTTTATTAAATAATCTAATTAAGAACGCAAATATTTTTCTGTTCGTTATGACATGCGTGTAAATGCTCTGTTCTTTCTTTTTCCTCCAAAAGGACATCTTCTGACCACCTGTCTCCTTCCAGGTCCGGTGAGCCTAGGGGCAGACGCTCCCTACCTGACGAGTCACGGTGACCACCTGCTGTCTCAGAGGTCCAGTCCTGACAGTGTCCTCAGTCTTGCATCGGACGCCTACGGACCGCCACGGTCATCATCCGCCGGGTTCCCGGGAGGACATCCTATGTCCGAAACTCCCGTGTGGTGACGTCACGCATACTTGGCACCCCCTGTGTCAATAGGTTCCGAATCGCAGTGACCATGGAACAATGTGTATACAAAAGACAGAAGAAGGTGAAAACTAAGTTCGAAATAGCTAGCAGGCAGAGAGGCAAACTGTGCAATTCACAAATACACGCATTCTGCATCCACACTAGAGCACGATCCGTTTGGAGAAATTTTTCAACGTTGTAAACCATGTTTGTAAATGCTACACATAAATCTGATGAAAAATTGAAAGGATTTTACAGACAACATTTCTACATTTTTTTGAGCAACTCTTTTTGTCAGTGTTGATTTATATAAAAAAAGTAAATCTAGCGAAAAAAATTATCAATTTTGAAAAATTCAAACTTTCTGGAACAGTCATAATGTTAAGATATGCTGATCGCTTAATATCATTTAACAAATCTTTTTTTTCTTTAATAAATTCGTTCTTTAAAATCTTATTTCCCGCTAGTAGTATGAAAGGCAAATCCTTTATTTTAGGATGAAAATTAAAACGCACAGAATACATATAAATGCTTTCTTCTAACATTTAAATGTATTTATTTTTATGATAATATTTCGAAATTCTTAAATCTATGCACGATTTCAAAAAACCAAAAATATCGACACTATACTTTAAGGTCAAAATAAAATATTTATAATTTTTTTTAATTTATTTTCTTTAGCTCACATTTGTCGAATATCATCTATTCTATCTATTACAATTAACGACATGCTTCAAAAACCGGCTAACATCACTGAAACAATAGTAATAAGAAGGCAAACTTCCCCTCCTTTTTTTTTTATCAAATAAAAAAAAACTTTGACAAATGGTCTTAAACTTCAGTTACTAATTATTTTAATTATTTATTTATTTACCTCTATTCCATTTTTTTTACTTATTTTTGTTCAAACCTTCTGAGGCTCTGGACCATTCTCCAGCGAAAAATGGCGGATTGTACCAAATGAAAATTTTCCTCCTGCTTTAAAACGAAGATGGGGGGGGGGATAGAGGTTGGAGGCTGAAGCAACAAAGGCAGACGAACCTGGAAAAACAAAAGGCGATACGAGAAAAATAAGAGGGTGGGAGAGGGCCCCCTGTTCGAAATTATTCTCTCTCTGCATAGCTCATCAAGGATGAGAAAAAGAACAGGTGTACCAATGGTGCTGACCTGAGGCAGTGTGTCGGTGCGTGCACGCAGGCTTATATATATCTATATTTGTACAAACACCCTCACAACCTACCACTTTGTAGTACTTGGATGCTCTATACATTTATATAGATTCAGTACAGTACGTTGTGGGAGTAGGTGTACAGCACTGTAGGATATGGCAGGGAAATATTTACCATCTGTTCCGATTTCTAACTAGGCAGCGCTGGAGAGAAGTCTTTTTCTCTCTTTATTTTTTTAAAAAAGGTTTCTTTTTTTTTCTGCTGCTGTTGTGTTTTATGATTTTGTTTCACTCATTTTTGGTTTATCTGCAAGAAAGAGAGAGAGAGAGAGGAAATAAGGGTACACCTGCGGTTCATATAAAATTTACCCATCGTTTCTATTGATGGAGTTTGGGTTGGAAGTAAGTAGAAGTGCGTGTGGATTCCATACCCCCTTCACTCCCCTTCCCCTTTTCTACTTCTTCGGTTTGTTCCATTTTATTTCAAAAAGTTCATTTTCACCAGTTATTCTATTTTGTTTTCTCAGTTTTTGAGTGGTTCCTTCTTCTTTTTTTTTATCTTTTAACTGTTGTTTTACTCTTCTCTTTCTATTTATTTTACGTTTCTGATAATGGTTCCTTTAGCCGTTCAAAAATAAATAAAAAAAGGAAGGAAAAAAAATGGGCCCTAAGACTCGAAACTCTATAAGAGCATTTGATGCACACGCTCTTATTTAACGGTTAACGTTTTAAGTTATTTTTTTATTTTTTCCCCAATCGTTCTTCATGCCTTCTATATCTCATTAGGTGATCACGAAATGCCATTCCATAACTATTGGAGCTTAAAAGACAAACAATTAGAAATTTCTTAATATGATACTAAACATGCAGACATGAATTTGCCATGGAAAATATCCGTTTATTTAACATTTTAATGAGTTATTATTAAAAATTTTTAAGATTATGATTTGAAATGACATAAAATGATTAAAATATCCTAATTAATTCGAATGCAGTCAGAATTACAGAAAAGAATCAAAATTAGAGTCAGAATCTAAAAATTATAAAAAATTATGCACCATCAGGCATTTTTAGATGGTAGAATTATTTCTACTAAGCAGGAAATTCTATCTTTGATGCTATGCTCAAAAATATTTGTTTCATAATTGTTCAATAATTTATTTCACAAGAAACCATTTATGTGTATTTATATTTAAGGATAAAAAAAGATAAAATTCACGTCACCTTTCATACTACTATTATAAGTTATTACTTATTCTTATGTATCAGAAATATCTCTAACATCAGATAAAAACAGTGAGAACATGAAAATTATTTGATAGCATAACTGCCATATAGCAAAAAATAATTTATGATAATAGCATTATCTGTGCAGTCTTGTGTTTAATCCATTACTAAAGATTTTTTTTTAAAGTTTGAAAATAAATATAACATCTGTAAGACATTCGCTTTAAATGGGGAGGAGCGAGCTTATGAAAACCAACTCCAAAAAAAGCGCTTGCATAGTGTATTTTATACTTTTATAAGTTACCGGCAGAAAACAGCAAAGCTGTCATAAGACACATAATCAATGAATACACACCATTTTATTGAAATTTATACCTTGGAAAGGCATGATACATATTACACACGATGCAGAACTACTCCTCACTGCTTGCTAGTAGTCATTTCCTATGTTTCAGAAAAACATGAACCTGAAGAAACACAGCAAACAAGAGATAACATAAAAAAACAAAAACAAAATCAAGCACAGATACTTTTTAGTGCAATTTTTCAAGCAACTTCTCGTGCTTCGACAGTTCAAAGTGAAAGAAGAATTTAAAAAGTGGCACAGTTGCTTGCCCCTTTGTATATATGAAGAAAAAAGTCCTTTTCGTTGCCATGAATGTGTTATCGTCGTCCAATAGGAGACCTGGGTGTTATGTATTTATAAAGAGAACTTTGGAGGAAGAAGACACGACGGCTCTTTGTGCATTGGTTATTATTTTTAAACTATGGAAGAAAAGGATATTCTTTTTCTTTTTTTCTATTCTCTCCCCTCTCATTTCTGTTTTTGCCTGCCATCCTGCAGTGTAATGGTTGTTTCTGAGAGTTATGTAAATTTTATTGGTGCAAATATATTGAAATGATAATGCAATATAAGAATCTGTGTCCCTTGTTTTGTAACACATACATGCACTATCTGAATGACATAGAAACAAATCATTAATCATGACATACATTATAATCAGTGTCAACTCAAGTGGTGATGCAGTGAAAATTCTAAAATTCATATTTATATCCAGTTAAATATATATGAATTTAGCTTCATGTATTTAAAAATAACTGATATATTTTAGAAAAATTTGATTTTAAAAATTCTCAATCCATGTTAATAAAATTCTATAATTTAAACATAAGCGAGGTAATAATTTTTTTAAGTTCATTCAACATATTTTTAAATTATAGAATCGATGCTAATAATATTCTACAATTTAAACATTATCGATGTAAGAAAATTCAATAATTTAAATTTTATAATTTCAAGTAAATCTTCTTGCAAATATAAAACACAAAGAAAATCGCCCTTTGCATTTTAAGTACTGTCATCTTGAACTATCATTGATAATCACCATATCATTCACTATATTTTCTTTTGCGTTCATCAGCATTTTGAAGCAAAGAATTAAATTGAATAGTAAGATTTCATTGAAAACTATCTTTACCAGATTATTTTCCCATATACAAGTAGATTTTATTCATTACATTTTTAATTTATTTTTTGGAGGAGATAATGTAACGATATAACACTTATAATCAACACTCATTAGTACTTTAAAAAATCAATGAAATATTTTTGATTTAATTAACCAAATAAAATTTTTATAGCAGCAAATTCTGAAATTTATCATAGTTTTTTTCATAAATGTCAAGAATATCACCAAATCATTTCCAATATAGCATTGAGCATTACATTTTCATAAGTAAATCAAACATATAACAACAACAAAGTTGAAGGATCCATAGATTGGAATCAATATCCCACAATGAAAATAAGGCAAATTATAAGCAAATAAGAGACAAATTAAAATTTAAAAAAGAAATGTTATTTCGGCGTAATTATCAACAAGATATTTATGCATATTTACTAAATTCGCTAATAATGCAAAAAAAAAAAAAAAATGTTGAAATGATGATGCACTATGTTAATCTTAATAACAAAATCAAACTTTTATTTTGGATAGTACAGTATATTTTCATGAATACAATATATTTTTATGAAATTTGGCGAATTCATAGACTGATATAATATCTAATAAGAAAAACTCCCAAGCAAATATGCGGTCTAGATAGATGGATATAATATAAAAACCATCATACAACATTACCATGATTCGTTTGATCATACATAAGATTCATCAGCAAAGGAAAGTCTAAAACAGAACTCACAATTATTCTGCTTTTCTCATGGATCTTCATAGAGATCAGATTAATTTATTAAAACACTTCTTATCCAACATTTAAAAAGTACATTATAAATGAAAAGATTAACGATCTTTAAAAAGTGGTAAACCCGCAGAAATCCGTCTTTTTCGGACACTTGTGGATGCTGTGAGATGAAAGTATAGAATTTTGAAATCATACCTACATCCCAATGCGATATTTCATACTGAAGTCCACTTTTCAAAGATGATATTGACCCTAATTTTTATTTTATTCTTATTATGAAATACTGCCTAAACAACATATAGATAATTTAGTCGACATATTTCAGGAAAAAGAAAGTGCCACCAGTCCTAAACCTAAGTTTTAAATCCAAGCCCTATTCAGCATATACTATTATGATAAACTTTTGCGAAGACTGTTTCATTTCACCTTCCTTAAATTCATCCAAAAAGGGAACCGAGTAGTACTAGAACTCATAATAAACTGTCTCTATTCACCTATGAATTCAAAATATGAGAACTTTAGAAATCAGTATATACTCTATGAACCGTTTTTTAGCAAATGCTCCTGTTTTAGATTTGTATTAATGAATCTTCCATACGCTCAGGCATTTACTAAAGGATCACACACATTTCGCCTTCCTTAAATTCATCCAAAAAGGAAGCCGAGTAGTACTAGAACTCATAATAAACTGTCTCTTTTCATCTATGAATTCAAAATATGAGAACTTTAGAAATCAGTATATACTCTATGAACCGTTTTTTAGCAAATGCTCCTGTTTTAGATTTGTATTAATGAATCTTCCATACGCTCAGGCATTTACTAAAGGATCATACACATTTCGCCTTCCTTAAATTCATCCAAAAAGGGAGCCGAGTAGTACTAGAACTCATAATAAACTGTCTCTTTTCATCTATGAATTCAAAATATGAGAACTTTAGAAATCAGTATATACTCTATGAACCGTTTTTTAGCAAATGCTCCTGTTTTAGATTTGTATTAATGAATCTTCCATACGCTCAGGCATTTACTAAAGGATCATACACATTTCGCCTTCCTTAAATTCATCCAAAAAGGGAGCCGAGTAGTACTAGAACTCATAATAAACTGTCTCTTTTCATCTATGAATTCAAAATATGAGAACTTTAGAAATCAGTATATACTCTATGAACCGTTTTTTAGCAAATGCTCCTGTTTTAGATTTGTATTAATGAATCTTCCATACGCTCAGGCATTTACTAAAGGATCATACACATTTCGCCTTCCTTAAATTCATCCAAAAAGGGAGCCGAGTAGTACTAGCACTCATAATAAACTGTCTCTTTTCATCTATGAATTCAAAATATGAGAACTTTAGAAATCAGTATATACTCTATGAACCGTTTTTTAGCAAATGCTCCTGTTTTAGATTTGTATTAATGAATCTTCCATACGCTCATTTACTAAAGGATCTTACACATAAAGACTTGATTAATTTTTCTATTATATCAATCAGTATACATATGTAATTTCATTAAAATATGTGAAATAATTCTAATCAGTCAAAAATGGAAATTCTTTATAATTTTAATTATCAATGTTATGCAAAGGTAAACATTTTCCAATATTTCACAGAAATATTATTTTTTTTTATTGCAATTACCCAAATGCCACTAACCTGGCTTCAGCTGAGAAATCGTCATCCGATCATGATTCAGAATTACGATCCCAAAATACGTTTTGCTTCAAGGTTAAACAAGATAAGTATAATTAAAAATTAAAAAAAATAAAGGATGAATTAACATACTCTTTTGATATCAATACTCGATGCATCTAGTCAAATGTTTAGTATGCATATTGTAATTTTCATTTTATTTTAAGTAAGTAAAATAATTACAAACCATTTCTACTAGCTATTTACTGATTACTAAGCTTTTTGTTTCGGATATCCAAAAAACTTAATAATATAATAAATGATTTGGGCAAATTAATATCATCTGCCTCTCACTAGAAACTTATGATTGAGAACAGCTTCCACTCATTTTTTATAAAATTTTTAAGAAAGAATTCAAATAAAAAATCAATATAAAATGTCAAACAAACATTCCAGTATGGTGCATCTTCTAAAATTTCTGTAAATTATAATTGGAAGATGTTCATATTTTACGAAAGATAATGATATAAATCAGTAAGAACATCTATCAATGTTTTCTTTTAAATGGTAACAATCGTGAGCGTATTCTTCTTAATCAATTCATCGTGTTCCTCCATACAACGGAAGTTTCCAGTATAGCTTATCTTGTTCTCAATATAACTGAACTGAGTAATGAAGCAGTGACCATAGAAAATAGTACGCATCAAAGTAGCATTTATTCTAAATTTGTCAGCTTGACTGCGAACTTTATATTCGGATTGACATTTTCTATTCAACATGATTCATTTCCCGAAATGCATTATTAATATTTATTTTTTTATACTACATGAATGAAATACTCCTATTTGCTATTGTACACAAACTAATGGTCAAATGAGCATCTAATTTCACTGATATATTTCTTTTTGAAATATTGGAAAATTAAAGAAACACAAAAAATATGTTAAAATATAATAAAAAAATAATAAAAAAAACGTATTATGAAAAAGCACAGTTTTTTGCTTAAGAACTTATGACATTGCTAGATAATGATATGTGAGTGTTTAGGACAATAGTTCGTTTTCAATCATTTAATTTTGTCAAAAATATGCATCACGACTTTGCTTTAATTCTTACGCGACGGCAAATAAAACAGATTCATGCTAAGAATTGTTCTTCTTTTCCCATTAATTTTTAAACCTTTTTCCATCATTATTTGTCACACATCTCTTTTTTCATCACTTTGAATAATTAAATTTAATGCACTATATATAAAATCTTTAGTATATAATAATGATAAGCAAAAAAGGGCCATAAGAATTTCATTTTTATTTCCTTTTTTTTATAATTTTGATTGTAAATAATTTAATATCACTAAATAAGATAGCCTTTTCAAGGTAAATGCATTCAATATTTGCCAACATGGCTCTTCTAAGTTGTAAAAATGATTTTTTACTTAATCATTTATTATGTAATGGGATGATTTTCGGTATTTCAGACTCACGAACTCAAGCAAAAATATTAAAAGAAGCCACTCAACTAAACAGTTAAAAACTTCTTGGGTTTTGCAAGATATTCAAAACTATTCAACGTATCTATACCAATAATATAAACTAAAAATAGTTAAATAGGTAATTAAAGGGGTAAGCATTGAATTTCCTTTTGGAAATAAAATTGAAATTCCACACTGATATCTAATACATTTCTAAATCTCAAAAAGCTCGAAACCAAATTATATATTTTTGATCACAGATTGTAACATTTGTGATTTATTTAAAATTTCAAAGAATATATAGCCATTTTTAAAAAATATGCTTGCAATTTATAAATGCATCTTCACTATTGTACAAAAATCCTAAAAATGAATGAATCTAATAGTTTCTAGCCAAATTATTATTATTATGTTATTAAAAATTATAGCATTAATCATTAGTAGTAAAATGTAAGACACAATAATCAATTCATATGAAATCATTGACACATTACGAAAGAAACCGTCTATCTATATCAAAATGAAAGCTCTCTTTGCTTTATCTTTTGCAAAACATAGTATAGATTTCAAAATTAAATTAAAGCAAAAGAATGGAAAATTTAATTAAATTTAAATTAATATAAACGAAAAAAGGGAGAATTTTATGAGAAGCATAAAACTCTCCATCTTGCATTTAAAAAATAAGAGTTGCTCAAAATTTAAGTTATTAATTAAAGTAAGCTTGAATCTTTACAAAAACAAACATTCTAAACTAAAAATCAAATCAAAGAATCAAAACAGTAAAGGAACTAAAAGATTAAATTTAATTATACTTAATTTTGAACTTTTAATACATTTATTTCGATAATAAAGTGTCATTTTAACCGAAATAAAAATCTTACTCATGTATTACGCATGCAAACCTTCTCGAAGAGTATAAATACATATTTTTTTAATATACCGAAATTAACATTTTTCAATAATAATTTTTTACCTGCTGTTTTCTTGATTTCGTAATTATAATGTTTCCCGATTACGTAACAATTTTTCAATAAAACCGTAATTTTATTATAATTTAAAAGTTACCTCATTAATGATGCCAATTTTATCGTTATGGTATTTTTTTTCCTTTTTTAAAAAGGTATTGATATTTATAATGACAAAAATACATAAAAAAAATGCTATTATAATGTCATCAAACCTAACAGTGAGCTTGTAACAGACATAGAAGCATCGCATGGCAGAGAGGCAGGAATCAGAGAAACAGTGTTTTGAATTCTCTCAACTGGTATTGTTATTATTAAAATAAAATAACCGATTATTATAACTGGTACTATTAAAATAAATGACCGATGTGTTTTAACAATGGAATACTCAATGCTATCGAACTTTTCTAACTTTCCACTAATCGAAACTCGAAACAGAGCACTTTTAATCCGAAGTTCTCGATATGCAGCTTTATCTCAAGTTGTATTGAATTCAAACTTTTATCTCTGGTACATCTTGTTGCCACAACGCCGTTGTAGTGAACAAGCGATGCCATACTTTAACTCATGATAGCGAACATATAACATTGTCTCAAGTACTCGGCCAGATGTGCTAGATCAAATAAAGACCATCACCAGACATGTAGCATCTAATTGCCAAAGTATCTTACATTTTTCTTACTTAAAAAGGCTTAAATGATAAGAAATTACATTTTAATAAATTTTCTATTTATGAAGATATCAATAAAAACATAAATGTACACGAATGGAGTGTAAATGGCGAAGTAAATAATAGCAGAATTTATGAATAAATAATATATTTTCCTTTTAACTTTACTAATAATACGCATGTAAAAAAAAGGCATTAGTGGGAGTTATCTCACTATAATTTATTTAAAACTCCTAAAATAAAGGTGTTATCCGTCGTCCCCGTTTAAAATTATGCACGATTCCTCAGATATTTATTTTCAAAGACGCTGACATATAGTTGTGTGCTTCGGTATAGTACAGAAAATCTGCACTTGGGATAAAATGGATAACACTGGGGAACAATAATAAGGAAATTTTAATCATCGACGAATTGTGGGACAATTAATCTCTAGCAGGGGATTAATACACAAGTACCATAAAGTATTTTTCAAATGTGTTTTGGACGCCTGTTTCAGAAGTGATTGAAACCAAAATTTCACATAGAGCAACAGTTGTAGCCATTAGATCATACCAAATTTCATTTACTTAAAAGTCATTGTGGTTTTGAGTGACTGCTTTTTACATGCATACGAAGTACAGGAGTCGACTTTTGAGAGATTCGGCACAACATTTTATAAAACTTTTGATGCTAAAACTGTGAACTAAATTTCATTAGCCTAAGCTATTACTTTCTTGAGTTATCGTGTTATATATACATGTATAAATACAAAAGACGAAAGGTCGATTCTTTGAAGAAGTCGGTCTTTTATTTGATATAGATCTACATTTTAGATGCTTAACCTGGGTATCAAATTTTATATGTCTTTATATTTCTAATTGTCCTGTTCACTTGTACTTGGACAGCAAAACAAAACAAAACAAAAGATTCCAAATATACTACTTTTTACTCTTTAGCACATGAGGAATACAAAGAGAAACATAGTAATTGTCAAAAAACTCGAACTGGAGATATTGATGAATTTGCATGTTCAAGAAGTAACGAGTCCGAAAAATACATTTCTGATGTCTGTGAACATCATTACTAAAAATCGCTTCAAGTAAGAAGGGTAAAATTTAGTCTGTGATCTTTAGACCAAATCTGCTGATTTCTATTAGATTGTAAACGGTATCTATATGAAGGAAATTTGCCTATCTGTCTGTCCGAATACAAATGAATTTGAACTACAAAACTAAGACAGCTGGATGGATAAGTTTTGTGTCACTATTTATCACTATTTACCATCAAAGTATAGATCCGTATTACATTTTGAAACAAATCATTCAAAGAGATGACTATCTATTGGTGTGTACATTCCAATGGTTTAAACGCCATTTTTCAAAAATCTAATATTTTAAATATATATGAAATTTGGCATTTGATCATAGTGCTAAAATTGTAGTTCTTTGTCCGAATTTGATTTCAATTTGTCGGAAAAGAGTCTTCCAAAATGCATTCCCGGTCTTCTTTTCTATACTATTGAAGCAAGAAACGCTCTTTGAAAATAAAAATCCTGTGCCCTTTGGCGATCATTACTTTGCCTAACGTCCACAATTTTTAAGCGAAGAAAAGGGAAATAACAACTTTATTAAGGTCTATGTAAAAAAAGTCTCGAGGAGACCATTTCCATGGTTTGTTTGTTCAAAATATAAAAAAGAAAATCATAAATGGGTTTAGAAATTAACTATTTTAAATGTTAATAGAGATGATCTCAAATTTGTTGAGAATTACAATTTGGATGTAAGGATATACAGAATTTTATTGATCTAGTAAATTGCATTTTTGAGCAATCGTATTCTAATATAGGTATGTAAACACTCAAATATAGTTCCAAAACTGTTTTCTTTGAACTCAGAGCTTTACATTGTACATTTGGGTCTAAAATCTCTAATACCTTAACGCTATACACACTTTATTCTGTGAGAACGTAAAAGTTCTGAAGTGCATAGGAAAATCATGATAATATTATGAGTTTTAAATGAAAATGCAAATCATCTGATGAAGTGGTTAACTTTATTGTTTTGAATGACCTACTCAGCAGCTAAATCAGGGTCCCTCCTATCAAGGCTTTTAAATAAACTACAGAGGAAGATGAAATTGAATCACGCTGTGGTCAAAAGATTACATAGTCAATTAGAATACATGGAAATTAAACACAACAAATATTTGGTATTCTTCATATCCTTTGCGTTAATTTAAAATTAAAAAGATATAACGTGTGTATTAAACACAATCATTAATCTAACGTTCTCATTTCATAAAACTGCCACCGTGGCAAGCACTTATTTGCATTTCATTTATGAACAGACTGAGAAACTTCAAAATACTGCTGTAATATTTGTAGTAGCATGATTAAGTTGGGGTTTGGTTTGGAAATCAAATTATATTTCAATAAAAAGGAATAATGAACGTTAATACAACGCTTCATTGTTAAATAGTTCACACAAAAGAACTTAAGACCCCGTAAAAATGATAATAGCAGTGATGTTAAACTTTGAAATACATCGTGAGAAAGCCACGATCTACATTTTGTTAATATGTGGTATGGTAATTATTCTGCCCATGAAACATATCAGGCCTTTATGGATCTTCTAATTTGATTTGGGCGGCATAGGAAGTATGTATATGGTTTTCTTTTGCACAATGACTAGAGAAATCATAATTCCTGATGAAGGCAAGGTTAGT
This sequence comes from Argiope bruennichi, assembly GCF_947563725.1. Lineage (NCBI taxonomy): Eukaryota > Metazoa > Arthropoda > Arachnida > Araneae > Araneidae > Argiope > Argiope bruennichi. The sequence goes on from NC_079158.1 coordinate 46,366,173, forward strand.
AGTACTAGAAATTATATGTTTGTGATAGAAATAAAATGTAGTATGTGATAATTAATTTGACGATGAAAATCTGCATCCCTGCCGAGTAGATAAAAACTTAATGAGGAAATTTGGGTGTTGGCAGGAAATACAGAGGATTTCAATTTTGATTCTGTACTTGCATTGTGTGAAAAGTCTTTAGTCTTGTCACGATAACAATGTTATTAATAACTTTTTATGTAAGCAACGTAAGAGTGAAATTCAGATTAGCATAATATCATTAAATTTTACTTCTTATAATATAAAAGAACAAGGAAATGTATCTTCACGTGTTTAATATTTTTCTTATGTTACTTAATTAATTGGATTCATCGATTCTATTTATTAATTGTATTGAAATGTTTTTAAAGAATCTCTTTACAAATGCAACGCAAAGCAAAATCCTTACCAGATAAACAATTTTATGAAATACCCAGCTAAAAAAACAATGATTTTATGATCTAACAAAGACTTAATTGGTTTATTTAGTATAAATCTTCTAAAACTGAGACAAAGATAGTTGAAATTTGGTAATTTTTCTCCAAATTTGACGTCAAAACCAGGATATTAGTAGGCCCAAATTTTTCAGATGCATTTAACCATTGTAAAGCCCATTTTCCCTTAGAAAAATGATTTTCTTGACGTAGAAACATAAAATCTAAGTCCTAGAAAATAAAATCTGCTGTGCCCACTACGGTGTCTAGCAAAATTAGAGATACCTAAGATAATTCTTGACAAATTCCTTTTTTCTAATGTCTATAGCAATAATCCGATATCAAGCTATACTATTTTGAATACATAAATATATGACCTTTGTTGTCACCTTTTTTAGACAACTTCACGTCTATCTTCACACAATATGTTGCAGAACGTTCTTTATTTCAAATATTGTTGTTCTCTAGTACAAGTATTTCTTTCGGGTCTGCGATTTTCTAATTAATACTTGCGTCATTCCTATTAACTTGTGAAATATATTTTATTTGTTTTCCAATCTACTAAACTGGAAGTATAGGGTTATATAATTATAAGGATCAACTGATTTCCTAGGAAAAACTGATCAGATTTTTCGATTTCAACTACATCTGTTATACCTAATCAGAAATTCATTACTACCTAAAATAATGTATTTTTATACTTCAGGTTGTGATAGACATTAAGAAAATAGTATTTTAGTAACTCATTTATTTAGTTATTTCATATGCACATATATGAAATTCCCTAAAAAATGTCCAACTGAATGACGTAATATTTGCATAGGAAACGTAACCATGCTAGTTTCACTATAATCTAACTTAGGTTATTTGATGCGATGCTATTACTTTCTTAAATCTAAGGTAAAACGCAAAGATTTCAGAAAGAAAAATTATACGATAATTGATTTGTTATCGTTAAAAGAATATATTTTTAAAATTTTAAGTTGGGGCAAAAATCTGTGACATATTATTTCCACAAGATAACCATTAGAAAACGGCAATATTTAACTTGATTTCTATCTAATTTAAATTATATCAGGTCCCTAAAAATGATCCAAGTGCCCATCCCTACCCTTCAAAACATATATGCGACAAATTTAATAATTTTTAGAGAGCCAATGAATACTATTAATTATTATTTCTATACGAACCCTGATTTTGAATTGTTATTGTATAAAAAGAATAGCGTCTAAGTTACTATCGATATTACCAATCCACAAATTCAATATACAATAGATTCTTGGGTCTTCAAAGAGAAATAGAAATTCTTCGCTAGAAAGGGGTCTCAAAAATGAGATAGTACAAACAAATCTCCGTGATTTCATTGAAATAATTAAGAAATTTAGTTGCAAGAGAGGAAGGCCTTAGGAGTAATAGTATACATATGCTTGCATTTTCAGTTAAAATCAAATGCTAATTATAGGAGATCATTACAAATTCGAATATTCTAAATCTGAGTTATTTGATGATTCGAGTTTTTCTGTATTTTAATTTTTTAATTGGCATAAATATCGTCTATAAGTCGAATAATTAATTCAAATAAAACAGCAACGAAAATAATTTCATCTTTATGAAAAGTGAATACGTTAGACGTAAATTGAAATATTTATAAATAAGTTTTACTATGCGCCTATAGTATTCAAAATGCTGCATAAAATTTCTTCATGAAAATTACTCGTAATAAAAATTATTGATGCTAGATATGATTTTTGAATGGTTAAACTGCGTTAAAATTATTTGTTGCGTATTTTTAATTACGAGTTATTTATTAAAAATGTTATATAGTAAAATCAAATCTTTGCTGCCATTTTAAACTTCAAAATTATCATTTCGTTTAGCTGTACTTATTTTTATTGTGAAGCCCGTCCACTTCAAAATAGTTAACTCTATCGTATTTAGCTGTTTACACTGAATGTAAGATGAGATACTTAAATATTTCACCCCATTATCAGTTCAGAGGACTTTTCCTCCTATATTAAGGGGGTCCGGGACACATTTTGAAAATTTTTTTATTAATTAATATAAAATTTTGAAATTTTTTGTACTAATCAACCATCTTATTAATAAGCAAAATCACAACACAAAAGTTTTCAAACTTTTTTTTAAAACTTAAAATTTAAATTTTTTTTAAAAAAGTGGCGTTGTTTTTAATCGATATAACTCAAAATATTTTTGATCAATTTTCAAAATTTTTTCATTAAATCAAACACAAATATATATTCTTTCATTTTGATTCGGCAATTTAAAAAATATTAATTTTTAAAAAAATTAAAAATATTTGAATGAAAATTTTGAAAAAATCTTGGGTACTTTTTTAAAAAAAATTCATATCTTGAAAAGTAAAAATTTTTTTTTAATTTGCTGAATCAAAATTAAGGCAAACAGTTTGAAAAGTATGTGTTTCAAATTTCGGACCTCTATCTTTATATGATCTGGACTTATATCAATTTGATCACAACAAATAATGAAAAAACGCAACATGGTTAAAAATGCGTTTAAAGTTTAAAAATAAAATTTATAAGAATTAAGACTATTTAAATACATTTAAAAGCTTCCAGATGCATAAGAGACGCATCCTTTCCTCACAAGTGTTTATTTTAATTTAATTTTACATTTACAATTAAGAAAACAAACTTTAGAGCAGAAAATTAAAAAGCACGTTGTTTCATAAAATGTAAACATAGAGGTTCTAATAAACACTGAATCTCTTCGTTTCACTTCATTATTGAAGGAGTTGAGTTGTATACAAACTAAGTCTAGGATTTAAAATAAATTCTTTAAAAATTTATTTAAAAAAAAATCAAGAATTAAGCTAAAACAGTGCCGGGAAATGTCTGTTTACATTTAAAGAGATGAAGTTGCCATGGCAACACCTGTTTGACAGTTGGAATTTCAAAGCAGTGGTCAACAAAAATTATGATATCTCTCGTTCTAATTAAGGCAGAAACATGATTTAAATGTTATTTTAAGCAGAAAAGCATGCAGAATTTTTTCAGCTAAAAAAATAATTTCGAAAATTTGACGATTTTTGTGTCCCAGACCCCCTTAAATGAAATTATTAGTAGAACATTTTCTACCATTTTAAAACTGTTTAAACAAATTTCAAGAATAATTTCGTATTTATTTTCTCTAATATAATAATATAGTGATCAACATGTCTTAAAACAGTTACAGTATGATAAATCTTTAGAATCCGTTTTGATAATTCGGCAAAGAAATGTATTTTAAAACCTTGCGTTTCTAAATTTACATTTTACATGTCGAAGCTTAGTTAGTATTAGTAACACCTAGTTACTAATACTAACAAGCTCAATCTCATTCTAAATGCTTTTTTTCTATTTTTTTATTATGGTTAAATTTTCTCAGCCGGTTTGTGAATGACAAGAAACATTGGTACAAGATAAACTAAAACACTAAAAGATTGTTACGTATGCGTTCCAATTCATTTCAATGAATTTGCCTTAGCTAATAGAAATGTTCTATAAATGTACGTCGCAATATGACGAAAACCAATGTGAAGGATCTCCCTGAATCTCACATATTCTCAAATAAAGATCTTATTCCTTTTTCCTTGCAAAAAATTATGGACCTTAGATAAGACCGTGAACACTTTGCATAATATATCTAACAATAGTTACAAAATATGAATGATTGGTGATAATCTAGAATTTTTACTGAATCTATAGCTCGAAAATGTATTTTTAAATGCTTTTTTTTCAGAGTGATAGGAACAAAAATGTGATAAGGATCTATATTTGAAGCGCAACTTCATGTACTGAATATCATTAATTTAAATCATTGTATTTATAAGTTATTGCGTCTACATGAATACGAAAGAGAAGATCGACAGATAGTTAACCTTTCGATAGATTTAGCTCGAAATTTGGTAAAAATCTACATTTTAGATGTTAAACCAGTTTTTAAAACTTTTGGCTTTTTAAATTTAGTGGTTTTTGATTTCACTTGCATTCGAACAACCAGACAGATTTCCACTGAAGAAATTTTGTTCATATTTTTTTTAATCAGCAAATTTAGTTTTTGAATTCCTGCACCAAATTTCATCTGTCTAGTTCAAAGTGTCTTTGAATGTCGTGTTCTCAGACAGATATAATATTAAAAATGTGTTTATTTTAACTAAGCGAGGAACAGAAACTTGCAAATTTGGCAAAAATATCGAGTTCGAATTTTTTGACAGTTACAATATTTTCTCACTACTTCGTATATGAGAAAGTAAAAAAGCATAAGGGCATTATGGAATTGAAAAAGCAAATAGCGATAAAGTTAAAAAAATTATAAGAATAATAATTAATGAAGCATAATATTTATTTAAATATGTTTCTAAATGTTAACATATCAATTGAGGAAAAGTTTTTCATCGGAACTGTCAATAAATTCTTTATTCTCTCGAAAGTCGACCAGCATCGCTCTTTAAGTCAATTTAGATACCAGTTATGAAAACAATTACTATTTCTCTCTCTGATCTAAAATTATTATGCCCAGAAATACAATCTTCATTCCAGTAATACAACATATCGTTTCTCCATCGTCTTATGAAAGGTACTATGATTTTCTTATTGTCTATGCGTGCTAGAAATCATGTTATATCTTGCATGTTTCTATGATGTATACATGCAACTCCAAATCAGGACAATCGGTTGAATGATGACTCGTTAACTGTAATTAAAATGTTGTAGGACCGTGATCCAGACGAGAAAGCATAGTTCATGAAGCTGTTTTCTCTATATAGAAATTAATGGATTATTTTAGGTTTACTATAATTAAATTTTTTTTAGATAAATGGAATTTCAAAATTCAACTCAAGTAAAAAAAATACAGAGAGATAGATGTCATTAAACAAAGCATTAAAATTTAACAGAATCTCGAGGTAACATTTTCTGAAAATTATAATATTATTTCACAAAAAAGAATGTATAATAACCTGCATGTGCCAAAAATTAATAAGGAGAAATTCATTAAAAGAATTAATAATTTTTAAAAATTATCACAGAAATCTAAATATGTTAAATAAAATATCAAAAGCTCAGAACGATTATCTGATCTGAACAATAAAATTTAATTATAAAATTAGCTATTTATTTTTTTAAATGACATTTATTCTTCAACAATAAAAAAAGCACTTAATCAATGATTAAATCTCTCAAATAAAATAATACATTGAAATCCTTGAGATTTAAAACTTGTAAATGATGCTTTAAGTGTCTGAATGTACCAATCCACTATTTCCATCATCATACTTGAAGGAAAAGTATACTTTTTTTTTCCAAACAAGAACGAATTAAGACTTTTAGTTGTCCTCTAATATATGGAAGCCCTTGTTAAATGCTTCTCCAATGTTTATAAAATACGGTGCCTAACTCCGTTCAATGAAAATGCTAATTTGGTTCACTTTAGCTCAAATATGCTTTTATTTCTGTAGTTAATGAGCTTTTATTATTATTTCACAGAGAAATTTACCCTTTCAGTTAATATCATATATACTTTCATATTCAATATCAGTAGAAAAATAATTATGAAAATGATTACATATAGTTTACCAGAAAAGAAATTACATAAAATATCCTTCGACGTGGAGATAAACTCACGATTTTATGGTAGTGAGAAAAGATTTTACAAAACATCTTGCAGCTTGAAACTGATATGCATAGAAGAAATTAACAAAACGGTAAGTTCTTTGCTTTAGAACTTTAAAATTATAATTAAACAAATACTAAAAATCAGAATTCAATCGCACTTGAGTTAAAACTCATGTTTGTATAGTAGAGATTGATGAAAAATTTCTATAAAAAATAAAGGATGGACTTCCTGGATTTTCTCCCAGAAAGATATTTTTAAAATCTCTTTTTTATTAAGAGAAAAAGATTGCCGAGCCGTACATGTGGACTAGTTTTCCCCCTTATTACTCAATTTCTTTTTTATGCAAATAGATTTTACGTTTTTTCATTTATAACTTTATAATTAGTCTTTTGAGCTTTTTTATCATCTTCCAGACTCAATCTCAATTTATCAGTAGTAAAGATGAAATAATGAAACACTTTTAAGTTGAACCATAAAATTGATACAAATTTCCATTAAACTTTATTTAGAAAATATTAGATTTTCTGAGGAATTTCGAAAAAAAAAAATTTAGCAGGTGAAAATCAAACGTATATCTAATTAGGTGATAGTCTTGTTGACTGTAAACACAAAAAGATTTTAATTCATGATTTTTTTTGTAGACGTAAAATTCATCATGGTGTATTCATAAAAATAATTTTGTCTGTTATCCGGAAATAATAAAAGAATATTTTAAGTTGATATTTTTGTTCTTTTATTTCTAGTTTCAAAAGAAAATTCAACGCAATCAACAATCCTGAATGTAAGCCTTTTGAAACAGCATTTGTTGAAACAGCAAAGTAAGCAAACAGCATAAAATTCTGATTGTGCGTTCTTTAAAACACAATTACTTGTATAGTCTTTTATGTAACGAGTTGAAGTTGATTCATTTTTGAATAGGAGATTACATATACGAAGGAATATCAATAAGAAATGCACTTAATTATGCACACTATAATAAAAAATGATATGTATGACAACATGAAATGGAATTGAAAGTATTACATGATTGTAGTTACACTGAAAAGTAATAAATTAGTAATATTTCATTCCATTTCATATTGCTATGCATATCATCTTTTATTATTGTATGAAAAATGGTGTGCGTTACATATTTATACTCCTTTGTACTTACAATATAAATTCAGTTATCCGAATCCAATTACTCGGTCCCTGCTGAGAAAATGGGGAAAAAAGGAAATCCGAAGCAAAAATTTACGAGGATAAAATCGAGTTATTAAAGTTCAAAAAAAATATTGATGCATTCAAACAGAAATATTTTAATCTAGTATCAGTTATTCAAAATATGAACAACATTGTTACTGAAATCATTAAATTAATCCACTATAATTAAATTTCGATATTATTCCGAAAAATAACTTTTTCTTCAATTATCCAATTATTTAGGCATTCGATTATCCGCACGGTTCTGATCTCAAGTAATTTGAATAGTTAGACTTCAACTGCAATCATTTGCATTTCACTACAGCTACTGCGAAATTCAGAAGTTAATAATTAGCCCATCTCATTACTTGCATAAAAAACTGTTATAACTTGTTGGTTCAATACATATAATTCATTACGTTCTTAAAAATTTTATGTATAGTTTCATCTTAGTTTTGATATATATAGGTTGGTCACAAGATCTTTCCCTAATTTAAAAAAAATATTGTTGTAACCAGTGGAATCCAAAATTTTCTCGCATATTCTCTAATAAAAATCTTATTCCCTTTCCTCTGTATAAAAAGGCCGCTAATACTTTGCACGGCATTGGTGAACATTAGTTAAAAAATATAGTGTTGGGTGTAAATCTAGCATTTTTATAAAATCTATTGCTAAAATGTTTATCTTGGTAGCGTTTTTGAAAGAGGAATGGCATGAAATTTTGATACAAAATTACAGTTGTAGTCACAAGTTAACAGATCGAGTTGCATTGATTTAAATTGTTGAGTTTATGATTTATTGAGTTTATATGCATGCGAAAGTACGGATGGTATACTAAAAAGTACCGAAAGTGCATGAAAGTAAAGATGGTCAATCCTTTGAAAGATTTGGTCCAAATTTGATAAGTGTTTACATTTTAGATGTTAAACCAGTGTATCAAATTTTATCCAAGAGTTCATTTTAAAGTTATCGAGTTCAATTGCACTCGAACAGTCAGATATCCTGAGAATGGATTTAGTTCAAAATTTTATAAAATTCTACAAGATTTATCAAAACCAAAAGGTAAAAGAAAAATTTAAGAACACAACAATTATATGATAAAAAAAATTCTGCAGTATTATATTCAGTTGCTCTTTTATAATAATTTTTTGCAATCAGGGAAAGACTTAATGACTCTCTAAGATTTTATTTCAGCAGTCTTTTGGAATACAGCATTTTCATATTTTTAGAAATATTTCCTAAATTATTTTAAACATTTCGTTATATGAGTCGTCATTTGTTTTGGTTTCATGTCGCCCGGTTAGTTTAGTTCAATTATTTATGTTGAAATGTATACCTTATTCACATAATGAGTTTCTACTATTTTAAATTGTTAACATGATGTGCTTGGTTAATCTTACATTTTTTCATTAAGTCATAGTTCAGAAAAACTAAGTTTGGGTGAGAGCATCTCTACATAGCTTCAAAAGAAATGTTAATTTAATTAAATCAATCAAACAACAAATACTCCCTTCTTAACTCTTAAGAAACTTCACTTTGCCTTAAGTTTCTAGTTTTTGTGCCTGTAGTTAATTTTTATGATTTTACTATTTATTGAATACAATTTGCAAATAATTGTCCATTATTTACTACGGTGACAATACTTAGTCTGCATAAGGAAAACCAATCAAAGAAAAAAGAGAGGTAATGAAATTTCAATTTTCATGTACCGAATAAAGGAAATAAAATTTATATTGATTGTGAAAAAAATAAACTTAAAATTCAATGAGAGGCAAAGAAATACTTGAAAAGAAAAAAAAAAGGAACCCAAGGAAAGATGAAATCCAAAAATGTTTTCTTTGTAGAGCTCTCGAATCAAGCGAAACCAAATCTAAACGGTGTACATTCTTGAACATGGGTCATTTTCTGTGTGAAAACCTTCCAGAGGAGTGTGTTGCCAAGCGCATACATCATCACATTATCACCTCACAAATTTCCAGTGCCGCTCCATCATACGATACACGGTGCCCTATAGTCCATTCATGATCCCTCCACTCCACCCGCCTCTCTTCCGTCCCTCCGACGTACCTATTTCCGGAAAATCCGGAAGGCCTCAGCCTCTCCCGATCCTTTACTAGATAAGGCTTTCCCGTTTCGGGAAAGGGGAGAAGATCCCCTCTTACCCCCCCTGCGTCTTGCAAGCTTCTATCTCCCTCGACCCTGAATATGAGTCGTCATTTGTTTTGGTTTCATGTCGCCCGGTTAGTTTAGATATAGCAGAGAGAGGGGGCAGGAAAGTGGAATGTTTTGCCATGTTCTGTCGCCACTTTTTTCTTTTTTTCAAATACTTATTATCTACATAGACCTGCCTTTTTTAAAATTAGATGGTTGATTTGCGAAGGAAATTTCACTGTAAAATAGCAAAAGTATTTATAAGGTAAAGTTCAGCTCTGTTGTTAATGAAAAAGTCAGTTTATTTTTTACAGTAAAATATTTACATTAAATTTTTGAAAGCTACTTATATGGATTCCATTATTAACTGTTAACGTACAATGGAGCTTGGGTTATTTGTGGTTGTTGGAATCACACTAAAAACTTGTTTTATCTCAATTAATAAATCTATATTGTTTATGAATTACAAGAAAATATGATAATTTTTAATTTAAGAATTGTAACAAAGATTTATTAACTAAGCTTTGATCATTTTAATCAATTATGTGTTGTTGGTAAGTAAGTAATCAATCATTTTAACAAATAAAATTATAGTTACAAAAAATAAAAAGATTTTTTTATAAAAAAGGATAATTTAATACATGAATAAGTTAGTTTAACAAATAAACAACTTGAAATATTACGAATACAACAGTTTAAAAATAAATATTTATTCGATTGACGCCAAAAAATGAAAAAGTTGTTATGGGTACAACATATAGACATATTTAATTGCCGGAGACAATTCAGAAATAAATAATTTCTTCTTTACAATTTTTAGGCTTGACGCAGAATTATTTAAAATGAAATTTAAATGATATTTTAACATCATGTATAGGAAATATAAGGGACTAGAAAGGAATTAGATATAAGCTCTAATTGAAGTAAATTTTCTTATTCGAATTTTCTAACTTACATTTTTGTATAATTTAATTCAGGATTTTTTAAAACTTTTTTAATGCTAAATGTACAAAGAATTGTATCTCTTAACTTATATCTTGATTAATTTCTTGACTTTTATGTTAAATTAGCCCATGTTACTTTATTCTAAAATAATCTCTCATTTTTTTAAAGCAAATCTTACTTTTATTATTTAATTATTTACAAGAGGCGTTATAAAAAAATGTTAACTCTTTGGTTAGCATTTACAACTGAAAAGATAAAAAAAAAAAAAAAAAACTTAATATCAATGCATTCTTTTGAAAAATACGTAAAATTTTCTTTCCTAATCGACATGTGTCAAAGAAATCCCTATCAGAACCTCTTAGTAAAAACACAGAGGGAACAACTTCACACAATTTCCACTTGTGTCATGCTCTCCCATGGGAAAATAAAATGAATTCCAAATTTGTTTTGTTTTCTGCCACGCATCTGCCAAAATTATGTTACATATACATTATGTATATACATACATAATATATATATATATATCATTTGGACTTGTAAATAATTGTTTATGGATACAATAATTCAAAAGTTGAATGAATGAGACAAAATTTGAAGCATGGTCATTACATTAAAATTTTCATACATGTATCAAATTTTTGACCAGATTCGTTAATGAGTTAATTATCTGTCATACTATTTATTGAAAAATAATGAAGCCATAATTAAAAAGCAAAGCGATCTAAATGGGTGAATTTTGATACAGGATTTTGAATCTGAAACTGTAGTTATGTGTCCAATGTTATGTCCAATCATGTTTTTCTGAAACTGAAAATAGTACATAAAAAAAATCTCTGTGTAAATGTATACGACGAAATTTTTTAAGAAAAACTGAGTGAACGAATTTAACCAAATTATTTAAGAAAAGATGTCTCCTATTTTTAGTGAGAATTCATAGTCATACATCCAAATCTGAAGGCCGTATATCCAACAGTATATCATGTAAAGGAATTTAATGTTTCTTTGTTTTTTGCTTACCTTTTATGCCACAATATAAATGTTGTATACCAGATTTTATCAGGATAAAATCTCGATAGAATATACGTCCTAATGGCAGTGGAGAATTAAACAGAGTTTAATTTATGTTTATAATTACTTTCTCAGGAACATGAAATGAAATCGTTTAAACAATTATAGTTTCCGTTATAGTTATCATCAAATCGAGCTTCACAAGATACTTTCTTTAAGCTGTTTTCAGACCAATTCACTTTCCAACTACAAAAAAATGGGGTTGGAGGGGTACGATTATTACTTTAGACAAACATTTGTGTTTTCTTAGAATGAGATATGAAGTTTCACAAGAAAACTCCCTAATCAGAAACAGATGACCAAAAAGAAAGATGACCTAAAGAAGTAGGCGACCTTCGCGTCTTTTTTCTTTTCCCGAGGAACGGGTCTTCATTTTTCAGATTTTGGTCATGGACCGTTTAAGAACCACCTTCTTTCATAAATAGTTCAGACAGAAGAGTACGGTGGTCTTGGATATGGTTGGATGACTACTGGTCCTTCGAATTTTTCTTTTGCCCTGCCTGCCCCCTCCTTTGAGTGGTCGCTTTGCTTAATGGAGCGAAAAAGAGTCATTTAGTTTGGGGTTTTGTGGGAGGAAAAAAGTTGCAAAAGAAAACGCAAGGTCCCGACCTTCTGGAGCAGCAGTTTCCCTAATTGTGGAATGTTATTCTGTAGGTTTCGAGTGAAGGAAGCTGTGTTTTTCTGCAACCATTAGTGGTTTCACATACAACTCAATTCTCTCGGTAATGGTTAATGCTAAAGCCAAAGTTATGTGGTATATGTTTTTGTATGAAACATGCAAAATGAAATGCAATGATATAATACTTCTGGAAATACATAATTACAACATTTATATTCTTACTAACGCAAGAGCTGACTTGTTTTTTCTACCACTATAAGTATCATTAACTCTGAAGAAGAACCCTAGTATATATAGATAAAGTGAAACTTAAAACTGGATTATTGCTGCAAAGGAAAATTCAATAATCAAATAAAAAGGGAAACTACGATTGAATAAAAAATAAGACAGTTTCTTAAAAATTAAAGGTCACAATTAATTTTATCCACTATTTCTCTTCTTCTAGGTTGTTATTAAATCGAAAGATGTTTTAATTTCTGAAGAGAGGCGATAAAGTATAAACTGAAATATCATCTACATCATCAAATTCCTTTTGTTTAACATTTGCCAGGCGTTTAATCTAGAAAAAATGCTCAAATATTTATTATTCAGTTTGATTATTGACAGTATCTGGGTGTTAAACTATCCCAATATTCTCCGTATGAACGTATCGTAAATCAAACCGTCAGATGCATTAAATATGTGCAGGATCTGAAAATCTTATTTTGATGTTTTGATACTAATAATAGTTAACTGCTGTAGTAACCTGGAGACAGAAAAAATTATTTGTACTGAAATTGGAGTTATTCCGTAATTTGAGTTAACAACAAACCTTGACATTGAAGCAAACACTGACAAACATTACATTGAAAAAATAAAGCAAAACATAAAATTGCATTTTTATTCACGGAAAGTAGACTTCCAAAGGATTCCATTTCTGTTCTTAAAATTAAAATAAAGGTTACTAAAAAATTTCCCAGAAAAATTGAACTAACTGTTGAGAAAACTACAATGAATATCATTAAAAGGTCAAGCTTTGATTTAAAACAGAATATATTAAATAAAAATATCAAATGGCTGATCTATTTTTCTTGGAAAAAGTTTAAAAGCTTAAAAATGAATTTTGCAGATTTTTATAGATGGTATCAATATCTGATGCATTCTGTGCCAATGCCTATCATTTATACCTTAACTTATAGCAACTCGGACATTGCAGTTATTATTGACTGTTTTCATGTAATCAAAACTCATTTATTTATTTTCCTTACTAAGATTTGATGGCTTTCTGTAATTAAGGATATAATTTCTATCAAATTTCTAGTTTACAAGTCTGTGATTTGAATGCCAAAGTTGCTACTGTTCCTTAAAATTTCAACTTCAAAAAATTTCAAAAAACAACCACATTCAGGTTGCTGTAAATTTGAATTATTAGATCCTGAGCTGAAATCGCATGTTAGTGTACATGGTGAATGGATGTATAGTCAAAAAGAAACGCTATTTTGTTGTTCAAATAGGAAATGCAGAGCTTTATAGATATGTACCTTATCAAAAGGAAAATTAGAAATTGTCACTTTTAAAACTTTGGCGCCCATTACTTATTACAGAAAAAATTAAAAATTAGCAATTTTTCTATTTTTTATTTAATTGAGTGATTTATTTTCTATTGCTTCCTCTAATTTCTTATCCAAAACTTTTTAGTTATTAATTTTTGTTATTGTTAATCGATTTCAGTGGGGAGAAAATTTATTCTTTTTAATATGTATTATTTAAATTTTTCTTTTTTTCAAGTTTATCTATATTTATTTATAAGTCTTCCAGATAAAGAAAACTATTCTCAAATAATAAAATAAACATAATTTAATAAATTATCAAACCGTATTCGTTCATAAACCCGGAACGGAGTAAATAAAATAGCCGATCTTAAAATCAACTCATTTAATTCTATGAAGATTCGTAATATATGAATTCAGAATGTAGGAAATGAAATTATATATATATATATATATATATATATATATATATATATATATATATATATATATATATATATATATATATATATATATATATATATATATATATATATATATATATATATATATATATATATATATATATATATATATATATATATATATATATATATATATATATATATATATAGTATTTATAAACAGTGTTCTCTTATGAGTGGACAAGTTTCCACAGTGTTTCGTCATAAATCAAAGGAATAGTTGCTTTCAAACACCTGGTAGCCGAAAAGCAATCCATATACACCTCTAGTGACAGCGTTATTTGCATTGTCGTTCGCTACGATTTCCATTAAACCTCCATTACCGCCCATGGTGCAGAAAGGGGCTCGATTTCCATTTAATATTTCCTAATCCAGATATCCCGAGTGCTGAGGATGTACTATCCCTTTTCTCTGCGGGCAATAAAGTTAGACTGCCTAACAAGGAGTCGGTGGTGTAAAATTTACTCTATTCCTGGGGGTCCGCTTGATTCCTGGGGGAAGCCCATAACCCGGGTTGGTTAACAAACACTCATATACTTCCTTGTCTGTGCGGAGGGCATTAAAATGTAGCGGATATAGGGGTAAAAGGAAAAACGGGATGCGGATTGGGAATAATTACTTGGCGGGAGCTTGTCGAGGAGAATATCTTGAGCAGAAAGGGGCGCCTTGCCTTTGGCGACTTCTCGCCCAAGGGCACCTTGTTGAAACTTTGAGGCTTTTCTAATGCGAGGCTGCGGCTTAGTATATTTCTTTCGTAAAATTAACTATAGTTAATATAGCGAACAAAACACGAAAGGGCAGGACACTTTTTAATATTAAAATTTTTAAGCACAATATTATTACTCTTATTTACAAATACAACATATTTACTTTCTAATACGAACTCATCCTTTCAAAATAAATTACTCGGTCATATTTAATTTCTAATTCGAACTCATCTTTTCAAAATAAATTGCTCGATCATACCCTCTTCCTGTGTCCACAACTTCCTAACTCGTCAATCTTAAGCCGTGTTCCAACGACCCGTGATTCTTCAGACGGGGCAAGCTTTTAGGTGTTTATATTTCTTAGTAAAAAAGTGTAAGAGACAAGGAGAGGAAAAATTCGAAGTAAATGTCGGTTAACTGGACAAACATCAAAGCACCCCAGAAAACCGCAAGAGAGGGTCAAAGGGGGGAACACGTGCCCCGTTTACAGGAGACAGGTCGTAGGAACACGGCTTTACTTGGAGTTTCTCCTCTCCTTGTCTCTTACACTTTTTTACTAAGAAATATAAAAGACTCAAGTGTCATTTCTAAGGTTTTGGTAAGATATTCAACTATTAATTTGTATTGTTCACTGACGGCAGAAGATGACTAAAGAGTCTCTCTTTTAATTACATACGAAGTCTGGTCATTCTACATCATTGTAGAATAATCAGATGTTGAAAATCATTTTTGGAAATTTTGACATTGTTTGGAGGCCACAGGGGGCATTATATATTTAAGAACCATTTGCATTTTTTGAGAATGTTGAATTCTACATATTTGATCAAAGAAAAAGATTCTGTCGCTGACCTCTCCTTCCACCCCAAAAGCTTTTTTTTTTCCCCTTAAAAGTATTTACTCTTTTTTTTTTTTCACTCGAATAATAAAGTTTGAATAAATAATATAATGCTAAACCTTAATTTCAGCACATTCATTGCCACTATACCAGGTCTTTGACAACTTTTGCAATAACGATTTTAAAAATCAGTAACAATATAATAAGAGAATGAATCGTCGTTAATGAATATTTCTGGCCGACATAAAATTCCATCCGTAGCTCTGAAGGTTTAAAAATATAATTCGTTTTTACGAAGTAATTCCATTTACTTATAATATTGAGACTAACAACCAACTTCAAGAGCAGCAGACTCACATTCATGGTTCTTATGAAGCTATAACTCTTGATGCGGTGAAACTCTTTACAACTACTTGAAAGTAATTCAGTGTAGAAAACAGTCCGAAATAGCAAGAAAGAAACAGTAATGATAAACGCATTGCAAAACGGGACAGATGAAAATAAATATTTTTGTATCATCTATATGATCATGTCTTCAATAACTGATATTTTTTTAATAAAAAGAATGTTCTAACTTTGTTTGCAATTTATTTAATTTTATTTAAGACTAAATCCTTTTTTAAATGCCATAATATCGATTAATTAATAAGTTTTGGATTCTTTAACATACTTTTTAAATCCGAAGGACTGGCAAAGAAAACAAAATCTGATGATAAGGTAACCGAATTCCATATCTGTTTCCACCAAAAGATCTATCATTTATAAAGGCATGTTGCAAGCTAAATCTAAAATATAGAGGAAAAGTCCTGCTGTAAAGTTTTAAGACAGGGAGTGAACATTCAGGTGTCGTCCTTTTCAAGCAACCAAGGTGTAAAAATTAACAATTTCTATCCAGAAAATAGCCATGTTGTTTTGAAAAAGGAATGATAATACACCTTAATTTCCCTTAAAATCTTCAGTGGCCAAACTAGTAATAAAAGTTCTGATACTGAATTGTTAAACGATGCATTTTATTTTAAAATTGAGAATATTAATTCTAACTGCTGAAATCTTTATAATACTCCTTTGACTTATTTATATGCAAATCGAAATTATTTCAGCTGAAATATAAAAAAATAATAATAATTGAAAAGAAAAGGGCATAACTTGTTCAAAATTTACTTTTTTTTATCGACATTTTTTTAAAATTTGACAAGAAAATCTGCAATTAGCGATACTTATACAGACATCTAAGGGAATCTATCAAAAATTAGTAGTTTAAAAACTTTATTGTGCAAAATAAATAACTATTCAATATCCGTTAGTTATATAATAATAGAGAGCTTGATAGCAGTTTAAGAATTTTTTTTTCTATGACGACCAAATATTAATATAGAGTGTACGAAGATAACAGTTAGGTACAGAGTTAAGTTAACTTATATACTTATTAAAGAAAAATCCAAACAATTTTGTAAAATGTCAGAAATTTTCGTGAATAATTTAATTTTCTGCATAAATTTATAAATAAATTTTTAAAAAGGGTTCTTAAACTGTAGAAATTCGTTTCTTTTTGTCTAAAAAATATTCCAGGACCCTGAAAATTTCAATAATTCCTGATGGTGAAAGTAGAAGAAAATTAAATAAATAACACAGGAGATAAAGAAACAAAATTATTTTACTTCTCAAAGAATTTAATAAATTGATGCAATTAAAGAAAGCATACTGAAGTATTTATGTTTTTCTTGATTGAAAAATCTTGTTTTATTATTCTGCAAATAAAGTTATAATTCTTATTTAGGCCTATTAATTTGAGCAGTTTTAATAAGATTTTATTTAGTATTCAGCACAGTTAGTTTCCTCTAAGTATAATTCTTAACTTTGAAAACATTTCTCAAGAATTTCTACAATATTGTACTACAACATCAGAATTTATTACACATAAATATTTATGTAATAAATCTTTTGCATCTGCACTTTAAAATGCATGAAATTAATTAACAATATTTTTCCTGAAGAGCTGTAGCGGTAATTAAAAAAAAAGGAAATAACGAGGTTTTAGTTGCTATATATGTTTATCCTACATTGCATTTTTCCATTTTTCAATTGCAGTAATATATAGATTTATATAAATAAATATATTTATACATTTAATGTATATATGTATATATATTTATGTAAACAAATACTGTAAAATTAGTTTTAAAAATTAAGTTACAGTTCAGATTTCTAAGACTTATTAATTTACTGAAAGGAATAAATTTTTCATTTAACTTTTGTCTCATCGGTTATAAACTATTAACTGACAAATAAACTATTTTAATGATTAAACAATGAGTTTTTTCAAAATTAATTAAACATCCTACAATCGTGAATTATATGAACGCATATTAGTGTGTTATGCAGAGATAAATACGTCAATATTTTACACTTTATTTAAATACAGTTCTTTATTTCTTCAAGTATCAAAAATTAAATCTATAAAAAATTATCATAGAAACTTTTCGAAATGAACATTTATAAGGTAATAAAATTCAAGGTAATCTTACAACAGAAAAAGAACTGAAAAATAATCCAACATACCAGTTAAATAAATTTTTCCAATTTTTTTGATTGCACAAAATTTTGTCTTTTAATTCATTAATCGGTAATCTGAAATTAATTGTTCTAACAATTTAACAAATATGATATATTTTAGTAAATCAATTTAAAAAATTAACCTAAACAAATAAATATTCTTTCCTTGAAGTTTTTTTTTTAGAAATAAAAAAAAAAAATTGTACTTTATTTGTTAAAAAAAAATCGTTTGCTAAATTTTTTATTATTTTTAAGAATTTTTTATCTGAAAATTATATATTTTTATAATGAATCGATATGACAAAATAATTTTCAAATTCCTTATGCTGAAGAAGAAAATAAAATACAATAATCGTTTGCTTTTAATGAAGAATTGATATAACAGAAGAAGCAAAAGTTTTTATTTTTAAAGTTATTTAAGTTTCTATAAAAGCTGATGTTTCCATTTACAACTTTTTTTTTAATAAGAAGCGAACTTTTTTCCCCGAGAGTAGGGTACATTAATTTTATCGACCAGTATAATACTATTAATATTAAAAAAATCATAACAAATACCATAAGAGAATTTACGCTTTTGAAAGCATTCAAATACCTGCTTATTTCACACTTTTAAAAGCAATTGAGAACATCTCAACTCCACTGAAAAAATGTTAAAATTTATTTTCTGCAATTTGAATTTGCAACGATATTCTCACTTAATCGTTTCTCTATTGATAAACTAATAAATTCGTTCTGAAATTTTGAACGAAGAAAATATTATTCTTTGTTTATCGATGAAAAAGCTTCCTGGCTTGCTAAATAACTTTAAAACCATCCCAATTGACGTAGTTTGCAGAAGATAGCGAAAGGTAAGATTCTTTTTAATTGAAGAATTTCCGAAATGAAATCGAATCATCAAAAGTGTATTTGTAAAATAACAGTATAAGATTTAATAATGCAATAATTAACTAATTCAAGCACATGATTCTATGAAACTTGATAGCTACTTTTATAAAATATATCAGAAAAAAATGAGTCTATTTTTCCAATATTAATCAATTTTCTTGGTAATTGGTTCTGAAACAGATTTTGATTCGACTTTGAATAATAAATCAAGTACTGAAAGTAAATTTAGTCGCTTGATTCCCGTGAACTGGGCTTCCCGGGTTCGACTCCCGGTTCGGGCATGGTTGTTTTTCTTCTGTGTTCTATCTGTGAGATGTGTGAATGTGCCCCTCTGTAAAAAGGTGTTGTACAAGCAAATGCGTCAGCATGAAGTAGCTAAGTCGTACTCTTGGCCCTAGTTGGCGTTACTGAAAAAACAAGAGACACTGACTTGGCTTAAATCGCTGACAGATAACGGTTAGCGGATTTGTGAAGTGCCAAAAGTCTCAACAATAACAGTAAATTTAGTAGAGATATCTTGACAAATCCGGAATTCTCAAAGTTATATTATGTATTAATTGTATAACTACTTTTGTTTTACATTCAAAACCTTAATAGTAGATAACGTTCATTGTAATTTGTAACTATTATATTATCAACTATTATATATTACTAACTATTATATTATTATATTATCAACTATTTGTAAATATATTGTTACATACTAACTGATTGCAATGGTCAGTTAAATGCCATAAAGAACCTAAGATTTTTATTTTCAGAGGTCTCATATTACTTAGAATTGAAATTGATATCTGATGTTTTGCAATACAATAAAATACTTCATGTATTTCTGTCTAATTTATTCAAATTATTTTTACTTTATCTCATTTATAAAACAATAAATTAAATTTCTCTAAAGCAGCCAGGCATTAGCATCCGTCTTTTAATAAAAAAATGTTTATATTTATGCCTAATATTATTTTCCCCAATTCATAAAGCTCCATATTTTGAGTTACAATCGGATTATTTATAGTTAATTTAAGTATACCACTTTTATAATGTGTTTTGAAACATTATCTACATAAGAAGAAAATTAGTGTTGCCCTTCATAGTTAAACTCCTACTACCAGCAGAACACATCCTAGTGTTCTATAAAGTACCAATACCATTTCATTAATCAGTAACAAATTAATGATTATTTTTCTCATTTGCCGGGAGAGGGGGCGCGTTGAACTTGCTCATGGATTGTCAAATAAATAATGAGATTCTTGGTTCCCTTCAGTCTTATCTTCAGTAACGGGATGTACCTCCTGAATAATGATATCTACGTATATTGCATGTGTCTCGACTTCGTTATCTGTGGCACTTCTGTCATTCAATATTTAACACATGACTTAGTAGTAAAATAGGCAAATGCTAGTGATTGTTCATTTCAAAAATGTTGAATTTGCATTCTCAGAATTCATAAAAGTCAAAAAAGTATGAAAAGTTACAAAAAATTAATAATTATAACTGAACGATTTTAAATGACCACCCAGTTGCCTTATTTCTCTATGCAAATCGCTTCTTTTGGAATTATCTTAAAGATCTCAGCAATATTCAAAGATAACTATGGAAAAACGTATCTCAGAAATATAACGCACGAACTTTTGCTATAAGCGCATTTCTTTCATTAAATAAGAAACGAAAGCCATTTATGTTTTACAATTTTCGAAGTACAGATAATATAAACTTTAACACAGCTAATTGTGCAGAAAGGTTAGCTGCCACGTAAGCGCTTTGCAATGACTTTAAAATAATCTGAATATTAAAAAAATGCATAAATTATAAATTGTTTAATTGATTGTGGAACTTATAAGTCAAAGCAGAAAATGTTATTAAGGCCAATTTCATATTTTTTTATAAATGCAGAAAAAACACGTTTCTTCCTCTCATTAAATTCTTCAAACCATATTTTAAAGAACTTGATGTTTTTATGTTAGATTACTGATAATGCTTGAATAATTGCTTTCTTAGCGACGAACATTTATATTATTGGCGCCATATAGTTAGAAACTTTTCTTGGCGCTTATTGGCGTTGCAGACGCTTCGCCAAAGTAAGGTTGCAGCAACCCGCGAGTTATGTGAGGTTGCGAGTGAAGGGACGAGCGACGTGGGACGGGAGTTTGCGGTCTCGAAGCGGTACTTTTGGGGAGGGCCTTCAAGTGACCGCCCAGCCCACTTGGGGGCTGTTACCCCCTCTCTGTGGCCGAAAATCTTTTGCTTATCGCTTTCGACTCACCCACGCACTCTTTATTACGCACATTCATAGTGCGGCAAGGAACAGTTAATTCTGTTTCTCTTTTTATACTCTTGAAATGTGCATTTTTATTTTAATTATATATTTTGATATTACTGGGAAAGATCAATTTAAAGAGTAACCTCATTTTCTCTTTATTTATATTTTGTTACAATTTTATGAATGAAAAATGATTTCGTTTTCCAATATTCTTGCATCTATAATAATACTTTTTTTTTTGTAAAGTTTTTTAAAATTGTCTGCTGTGACTTTTCTAATAGGCAATGATCTTCAAATTACATCACTTGCTGTGTATACATTATGAAAATATTTTATTCTGTTGTATATTTTTGAAGCATTTGATATTATTCTATAAATAGGTAACAAAATTCGGTGCTTTTTTTTAAAAACTTTTACTCATTCTTTTTTTACCTCATGTTAAGAAGTATCATATATTATGTATATATATATTTGAAATTTATTTTTAAAAGTTTGTGCCCAATTTATTAATGTATTTCGTCTAAAGAATCATCCAAACTCTGACAAAACATGAATATAGTTCATATTTTGTCAGAGTTTTGATGGAAAGAAAGGAAGAGAAAGAAAATTCTCTCACATGTTCCGTTATTTGATAATTAAAGCATTATTAAGTTATAGCAACATTTAAAAATCTAATATACATTTTATTATTTAACATGCAATTATATAGCAACGTTCCAAGTTGTTTTCACTGTATTGATAGAATTAATACGTATTATTTAACTTACACATTTTTATAATGACTATTAACCAGTTTTATGTGTATATTGTAAGATCTAATTTTTAATTTTTTCCTTGAAGCGCAAATGGAACACACTGAATTCACTTTGATTTTTAAAGATTTCACTTGTTTTCCATTTATTTTAATACACTAAATTAACACATATTTTAAATTTGAGATAAAAGTATTTGGAGATTAAAAAAAAAAAAAAAAAAAACTGGAAGAATTGGTTAAAAGAAGAGGGGGGGAGATCGAAATTTTTTTATAGCTTTTATATTTTATATTATATTTTTTATATGTGTGTGCTCTTGATGTTTGTTCTTATCTTAGACTTAAGTAAAAACAATTGAGGAAATTAAAGGTGTTCTGAAGGCTTTTTTTGTTGTTGTTCTTGTTGATATTATAAATCCACATTGCCTGAATTCTAGTAGATCGGGATATTATATAATTCACTCGAACGATAGGCAGGTTGTTGTAGAAATAATTGTTCATCGAATTAACCAATGTGATTTTAACTTAGGATAGGTTTTATAGATGGTACATTTATTCATATTTTTATTAAAAAAGCAGCATATACCTTTGAGGAATTTTTTCACAGAGCTTATTGTTATTTCAAAGCTGTTAAAATAACTGATACTGAGTTCATATAATTTTTTAACCTTGCTGATGTAAGTAATGATATGTCAAACAAGTAATTATTCTATAATCAAATACACTCAAAAGAACATTGCATCCCTTGTAGGTGAACTCATTTCAGAATATATCGATTTCTTTTTGTTGAAATGTTTATTTTAAAATAAAATTCTCTCATATTTACTAAGTAAATCAAAATTTACTATCAACTGTATTTTACCAAATTTGAACTAAAGTCATTTTAACCATTGAATCAAAACCATAAAATGCATAAAACATAAACTATAGTTGTCATGAAAATCGCATGAGAACAGCTTTAATCATTACTTCATTTTAATATATTTCATACTGCGTCTTAGTGTCATGAACTGTTGATCTTGAAAACAATTGAAATTCATGCAATCCGTCTTTTATATATGAAGTATACAAAGCGAAAGCATTTTAATCGTCAAAAATTTTGAATAGAGATTTTGACAAATATTCAAGTTTTTGTTCTGACCCCCCCCCCCAATTTTGATAAAAACATTTTTGGAATCATGTCTGACTATTAACAAACGCTTTAAGCTAGACAGATGAAATTTCGTATGTTGTTTTCGCATCAGATTTGCAGTTTCTATCAAACTTTGAGAGAAATTCATTCACAGAAAGTCTATCTATCGGTCGATCTGTGTAAAAGGGGGGAAAAAACCGATAATTACTAAATATAAAAAAAGTTATCGATAAATTTTGACTAACAGATTGAATATTTGACATGCGGATCTGTATCAAAATATGAACCAAATCTGTCAAATGGCTGTCCTTTGTCTGTTTGTATTTCTTGTGCATAATAAAACGGAATGACTTAAATAGATGAAATATGACACACAGTTTTAGAATAAAAAAATTTAAATCCTTTTCAAATTTTGAATCAAATCCATTAAGGAATTGACGAGTACCATTTTATATTTTCTCATGCATTTAATATGATAACTCAAGGACACAAATTTGATACAATCATATAGTATCTTAAATGTAAGGGTGTGTAACATTTTGAATTAAATCCGTCAAAGGGTTTTACCGACTTCGGTCTGTGCTTTAGCTTGCATATAAATGCAATAATTCAAAAACGCAAAGTTTTAGATAAATGAAATATGGCAGGTGTTCTTGTTACTAAAATTGAAATTGTATGTTCACTTTAGCTTCAGTCAGTCGAAAGAAGACCTTCCAAAATATACAATCGATTATCTTTACTATACTAAAATTACAAAACTCTTATGCGCAGGACTTTGAAAATAAGATTCATGCACTCGTAGTGTTCACGGTCCCCAATGTCCACAATTTTATGCGGGGACGAAGGGGTGAAGGGGAAAAAAGTTTCGGAGAGATCACTCCCAAAAGAAAAGGTTGCTACTGCTAAAGGATTTGCTGAAGAAAAGGTTGCTACTACCAAAGGATTAGTTCATAGTAAATGTATTAATTTCACCAATATTGCCCTTTGGGTGCAATATTTTATACGTGATGTTAATTTTTTAGTTTTTAATCCAGATATATTAAATCAGTAATAAACATTAATATGAAGAAATGATTTTTAATTTGATTTTTCTTTGAGGCAAGTTAATATCAAAGGCTTAGGGCTATTTCGTTTAACTTCTGTAGCATGATGTCAATTTATTCGAATTCAAGGTCACATGGCAAACATGTGTATATGTGTATCTGTTGCACTGTGGTGAGATGCACGTTTCTTTTATTCTTTTCCGATTGTATGAGATTCCAGATAAAATTGATGTGATGTATTCTACGTGTACATTTTTTCTTTTAGCTTGGAAATCAAACGAAAAAAAAAAAAAAAAAACAGTCTGACGACAAACATTTTTGCTTTCAATCGCATTTTATCTGAGAGATTTCTTATCTATCTGCTTCTGTATCTATCCTCATTAAGACTATTACCTATTACGTTAAGGTTATTAAATTAGTTTTGAAGTTTTACGAAATACATTGGGGAAACACGAAAAATATTGGGGGTCTAAAAAAAACGCATATGATAAGTTTTAACAATTTAACTTTTTTTTATATGTATTTCTATGCCTGTGAACAAACAAAAAAATAATAATCTCATATAAGAGGTCTCAGGTTGATACGACCACTTGGAGGTTTAGGAGATTTTAACACTAAGTTAAGCTTTTACAAAAAAAAATAAAAAAAAATATCACTTCTGAAAAGAAAGCTAAGAAAATGCTATAGTAAGGGATCGAGTTGAATTAGTTGTAAAATCTGTCCGATGGATGAAGAAATCTATATTTACCTTCTAGATTTGTCACTTTTAATTCAATTTTTTTACTCTTTTTTTCCGTACAGTTATTAAATTTAAGGGTTTTGATAAGCTTTTAATGTTTAATAGGTTTCAATAAAGTGCAATTATTTTTTAAAAAATTTTATATTCTTTGCATGAATTATAAAAGAGCTGAAGAACATGCATGCTTTTTTTCCTTCAAAATTTAAGATACTTTAATCTAAACCCTTATTCTGTCTCAATGCAGATTAACGCTGCTCTTGATAATGATTTCAAGCAGTTTGAATTTTTCTGCATTTTTGGGAAATTTCAGACACTTCTTTTCATTTGCATCTGAATTATTTCAAATAAATAATGACGCCATTTTATCTTTGCTTTGCTCAGATTCGATGAAAAAAAAGACAATAAAAATAGAATGAGTAAAACCAAAAAGTAACAGAATTTTTTTTTACTGATCATATTACCTGAAAAAAAGTCAGTTTTTTAAAGCATTTTAAAATTAAGTGAAAGAACGAAGATAAATGAATAAAAATATATAAATAAATAATAAAAGCTCTTAAATACTTAAGAAAGAAAATAGATTATAGTAAGGTTTTTTGTTTTATTCAATGCAATCACAATCGTCAAAATTTTAATTTCAAACATGGTTGGCCATATTACAATCAGATGTATCAGGTTAGATATTCACAAAATCGAAATGTTTTCCTTTATGGATTTTGAATATATTTTTTTAATTCTTTCATATAAAAGTTAATTTTTTTCAATAATTTATCTCATAATGAAGCGCCGATAAGCGAAATTATTTCCCTCGAATTCCTCTTAATTGAAAATTTACTGATGGAAAATAGCTGGAATGTTCATGTTATTTATACATTAGTGCTATTAGAATTTTCTTTGATACTTTCCTCATTCGATAGAAAGACTTATATGCTTAGTTTTAGATAATTCTGAAAAATACTTCATTATTCATCATTTATAACACTTTTAATGTCTCATTATCACGATAAAATATCCCATAAGGAAGACACACCTGAGCCTTGAAAAGTGTCACTTTCCTGAACTCTATTGATAGTTTCATAAACTTAACTTTCCATTTACGTCGCAAGCTTAGCAAAGGCAGCAAAGCAGTATTTGAATTTTTAAAACGACACTGAATTCGTGTTTTAACTGATAAGAAAAGACAAAGTCAACGAGACAAGTCTATAGACCATTACTTCGCCCCAATTTTTTTTATTCCCTTAACTAAGTTCTTGATAAACAAGATTAGACTATAATAACTGGAGCAGCCGGAATTAAAAATAAAGAGTTTTCGTCGAAGTTTAATTTTCGTTGCCAAACTTTAGAAAACGTGTGCTTCATAAATAAGTAAATAAAGTGAAACAGGGGGAAACCTTAAAGGAAAGAGGAACAAAAAAATGTCGGCAAATTCCCCGTCAATATCTCGCCATTACCAAAGTTTTAAGTTCTCTAGGTTGCCAATACTCCTTTATCTTCGGCTGGAAAGAGTAATAATTTTAACACCAGAAACCACTAGCTTTTACGATACCACCGTTAAGCAGTTTAGGGAAAAGGGGGTAAGCAGCTGGGTGAGAGGGAAGAGGGTCTAATGCAGTTCCCGATATATTAGAGAGGGGTAGGTCAAGAAATATTTTTATAGAAGTTTTGTGTTTTCTTTCGAATGGCATCATTCTTTTTCCAGCAGAGAAACTTTGTTTGGCGTTCGTCCGTATCTGAGAAAGAACACCTTTTTCAGGATAAAAACTGCAACTTTTACTGTTGGAAAACGATCTGGGACAGCCGGGTTTCTATGGCAACGGGAGGGAGCATAAAAATTTACGACCTGCCCTATGTACCGACGCTTCTTAACGAGGCTTGTAGTAATTAAGTCATTGGGTTTTGCGTTCGATGATTTAGAAAAGCACCTATTTCATCTTTGCATGGGGTTCATTGTGTTGGTCGTGTCAAGTGAAGATAGGGTTGAAGGGAGATACCAGCAAAGTTCCGATACTTTTTTTTATTCATTCGATTTTGCTTATCTATATATTGTACCCTTCATCATATGTAAGCGGTTTTCCCCTTCTTTTTTTTACTGTTTTAACACCTTCACTTTCAGTTTTCCCATGTCGGAGTTATATCTTTCCATGTTGTTTAATAAAGTTTCAGTTTCCGCTAGTTTTTGTTTTTGTGCGGGAATAGAACAAGAATTTTGCTGCTGTTACTAAGATTGTTAAAAGTGGTGAGCATAAACATTTCATGATTTTTTTTTTTTATAAATTAACCCTGTCATTTCCTGTAATGCATCTATTGCTAGAAAATTTTTAGAAAATTTTCGATAAATAAAATTTCAATTAAATCAAAGTCCCGAAAAATGTTCAATTTCTTTTAGATATACTAGAATATCTCAGATATTCTTTATATTCTTTTATGGATTGAAATGACAATATTTTCAATAGAATGTATTATCAAATTAGAAATACAAACATTAAATGTCGAAAGAGTTTATTACAATTAGTATATTTAAAGGAGTATTTGAACTTTAGCATGTTGAGTTCCGTGGGGGTCACCAGAGACCAGCGGGGCCATATTAAATACATCGTGAGAAATTCCGAAAGGCAGTCAACATGTCAATGTTAATCAGACACCTGACTTGTACCTTAATGAGTAAACAAAAAGAATAAATAAAGGAAAAAAGAAATAATTTAATATTTCATTCACCTCCATATCTTGTTATGTGAGACCGTGGTAAGGTGGCGACCACCTAAGCTTCGGCAACATAATACAACGAGTTCGAAACATGGAAGATCCTTTGAAGCTTAAGCTATTCTCACAAGGAAATCTAATTATTAGAATAAAAAAATATATATTTATTTATTTGAAAAATTTCAGATATCAAAATAATGGATTATTCTAACCATATATATATATATAAAATTATTATTAGAATTATTCCTCATATAAATTTCTGAATTGACAGTGTAAGAAATTAGTCGATAAAATTCCCGAAACAGACAAAACACATTTTTTTCAAAGTCAAATAAATTTATGTCATCTTTGGAGAATGCTTTTTTCTCTTTACGTATTTTGATTTATTTATTTACTTTTTTTTATTTACGTATTTTGATTTGGTATCATTTCTTAAATTTCATTCTGAAGTAAAAATCACACATTTAGTAAATATCTCACAAATCTCACATTTTAATCATTATTTTAGTAAAACTCTCACATTTATCTCTCATTTTTGTTTAAATCTCACATTCTGAAGTAATAATCTCACATTCATTCCACATTTTTACTTCTCAATAGATACAATCTCTTTCTTCATGAAATTAAACCTACCTAAATTCTTTTTCCCACGGATGCAATAAAATGAAGAAAAATTTGATTCTTTGTGGTCATAAGAATTATTCACCCGCACACAAAGAATCCCTCCCTTATTTGATCTATGTGATTCTTCATGGCGTATGCAATCCAAAAACTGTTTTAACGAACTCCGTCTTGACGGAGAACCCGTATACTCCAGCTAACTTTTGAAAAGAATACTTCGCTTTCTTACTTATAAGGGATCTTTGTCTCTTTCCTTTTAAAATCTATTATCGGTGGATAAAGATTAAGTACATTAATTTTTTTTTTATGTAACTCTTATTCAGTATAGAATGATATCAATTAATCGATTAATATCATCAAAGCATCAAAGAAGTGGAATAAAAAAATAACGAATATTCTCCTCTAGATTTTCTTACATACTTTAAACCAATGGTTAAAAATAATTATGCCTTAGTGTCATGTAAGTAAATTTTTCGGCTTTTATAAATATAGATCTTATAGATATTTTCAAAAGTGTTTTTTCCCTTCACACTCAATACCTCTTTTTTTTTTCACAATCAGTCAAAGTTTTTGGAATCTAAATTAATCCATTTACAAATCAGGATGTTACAAATCAGGATCACACTCAATACCTCTTGTTTTTTTCACAATCAGTCAAAGTTTTTGGAATCTAAATTAATCCATTTACAAATCAGGATGTTGTGCATTAAAGGTTGTCAGTTTCCTTATTTTTTTTCTCTAGTTTTTGAACAAGAACATCTTAAAATTTCAATTCTACTATTTTATTGATTAATTATTATCTTTAATTCTTTCTATTATGCATCCAAATCGACAAAATGGATCGTCGTTGATAGAATGCAATCGGCTATATCAGATGATTGATCTGAATGAATATTTCGAGAATTTAATAAAAAGTCATCATAACTTTCTTTGAAAAGTTGCAATTGAAACTGCTAGGATCATTTAAGTAAACATTTAATGAATTTCAGGAAATGTTTACTCATTTTTGAATTGGGGGAAAAATTTAAAAGAGTTTAATTCTTAAATTTTTCCATTTAAATTTCACTTATCATGTTTAATCATTAATCACCCATTTTATTTAATCGTTAGTATTTAAAACAAATATACCATATACAAATTCAAGCTATCATGTGCCAACATGAATTTTTGATGATATTTAATTGAATTATTATGTTGGTAATAATACGCTAAATACCTATATGATCATTTTTAAATGGCAACATAAAAAACATCTAATCGAATGATCATCATTTAAACCATCAACTTGAAGCTGATCCTGAAATTCTATATTTATTTTTAAAATTTTAAACCATTATTAAGAACGACTCTAACTGTATGGGTGCAATAAATTTAATTTCTCTGATTCCTAAAATAAATCATTTTTTAATCACTCGAATTCAAACTTCAGTTCAATTTCCGAGACGCGCGCACTTTGTCTTTGCCAGGCTTCAGAGAGTTTAAATTCTGTAGCATTAATTATCTTGCATAAAGCTGCAATATCGAGTAAAACACACGTGATTAAAATAGATGCATATTCAGCTACATTTAGGGAAAATTTTCTTTTGAAGCTATTTACTTTCCCTCTATCCTCTTTCTTCTTCTTTACTGTGGTATGTGCTTTCCATCTTGGTCACGGATTTAACAAAAATTTCTAAAAGCGTCTAAAAATTGAAGCTTTGTATTTAATTAATCATGTATAAAATAAAGCTGTCATTTAAAGAAATCATCCCCAGCTCATTTCTCAGATATATTTCATGCATGCCTTTAGTATATCGTAGCGTTAATCGTATCGTAATACTGTAGCGTTTTAACCCTTTAACCCGTTAAAACTTATATAACAAATAAAAATAAATAAGAAATTAAAATATTGTTATCCAACTTTTTGTTCTGTTTTCAAATTAACCCTTTCTAGGGCAGTGGGAAGTATGCTTACCACCAAATTTATCAATCTTTGTATGAAATTATGTAGGTTGGCATCAGTTCTGGCAAATTTTTTTAGTAAGTCAGAAACTTAGATGCTTCAGTTCTTTATCTCAGACAAAATGATGTGTCTTGATTTGTTACTTAATTATTAATTAACTAAATTAATGAATTAATCAAATTAAATTTATCTAATAAGCTAAATGAATCCCTTTCCTTTTTCTAATTTCAACTCTAAAAATATTTTAACATAATATGAGTAGAAAAAAATGGCCCTTTAAAGGGTCTGTAAATTGCTTGGAGCGACATACTTTGTAAAAGAAAAAAAAAAAAGCATTCAAAAAGCTATACAGATCGGCCCATTGAGAGCCAATAGTAACCAAATTTAGCATACAGTTATTTCTTGAATAGATGAAAAGAATCTATGGAAAGGTTTCTCAAAATGCAGTTGATATTTTATTTACAGGTATTAAAAATTTTAGCAATTTACCACAGTAGTGTCGAAGTATATTATTGAACATTTTTTTTTCTTTATTATAAAATTCAAAAATAAGCTTTTCAGTGATATCAATATTATTTCTGTACAATTTCAATCTGATTAAAAAAATTAAATCAGTTAAAATCTATTAACTATTTTTTAAATATATTTTACAATAATATTTTCATTATTTTAGTTATTGGAGTTATAATTCCGAACTTTGTGTGTGTGTGCGTGTGCGTGTGTGTGTGCGTGCGTGTGTGTTCAAGTTGCCTCACATCCCTATATTATTGTGATTCAATTTTAAGGATAAAATATCGACCAACCAAAATTTAACTTTATAACGCAATGATATTTCTGGATAGATATTTGAATTTTTCGTAAGTCTTTTTAAGGGGAAGTTAAAGAAAAGATAAATAAATATTGCATTTATTTAGTGAAACTGGGGAACAAAATAGTTATTAGAGTAATTTTTTGTCTTTTTTCTACTATTCTATTCTCATGAACCGAAAAAAGTGCATGAATCAAAAGTTATTATTTTTATATGTTGGATTCATATTAATTTTGAGGGATCAACAAAAACAATTCAAAAACATTTATTCACATCATTTGGAACTATTTTTCTAAATAGTGTTCCATAAAATAATTTTTTTTATGCAAATCTTATTTTTTTATAAATCAAACATTCATTTTGTTACAATCATTTTTTATAATTATTGAAATTATGTATGCGAATTAAAATTTCATTCTTCCTTTTTTTAAAAAAATGGAAACCTAGCAAGGAAAAGGAAATTTTACTTTGTGTTCACTAGAGTAGCGTTTCTCCATCATTTTGTATTTAGGATCTAAATATTTGTGCCAGTTGTAACCGCATCCTTTCTTCAGTATAGCTAAACTATTATGAAAAATTAAGATTAATATAAAAATACCTTTTGTGATACAGATAAATGTTGCTGCTTTTTAAAGATGTCATTTAAATTCTAAGCGAACAACTGCCCATTATTTTTTTATCGGAATCAATTAACTAATGTACGAATTTGAACATAATCTAAGCTATAAGAAAAATGAGGCTTTTAAGCGGCCATGTCATCAGTAACTTGCGTAATGCTAAATCATTTGCTGAAAAAAAAAATACTTTAAAGAAATAGCAGAACTTCGTTAACTTGTATGATATAAAAAAATCATTACTCATAAGACAACAAATTAAAGAGAGGACAGAACCACAGATGATCAAAGTCTCAAACATTATTAGGCCACAATATTTCGAACAATAGGTCTGTTTATTTTTAGGAGAAAGCCTTTATACCATTCTTCTTTATGTTGCCCTTATATTACCACCCTTCCCTCTTTCTCACTTACCCCAGATAGCCTAAAAGGCGACAATTACTGCACTAGAGACATCATATTGTAGGTATAAGAATTGAGATTAGTTTCAGACTTTTACATTTCTAGTGATTAACATCGCTCACTTAAAGTCCTCTCCATTCCTCGAGAATTCTCAAATTTGGCAAAACACAAAGTTCAAAACGAATACGAGCTGCGGTGAATCCAGAGCTCACTTTCTTTGCCTCCACAAAAGGGGTATCCATCCTCACTGCTGATGACTGTCTTCTATGAATTGGCAATGAGAGCTTCACAGCGGCGGTGCTGCATATTTCATGAGATTTTCTTTCGACGCTTGGCTTTTTTTTTCCCTTCCACATTCGTAAATATTTGATTTCGGAACTTCCCTTCGCTTTTTCCACTTCTACCATTCAGCGCATATGAGCTTGAGACTTTGTTACGGCTATTGTTACCAACGTTACAGTGGGACCCCTCTCGACCCAACCTTTAGGACCTATTGGAAATTAGTATCGATTTCATAAGGCATGTCTGCTGTTACGGAAACTAATGAGTGGTTTAATTACTTTTATTTTCAACTGACATTTTCAGTTCCGCGATAAAACAAATTGTAAAGTCAATACACACACTAAAAATCTGGAAATGTCTGAGGGGAAAAAAAAAAGAATTATGAATATCAAGATATTAAAAACTTTATAGTTAAAAACTTTAGTTGACGAATAAAGCTTTGATACTCTAGAGTTAATATCATATTCTATTTTGTAACAGATAATTGTAACCTTATTATTATCCTTATCAGCCATGCTGTTACATTATTCTGCTGTTTTTTAATCAGTAAATTTTAAGAACTAAAATAGGAAGAATCGAAACATGCAGAAAGGTACCTCCACCTTCTTCAAATTAAATACATATAAAAGAGAAAAAAATTTAAAGAAATTTTACCCCTCCCCCGAAAAAAAAAAGAACACATTTTATTGAATTTTCGGAATTTCCTTGCTTAATTGTTTTTAAATTGAACAATAATGGCTAAGGTTAGAATGAATATAATGCTTAACATATCATTAAAGAGCGATTTAATTATTTTGGTTCGAAAGATTGAATAAATTTTTTGGAGCTGTAACAGTTTCAAGCATGAGTGATAGTATATTGCAATATCCTATGCGACAGAAAGACGTGATTGAAATAATTCCACATCTGCAAAAAACTCATGGTAGGAATTCTATTTTTGTTCAAAACTATTTATTTAGTTATCCTGCAACAAAATATCTCACCAGTAAGAAAATTAAATATTATTCAGCAGCTACAATTTATATTTTACTAATCAAAATGCACTATGACTTAACATTTTTTAGATGGAAAAGTGAAATCAAAGGCCCTGAAAGGAAAAAGAAACTTTAAAAGAGAAATTTTAATAGCAATTTTGTAAAAGACGTTTAATAATTTAAGTACATTAATAATTTATACATTTCTATAAAATTAATCAATTTATTTATTCGTGGTTATTAATCATAACTCACAGGAAACTCATACTTTATAAATTTAACAAACAGAAAACGGTTTGAAAACGGATTCATTTTGTGGTCACTCTTCTCGAGCAGCTTAACTCCCTCTCACCCAACTCTACTCTTGCGAAGCAGACACCGCACGAAAGTACTTCCAAAATGTTTTCCTTCCTCCTTTCAGACCCACATATCTGCTGAGATACCGGGTTTTTACTTTCACGCGCGTGTCACACACAATATTCGTCCAATTCCACCTCCAACCGAAATCTCAGCTTCGAAATCCACTCTTCAAACTCAAAGTCCACCGGGCGCCTGGATCTATTAAAGCCAGGGACGGTCCACGGCGCCATGCTTCAGAACTAGCGTCCCGTATTAGCTTTTCAAAGACTGACTGTCATCCCTCCCCCTCTTCCTTCTAATTCCTGTTATGAGCCAGCGGGTCCTCCGTGGGGGGAAAAACGGGATTAAGCGAGATCGTTTCATTTCGACAAGCGAGCCGGAGAAAGATCCGTCGGTATCAAAATGCATATCCAATGTGCGAAGGCTTATGCCATCAGCTAATGCTGACAGCTTTCCAGAAGAAATATTTTGCATAAAAGGACACGGCTCTGACGGCCTACTTGCCTTCAGAAAGGAGTATTAGGTAAATACTTAGGGCGTAATGCTTTCCCCAGAATCTGTCTGGCGCCGCCCCACCGTTCCCCGGGGACGCGCCGGGGCTTTAAGGGCGCCTCCGAGACTGTTGGCTATCATTTTCCCATTTAGAATCGCTTCTCCGGGAGAAAGCATCGGGATATCATATCTATCCGGGATTCGGGAGTTTTAAGTGCTACCGACTTGCCTATGCTGAGATTTTGAAATGGAGACTGCCTTGAGAGTGGACTGGTTGGTTTCAAAAGATTAATAGTGGAAGGCTCCTCTCTTTTGCGAAAGGATGAACGCAATGTCTACTCCTATCTTATATGAACTCTTCAAAAACTGTGGATTTAACAAATTTTGCATTGTTTCTTCTTCTACACTAATTGCAAATTTAATATCTCAAATTTTTTAGATTTTTTTTTTCCTGTGTTAGTGCATTGACCACATTAAAAGTTTTAAAAAGTTTATTCTTTGATATACTTGTAGCTTTAAAGTGAATAACTTTTTATTTCTAAAATATATATATATAGATTCTGCCCACTTAGTTTAATTTATTTTATCCCATAAGTTTTTCCTTTAAGCCTTCAAAAGAAATAGAAACAAAATGTTTCTTAATCCAGGCGTGTCATTTATAAATGCAGAGCTCTCTGATGCCGAAGCTTTTAGCAATAGTGAACTTCTTTTTATTTCATAGGATGGTATTACGGTCACCAAATTTGTATACGATCCGAAAAGATTAAGGTTTCTGAGATTTTTTCACTCTTAAACGAAATCCAGTCTTTATATGCAATAATTCCTTTCGTTAATTGTTGTATTAAAAATATTGTATTTCGCTCGATACTGTTGCTAGCTTCTAGTCACTTTTTAATTTAAAAAAAATCTGAGAATGCTCGAAATAACTATTACTATTAAAATCCTGTTCTACTCCCAGTCCTAATCGATATCATTGACTTATTACGACAATAGATTCTTTTTAAAATTTTCTGTTTGTTTTATTCATGGCATAATATGTGGTCGGTGAGAATTTCTTAACAACGTTTTACTTGAATTTCAAAAGTTAAAGCAGATCCCAAATAAAAAACTACTTAGCATCATAACAAAATTAATTTAAAAATTACTGGAAGTATAAAAATAATTAAAACTTTGAAAAACTTCAACTTAACACTTCCTTATTTTTATTTTCATTAAATATATACTTTAAAAAGAAAATATGCTCATCTTAAGTAAGTAAATAAAGGAATCCACAAATTTTACAACTTGTGAATGAAGGTGTTTTTACAACGATTAATATAGATGCCGAGACGGACCATTTTTTTAAAACAAAACATTTCATTTAGTTTCAAATAGGAAAACTTTTCTCTTCAGCTTTTACATCAGCATTAAGTGAATTTCAAACTGAGCAGACTTTTTTCAATTTCTACCATTAGTTCATACTCTCCCCATATATATTTATATATCTTGTTCAAATTTTCAATCGTTAATAAAATACTTTTTATTCATCCAATCAAGTTCAAATGCATTTTTTTTAAACTTGCAGGGGATGACACTTGATATTAATATAGTTTTTCAAATATTAATTCATTAATGATTAAATTCAATTGATTTTTAATACTTTAAATACAGTTTTAGCAGTTTGTAAGGAAAATTGATATCAACAGGCTGTAGCTCAATCGGTAAAATGCAAAGATTTTAGTATTTTTCGCGTGAAAATGAAAAATGCGAGTTCAATTCTTGCGAAAGTAAGAATTGACTTTTAAAAAAAATTATATTATTTTTTTTTAGTTCCTTTTTACTCTTATACCAATATTTTACAAAAAATTCCGCCAACAACGCAACTTTAAAAAAGAAATTTCCTGTCGTCTACTATTCTAATTTTTTTGCATTGATTTATTTAATTATCGATTAATTTAATTCAAATTCCTATTATATATATATATTACTTTTTCTAGTTAAATTTAAATAATTTAATAATTCATTGATGAAAGTACTTATTACATTTTACACTTAAAAGAAAAAACTTTAATGAATCAGTTCTAATAAATTTGAATTTGAATAAATTTCTAAGGAATAATTTGAATTATTTTTTAAAAAATAAAGTCTTTTAATACAATAAGAACTTTTAAAAGTGATTCTTCAAAACTTCGTATAATAATTTAAATGGATTTATTCACTATTTGCTAAAAGATTAAAAAAAAAGCCAAGCATTATATCATAGAACTAATTTTTTCAATGCCACAGCTTCGTTTTTTCTTCTGAAAATTTCATAATCACATTTACAATGTTATCATGATGCCAACTATGCATGTTGATTTCCAATAAAAAGACATAGTATTTATTCCCTCCAGCATAGAGCTATTTTGAATCATTATTTATATAAAACATTCGCAAATATGTACAAATGCTTTTGAAATAAAACGAATAGTTATTTATATGTAGTGCTATAAATGCATATCGTAATTCATATCATTAATAATAAAATGCAAATCATTGAAATCAGTACATAATAGCGTAATCCAACCAACTTGGTGGGATATTTCAAACATTATACTTGTGCAATCCAAAGCAAGAAATTAATAAAAAATGCAGGAAATTACTAAAATATATAAGCTAATTAAATGTTTTATATTGAGTTTTCGTGTTCAGCAGTGTTTATTATCATTTCATATTCTAACAAAAATTAACATTGTCAGGTTTTTGCTTTCCATCTGTCAGAGATATCTACAATTTAAGGAAATCTGATTTCAGTAAAACTATTTCACGTTCATTCTTAGCCCTATTCTGTATTTAGACTAATGAATTCTGATATCAACAGGTTCATATTTTATTGGCTACTCTAGTATTGGATATATAGGAAATAGCCCGAAATCAAATTTTTTTTCTAATATATTTCACAGTTGTTTTGAATCTAAATATTTGTATTTAAAGAAATTCATGAAAACATTTCTCCCTTATGAAAAAAAAAAGTCCAGTTATTTTGTAACATACCTCCCTATAAGATGAATATTTTTGCTCACTAATGTCAAGAAGTAATGAAATACATTCTGCCCTTGATAAGTTTTGATTTGATACTTAGTTACTTTTCATTGAACGCATCCAATCATTGCTAAGAAATGAAATATAAATTTTCGAACCGTTAAATCTAAATCGAAAATATTCTTTCCTATAAACTCAATTCTAGTTAAGGTTTTGGAGCAAAGTTACCAGGATAAACACATGCAATAACCTGAAATGATTGCCAATATAAATATGGAAAACGAAAAGAAAAATAATTCCGTGCAGTTTCTCTTCACTCTTCAAATGCCATTTCAGAAAGTTTCAAAATAAAATGAAAAAATTTTCAGTTGTCCATCTTAAATCTTAGTTGAGCAAATAAATAAATTTCTATGAGAAATTGGATAGTCACTTCCGTTATCCCCAAAATGCACAACGCATATAGTTAAAAGAAGAGTATGAAAATAAAAATGTAAAAAAATATATATAGTGAAATTTTTCCATTCTTAAACCTCTTCAATCTGGCAGAATAAAATGCGGAAGAAAAATCCATTAACTGTACCAAGAAATCACACATATGTATATGTTTATGCACAGACAGCTACCTAAAGTCAGGTGTGAACGAAATATAAAGCATATAACCATATCTCCAGAAAAGTAATATTATATATATATAAATTCTACAGAAAACGATTTTTTCTCACTTTTTTGGGTCCCTGAAGATTTCGGAAATTCGAAGTTTCTTCTTACCCCTCTCTGTGTTCGAAAGGAAAAAAAAAGTAAACTGGGTCTCTATCCTTTCCGAATGCTTCCCAAAATGAGATAAGAGGGGAGGGGGTCTGAAATGGGAGGGGGGGATAACGTCTATGCGAAATAGAGTTTTTCCCTACTTTGAATAGGGAATTTTGAAGCAAAAGGGAAGGAGGAAAAGATGATGACGAAAGAAGAGTGAGAAAAAAAAATATATATTTCATATAAAACTTTGCACAGTGGGGCCTACCGGATCTTTCTTCTCATAGAACGGCCCCCTTGAATATATGCAAGCTTTCACAAGAGTTAAAGCTCTCAGAAATAAGGTGCTGATGGAATATATGCGAAAAAGAGAATAATAATAAAAAAGGGGGTGAATTTAGACGATTTTAGTCAACTGAAGAATTTTTTTTTTATTTGAAAAAGGGTGCAAGGCTAGATAGCGGAGGCACGTGGTGATAGAAAAAAAAATTGGAACCAGTAGAGTAAAAAAAAATAACCCAGTGCGACAAAACAGGTTGATCCAAGGCAAATAAAAAGAAGCAAAATCAATATAGATATATTCAAGCTAATCCTCATAGAAGGTCCATTTTGAATACGCACTTCTTCAATGTGTAAGAAGAGAACTTTGGACGATATATTTTTTTCCTCCGCTTTTCACATTTTGTAAAAGCTTTTTTTTAAGGATGGCTAGAGACATTTGACTAAAAAAATATAGAGATTTCTTATCCAGAAGGCTGCTGCGTATCGAATTTACACAGAGCAGCAAGTTCTTAGAATGTTTATGCAAGTGAAAAGTAGTGAAGTAGCGCCTGCGCTGATCAATCTACTCAAAACAATGGAATTTATTTTCATAGAATCAAAATTTATTGCATATGCAAAGAAAGAAAATTTATCTATGTGTAATGTAAACCTTATAAATTTTAAAATTGCACCAATCAGCGCCATAAATTTATTATTAATTACAATGTTCTTAAATAAAATGTTTATCAATGTTAAAATTTAATAAAAATTTAATTATCTTCAAATACGCAACTTTAAAATTATTTTTTAAATTAATTATTCAATTACAAATTTAAATTTATTTAGTGATTAGACATAGATACATAATTTTGCTAAATGAATGATTTTTATATAAAACAAAATCAAGTTGCTATTAATTAAAGGTTCTAAAAAAAATTATTGTGTCAAATTTGTTTAATAAGACTATATAAAATAGTTGAATCCTGTAATTTGCTTTATTTATCAATTTGAAATTAGATCAATATAAACCTACTGAACAACGGATAAATGAAGCAATTTTTTGAAAGTTATTAACGACAAATAACATATAATGTGCATAATTCCATGATAATTTAATGAAAATTGTTTCAATTTTTCAAATTGTCAGATTTAAAATGTTATATAGTATTCAAATTAAAGGGGCTGAAAAATTGTCATCTGAATCAATAAATTATTAACAACAGTAGTATCTTTTTTCCAGAACATATATTAATCGTTGATTTTCACCAAGCAATTTTTAATAGTTCTTAGACTTCAGAAACCTTGCATTAAAAAAAATATTATTTTTGTTGAAAAGCTAGTCTCAAAATCTCGATATTCTTTTTTTCAACATTTTTTTTTTCAATTTGAAATGCTATTTTGCTACCAGTGAAACCGTTTAAAAGCAATTAAATTTCCAGCAATTGATTACCGTTACTTATAATAATCTTTGATATTCTGGGATTAAACTTATTTTAGGCATTATTACTATAAGAAAAGTATGTTATATCTTTTTTTAAATTCTCAGTTGTACTGCTATACTTATTTGAAGCAGTCTCTAATTGGGATTATCTGCATCTCTATACCTGAAAATTGACTTCAATAAAACATGGCACAATTTTCTTGATTTCTCTCTATTTCAGAGTGATTATTATAGGAAGATTACCTATTACAATTATTATTATTATATATATATATACCGTTGTTTACAATGCTTGCTTCAATCTTCAAAATTGAAAACTATTATAAAGCATAAACTTATAACTATTATGCTTTAATATAAACGATTTTAAAATTATTACCACTGTAATAATTCTAAAATCGTTTCAACTTTAAGAATTATATACAATTAAGAAAAATTTTCATTTCATTAAATTCAGATTATTCAACGATTCTCTCTTACAAAAAAATGAAACAGTATGAAAAATCGTTCTTCAATTTTTTTGAAAAAGGAACATTATATTTAACAAAACATTGTACCATCAAAATGTAATTTCAATTAAAAACAAAAATTAATACTTTTATTTTATATCTGTAAAGACTACCAAAATTCGTATAAAACAGAAGAATAATCCATAGGTTTATTCAGTTTCAGAAAAAAGGGTTTTTGTCTTTCTTTCACTTCCTCTCTTTTGTAATTCTATCGAATTAATTACGCTCGTATTCCTTCATAAATAACAAAAAAGCCTAAGACCTTAGATATTAATTAAAACTCAATAAGTAATACTGAATCATTGAAAAAGAATCCGCAAGATTGAAGACGAAGACCACAGCAGAATAAAATCTTCGATGTCTTTTCCCGATGAAATTTTAACAGTATAAAGTACTTTGATGGAATTAAAATTGGCCCCGTAGAAATCCCAAAGGGATTTTCAATTCCCCAGCCGCAGCATTAAGAACTACTAGTCCAACAAAGCGTAGAAGGGGGGAGAGCCGAGTACAACAAAAGCAAACCGAGTTCGAAAACTTGACCTCACTATTGCCAAAGTTTTGAGCAGTAATCCTCTCCCTCCTCCCTCTCTTGCAGAGAACTTCGGAAAAGAACCTTTAATTACAAAAACAGGACAAAGTTCCTCGGACCTTTCTGTGCTGGTTAATCTTCCTCGATGGTATTGGGTTTTGTAAGCTGCCCCAACAAAAGAGGTCTGCTGCTGTAAAACGATCTAAAATTCAGACCGCGCAGTCTTTGCCTGCTCTTTTTTTTTTAGTTTCCATTCATTTATTTATTTTTTAATCCTCTCAAAATAAGCCGATTCGAAGTACAATAGAGGGGTGTTTTCCCGCGTGGTAAAGTTCCCCTTTACTTTTTTTTTCAGTAATTTTTATACAGCTTTTCTCGGATTGTATCGAATGTATAAATAGATAAATAGATTTTATTCTGTAGAAAAATGCTGGCATGGAGTCGTTTGCTTTTTTTTTTCACAGCTGTATAAACTAGTTTCGATAAATTGTTTATTTGTAAATAAGAGGTACTGTACAATGAAAATATTTGTATTAATATCGATTGAAACTTTAGAATAAAGAGGTATATATATTTTTCTGATAATTTTTCTGGACACCTATTTTCGAAAAAAACATTATTTTCGTTACTTTTGCAAATTCCATAACTATTTTTAGTTACAAAGAATATGAAAATAAAATCAGAGCTGACTATAAAAAAAACAATCGATTTATTTTCAATAAAATCTCCCTATCAATCTCCCCTATAATCAATTGTATTCTAATTTTTCTTTGACTTTAATGCTTGAGATGCACAAGCATCGAGCTTTCCCGCGTTTCTCCGGGTCTAACTTCTATATTGCAAGAAGCTGCAATATTATGTGAAAAAAATAACGTCTAAAATACTTACATAGCTGGAATTATGGAAAAATTTCTTTTGAAGGAATGTAAGCTTTAAATGCATTTCTACACTCTCGTTTCTTGCTTTCGGCTTGCAATGTGTTGCAATGATATTAGCTGTTCATGGTACTGACAAAAATCTTTCAAAGGTATCTAAAAATTGAACCTTTTCTATAATCATGATGAAGAAGAATAAAGCTATCATTTAAAGAATTAGTCTCCTTATTTATACTTTTATTTGAAAATATATTACATAGATAACGACTCATGTAACTAATCATGTTAGTGTTAATAACCTGGATTACATAGATAACTTTGATTTAATAATTTGACTATATAAAATCCAAAAGTTACGTTTACGTAAATGCTAAATA
The DNA here is from genome assembly GCF_947563725.1 of Argiope bruennichi. Taxonomy (NCBI): domain Eukaryota; kingdom Metazoa; phylum Arthropoda; class Arachnida; order Araneae; family Araneidae; genus Argiope; species Argiope bruennichi. Next base: position 46,408,059 of record NC_079158.1, read on the forward strand.
TGTAATGCTCTGATGCATTAAGTTAAATTATGCAGGATGTTTCAAAATTTGTCGTACATATATTGTGATATAGTATTGTTAAATTAACAAAAATTGACATATAATCAAAAATATTGGAATTTTACCAGTGAAATACTTTGAGGTGCCATATAGCCATCTGTTCTATACTTTTTAACAAGATAACTAGAATAATTTTGATTCGAAAGAAACTGGTGAGTAATATGTGACAAGGGGAATGAAAATATCTGCTGAGTTCCAAGATTGGGTTGTCCAGGTGAAAGATAATGGACATAATGGGATGGTGAGATTTTCATTTTCCCGTAAGTCTATTACGATTGAAAGTAGAAAGAAAATTCAAGTCAAAAATTATCATGTAACGGACGTTTTTTAACAGCTGTAACTCCTTAGAAGTAAAGGATTAAAAAGTGACTCTCAGTTCTGAACTTCTTTTACTGTTTAACCTAAAACTATAGCAACCTCTTGTATTCTCTCATCCTTTGCTTTCCCTGTCACCCTTTTTCATCCACAATGCTTAAATCCTGATGAAATGAGAGGTGGAAAGGGCGAAAAATCTAAATTAAAGTTGTTTATTTGGTCAATGTTAACTGTTTTTATTTACCATAAATTTTGCTCCAATGTCATCCAGTTATACTGCATGCAAAATAAGAAAAGTCATTCCTGCTTGAGAGTCTTTCAGCAAAAATAAATTAATTTTGTTCGGAATTATAAGAAAATGAAAACAACAGAGAAAAAATTTGATACCTTCAGAAATTAATTTCTCATTTATCTTTTACAGCAGGAAAGGTTTTTTTTACTACAGTACTGTAAGAGTTCAAATTTATATATGCCATATGTGAAACATAAAATTTTGGTTGATTTTCTCATATTTTTTTTTCAATAACAAGAATAACAGCGATGGATGGTCGCAAAAGTACTTATGATTATTTTAAGACCAATGTTCAAAAGATGACTATTTGGTCACTAGGTTACACAAACTATAATTTCGCTTTAAGGCTTTTTAAATGTGATTTAAGAACTAAAAGAAAAAGAATTGTTAATTATTTATAGAAATCTCTGACATTCGTGTTAAAAGTCACTCGAAAAGTATGTTCATATTCTTTCTCCATCTTTAAGAAACTTCAGAATTTCTATGTCATTTAACAATACAAAATATCATAATTTTAGAAATACTATTGAAAATTTTGTTGCGGATTTCAAGCACGTAATCCAAAATTGAAAAAAAAAATTAAATAAAAAATCTTAAAAAGTGAAAACCACTATTATCTAGTATTTTTTTTGGTATATCAATGTATCTAGTATTGTCTAGTGCATTATCGTTATTTAGCATCATTTGGTTTAAAATGAACAATTCAGGAAGAATCAAACATGTGCACGTGCCACCTAATATCTTACTGCACTTTTTCTTACTTTAAGCTGCAACACCATGTCCTTTTTCAAACTTTCAAAATACAAAATGAAATCCAAAATGGAATAACTTCACTTATTTGATATGTATCAAATGAAAGTGAATAAATCAAATTCTAATGAGTTCCCTTTCCAAAAAGTATAAACGAATGTATTTATGTGAAAAACAAATCTCCAAATATCTTTGAAATCATTACTTAAATAATTTGCAAAATTTCATTCTCAGATTCGTACCAAATTTCTGACATACAAATTTTTTTCAGGATTTTTCATAAATTCGTATTATATATAGCATTTGTAACAATAAATGAAAATTTAATCATTCACATATTGTTTGCTTAATCGAATGCCACTGAATTAGTTAACACCTAGATTAAAAACATTCTGAATGAGTCAATTATAGCCCATTTAATGGTTAATGGCAAGAAATCCTTATTCATCGCTGTAAAGCATCAGTTTGAACAAAGTTCGTTGAAATGAATTTCAACTGAATTTATTTATTTTAAGAGTTTCTATCCACAGTTTGATAAAATACATCAAAATAAACTTTATCTCAAAAAAGTCATATATTTATGCATGATAAAAAGCTTCTGTAAACGAACACTGTATTATCAATGAATAAAGCTGAGCCAATACTTTATATTTTCAAACTTATTTGCTTTTTGTTTGCAATTCTTTCCTTTATAAACATCCATTACAACCATTCATCTTTTTGTTTGTTTGTTTGTTTGTTTACTTAAAAGCAAGAAGTATCAGTTATTACTTCTCTTTTCAAGTTTCCAGTCCATCAAGTTCTCTAAACTCTGGGATAAACATTTTGTACCTCTCTCTAAAACCTGGACATTATTTCCAGCTTACAGTGTCTCACTTGCAACGAAGCTAAAAATTATTGACTTTCAATATTCGGTGATTCATAACTACATCCTTAACCATAATTCCCTCAAACTAAGAAAGTAAATTCCAACAGGTCGTCGATGCGAAGGAGAAGGCATTGACTGAAGGAGAAGATTCGAAGTCAGTAACTCCCCCACCACTTCCCTCGAAGACCCCCTTTTACCAGCTTTTCGTGCGTGCATCGATGCGTGTGCGGGCGCACACGGCATCTGTACGCGCCTTGCACGTGACGTCCCGACTGTTGCCACCGCCGAATGGAATTGACATCCACGCATCATTGGTCAAAGTAATGAGGAACGAGCCGCACCGAAAGAAAACTTAGCCACCCGGAATGGCAACCGAACCTTCTTCCAGTGCCTTCCTCCCTCCCCAGCGTTAACTCCCTCCCTCTCTCTCTCTCATCTGAAGCCGACTCGTCTCTGATCATACCCCCCTTTTGGTTCTATTTCCTCTGTACAGGACTAAGGAGGGGGGGGGGGGCTGAGCGCAAATTTTCTCTCTCTCCCTCGCTCTCTCTTTTTGAAGTCGTCGCAAAGAGAGATAGAAAGATGGTTAGAGATATCCCACATATTCCTCTTCAGACGCACAGTGAAACGAATCCAGATTTGTTGGGGGTTTCATGCATAATATCCTCATTTGTTGACACCGGTCTGCCGCGAAAAAGGATTTGAATGGTAGCAAACAGATGATGTGGAAATGCTTTTTCTTTTACCGCTTCTAAAGAGAAAGAAATTAAGTCGCCATTTGAAAGTATGAGTAAATTGGGTCTGAGAGAAATATTAGAAAAATATTCCAAATAAAAATCGCAAGTTTTGTAAAAATTCTTAAAAATTCAGAGCTTTGAACAGATGCAAAGTTCTGGTTAGATTCACTTGATATGTCATTTCGAAAGTAAGTTCTGACTTGCTGGCGCCTAACTCAGAATTTCCGAAAGCTAAGCTATTTTTCAACACAATAAACTAAACCTTGTGAACATGTGTGTGTGTGTGTGTGTGTGTGTGTGTGTGTGTGTGTGTGTGTGTGTGTGTGTGTGTGTGTGTGTGTGTGTGTGTGTGCATAATAATTCAATGCTTAAAATATTCCATTAAAATTATTTCAAAAGATTTTATTACTTTATTTAAGATTCTAAGAAATATACTTATAATTAATCAAAAATTATAGGATAGTTATATCGCATTTAACTGCAGTGAAATCCTGAGTGGAAAAAGTTATTCATAACGTGCTTTCTGTTATTTGCATGTTACGAAACATTCAGAACGTCTCTGGTATTAAGAGTAGCCAGGTGTATTGTAAACCAGGTGTATTTGTAAATATCACTTATTTTAAATACTCGAAATTTTTCAATCGAACACATTTAGATAGCTTTTTAGATGAGGTTGGCATGATTCTGAAGAATGGAATTGGAAAACATAGTCCATATTACAAATTTCAGAGCGAACAATAAATTACAGGCTTATTTAAACACTTATTGTATTTTCCAAGTCAATGGTAATTGCTCCACCCTCCACTTCCTTTTTGTTTATCCTTTTTTTCTTTCAAGGTATATATTGTACTTAAAATCTCTACTAATAATAGAGACAAATGTGTGTGTGTTTGTTCACTCTACAAGCACGACCGTATGATCTGTAGAAGCCAAATTTGCTTGACACAAACTTTGAAAAGTAGGAATGTCTGCTTAAAAGCATTTTTTTTTCTAAAATTTTTATTTATTAAAAATTGAAGGAAATGTTGGTATTTATCAGCGGAAACTTTTGAAAATATTATTGTGCACAAATATTTTTTTACATCTTCTTAAAATTCAAAATTTATCTTTTAAATATATCAATGTGTTTCGCCATATAATTTTTTTCTATTTTAAATCAAAATTCTAAAAACTATTTTAAGTGTACTTTACAACAATAATTTCATTATTAAAGTGAAACTCAAACTCAACTTCGGTGTTGCTATTCATATTTCATTCTAATTTTTTTTTCATTGCTGATGATCAAGATATGAAGATAAGATTGAGTTTTTTGCGCTGAGTAGTTTCAATGTAAAATATGATTCTAAGAAAACTTTTGATATTTAAAACTAAGATTAAATTTACTATTCTTTCTTGTGACGTAATTGAATGTACAAAAAGATACAGAGAGAAATTAAAGAAATGCAGAGCATCATAACCGTAATGACCTAATACTTCAAAAATAGCGTAAGTTATATGAGTACTAAAATTTGAAGTTAAAAACTTCTTTGCAGAGGAAGCTATTAAAAGGATTTCAAAATATTTAATAAATTTTTTTAGGAATCATTTTTCAACTAGTCACCATAGACTTTAATCGTTTTAAAAGATTCTTAAGTTTAAAAGATTATGCTATGTGACTATTCCAAGATACATTTGTTGTACATTGGATAGATTGGTACTATAACACGCTAAACAGCAAACAAAATAATTGCTGATTTATCCAGTTACTTTATGCTTGCAATTTCTGGGTGAAATGTGATTTCTTACTTTAGCTTTGTATCCTATATTCATGTTGCTCTTTTATGGATTGAAAATCGCATAAATTTAGCAATTAAACTCGGTTGGTCTAATTCTAGATAAACACACGCGCACATACAAACGTATATGTTCTTCTTTTTTTTTGTATTTAAACTCAATAAAGATGAAGAGAGAGAGAAATATTAGCAACGATAATGTCATCATAATGCACGCAATTATTTTATGAACCCATCTGCAAGTTTCACATGATTGCAGCAAAAAATATCCTTTCTAATCAGGTAATCTGTTTTAAAGGTATTTCTTTTGGTTTCTCTTTATGCACTATTTCGGGAAGTGAGAACAGAAATACATATTTTGTATACATTTGTCAAAAAATTTTGAATTAATGAACTTTGAAAAACACCACGGCCAATGAGAATTTGATAAGTGAAAAGTGAATTCGCATGTCGAAGAACAAATGAATTGCTATGCGACACATCCTTACAAAATGTCCATTGGATCCTCCCCCCCCCCGCCCCCCCCCCCCAAAAAAACCCGACCATATTTTACCTACATCACCTATATGAATTGATTCTTTTCATTTATTGGAGCAGCCCAATAAATATAAACACCGACTTCCATAATTCTATTAAAAATTTATATCTCTAATTTTGTGACACGTGTAAAGTCGTGTAAATTCATAGATGCGTAGTAAAAACCACTGCGCAACATTCCCTATCTTCTGTCTGCAACTCCTTTAACAATAAAAGGAATTTCCCTCTGAATGAAAGAGAAAGAACATTATTTACGCGGAAATGACGGCCGCTTCTTTTTAATTTTCCATTGCGGTTGAAAGCAAACAAATCTTCTTCGTTTCTTCGGAAGCAAACTTTTCAAAAAAAAATTCTTCGAAAAGCGAAGTCATTACTCACAACGTATGACAACTGCTCGGTTAGTTCTGTTCAAGAATATAAGATATTTCTTGTAATTCTGTATACACTTTCGCTTCACTTTGTACATTTAGATTGAAATAAATGACGAAGTTTCATGGAAACTAGAAGATTCCGCCCTCTACTCGCTTTGCCTGCCAACCCACACACGTTCTTGAATATTCAACGAGATATATACATTTGAATAACCATTGTCAATATTGTTTTACCAATAAAAACATATTTAAGGATTTTACCAGAAAAATTATGAGCGAACTAACTCCTTTAATTTTAAAAACACATTTTTGTGCTATTTTTTTTTTTACGGTTTTCGACAGTTTACCTCTTCCAGCAGAAACTTAAAAGAATATCTGTTCATTTGTGAACAAATGCAGCAAAGGTTGTTAAGTAAATTATTTCCACAAAAATTTTCTTCAATTGCAAATAAAAATGATATTGCAATTGAATATGCAGCTTGTTTTGACGGTTAAAAATAAAATTTTAAGGAAAGATTTAAAGATTTTTTTCCTTAAAGATTTAAGGGAAAAAAAATCTTTCTTAAAAAAATTAAGAAAGATTGGAGAGATTTAGTTTTCAAATACTCAAAAACAAATCTGCCATGCCAATGCAATTTTAGAATCTATTGTATGGCACTTAGATGGGGGAAAAGGCTTCAATCACAAAGTAACATAAGACGAAGTGTTGTTAAATATTAATAGATATCCACAGATTAAAAGATTTAGTTGTTAAAAATTTCAATCTAATTTTTTACCTCGTTTGTTATGAAATACCTTATTAGAAATTGAAAATGCAAGTTTCTATGCTGTGATGTTTCTGTTTTTACATATATTTGGAATAATTTACTTCAGAAACTCAAAGCATCAACATTATCAGTTTATATCCCAATGCTATCAATTAAAGAATTATAAGTACCTCTGAATATTCTTATATAATTTAGCTACTGTAGTCTAAAAAACGATGCGAACAGTTTAATTTCAAAGTCATATGAATCATGGGTTGACAACGTAACTTTATTTGTAGGGCGTAAAAATTTCAAATAAAATATTTTATGTAACTTGCCTTCATGGATCTTTCAGCAAAATATTTTTAAGTTCCAAATTTCGATAGTCAAATAACTCGTACTAAAACCTTAAACCATTCTGTACATTGTGCTTTGCATTTTCCTAATTTTCTGTCATCTTCCCTAAAATTTGTACTTTAATTTGCAATGGAAAGGATTCATCTTTAACTAACACGAAAACATTTTTTTGTTGGAAACCAAACATGTCTTTAAAATTCCGAGATCAGAAAATATTAATTAAATAAATTAGATTGACTTTTTATATGTGCTAAATTAGAATATTTTTTATAATGCATGCAATACTCAATGGACTATTCAATAAAAAATTTAGTGATTCATCATAAAATTAAGTTTTACTTTCAAAAGAATTCAAACGGTGTATATAATAATAAAATGGAATCTCGCTTCACTGCATAGTTCATTCCCAAATCGTGTAATGCGAAACATTCGTTAAATGAAACAATTTTTCACGTATCCATGTAAAATAGGACAATGCGTTTCATTTCGAATAAGTACACAAAAGTGATTTAATAATGTAATTTATTATTTATAATGCATACTTTTATTACAATGGAAAATGACTAAAAAAAGTTTTTTTTGTGACACTTCAAAATTTGGTGAAAACGAATCACGGCATTAATGTAAAATGAATTTCTGAATCGTTACTGCCTAATTACGATGATGCTTCTAGACATATAATGCGATAAATTCGATTATTTCACTGGAGAGTTGTAGCTTTATTTTCGCCTCTCCTAGCCAACTCTCTTCCGTAGCTTTGTACTGTGCACAGAATCGCCTACTGAGTCGCTTTCGACAACGTTATTTGATCAAAACCTTTATTTCTTTCCTGTAGAAATAAACGTTTCGAGTGAATCTCTCTTAGATCATTCTCTTGAATGTCAGTGCATGTGCACTTTTACTTAGTCTGGAATATTCTGGAACCTTAATAGGAAAAAAATCTGAATTAAATGTGAAAAGTAAGTCATATTAAGTCAAATAACCTCATGAGGTAGAAATAAAGGATCTCTTAAACAAGCGCTCGACACTGACTGATCCAATATGACATCACGGTGTTTCCTTGCTTCTCGTTCTGCGAAACATGGCTCTTTTAGAAAGTCACTTTTTTAACATTTTTGCTTGTTTTTGTTATGTGAATCACTTGTTATAAGAGGTTTGACTGTGTTTTATTTTTTTAGTCAATAAATAGTCCAAAATTAGTCTAAAAATAATTAGTCTAAAAATAATTTAGTCTAAAAATTATGATGTCTATAGTTTATACATCCTTCGAAAATGAATTATATTCAGCGAAATACTATTTTAAATACTTCAAATTTAAAAAAAAAATAATAATGGTTAAAATTTTTTTGCTACCAATTTTGACGGTGTTCAGGAAGAAAATCAGAATATAGGACAATCAGCCTTGGGAAACTCCCGTCACTTCTAGTGTATCGGGCGTTATCTAGTGTATAACTAGTGTATGATCAATGGAACAGTCAAAAGTGCAGTTATAATGGTATTAAAATTTTCAGTACTCAAGCTTGTAGAGCAACACACACATTCATCTTTCTTATAAGTAAAGTCAAAGAAGAAGATAGATATAATGTTACAGATAGTGTTTCATCTCTTTCATGCTTATTATCTGATATTATATTATTTTCTTTTATAAGACATCGGCGTTCATTGTTTATATTGGTTAAATAAACTGAAAAATAATAAGATCAAGATATATAATTTCACGATACAATATGAATCACTTTATGGCCTCATTCGTTGTAAATGTGTGAAAATAACATTTAAAATCCAATTAATAAATTCGTAAAGGTCTGAAGTTAAAATCTTCAGACCTTTAGAACAACAGGATCAATATTTAAAGTCCAAATTCACTAAATACGAAGACCTGCTATGAGTTAAGTCTGTAATCACGGATCATATAACTTCACTTTATTTGAAGTAGAAGTTGGAGAATGGATTACCAACTCAGGTATCGTCTTCGGCACCTAACTGCCTTAATATTACTAAGTCCATTCTAAAATTGTCTTTGTTTTCTTTCAAAACGGTCGTTAACCAATAAATAAATTTTTTTGACAGCCTAATTTCCATTTTCTAATTGTGGGCGAATTTTAAATCATTCATCACTAAAACTAGCAGAACAAAATTGTACACCACTTTTCAAATAAACGTACTGCATCGGTGTCTGAGCGTTTATCTATATATCAGCGATAAGAAAGCAGCGGCAATTTCTTTTTATCCGTCTTATACATTTTATTTTTATATCTTCGAAAAGTCCTTCCGCTTTTTCTCGATTTATTATTATCATCGTTTCTTAAATGGTCCGGCTCTATTTATACATTTTTTTTTATTTTTTTACTCTTTTTTCTTTTGCCGCTTTTCTCTCTTTGCAGTTTTGCTACAGAAGTTTTCTCTGCCTCTGCTGCTCCCTCCCCTCTTTTACTGCAGATCTTAATTTAGCAATCTCCGCACAGATGTTATTGAGTCCGAAAAGTTGGGGGGTACGAGTAATTAATTCAAAACAAGGCGAAAGAGAAAGAGAGAGAAAGTTATAGGCAAAGAAAAATGGTAGGAAAAGGAAATTGAGAAATGTGGGCCGAAGACTCTTTAAAAATGTGCTTTGGCTTGGAATGAAAATTTTAAACGATTATTTTTTTCATCTCCTCTTCCTTTATCCACCTCTTTTAGAAGCAAGCATTCAGTGGTCTACTTTCTCTAATGTTTTCTTTTCGCTGCGTTCGCCATACTAATTAGAAATCCATGGAAAACTTTTTTTTAATTTTATTTTTGTCTTTTCGCTCGCAAATAGATCAAAAACATTACACTCATTTGAAGCTTTTTCGCCTTCTTACGCATCCATGAAGAACGCTGAAAGCCAATTCTAGAGTTATTTGAAATGAGTTTTGACTGTGCCGAAAGCGCGAGTTAAAAGAGAAATTATCTTTTTGATCAAGAGATATGAGGAATGGATGCTTGTTATTGGGTCGAGAGTCGCCTATGAACTTTGTGAAAGAAGTGAAGTGAGAAACATTATTAGCTTACTGTATATCAGTGTGAAGATCGAATAAAAATCACAGGCTGATTAGTTATTATTTTGAATCAATAGCGAACCCATGTACCATGTATTTAAAGAAGACAATTAATGTTTAAGTCAAGGGATGAACCCCACAAATATTTGGATTTTGGTATTTTCTTTGTCTTTATCCGGAAGAAAGTGCATGCTCTATAAATGAAATGTCCAGCCACATTTGTTATGTGTCTCTGGTACATCGCAGATTGACCTCATTCGTTTTAGCTTTTCAATTTTCTATTTAAATTGTAAAAATGTGTCCTTTGTAGTGCCTTCTATTGAATTTTGCATTTTCTACTTCAATGAGCAAAAGAATTAAACATAGTCGAACATTTGTTTACCTAACTTGAAAATTCTTGAGGAATGGAGGACACCATATATAGGAATTTCAATATATGTAATATATTGTACAAATTTTCTATCATTTTTCTAATAAAATTAATTAACAGTCGTTAATATTATAGGATAAAGGAAACCTTTCAAGTATTAAGTTATCCATGAAATATATTCTTGAACATACTTAACTAATAATTAATCATATCTTATGAAAGTTATCGATATTATACGTGTTGAAATTTTATTTTTTATTTAATTTTGCCATAATAACATTTTTATATTGCTTTCTATGTCTTTTATTAAGCTGAGCTTCTGTTTAATAAGTGAAGATTCCAGTTAAGAAGCCATACTTACAACAAAAAAATAAGGCTTCATTAACTTCAAAACCAAATTTTCAAATCAAGTTAGGAGTGAAAGAAATATTCATAAGAAGGTAAATATAACAGGAATTCGTAAAATAGAAGCTAAGTATTTATTAACTTCTATTTTACGAATCCTGTTATGCCATAAGATTTATAGGAAAATGTTTTTTTACTTTTTCGTAAGTTTTTCATTTTTTATTCTAAAAATTGCTATTGCAGCAAAAATCAATTAAAGTGTTCTTTTTTTATTTATATTCCTTATAAACAAAATCTGCTGTCACACTTTAGTTACAATAATTATGCCTAATTTTTTTTATGCAAAAGTTTCTTTTTGATCTATAGAAATTTGATTCAATGTGCAGAAACTGTTTATTGAAAATCCAAAATTCCTAAAAGGAAAGTTAGATGTATAATGACTTTTCAGCATAAATTGAGTTTGTAATGAATTTAATATAAAAAAAAACTTTTTGTATATGCATATGATACTTGGTTGCATTTACCAATTTTTTAAGATGAAATTGTATTTTAATATTATAGAATGTATTTGCTCATGTTTCCAATTAAATAATTAATTCTTTCAAATTTGTTACAATTTTTTTCTGCTGTGTTATGTCTTTCTAAGAACTGTATCACATAGAGAAAAATTACTGATTTAATTAAATAAATTAATTCATCAAAATTTTAGAAAACCAGTTGGTATCTGAAATATATTAAATTTGAATGTATTTGTTAAAGTTTTACTTACTAAAGTAGATGAAATATAATTAAAAGTCTAAATTAAACAATGATAATTATTTAGTTGTAATTTTGTAATAATTATTAACTCCTTATATTTATTATGATTTATACAAAGTTGCACAATTTCTTCTTAATGATGGCAGTTGCTCACTCATAGAAAATTTGCTTAAAGTTTATGTAGTCGTTTAATGAATAATACAAGCTATGCGTTTAATAAAAATAAATATGGTTCATGGAAATTTTCATTTCATCAATAGCAAAAATCTTTTTCTTTCTTTCAGTTTCATCATTAAAGTGTTTCACCTATTCTTTCAATTTCACAGTGGTTCTTTTTTTCTCCTTTTTTCCAATGAAACAAATACAATGCTAATAGTGATACTGATATTCCATCCTAATCAATTCTGTTTATTTCTAAAAATATAAATATCTTAATGACGGAATTTCAACTTTGAGGTCAATTCTGCCATGTTTCCGGAGCAAATGCGTGAGGCATATGTCGCTAAGCACTCCCAAACTGGTAAATGGCAATTGTTTTCCAGATCATATGATTATGATTCAAACTTATTTAATCTGCTCCTAATAATCTTTATAAATTTTCAATGCAAAATACTTTTTGTTTCCATACAGCAATATAAAAATCACCGTACTTATATAATTTGCTGCTTATTATAATTAATTATAGCTGGAACATGCGCGTTAAATACTCCATAATAATTCATTTAATTTTTGAATCCTTTGTGTATGTGTCTAGAAAAAAAAAGAAGAATATATCATGCAGACAGGTGTTAGATGACATATCCAGTCACATTTGTCACATGACAATGATTTAAAATGGATTGGTTCCATTCAGCGATCCCAAAAGTTTTAATCCTAAGATACAAATCTTTATATCAATTTCACTAGCGCTATCGACTTTGTTGAATTTCTCCTTCATTGAATTTAGGAATTAATTTTTAAAAATATTTAATATCAAAATATCTTTCGCTTAAATCGTTGCCATAACCATATTTGAACTTATCAATGCTCTTAAACAAATAATTTCAAAATAAATATTAGAGTAAAGTGCTACAATACATTTAACTTCAGGTAATTAGTTTTTCCCTTGAAAACCATTAATAAAAATAAATTGTAAATTAATTTCATTTGACAGAATCTTGATTTATTTAAATTCAAAGTTTATTTCCAGCCATTTTTAACATATCCTACATGGATTTTAAGGACATCTGGGAAAGGCATTTGTTTCAAATCTTATCTTGCATTTGATTTCCACCTCAATTTTCACAACTTGTCTCTTCATCAAGACATCAAGACTCTCGAACAAAACAAAATAAACTTTCCCATAACCCATAGTGGCAAATGGTATATAGAGACCTTCCGAAACAAGTCCCCCTCACAAGAGAAAGGCGATTCGACATACCTCCCCCAACCTCCCATCCAAGAATAATGTTAGTTTAACTCCTCACACAAAGAGGTGACTAGCATGTAATGTGAGTCTAATCGTCGGTAAAATATTCAAACGATGAGGCCGCACGTTCCTCTGTGCGACGGGACATTCTTTGCAGATCGTTCCAAGCGCCTTTCCATCAGACGATACACTTCATTAAACAGAAGGCGTTCCGGAAACGCTCTGGAATCCAGATCCCTCCCCTCTACAATCGCCTTCCTAGCAGTGTTTTTTTTTTTTTTTTTTTTTTTTTTTTTTTGGCTAAAGCTGACACAAAGGGGAAGAGAGGAGAAAATAACAATAAAGGGGCAGACAAAAAGTAAATAAATAAAACCTATGGGAAAGAGTAGACTCAAAGCTTGTAGAAGCATTCTTTAGAGATATGTTGGTGTTCGCTTCTAGCCCTATTGTTGAAGGCGAATATGTTCATTGTCGCTTTGGCTTCATTGAGTTACAATGGAATTTAGAGAAGAGAGGGTGTTTTTGGGCTAGAATTCAGAAGATATTTTTTTTTTTTTACTTCAGGTATTTTTATTTTTTATGAAATTTTTTTCAGTCATTAAAGTGCTAATGATGTTTAAATGTGGCAGCCGTTTTTGGCTTTTCTCAAGGTTATTCTGGTTACGTTGAAGTGTATGAGGCCTTCAAGAGAATCATTTAAAAATACAAATACTTAGTAACTCCCATTTCTTTCGTATAAGTTACGAGAAGAATTCAAATGAAGACCGGTTAAGAGTTTACTTTAAAAATGTGGGAGGCAAGGTATAAAGTTCAAGATATTTTATTTCTTTTTTTAATGAATATGAAGCGGAGATAGATCGATTAGTTCATTGAAATCAGTGACCGCTAAACTTTTCGGCTTTTTTCTAAATAATTTATATAATTTGGTTTTAATGACTTCCTATGTAAAAGTTTTTAAACTTCAGATTTTGGTAGTCATACATTTCAGACTTTTCTAGAAACCTTCCGCTCTTCTGTACATTGTACCATGCATTTCCTTAATTTTCTGTCATATCCCCTGAAATGTGAACTTTAATTGTTTAAAATTCAAACCATATAAAAGCTTTCTTCTGCTGAAACCAAACTTTTTTTTAATATAAAAACAAAACAAAAAAAAAAGAATCATTCAGCATTGAAGTTTTATGTGAACTGCAGATTATTTGTTTACAATTTATGCAATTTATCAGATGATTATTCAATAAAAATTTCTCTTATCAAACTTAATATTTAGTTTGCTACAGTAAAAAAGCAATTTTCAAATTATAAGGACAATAATATATTCTCATTCATCCAATTATTTTACAGGATAGAACAGAAAATTTTTATAAGGAACGCACTTTAAAAACATTTCTTCATTGCTTACTTGTAAAATTAAACTGAGGATGTAATTGCAACAAAATTTTAAAAAGGGTATTAAGAGAATTTAAGCAGAAACTTATTCATTATGAAATAATAAGCCATGTCTTCTGGTCGGATTTCTGTACCTTGGATACTTTCATATTGAACATGAAAGATAACTCCAAGATGAAATACTTGTATCAACAATGAAAATGATTTAATTTCTTACAAGAACTAAACATATATATATATATATATATATATATATATATATATATTACTGAATATATAATATATAATATTACTGAAAATTACGTGTTTAATGGTATTAATTTTTATAAACAAGTCAAGGGCATTCCAATGGGGACAGCTTTCTCAAGTGCTTTAGCTAATATTTTCCTGCATTACTATGAGAAAAAAATAATTAAATATAATTTAATAAACGGGTGGAGATATATTGATGACCTACTTTTGATTAACTTCGACAATACTAATATTATTACTAACTGCTATCCAAAAGATTTAATTCTAAAAGATACAAATATAAATCAACTTGAGGCTACCTTTCTGGATTTAAAAATCGAAATTGCTAATGATAAAACAATAGTTGGTATATACGATAAAAGGGATGATTTCAACTTTAAAATAACAAAACTATGTAACTACCATTCCAATCTAAACTCTAAAATTTTCAAAAATCTAATTTTCTCACAAGTTAACAGGATCAAAAGGGTTTGCAATAATAAAAATTCTTATATTGAAGCATCAAATATCCTCCTTAAAAATTTAATTAAAAATGATTTTCCTAGAAATTACTGTAATGTCAATTTTTTAATTAAACAAGGTATGGTTTGGGATTAATCTTTTGGCTTAAATAAAAATAGAAATTTACTTGCATATTGGATCACTCAATAGATGGCGCTGGGTGCCTACCTCTGTTTACATAATTTACCGTTAACTTTCAAAAACAGGAAATCACAATCGATTGTTTAAAGTTTCATTCACTGTTGGATGGTATGTTCTGGCCTTTTCGTTTTTAATTTTAATTTTAATTTTAATGCTGTTTTTGTTTTTATTGTATTTTTACTTTGTGGTTTTTTCTAATTTGTTATTTTGTATTTCCTTTCTGTTAAAATGGTATGTCTCTTGAGCATAATTTCGGGGGATTTTCGGGTCACGAGGAATCATTATTAGACTTAATGTCTGTATGTCCTCACAGAAAAAATCCCTTTATTTGAATCCCTGCCTGAGGGTGACCCTTGAAAAAGTCTTCAGGCCGGATTCTTTTTTAATATTTTTTAATAATTTTTTTGGTTTAATTTTTATTTGATTTTTGTTTTTCCTATTAACTTGATTCTAATACTTTTGTATATATATATATATATATATATATATATATATATATATAGTGTATTGCAGTTATATACTTTTCAAATATTCTTTAAATTAAAAAAATGATTAAAAATTTTAAGCTACAATTAAATAGAATTATTGAAATGAAAATCTTTTGAATTTTAAGATGATGTAAAAACCATTTTGTGTTATAATGATTAGTCTTTAATCTTGCTTTGCAGAGATTTAATTTATAGACAATTTTTTTTCACTCTGACATTCATCGCTTATCTGTTAAAAAAAAAACTCTTTATCTAAATACAAATAAGTCATGTTGTAGCTTAAGCGAAAGTTTCACAATTCTTGGGTGGAAATAAAATCGGGAGGGGGGGGGGAGGATATCTTTAAACAACGCTAGATTGACGCGTCAGCACTAATATTCTAATCATGCCAATGCATGTTAATTTCAGTTGAGTTGCTTTATATAAGAAATATTCAATCTCTGTTTTTAAATTTCACTTAAATTCACTAACCCGCTCTAAACGATGTATATAAAAATATTTTATTTTGTTTCATTCAATGCATTTACTTCTGAAAGAATTAGGAACAAATTTTAGACGGTTCTTTGGCCTTATAAATCATATTCAGTAAAATATTCTTGGTATTACAACTTTTAAATAAAAAAAAAGTTTTAATCTACTACAACCGAATCTGACCTGGTTCTGCAGCATTGAATACCATTATTTTAGGCTAATCGGCAGTCAAAAAAAAAAAAAAAAAAAAAAAAAAAAACGGAACACTGACTGACGATTTTTTTACGAGACAATTGGGGACTGCATTTTTACAAAATATTCAAATGTTCATAACTAGGACAGTTTTAGTTATAAAAGAGTGAAATATTTTTTTTAAATTTAAAATGTAAGTGACTTAAAATTAATTTATTCATACTGAGTCTGTATGAAAATTTAAAATTCGTAATTCACCACAACGTTTATTGGCTGCATAAAATATAATACTTGTCAGTCAGACCATCTTCCTTTTTATAATATATATGTATATATGCCCAATACTAACAGTTTAGAAATAAGCTTTTGGATCCCGATTAGAATGCCAAAGTAGTTGATGCCAAAAATCTCATGATAAATTCAGTAACAGTGATTAACATCAAACAATATATCTCGAAAACTTTACGACAATGCTGTGCAAAGTAATTACGTCCTTACCAGGGATCCACAATTTTAAGCCGCAGAAAGAGAAGAAGTTCTTTATTGAAGAGTATGCAAAAAAAATTGGGTTACTTCGCCCTTTGGTTTGTTTTTTGCATTTGTTATTTGTTGCTTCCTTTTACGAATGTTACTCAAAAACTGTTGTGTGAATGTATGCGTGTGTTTGTGTGTGTGTGTCTGTGCGTGTATATATGTATGTATGTAGCATTCATTTTTGAAAATCTACGTTCGTAATTTCGAGAATTATTCTCCAGAAAGTTTAATTTCCGGTCCTTCCGTTGGGAAGTATGTGGGAGGTAGCCAACCCCCGATCCCCCATCTTTTTCTATCCTAACCAGGGTGAGAACCAGCCACCATACCGGAAACTTCTCATCATTTTTGAGGTGCTTTCCAGTAGGGTATTAGCAAGTCCTAAAAATGCTTATTCTTCCCGAAACATTTCCGGAGAGTGAGAGAAATTGGCTCCTTTCTCTTCGTCTGCTAAGTGCTCGTCAGAATTCCTCCAAGATAAATTTAAAATGTATTCATAATTTTTATTAATGAATTCATAAATAGCAATGATAATTAATTAATTTGAACTATGAAAACTCAATGTATACTATTATTTATGTACTCGATGTATGCCATAATTATTCTAGGGATCTGAGAAGTTTTAACTTCATACCATTTTCTTGATATGATTTACAGTAAGAAATACTTTCATCTGGATTAGTAAATACTTTTATCTGTTACATTAAAGTATGTTAAAATTAATGAAATATTGCTTACATTATATTAACTTTTCCTCCCTTTCTTTAATTCAAGAGAAAAATCCTCATTGGTATTTTATGAGTCACTTCAACCAAAACCACCACAACCGCTCGCTTCAGAAAGCCGCGGTCTTTTATTCGAAATGATAGAGGTAGAAATGATTAGCCGGGGGGGGGGCACCCATCCTTGGGGAGGACGTGACGTGTGTTCCCGCGAGACACGCGTTCCACGACACATTCCACGCGAATCCCGCTCCGCTTTTGTTCGGAGAGAGAATCGACAAGTATGCGACGAGAGGTGTCAAAATATTCGAATCTGCCGCTCGTAGACACAATGCACGCTTTGTGGCGAATCATCTGGGATGTTTGAAGGAAAGATGAATCCGTACAGCATTCTTCTCTTGTGAGATTCAATTCTGTTGATTATTTTGATCAAAAATTTGATTACTTGAAGTTTACCTGAGTAAGTGTTAATGATGTTTAAAACAAAGTTTTTTTTCTTTACTTTGTTAATAATATTGGCGTACTATGAAAATAATCTATGCAGCTAAAGAAAAATATTGTATAAAAAGAATAAAGAAAGCTAAAGGAAAAAAAAATAGAAAAAATAAAAATATATAAAAAGCTAAAGAAAAATATATATACTAATCTTATTGCAAATTTCATTTTTCTATACTATTAGGCCATTATCTTTTTTTGCAATGAAAACTTTTAAATATGCCTTATTTTCTACGAAAATGCTGGAAATATTTATCTACATTTGCATTAACCAGTGTATGGCGCAAGACATTAACTTTGATAATAATGTCACATTGAAAATAAACAGTCGAATCTCCATGGCCGAATGTTCATAGCACTGATCTCATAATTGAGAGACCGTGGGTTCAAATCCCGATGGAGACAATGCGATTCATAGTATGTGTAAATGTTTAATCCCTTGATTTTATGTTTTACTTTATTTCATGTTCCAGAAGATACTGGACATTTTTTTAGTTTATCAGACAAGTGTTCTGGACTTTTCTTACTGTCTCCAGAAAAGTATTCTGGAACTTTCCCTGCTAGTATAAAAGCAGAAGATGTGTCAGTCACTGTGTTCTGAGTTCAGAGTTGAGATAATAAATTGGTTCAGTTCTACTTCTTGTGTGTGTCATTGAGTTCCATACTAAAGTACCTACGTGACAATAATTTGAAAATTTTTCTAACAGATTAGGAACTTGTGAGGTGAAATTCTACTCACAGTTCTTTCAAACGTCTAGTATCTTTGAGTATTACGGGAGAATTCAGTAGAATTGTAGAAGTGGCTGTACTTTCTGAAGAGCCTTTGAAAATTTCCCACTATGTATTGGAACATTTCTTACTGTCAATCAGTGCTACGTTTCAGTAGTGATGATAATTCAACTTCTTTCCATTATTGTGCATGCAAATTTGCGTTCATTAGTAAAATTACATGTTATAATTGTTGACGCAAGCAGCAGGGCCCTATTTTTAAAAGTTAATACCAGGAAATTGAATCTTAACAAAAGAGATATTTGTCCTAAATCAATACTTAAGGAAGTTTTTCAATACACCATAAAATATCTCATTCAATTTTTGATTTTATTTTCAACAATTAAAAGTAAAAGGAGTGAAAACTGCAGAAATAAAGAGTAAAATTCTTAATTAAATGACTTTAAAAACAAAAATGTATTATATGTTAATCCTCTTAATTTGAAACAGTTCCCTTCTCATAGGAAACTGCGTTATTCTCTAACTTGCAAAGATGATTTCTCTATTTTGAACATTAATCAGAACCTTATTAAATAATATTCGCATTTAGTGGTATATTTTAGCCGCTACTCGAGTAAGGTGGAATTAATAAAGTTTTTTTCCCTTCATTTTTCTTAAACAATTGATTTTTTTTCTGCCAATATTTAATAATAATCTGAATTTGCTGCGAACAATGACTACTATAGAGCTTCTGATGTATTCCTTTTACGACATGATGCATATCATTTTTACTCTGACAAGCATTGTTTGAAACATTAAATAAGGGCGAAGCTTTTAAAAATTAATATCAAACCTAGAAAAATTGTTCTCCTGACTAAAAGAAAACTAACAAACACTGGATGATGGGTATTGTTACAAGGAATGAAAAATCTGGCACAAGTGTGCCTTTCTAATCTTAAGTATATTTCACGTAGTAACTAAATGGGCTTCACTATAGATTATGATTTTACAAAATTTTCAATAAAATAAGCTGCACCCCCTGATTAAATCCATTTTCACAGATAATTTGCCTTGACCATACTCATCAGTGATACTAAGATCCAACAATCACTTGACCTTCTCTCAGCTTGAACAAATCGATGGGGAGTGTCCCAACCTTCAAAAAATACATTTCTTTCTTTTTTTCTTCTCCCTCCCCACAGATTTTATTTTTTATTTGTTCTAAAATTTCAAATGACGGACCCCTCCCACTTTCAACTTCAAAGTAATACCTCTTTTAGTTTACAGAAACGATGCCACACGCACAAACCAACTGAAAAAAATCATGTTCACGAATGAGAAAACATGTATGAAGGAAGATAAGGGATAAAAAAAAATGATGAAACACGAAAAATACAAGGGGGGGGGGGAGGGGGTGCAGCAGCAGAATGTTTTGTGGAAAAGGTAAGGGGGGGGGGTGCATGGAGAAAAGGCGCGCTGGTTCAGGGGTCATGACATCCATATCTGCCAAAGAAGCATGTCATTTGCAGGGAGGCGTACACCAAAACACGTGTGAATAGTCGACTCATTCATCACTGTGGCAGATTTCTAATGAGTTGGAAATCTGCCGGCCAGTTTCGGACCCAGAAAGGAGGTCAGCGACGTCTGAGGGGAGGGGGGAGGAAAGAAGAGTTTTGCGGAGAGGGGGGGGGAGAAGCGAGATGATGTGGGTTCCAGCGAAATGGAATTGTTTCAGGTATGGAGTGCTCATTACGTTACTGTCGCTCATGAGAAAGTTTTGATAATTATTACTTGATTTATACTTTGCCTCGTGGATGAAGGAGGTGCGCTGGGGTTTTGTGGTTGGGGAAATGTGCAGGGAGGATGGTGAAATGAATGTTATGCGATAGATGGAGGTAGAGCCGCTGTGTGCTGCAGGGATTGGGGTTTGAATTACGGGCGAAAGTGCTTAAACAGTCTATTATATTTGGGAATGAAAATAATATAGTTTAAAAGCCCGTTTTTCTCCACCTCAGATCTTTTGTCTAATTGTTTCAACTTTTTTTTTTTATTTTGAAGAGAAAGAGCTGAAGATACATTGAATTATTATCTAAATCGACTCAATAAAAATTTTTAAGAATGGTATTAAGTCAATATTTAATCGTATGTAGCCAATATTTTTCTTTGCTAATGTTGAATAAATGCAATACTCTCTTTTGGAACAAATGTTATAGCATTTATCTCCCTGTATTCATTAATTTATCTTGCCGCCTTTTCTTTTCATCATTTTAATAGTATTATATATTCAATAAAAAATATAACAAAAATGTTAGAAAACAAAGCTTTGTTTATTAGTCTACTTCCTATCATTGATACCAAAAGAATAGCTGCTAATAATATTTATATACCAAACGGGAAGAAAGCATTCAGTATTCTAATTATGCTTTTGCTTAAAATTTCCCTCAAATTAATTTAAAAGCTGTTTTTATGCTGAAAATTTAACTTAAAACCCTATTCCGAAATAATTTATAGATAGCAGATTTTTTTAATCTATAGCAGATTTTTTTAAAAACAGAATATTTATGAATACAAAATGTTTAATATTTGTTTAAAAACTCATCAGCAGACAAATTTTTACAAAAATAACTTTCATTAAGCTGAGAAAGCAGAAATAAAAACACTTATTAATACTATTGCTTAAAAATTACTTTGTTAAAAATATCGTTAATATAACGACATGATTGATTAATTTTGAATGATATGATTAATTTTGAAATTTCTTTCGCAATTATTCCCACTCAGTATAGAATAAACTTTTAAAAACTGGAAATTTTTTACCTAGATTATGAAATGCCTTATTCCATTTTTTTAAACTAATATAATTTTGATTCCAATATTCTAGTTAGTAACGAAACTTTGTGCTTTAGAATTATTAATAGTACTAACATACTTGAAGAATCTTTATTTAATGTAAAGTTTCCAATTCATAAAAATCGGATTTCAATTCTCTTTTTGATTGTGTAAAATATTACTATGGAACTGCAAGTTTTTTACATATATTGATTGTGAAAAAAATGTCAATAGATTATGAAAGACCATTAAATATTAATATACTGTATAGTTTTTGAATTGGGAGATGTTTTTAGGATACAAATTGTAAACAAATAAAAAATTGTGTTTCATTTATGTTCAAATTACTTGTCCAGTCTCTAAAGTATCCCTTTTTCACAACGCTATTAACATCTCATTTTAGCATAGTGACTATATTGTCTTAGCAGCACTAGAACCTAATTGCCTAGCAAATAACCAGGCCCATTTTTTTTCAACATTTCATATTTTCATTATTTTTCTTTTAAAATAAAATAAAAGTTACAATCATCCAAATATCTAAGTTTCCCGTCCTTCCTAGTCTTCAGAAGCTAGTAAAACTGATGAAATATCCGTGGGTTTGTTTGTTCTTCTGTTCAATTAGAATATTTTTTTTTTCATTTATGCAATAGATTAAAAGGGGTGATGATCATGTATATAAAGAATTTTCTGTTAAATCCTTGGTGTTCTTTGTTTCATGTATGAATTGCATATTATTGAATTAAAATCAAAAGGAAGTGAAAAACAAAATTATATGTAAGTAGAACCAGAAGAGTAAAAGAGTAAAATAAGAAATTTATTTCACAGAAAAATAGTAATTTTGATAGAAAATAAAAGATTTTAAAGCATTTTTCAGCGGAATTAGAAATTTTTATTACTTATTTACAAATTTTTCAGAAGTATTTATTTTATATAAATAAATAAGACTTAATTCTAAAAAATGTTTATAATAAAGTGTAGACAGTGTAAAATACTGGAATTGAGGCTGCTATTTTGCTATTTAGGAGAGCAAAACTAGCAATAATTTTTATAAGAAAAACAATAATGTTTTATTATATTTTTATAAGCTATATGTCAATATTTCATCGCAATGTTTTTTTTTATTTCCTCTCCCAAAATAAGAAAGAAAAAAAAATAGAGCGCCACTATAGTAGATATTTTAAGATGAAGTGTAAAAAGAGGCCATTGATCATGCCATTAGATATATCCTGTAATATTATAGACAGCCAGTGATTTAAAATTTTATTTTATTATTGAGCAATAAAACAAAACAAAAAAATTCTTTTTGAAAATTCGAATGATGTAAGAAAGTCATTCATAGCTAACAGTTAAGTTTACTCAGAAATTTCAGATAAGGAACTAATCCAAAAAATGTTTCCTTACTGGAAAAACATTATTTTTCACATTTTCTTTAATCAACTCTTGTATGGTTTCTTTACATTGTTGATTTACTTAGGGGTTTTGATTCCTTTTTCACAGTTAACAATGAGTGTCTGTATGATAGCATATGTTTGGAGCCCATTATGCGCGTTTCGAGATTTTGAAGATTGTTTATTTATACGAATCGAATGCATAGATACTCCGTTTCATATTATGTAAAGCCTGAAAACCTGAAACTCCATAATATTATATAATTTTCATTTTCTTCCTAAGGATCCATGATGATTTATATGCTCTCCCTAAGAATATTCAGAAAATCTTTGATAAGTATATAAATCGTGTAAAGGTGGTTTTAGTTTAGATTAAATTAGTTTGCTTTGACTAGCAAAATTGTGTAGCAGATATAATATATCAAAAAAAAGCATAAAATTTTTGAAGGCATTATTTTTCTTTCAGTGACTGTAAAGGGATGTTTTAAAATCTTCAAAATTATGTTAATAAAAAGAATAATTTCTGAAAGTAGCTTTCAAAAATAAGCACCTCTTTCATTGAAAGAAATAAAACTTGGGTTCAAAAATCTTCTTTATGAGGGGAAGAAGTTTTATGTAAAGAAGTAAAATCAAACTGAAAAATTATGTAATCGATATTATACTTCAGAAATCAGTGAAATATATTTAATATTATTTGATATGAAGCGAGAAGATAAAGTATAAAACTTTTGTGGAGAAATCAGTGTTAAAAACCGTAGATTTTCTGAAATGTTCATGATATAAAAAATATATATTTCATTTCTTATATATATGTAACATTATTTTGGTTGCAGCAGAATGCAAGTTTGAAGACATAGACAAGACGTTGTATTTTTAATTTCGTTTTATTCTCTCTTTAATATCCATCTCGGGAAAGCAATTAATTTACAAGCAGACGCAGCGCGGCACAAAAGCAGAAGTAAGAAAGAGCGGAGAAGGGACGAAACAAATGATCACTAGTCTTATATAACATGGGATTTCTGGCCACGCGCCAATTCAATACACGTGTTGACCTTTGAGAAGGGCAACGGAAGTATCACTTTCACTCGATACGTAGACTGATGGTGCAGCACTTTTTACACAGCTTTAGTTGAATTAATTAAACCGAAAGCGGAATTGTATCAAGAAATAAGAGAATGAAATTACTATGGCCTAAATTAAGATAAGCTTTGGAAATTAATTTGGTTTAAATTAAAAGTTTAAAAATCAATATATATATATATATATATATATATATATATATATATATATATATATATATATATATATATATATATATATATATATATAACGAGATATTTTTTGAAAAAAGACTGAACAGTTCATTTAGACCTTTTTCCCGAACTGTATGTTTTCAAGAGTATACGTGATTTCAATCTTAAACAATTAAGGGGGAGTTATGGTGGCGGTATGCGTTATCTAAGTGTTTTCCAAGATCTTTAACTGAACCGTTTTTAAAACTGACACAAGAAAAATTTAAGAAATTTTAAAACATTCCATGGTGCTTTGAAGTTTTTCATTCTGTTGAATTGAATATTCATAAGAGTTCAATCCTCAAGGGAATTATTTTTCGTTAAAAATGCCTCATATTGATGGATTGTTTATATTGATGTTTAAAATATAAATACGTTCTGAGGTTGTTTGTAGAAAAAGTTATACAGTATATAAGTCGTGTACAGCAAATATAAAATGCTGAAATTATTATAATAAGTAGACAATTTACATTCACTTTCTATGGTATTTTTGATTTGCATCTAGACACTTCAATTATTTAGTTTGATACATTCTGCAACTTCTTACCTGAATTAGTTTTTTTCCAACTCTTAAATAAAACTATCTATTTATTATTTCAAACGGATATTTAATGAAGCACCTAATAATTGATTGTTGGAGACCAAGAAACGTTGAAAACACTCGCACCAATATGAGTCTTTATTATGTAAAAATTAAATATATATATATATATATATATATATATATATATATATATATATATATATAATGGCTTAGAAAATCGTTCTAATTTGAAACAATTTATAAAATAAACATATTCAGCAATTTTTTGTTGCTGTTGTTGCTGCTGCTGGCTAATAAATAATTTTTACTTTTTTGCGCTTATATAAATGAGGCTATGGACTTTTTCGGCTAAAATGATAAGGACAATTACATGAAATCTATGCCGTCCTATTTTATTTCATGCACTGATATTAATGAAACTAATATTTGCAATATATTCAAAATCTGTATAAATTTTTTCCCAAATTAGTGCTTTTTAAGACGTTTTACTGAATAATTAATTTTTCTGACAATAATCACAGCTTTAACGACAAATCATCACTAAATCAATTTCGTCCTGATAAGCATCCTCCACTCCGAAAACCAGTCTTTTCGTTTAAGTCATGCTTCAGTTTTCTACCTCTTTACAGAATTAGTCTGAAAAATTCGCCTGCTCTCATGAATACACAATGACTGCCGACAGCTAAAGGCTGAACAGTAATACGATATTATCTCACTTCTGAAAAAAAGGATAATTTATCATTATTTTACTCTTCTGATTAGCAAAAGAAATAAAATTCCCATAAATTTTACTGAACCATTTATCCGTCAAAACATTTCGCCGCAATTTTTTGTTCAAAAACTCTATAAATCTTCCAGAATGTTTTATTGCTACTTTCTATACTTCAGGTCTATTCATATAAATTACTTAAATTATATGGGCAAAGTTGAAAGTTTACTATATGGTTTTTCTTACATTAGCATAAATTAAATTAGAAAAGATGACATTAATAGTAATTTGATTGTTTAAAAAGGGATTAAACGCCTGCACTAAATGCACAATTTTCTTAGTTTTAGAGTAAGGCTAGTAATTTTCTTGAGAAAAATAAATCAATTATAATATTATTAAATAATTCACAATCTGTTTTTAAAAATTATTCTTCTTTTCAAGGCATTGAGACGCTCTCGATACTGAAAAATCACCTGCATTTGGATAATAAAAATAAAGAATATTTCTTTCAAATAAATATTATATCTAACTTAAAACTTTGTATAAACGGAAATAACGAACAGTTTTTATTATAAGACAGCATAAAAAATTGTTTTTTAAAGGCATTTGCACCTTTACAGCAGATTAAAAAATGTGATGAGATAATGAATAAGTTGTGTACTTATAAAAAAAGGAATCCTGAATAAAATATTCCAATGTTGGCTTAATAGATGAATGAAGGTTCATGAATTAAAAAGGATATCAAATCCAACTCAATTAAATCAGTAAACTTCTTCTTTTAAAAATTTGGACTATTTAGGAATTTTCCTCTATTGCAAGTTGTGAAATGGATTTCAGAATACATTCCAGTACATTTTGCTTGCCACGAGTGCATGAATTTACTACATTGAATTTACTACGTCATGAAAATTAATTTTTCTGCTCCTTTGTAAAAAATTAATTTTCTTAGCAGATTTAGTACGACGTCGAATTTTCTGAAAATATTTTCATCTATGCTAATTTCAGAGCTATTAAAGTTGTTTCATTTTCTCAAATCTATGAGTTGAATAATGCCGGTACTGAATAAACTCGGTTTTTGAAATAATAGGATAGGAGTAATTGTACAAATTATAGACGTGGTACAAAGTTTTTTTTAATCCTAATTTTAAAAAAAAATGTGAAGAAAATTTTTAATTAACTTAAAGAATATGAAGAAAGATGTTGATATGACGTTTTAAAAAACTTGCTTTGAAATTCTACAAATGAAATAAATAAAAATATAGTTAGTAAAATAATAGTTAAAGAGCTTTTTTGTGGACACTAATTTATTACTAATTTTTCCATCTAAACACATTAGATATTTCGAGCATTAGTCACAGTTTTTGACAGCCAGTATATATTTTTAAATATTAATTTCAATGAAAAAGTAAAAGAAGAAAAGCATCTATAATTTTTCTTTGATTCTTGAATTCACGAAAGAAACATTCTGCCTTTTTATAGCTGATCAATAAGCTCAAATTTCACCATAAAAAAATCCAGTAAAATTACAGAAATAAATAACTAAATTGATATATTTCCTCCTAATTCATTCTATCACATAAAAAGACCGAGTGGGCGTTTTTGGCAACAAATTTACGTTCAAATTAAACACCGGACAAAATTTATGCCAAAACCACAACCAATGATCCTCTATAGCTCCAATATCTTCCTTCGAGCCCACACCTTCGGCACCCCAGCACTTTCCATTCAGCAGATTCATTTTTTACCACTATATCATTCTGTCTTTAAACCATTCCGAATAAATCATCCCGTTTAAGCAACTGCTTCTAATGATTACCGAATACGTCCAGTGAAAAGTTTGAAGAAAAAAATAATAAATAAAGGTAAGCAAATGACTACCAACGGAATGGGGCAGGTAGAGTTTTCGCTTTCTGGACCAGAGAGATTCATTTTCCAGCAGTAGTCTGTCAGTCGATGAATGGATCTCAGTTGGGAGTCCCGGGCGGGATCCCTGCCGGCGATGATGGGCCAAACGACGGGGGCTCCCGAGAAATGAACACCAACTGCTGCTGCTTGCTTTGCCTGACTTTTTTTTTTTTTCCTTTTTAGAGTGTTTAGAAGAAATGTGAAAACAAAAAAAGGGAATAAGCGTGGATAATGTATGGGGAATGTGTTGGAGCGGAAATGCGAGGTTAAAGATTTGCCTCTAAAGTGAGATGCATGTTGAGAAATGGTTGTGGGCAATCGAGGATATTGGGGGGTAAAAGAGAACGTAGGACTAGAATAAAGTCGTTTGTCTAAATGGCTAAAGGAGGTATCAGAATATTATCACAAAACTAGTCTGAATAAACAAATAATAAAAATAAAGACAATACTGGGAGATAAAACCATTGATTTATTCGAAATCTCTCAAGTTATGATACAGAAGCTGAGTAGAGATCAAAATTGCTAGAACGCATTCATGTCATAAAAATTGCAAAATGAACCTCTAGAATGGGTAAGATTCCATTTCTGAGATAGTATTTCATCTAATAATGATGTTCAATATCTAATATGAATATCAGGGGAAATATTAACGAAAAATTACCAATCAGTTTAGATACAACCTGTAAGCAATGTGTATGAAAGCAGGAATAGATTATTCTTATTATTATAGTTTTGATGCAGATGAATATTAATGTAATACAAACATAATATCTATTTTTTGAATGGTTTTGCAGAAGTATAAGGTTGACTTCATGAGTCTTCTTACCCTTTTCATAATAGTTTTTCCAAAAAATTATATTCTCTTCTGAATTAAATATTTCTTGATCTCTTTTAAAGACCACACTTTTAAAGACTGGATCTCTTTAATGACTTGATCTCTTTTAATGACAACACTTTTAAAGACTGGAATCCAATCATAATCAACAATTCTTGTTGTTATTTAGTAATCAGAGAGGTAAGAAATCTCTGATCTCTCGTTATATCAAAAATACTAGCACAACTTTGCAATAATTGCTATTTATAATCTTTTTGGTATTCAAATATAAACTGTTTACAAAAATTTCGTACTATATTAAAGTAATGTTTCTTAAGAAACATAAGAAATTCGATTGGACATTTAATTTTTCGGGTAATTAATTTGAATTTAATGAAATTCTTGATGAAAGATCATTAAACAGAATAAAATGCTTCGGAAATTTGGCAATGAAAAAATTGAAAATACTAAAACAAGCTTAACTAATTAATTGTTTAGTTATTGCTAAATAGCAGATATTTTTAGCTTATTTAGCAATAACTGCTCTGTAAATAGTCTTCTGATTTGTGCATGTTTCAATATAGCTGACTCATCGAAATTGTTTCATCTATGGACTTTCGGTACAGATAATCATATATCATATAAATAATATAATATAAAATTGGTTATCATGATAATGAATGATAAACTGTACAGTTTTCTTTTTTCACAAAATATCGTTAAATTATAATTAATTTCCTACTGTTGTAAGAAATTATGCCGTAAATTATTCAAAAATGGTTTTTCTCGAATAAGTTTAGATGAAGACTTTTATCAATACCTCGCGTAGAAATTTTTTATCTAACATAGGAATTAACACCTTTATTAAGTAATATTACTCCCAAGTTATATATCCATTCAATTCTAAAACCCGGAAGTTGAAACCCTTGAGTTCAAGCACTCTATTCACCCTCCCTCAAATTTACAGATAAAGGACGAAGCTTATTCTTTCATTCATGATTCATAAAGCTATGTCAGGAGAAAATACTACAAAATTCATGAGTTCTGGAAAACCAAAACATTCAATGGTTGGGCAATACTAAAAGAAAATTAATTCAAGTTTTGTTAGTATAGGTAATAACGAGCAATGATTGTTGCAGTAACTCTTCCCTTCCCAAGTGCCCCTCAGATTTGGAGACGAGGAGCTTCCGTCATGGTGATTTGTTCTTACCACCCTGGTGGTTACAGAAGTGGTGTGATATAAATGAGAGGGCGTGCCTTTTGTGGAAAGGGCTATACTATGGCCGGTGATGATCTTTAGGACTCGACCATAGTTCCCACTTATTCTGGTCTGACGCATCGGTCATTCATTTTTTCAATATGCTTCAGGATGGATTGGAGTAGTCACATACGATTACATCTGCAGATTTAAGACTTTTATATTTACAAATTGATTTAACAAACTATGTAATCCCAAAAACATACCTGATTGAAAAGAAAAGCCTTTTCTTTCAAGGAAAGAGACGGAAATGAGTTTTTTTTTATTTGCTATGGAGATTAAGTTTTGGGATTTTTTTTATTGCAAAAATTTGCTGTCGAATGTGACCCCTCCCAAATCGAAATAAATTTATAATGATCAAACATTAACAAGCTCCTTTCAATAAAACCAAGTGGCGACATGAAAAACTGGTAATTCATAGCAAAGCCTACTATCAGGCAATATGAACTACTAGTAGCTCATCGCAAAAGGTGATACGAGGCGATACGAGACGCATGAAACTAACTTTCTATTTAAATGGATATCATAGTACAATGACTGATAGAAATCAAAGCTTCAATCACCCAATACTTTACAAGAATATTTTACCACATCCCATTATAGTATCAGTCAATACTGTGATTAATTATCTGTCGACTGTCATCTCACAAAAAAAATCAGATATTACTCAACCATCATTGAAAAGTGCATTGATAAATGCAAAGCTTTACACGTTGACGATATATATCTCTAAACCACCTGGTGGGATATCTCTGATATGAACGCTCGTCATTCATAAAATTGCCAACATGGTAAATAATACTGCGAATGCATTTGTTGTAAAAATAGCTTTAACATTGAATCATAAAACATTCTTACTTTTTCACATACGTTGTGTAGAGAAAGTATAGTATACAGGATGGTTATAATTAAACTTCCCCTATAAACAGCATCATACCACGCTAACGAATGAAAGGATTGCAACGGAATTTGGTATATAGACTATACAGAAGATGCGCTCATGGAATTCTGAAAAAAAAATTAGTTCCAAAATGTCCACTAGAGGGAGTGTTTTCCGGAAAAACATTAATTTTATCACAATAGACGAACAAAACGGAATACAGAAAACAATATTAACATTTATTGACTAGTTTCTGATCACCTTGTCATGGAACCACATTAAATAAAGATAAGGAAAAAATAACAGTACGCTGTTTGAGAAAAAAAAAAAATTCAGTTTGCAAAAACAAGAACAGATTAGGACGTAATTGCATAAGAGTAGCAGTTGTTAATAGTGTCCACGATGAAGTAAGGAAAGGTGCTGCATGTGACCACCCTCATTCACCTACAAAATTTGAAGTCGATGGACAATGTGTTCAACAGCAGATCGTAATTGATTAGTTGTGATGCTTCGCACATGAAGCGTTATGGTCATTCAACTTCGCAACAAGATAACGTCCTCATTACAGCCGGAAACATCGACATAAAACCTGACAACGACTGCAAACGTTCCTTACTCTAATCTGTTTTACATAAAGGTTCCTCTTCTTCGCAAGCATGCAAATCTCGACATTCATTCCCCCTAGAATTGCTAGCTTTTCTTGGTTTTACATTTTATTGCTCTTAATTCTTGTTTTGGATTGTTAATATTGTTTCCGTATTCCTTTTGGGTCATTTTTTTTTGTGTTAAATTTAATGTTTTCTGAAAAAAGCGCGCTCTGGTGGACATTTTGGAACTTCTTTTTTTTTTCCAATTTTTCGTGAGCGCATCTCCTGTATAGTCCATACACCGAATTTCGTTGTACTCTGTTCATCCATTTGCATTGTAGGGTGCGTTTATAGGGGAAGTTTAGTTATAACAACCCTGTACCTTATACTATGTATAAGAGAAAGTATAGTAATCGTCAAAAATTTGATATATGATATTTATACCAAATTTGTAGATTTATATCAAATCTTGAGTAAAATCTATATAGAAGAAATTCAATTGCTCGGCCGTACAAATATAAATTAACACAATAACTGCAAAGTGAAGAAAGCTTGATCGATGAAATTCGGTGCACAGATTTAAAGCTCTATAGTGTAGACACTTGACAGATTTTGAGCCAAATACTACTATAGGTTGACTGTCTATTTATCTGTACTTTCAAAAACATGTAAACGCTGTAATTCAAAAATGAAATGGCTTAAATATATTATACTTGGTATTAGTACTACTATAGGTAGCCCGGATAGCCTGTTTGGTAGAGCGTCGGATTCACGTCCCTTAGGTTGCAAGTTCAAACCCCGCCGGCCGAAGATTCCCCGCGTGCCTTGCGGTTGACGCTTGTTAAATCTGTGGTGGTCACAAGGTCCTCCATGTCGAGAGTAATACCACTGGGGGTACTGGATCAGGGGGGATCGTTCTCTGATTCAGGTCTAAATTACGATCTGTGGTTGAGTGAATGAAATGCATAATTGAAGTCCTGCCCCTAAAAAGGATTGTGACATGTGTGTAGCTAAGTCGTACTCTTGGCCCTAGATGGCGCTATTATTGAAACAAGAGGCGCTCCCCCTCAAACTTAAATCGGCTGTTTTCGAACAGCGGTCTTGTCCATGGCAAGTGCCATAAAAAACAACAACATATTTGGTATACGGGGTTTTGTGACTACTACTGTAATTTTGTGTAAAAGTTTTGTTTTTTTTATTGGTTGAGAAAAACACATCAAAAACACAAATTTGTT
Organism: Argiope bruennichi; assembly: GCF_947563725.1. Classification (NCBI taxonomy): domain Eukaryota; kingdom Metazoa; phylum Arthropoda; class Arachnida; order Araneae; family Araneidae; genus Argiope; species Argiope bruennichi. The sequence continues at coordinate 46,440,097 of NC_079158.1, forward strand.
TTTCGGATGCTTTTAATCACTTGCCAGGGATAAATTTCCAATCAACAGGTCAAGGGTGACACGATAGATTTAGTAGAAATGCTAAGTTCTGGCCAAAAGTTAATATTTCGTACCTATTGTATGCCAATGCCATGTAAGGCACTCTGTGCATGAAAGTTCATTAGAGAGTATGCGAGAAAGTTTCGGGGAAACCATTCCTGCTGGTTTGAAATGTATTTCGAGAACCCTTGCAAAAATTATTTCAAATAAAGGGAATTGTGACAAATCTTTAAATTTATATTTCCTATCTGCATGATGAATGAGGCACCATTTTCGTACTGGGTTATTACTATTTTGCCTTTTTGAAAAGAAACAAATTGGGAAATCCAAACAATCAAACAAAATCACTTTATAAAGCAGTACATAAAAAATGGACCAGTTTTATTTTCTTGAATAATTTAATTATTTTACTTGGTGAATATTTCAAAATAAAAAAAAATCGATTTTAAAAATAAAAAAAAGTATTCGAACCGTGTTTTAAGCATCTAAAGGCAAAGCTTAGTAAAAATTCCCCTTACTTAGTAATACTCCATCTACATCTCTTAAGCATTTACAAAAGAAAGCTATCACACTGTTATTTTTCAAGCTGTTCCTCCAGAATTAAAAATTCAACCCAAACAAAAATATTCATGTGAATTTCTCCTCTTTCATGATTTGCATAAAACTGTCCGTGTCAAAAACAGCTCGAAATAATTAATTATCTGGATTCACCCGGTAAGAGGAAATGGATTTCTTCTTTGTTCTTATTCAGGAGGATTATTATTTCTTCTTTCTCTAATGCTTGTGTTTTTGCCAAGGGAAAAATTTCTTTTCATTCCTAAACGGCAGAACCATTTGTTTTCTTTCATTGGGCTCGCTGACTTAAAGTCAACAAATTAAATTACTTCTTTTCAAATCACACAAATTAGAAGTAAATTCTGAAGACTTTGTATATTGGAGGTCTGTAAAAAAATATCTGACAAAATTTTGATTGACTTTAAATAAACAATACAAATTTTCTTTCTTTTCATTTCTCACAAATTTGAATAAATATTAAAGTACTTTGTTTTATTTATCGATCCCTTTCCATGCTTACATGAGTCTATTATAATATACATGCATTTTTACAGGATCATAGGTAAAATTCAAAAAGGAGTCTCATATAGTCAGGGAAATAACATGTACTTGCAGTAAAATGACTATGCTGAATTTATTGAGACAGGCTATAATGCATCTAGCGTTGTAATAAAAAATTTACAAAAAAAAAAAATCCAAAATAATTAAGAAGATCGACCGATAATTCTTCTTAATTTCGTATTGTTCTTCCGAAGTAAGCAACGGCAAAGAGAAATTTAAGCAACGTGGAAAGTAAACAAAAATAATGCAAAGGAATCTGAAAATGCATACGGAGGGGGATCTGAGGAAGCATTTTTCAATTTTAGGATGAACTCGTTTTTAAATCATGGAAAGTTCGTAATTTTTTAAACTTTAAATATCAATTTTATAGATAGAAGCTTTTTCTTGTGTTCTTATTACAGTATTGAATGCATTTATTATTCTAAATCAGCATTTCAGCCAATATCCTATATTTTTCCAATATTGTTCTAACTTCCTTATATCGCCGCTAAAGGCTCTATAAACTGTCTCAATAAATTCAGCATAGTCACTTTGCTATATATACACGTTTTGCTATATGCTGTGGGGATTTAAAAAGCTTAATATCGTGTGTGTGTGTGTGTGTGTGTGTGTGTGTGTGTGTGTGTGTGTGTGTGTGTGTGTGTGTGTGTGTGTGTACGTGCGTGCACGCGCACGCAAAGAGAGAGAGAGAGAGAGAGAGACTGGGATTTGATCTGCCACCTGTTCCGTTTTGTAATAAACTGAAATATCTAACTGAAAACTGATAACAGAAACGGTTCTTTTATAAAGAACAAATTTTAAAAATCCGCGGAATTATTGAGATAAATAACTTGATCAGAAAAACTATTTTTTCTGCCACAAAATCATACCATAACTAATCTCGATGATATAGAAAGATACGTGCATCTTCAATACGAAAACAATTGTGCATTAAAATTTGATAGTGTATTATCATAATCCAGAAAATGAAACTAAATTCCAATTTTTCTTCCTCTAGTATTTAAAGCATCCAAAACACATCAACTTTCCTCTCAAAATTTCTTCCGGCGCCGGATATGTGCCTGAAAAAATTTCTCGTTATCCTGAGAGAATATATATTGTTCAATAGATGGTGAGTTAGTTTTATTTTTTCCTGAACAGGTGTGAAACCACAGCATTGCTTTAATCAATAAGTGTCTCTTCTTTAAGTTATTTCTACTATTCTTCGTTGTTCTTGTATTCTTTTTTTCATTTGCATGCTTTTTTAATAACCCCTCCTTTGTTCGCTGAATAGTTGAAATATATTTATATATTTCATCATAGGGAATTAAATTATTTTTATTTAAATTTAATAACCAGATGATTAAATAATCCAGTAAACTTCAAACATAATTATCTAATACAAAGAAATGCTTCAAATCAAAATGTCTTTCTTTTAATACAATTACATTACATTTGTTTATCTTTATAATTATCCTTTGTAACATTTTTTTTAGCAAGCTTGATATCCAATCTCGAAGATCAAGCTTGTCTCGGAACTTTTTTTATATCTATAAAATAATTTGTTTGGAGGAAATATTTAGATTCAAATCACATACTGATTACATATTAATATATTTCAATCTTACCTACATGCAAACTGGTCATTTAAATAGAAAAAAAATCATGAATGCACTTAGTTTAAATGTTATTCGAAACAATCTGCTATATTACAGTATGCATTTTACAGTTCATCTATCATCACTTATATTTTGATTTTACGTTCAATTTTACCATGCTGTATTCGGGTCCGAGATAGTGTTATATAGCATTGTCAACAGGATAAAAAAAAGGCTCTAATAGTTTTAAAAAAAAGGTGATTTTTTTTTGGGGGGGGGGAGGGTAACTTAGCGTTTGTTTAGGAAAGATAGATATGTAGATAAACCGAAAAGGCCAAAATATTAAAAATAAATACCATTGTACACGCATCGTTTATGTTCGGACTATTACACTGCACTGCCCACATTTTGACGCGGAAGTTGAATCTATTCATTCTAACAGTTATAAAAAATTTTGTGTTTGTGTATGTAAAATCGAATTTTTGTCTGGCAACACACCTATATAGATAAAGATACACCTACTTATAAAGCAAAACCTTATCTAAATATAAAATTTGATCCAAATCGTTAGAGACGTTACTGAGATACACGAAATAAATTTACATATATGCAAGAATTTCTCATCTAAAGTTATAAGAATTTAGTAGTACATTGAATGTCTAATTGCTTTCTATTGCTATTTGAAAATTCGTCAAAAAATCTTACTTTGAAATTTAAAAATTCTTCAAAAATACTTGAAAAGAGATACCTGACAATATCTGAAACTTTACATTAAATTTTCGAACAGATATAAAATTCTAAAATTATTTTTGAATAAAAATCATTCAAAAGTGACAAATTGAAAATATTATGAAACATGGGACCCAGATACTTAAATGTCAAAAATTAAGTTATTGCATTACAAATATTTTAAAGAAAATTAATATTTCTTTAAAAAAACATATTAAATAGTCAGAATCTATTCATACCTATCGTTCGAAGTTAGAATCGAAGTATCTCTGAAAGATGAGAATCTTTTTATCTTTCTCCTTAAGAGTTCGACATAATGATTAAACTATGAAATTTCTTTGTTTTTAATTATTCAGCCAATTGTTGCTCCTTCATTCCAGTAAATTATCCCAAGTGTCGAAAAGATCGATTCTGTAAAAGAGATTTTCCAACAGAAAGCAATTCATGGTTGTAAAACTAACATTAATGATTAAAATAAAAAGATTTCTACTTTTCTTTTCTTTTAGTATTCTTTTTATAAAAGTTAAAAATACAAATACGTGAAAATTTTCAACATGAGACATTTGCAAGGAAATGTAATTGTTAGACTCACATTCTTATGAAATCATTGAAAAATTTGCGCTTTAAAAATGTTCCTATAAAAAAATTCACCTTATGAAAATCAAGTTAATAACATTTAAAAAACACTCTAGTGAGAATTCACCCATCAGGAAAGTCAGCGCATCCTTGGAATGCATAATATGGATAGCATCATAGAAGAAAGAATATAGTAAATGCACGGGAATAGTGGAATGAGGTGACATACCATTACCTTTCCCAGCTGCAATTACCATATTCATTACTTACAGAATTTTTTAAAAAAACTGGAATCAAATATTGCAAATAATTAAATAATATTTTTTATTTTATTTTTCCAAGCCGGTTCAAAGCGAAAATGGCACAAATCAGAGGACTGCTAATGGGAATTTAATTACTTATCTTTTAGTTCACCTAAAATTTTGAGAAAGAAAACAGGCATAAAAATAATAAAATTTGAATAAAATGAGAATAAAAGTTATAAGAATCCTTAATTTAAGGCCATTGTTGACAACAACATCAATATAACTGCAACAGAATCGTCCCATCAAAATTTTCCCTATTTTAAGTCCTTTGATATATATAAAAATATTTCGAATTCCGTTATGTCTCATAGATACCATACAGAGTGTTGAATAAATGTTAGTAAAAATCTTGGATACAGGCCAGACACAAAGAAACTTGACATTTTTTCAATAGTAATTTTTTTTTCGTTGAGTAGGAAAAGCCCCTTTTTCCGTTCTTAATTGAACAATCTGTTTTCGCACTGTGACAAAAAGAAATATCTATGATTTCTTTATCAATTTGTCTATCTTTTTTTAAAAGGCAGAAGAAAAGCATATTTGTTTCCCTCTTTTGCAATTTCTAAATTTTAAGTAATTAATACACTGTCCTATATCAATTTGGGCCCGTTGCAGGAAAAGACTTAATTTCTATTCCTATGAAAACAGAAGCTAAAATCGAATTAGATTCCTTTAAATGCTTGTGGTAGGATTTTTTTATTTGAGTGAATCCCCAGTTAGTAAACCCTACAACATTTCTGGTGAATTCAACAATTTTTTTTTAACATGGCAAGATTTTGTGCATCTCCTCAATAGTTTACTTCTTTTTCCCAGAAATTTGTCAAGCAAAAAAGAGTAAAGTCCTGGTTGCATCATATTCTTGCATTTATATTATTTATTTATTTATATAGGTTTTTAAGCTGTCTAATACATATATATTCCAAATTTTAAAAAAATTCTACGTTTTATAGTTTGATGTCATAACTAAGATTGTGCCCCCCACCACACAATATGGGCATTTTATGGTTAGCTTCGTTATACAATAAAGATAATTTAGCATACATTTTTTCTCCCTTTTGGCCGATTGAGTCCGGAAATTGGCACAAATCTTCATTTTCTATATAACGAACACATCGAAATATCATTTATCTAAATAGTTGTATTTATGAACCATAAAAATATATATGGATGAACTAATAATTTTCCCTTTAAAGTAATAATTTTGCTTTCAATTTTTAAAAAATATCTCCAGTTCTTGTGATAATTCTAGATTCAGAACTTCATCAACATACTTCGTTCTTTTTTTTTTTTTTTTTTTTTTTGAGTTATCGCTTTTATAAACGCACAGGTTGAAAGAGAGTCGAACATAATTCAAATACAAGAAATCTAACTGAATTTGAATTCAAGAATATTTAAAGCATAGATAATAATCAAAATCTGGAATTTTTTTGGCGATTACAATTTTTTTTCTTTCTATTCCATTGACCAATATTAATATAAAAATTAAAGAACGGAAATAACTTCGTAATTCTAATTGTGAAAGAATAAGCAATATTATTGCTGTTAAAATCATTGCATGCATAATATTCTTTGCCAAGACGCATTCCTTTGAATGTAAATAAACAATACAATCGGTGAGCACGAATCTACAGCATGAAATGTTATTCTTCATTCTTATCTTTTAAGCCTCCTCTTACCTTTGGCCCCTTCTTCGGCCACAATGCACTCACCCCCACCCACCCGCCTTCAATTCCCACATTTTTACCATCCCACAGCTTATTACGTGTGGGCACGGTTTAGCTACGCCTCCTTATGTAATGAAGACCAGTTCCCCCTACCCAGTTTCATTATTTAACTTCCACCGTTGCTTTTGTTTTGTTCTTTCTGCCGACCCTGAAAGATCCACTAATCATTCGTCGGGAAGAAATGCCAAGGTGGATTTTTTCTTAATAGTAGGCGGTTCTAAGACACGGTAGAACCCAACCTTTGCCAACCAACAGGTGGGTTTCTATCGAACCAACGATTCGGCTGTGTGGACTATAAAATCGCTTTATCGTGTAATTTATACGAATCTGAAGAAATGGGTGAGGCGAATTTTTTTAGCCCCGTCTCTGGGTTTGGTCGGTCCATGTGAGGAATTTAATTTCCTCGAAATGTGCTCTCCAGTGTCTAAATACCGTCCCAGGGTGTGTTGAGGCACATCCTAGAGTCTTGCTTTTCGATGTTAATAACTCAGGATTTGCGATAAGAATTGCGAAATTGGCTTCTGGAGGGAGGTGTCCGCCCTCCAGGATATTGTATTTAACAGCTTTTGTTTCTGTTTTTGAAGTGCATTCAAGAAATTTATCTCCTCTAAATTTCTTTGTTTCAAAAATATGGGATGGGTTTCGCCATTGGAGAATGGGTGGAACTAAAATCGTTTAGATCCTATCCCGCTGCAGGAAAATAATCGAAGAGGGTACGCAAGAACCATAAAGTCTTTAGTGGTTTCAATGTCAGCTGATGCTTTGCATGCCTAATGATCTTAATGAAATGAACTTGCCTATGAACTCAATGAAATAATAATAATAATAATTAATTATCTTTGATGTTCATTAATGGTAATGAGCATAATTATGACTTGAACATGATTAACAGAAGGATAACTTTGTTACTTCAACAATAGTCAAAAACTTCAGTTCTTGTTGATTACTCATGTTTAATGAAATATTTTTTTTCTCACAAATAGAGGTCACTAAATAATATTTAGGTATTTTCTCCTCTAAGAGTTGCGAACACTATTTGCAAATCAGAATGCTAGATGAGTGAAGTCTAAATGAGGCATTTTTTAATCAAAAACTTTACTTTTAATTAGTATATAAGATAATATAAACACTTTGATAGGAAGCATTGGATTATTAATACTGAAAACGAATCTAACATTCTAACATAAATTTATCCATATTTTTGATAAACATTTTACTACTTGTAATACACTAATAGCACGTATTTTTAAAACCTTTATTATTTTTATGATTCTTTCTTTCTTGTTTATTTGTTTATTTTCTATCAGTATACTTAAACAAACCATAGACTGGCCTATATAGAAAAACATTATTGTTAATTTTTATCACTTTCTCCCAGAATAACAACCATATAGAAGTCGACCACAGTTTGTAACTGTCAATCAACATTTTAGAATAGGATTTTTTTTCCGTTCCACCCCTTTCCACGAGATTGAACTATATTTATCGGCATCTTTCGTCGACTTTTCTTTAATCTAGAAAAGTTATCTTTTTTAGAAGTGCAAATATTGATCTGAAACTTTTATCATATATACGTTACAATATAGCATATACTTTAAAGAAATTAGAGACTTTTTGCTCATATAATTTTTAATAAAATCCATTAAATAATGCAATTCTGCTTGATAATACTTATGTAATTAAATTTTCAAAATGTGCATTTTTTTTAAATATATATTCCTTACTTAATAAAGCTATCTTAACCCCTTACGGCCTTTTTTCTTTTTTTGTTTAATAGCTATTACTAAAATTTTTCTGTTTGCCTCTTAAATCCAATCCTTTAACCACGAAAAACTGGTATTTCAATTTTTTTTCTCTGTCTGACGTACGGATGTATGATATAGTTGCATTGAATGTTAATCTAACTAATTAAACAATAAAAAAATTATCCATTTACGCCCTCAATTTTCTATTTTTATTAGCAATGTTGGACAAAAATATGATTAAAATTGTTAGAGCTTCTGACCAATGATTGGAATTCTGAAAACTGATTCATTCGTTTGCCTGTTTATTCTTGTAAGCGCACTGATGATATTTTATAGCAACGCAAATATAACTAATTTCTCATAAGGAGAAAATTTTAAAATTTTTCCCATTCTATTTTAACACTTTTTCAATGAACTTAGAAATAGCTTCTCAATTAATAAGTACTGTTTTATGAGCAGTTTTATTATGGATTTGCTTAGAAGATTATCATTATATTAAAGAATTGAATTACATTACTATAGCTAAAATAAACAGTAATTTATTTTGATAGAAAGGTATTTGTATCTGTTTACAATCATTGCATATTTAGCTTAGTTTTATTAAATATTATTCAAATCATGCTATTAATCACCTAGAGATTGGTTTCGAGACGAATCCCATGACTAGATGACGAAGGTGACATGTATGAAAACTTGCGATTTACACCAATAAGAAAACATTTGATTTTAGGTTCGTCCTACTTTAATCAGGTTCGAAACTCTATTCTGCCAAAGCTTCATCGTATATGTGGGTCAGATGAACGTTAAATTTGACAGTGACGATCAAGTATCCTTCAGCTGGCAGAGGACGTGAAGTTTTCAAGGCGGAGATTTCAGCTCAGAGTCGTCCTCTTCATCAGTTCACAACTCTAAATTAAAGGATTCTTCTGAATACCTTGTGTTTCTCAACAAAAAGAGGAGATTAATATAGCTAAGATTATTTAAATCCGTGCTTATATGGAAATAATAACAAAAGTACCTCGGGAAGTTAGTGTTGAAATACATATCTCACAGAAGGACAAAGCATTGAATAAGATAACGCTTAGTTGAATATTAATGATATTCCCATTCCGTTTGGCATATGATTGTGAAATCATGCGGACAGGTTCCTTCGAAATAAATTTTACGCGTTTACGAAGTAATGAACGAACAATTAATTATCTTTATCGCCCATCACCATTCTACTCGTTCCATTAAGTCTTTCGGGGAAATATAATTATCATAATTATTAGTCATTTCTAGGCATTGTTGTTATTAACTGAATATGTCAAACCATTAAACCAAGGATTTTAAAAACCGCTAGGAAAAGAAAAATAAAGAGAAAGAATCTCGACCAAGAAAAAAAAAATCAATAAAAGCAGCAAAGCTAGGAATTCCTGTACCAGTGTTTTACAACAGTGTTCACGCCCCGAGTCAGTCAGGTCCCTAATGAAAAAAAGGACCCAAGAACAGTGGTAATTTATCTGTCTAATAGAAGAAACGGAAAAAGAAAACGAGAAAAAAAAATTCCGTTGAGGTCACAAAGCACCCATTCAATCTTAGTCAACGGCTTCAAGAAAAGCGGAGTTGCTTTATTTCTTTTATTTATTTTTTACAGGTATCGTTTCGTGAAGACTCTTTTGGGGGAGGTAGGAAGGTAAGGGGGGGGGCTAAAGGCACTTTTTGTGTTGATGATAACCGTGAATTTCTAGGATTGCGTGATACGGGTTGTAATTCCTTCGGCTTAGCCGCAGAGAGTCAGTCAAGTTGTTAATAGGGATAAAAACTATTAACAACCAATTTAGTTGTTCTGCTCTCTTTCATTAAAAGCAGTGCGAGTACAGCTAGTAACAAGATTTTCCAATAACTCTATTAGGATATTTTTTTCCAGAAGCGTTATTAATGGGTTGAAATATGTAATGACTTGATTAGAGTATTTCGATTAACAATTCTTGATAGTTATATGGGGAGGAATTTTATTTTTCTTTCTAGCAGACGAAGAACAAAAAGAACATTTTATTAATATTTTCACTAGCTTTTTTACAGCATTAGTCTCAATATGTAGACTAATGCTGTGGTCAGGTAAAGTAATTTGATCTTCGGTATCGAAGGATTAAGGGTATACATTACAACACCCATTTCTCAAAGAAATCACACAGTTAGCAGGCTTGATGGAGAAAACCGTCCAAGATTAACGCTGTCCCACTGGTATGACGAAGAAATTTGAAGATGGTGTGCTGCCTCAGGGATCGTCCTTATCACCCTAATTGAAATTCGAAGTTTCTCTTAGAATAGCCGTGTAACAGGAAATAAGATTTTCTGATCATTTTATGTCATTCCAGTGGAATGATGTCACTCGAAAATCGGTAGTCATTGTGAAAAACCAGACATAATTGGCATGACGTAGAATGGGAGGTTGAATATCCAATCTATCTTAACTGCTATATGGAAACGATATTTATTGATTACAGATGGGAAAAGAGGTTTAAGGTAACTTAGAGGTAGGGTAGTAGAGACAGCTTCTAATATACTTTAGCGGGACTTTCACGAATTAGATTGATGTAGAGTGTTTATGAATGACTGGCCTATATGGATGGACGAAAAAATAGAGCGTCCGGAATGGCTCCACTTCAGTGGCGTGAAAGGATCGTGAATGCCCGACCCTAAGAGATAGAATTAACTCGTATCAGAAATAAGCATAAAGTTTCAGCAGTATTGGTGCATTCTCTACAAATAATTGCGTAATATCTGAAGCCGATATTTTTTTCTGTTTAGTAGTAGTCGACAAGTGAATTTGTTGTTGTCAAGACACGGCTCACTCGCATTGTCTGATGTTTGTCTGCAATATCTCATGATAAGATATTCTTGTTTTGCACTGAATTTTGTATTGTAAATCAGCATTCATCAAGCTCTGGTGCCTATTCAAGAAAATGGACATTAAAAGTTATCACATGTTTTGCACCTCATCTGATCATTTATTTAGAGATGTATCTGTGGAGCTTCATATTGTCTGTAAAAAACAAGCCACTTATCAAGTTATATGTTAATATATAAAGGAAATTCATTCAAAGAAGCAGAAAAATTTAGAGAGTTAGTGGATGTATATCAGCTACGTTGTCAGTAAATTCATGTTCCAAAATGCCAATATGAGAAAAAATAATTCAACATGTTTAGAAAAAATCTTCTTCATGTAAAATATAAAACTTTAAAATAAAAAAAGTGGATGGATGATCGTCATTGCAGTGATATCACATTTTCGTGAAAACTGATACAGTTTTTCAACAGAACATATAATTATTTTTCGCATCATCTTAGAATTTTTAATTAGGCATCCAAGGATGATATAGCCGCTCGTATTCCAAAATCATGTTGCTGTTTTTAAGTGCAATGTTGAAAGCAAAAGAAGCAATGATAAAACGATTCCTTAATTTCATGAAAAGAATTCATTTATTTCTATTTGTAAAAGCTGAAACATAAATAAAAAGAATTTTTAAAAAAACTGAAACATTCCAATATTTTGAAAAAGAATACAAGCTATCAAATGCAACAGAAAATAGAAAAATAAATATTTTTTTAATTGATTTTGAAAGAATAAGAACATTTAGGTACTAAAAAGACTGGATACCTTATTTCTCTACATTTTAATCGATAAAATCTTTTATAATTCATACAAGAACTCATAAATATTTTGAAAAAAATTCATGCATATTATTCAAAAACCATCATAATCCAATCAAATTCAAGGATACATAACATTTCTTCAATCCAATAACTACATTAAAAAAGCGTATATTTACTCAATCAAAATGAGATACTACTACTTTGGAAGATAAGAAAATGCAGATTTTTACAATTACAGGAAAGTTTATTAAACTAATTTAATTCGATATGCTACTGTAAAATCTTAATTTTCTTTTTTACATGGATAATTTACAAGACGTTTTTGAATTGTTCAGAATTCAATTCACAGCACATTCAGCTTTAACTGTTAAAATTGTAAGAATAAATTGAAATATTTAAAATTAAATGTTCATCATTTTAAGCAAATTGAAAATATTATTTTATGACATAGATATTTGCTTTAATATTTTATTATATTACAAAGTCGCGAGCACTGATTTAGCTCGATATGAAAAATGGTAGAAACGACTTCACCATCTGTATCATATGTCGAGACATTTTGTACTTCATAAAACGGACTAATCGTAATAGTTTCAAAATAATAGTCGCATTATCTTATTGCAATTTATAGTTCTGACTGTTTATCCTATCATATATTAAAACAGCCATAAAAATAAATAAAATAAAGCCTTAAGAATATATTTCAACATAAAATAAGACAGCAAAACACGAGGACGTGAAAACCATTTTGGTTATTCATCCTAAAAAGAAAAGTCACGTTTTCGCATTTAAAAACACGTGATTCTAGCAGAAGTCACAGAGCAGAAAAACTAACAACGTGAATTACGAATTCAAGAAAAACAAGCGAAACATAACGTCATGGGTACAGTTTCTTTTGATATATTTTTTTCGCTTTCTTGTCTTTTATTCCGTACAGACCTCGCTTTCTCCATTTCCATACGAGCGAAAGCAAGAACGTGTCAAAAACAATGACAAGCTATGGTGTTCTTTTGCTTAAAATATAAACTTTTTTTTTTTCATTTTTTGCCTTCTATTTTCTCTTTTGGCGCGCTTTCTCCTTCTTAGAGAACAACACCCCCCCCTTTACCCCCTCAACCTTCCATCCAGGCACATATTTATCCCCCTCCCCCCTTTTGTCTTTGCACCACATTATTGCAGAAACAGACAGACCTATCTCAGATATAGGTCCAGGACGATATTATTCATGCAAAGAGGCAGCGGGAATTTTTTTCTTTCTTTCTTTCTCTCTCCTTCATTTTTATTCTCTGTTCTTTTTTTATACCCCCATCTTTATTCTTCTTTATGCATTTTACTCTACCCGATGGAAGGTACATGTTCTGGATGGAAGGGGGAAGTGGTTTCCTCCCCCCCTCCTCACTCCCCCAAACCCCATCTAGCGAAGGACAGCTGTATATGTCCTTAGACGAAATGAACACGGAATGTACAGAATACAAACCCGAGAGTTCAGCCAGCCAATCAGGGGAGACAAAAGCCCGTGTCACCTGCACACGACACTCCAGCACTCGTCAGGGGTGAAGGAAAGGGAGGGGGGAGGAATGGAAGTGTTCGAGCACCCCTCCGCCACTCTCTCTCTCTCTTTCTCTCTTACAGGCCCGAACAGCGAATGCTGCGTTGAGTTCATGAAATATTTACCATTCTCGCAGCTTCGGGTCTTTCTCTCAACTCGCATAGCTGAGGGCGGCAACCATGGCGGAAGAAGGCCCTGCAAAAGCATTACAGATTAAAGCCTCGATTCTTTTTTTTTCCCTTCTTTTATTATTATTTTTTTCCCCTTCTTTCACAGTTCTGAGATTCTTGTAACAAAATGCGATGGAATTTGGGTGATGAAGAGCGGCGCTTTCTATTCGAGCTGATCTTTTAACCCGTCATTCTGACTTAGTTAAGTTTAACTCTTGTATTTTTAGTTCTCTGTTCTCGAAAAATTAGTGAATGACTTCCGGCTGATTTGTGAGTCAGATTATTTTAATGAATTTCGTAAGCACAATCATATGAGATATGTGCTTAATAATTCAAACTTAATGAAGAGAAAATTGTGACTATTCTCTTATAATCGACAAATGGCTTTATACATATAAGTTTATGACTTCCCTGTATGTAAAAATAGACAAGATATGTTTATGTTGTTGTTTCTAATGTCACTTGTCACAGACAAGCCCACTGACTTTAGAAGTCATTGATTTTAAGCCAAGGGTGCGTCTCTCGGATTTTCAGCAGTGCCATCTAGGGTTAAGTGTACGACTTAGCTACGGTCCTTTTTACGGGGCGGATTTCATTCATGCTTTTGATTCTCTCATCCACAGATCGTAATTTAAACCTAAATCAGAAAACAATCCCCTCTGATCCAGTGCCCCCAGTGGTATTACTCTCGACATAGAGGAATCTGTGACCACGACAGATTAATACTTGCACCAGCCACCACACCCACCGAGAGTCTTTGGCCGGCGGGGTTTGAACGCGCAACCTAAGGGACGTGAATCCAAAACCCTACCAACCAGGCTATCTCTGTCCATATCTCTTTATAAAAGCAAATATTGAAATGCGCAAATATTTAGGCAAATGAATTTTCAAATGTTATTTTTATACCAAAATTAGTGATTTGCATCGAATTTGACTGGTGTCTACAGTATAGACTTAAAATATATGTACCAAATTTTATCCATTTAACTCTTTATCGGAAAAACTGCCCTTGGCGCTATGCATATAAACGCAATGTCAGATAAACGATTAATCTTTGTACCGAAACTGTGATCAAGAATCATTAAACAACTCATTTTTGCCTATTGAACTGTCTATAAATGTATGTATGGATACTATTACATAAAAAAGCAACAAGCTAGTTGGGTGAATTGTGATTTTTACATCAAATTTATAGATAGTTGTCTTATTGCGGATGAAATCCATGAAAGGGCAAATTTTATTGGTCTAGCTATGTTTATTTGAAGAAAAAAAAAACATTAAATAAATAAAGCTGTCTAAAATTGTAGATCTGCATCACATTTTACATCTAGTCATTGAAAGGGGGGGGGGATTCGGAATGCTTACTCGGTTCTTTTCCCATAAGATGAAAATAAGCACAAATATGCCTTAGTGCGAAAACATATAAGAAGTTTGAGGGAAGAATATTCTGTCTGTTTTAATTTGCTATCAAGACAGACAATGATCAATGGCAAGTACGAGAGACATGACTTAGTTTCTTAATCCTGAATATCCCTAATACTTATATACTTAAATATAATTGACAAATTTGAGCAAAAGTTAGTTGAAAAACCAATAATCAAAATTCTTTGTAATCAAGTACTATCCTTAAAATATATATTGTTTAGTTCCATTAACATTTTTGGCGGGGTTATAGAGTATACACAAGATAGTATTGAGCACTGAGTCATACCAGAGATATCGGACTGAAAGAGGGCTAAGAAATGAATTTTCAAAAATATTTATCTTTTCTTAATCATTCATGTTTTCTCATATTTCTATATTCCATATTCAATAATATCTTTATTTGTGCTTTATCAACCATTAAATGCTTTATAGAAAGTAATGTTTATTTATTCAACATTAGCGTGCTATATATTTTTGTTAAGACAGAATCAATTAAATTTTCTCTCATATAGGCAACCATTCAAATTTTTTGCTATACGCAGATTTAAGATATAAAAATAAAATTAATGATTTAAAAGCTTCTTAATTATAAACAATTATTATTTAAATTAATTTTTAACTAGTTTAATTAATTACAATTTTTATTAGGGATTATAAATATTAAATAGTATACAGTCATTATTGTTAAAAATATAACTACAATGATTAAAAGTATTTTAAATATTATTTTTAAAAGTATGACAAAAAACTCAAAAATATGAGGACTTATATATATCTATAAGAAATTCATCACCAGAATTCCTTTACAAGATTATACCGCTCATATGGATACTTATATTTTTCATAGATAAACAACAAAACTTCATAGATAAACGACAAATATATATATATACTTCTAGTCAAATATATTTTTTCACATCCTAATGCTTTGGAATTATTAAATTTGCTTAAAAATGTATTCCTTCCCTCCTCCTTGTGTTACTATAGAGCTAATTTTGAAACAATAAATAAAAATTTATTAACAATAACATTTTTATTTTAAGTAATAATAGTTTTTCATCTTTTTTATCAACTTTATAACCGAGACTTAAGAGCAAAATACTGAATCAAATGCAATTTCAGTGTATTGGAACTTTTACCATTTAAACAGTTGTGCGATGGCATAAACTGATAATCTGACTGTGCCAAATCGGGGATCGTGTGAAATGTAACATCTTTTCCCAATTCCATGCCAATAATTTTCTTACGAATCATTAAGCATGTACATGATCTTCTGTTATCACGGAAAAACATGATATCTAAGGGATTTGTAAATCCAGTATATTTTTTTTATTGTTTTATTTAGTATTGTTATTTTTTTAACAGAGCAGATTTGAAGAAGGTAAAAATTCCTAAAGCATAAAATTCATCATAATCTAATTTTGAAGACCTCCAAATTCTGCTTCTGTAAGTTCATTACTTTTAGTTAAAAATCTTTTTAATTGATGTTATGGAAAACAATCTATTTTTTTAATGCCAGTTATCCTTCGAATTTTTAAAATATATTATTTTTAATTGTTTTGCAATATGCTATGACCACTGCATTTCTTCATTTTAAATGGAATTCCAATAACGAACTTTTTTAAACTCCTCGCTTTATAAACTCAAAATTCACTTTTCAACTATCAACATATGGTTGAAAAACGAGCTTAGAATTTTCCTTTAAAGAAATTTGATTAACTATTCTTTTAAAGTTATTATATAAAAGAACACCATAAACTCAATGTATCTTATCCATGTGCATGATGAATTTCAAAACTCACATCAATTTTTATTTCTTTATGAGAATTAAAAAAAAAAAAAAAAAGAACACGATGAAAATTAATTTTTTTTCTCATTTCCCATTAAAATCAACAGCAGTCAACCAGTGTTATTGTGGCATTGAAATATTGTATTAATTCAGAAATAATTGAATATTTTTACAAACTAATAGTTAAGCTAGCTTTTTGAATAAAAACTATCGTCATATGATATATTTCATTGGATTCTAATAACTTGATTCTTTAACCGTAATTTTAAACCTAAGATTCGAAATAATTTTATTTACATAGTAACCAAGTCTTATAAGTCATATATAGTAAAATATTAAAACCTCTATTTTAGACTAATTTACACCATTTCAACAGCTGGCTCAAAAAAGACCATATCGTCAATGGACACCTCCTGTGACAAAAATTGATTTATCTAAATTAATGAATTCAAATCTTTATAAATTGGTTTAATTTGAAACCAATTTATAAAGATTTGAATTTATAAAGAGAATTGTTTGAACTTCTTTTTTTAAAATGTCAGGGTGAATAATTTAACAAATGTGACTAACTAGATAATATACTTAGCATTGTTCAGGATAAGAATAGTTTTATGCTTAATTTTCTTAATGAAAAAAACTACTTTTGTATAAAATATCACAATATACAGCACACTTTTTAAGACATGAACTGAAATAAAAAAATATTTAAAAATAATAGTAAAGTAATTCAAAATCTTAACATTGAACAACAAAGGAGCACTTATAAATTTCCATACTTCAAAATAATTTGTATTAAATTATTTGAGGAGTCAATAGCAATTGATAGAAAAATTACACAAAAATGAAATTCGATTTTGTGGGAAAAGTGATGTTTTTCATTTTAAGTTGATGTAATTTTTAAAAGTCAGATTTGTCAAGTTAAATTTTTGTCAAAATAAATTTTACTAGGTTTCAGTGGAAAACAAATAAAACATTGGTTTAATTTTCAATATCTGAAAACGCTGCTGTTGTCGAATATCTGTTTCATTTGCTTTGAAGCACTTTACTTTTCCTTTCTCCATTTGAGAGATTGACTTGTTCCTGTTTATAGGCACTGTTAAATCACTAATTTGAAATAAATTAAAGCATGGGGAAAAGATATGTATTAAAATAAAAATTTAAATTACATTTTTAAGAGCGAAATTTTAAAATAAAAGAAATAATAGACTTAAAATGGTTCAAAATTAGCATTCATTTTGATGCGCTTAATTTTTTGAGAAAATAATAACAGTTGATAGAAATATTATACAGAAAGGAAACTGATATCATTGAAATGATAAAATTTTGAATTTTACGATGACCTAAAAATGATTCTTCTGAAATAATTTCCCTTAAAGTCACTTTCGAGAAAGACAAAATTACAGTTACTTTCTAATTCATTTAACATTATTCAGTTGACATTATTTTTTCCCTTATCTTATATAAAAAGTGAGCAAAATTTGGTATATATGGTATATAACATACATAGGTTTGTTACATACATTTGGTATATAACATACATAGATAGTCACAATGACTTTCACTTATATTAAGATAAATCTTGGATACTATAAAAAAAATCTAGATCTTATTATGTTTCCACCAGTACATTTATTAACTGAAACACATAAATTATAATTCTTTTCATTATTAAAAACATTTTAGCAGTTGGAGTTTTATATTTAATGTTTTAGAGATAAAATTCTAAGGGTTCTTTATCTCCATTGATTTGGAAATCAGCTATTTGTTTACGATTAAAATGGATAACACTTGTATGTATTCTTAAAAATTTTCAAGCATTGATCACAATTCAAGTTATTTTTAGATGATTCTCAAGTGCTTCTCTAATCACAATTAAGGTGGCTTATACTGTTTCTTAAGCGTTAAAGCATCTTCAATCACTAATTCGTTAAAACTTTTAGCATGAAGACGATCTTTTTTCTAAACGAACCAAACTAGGATTTTTTTTTATAAAATATCATTATTGTATGTGAAATTTCGTAAAGTTCATTTCCAAATAAAAAAAAGCATTGATGCAGTTTGGCATTACTAAAGACCTTTTATAGTAGATGACAATACAAGCTGACGTCACTGCACTTTTTGAACCCGTTCTTTCTACACTTTTACAGTTTCTACACTTTTTGTACCTGTAAAAAAAAACTGAATGAAATCAAATAACTTTAACATGCAATATCGAAATGTATTAGAGAAAAAAGTAATATCGTTATTTAATATATTAGTTCTATTCTAGTAAATAAATCAGTTTTAATCATATTCAAAAATATTTAATTAAACATAATAATGCACCCACTATGTTTGATGTGCAAGTACATTAGCTTGAATTGCCACTGACTATTTTGTACATTAAATCCATTGTCTTATTATAAATATCATATAACTGGGGTAGTACAAAATATGAGAAAACAGTAGATCGAATGAAATATTTCCATTTTCTGACACCGATTGAGAAGTGTGACAACACTTATCATTATTCTTTTAATTTTTAAAAATGTAAAAACATAAGCTAATTAAATCAAGGTTAATGCTCTCCCTTCGATTTTTTTGCAAAGCACAATATTACGCGACTTTGTGTCATAGTTGTAGAGAAGAAAGCAGAACATCTATTTCATATGTTTTCCTTAACCTTTTTTTAAAATTGAAATCCATCTATAATTTTGGTTATACTATTAAGTACCAGATTTTATTTATCTATCTTGTAGCTTTTCTTTGAGTCATAGAATTTATATACCCTCGAATGTCCTACGGAGGTTACCTCGTTATTGAGGATAAGAAGCTTCCGGTATGGTGGTTGATTCTCGCCACCTTGGTGGGTACACAAAAAGGGGGGGGGTCTAGCTCCTCCCATCGATGACGGGACGCACTTCTTTAGGGAAGGGTTGTACCATGGCTGGTCATGGCCATTAGGACACAACTATAGTTTCCGCCAATGTTGCTGTTGCGGCGGCCAGGTCATTCAGATTTTTTGTGTGCCTTCCAGTGGGTCAGAGTAGCCAGTTTGTAGTTATATACCCTCGAATAGACCAACCAATATGAGTCATGTCCTGATAGATTTGCCCAAAATTTGTTGTGCTACTGCAAATTGGATGATGAAATAATATTCTAAATATTATCAAACCAATTCTTTGAATTTTTGTGTTATTATATATGCTCTCGAAAAAAAAAAAGATTGAAAGACTTTTTAAATATGCATTTCGATAAGGAATTTTTGAAGCAGTTTTGATGTTATCTTCTATTAAATATCCTTTGCCTTTTTCAGTTGTTACATTCATAGGCAATCTGATACAACTCTAAAAAGGTATTTTAAAAAACTATGAAACGAGGAAATTCATCAAAATCTCCTAGTCAAAAATGTTAGCGATTAGAGTATTATGCAATCTCTCATTTAACCTGATTACGATTCTCAGAGAACTTGCTTTAACCACCACATCTTAGTTAAGTCACTGAACTGGTCCAAGAATACGCAGTACTCTGGCCTAGGATCTTCTTAACGCATTTTCTGCCACGACTCATGCTTGATATTCGGGCCATCTATATAGCTAGATGACCCCTTCTTTCTATATCTTAACTATAGTAGAGAAGGTTTCATCTAATAAGATAGATGTAATCTATCTTATTAGATGAAACCTTCTCTACTATAGTTAATAGATTCATCTAATAAGATAGATGTAGAGAAGGTTTCATCTAATAAGATAGATGTATAGTAGAGAAGGTTTCATCTAATAAGATAGATGTATAGTAGAGAAGGTTTCATCTAATAAGATAGATGTTTATCTAATAAGATAGATGTATTCATAAGATAGATAGATTCATCTAATAAGATAGATGTAGAGAAGGTTTCATCTAATAAGGTAGATGTATAGTAGAGAAGGTTTCATCTAATAAGATAGATGTTTCATCTAATAAGATAGATGTATTCATAAGATAGATAGATTCATCTAATAAGATAGATGTAGAGAAGGTTTCATCTAATAAGGTAGATGTATAGTAGAGAAGGTTTCATCTAATAAGATAGATGTTTCATCTAATAAGATAGATGTATTCATAAGATAGATAGATTCATCTAATAAGATAGATGTAGAGAAGGTTTCATCTAATAAGATAGATGTATAGTAGAGAAGGTTTCATCTAATAAGATAGATGTTTAATAGATAGATGACCCCTTCTTTCTATATCTTAACTATAGTAGAGAAGGTTTCATCTAATAAGATAGATGTTTTTTTACAATTACGTATGATCTGTAACGCACAGGCGTGTAAAGCAGAAGCAAATGGACTCCAGTGGAGTTTCCAGACTTCGAAAAAATCATTTTTGGAACTTTATCTCTCTATCTATGAATACAATAACTTAAAACCGCTTTGATCTAGTCGGTTGAAATTTGGTATGTGGTCTTTATAGTAAATTTGTCGATCTATCAGATTTTGAACGAAATCCAGTTAGAGAAAGCCAAGCTGGCTGTTCGAATACAAATGCAAACAATGACTACAAAATACAGAGACTACAACATACATACAATATTAGGTATGAAGTATAAAATCTAGAGTGGAGATCTATATCATCTACCAAATCCGAAAGGTATTGACTCTCTCACCTTACATTCCCACATGTATGTAAACGCAATAACTCAAAAAATCGATTATTTAAGAAAATAAAATTTTCTATGTGATCTTTTTTGTTAACATCATATTTTTGTGTAAAATTTTGATTTCATTCATTCAATATATATATGTATACAGGGTGTCTCAAAAACCATGACCGCAACTTTTATTCCTGAAATATTGATCGTAGATATATATACTGTAAATTACAAAGTTGCGTAAAAAAAGGTGCAAATTGCTATGAAATCAATTAAATTTTTCAGAGGATTAAACTTTAAAAAATACAAAATTTAAATTTTTATACGGGTCCCGTACAAAAAATTCCCAGTGAGTAAAATATGCCGCATCCTCTAATAAGGTCATGTACGAAATTTCAGCATTTTATCACAAAAAGTCTCAAAGATATGAAACTACATAAATGCTGACTTAAATCACTTTTTGATGCCTGAATATGAGTTCGCAAAGAGAAAAAGTCGTGTCGAATGTTTGTATTTTAGGGATCGTACACAAATGAAAAAAGATTGAATAAATAAATAATAATTTTACTATTTATTGGTTCAAAAGTATTGAAATTGTGTAGAAATAATAACTTAAAGGAAAGATTACATAAGAGAAGATTACTTTAACGAAAGATTACATAAGATTTTTTGCAAGGTCACTGACTGTGTTATTTTTAAGTTATATTCTGTAATTCATGATATAAAATTTTAAAGTATTTTTCAGGAAGCATAGATCTTAAAATTTGTATTTAAAACAGAAGATATCAAACATATTTAATTTTATTATAATGCATTCTTGCGTCGCTTCATCTGCACTAAAGCTGTAAACATTTACATTTTAATTTGTGATTGATCCTTCTCCAACTTTGTTTCAACATATCTTTGAGAATTTGCATGATAAAATTCTGAAATTTTGTACATGACTTTATTAGAGGATGGCGCACATTTTTCTCACTAGGAATTTTATGTACGGGGTCCATATAAAAATTTAAATTTTGTATTTTTTAATGTTTAATCCCCTGAAAACTGTAATCGATTTCATAACATTTTGATCCTTTTTTTTAAGCAACTTTGTCATTGACAGTGTATGTCTACGATCAGTATTTAAGGAATAAAAGCCTTCAAGGTTTTTGACACACCCTGTATATATAACAGGAGAAAATTTGGTGATTTATCGCTTTTGGGGCATAAATCTTTCGCTTTTATTGTTATTAGAAAGTGAAAATATAAAATTGAAATCTGCTATCGCAAATTTCAAGTTATTATGTGAAAACATTATTAATTTTTAAGTAATTGTTTATTTAAATTCATTTAAGTCATTAACCTGTTTAAGCCGGTTCGAAATAATCACGGGACTATCAGATTACGCATGCATCGATATTTAGAAAAACGATGGGGGTTTTTTTCTTCTTAAAATCTGTGTCGAGAACAAACATTTTTTTTGGATAAAAATTGAAAAATTTGCTTGAAAAATTGAAAATGAAAAAAAAATTATATTTCTATCATCATTATATATATATATATATATATATATATATATATATATATATATATATATATATATATATATATATATATATATACCTTTTAATTCCTCGCAGTTTCGTGTTGATTCCCGTTTTCTTCTTTGTGCTTCTTCGGGCGATAACTTCTTACAACCTATGCCCTTTATAGTCTGCCTACGCATTTTGAAGCTTCAAAAACCTCAAAATACATCATGTTCTCACATCATGAAAAAGAAAACGCGTCCAAAATGTTTCCTCGTTTTTTAAAAAATTCTATTTCCTTACGAATATAAAGAAAATGTAATTTTGAAAATAAAATCTTGAGCACCGGTGATCTTCACAACTTTGTCAAAGTTTCAAAATTTCATGAGAGAGGTTTACATTTTTATTAGGGATTATATACATTAATTATCTGGAGAGATAACATCTGCTTTTTTTACTATTAGACTAATGTAGAAAATGAGTAATTTATGAACTTTTATGACAATGAATTATTTAAAATTAAGATTTTTCAAATACACATTTAACTATAATTTACAATAAAGGACAAGAAAAAATATCAATTATTAAAATATTGTCTGTGATTAATTTAAGTACAGAATGTTAGGGTCACTGGGTACGAATTTTCAAACCTAGTCATTTTCTTCGGCTTAAAATGATCATATGAAATGAAAATTAAGTATATAATTAATATGATTGCATAATCATGTCCTAGAGGGTTCATTAATCAGTGCTTTCTTTCCAAACTAACTTATTAATTAGCTTGCCTCAGCTACGCAGCATTCATAATTTTCTAGCTATCCCACAGGCTATGTGGGAGTATGAGGTAATGGGGAACACATGTTTTGACTTTTAGTTATATTGTAGAAACGAAAGGATTTAAAAACAATATGTTTGAAATGATTAAAAAAAATATTGTTTATTGGTTAAAAATTTATTTTATTGGCCATTACAAGAGCACCAAAGTATTTTTAATTGTTTTTCTATAAAAATATTTTCTATTTCATAGACTAATGCATGTAAGTTATGACAATAATTTAATACTTTCATTTTGATGTAATTTATATCCTATTCATATTTTTTGGAGGGGTGGGAATCTGAAAACGAATCTTTATAAAACCATCAATGAGGGAATATTATGAGACGTTAAAAATATCTAGGGTTTGTAAATACACTTTAAAATAAGTAAAGAGAAGTAGTTCAGTTTAGAATTAAAAAGTAGAATCTCTACTCCAAATAGAAAATTCAATCCTTTATTCAACTTACTTCCCTGATACATTTACGATACCTGAAATAATATACATCATTTATAGAATCTAGTTGCATAACTTTTGTCTGTCTTTCAAAAATTGCAAACAATAATAAACGATCGAAGCTGATTTTTATTTAGTCAAATTGGTGCTCAACAAACCCGTAACATTCAACTACTTTCAACAAGATCAATCTCTCAGGCGTAGGAATAATGGGTTTTCAATTGGGTGCATTCAACATAATCGATCAAAATTAACGTTTGTTTAAAGTCCACCATGGAGGATCACAGATTACCTCCTATATCGCCACACTTTCCATTTCGTGTAAAAAACGAGCCACACTCATCGTTTTCAGATTTCTTACACAGCACCGTGTATTTTCTACGACGACTGCTTTCCTTGCTTTTTCGTACTTATCATCAAACAACATCAAATTAATAACAATAATAAATTTTCATGCATGAAAAGTTGTATGTATGGAAGTTACGTGGAATATTTTTTAAAAATTCCAGTTGCTAATTTGGCATAAAATAATGAACATTATTGGCAAGGCGGTTACTACTGCGTTATTAGATTTAATATGATTTCCACTCGTGCAATAAATTATTACAACTACGTGAAAAAATTTACGTAGTGAAAAAATTGAAGTTTTTTTAAGCAATAAAAGCATGTTCCTAATTAATTCAAGATGAAAATTGTCAAAGGTGATTAAAAACACCATCCTATTTCTTAGCAGAAAATCCAAAAAATAAAGTTGAATTTACTAGTAACCATGATATATCCTACATATCCAAGAAACATATAACTTACTTGCAAAGTAAGATATGAACAAAGTCTTGATTTCTCATTTTTTAAAATATGGTTGCAACTGAAATAAGAAAGTGTTAAGAAGTACTATTTAAACCAGCTCCTCAAAACTGTCTTGCATATTCTCTAATAAATATGTCATGCCAGAGAACGGCCTTACATAGCACTGGAGTACAATAGTTAAGAAATATTCACTTTGGGCATGAATTTTACTCTGCCTTTTTGCTGAATCTATCGTATGATACTTGGCGAGTTATTTGGCGATTAATCCCTGGCATACATTAATAATATACAAAAGTCAAATTTGTGTTTAGACATGTGTTTCTCAATCGACTGAAACTAAAAATTGGACATAGAACTGCACAAATGTCATTGCGTTTTTTAATTATCGGTTTTACTTATTTCTGAAAATGCAGACCAACAGACAGTCAACCCGTAGTTAGATCTGACTGAAAATTTGACGTCTACACTATAGATGTTAAATCTGTGTACCTAATCTTATCTATGTATTTTTCATCTTTTTGTCGTTATCGTGTTAACTTGTATTCGAACAACCGAACAGACAGACTTCTTCTGAACATATTTTACTCAAAATTCCATAGAAGTCTGAAAATTTAGTATTGAGACCGTATACTAAATTTCAATTGTCTAGCTCAAATCGTTTTTGAGTTATCTTTGTTACAGAAAGACAGACGGACATTTTCAAAAATGTGTTTTTTGAACTAAGTTAGGTCTAAAACGTGGATATTCGTAAAGTTCTCGAATTCGAATTTTTTGACAAGTTCTATACTTTTTTCTACGTATACGAGAAAATAAAAAAAGCGGAAACATTTTTTATATCTTCTTTTGAAGTGCGTTAAAGAAAGTATGCATTTCCCAACTCGCTAAGATCTCGCTTGTCCGATCTATAAACACAGTTCCAAATATTTCTAATTCTCAATTACTTTTCTCGATCCTAACTTTTAAATATTTATATTTTATTGCGAAATATAAAATTTTTTCTTATTGAATATTGACTTTAACCTATTATTTTTCGAAAACTAATAATATTATTTTTCGAATGATTGATTATATTTCTTGTTTGATTCGAGAATGAAATTGTTGTTATTCTCTAATAAAAAAGTAAGTCTCCTTTGAAAACTAAAATTAAAAATTAAAATATTATCTAAAAACAAACTTGCTGATATTAAGAAACGGAAAATAAGGAATAATAAAAATAAACAATCTAAAATAATTCAAATGTAATAAGATAGTCACGTAGAAAAAATTTCTTGAGCATACAATTTGACATTCTGAAATATTATATTTATTTCTAAATTGTTCTAGAATAAATATATATTATATTTATTTCTCTGTAAATGAGTATAAAAAAAAAGGTAAATTTATTTTTTTCGGAGACAATTACATTCATAACCAATTGAAATTTTAAACCCGATTAGTTCTTAAGAAAGTATCAACTTTTGAATTTTTAAATGATTAAGTGAAGTTACATCAGCATGGCGAGAAATAAGATAGTAGTAGTAGTTTTTAATTAAAACTTTATCCGTTTTTAATGCAAAACGATTTTAATTAAGATTTGCTTACTTTAAAACTGCATAAAATGTCTCGAAAAGAATATTAAAAAAAAGTAGACGCGGAGAAAAAATATTAAATCACGCATCATTTCAGATCTCATTCCCAACTTCATTTTTATGACTCATTGATTTCGTTTACTTGGATAAATTTCGTTCTAAATTTAGCTATATTCATTGAAAAAAAAGGAAGAAAAAGATATTTAAACTGAAGCATAACTTAAGAATTTTAAAAAAAATCTCCATATTTTTAGCAATTAACCCTAGAATACATAACTTTAAATTTTTTTACGAAAAAAAATACACGTGTTGAATAGTTGCATATAAATTAGGAAAATTATTTAAAAACTTAATTAATTTTTTCTGGTGAAATTTTAACAAAACAATTAAAACATGCCAATCGGCAACATTATGAATTAAACAATATCCCAGTGACATAAATCTCGTTATAACAATTCTGCAATAAAAATGAGTCTCTTTTTACCAATATATTTTTTACAATGGAAATAAAATATTTTGATAATATTGTATTTTTCATGATAGAATTATCAATGTGACGGGGAGAAAAAAGGGAATAACAGAATCCAATTCAAATTCCGTTTTTGCCATATATCTGTGTTATCTGTAAATGTTTATCAAAACGAATTTAAAAAAAATTCCAATCACTCTTTTGCCCTTTGAAACAATCATATGAAACTTATAAATGGAAATCAAAAGGTGTGGCCAAATGGCTACATGATACATCGAAAGGTTAAAATTTTTATTCATTTTCATTTAAACTGATTTGCTAAAGTCCACTCTGTATTTATTTTGAATAACAAAAGTCCAGTTTTCTGATGGATGGTTTTCTATTGGATACGCTTGAAATGCCATTGAAATATAAATATTTCAAATCGGAAATTTTTGGGTTAACAAAATATGGATTTATTAACCTTTCAAAAGTTTTTTAGAATACTGTTTGTCTACCTCAAGAATAGCTCCCGCCAATATGTCTACGATAGTCTGTTGCCGTGGAAACAAGACCTACTCTATTTTCAATAGGGGATTTAAAAAGAAAGGCATCCATTTTGGCTTACTGATCGCCTTGATGACGTATTGGAGATTTTTTTAATTGATTTATAAAGAATGAAAAAAAAATTGTTTAATATATTAATTATATAATAATATTTAAACTTTTAGACATAAAAATGAAATATTAATGAATATGCAATAAAGATGAAAATTATTACAATAAAAAAGTAATTATTTAACTTTTTAATAATTGTTTAATATTTTCATAACTATTAATAATTATCAAGGACTTTAGATTATTAATAAAATGACAGAACTTCGTTGATTATTAAATTTTCAGCATGTATTTTCCAACAATTTCTAAGGCAAAACAGTTTTAAAAATAAAATAAAATAAAATACCGTCTATATTTCGAAAATAATGTTCATTCAAGCATTTCAAAATCCTCTAAATCACTCTCACAAGTTTCGGCTTCTTCTGAATCAGAATCATCATTGGTATCAATTTGAAATGACAGTTCGTCCACTAAATCTTCTAACAGTCCATCTTTCTCCCAATAATTATTTTCAAGCTTTTCTACGTGTTTGCAATGCGCTACCCATTCTGCCGAAGTAACTTCAGTGATAGCTGTTTGAAGAAGAGATTTCAGATTGTTCAAACTTAAATCGCCAGTAACATTTCGTTCCTTTATTATTCTTTTTACAGAGGATCACACAAATTCGATTGCGTTCAAATCGCAATGATAAGGGGGTAGTCGGATAACTTCATGTCCTTCTTTCTCTATTAAATTATCAATTTTATAGACAATTTTCTTTGGACGATTACTGTCTATAAGAGAGAACAGTTCCGCTTTTCGCATTTTTTGATCGCAGGGTAATTCCGTTGTTTTTCAACCAGTCTATCATAACTTTTTTTGTAGAATACTTCGTTGGAGTGGGGTTTTCGATAGTCGGATGATACGATGCATTATCCATGCATACGACACTGTTTGGTTGCAAATTTGGAAGAAGTTTTTCCAACACCCATTTTTTAAAGTTTTCATAGTTTATTTGCCCGTGATAGTCGCCGCTTTTTGTTGATGCTTTATATACTAGTAAAGCACCCATAAGGAAACCCATTGATGACCCAGCATGAACAACTATAAGTCTATTTTTCGAATTAACATTTGCTGTAGCTCCCAAAACTGTATCATCTTGCCAGCATTTCTTAAATGTCAAATTGCTGTCTACCCAAGTTTCATCAATATAGACAATCGGTCGTCCAGCTTTCCTGTGACATCTCATTTCTCTCAAATATCTGTGTCTCCAAAAACAATATCTGGTCTTTCCATGAGTACTTTTCTATTATTCAAGCACTTCTTCCATCGGAAATTCATTGAATGTAAGACTTTGCACAACGTGTCTTTTTGCCACGAAAATCCAATTTTTTCTTTCAACACGGGTAGTAATTTTCTGAGGGATGGTACTTTCCTTTCTTTTATGTAAAAGTCTTGAATTGTTTGTGGTATAACACACTTGTCAAAGTCGTCTATTTCACAGTTTCGCTCACTAGGTCTTTTACGGTATTTACCGGGTGATTTTAAAACTGTCGATGAGCCCGATGATGAAACTTCCTTTCTTATTTTTTTTATTGTAGCTTCAGAAATTCCAGTTGCTTGAGAAGCCCTTTTCAGAGCTTGTGGGAGTGAAATTAAAGCAGATTTCGATGAAGCTTCATTGGAACAAAATTCCGCAACATTATATACAATTTTACGTGCCTGCGATTTCAAAATTTCACCCTTCCTTAACTTAAAGACCATCTTGCAGGTTTAACAAAATAGCAAAATCAATTAAACCAGTAAGGAACAAATAATTTTAAAAGCAAAACCAAAATAAACACAAGGGTAAGGTAACGAGTGCAACTCTTTCAAATCCGAGAAGACGAATGACGTGATGTAACCTTTAATTCCGCCAATTCCCTATACGCTTAATCCCCATTAGAAATGAACTAGTCTTGTTACTACAGCGACCGCCACTAGATAGACTTCTTGGCGGGAGCTATTCTTGTGATAGACAGACAGTAAATGTACAGACGCCATTTAAAACCATCATCATAAAGAGAATTCATTAAGTAAAAATTGTCAAATTAAGTTATAAAAATGAGGAGAAAGAAATGAAACGAACCTATCCACTTCATATGTGAGAAATTCTGCTGTGTTACGCCATATAGAATTAATTTAAGAAACTTGTTATTCTTAAAAATTTTCAAATTTTTGTACAGATGGTGGAGATAAAGTCTTTCCCTGATTAAAAATATATTATTACAAAAAAATCATTAAGTATAATATTGTAATATTTCCAATGAGGAATAGTCTTGTTTTTAAATTTTTGTAATCCTACAAATAGCGCAACATTTATGATTTTACATTCGATCGTTATCAAAACGGAGGAAAAAAATTCAATGTATTCGTTGATTCCCGGAATTCAAATGACCCTTTACTCTTCAAGGCCGATTATAGGGTGACATAAAAAACAAAGTGTTTGCAACACCAGTTGAAAATATTGATACACTCGAAGTTAGGATCACAGATGCGTCTTTTGTGTTTGCAAAAATGCTGGACAATACTTGGCGAGAATTGGATTTCCTCCATGATATCGTTCAATCTATAAAGGAAGGTCACATTGAAGTATATTGACGCAAATCTACTTTTCTTTTGTGTAATATTAAATGTTGTTATCGTTTCTTCCATGAAAGTTCTCTTCGTTATAGTACACAGTACGGCCTGATACTTTCAGTATTTAATAGTCACATTATCTAGACCGCATGAAGAATATTAGGATGTCTGTACCTTCCCTCAGACCTCCCCTGCCTTTCAGAATGTTTCCATTTTTGCTGCTGTCAATTTGGGTGATTTTGTTGGAATTACGGTGAACAGAAATTCGCAAAACTTCTGAGGAAAAAATTGGAAAAAAAAAGAAACAATGGGTATGACCTCTCAACATTTTTGATGAGAACTAATGGCGTGTATCTAGAATTTTTATTGATCTATTTTGCAACATTAAGTGACTTTTTTTTTCGTTTAATCTTAGGATGTGCTTAGTATACAAGTTCCTGAAAATTGAGCATGCATTTTGAACACTTCTTTTTCCAGCAACTGAAATCAAAATTTGGCACAAAATTACTGCTGTAGTCACAAGATTATATAATGAATTTCATTCATTTAAGTCATCGTGTTTTTGAGTTATTTCCTGTGCATGTACGAAAAAATACAAATCAGCAGACGGTTAACTCTTTTCACAGATTTGGTTTCAAATTTTATAAGAATTTACATTTTAGAACCTAAGTCTATCCACAAACTTTTATTTATCTGGCTTTTTATATTATGAAAATATCGAATTTACTTATATTCAGGTACTCAAACGGACAGACATCTTCAGAATAGATTTATTACTCCACATACTAAATTTCATCTGTCTTGCTCAAAACGGTTTTGAGTTATCGTATTCAAAGACAGACGGATGGATTGACAAAATTCCAAAAATGTGTTTTTCAGACTCAGGAAGATTACAAACATGGCGATTCGTCAAAATCTCGAAATCGATTTTTTTTAAAACTTATGTTTTCTCGTTGTATACTTCATATGCGAGAAACAAAGATGTGGGTAAAGCATATTTATATAGAAATTTATCCATTGTATTATGAAGTATAAATAATATATAAAAGCTGAGAATCAAGATACTGTTTAAAATTTCGCTAAATGAATTACATAGCGGATGAAATGGAAAATCTTTGGAGATTATACTCTACAGAGATTCATTATATGGGGAATGTTAAGAAATCATTTTAAAGCATAGGTATTCGAATCTAGAAACACTTATTAAGTTCCATCAAATGAAAAAAAAATTGATGTTTTAGTACTGAAATGAAATGAAACGTCGATCGTAACCCCGATTAATATTAGGATAGCATTCACACGAATAAATAATTGTATTGTAATTAACGAATCAATAAAAAGGAAATCATCATTATTTTCAAGTTTCATGAAAATTGCTACATTTAATGTTTCTTCTTTTTATTATTTATTTGTACCTCACTTTTTGTGTTCCGAGAAGTTTTTTTTGTTTAGAAAAAAGTGTGGAAACCGTATTTGCACCCCACCGAAATCATTGTTAAAAATGTTTTAAAAATACAGAATTAGAGAATCACATATTAAATGGGTAATAGTAGTATTAAGTATATGAATTAGACACATATTTTCTATAGGGAATCACTTATTGGTCCTAGGAGGGGGGGGGGGGTCAGAGGTGCAAATTGTTACTAAATGAGTGTGATCTGTCATGTAAAATCCAACTAACTCTAATTCATTGAAAACAGCCTATTTATGATTCAATATCTAAATTAAAAAGGATCCAGAAATATAATATTCTTTGTTATGATTAGCAAACCTGACCAGATCTCAAATCGTGTCGCTTGAAATCAATTCTAATTAAAACAGCTGCGCCTACTTTCCAACTAAGGAAAAAATAATAATATTAAAATAGATGCCTTCTCAGAAATCCAAGCATTTTCACAGTCCTTAGCTAAACGACTGTTTGTTATTTTTGTAATAAATAGAAGGAAAATAAAAAATAAAAACTTTTGACCCCTTTCTTTTCCCCTCATTCTCTACTTTAACTCATCAATTATTTCCGTGCGGTCATAAATTGTCCGTAGACTGAAACTACCTCACCTAAATTCATACCCATCAAGGCTTTTTCTTTGGAAAAAAACACTATGAAAGCATTTATCTTCTGCCATTAGTGCATTCTGAACTGTAATAGAAGCCTTCAAATCATCATGGCATAATTTGTTGCACGTTTTTTTTTTATTTTGTTGTGTTTTTACCCCCCCCCCCCCCTCTTTTTAGGTAATCACAATTTTTACAGGTAATTATGCATAATTTACATATTAAAAAACTTACGATTTTTTTCTGTCATTTAAAAAAAACAGGAGAATACGCAATGTGACAATATAACTAATCATAATTGTTATTGTTTTTTTTTGTTTATTGAAATGATTTTAGATATATATAATAGATAAGTGCAAATGCAATGTTACTTTGTTAATATACTTAAATTTACTTGAAAAACTCCCCTCTATGTTTGCACTTTACAATTATATGCGAATCCTTATTACACATAATATCTAACATATGACTGAACCTTGCGTCTTGCTGAGCCGTCACATCATATCCTTTCCCCTCTTATTAGATAAGTTAGTTAACAGCAATAAATTAGTTGGCTTAGTTGTTTTAACAGCAATAAATTCTTAAATTAAATTCAGACTTGCAGTTGCTTAAAGGTAAAGTCTCGCCTTCTAGCCTTTATGGCCCCAGATTCGAAACCCGTTTACGGCATGCATTCGGACATAAGGCTGCACGCTAAATCCGAAATTATAGGCCAAACGCCCTCCTGTTGAAGAAAAACTTGAAGAAGAGCGAGCCAGCCAAAGCGCCGTCCTCATCATCTGACGAGGGATAAATTTGCGAGTTACGCCCCAATATAAGTTTAGAGTTGCTTTCAAACGGTTTGTTAGTATATCTAAACTAAAATTCATGCCTATTAGGCATCGTGTCTGCGTGTATTGATTATATTATAACGAAATAAATCGTTTTACTGTATGTAAGTTGTTTTAACAGAAGCTGGGAAAAAAGTAGTGACTGGTCTGAGTTCTTTTTCTATAACCTAAATTTTAATGATTTTCCCAAATATTTTATAAAACGCCTCTCATAATGAATAGTATGAAACATGTAATGGACATTTTTATTGTTCTTAAATAAATTTATATAATACTTAATATTAGGATAATATTTTTTAATTACCTGATAATTTTTACAGCTAATTATTCAGAAAAATTTTCAAACACAAACGTACTTATACTAATATCGCTACCATATTTTTAAAAAAAGAAAAAGATTTCCCTCTTTTATATCGATTTGCTTAGCAGTTTTCGAATATCCAGTTGAATGCCCTGAGGTTCGAAGTTTTACTGCGCTTATTTTTCCGAACTGATATCGTTAGAATGAATCATCTGATATGAAAATTCTTCGTTTCAATCAAAGTTTTGCTGACTATAAACGGATCTTTATCGTCAATTCATTTGACAGAACCTAACAAGCCAGAGTGACTGACTGATTCAGCAGCGAAGTATTGTTTATTTATAAGAGGCATTGAACGGTAAGAAGAATTATATGAAATTAGACAATTGTCATCTCTACTGATAATGAAGAAAATGGTGTGTCTGTTTCCTTATGTCGCCGCTAAAGGCTCTGTAAACTGTCTCAATAAATTCAGCATAGCCACTTTGCTACATATACACGTTACTTTCTTTGCTATATGCTGTAGGGATTTAAAAGGCTTAATATCGTGTGTGTGTGTGTGTGTGTGTGTGTGTGTGTGTGTGTGTGTGTGTGTGTGTGTGTGTGTGTGTGTGTACATATATCTTTATTTTTTTATAAACCAAATCAAGTAATTTTTGAGAAAAGATGTCTAAGTTGAAAAGACTAAAGAAAAGAAAATATTCTTTTCAAATATCTGCTGAGTTACTTGAGGAATCAGAAAGTGAAGTTGCAAACTGCGAAACAGAATATTGTAATTAGAAGACAGATCATCCAAAAAAGTTACAATTTTAATGGCCTTGGAACGTTATAGAACTTGACCCAATTAAAACGGCCCACGTAACAAAACAAGCCCAAATAAAATAACATAATAAAATAACCCCAATAAACAAAACAAGTGTAAGGCTATAAAAATTATGCAACTTTAAAGTCTACCACAATTCTTTCACACCAAAAATACTTTGTTGAATGAATCAGGAATATCAAATTAAAATATTTAAAAATTAAAATATTAGCATATTTAATTAAAATTCAATAAATTGAATAAATATTCCAGCAGAACCAAATGGTCAGCTAAGGCATCTAGTTTCGAATGTACTTTCCTTAGATTGGGTATCGATTGCTGTTACATAGATTTAAATTCTTGTGAATACATAAATTTATTTTAAATATTATATTAGGGCTCTATCTAAGCTTATTTAACTAAGTATAATGATGCACTCTCAACAATTATATAATAAAATATATGTTAACCTAGTTTAATGCGACTGTAATCTCCTCGGATTATCGAAAACTCGATTAATAAAGCATAAATTTTAATTAATGACTTCTCTTTGTTCTACAAGACTCCCCAAAATATTCTATTTAGGATTTTTTTAAAATGATATAACGTCCATATTGCCGCCTTGAAAACAGGCAGTCGACTCTCCATGGCCGAATGGTCATAGCAATGGTCTCTTAATCAAGAGATCGTAAGTTTGTATCTCGCTGGAGACAATGCGAATGACAGTCTGTCTAAATATCTAATTTCTTGATTTTATGTATTCCTTTATTTCATGTTCCAGAAGATGCTGGACATTTCTTTAGTTTACCAGACAAGTGTTCTGGACTTTTCTTATTGTCTCCTGAAAAATGTTCTGGAACTTTCCCTGCTAGTATAAAAGCAGGAGATGTGTCAGTTATTGTGTTCTCAGTTCAGAGTTGAGTTAATAAAATCGTTTAGCTCTACTTCTTGTGTGTGGATCATTGAGTTCTACACTAAAGAACCTACGTGACAATATGAATAGTTCTTAAGCACTTATCATATTAATAATAATCTAGATGCGGAATCCTTGATAAGAGAACAATTTAAGTGTGCTGGCGTCCTGGCATAAGGGTAGCGTGTCTTCCCCGTGACGTGGACGTCCTGGGTTCGAATCCCGGTTCGGGCATGGTTGTTTTTCAGCTGTACTATCTGTGAGATGTGTGAATGTGCCCCCCTGTAAAAAGGGGTTGTGCAGACGAATGTGATGCGTGAGTAGCTAAGACGTACTCTTGGCCCTAGTTGGCGCTACTAAAACAAGAGACGCTCCCTTGGCTTAAAATCGCTGACTTCTTCAGCGAGCTTGTCCATGGCAAGTGTCATTATAAACAACAACAACAACAATTTAAATGTAATGAAAATGAAAAACACTCTCTACTTTATGGATATAATCCTACGGATATTGCGGATACATATAGTTTGCCTAATAATATGTACCCAATTCATTTACAGTTCCATTTCTTCCCCTTGAAAATGTATGGAATTCGCTCATCTCAGTATTGAAGTGTTTAAGAATGGAGTTTCCTTTCCTCAGCTCTAGAAACTACCTGAGTTATAAAAGATCACCTCCCGATAAAAGTCTTTTACAAATTTTTCTTCATAAAAATTTGCTTTACTGCCAACTTAGACATCTTTTCTCGAAAACTATTTGATTTGATTGAAAAAAAAATCCGATTTTCTAATACCTATTTTTTTAATAAAAATTTCCAGAAATAGATTTAACAGAGGGCTGATAGAAATCCAAATTATCGAAATTCTGTTGTGTTAACAACTTGAGCTATTACTAACAGTAATTTAAACAGAAATTTATGAAAGTTAGGGGTAACTGAAATAAGTTTAGCTTAGTTTCATTTTATTAACGTCCCATTTTAAAGCAACACTAGGGCTATTTTGGGACAGACCTCGTAATTGTGAACAAGGGTCAGATGACGAGGGCGATACCTGATCTGGCATCCCCTTCCTCTCCAAAAGTTTCTCACCACACCAGCGGGAGGACGTTTGGCCGCGACGGATTAAGTGTGCTCTGCATCAGACCTGCTTTCACGATGGTTCTTCGGTACAATCGGATCTCGGTCCTAAACCCTCCGGTTCCGCAGCCGAGACCTTACCACCAGGCCACCGCTACCCTAAACTGAAATAAGAAATTATAATTTAGTTTCTTGTTTAAATTAATGACGTATATGCAGAAAATAGCATAATGACCAATACAAAAAAATACCCCTAACTTTTCTAAAACTTGAACCCGTATTTTAAGTACCATTCAATCTATGACCAAAATTATTTAAATGGCAATATTAGAATCTAATTACCTGACATTTTTAAAAATTTAAAAATAGATGGAGAGGTGTTTTTTTTTTCATTTTTTAATACATATTAAACATCATATACTATCTAAAAAATTTCCCGAATTAGGAATTTTTTTTCCCTTTGTTAGAGGAGAGCAGGAAAACTAAATATTTTTATACTTTACACGAAACATAACAATATTGATATATAAATAAAAAGTGTCTAATTTTTCAGGCAACTTGATGCATGCGCAGGATTTTCTGATGAATTAAATACAAACAGCTTTACTAATGGTGATTAACCTTATTTAAAAGTTTCAAACAAGGTAAATGATTGAAGTTTTTTAAAATGAAATCACAATATTTTAAATCATTGCATATTATATATTTGGAAAATAAAAAAAGACACTGCATGCTACCTTTAATAAGATAACGGACTGATTTTATGCCATAAATCAATTTTTGCTATTCAATATTTAAAAGTTATTTCTTCATTGGTTTAACAATTTGAAAGTTAAATAATTTATAAAGTATACCCTATCGAAAAATATTTCAAATTTTTAGATATTTTTATATTTTAAAAGCCTTTATTTGAAGTGTTTGAGACCAAAAGGAGCAGATTTCTTTTAAAATTTAACGACATGTTTAATTGGAAAGTTTGAATATTAAACATCCATGATCTTGTATGCACTATTAAAATATTTCCCCTTTATCTTTTATCGTAAAACATAGAAGCTTTTTAAAACGCTTTAAAGACTCTTTAAATTTTTAAGGCAATTTTTAAGTTGAATTATCACAACTTTTCCTGTTCTAATACAAAAATATAGTTTCAATATTTGTTTCAATTATGAATAAGAAAGCTTACCTTAACAAGTAGTTGCCAGGAAATCTACTTCTATACTAAGTGCCTCATAATCGCAAATTCAAACAGGATGATCAGAATCAATTTGTCTGGTATCACAGACAAACACAATCACATCATCGCCTCCTGCTTTATTTGGAGGACGCGAGGGACCCCGACATTATTTTGCGTTGCTCATTAAGAATCGCTACTCATAATATAAGAAGCCCTGCTTAGGTTAAAATATTTTTGATAAAAAATATTCATTATCTTAATAAGTGGCATTGATAAGTACCCGTTACTGCGTAGGATGGTTTCATTTTAATTTTCTATGGAAAACCCCAAATTTTCGCCTTTGTATGACAGAAGATAACTCGGATTTCTTCTATAAAAAAAATCCTACTATGAAGCGTCGAAACTTTTCCGGAGAGAAAATGAAATAGTATCTTTTGAAATACAAAAATACCATCATTTTTCTAATTCGAAATCTCTTATTAAGTTGTAATGTTATTCAAAACATTTCTAGAATACGAATTACTATTATAATTTCATTTGATTAATGAGACAATAATCGTTTCGATGAATAAATGGATGAAATAAAAATAATAATTTGAGAAAAGAGAAAATTTAATACTAATCAATAACGCTACCAATTAACAGAAACGTTATATATTAATTATTTATCATCAAAATTATTTCTGTCTTATCCGAAAGTATAAATTTCTTGCCACTGATATTTGATACGAAAAAATTTATATCTAATGTTTAAAAAGATTTTTCTTTTATTGATAAATCTATTTATTTTTCAAAATTACTTTTTTTAACGGGGAACAAATTTTCATTTATTTTTCTTGTAAATATCATAGAAAGTCAGAAAAAGTATAAATAATTTTTTTTTAAAATTTGTAAAATTGTTTAAATTCTAAAACCGCATTCTTGTTTATAATAGGTTATAGTAGTAAGCTTTCTCAAATTTTTTGATTGAAAGTTTCCGTGCCTTTAATCGCCTGGAACAATGTGCTCGACATGAAAAATCTTTCTAGTGTATGTACTGCCATCTATTGACGAAATTTGAAACTACTTATTCTTTTACATTTGTTCTACCGTAACTTGATAATAATTGCTGTGTATTTCGTAGGATTTAAATGTATTAAAATTATACTAGTTCCTGTTTAATATAAAGCCTTTGGAACATTTAGTTTAATAAATTTCTTCTCATGAAATTTTTTTAAAAATATATCGCTAAGAAAAATAACTATTCCGTAATCAATAAAAAAAGTTCGTTTCTTATTTAATGAAAGAAATTGTTATCCGCAAACTTTGAAACTTCAATAAAATATAAAATTAGAACGAATAATTAAATTAAAGAGATTTTAACAAATTGTGGATAAAATGAGGCGAATTTATCCTCCTCTAAATATCAAAATTATGAAATAAAAGTCAATGACAAATTCCTACTGCACATTTTAGATTTTTTAGAGAATTTTACTTGTTGTAAATTGAGAATATCTGGATTTATCATAGATAAACAATCAAATTACTAACCAGGCGCTGTCAGTAGCATATTTTGTATGTGATGAAAAAAACAAGGCTTCCTATTCTGAAAGTTTACTTTATGCTATATTTTGCGGAAGATGAAATCTAAAGTTCTCTCTTCTAAATTTTAACGTTATAAGTGATATTAAGAAGGTCCATGTGTCAGCTAATGTTATGTTTGACAGTCTACTCATTCAATCGATAGTGATTTGCATTCAACAAAAGCAAATGGAACAGTACTTTAGTAAGGAATTTGTTTCGCCAGAAACTTTCCAGTTATGCAGCCTTCACTTATTGGTGTTTAATATTTTTCCTCTGAAACTTTTTAGAAGCACGATTGCATCCCAACACTAGTGGCAGAATGATTTCGTACTAGATTCTTTTCATTTCGGCATATATGGCTTTCTAGCCGATCGCAGGTGCAATATACAAAAATATGTATTTAAAATAAGCAATTGATTTGTGTTTTATCTCGACAATCGATATTGGTTTGTTGAACTCATGATCATTACAGAATACTCTTCCACTCCCACACAGAGTGCACAACTCTTCGGACTGTTCCGGTATTTCTAGCTTTCTAGCAGAGTACCAGTGTATGCAAAAAAAAAAAAAAAAATGCGTATTGAGAGTGAGCTAGTGAGAAATACTTCATTATTGAGCTCTTTATGATTTGTTCTATTGAGTTCAAGCTCTTTATTTCATTTTTTCATTCACTTTAATTACATGTCGTTTCGAAGCATACATATTTTTGCATTGCGGATGACGATTTTTACCAATTCGATTTTTTTAAACATTAATTGTTATTTACTTATGAGTGACTTTGCATCATGTTAAACCTTTTTATATCAAGTGGTAACTGAATTTATTTGTAAATCTTTTTATTATTCTTACTTTCGGTTTTTTCTGTCATTTTTGTATAGTTTATAAATATTGTAATATATTTGTTTATTATTATAATTATTATGCATACTAAAAGTTCGGCTATCTCAGTAGGCCTTTGAACTAACGCATCCCACTGCAATATGTACAAATATCAATTTACTTTTGTTTTCAAAACTATGGAATGGTATTGACGTTAAATGACAGACAGATATCTGAAACTAAATATGCATGCCGGAACTAAAATTTCTTTAAAAATTTGTTTTTAATACTTTTCTTGTAGAAGCTGTGATCCATATTTTAAAATCTTTTCATTAATACTTTACGTAAAAGTTTTTTCAATAAAAAATCAGGTACTAAAAAAAAGTTTAAAAAAATTTTAAGTATGTACCAAAAATGTCAATAGGAATAATATTTGAATTTCGAAACTAGAAAGAATATTTTTATATCTTTTGATTAAAGGAAACTCACAATTAAACTTATTTCCAATGGAAATAAATCAAAATACTGAATATAAATAGATAAGAAATAAGGAAAAGCATTCATGTGTTTAGATTAAAAATTACTTATTACGCGATTATATGAATATAACAGCAAAGTGTAATTTGTAAGTAAGTGTATTTCTTAATGTAAAAGAAAATTTTTTATTTTGAATTAAAAGAAGATTTTTTTTCATGGTAAATATTTTAGATTAATATTTTAGTCATTTCGGAAGTAGACGAATTTGTTTCTCATGAGCTGTGACTAGAAAATTTTGCCACCTAT
Source organism: Argiope bruennichi (assembly GCF_947563725.1). Lineage (NCBI taxonomy): Eukaryota > Metazoa > Arthropoda > Arachnida > Araneae > Araneidae > Argiope > Argiope bruennichi. Next base: position 46,480,216 of record NC_079158.1, read on the forward strand.
TAAAATGTAAAGCTATTTCAGGATATAACTCAAAGGTTTTTAAAAGCTAAAATTATGTTTACAATATTTATATCAGTAGCATAACTATGTTGCCATTTTTTAAACAAAAATCTTTTGCTCTAAAATTTTTAAAAGCCGAACGCTTGCACCCGATCTTATAATTCTTAGTTTTTCGATTTTCGTCTTTCTAACAGACAATTTTGTTGTACTGATTCTTAAAAGAGTTTACGTTATGACTACTCTGTAACCTAACTGCATAGAAAATTTTACTATTCATGAAATGATTAAAATCTTTTCTGATAATTTAAAATTTATTTATTCCAAGCTTCTTCCAAAAAAAAAAATATTTTTCCCTAACCAAAATGTTTCCTAACCAAATGTTTTCAACATTCAGAGATTATTAATCATATTTTATTAGAACGGAACACGCATATAAAGCCCTTAAAACTTACTTTTTCTATTTAGGATTTTTTTTCAGCTGACATTATCTAATTTCGTTTCTATAATTTAACTGCTTACTTTAAAAAAAATTTCCTAATCCTATTTCATTTTATTAGCATCTAAAAGAGAATTGCATACAATTGGTCAACAAAATGGCCGATTCGGTATTTGACTTTAAATAAAACGAATATTTTTTGTCTTACCAAATCATTTGAAATTTCTAAATATTTTGTTCAATTTAGAGTCCTTAAATAATGAAAAGACATATTATGAATAATTTTATTTTCCCGATGGATTAATATTTTCAAAATGCATCCATTACTACTGCCATTACAAAAAATGACCAATAAATTCTTTATATTCATTGCTTTTAATGCTTTCGAATTTCAACAATATGTAATTTTATTCTCCGATTTCAAACTCCATCTACGAAAACGCATTAAAAACAAAATATGTATTTTAACCAACTCCCTTCTTGTAATGAAAAAACAAGCAAAGTGGTTCAAATTATGATTATAAAACTGCTACATTTTTCATCTAAAATGAAAGCATGTTTCTGAAACGAAAATTTTCCTTGAGCAATCAGAGAAAAAATGATCACCAAAAAACATCATTTTTATTTATTACATAAAATAGTTTCTTTAAAAATTCATGAATGAGACCATAAAATTTATATAATAATAATTTCAAAACTTAATTTCATTTCATTTACAGATACATAAAGCATCACATTTTCGCCCAATGAATTTTAGAGAACCTCAAAAATTACTGAAAATTATACATCAGAATATATCGGAGAACAAAATTAGGCATATTCTATTTTCTGAATAGAATCATTGATGATAGACAACCGATAAATTGCTATCCATTTCCATTTATATATAGTTAAAATTATTATAGATAGAAATTTAAAGGTATACATAAAAATTCTTACTTTTAATTTTGATTAAACTAATAAATATAAATATCTGATGTGTTCCCATCCGACATGTTTGTACGATTCCAGATAATGATGTCCTTAATAAAGAAAGGTAAAAAAAATGATTAAGTTAATGCGTTATTCATTCTAAATATTCTCGAAAGCATCATAAAAATTCTCTATAATATTCGCAATTGCTTTTACTTTTAATATTTTGCCAGAATTATTTTTGGATTTTGTAATTTTGGTTTTTTCTATCTATAATTTCAAAAATTAATGTATAATTCTCATATAACTAATTGTTTTACGATTAAGGTAGGAGAGAGTTGTATAATTATTTTTATTTCAGACTAAAATTATGGTTTTGTAGTAATACTAACTAGTGAGAATAGTCTCTCCAAAAGTTTCTCGCATACTCTCTAATTAACTTGTCATGCCAGAGAACGACTTACAGGGAAATGCCGTGTTTGTGTTCTTGTTGTTTCTTATAGCACTTGCCATGGACAAGCCCGCTGTTACAAAGACAGCGATTTAAGCCTGTAGGGGAGCGTCTCTTCTTTTTGTAGTAGCGCCAACTAGGACCAAGAGTACGAATTTGCTACGCACACATCACTCATTCGCTTGCACAACCCCTTTTTACAGGAGGGCACATTCACACATCTCATAGAGAGACCAATGGAAGAACAACCATGCACAAACCGGGAATCGAACCCGAGACGCCCAAATCATGGGGAAGACGCGCTACCCCTATGCCAGGATGCCGTTTGAAATGCTGTTCATGTGTTAGTTACGAAGCTAACTTTTGTCTTGAATTTAACATTTTTACTGAATCTGTAATATCACCCTTGGCGAATTATTTGGCGATTAATCCCTGCCATGCATTAATAGTATTCAAAAAACGAATTTATGCTTTAGAAGCGGGTTTTTTTTGACCGATTGAAACAAAAATTTGACACAAAATGGCACTTGTAGTAACAAAATCCTACACCAAATTTAATATATTTAAGTCATTGAGTTTTTGAATTAATGCGTTTATAAGTTTCTGAAAATACAGACAGAGAGACAATCAATCTCTTGTCGGATTTCGTTCAAAATATGATGGATGTCTACACTATAGATGCTAACATCTGTGAACCGAATTTCATTTATCTAGCTCTCTTCGTTTTGTAATTATCCTGTTAACTTATATTCGAACAGACGGACTTCCTCTGAACAGATTTCGCTCAAAATTTGATAGATACCTGCAAATTTGATTTAAAAGCCATATACCAAATTTCATCCATCTAGCTCAAAGCGGTTTTGAGTTATATTTGTCACAGACAGACAGACGGACATTTTCTAGCTGCTTTTGGAACTCAGAGAGATAAAAAAAAAGTAAAGATTCTTCAAAATGTCCAATTCGAATTTTTTGACGATTATTATATTTTCTTTATACTATGTAAAAGAGAAATTAAAAACTAGAAAACATGTGGTTATTAGCACTGCCTAGCCTCTTAAGTATTTTAAATGAATATTCATTTTTGCTTCAGATTTTCAACTCAAAATTTAAAATTTCTCAAAATTCCTTTTAAAAATAATAATAACGTATTTAGTAAAAGTAATTCATTATTTCTTATTTTATCTTAATAAATCTATTCCGTATTTTATTGTATTATTTTATTTAATCAATCAAAAAATCGATGATAAAAAGACACAAATTCATAGCTTTTAAATCGAGAATCAAAATCATCAAAAAATTCAAAAGGATAAAAATGTTGAAGCCATCGTTAAAACACTTTAAATGGATAAGAATATGAATTTATATTAAAAAAATGCCCATAAATTTTGAAGGATAATAATATAAAGATATCACAGCCACTAATAGCCTTATTTCTGTACGGATAATATCATGAATACCTTGTAATTCGTATAAAAAACTTAACAATTTTGAAGAATGTAATTACATATTACAGAATTACATTAAAATTCATTTCAGATGTTCTAGGAAATTACATTACTTCAGTTCATGAAAGAAGGGTGAACTTATGAGATCAAAATAAGAATAATTACTCCGAAAGACAAGCAAAAATTAAGAAATGTCATTACACTAATTTAGCACAGCTTGGTGTCTTCTTATTTTCTCTTACATGAAACTTACAAAGAAAATACTGTAATCATCAAAGAATTCAAGCTCGAGAATTTGACGATCTCCACATTTCAGACATAAATCTGAAAACATTTTCGGAATTATGTCTGTCTATCTGTGAACAGGTTCACTAAAAACGATAAATTCAATATGTAGTCTTTACACCAAATTTATAGATTCTTATGATATTTAGTGTAAAATTCATTCAAAGGAAATCTGACTGTCATGTTGTTCAAACATAAGCGAACACAATATTTGCAAAATCTAAAAAGCTAGATAGATGAAATTTAATCAGAGGGTTTAGCATCCAAAATGTAGAATCTAATAAAATTTAGAATTAAATAGTCAAAGGGGTCAATCGTCTGTTGGTTTGTATTTTCACATTATGTAAACGAAATAACTATAAAAATACAATGACTAATAAATGAAATGTGGAATGTGATCATGAATTCGTGTCCGAAATAAGCATTTGATTTTATGGTGCTTATGTATTACATACATACCAAAGATCAATCGCCAAAAAATTGACGGTGATTGCTTGCTAAAAGTTGCTTTCATTATATTTGTCGCCAATGGCAAGCAATTAACAAGCATCATTTTTCTTTTCTATAATTTGAAGCATAGAACTTTCATGTGCGGTACTCTGAAAATATAACTTTGAGTCTTCATGGTTTTGAATCAAGATCCACAATTTTATGAAGAGAAAGAAGAATTACACGTTTATTATAGAGTATGCTAGAAAGTTTTGATAATATATCACATGTACTAATTAACATGTTTATGACCTGTAGATAATAGCATTTTTTTTTCCAAAATACTTTCTCTTCACACCCCCTTTTGCAAAAATGTAAAGATCAAATCTTTATATTAGCGGTATTGGAATATATTTATAGTAGTTTCTTTAAATATATTCTTGCACAGATATCAATAATTCAAATAATTTACTAGAAAGCAATAACATAAAAATTAAATATTATTTACTATTATTTACTATTTTACTATTTAATAATATTATTTACTATTTCAAATCTTGGAAGAATACCATCTCTATAGGTAAAATAATATTATTATCATCATAAAAAGTAAATATTATTAATGATTTCTTAGAAAAAATTATTTTGATGGCAGAATGCTCAATTGAATGTACGGATTATCATTCTTGTTAAAAATGCAGGAAAAAAATCTTTAGGAAAAAATACATTTTTAATTTTAAAATTTCCTGATGAATTTGAAATTTATTTCTTTTAAGATGACCAAAAATAAACGTTAAAAAAAGGCAGGAAGATAGAACTCTCTTTATAGTACCACTTAATAAAAAAAAAATCCAGTTGTAATATGAATGTTGTTTGGAAAATAATTTATCTTTACTGAAATGACTCATTATCAGAAAAATATTAATTAGTGTTTATGAAATTAATAAAAATTATAATTTGAAGTAAAATTCAAAAACACATTGCTTTTTGTTTCTCAATATCAAATGAAAGGAAAATAGTTTTAAATAATGAGTTTTTCGCAGTTGTTTTCCTTAGATTTTCTTAATTTTGTCTTGTTTCATTTGTGCGAACAGGGAATTTCCTAACAGATTTTTCATTCCTGATGCACTCGAGTTTTGTAATTTTGTACATTTTTGACGACGGCACACCAATCTAATATTTTCAAGTCTAAATTATTTAATAGATCAGTTTTAAGGGAATTTGTTTCCGTATGAGAGGCATCACGTGCTTGTAAATTTCAGAAAAATTGATTTCAAGATTTCATAAATTTTATGATAATGGATTAAGAAATAATCAAAATAAAAATAGTTTCTACATTATGGCATAGTAATAAAAGTAAGTTTGCTATTTTCATGAATGCTTAGAAACTTTTTTATATAAATGTAAATAATAAAATAGTGAATAAAATATACACTTTTTTTTTGCTTCAACTATTTAACTCATGATGGTTTGGTTTTGAGATATCGGCTTCTGTGTTAGAGGGTTGCAGATTCGAAACCCATTTATACCAGTGAACCACTATCTAATAACAGGATCTGAGGCAAAAATCGTCCGTTCCAAATATTCTCCTAATGCTGGGTCTGATATCAAGTCGGAGTTCGGAGACACGAATCTCGACTGAGGTATCATCTGATCAAAGTTCAAACTTATCTGATCAAAGATCAAACTTATTTGATCTAACCGATGATAGCCATTATGTTGCTTCACAATACATAAAAAATGTATTTAATCCTGTTACTGTAAATCCTGATAAAGACTCTCAAGCGGGTAATTTTGATTCTGATTAATATAATATAATTTTAAATATAAATTTACGAAAAATACATTAAATTGGAAACATTAAGCATTTAGTATAGCATATTGCGTAAAGGATGCGCTTTGGAGAACATGTAAACATGGGAATCAAAAACCAAAAGGAGACACAAAGTTAAAAGATAATAGGGTAAAGATGCTACGAAATGCATTTTTTGTATTTAAATATATGAAAAACTTTCTTGGAACAATTTACACTGCATTTAAATAAAACATATTTCTTTCGTCACGATTTTTTACAACAGTTTAAGCTATTTATAAAATATTGATTATAGTATGAATTATCAAATAGTGATTTGCAGAATAACACTTTTTAAAGCAAACAAGTCAATTACCTATCCTTTCCATTTTTTTCCTTCCATATTTCCATATGCATGTAAAAATAGGACATGTAATTTCAGAAAAGAACTGAATTCTGCCCTTTACAAAGGGTGTAAATCTGCATACAAATATTAATCATGTAGAAAGTGAAATATATTAAGCTTGATATATCTATGAGAGTATATTTTAATACGTAATTTTTCTTACTCTATATTAATAACTTCATTTTTTCTACTTTAACAAGCTGATATTAAAGCATCTAATATACACTTGAAATTAAATAAGCAATTGATTCTGTGAAAGGTTAAAGCCGTCACTAAAAAGTGAAAACTTTATTAAAATTATTTGCTAAATTGATTGTGAATTTGGTTCATATGCTAAAGAATTCTCACGAATTTGGTAACTTTTTCAGTTCATTCAACTTGAATAATGCCGTAATATTTTTTCTGTATTTTACAACAAATCATTTTAATAATTGTATACATTTTGCTTTCTAGTATATTTGATCTTTACATCGAAATTTGTATATTTTTATTAAATTTTGGACGAAATCCATAGAGATGAAATTTTTCTATTTATTAGGAGTATAAGTGCACACGATAAGTACCAAATTCAAAAAATGAAACAAAAACATTTGGTACACAGTTGTAGCATCTAAAATGTAGATCTATATTAAATTCAAGGGGTTGTCATCTGTCATCTATATTCTGACAAGGGGTTGACCATTTGATAGTCTCTAAATTCGCATGTATTCTAACTCAATAACTGAAAAACGCAACGTCTTAGATAAATTAAATTTGGTATATTATTTGTCTAAAACTGTATTTTTGTAACAAATTTTGGTTTCAATCAAACTACAAAAAAAGATGTCCAAAAGACGTATTCAATTTTCTTCTCTGTACGTTGAAGCACAAAAAGCTTATGTACGAGTTTACCTAAGTTATACCATTTTTATATGAAAAATAAGAGAAAAATATCTGTATTAAGGCGTGTTCGAGAAGGTTTCACGGAGATCATGCCGGTTGGTTTCATTATTTATAGTTTATTAAATAAATTTTTACATATTATTTTGTATTAATTTATTACCGACTTTTAATAATTTTGAATCTTAAACTTACTCAGCCAGTCTGATGCCATTTTGCCTGCATAATCAGTGGCATCCAAAAGTGCATGAGCCTAAAAAAAAAAAAAAAAGAATTTTATAACTCCTCAAATTAACAGAATCTTCCAAATAAGTATTTGGAAAAGGAACAAATGGCACTCATTGCACCAGCCTTTCCAAAGGAGTCATGATTTGTCTCCAAACTGCGGTCACTACGATTTATTACCATTGTTATATCCTGTTTGGAAGCAGAAATCTGCTTACTTATTCATTAACTTCCCATCTGCATGCTTGTGGTCCCCGCACAAAGGGACTCTATAAGCTATAATAAAATATGACCAATTGGAAAGATATCGCCGAAATTTTCTCGCATACTTTCTGTTAAAAGTGTTACAGTCGCTTACCCTCCCCCTCCCTGCGAGAGTTGTATACTTCTTAGCATAGTAAAGAAATTTAATACTTGTGTATCAATTACTGGGCATTTGCGAATAATAATTACGTAAGCTCTATCTTTTGCATGGATCTAATGGGCGATCATTGAAAATTATTTATTTATTTATTTTGCTATGAATGATTGGCATGTGGATAATCAACGCTAATGCCTTTCATGGCATTGGCGAACAATAGTTACGAAATAACAATATGAAATCTTTGTAGTGAATCTAACATTTTTACTGAATCTATCTTTCTATCTTTGGTGATTCATCTCTGGCATGTGATTAGTAAGCAAATATCCGGAAATTGAATCTGTATTGTGTACATCTTTTTCTCATTCGACTGAAAACAAAATCTGACGCAAAATTGCAAATTTAGTCAAGAAACCATATTTGAGTTGCTGTGTTTAAATGCATGAGAAAGTACAAACCGATAGACATTAAAACTTTCAACAAAACTGGCTAGAAACTTAAAACAATTTATATGCTAAGCTCGCAAATCTTATATATCTAGCTCTTTAAATTTTGCAGTTATCATATTCATCTGCACTCTAACAACCAGACAAATGATCTTCCTCTGATTGGATTTCGTTCAAAATTTGACAGAAATCTACCTTATCTCATCCTCCAACCTCAAAGCATCATCGAGTTATTGTATTCACAGACAAAGAAATATATTTTGAAAAATGTATTTTTCAAATTCTGGAAAATCTGAAATGCTAGATTCATCAAAATATTTCCATCATTTGTGTTTGATAATCACAATAGTTTCTCTTTCTATGCGTCGCTTTCGGCGAAATAAAAGCCTCATGTATTGTTGAAAATATTTAAGCAATCATCTATTTCCAATCAACTTCTCATTCCCTCTTTATATATAATAAATATAAAACTAATCTTTCATTAAAATTAACAAATGAGTTGTGAGTTTGCCTATCACTTCGTTATGTGCCGCCTTTGTTAAACATACACCAAAGGGAAGCAGCTCTTTAAAAGTGGCTTTTCCTGTATAATTTATTCTCTGCAAGTAAGTCTCAATCCAGGCTAAACACCAGCCAAGTGGTAAACTTTTCCGTTCACTTTCACGGTTCAAAATTTAAAAAAGTTTTCAAATAAAAATCCCCAATCTTTTGGTTTATAGATTGGGTTTAGTTTTCATATAATCTATCTACTAAATGAAACATTATATTAAGAAAAATATATCTACACTAGGAATTTTATTTTAATATATTTAGAATTTTATCATTGTGATAGTATATTTCTTTATGAGTTTTAGCCTTCCTTAAAATTTCGTTTTTCTTTTCAAATACAAAAGCCACTTCAGCTAATAGTTAAATATCAAGGTTTCCAAGCATTTCTTAGTGGATTTTGTATAAAACTAACAATATGTACTTTGACTCTGATTATTGTATCCCAAAATAATGTGCCTCAAAGAACGGTGTTTTTTTTTATTCGTTTTAATTCATAAGGGGAGAAAATAGTTTTTCAAACACTCATCCATTATAATGAATGGCATAACTATAATATTTTTTGTTAATAAAAGGATGATGAAACAAAAGCGTTTAACAAATTTGGGCAAAAGTATTATTTTCGTAAAATCTTCAAAGCTAATTTTTGATTACCTTCGCACAACATCATGCAGTGTGCGATGAAATCAGTATAAGCTAATATATATTTGTTAACGAAGCAGAACGCCTTTTTAAATCCTTATCCGATTAATTCTCCCTTTTTATAATTTAGGGATTACAATAAACTTTGAAGCTTGTCGTCTTGAAGGTCCCAAGGAATCCACTCAAAGACAAAGAAGAAATTACTTCAGTTCCAGCCATTTTTCTTCCACCGACGAATTAAATCTCAAAAACATTTTTCATTCATTGCAAATAATTAAAACGATCGAAAGCATCGAACCTTCTCAAAAAGCAAAGACTAGAAGGGAGCCTTTTGTTCGACGGTAAAAGCAGAAATAGGGTAATTAAACGAATGTATAGAAAATCGTTTAAAAATTTCTCGGAATTACAAAACACCACCGACGGACGGATAAAAAAACGAATTATAAAGAAGAAAAAAAAACCACCCGTCCTATAGGAGAATAATTATTATTAAACTCGCAAAGGGCGTCGTCGTACACAATGTTGTAATCTCTCTCCATGCATATACAATTTTAATTACCAATAATTACCCGGGGGGCAGAAATAAAAGGGAATTCCAATAATAATCTATTTAAACAAAAAGCACAGGGAAACGATCGAGTAAAAACGATTGAAATAAAAAGTTGCTTGATAAGGGAAGAGGGTAGAATGGGAAGGAAAAAAAATACAAATACAAAATACCCATGGGCTTAGGAAAGTTCTCTGGGGGGGATGGAGAGAGGAACAAGGGAGGGGGTGGAGATTCTCAATAGAATTGCTTAAGCCCGAAGCTAGGCGGGAAAAAAGGATGGAGAGAGGGAAATAATAATAAAAAAATAGAAAAAGAAGGAATAAAAAAAAGAAAAAGAAAAATACCTTGTCTCCCTCGGGTCCTCATTTCGGCTCTGTCAAGATCAGGAGTGAGCTGGGGTGGAGCAAGGTGGTCGGGGATGGGTAGGGGGGATGGAAAGGCCCGGATGCGAAGGAAGGTGAGATGAAAAAACAATAAAAGAGACAGGAAAGGCGGAATATTGTACCGTATTACTGCACAATAAATACTCCTCCCATTGTTTTTTCGGGGCGTCTGTTTTGATAAAGTGAAGTGAGTGGATCAGCTCCTCGGCCATTCTTTTGAAAGTTGTAAGTCACTGCTGCTTCAGTCTTCCGAAAGGTGTTGCTGAAATTTCGTCGTTTTCCGAAATTTCAAGAGAGGTAGACAAAACATTCGGTAACATCAGAAGTCATCCACGATTTGCTTCTATATTTTGGAATAGGCATGAATTGTATGAAGAAGAACGCAGCGAAGAATATTCTTGTGTTACTCAAATTCTAATTCTTAATCAAAGTTCTTTGTCAGATGTCTGAAAGAATCTCTTATACAACTTATCTTTCATTTCCAAAGCAAATTCATTTTTTATTTGCGTAATAAACATCACAATTGCTAAAAAATAAGAATATAAGATTTTCTTGAATTTCCGAGTTTTACATCTACCTGTATCCAAAAAATCAGACATGTTTGAATTTATATCTGATCCACGTGAATTGATCATGTTCATTCGAATGGCAACCAATTAAATTTATATAATTTTGCTGGTAATTCTTATACCTGAACTATAGTTAGTGTCAATTTTTTTTTAGGAAGAACCCTATTTCTAAAAAAATTCTAACATACTCACTGTCATTTATATTAAAAGAATATTTTAGTTATGTTTATATTACTGATCTGCCTGTTGTCAATCACATCCAGAGGAAAATGCTGTTCATCTTATTTATTCCGTTTATTAAAGTGCGCGTTAGCCTGGTTATAATCAAAAAAGAAAAAAAACTAAAGGAAATTATGGAAATTTTAAAAAAATTGATGGCATTATTGAATAAATTGCATTTTAAAATGATAAATAGATTAGCATTGTCATACCTCTAACCTCCACATAGCTGTTCAGGCCCCGCGGCTTAAAGGAGATGAAGTGAAGAGACGGTGGGAGAGTTGTGCGGAAGAGTGTGGCTGACACCGGTAAGAGTGTGTATTGGTAGGAGCTCCAATGGGAACTCCGAGAAATTACTTTAGATTTAAATCGAAATTTAATTGTACATATGTAAATTGTCATCAATAATTTAATCCATAAGATGCAATAAACTTGTGTTATCAAAAAAAAATGTGATCACTTGTATCAAGGCACCTGATGCACACATTATCTGCAAACTACGTCATGTGGCAGGCATGACGAAAAAAATTTCTCATAAGGCTTTGCAGCGTATCTGGGTTATTTCTTAAAAATGCTGATTTCTCACTAAAAAAATATTTTTATAATGAGCAATTAGATTTTAAATACATTTTTAATTAAATATAAAGGGGAGCCTTGAAGTTTTCTCTCTAATGAACTCGAAAGCGTACTATTGCATAAAAACCCTTCTTATATCATTTTAAAATTTAAAATTTTATCAAAAAAAATAAAAATTTAAAATTCAATTGTTTCTCCAATGTAAATTTTTAAAATAATGTTTAATTATTAATTATATTTTGGTACTTAATAGTAATAAATATATTTTTGTGCACACTACAGCTACTATAAAATGAAGAGCAAATTTTAAAAATAAAATAAAGATTGACGATTTGAGACTAAAACTCTAACATGCTGAAAAGTTCTGGACTAGAAAATATACTTCCTCTTCTTCTTCTAAATTTTTTTTCTTCTTCTCTTAAATATCTTCTAAATTTTTTTATTCAATATGCTACAACTTTTAACTTTGGTATATCAAACAATCATTTCCTTTACAGAAATCATAGCATTTTAATTAACGAATGAAAAGAAATTTGTCATGAAATGTATATTTAATCATGAAATGTACTCCTTTCTAGGGCCGTGGGAAGTATGCTTCCCCCCCAAATTTATCAATCTTTGTATGAAATTATGTAGGTTAGTATAAATTCTGATAATTTTTTTTTAGAAAAAGAGAAACTTCGATGCTTCAGTTCTTTATCTCACACAAAATAATGTGTCTTGATTTGTCACTTAATTATTAATTAACCAAATTAATTAATTAAACAAATTAAATTTATCTAATATAACTAATTAATGAAATTAAATTATCTATGGCTTTATCTAGAAAAAAATGGCCCTTTAAAGGGTTAACAAAAGTTTATCATTGATATTGTCAAGCATAAGAATGAAAGACAAAACATTTAGTCCATTATGTTTAATCTCATATTCGATGCCTGCCACTGAATTACCTATCGAATTGAATAATTGGCACTTGATTTGACATCCGCAATTTATCTCACTTATTAAATTCAATTAACTTACTATTATCATTGCTGTCAAATGTTTTGGGTCTAATATCTACTAATTACCAACCCCCTAATTATTCCAGTTATTATTTTATTATATACTATTCTACAATCTATTACTCACAATTGCTGCTCTACTACTGCTGAACTACGGTCAGTTGATATAAAAAATTCAAATTAGAAATCTGATGACTGTTGGTTCAAGATGAGATTCTGTCAAATCTTTACCTTATATATGAGTAGAATTAATTCTGAATCTGCTCTCAAATATTCCATGTTGGTGTGGCGCAGATGTTTTGACAATAACGTTTCGAAGCAGTTTAGTCCAGTGACTTGAAATGCTTCAAAATGAAGATAAATCCTATTTTACCAAACTGTAAGATATATTTCACGGCAATCGCTGCAACCTAACAGTAAAATCGACTTTCACGAGAAAACACAATGAAAATGTGAGTGTTTTAGGTTAACAAGCCATCCCGTATAACAATAGAAATCACTCTTCTAAAATTCTTTTACAACATACGATTTTTACGTCATAGCTTTCTCAAATATTCCATTTGCATTCTGTTTTCCGATTCAAAAATTCGCAGCAACCTTTTTCAGGAAATTTTTTTCAAAATGATTTCAAGAACACATATCAGTAAGAAAATATACAAATAAATGATACATAATAATCAAGAAAGGTTTTCAACTTATTTAATTAGAAAGTTTCAATAACGCATATCAGTTCATGATAGTTTGTATTATATTATAAAATATCTTTAAAATATAAAATATTAGTGTTTTTCTGAGAAAAAACATTTATATATGTCGTTCAACTGGGAATCAGAAACCGTAATTTAATCGATTATATTATGCGGAATAAATCAAGAAAAAGTTTCTTCATGAGTAGGGGCTGATAAAGCTATTATACCATAAAATAATTAGAATTTCACTCCGTCTCCTGATTAATGGAACTAATCTTTCTTTCCTCTGATCAATGTGCAATTGTACTTATTCAGAGAAGATAACCTCACTACCATACGAAAGATATTATACATCTCACATTTTGATTATTTAAAAAGAAGAGAAAGAATTTGTTTTTCAAATCAAAATCTTGTAATATTTTTTTATATATATATTTCGTTAAATCAGTTATCTAAAATTAAAGAGACTTTGATCCAATCAATGAAACTTCGTAAAAAGTTTACTTTGGAATTAAATTAAATTATTTTTTATTTATTTTGAATCTGAAATAAAAGAATTTGTTGTTCATAAAACAGAAAAAAATACCACAATTATTTTTTTTTTCCTTTCTATTATTTTTTTCTTCTTTTCTTAATAGTCTATCATATTCAAATAACAATTACTGTTCCTATATTCCTTTATTGAGATAATTTAGTCTGTGCCTTGTCATTCTGCTTTACTATTCCAAGAAAAAATATTTTGACACAAAAATCAGCTCTGATTTTGCCGCAGAAAACATTTATCAAAAGTTAAATGTAAAGTTTAAGAAATCCTTAAGATAAAGTAAATCTGATTTTTTTAAAAAATATGTGAATTCCAAAAAAATAATTTGTGTTAAATTAAGAATCTGAGAATATTTTGTTTAAAGAAATCTCAATGGATTTTCAAAATTTTGAAACATGAGGATGGAAAATTTCTTCCGCTATATGTTGAAAACTTAAAAATGATGAATGATTAAATTCACCAAGTTTGATAGTAAAAAATTCACCGAACAGGAAAATCATCACTATATATTGTGTACGATTGTTCGACGTTTATAATCACAATGAATTTGAATAATGCTTGTTTGGTTCAATTTTATTGTAATTTTGAAAAGTAAAAAAATATTTTTTCCCTGTTTTAATATAATGGAGTTTGTGGATCTACAGATGATCCTATTCTTGAAATTAAAAAATTCTTTATATCTGTAAAGTTATAGATACAAGAAATAGAAAATAATCTTGTCAAATTATTATCCGAATCATTGCAATTAATATTGATTTAAATCTGAATTTAATTGAATAAAATATTAATTTTGAATCATCTCATATTTTGCACCCCCAAAATCGTTTTATTTTTTTTTTCTTTAGACTTTAGAATTTTTAATGTGGAATCATTTCATTCCTTATATAAAATTTCAATTAAAATCAATTTTAATTATTTTCAAAAAAAATTCACTCATTTTACTTCAGACAAACATCTTCTATCCTCAAGTAACAGCAGTTTTCAACTCAACAATATTTTGATTAAATGCAGTCTCTAGACCAAAACATCTCAGTTGTAAAAGAATTGATTAAAAATACTTCTTTTAGATGCCAACAAAAAGTTTCCGAACCACGTTCACGAAATGCAAATGTAAGTTATTTTTATTTACTATGTGAGATAAAAAAAATAAGGTTAAAATTAACATTTAGTCCAGCATTCTGCTAAGAACACTTCCTTGGAAAGTTCTCCAACAGATTTAGGTACCAGAAAATACCATCTTTAGATATGCAAATATTTAGCGCGCTGTAATGCATACACACAGCTGCAGGTGAGAGAAAAACAACCCCTTGCATAAATTAAACCTCACAATATTTTTTTCTCCTACCTCCGGATAAAAAGTGTTTTTTAAAGAAGAAAACGAAGAATACCGGTGTGCCTGTGTGTTTATACATATATATTCCCTCCTGCTTTCTAATTCCTTTGTATGTTTCTCTGCTGCAAACGAAGATGGAGAGCGTAAAGAACCCAAACTCGAGGAAGAAAAAGAAAATGAAAAGAGAGAAAAAAATAAAGAAGAAAAAGAAGAAGCCCTTTATATTCTCATGTCTTTTTAATCGTGATATGTACGTGTGCGTGTGTTTGTGTTCCACGGAGAAGCGATCGGTTTCAAAAACAGATAAACGGAATCCTCCACCAAGCACGCTTGATTAAAGTTGCGTAATTAAACGGGCTTTCGAAAGAAAATAGCCCGCGCTTTTCTTTCTATCGTCTGCTTTTGTGAGGAGTAAAGCGAAGCGAAGTGAGGTAAAAAGCGAAGAGAGAAGAAGAAGGCGTTTTACTTAAAGATCAGTGGTGAAAGTTTTAATACGTTTCGTTGGAGAAGAAGAGGAACAGCGTGTAACGGAACGAAGACGTAAAACTCACTTGGAAATCGTTTGTCTTTTACTTTTTTTTTTCTACTTTTTTTCTCATTCTAAAGAAAAAGGAATTTTTTTTCTTAATTCTTTTGTTAGATCTTCTTTAACGTTCTATCGTCCTCTCTCTCTGTCTCTTTCTTTTCTCTCATCTTATCTTTTTTTTTATTTATATATTTTTTTTAATCTTTCCTTAGACACAGGAGGTATTTAAAAGAATTTTTTTTATGAAACTTGGAAGAGAAAATCGGCATTTTCACTTGCCTTTCAGCTATCTCGACCATCTGATTTTCGTTAATGACTTAGGAATATCTTAACTGATGAAGTTGGAAAAAGAAGATGAGAGAGAGAAAAAAAAAACCATCTTGATTACAGTGGTTGATTAAAATATTTTTTCATTTAGCATATAAAAATGTTTTCTTCAAATAGAAAACTTTTCGGTATAGCTTCAATAAAACAGAATGGCTACACTTTCACTATTCCAAAAAAAGCTTAGAAGCAATTTGAAAGGCACGAATTTTATTCGAATGATCCTAAAAAATTTAATAGCAAAAGAAAAATGTTTACACATTAGTTCAAATTTGTTAATTCATAATGAATTCACAATCATTTGTCATTCATAAGATACTTCAATTGTGTTTCTTATAAGTATTATAATTCATTGAGTTCATATCTGTCAAATATTATCTATCGGTGATAACTGAAGTATTTCAATAAATAATATAAGTTTATATGAAACAAAATTGGCTGAAGAGGATTTGATTCATCAAATATTCACAAAAAATTATAATAAGATCATTTTGATTATAAGAAAAACTTATATTGTCTAACAAAATCTCATTATCTACCTTCGCCCATTATAGTTATAATATTAATTCAATCATATTAACTATATTTGATAAATTACGTCTTACATAACAAGTTAAAGTATTATTTTAAATTATATCTGCTTAATGAGCAAAAATCATTTTGATTTGTTTGCTGTTGCCAAGTCAGTCTGGTAGTTGGAATTGGGGTATTGTTCTTTAATTTTACCAGCAATTTTACATATACCTATAATTCAAGTTAGCATTCTCAGAAATAAGGGCAAAAGTTTACATAAAGACATAAGTAATGGCAAAAGTTTTTAAAAGTTTACATACTATTTTAAAGTTTTGGTAAATTTTGAAGTACTGACTTTCCTTAGATAAAATGTAATTTCAATTTTGTCCATCTTATTAGAAGTATTAATTTATTATTTTTTATTTTAATGAAAAAAATCTGAAATGATTTGTCAAATTAAATGAATCTAAGAAAGAGGAATTAAAATTATTCTAATTCAAATTAATTTTTTTTTTAAATCAGCGCTCTGAAAAGTTTTGTAAGTCATATAATTCCAAAAAATAAATAATAATATATTGATATATCAAAAATATAGATTTCTCACGGATGATATAACAGGATGATAAATTTGGACATCATCTAACCCTATTCACATTCATTTTCTTATCTAAAGAGATGAAATGTGGATTCGAAAATTAAATTGGATGGCCGTATTTCTCAAAAGTCACATGACCATGGATTGATTCTATATCAAAAACCATTGTTAAGTTGAATCAAATGGAAACCCTAGCTGCTATTAAATATTTTCAAAATATTAAATTAAGAGATAATGAAATCAAATATAGCATTACAATGCTATTTGTATTTCAGTATTTTCTAGTAAAATCATTATCTTTTATTCATAGCTTGCTACTCATTTTTATTTGTAAAACTCATGTTATACTGTTTTTCATTCAGCTATTAAAATATGAAAAGGTATAGAAAGAAAAAATATAACCGTCATTTTTTATTTCTTTTCATTTTATGCAGTATGATCTTGCTTTTATTCTCTCATCTATAGTCTTTTCACCTCACTTGGAACACTTTTTGTTGGACTCCTCAGATTACATACGTTCACTGTGAAATGAAATTCTCAAATTTAAGTTTATGAAATTTACGCTTCTGGCCGTTTACACTATGTCAGGCACAACAAGTGAGAAAAAAAAATCAAAGTGAATTGGTTACCACCAATGAATTTTTTTTAAAATTACCCATGATGCAATTTGTGATACTTTTTATATGAAAGTTATTTCTATAATTTTTATAAATTTGAAAAGCAAATAAAAGGCATAAGAAATAAGAGACCCAAACATAAATTCATCTTGGATTACATATTCCGAAAAGTTACAATAATTACATTTTCGCTCCGGAATAAGTATTTATTAATATTGTTAATTCAATATTAATTATAAAAATTGTAATATTTTATGCATAAAGAGCTTTTATTACATCTTAAGAAATTCCTTGCCCATACTGTTAATAACCAAATCAAAAGAAAAAAAAAGAAAGTATTTTAACTATCCTTCTCCTAGTCAGCAAGTAAGAAGTAGAGCAGAGGCAGGTTAGTATATATAATTATTTAACAATGAACATTTATTTGAAGCAACGAACAAAGAATTAGAAAGAAACATTCTGTAATATCAAACATCTAGATGGCCTCGGTGACCGTTTGGTTTCTCTGGGAATATTGATTGTGTTTTATTTTCCTTAAATTTCTTAGGCATAGCTTTACATCCCATGATTCCCACAAAAAATTATTTTAAACTTCAATTTACGTTGAAGCCCACATACTTTAACAGCCTTACATTTGTTCTGTTTATTGTGTAATTGAACCTGCAAAACAAAGCCAAATCCCGCGCCATCATAATGTTATTTAATATATAGCTACCCGGTTCATCTGTCTTTTAAATTTAGCTATATTATAGTTTCACTTTTTTTCTGCCTCATGCACTCTGACAAATATTAAACGGAGTCATTTTTTTTAATATCTAATGAATAAATTAAAACAGTTTGAATTTCACTGCAACAATGAAATATTTTGAAAATATTTTTTCAAAAAAAAATAATTAAAAAAAATGTTAAAATTTATAATATCGACAAACAAATTGATTTGAACAACTTCAAACAAATTGGTTTAATTAAAAAGAAAAACTTTAATTCTTAAACCATGTAAAAAATAATTTTTGTTCAAAAATTCCTTCGAAAGTTATTGTGGGAAAATGTCATCTCGATTAATTTTATATAAATTAAAATTCTAATTAAAATTTCAAAAAAAATAATTTGAACTGAACATTCTCACCCTCCAAACTATGTTTGTATCAAATTTGTTAGCTCTAGATCTAATGGTCTAATAAAGAGCTAGCACAAACATATTCTTTTTTTATAAGTAGCAGAGAAATTCTTTTGTTAGAAAATTATTTTTTTTTCTGAGCCTTCTTGGTCAATATAAATTATTTCCCACAATTTATGCCTTACCGCCATTGAAAATACTATTCCTCTGCTTTTTTGAAAAATATAAAAGTGGATTAATATTGCTTAATATACTGGTTTATTTTTAAGATAGAAAATGGAAAAATAATAATTGTGCACAAGGAACAGAAAAGAAATAGATAGATAAAGATTAATATTTAATTCGTTTATTTTTGATGACAAACTTATCAAAAATTAATCGAGACGCTGAATTGCGAATTAGATATTGAAAACTGTGCCCAAATCAGTAATTTTTCATTCAAAATTGAACCAATTCTAATTCATTGCTTCTGAGATAGCTAAGAGTATAATATTTGAGTTGAGTAATAATTAAATTGTAATATTAGCCTTATTTTCAATAAGGGTTTGCATATTTTTAGAGATGGTTCCTTAATATATATCTGAGTCCAAATTAAATTTTGAATAAGCATATTTTTGAAACAAAATTACACAAATGAAAATATTCTAAAAAAACTAGGCAATTTCTTTAATATACGCATTTATATCGAGCAATTTGTGGAATTATATTATATCTTTTCTATCTGCTACCCAAATTTCAAAAGTTCTTTAATATTATTACTCGCACAATCACTGAATTATGAATTTATAAACACTTGGGAAAACTTTTGGCGCAGAATGTCATCAATTGCAATGCAAATTCAGTCACGTTATTTTGATTTCTAGCAATGTTTTCATTTCATCTCAAAATGGCGTTTACAATCTGAAAACGATTAATCAACATTTCTGCCATGTTTCGAACTGTAATATATTTAGAATCGAACAACGTGTCCGAAACGAAAAGATTGCTGAATCTGATGCTTTATACATTCACCGATTTTTTTTTATTTTTTTTTTCTTAGTTTTAACCATTAAGCTGTCTGTGAACTACAGAAAGTCATATCAAAATAATCTTACAAGCCCAGACTGACAATTATTTTCCCATTTTCCAGCTATTCTCATGACTTTTTTATGTCACGCCGTTGCGAAAACAAGACGCGAGTTTCGCTTCCATCATAACTAGAGTGTCACGCTATTTCAAATCATTCGTAATCAAATTTTGCGAATATCCAGTGTTTTACCAGCAATTTTTTTTACTGAGCATGGTAATTTTATTCATGATTATAGCATTTGGGCTGTAGAATGTAAAATCATATTGTTGTCTGAAGTATATCTATTACATTGTTTCTGTAAATGAGCTGCCGGTGAAGTATTGTTATTGCGCATGTTTAGTTCGTTGATTTGCGTTTCATTTTCTGCAGTGATTTATGCGAAAATTGAACAGCATTGATTTGATAGCTTTAAACAAGGGTCCATTTTTGTTGGAAAAATATGATTGTTGAAGGGTATTTAATATATGCTTTTTAAAAGCAATAGAATTCAGGTTATTTCTTATAGATGGGCAATTATTTTAAAAATTTAGAACTAGAAATAGGATATCATACTGAAGATTTTATATTTAATGAAGTATCAACTCTCTGATTAGAAATTTCGTTGTAAACAAAATTCATTAAAATGAAATTCTTTGATTAAATAATAAATACGAGGGGGAAAAAGCAAAGTTTTAAACTTATCTATTCACTTTATTACTTTAATACATGCCCTAAACTGCAAAAATGACTGCAATCTTAACTTGCATAAATAATTCATAAAGAATATTTTTTAATGAAACTTTTTGTAACATTTTTTATAAAGATAAAAATATGTATTCTGTACGCTTTTTTGAAACTGCAATATCTATCAAATTTTATCAAACGCTTTCGGCACTTTTATTTATGAATATTTTTTTAATAATCACTTCAATACTCACTATAGAGTCTTCATTACATATAGTCTCCATAGAACGTTCAGGAATCATGTTTTCATGAATATAGAGGAAATTATAATATCTGTATACTTTCAACAATTCACATGAACTTTGCCATTTTTCCAAGTTATTGATTTGGTTGATTTTGTCGGAAATTTGGTAAATAATAAATCATGGAACGTTCCAAGAAATATTCAAAACTTTTCAGGAAAAAAATGGAACGGTGCCATTATGTAAAATTTATTTTTCATAAAATGAAGAATAAATAACATGCAAATGTCATTCAAATTCAAATCTCCATAAAAAATTTCGCTTATTAGAAAATTTAATGAAATGAAAATTCTCTAAATGGAGGCTCTATTATATGTTAAAAATATTATCTAATTACTTTGTGTTTTAGTTTCTTTCCCCTAAAACTTTCAGTTTTATTCATTAAATTTTTACGAGTTGCTTATAAATTAACTTGTTACTTTCTTATTTAGGTAGCATCCAGGAACAAATTTTGTTATTGTCAAAAAAATGTTTATTAAGATAAATTTGGGTCTATATTTACGCTTAAAGCTTCCTTCTTCAGAAAAACTTTCTAGAATTCTGTATATCTGTATGAGAATGTGGCAACTCAGAAAAGCAACATTCGATCAATAACTCTTAAAATTAACACAACTAAGCTTTAAATTGCCACAGTTTTTGCAAAAAACAAAGAAAGAAAGAAAAAAAAGAGAACTTTCTCAAGAAAATATTTTAAAACAACTTCCATTCATTTAATTAATTAAAATGCTTTCGGAAAAATTGATTATATTTAAATTGAGTCTCAAAAACAACATCATGTTCCATGATTCTCTCAGCAAGTTATATTTTACTTATCAAATGAGAAAAGAATGTAAACATAATTTTTATGCAATAATATTTTGAAATTTATCACGGAAAAACGCCTACATCTCCATTAATTTTTATTTAACCAAAATTTCAAAACAAATTACTCCTAGGTGCGTATTTCTGTTTTTCAAAGTATATTTATGACCCTTTTAGTAGTTCTAGACTGAAAGTTATAGTCTATAGATATGATGACGGATATAATATTCGAATATAAGGTTTATTATTACTACAGATTTATAAAACTTTATTTCTGTTATTTTTCTTAATCTTCACAGTCTTTTACAATCTAGAGTTCAAATACAATTAATACTTTTATAAATGATACTATGAAAAAATACAATTATGGCTGTTCAGTATACAATTTTAAATGTATTTTTTTGTGCATATACATTTAAAAAGGCATGAATATATTTTTTTATTGGAAGCTCGCCTTCTAAAGCTCATAAATTTAAATAAAATGTTCTAATCTACTGTCTATTCAAACTTAATCAATTCACACACATCTTTTAAGCTCCAAAGAGCTCTTGAAATGTTGACACTGAAACTACTCAATTATCTAAATACGTTTTCTTAGAGTTCAATATTTTCCGAATAGTTACTTGTTTTTCTTACATTTACATTAATTATTAAATCATAAATCAAAGTTTTATGCGATTTCAAATACAATTAAGACTGTTCAGAGTACAATTTTCAGTGTATTTTTTGTGCATATGCATTTAAATTCAATATTAATATATTTTTTATTGGACGCTGTCCTACTAAATCCCAGAAATTTTAAATAAAATGTTCCAGTTGAGTGTTTATATAATTTTAATTAATTTACAGAATAACACAATAATTTAATGTGCTGAATTATAAAATAGAACAATTTAATTTAATCCCTTGAAATATTTTTTTTACTTGGCACTGATGAAAAAATAATTCTTAATGAAATATAGAAAATCTCCCACCAAATAAAGAAAACAATTCAGAGGGGCACTGGGATTTATTCTTAAAAAAATTTCGGTAGTAGATATAAAAATTTCAGAGAAATTTTTTTAATGTGCCAAAAAATATTTTTAATTTTATTTTAAATTTAAAAATTCGAGAAAATTAAAGTTTACTAAAAATATAATATAAAAGTAAGAAAATGTTAAAATATTCAATAAAAAAATGCTGTCATACCTGATAAAGAAAAAAACTTTACTGAAATATATAGTTAGATATAAAGGAAAATGATTTATGTTATTTCAGAGCGAAAAAAAAAATGCAAAGAATACGATACAGCCTCTTACATTAAATTTTCATACACTAAAATTTCCGTGAAAAATTGAAATTTACACAAATATAATACGAAAATGTGGAAACGATAAAATAATCAATAAAAAATGTTATCATACATGATTAAGAAAAAAAGTTTATTAAAAAAATCCAATTAGTAGAAAGTTAAGTAGTATATGCCCATTCAAAGTAAGAAAAGCAAAAAAAAAAAAAAGAAGAAGAAGAAGAAGGAAAGAAAAGAAAAAATGCAACATAATCTCATACATCAAACTTTTATACATAGAAAATTCCTGCACATCGAACTTTTTCAGAAATCTTGAATTTTTAATTTAATACCAGTTTTTGTATATCGATTAAAATTTCTGTATATTGAACAAAATGTTTTTGTTAAACAAATGATGAAAAAATTGTTGACACAAAAAATGTATACATACCTACTGGAGTTCAAAAGTAAAGATAGATTTTGCTCATAAGAGAGGATCTAAATTAAATACAAAAATAAACGATTTCGTCTTTTTTTAGAACAATAGAAATTCTTAGAAACCGTTAACCACTTGCTAATGGATCGTACATTACTCTTAGCTTCTGTTTTAGAATAAAATTCTACAGATTCCAGATAACATTTTCATGTGACGATCTAAAAGTTTTATTTTAACCTCATTAGAAAGAAAAATTGGTTTACTGCGTTTCATAAAAGTTCAAATAAAACAAAAAAAAATGTCGTGTTTTTGCAACACAGAATATGTCATAGTGCAGTTAGATGTCAGAAGACTTGCAGAATTACGTTTGTCATCTGACTATGACGTCACAAGAAATAGCTCATTTAACTGTTTTTAATCTATGAGAAAAATTAACATTCACATTGTTCGAAAACAAACGACTGCATAGTTTCATATGCTTGAATATTTCAACGAAATAATTCAGTTTCGAATAAAATTGAACCAAACAATCGTTTCTTTTATCGAACATACTATCAAAACTTTTTTAAACACAAATATCTAAATTCCTTAAAGCCCACTCATTAATCTTCAGCGAGACAGTAAAGAGCCAGAAAATAAATATTAACGTTTCACCATACTAGTAGCAATATTTTCCTGCTTATTGATAAAACCATCCGATAAAACTTACTCATTTCTCTGAAGTGGATTTAACTTTCCATTCAATAAGTATATTAAACAGCAGATTTCCAAAGGATTGAATCGGCATTTGCTTCCAATCTTGTGATCAATGGCACAATAAAACAGCAATACGCATCGAAATATTGCTTATCAATTAAGCATAAGCTTGGACCAAATTGCTTTACAGATAAAACAATAATCCGATACAAATAATCTGGAACACTAAGTAACAATCGATTGGAATTATGAAGTGTGAGATTTGGGTGGCGATATGAAGCAGAAAATTAAACCAGAGTTTTGAGAAACGCTTTGCATGAGAATTTAATTTAAAAACAATACAACATTAGTATAAACGCCTGTGTTTACTGCTTCCACAAAAAATAAAGCATTTAGTGTCTCTGTATCGTAATAAATGCTGTTCTTCAAACTTTTAAAGCATTCTCATGCTTCAAAGGTGATACAATCGAATATTTTCCATTTATATAAGAAGCATAAAAATAATCTATATAAAAATGTTAAATTAATCATAACTGATAGATGAAATATCTTTAAATGAAAAATTCAATCCACTAGGGATATAAAATCATAAATATCGAAACAGTTGATTCTTTATAAAATGATAAAATGTTTCTTCTATTTTTTTTTCTTAGAATAAAGGTATGCAATGACATCAAATGATTTTGGAATCCATTGGCCAACACCAATACCCTCCCCTCAGAGTACCTGACCACCTGTTAAGGTTGTTTTAATGCTTGAGTAAGTGTGACTTTATCCATTTACCATTTTGCAGAAGGAAAAAGAACATGAACATTCTCATCATAAAACTCGATATTAATGATCAATCCACTCCACGATAATAGAGTGGGGCCCTCCAAAATCTATTGTAAGTAAGAAAAATTTGCCAGAATTTGATTGGAAGTTTGGATATTCAACCTATTCTAATTTCCTCTCAATATATTGCCATTTAAAATATGCGTAAGCTGAATGTTGAGTATTGAGTAAATGGCTTGGGATGCTTGGAAAGTGCTGCAGTATATTTTAGCTATGCGTTCAACGAGGGGATGGAATGAAGCCGATGTGAAGTACCGCCACTCCATTGGTATGGCTTGGAAGTAATGCATAGTACTTTTAGCAGTAAAATGATTATGCAGTTTTGTACCGGCGTCCTGGCATAGGGGTAGCGCGCCTTCCCTATGCCAGGAAGAACAACCATGCCCAAACCGGGACTCGTCCTGGGTTCGAGTCCCGGTTTGGGCATGGTTGTTCTTCCGTTGTTCTATCTGTGAGATGTGTGAATGTGCCCTCCTGTAAAAAGTGATTGTGCAAGCGAATGAGTGATGCGTGAGTAGCAAAATCGTACTCTTGGCCCTAGTTAGCGCTACTATAAAAACAAGAGACGCTCCCCCCTCCGGCTTAAATCGCTGTCTTCGTAACAGCTGGCTTGTCCATGGCAAGTGCCATAAGAAACAACAACATGCAGTTTTTATTTATATATATATATATTAACTGATTTCATTCTTGACACATATAATTATTTTCTATAAAATTTGTCAGATGCATCTTTTATTTCTTTATTTGAATATTAAAAAAGTATAATGGATTCAAACTGTCCTATCAAGTCCGATTTGGTACGCATTTGCAAAAAAAATAAATAAAGTTAGATATGTTATTATAATGCAGAATAAAATTAAATGCTTTTCGATGGCATATATGGCGATGTGAGTTTCGTAATTGTGATGTCTGATTCTTTAATTGAAATATAAGAGAAACCGTATTTCAGGGTATAAACCTCACTGAATGGAATTTTTTTTTCTTATAACACTTATTAATTAAAAATACAATTGAGTCTTATTTAACTTCCTATTGTTTCATTTAAAAGCTTTGTTGCATAGAAAATTCCTTAAATCTAAATTTACAAATTAATATCAAAAGAATAATAAAAGATTGAAACCCACATATTCATTTTATTGAGTTTAAAACAGATGCTAAACTGTAAAATAGGCTATAATCCTGCATTTTCCAGAACACGTCTTTCATAAAACTTTTCACATTTTTGCAAAGAAAATGTTGCACATAATCTGTAACATTTTCTTGAAATTATAAATCCCTTCCTACTGTATCAAACGTTGTTATCACATATTTTTCTGAAAATTTGGTTATATAAACTTGTCCTTATCTTCCTCATCCTTTATTCTTATGTCTTCATTGCATTTCATGATATTTTTCAATATATATATACCCTGCTATTATAATATGCAGCAATGATAAAGTCTATCACTATAGAGAAAATTGGAAAGCTCTACACTTTTTTTCAACATCTTATTCGTCTTTCAGATGCTGTCATCTTGCAGGAGCCGATTTAGTTGATTTTGTTTGTACGTCGCGAAATGTCCTAAAAAATAATAATAAATAAATAAAAAACAAAAATTTTCAAGAAAAGTAATTCAAAAAATTTTAAGCTTTAGGACTTAGTTATACATGAATTATCATGTGAAAAGTAAATAACATTTAAATTTCACTCAAAATGAGAATTCTGCAGAAAATTGAAAACTTCATTAAATGGAAATGCGTTTGATGGGGGCTTCATTGTGTCTGAAAATTCCCATCTTGTGATATAACCGCTTTTACATAATTCGGATTTCCCGCTATGCAAACTAGTTTGGTCTCAAACAACCATCAACCAAGCCTAGAACGGCTTGGTTGATGTGGACCACAGGCAGGTCTGTTAAAAAAAATTATTAAACTTGGTAGTAAATAAATTTGTAAAAAATGTAAATACCTTCATAAAATATAATAATAATAACACTTTTTCAAATATCTTGTTATGCCATCAAAATGCCTAAATTTGTCAAAAAATGCTATCGAAAAATTTCTATTGCTTCGTATTTACAAATTTAATTATCGTATTACAGCTAATATATGTGCAAAATAAAAAATGTATTCAAATTGTATAGAAGCTACCCATACAAGAAACAATCACAACAATGAACTTGAAATCCTTCAACTAAATCAGTTTCCAGAATATACAACTGCCTAAAATGAATACCTCACATCTGCGTTCAAAGATATATTTATTTTTTCTTGTCGAAAAAACATATAACTCATTAATATACATGGTTGACGTTTTACAATCGCGTGATACGTATCCATTTTTTTACACAAGAAAGTACGGTTTTCATCATCTTGAATGCAAACAAAATACTTTCTTACGATGTTTGGAGGGCTTATTTGTTCATTCACAAATATATACATATTTTTTAAATTTTGAAACAAATTTTGGACAACTGTTTTTGAAAAAATATTAGAGAATATTTTTCTAATACACTAGATAGGAAAACATTCGTTTTATATATTTGTTAAGTAATATTTTTCAAGTATTTTATCATGTGGATTAATATCCTGTCACCAGTTATGCTAAATTTTTTCTCGAAACACAATTTGTTCGATTAATCTTTTTTTTTTCTGATATTAAATTATAGATCAATTTTCTATATATAAAATAAGAATTTATATTAAATGAGAATAATAAGTCGGATTTGTTAGGAAATATTGTATTTAACTTATAAAATAATCTGCATTCTTTCCTAATTCATGTTGATTCTACAATAATTTAAAGCAATCTTTCCTTGAAATTTTACATCATCTTAACTCTTTCTAGGTTCAGTTTCAGTTTATTTATATTAACGTTCCGTTTTAAAGTAACACTAGGGCTGTTTTGGGACGGACCTCGTAATTTTGAAATGCGATCAGATGACGAAGACGACACTTGAGCTGACATCCCCTCTTTAACTTCCACGCCACACCAGCGGGAGGACGTTTGCCTCCCAAGTGTCAAATGGAACTGCGCATGTGCTCTGATATTTTATTGCACGTTATCTTAGACTCTGCTGTCAGGTTATGATTTTTTCCTCCAGCAAGTTATATAAAAGATTCCAAAATAGAATTGGAGTGGCGCATTTTGACTTGTATCACGTGTGAACGAACTGGTTTCAAGGAAAATATTTATTCAACAAATATGTCAAAACGCATATCAAAGGCGCATTCCAAGAAACTCATACTTCCAAGCTTAGATACATTTTCCTTGAAGTACAATTTAAATGTACGAAACTAGATTTTTTAAAGATTGAATTCTTTTTCACGATGCAAACTTAGGCTGGAGATATACCAAAGACGACTTGGTTTGGTTTGGTTTGGTTTGGTTTCGTTATATTAACGTCCCGTTTTAAAACAACATTAGGGCTATTTTGGGACGGACCTCGTAATTTTGAACCGCTGTCAGATGTCGAGGACGACACCTGAGCTGGCACTTCCCTCTCCACACCACACCAGAGGGAAGACGTGTGGCCCGGACGGATTTAGCGTGTACCAGACCCGCTTACACGATGTTGCTTCGGTAGAATCGGGTCACAAACTTGAAACCCTCCGGTTCCGAAACCGAGACCTTACCACCAGGTCACAGCGGCCCCAACTCTTTCTAGGATCATCGGATGTAAGCTTACCACGAAATTCATCAAACTGAATAAAACCATGCGTGTTGTATAAATTCTCACAAATTTCGAAATATAAGACAGAATCCTGGACCTTTCAATTTCTTATCTCAAACAAAATGATGTGTCTTGATTTGTTACTTAGTTAGTAATTAATCAAATTAAATAATAAATCAAATTAAATTTATCTAATAAGCTACATTAATCATTTTTCTTAAACCATTCTCCAAGCATTTCAAGGCATGAATGCTTTCTTAAGCCAATCCTAAATATATTTTAATATACCACAACTAGAAAAAAAATAGCCTTTAAAAGGGTTTAAAGCTAGTTTCTTCCCTTGATTAAATTCATAACTATTGGAACTATATAATTCTGACCATACGACAACCATAGCTGATATGTATATCTACTGAATATTAGTAGAGTATATATACTTGTCGTTACTGTGTGTCTTTATGCCATACATGAAGTTATGCCTCTGGATATCGTTATTGTTGCAGGTGCAGTAACAGAACCAGCATCCACTCTGTAAGGTAAAAATGTTACAATTGTAAATATGTTTTGAAAATGTCTTCTTATTTATGAGTGTTTTATAACGTATTTTTTCGTCATCTCTGATTAAATGGTTCGCTCTATTGGTCGTTAAAATTTCACGCGAGGTTCAAGGAGTGTTAGCTTATCATCCTGTAGCAGCTCTTTCATTACCAAAACTAAAAGTAAAGCTGCTTATTTCTAATTTATGGATTATGGTCTTTTTATATCATAATAGAAAAAAAAATCTAACCAGGATCTTGGTTAGCTCGCTTCCTATTCTAAACAGAATTAAAGAAAAAAAATCTATCTGCTTAAGTTTTTGATTCATAAAATTCTAATGCATTTTTGCTTTCCAGAATAAGCTATAATTTTTTCCCTGTGAATCTCATGCCTTTACAATTTGTTGTTGTTACTTATGGCACTTGTCATAGAAAACCCGCTGACGAAGTCATCGATTTAAGTCGAGTTTGTGACTAGCTTCTGAGGGTAAAGGCCCCTGAGCACCACGAGGGCAGAAAGCTGACTTCTATCTCATATGAAGATGACACTCACACACTCGCTTGCACAACCCCTTTTTACGGCTCTTTAACACACCTCACAAATAGAACACAAGGAAAAGAACTACTATGCCCGAACCCGTGATGCCCAGAAGACGCGCTACCCTTTGGCCAGCACAAAGATTACATTGACTCTCATTTCCCGATGCATTTAAGAAATAAATTTACAAGCAGCAATAATGAATCCACTACAGAATAAAAACTAAAACATTGTTTTTATATTTTATTCTTCTATTTTGATAAACGTTGAACTATGAAACCGTAGTGTAGTCAATGAACAATCGAATATCTAAACTAAGAGTACAAAATTCAATTCAATTTAAATTTAAGAAAATGCATTATGATCGAAAAGTTGCATAGTCGGAATAATATTTTATCACAAAATTATTAAAACAAATGAAATTATAAATGTGAACTAAATTAAACGAACGATAATTATGATTCTCAAAAACAACAATACTTTGAACATAATATCGTAGTTTCTATCGTGTATATAAATATTATAACAAAAAAATGCAGTGAAATAAATAAAATTTGGAATGAGATCTTGAAATTAATAGAAATTAAATAGAAATGAAATAGAAAGATACCTAAAGTATCCATACTATATATTCAAGTACTTGTGTACTAACCGCATGACAGAGATTAATCGACAAAGATGACACACTAGATTCAATAAAAATGCTAAAATCAAGCCTAAAGTTCTATGTTTGGTAATTATTGTTTTCCAATGCCATGTAAAGCATTCAAGATCTTAATCAATCTTAAGGGGAAGGGGGTGCACTTTTATCAAAGAGTATATGAGAAAGATTTGGGGAATTCAGAATTCGTTGGTTCAAACTCAGAATTTCTGCAAGGTTTCCCTAACGTTGAGATTTTAGTCATGACCTACACAGGAGATGAAAATTAATAAAATCTAAGAAGAAATGTAGATATATTCTCATTGTTGAATCATTTTTATAGGTTCTTTATAGAAATAAATAATATCAGAACTGTCATTTTGATTTTAAAGAACCCATTTACCTATCCATTTCCGTTTTTAAATATCACAATTTCTCATCCAAAATATGAATGAACTTTTTAATCCATAAACTTTCAATATGGTATTTTGCATTTCATACCTACCTACAATTCCAATAAATCAGTGAAAATTCAAAGGACACCGCAGAAAAAAGTCCTCAGTTACTTAGAGATGTTAGTTTATTTTTTAAAAATGTTTGAAAACAAATAAAATGTTAAATTAATTATTAATTATTAATTGAAAATTAATATATCTGCTACTTGAAAAAATGAAATTATTTCTTTTCAACTAATTTTCATTTTTAGAGACAATTTTATTTGCAATAATTACTTCCTGAATTCTTCTGCAATGAAAGTATGAAACTCTGCATAACAAGGAAAATTAATTCCTTTTGTAATATAAATAACTGGTAACGTCAATAAGTAAGTAAAATAATTTAATGAAATTTTAGGGCATTTCTCTAACGTTTATGAACGTGGCCAATAAACGTATTTTAAATTAGATTCCCCACCTTCATAATTTTCTTAATTCAAACAGAAAATGCAATTCCATTTATGCATTATTTTCCGAATATTTAAAATGTACAAACTTTGGTTTCGATTTATTTTATTATTCATACAATTTATTAATCACAAAGCATAATGCAATTTATTAATACAAATGCAGTTCAAAGATCAAATACCAAATTTCACCCATCTAGTTCAAAGGGTTTTTGAGTTATCTCGTTCGCAGACAGAGAGGCATAATTCCAAAAATGTGGTTTTTAGATTCTCTAAGATCTGAAACATGAAAAATCATTAAAATCACGAGATAAAATTTTTCGAAAATTGAAATGCTTTCTTTTATATACTTTATATACAGAAATGTAAAAACACAGTAAAAATGTTTTACTTTATATAATACTAATTAAAGTGTTTAAATTATAAAATCCAGAAATTTGAACTACACTTTGTTTTTTTTTTTTTCCCCATAGAATATTATAAATTTATGAAAGATGGTTTATTCATGCGCACGACGTATTAATTTCATAAACCTTTGGATAGGCAAATGAGTAGCATTAAAAAGTTAATCTCAAAATTTGATTTTTTCTTATTTCTTGCTTGTTATACTGTTATGTTGCCCGAGTCAAGAAAATTTCATTTGTGATTTGCAGATTCTACTTGCTTGCCTACACCAACTTCAATTTCTTATTATATCAATATTTACAACATAAATATTGATAAAAGATCTACAACATAATTTTGTTAATTCTGGATAGGTGGCTTTGCGACCGTAAGTGGGGTTGGCAGCATTGCATTATTTATTCACCTTCTTTCATCATTTTTAACTTTAAAAAGCAACATAAATACATAGTTGTTTTCCCTTCTCAATCGCATCATTTAAGACTGAAGACCAGATCATCAATATTCTTTTGGTTTCCCTCAGTGGCAACACTATTAGCTCTGATTCGATCTATTGTTTTTGAAAAACAGATCAAATATGAATATCAAAGGGAAGTGTCTTTCTGGTTTATTTATTCCAGCAGACGGTAAAAGTGGTATCGAAATTCTTTTCAGATTCACCTTTTATCCGATAGATGGCGGCAGGAGAATATGAGTCCTAATATTACTCAAACATTAAATGAATAAAATTAATAAAAAGAATTTTTTTAAACACACATTTACTAAATACTATAAAGTTTTTTTTATTGTATTATTTATTTTCAAATCTTTAGTTTTTGATTTATAATTCATTACTGCAAATACTATGAAATCTTAAAATGACAATTTCTCAATTCCTATGACTAGTATGTATGAAATCAAATGTTAATATCATTACGCTATTAACTAATAAATACTGTCTGAAAATGTTAAAACAGTGTACTGTCATCGAGAACATGTAAGTGTAACAAAAGTTTAGTACTCTAGCACATTAGATAGGGAGTGAAAATCGATTGCAAGATTTGATTTTTCATTCAATGATACATCTAATGAGGAGAAAGCAACGCAAATGTCCTGGTCGCCAGTGCAAAAGGATATTTAAAAAATGAGGAATCAATTAATTTAATTTAAGAAATACCTATTCCAGACTTATATTTTCCAGATTCTTAAAAATTCAAATGTCTCCAATTAAGAAAAAAACAATAAGAAAAAGTCTTTTTTTTTCTTTCAAAATTTAGGAGAAACTTGTTCTAGGTTTCTTAAAATAAAATAAAAAATAGTTTTATGTTACAGACATCTGATGCACTGAAATGTAACCTTTAAAAGAGAAAGCTCCTTAAGATCTTTTTCATACTACAATGGAGAAGCTGGGGGGGAGTGCAGTTGGCAAACTTGACCTCCTCATATCTAATTGTGAAAGAGATGACTGTATATCGATTAATTCCGTAGAGTATCTCCAGTGACATAGCTTTTGAAGGGAGTGAGGGACAAAGGGTGTGATTTGATTTGATTTGTTTGGAATTTTCTGGTGCAAAAGCAATGATGCTGATCATACTGCACCAGATAAAAAATTGTAGATAGATACAATTAGATCCTTTTAAAACAATCATTGAAGAGAATGTGAAAAGAAAATCTAAAATATAATCAAAATTTAAATAAATGTATAAACTTTATGGATTTTTAAAATGCAAAGATTGGACATGAGGTATCTTATCAAGCAAGGAAGATAATGGGTGCTATATTTTTTAAAAAATCTAGCACCTCAATCTAAAAAAAAAAAAAAAAATCTATGATTGAAATATGGGGATTTGACAATATATATTGAACAGACATTTGACAAAAAGTGACAAGAGGCGTGAAGATTAGAAACAAATGAATCATATAATATCCCTTTGAGATATTTATACTCGGAAAGCTACTGGATCTCACAGTATATCTCGTAATTTGGTTGAAATGGTATGTCAAGACGTCTTGCGATGTAATTGAATTTGAAATGTTATAGAGCCTCCCCATCCAAATACTGATTGGCATTTAGGTCAGTTAAAAAAATAAAAATATTAGTTTTTTTTTTTTTTTTTTTTTTTTTTTTTAAGTTTACGAATGTGAAATTTATGTTGGTTAAAACCCATATAGATATCAGAGGGAATGAGATTGCAGGTACTATAGTTAAAAACAACTACAAGAAAGGAAATAATGATTGTGAGTTGAGACCCAGTAAAAGATGGTTTAAGCAATAACTGTTTCTAAAAAACTGTTTCACAAACAATGGCAAAACGGGAAAATTCAACCAATTCTCGATATTTTTTTTATGTGGAATTGTGCCAGAAATTAAGGTGTAGTGCTTTAGAAATTTTTATTTTAAACAAATGACATCACATGGTATCTTTCTATTTATCAAAACATATTCTTTGGAAAAAGAAAAGAGTGTAGATGTAGTTTAGATGATGGTACCGTAAAGAAATATGCTTATGCTTACTCACGACTTATCACTTGGTTAAGAGTATTTCCAAAACCTTTTCACCAGTTTGGTTTACTGGAACTGGTATGTATATTTATCAAAATATCAAAAAAGGAATTTGATTCTAGACAAGTTAGAAGACTGTTTAAATGATTTACTTGCATTGTCTGAAAACTTGTATGTTTGTAGATGTTTATAGCATATTTGATTTAAGCAATTTAATTAATTGATATCCTTGAGAATCTTGAAGAAAAATTTTAGCAGCGGAGGTGAACCTAAGGTCGGTGCATGTATCGGTTTATTTTTTATTTTATTTCCGTTATTTTGTTGATCTATAGTAATTGACCGATATTAGATATCTTATTTTGAGGAAGTAGCTTCACATTGTCCATCCAATGAATTTGCTAAATATCTATGTTCGATAAGTTTTTATAGATCCCGAATTCCAAAGTTGAATGGGACTTGCCTTTCTGGTTACTGATGGGATATAGACTAATTCTGAAGTGCATGGCAGATGATAAGTCTATGACCGACGGAACGCATATTAATTTATATATTTCAAAAATCTCGAAATTTTTACGCTCGAATTTATTATTTTAACCCTTTCTATTTAAAATTATTAGGTAGCAAAATTTCATTAAAAGGTTTTAAAACTATTTTGTGAAATTCATTTTTTAGACACATTTTGATATTTCCACTTGACGTCTTTTAGTTGAAAAAAGTGTCTATATATAATGTCTTGTATGCAGATATTTCTACTAAAGCTGAAGGATAATTCACGAAATCTGTTGGTGTGTTGAATACAAAACTGTTTAACAAATGTCCTTTGAAAACATATAATTTTTTTCCAAGTACGCAATTTACAGCAAAATGTTAAAGAATATAGTTTGATAGTTATTGATCAGAAAACATATTATCTGAGATTTTCTTTTTATCTCCAGAATAAT
Source organism: Argiope bruennichi (assembly GCF_947563725.1). Lineage (NCBI taxonomy): Eukaryota > Metazoa > Arthropoda > Arachnida > Araneae > Araneidae > Argiope > Argiope bruennichi. The sequence goes on from NC_079158.1 coordinate 46,515,191, forward strand.
TGCTGAGCAGAAATGTTGCCAATTATTTGTCCGATAGTGCATCATAGTGGGAGGTATATGTGTACTACCCATCTGCTGTCAATATTTTCCACAACACTTATCACTTGATATTGCCTTATCCGACACAAATCGGATACGTAGTTAGGCCATAGAAATACCAAATTTTGTATACATGTATTTTGGAGAATGAAAACGCATAAAAAGCTATTTTTTCCCATGCTTTAAAAAGAATTTTGATTAATTAAGAATTAAGTGGTATTCGAAGTTTCATGGAATTAGATTCTGAAACACTGGTGCACGAGAATAATTTTTACAAAATTTCAAAATTCCAAAAAAATATTTTTAATTATGTAAATTTAACTATCCAATTTTTTTCAAAATTTTGAAAAAAATTTTAAGCAAATTATCATTAAATATAATTTGCAATTGCATTATTGAAACTATGTCAAAAAATAATTTTTGAAATTTATGTAAATTCATTTCTTTGTTTTATGAAATCTCTGAATTGTTTTTCTTCTTTTAAAAATAGCTGTCTGTTTCTGTTATATCAGATAGTTTGGTCAAGAACTTTACGCTTATGCTATGAAAAGATAATCAGAGATTTTATAGCTTATGCTATATATGATTATATTTCTGTCCCTCTCCATAATTTTAAACATAAGGAATATTTATTTCAGAATTATATTCTTCATTTGGTGTTCATTAAATATTAGCCTCTTTAGGTTTATTGCGATTAAAGGTTGTTAAACGTTTAAATTAAATATTCTATGTGAATATTTCTCAGCAGAATATTTTTAAACTTTAAACTTTTATAAATATGTACTGTTTTAGATAATAATTTAAATGAATTATTGTTGAATAAAAATTATCAGTCATAGTTATAAAAATTTCGCTCTTGAAAAAATTTCTATCATAATGTTACAGTTTAAAAACAGGCTAAATTCTTATTTCTAAATTCTGTTGGAAAAAATTATTAAAAGTTAAGATGAGCAACACGCGTTTTACAGAAAACTATTTCCCTTTTTACGTAACGAGGAAATTTTAATGCTTATAGACTAAATCAACCCCATAAATGCTAAATGGTTTTCAAAAAATAATAACATTTTTAATCTCTCATAACTTTTAGAAGCAATTACTTTCGAGCGCAACATTCCTAGATTATTCCAATTGAAAATTGTAATTATGAGCGAAAATCGCATCTCCTTTTATTTTTTATTACCTTCTTAAATTGAAGATGTAACAAATTAATTTACTTCAAAAGATTAATCGAAATTAGATTTGGAAATGCATAATACTTTTCCATTACCATAATCTGACATCTAAGAAAGCATTCGTGGTTTCTTCAGTTTAGTGGACAAGATTCCCGTTCATTTCCAAAAAGTCGCGAGTTCGAGTCTATACATAGCTTATAAGTGAGATGATAGGGGAAGTTCAAGTACCTTTTAAAAAGTACTAAGGGTATCCTGTATGAAAGCAAAATATTCATTTTTCATTCTTCCAGTATATGTATATATAAGTGTGTAGTTAATTTTTATTTAGTAATATTTGGGAAATGTGTTTCGCAGGATTCGAAAACTTTATCTTGTAATCATAGAAATTATACGGCACAATTTAGATTCAGAATTGTACAGTATTAGAAATAAATACTGAGCAATGTAATAAAGCTTAATATTTTACACGATGTCAATATTTAAAGTAATATTATATATTATTTTTCAAATATTGCACTGCGGTGAATAGCATATAAGCCAGTTAACAATTACGCTGCACAAGCAATTGCTTTTGCAAATGGTTATGTTATTGGACTGCAAACCACAAGGTCCCAGATTCTATCCCCACGCATCTCAATCCCTAAATTGGTGACCCGGATGATGAACCTTCAACCTTCGTAACAGCTGTTGTGGCGCCATCTACCCGCAACCAAAGTCGTCAGACTCACTTGACGCAGCAAAACCAAAAGTCGTCAGGCTCACTTGATGCAGCAAACACTCACCCACACACACTCGCTACTAAACTGGGTACAGGCCCATTAGACAACAGCTAAATACATCACCACTCAATAGCCATATCGTTCGTCTCACCTCCGACTCACTGGAGGGAGAGTCTGTGGTGAATAGCATATAAGCCAGCTAACAACTACGCTGCACAAGCAGTTGCTTTTACATAATGGCTGTTATTGGACTGCAGGCCACAAGGTCCCAGATTCTATCCCCGCGCATCTCAATCCCTAAAGCACAATAGTATGGTACTTGAGTTAACTGCAAGGTATTCAGCACACTTTCATTTGGTTTACCTATTAAGATTTAGTAAAAATAATAATACTTTTTGAACATTTTTCTTTTTTTCAATTAATTATTACTATCAAAAATTGAATATGTTTATTGATGGAACTGTTGATGAAACAACTGATAGTGGAAGAATGTTAGTTTAAAATGTTTTATAATTCTCATTTAACTACAGTTTCAATCTTTACATTCCTTGGCACAAAATTTTGAGAAGAAGAAGAAGAAGAAAAAAAAAAAAAAAAAGAAATACGAAATTATAACTAGGGATGACGAATATTTTCACAGCGGTTATTACGTAGCCAATATCAAAAAGTCACAAATACAAGTGATCAATACTTTTCAAAGAAGGGTGTGATTCAAACCCTTGATACGATCTTACTGATGATATTTCGATTACAGGTTTTGGATCACGATAGGAAGTAACAATCGATATCACTGAAATTTACCGGAGCGGTGACTTCACTGGAAAGTAACAATCGATACGATCTGTCCAATGGAAGCTCTCGAAAGAAATCTGTGATTGGATTGAAAAGTGAACGGACCGGTTATTGGAATTATCGTATCGTATCATTGAATTGCATATCACTGAAATTTATCGGAGCGGTGATTCCATCAGAAAGTGCGAGGCTTCACTGGAAAGTGCGAAGTCACCGCTCCACTTTACGGGAGTGACCGATATTCGTATTTGATGATGCACTATTCCATACAGATCATTTTTAATAGCTCGTGACACGATTGACATGTACTCTGTTTACTGCTGGCGCCATCTATTAATAGAATATAGGACTAAAGTAAACATTTTAAAGAAATGACATATATTATTAACTCATCTTTTCCAGAAAATGGTTCACTCTACTAAATAAATTAAATAAATAGTTTTGAGAAGAAAAAAATTAAGAAGTAAGATGAAACAAATAAATTAATTCAATCACACATTACTTAAATTTGTAAATTAAGTATTAATTACAATTAATAAATTTTATATTTAATATTAAGTAATAATTTTTAATTAATAATATGATTGAAATAACAGATATTTGGAACTCATATTTAAAAATAAAAATAGCAATATTATTTGTTATTCAAAAAATCGTGGATTATGCATCTCTAATTATAACATTTAGTATATGGATTTTCATGTCGTTTATGGGTAATTTTTAAAATTTAAGCAAAAACATTTCAAGATAAAAAATATTCAATAAACAGTGAACTGAAAATCAAATTTTCTTGAATATGAGTGTACCAATATAGAATGCTGTCCACGTCAAATATCTCCATCTTTTTTTTTTTTTTTTTTTTCTCTTTTTTTACTTAAGAAACTGCATTTTAAGCTATGAAAGACATTTTAAATATCTTTCAGTAAACCTTTGAGTTTCGTAAGTGGCAACATCCTTGTTTTGAAATCAAAACAATATTTCGATTTCAATGGCGGGTAGTATTATAACGGGAAATACTCATTCGTATCAATTATTACTTGTACGTTTCTGGCGTATTATTTTATTAAACATTTTATTGTGAATAGAAATTTAATTAAAAATTGAATTTTTATATACATTTGTAAATTTGTTATTTTAACCTGTGAAAACTTTGTGGAGGCGCATGCTTTAGATTACTACCGCTATTAGCTTATATTAAATAAAATATTATTATTATATATAAACTGATAATTATCAATTATTCTCATTTTTATTTTTCAAAATATTCTGTTGTTTTTTTGGTCATGTATCAAAGTATTTAATAATTTTTATATACAGTATGTATGTTGTGTATACCATTGCATTGTGTTCTATGTTTCTGATTTTTTTTATAAGTCAATTTGTTTAAGAATTTATTTGGTAAAGCGATGAAAACAATTTATAATTATTCTACAGTCTGTATTTGTTTTGTAAATTTTTATTAAATTAGATCTGATTAATCGTGAATTAATAAAAAATAAGACTGATCAAAAAACAAAACAAAAAAATGCATTTCACATTTTTGCAGAACTGCTTCAAAATAAATTGCAAATCACATTTTTTATTTCATATCATCAGTGGATATAAGGATAATTTATCTTTCATTCTAGACAAATTTCCAAACTGCCTTAACTAATCCACTGAATGACAGATGTCTGTTTCTAACTCAGCTGCTGCAGGATGCACAACTAAAGGTGAAATATATATATATTTATGCATATTGTTAGTTAAATACATATATGCATATTATTTATTTATTTATTAGTTTGTCTTTGGATATGAATTTGTTCATTATGCTTTTAATATATATTTATATACCTTTCAAATACTATTTGTGCAAACAGAGAGGTTTCCCATTGTATTTTGTATTTGAATTGCATTCCTTCTTCTAATTCTGTACTTACAGTTTGTGTGTAGTTTAAATTTATCAGAACAATATCTGCTTTGGAATTAATTTATGGTTCCTACAACAGTTTATATATATACATAACTGAAATTTTTTACTGATCAAAAGATGCTCTTCTTCATTAGAGTGGTATCTTCTTAAAGAGAAATTCCTTCTTAATAATAAAAATATAATTTCTTTAATTAATAGAACTCTCAAAATATGCTTTTAAGAGTTTTCCTATGTTATTTAATCACTTAAGGATATAACCTGAGTTAATTCATTCTATGTATGGATATGCACATATTGTAATATGAAAATTAATTTGTTCTGTAAACGGTTAAACATGCTTATTAACTCGTATCCGAATTAAAGATATGATAGAATGTCTAATGAATTCAAAAGTTGGTTAACTTGTAAATAATGTTTCAGAAACCTCTTTAAATTTTTTAAAGTATTTGAGACATATATGTTCCGAAATATATTTTTAAGTCACATTATTATATTGCTTAAAACTTCTTGAAATTATTACCGATCTATCTCTACTAATAATAAAGTTGTGTACATATTTGTTGGCATTCTACAACCTAACCATCTGACCTACAACTACCAAATTTGGCTCATAGGTGGTAATGTGCATCTCGGAGCTAAAATTTTGATTAATTAAATTCATGCACAAAAAGGAATTTTACATCATTTCAAATTTTAAGATACTCTCATTTTTATGATCCCAGTTTAAAACAATTGAATTTTTTTCTAAATTTTGGCAAGTTTTAAAAAATGATTTGCCTAATTTTCAACAATAGATCACATTACTGCAGGACACTTAAACCATTTTCATTGTTTCATCATATGTTGTTGAAACCTAAAATGATGGATTCTCATTAATATGTTTAGATTACAAGACTAATAAAAAATAGCATTATGATGCTATGAGGCCACCTCCATTAAAAAGGTTTATGTACAAAATAGACAGAACTTAATTAAGATTATGAAAATAACATAGCTTTAATATCAGACAGTTTGGCAGAATTATGAACATGAAGTTAAATCTAAACAGTTTATCAGAAATCAAATATAACCAATATTCTTGGTGAATCAGCTGTTTGCCTGAATTCAATAATATTGGCAATCTTAATTTTCGTATTCACATATCATATCACTTCCTAAAATGTCTTAAAATTACTTGACCTAATAATATTGGCAGTCTTGATTTTTTTTTTTTTTTGCATTTAGATTTTTAACAATAGGTTTTATCGTATTAATTCATTTATTTAATGAATTAATAATTGTGGCAAGCTTTCAGTTTTATGACATTGTTATATGCACTGTTTTATTTTTAAATAACATCTGCTTTGAAAGGCTCACATCTCTATGTTAATGAATCAAAATTATGTTTTTGATGCATAAAGCATTTTTTTTTCTAATCATAATTTTTCACTTTTGTTTTGAAAATATAATTTAAAATAATCATTTCTATAATGTATCATTTGTATTATGGAATCATTGTATTGTACTGCATTTCTTTATTCTTGAATTTGTTTATACATAAATGTTTTTTAAAAAGTTGTAATTGTGTAATTTTATATGTTTTTCTATATTTGGTGCTATGTTTTTTGGATGAATTTTCATTATTGTGTTTTTCTGTTATTTTTCAGGAACTTCAGTATGTGTTTCCTTCTTTAGTCGAAAACATATTTGGTTTTCGCACTGGAATAGATTGGGGTCTTCTTACACTTGACAAGGATATTCAAATAAAGGAATTTGATAACTTCCGAAAGCTTTTAGCACCAGATGGCCCTATTTTAAGGATAGCAACGAAATTCACTGAAGAATTTTGCCCTAAATTTGAATTTCCTGTAGCATGTTTACCCGTAAGTTGGATAATTTTTACAGCAATATTTTTCAGATAATTACAGTTTGTAATATGTGCAGTGATAATAGTGCCAAAATACTAGCAATTATTGTATTTGCTATAGTGATTTATTAAAAGATTGAATAATAAGATTTCTGAAAAATAAGTATATTGCGATGGATGCTAATGTTATTGTGTGTGTGTATATATAATCTAATTTAAATCCTAATTAATTCCTTATGTTTAATTTTAAATTAGTCCATACTATTTTATTCTAAAATTTTCTTTTCTTTTAAAAAAAAATCCAAATCCCACTTTTTTATTCAATTTAGCATAAGGTGTGCAACTGACTCTAACATTGGAGATCATGCAGATTGACTAGGTCACCTCAGTCAGTTTCATAAATAATATATGCTGCAAATAGGGAAAAAAATTATTTGATTATAAATAAAGTGCATTCATTCAATAAGAAAGTATGCTTCTTTAGTTTAGAAGTTATTTTTAAGGTTTAAGTAAAAATTCTGATTAAATTTTATGTCTTTATCAAGACTTTTAAACCAACACACACTTCTGGCAAACATAAGAAAAATGATTTTTGAAAGTAAAATTATCACATTTTTAAGCAAGAAATTTTTTTATTGCTTTTAGTTATTGGATCTATAACACATCGATCTTAGTCTTATTTTGATCTTTTTGATGTGATATCCTCTGGCCCACTGGAAGTGATTTCATAAAGTGCATTAGGAAGCATTTGCATATTTTTCCTGATCTTTATATGTGGCTTTATAAGAAATAATACCAAATTCTACTTGAATTTTACAAGGGAGTGATCTTCTTTGATGCTAGTATGTTAAATGTAGTGACATTCGACACACAACCAAAAATTAACATTGTCCACTTGTTAGTTTTTTTGTGCTGTTGAATATAATAATGACATTTCATCACTGGTTCAACACTTTCTTTTGTGCATTATAAAACTGAATTAATTTCTGGTTTTTTCTTATCATTTTCATCAATGGCATCATCAGAATGCATAAGAAATAATAATAATACACATTTTGATTTCTTAGGCATGTATGATATGACATTTTGTGATATTCGAGTTTTGATTTTTGTAAACCCGGCACAAGCTAAGAATCCGTTCAGGAGCATACGCCGGAAAACAAACCTCATTCCTTCCTTCCTTATGATATGACAGTCATGCTGTTTTGAAATCCAGATATGGAGGAATAAATTTTCTTAGTTTTAGTTTTTATGAACCTAATCGGAATTTCAATCTTGCCAACTGATAATTGTTCAACACAAGATGTTAAACTAATAAATATAATGCCTGATATTAAATTTGACAAATCCTAAAGAGATAAATAGGAATGACCCTTTGCTAATTTTTGTGATTGTAATTTTATTTGCAATTATTGTTAAGGAATAACATTTGTTTTGTTCCTTTTATTATTTTTTAAAACAGGAATGCTTTATTTAAAAAATTATTTGGAATGAATAATCACTTCAGTTATTTATGATATTATTAATATTTTTGTATATTAGTTTTAATTGTTTGTAAACTACCTTATATTGAAATTAGAAATGTATGCATCTTTGTTTTTATCATAATTATGTTGTTAGATTTCCAACAGCTTTTTTCAATTTAATTTAGAATGTATTGTGAAGTAACAGTAATAATATTAGAGTAAATAATCTCTCTCTCTCTTTAGATTCCAAGTCAAACAATGTTACAAGAAGGCAAAGTTCCTGCTTTGTATGCAAACAAACTTCAAATACTAAATCCAGGTATTTTTCCATCAACACTGCAATTGAGTATCCTTTGAAATTTACAGATTATATTTAATTGAGCATGTGTATTTTCTGCTTTAATTGTGGGTTAAATATATGTGAGAAAGATGCATGCTATAAAACTGTTATTAAAGAGTTTAATATTATTAACATTCTGAGAATAAATTAATATCCATTATTCTTTTTAAAACTTTCATTGGTGCCTTTATTAAATTTAGTATAATTTTTTAATCATATATGAATATTAGGAATTACAAACTAGTTATTAAATTTAAATCTGTACTAAGGAACATTCTATATTCACAACTGCTATTAATGTTTAATTTATTTTGACATTAATGTATTGTAATTTATTACTTCCAGCCATTTTCATCCAAATTACAATTACATTCATAATAATTGGGATTTCAGTTTTATATAATACAAAAGAAAAATTTGTGATGCATTAGTATAAAGGTAAAGAATTTGCTTAGTAATTTTTTTTATTTATATATACAGCTCTTTTTATTTATGAGTTATTCAAAGTTATTAATATTTTAGCCTTTTCATTATAAACTAAAAATGCTGTACTTACTGAATTTTGTGTTTGCTTATGATTGAGGCAACAGCCATGTCAGTAAATGATTAAGATTTACTCCCTTTCTTTAACTAATCTTTTACACGAATCATGTGGTTAATCATGGTATTCTGTTTAATCATCCCATGTATGAGAGGAAGATTGAGTGCTGTTTTAAAAAATAGCTCTATTAATATTAAGTGAACCACAGACTTTATCTTTTAGTTACTTGTAAAAAAAGGGGCAATACTTTACTGTTTCTTCATTAAAATTATCATTTAAAAGTGCAAATTTTCCTTTTGTCCATATTTTAAAGTTTAAATTTTTGAATTAAAAATCTTTAGCATATCTTCTTTTTTATATGAATAAATATACTGAATGTACTTTATTAATGTATAGTCTTTTATTAAAGTAATTGAAACATTTAGTAAATGTCAAGGACTGTATCAATCATAATATAATAAGGTGTATTGCTGTTATATATGCTATAGTTTTAAAGAAGACCACTAATGGCTTTCAAGGTTGATGTAATATCAACGTATGATGAATCTATGTATTTCTTGAACTTGATGTTTCCTAACTTATGGGTGTTATTATTGCTGAAAAATAGTGGCATTATAAATACAATTACTTAATAAAATCAGAATCATCATTTTGTAGTTTTAGGTTCAATTTAGAAATCTAATTGTGATCTGGAAAAGATATAAACCAGTGCAATTCAAAAAAATTCTTTATCTGCACTTAGAAAGAGTGACAACAATATCAGTGATGAATAATAATCTTTCAGTGCTATCAAGAAAAGCTCTATACAATAAAACAATTTCAATTTTAAATAAGATTGTTGGTGCTTGGAACTGAACGCTGTGTTTAACTTCTTAACTGCTGATAAAATATCATGCGATTCACTCCCATCATCTGATCCAAAACAGTTAATTTTTTTCATTGCATTCTCCTTTTTCATTCTAAGATAAACATCGATTTGAAAACATGACATACATTTTTTAAAAAATCAGTTCAAGGGTTTTTTTTTTTTTTTCATTGCATTCCAAAATAATTAGCTTAGCTGTGTAGCTAATGATAAATTATGGGAAAGATTTTGTCTTCCATTTATGTATATATATAAATGTAAAACATGATTTGAAGCAGCAGACATAGTTCTTTAACATTTTTATTCTTCATAATTGTAAAGAAATAGCCATATTTTAAATATTACAAAGATTCTTTTTCCAAGCATGGCAAGAGCATAATACAGCAAACCAAATAAAAGGGCACAAGGTATGAAAAAGAGACTATGAGAAAGTATGATTTTATATAGATTTAGAAAAAAAATTTGCCAATTCAGCATTTTAATTTTGTTGAAATAATAATAATAAATTAATTAGAAATTATTATGTATATGATATATGCATACTATTGGCATTTAATCCACAAGTGCTTTAGGATATATATATATATATAATCATAGAATTTGTTGCAACATTTTTTAATTATTAATTACTTTCTACATTCCTAAATTTAATGTGTAACCATCACAATATAATAGCCCTTACAACTTAATGTATATATATTGGCTATTACTTTTTTCCTATTAATTTCATTTGTAATAATTTTGAAAAAAATTAATTTCTATTTATATTGAATTGCATTCAATTAATCCTCTTATCAGTCATCAGAATAAATTTATTACTTAATTGAACTTCAAAGGTATTTGTAATGAATCAAAATTGTGTTTAAATTTTAATAAGATAGTAATTTTGATTTATGTAAAAATTGAAGCTATTGTGATTATTATATATAATCAATAATGTTTCTGTTATTTATTATGCATCAAAACTGTTGAAAAATATTATATTATTAGGATGTACTTTTGTAACAATGTTTGGGTGTTTACAGCATTGATATTAAGCTAATTATTTGCAATTACCAAAATGTATTTTTTATCCTATATATATTCTTAATTATTATTCAGATGCTTTTGAGTTTTATTTTTTCCATTTCACTTATTTCATTGTGAATCCAACTCTAAAGGTGAGAAATCTTACTTTTTATATTTTAAAATTGTCATAGTTTTTGAAAACATTTTGTTTCTTCTTAAAATCCCTTGAATAATTAGTATAAAATTGTTTGGAAATATTAATTTTATTTGCAATTGAGTTATTTCTATCAAACTTTTTATCAATTTTAGTTGATTAAAGAATATTGATATTCATATTCATCAAGTGCATTTTATATTCTTTCCCAATGGACTACCAGAAAATAAAAATAAGTAGAAAAGAAAAATATAAATATAATTTTATGTATAATATTATCACATTCTTATATTCCTTTTTTAATGTTTTCCCATTTTTTAGAATACTTTTTGTTTTCTTCAAATTTTTTATATCCTCATAAAATATTAAAATTTTTCAAGTTTATATTAATGACATGTCATGCTTCTTATCATTCACATGAATGCCAAGTAATTGAACTTTGAAAATAATTTCAGTAATTTTTATGAATTTTAAAGTCAAATCATGGACATAAATATAAGAAATGCAAACAGAAATCTATTTTGGGCTACATATTTCAATAGGAGACAGTAATAGTTTTACAGCTGAAATAAATATTGATATATAATTGTAACTCTTAGACTTAAAAAGTTTCTCATAGAAAAAATAAATTTATCATATCTTGAATTCATTTTAAAAGGATAACAAAATTAAGAGAAAGTAGTATATAATTTATTTTAACTTATCCTAGTTAGTGATTAAACAAATTAATGAGGCAGAATAGTGTTGGCAATGAATTTACATTGGATATTTGAGTTATGTACCAGGAGTAAGAGTGAAGTAATCTATTATATCAATAATGTTTGGGTATATAATATTTAATTATTTTTTATAATCATTTTTACTAATGCAAATGGTTCTCGTGATTTGTCCTTTCCTGCCACTTTTATTTTCTTTGAAAAATTAAAAGCAGGCTAATACTATGTACTAAATATTTCAAAAATTTGAATATTTAAAATATATTTCTGAGAAAGTTTTCCTTTTTGCAATTCCACAATTAGTAACAAAATGATTGACACAATACACAATTTCATTGATCTATATACATATTTAAGAAATTTCATATTAATACAATGAGAATTTGAATAATTATGGTAAATGCTTTGTGAAACAAATTGAATTTTACTCAATTAATAAAGGAGGATTTTATGAATTATTTATATTTGTTAGGAAATATGTGTATTCTGTTATTAAACAACTTTGTCAGCATGAAATGTTACTTACTTACCAAACTTACTTTAGAGATTACTTGAATTTTGCCAAGAATAACTTTTATAGCATTCATTTTACCCCAGTAAAAGTTTATTATATGATTTCAAATGTTGATGTAAAACCTTCAACAATTACCGCACCATTTCATGAAAAAAATTATACTGTGGATACCAGATGAAATTTCCTTAACTGTTAAATGAAAATGTGAAACTTTTCTTTATGTTAAAAACTTATTACATGAAAGTATTTAGAAATTATATCATGTATGTTTATGAAATAAAAATTGCTGCTACACTTTTCTTTGTAAAATAATAATAATTTATCTTGGTTTGCAGAACTCAATGAGCAATATCAATCTCCAAGATACCCTATATGCTCACATTTTAGAAGATTATCTCAGTTCTCTTTTGCCAACTGACAACAGAGCTGTGCCTCTTTATCAAACACAGTCAAATGTACAACATTCTCCAATACTTACATCGTCATTGTCATCAAGTTATGGCAGGTTTGTTAATTTTAAAGGATTTCAATCAATACTATTTAATGGAAATTTCATGTCTTTATGTACATTTTGTAAATGCCATCTGCAAATATTTTTTTTAAAAATTGCATAGTTAAATAATCTTATTTAAAGAAACAATTAATCAAAAGTTTATATGCAATGTCTTAAAATATAGTATCTTCATATCAATAATATCATAATTTTTTTTATTACACATTATGAGGTAATGTAAAATTTTATTAAAAATTTCTACATATATGTGAGAGTCAGTTGAAATATTAATCTTTGCTTGAATAAATGTTATGTATTTATTTTCATCACCATAACTTGTAACATAATTTTAAAGTTATTTTTTCACATTTTATTTTCTAAAAATAATAATTAAAAAAATCATGAAGTATTTTGATCAAAATACTATGATGAATTTTTAAATACATTTTATGATAATTACCTTTATCACAAAATGTATTCATATTTGAAACGAGGGTTAGTTTTTTCTCCCTCAACAAATTGTCTGTTTTGATCAAATACCCTGAAAATTAAAGCTTCTCTGTTTAGATGTAGTGGGTTTCCCATCATTTTAGCTGAATAGTGAAATAAAAAGCTGTGCATGGAAGACAAAAACATGCAATTAATGGTTTTAATTGCAGTAATTTATATATAAAATTTTTATATAAAAAATTAATTTTTATATAAAAAATAGCACCAGAGATATAAATTAACCCAATTTCCAATTCAATCTTATATATTTTTTTATATTCTACTTTTATTGGTGTAAATATTTTAGCTGCATTTAAGCAAATTTTAATTTTATTATGTGCTGTTCTGTGGCAAAATGTAAGTTTCATTCATTTTCATTGATGATAAGATGCAAATGCTGATCATTGTTCATGTCTATTTTTTATGGAAGCGAGCTTTTAGTGCCGAAATAAAAGTCATGGAGTTTATTAATTTACGCTGATAACACTTCCTCAATAACTAGTCATTTTTAAGTAAATAGGTATCTTTTTTATATTCACTGAAATAATGATGATATCTTTCTAAATGTAATGATTTAATTTGTTCTCATTTTTAACATACTCTATAATTTCCTTCTAAAATTTTTGAATTGGAAAAAGGGAGGAAAAATTGCTTAGTAATTTTTCAATACATCTTGGTTATTAATTAGTGTCTCAAACAAGAGAGTAGATAATCACTCCAAGTATATAATTTAAGTTTTTGCTATTCTTTAAACTTTATTTTTTTAATAATTGAATAACATTTTAAACAGTATTCATGGTTCATCTGATCATCTTCAAATTCTCAACTCTCCTACCATAAGCCCTGGTCGACCAGATTTCCTTTCACCTCTTAAGCAAAAACCAAGCCTTCTTAAAAAAGGAACTGTATTAATGGTTGCATCACCTAATTCAAACTCTTCTTATGGATTTGGTAATTCACCTGCTGAAAGTTGGAGATCAGAAACATTTGTTTTAATTCTAAAGGAAATGTATTTAAATCAGAATTCTTTGGACCACCAAAAGAACTCCTATGTTTTGATGCCGGTAAAGTGTAAATTTTTCTTTATTTTTGTATTTTATTTATTCAAATTGTTATCTTTTCTTTTGTAACTATTTTTATTATCAATATTTAGGAGATAATTTTATAAAGAAAACAAAATAAGAGTTTTAAATACTTTAAAAGATGACATATGGAAATAGTAATGTAAGTGAAGAAAATTTCAAGAATTATATGATGTATAAATATATATCTGTACTTTTATAATGATTCTGAATATATTTTTAACATAAAGTTGTCATTCCTATAATACTTATCTTGCTTTGAATTTAAAATACAATATAATACTTACTTCTATTTGATTTGATTTTGATCAAAAATTCCAAAATTTGGATCAATAAGCGAGCTTGTTTTTATTTTTAGAAAACATTTATTCCTAGCCATTATCATATTTGGATGGTGAGAATAATGGTCAAGCATCTCCATTTCTTTTTTAACAGTACACTATCTTCAAGTCAATCATCTGGACATGGACAAATAATGATTGATAGTTTAGGTCGTTTAAAAAGGTAAAATTTTTATATAAGCATAATATATTAAACATAACTTAAAACAAAATTGCTACATGATGCTTTTAGGATGTTGTTATTTTGTGTTTAATTGCTATGAAAAAATATTTTTAATTACTTTATGCTTATTTTATTATTGTTTAGTTTTATCTAAACAACAATTAATTTTTTGTGTATTATTTACATAACCATTTCTTTATTGGATTATTTAAAATGGTGTACTGTTTTTAACTTTTTTTTCCAAAACTTAGTATTAGAAACATGTAAAAATATGAATCAATTGTAATATATAAACGTGATATAAGTTATTACCATTTATATTTTCTAAAAATTCATGAAAAATTTGAAAGAATAGAAGCGTGAATCATATTAAAAAAATTTTTTGCCAAATTTATTATTCAACATGTTCTAATATATGAATAATTGTAGTTAAATTTTTGCAATTTTGATATAGTTTATTATTGGAATATATATTTATTGCTTCTTGTTTAAGTGATTTCAAATTAAATCCTAATAGAGCTTGAGTAATAATATTTATAACTCTTGCTTGAAGATCTTATTTCATATGGTGATAATTAGCTTTATTGAAACTAGTTAAATATACTAACTATTAAAAATTTTACCAATTACTTGGGTACCAAATGATCAGGAATCTTAGTTATATAATGCGGAAGAACTATATGTACCTTCCTTGGATTCTGGGATCCTAAAATAGTAAATAACATTTTCAGAGCTGATCTCAGAAGCTTATTAAAATTAAAAAATACTAAAAGAATTATTTATTGATATGAACAAATTAGTCTTTAATTTACAATTTAAAGATCTCTTTTTAACCTAAATAAGAAATAACTGTTAAACAAAAATGAAAATAATTAAAAGACTCCTTTAAAAATCCAAAACTCTTTTTACAGCTTAGGAATGACTCAGCTTATCCAAAAAGAAATGTATTGCTTTCTGAAATCCGTATTTGATCATTGGCCTTTAGATGCATCTTTTCGAGTGGTAAGTATTTAAGAATCTAAATTCTTAAAAAATGTTTGATTATTATTTATGATTAAATGAAGAAGTAAGCACTGGATTGTAATATTAATGAGAGCTGTAGTATCTATCAAATAATTTTGTTTACTTTTATACTTATTTCAGCCTCTTGAAACTTATTTAAGTTATATTCAGCCATGGAGATACATTCATTGTGATTTGGATCCATCTGTGTGGTAAGTTACTTACTTTATTTATGGCTTATAATTTCTTGTTTCTGGTTTATTAATAATTAATATGAAAAAATGCTTTTTTGCAGTAACAGTGGAGTGGAAATTGTTTCTTAGAATGCTCAACATATTTGTATATATTCAATTAACCATGAAATAAAAAGAAACAAACAAAAACAAAAAAACATTCATTCATTTGTATTATAATAAACATGGTATTTATTACTTCATTATTTTTTAAATAAATGTATTTATTATGTTACATACTTCTTCCATTAACACAAAATTGAAATATGTATGTTTTTGTTTTGATATATATATATTTTTTTTATCCTCTTTTTTCAGGCATAAATTTATGTCTGAAAATTTATTGTTTTATACCACAATTTTTCAACAAGTTTTGAGACGATTTCTTCGAATGGATTTAAGTTGCCCTAAAAATGCATATATGCTGTTCCGGTTGACTAAGGTATTGAATCTTATTTTTAACGTAATAACTTTTTATTTGCCTCTTTAATTTATATATATATATATACTAGCCACCTTTGGCGACCAGCCGGTTCGCCAATCTTAATGTTCGTTAAAATTTTAATAATTAAATATTTTATGCAATTCCTACTTTAATAGCTTCTTCATCAAAATATTGTAAAACTTCAAATTTTGATAGTCATATAATAATATTCACTCATAATATTATAAACGCCTTCAGTCATAACGTAATATGTATCTCTCTAATTTTCTGTTGGTTCCCGTAGAATTTATACTATAAATTAAAGTGGAAAGGATTAATCTGCAATTAATATAATAATATTTTTTACTGAAACAAAGTATTTTTTTGTAATATGATTACTGAAAACAGTCACTGAGCGTTTAAACTTTATGGACACTAAAGAATATCTTTCCTAATTTATGTAATATTTCAAGAACTTGTCAACAAAATATTCTCAGATTCAACATGACCAGAACGATTAATTAACAATGTTTAATTTTAAATGCATCAAACACTAAGAAAATAAAACGAATCGTTTAAAATAATCGGTTGAAAACAGGTTAAAAAAAAAAACTAAAAAAACGATGTACTTAAAACTATAAGTGTATACAAAAAATATATAACTAACATAAATACAATTTAATTACAAAAACATGTAACTAACCTAAAAATAATTTAAATCATCCGTTGATAATGGTTGTCATGTCAACAATCAGAACACAATGCGCATGCGTGAATTTTCAACGCCAGTTACAGTAACGCAAATGCGTGAGTGTTTCTACGCCAGTTGGGGTAACGCTATGCATATTAGAAATTTTTTATTTCCTTTATTCTATTTTATTTTAATTCAAAAGTACTTAAGAATGAATCTAAAAGATCGATTAATTAACAATGTTTAATTTTAAATGCATCAAACATTAAGAAAATAAATAGAATCATTTCAAATAATCAGCCGAAAAATCTTAAGCCTAGCCTCATGACTGTTGGGGGGAAAAATTGAGGCCTTACTTATTTGGCGGTGGGGAAAATGAAGATTTTTTTGGCAGGAAAGTTAGTTTTTAATTAATAATTAAAATTCTAATTAAAAATTCAAAAAAAGAACCATCCTATCTTTTAAGTTAGATCAAACTGCACAAATTTGATTAAAATCGGTTAAGTAGTTTAGGAGTCCATCGCGTACAAACAACATAACACATAATTTATATATATATATTTCATTTTAGTACAAATATGCGATTCCTTAAAAATGTATTGGGCTTTAATTTAATTTTAAAAATGTTTCAATGATGTGAAAAAATTTTATATATATTAATCAGTAATTAATTATATATTAATCAAATTTAAGTATATTTACAAAAAAAAATCATTTTTTAAAGAAAATATGCTACAGTCCTATATGTTTATTAATGGATTTTAATTTTTAATTAATTGCTGATATTTTGTTAATCATGCATAAATGTTAGAGGGCTTAAATGGCTTTCAAAAATTCTTTATTGAGGCTTAGTTAGGGACTTGTGCAAAACTCTAAATAGAGTGAGACAGAAGAGATTGTGAGAAAGCATTCAGATTTTATATAAATCTGAGAAAGCAATTTTATTGAGATATAACTGAGTATTTATTTTAAGCTTCAAATTGTCATGTGATACTAGTAGTAGCTTAATACTAGAAAATTAAAATTATATAGAAATTCGAACCTTAGAAGCATAAATAAACTATACGTTCTATTTTTTTAAAAAAAACTTCATATAATACAAATTTTATTTCTGATGAGATTAAATTCTGTATTTGATATACTGTCTATTCGTTGTTATTTTTATTTAGCATAAAGTTCATAAAACATTGGTATTTTTTATTTATTTCAATATTCTGTTTTTGAAGTTAAAGCAACACTAATTAATTTATGCCAAATATATCAATGATTTTAACTATATAATGTTATTATACTTGGAAGATAAAAACTGCACAAAAAGCAACAAACACATTGTGGAAAGAGATTGCAAAATATACTGTAGTTATTTCACAGAATCCTACAAGGGGACTTGTAAATAATTTAAACCTATAATCAAGCTTATCCAAGAATGGCTGTCAATTCCACAAATGCACTGTCATTCTTTGTTAATTTACTTGAAGAACCATCACCATACCAAGAATTAATATTTTCTGTGTGTCCTAACTGTGTCTTTCCAAATGAAAAGTAATTTTCTCTAAATGTTCCCTTTGCTATAATTATCATTTAGTCGTATGTATAAAGGCTTCAGAGAACTTTATTATGTTTTCAAAATGCTCTGTTTATTCAAACAGTTCTATGTAAGGTTTTCAGGAATTGCTATATTTAACAACATTTTTGCATCATTACTGAAAATGATAAATGAAGAATTGGAGATAATCACATTCTGTTATCTATTACATACAAAGAGCTGTTGCAAAATTATTCATATTTTTACATTAATAAACTATCTTTGCTATTTTGTTCCTATACTTCACTGAATGTTAATTTCAACAACCAAACAAAAAATCATTTTTCATTGATGGAGGAAATGTTATATACATGATTATTTACTAGTCATCACTGTCAATGTAATTTTAGAATTAAATTGTCTTATATGCTTAAGAAAAATTTGAGTCAAAGTAATTTTCATGCAATTAATTTTACATAAACAGAAAAATAAAAAGTTGAAGATATTATAAATACAATTTTGGAAGGTATAACAACCTATTTTATATAATTTTTATTGTCTAATTAGAAACTTAGTAATAAAATATCAGCTAAGGAATTATCTTTGAGAAAAATTTGTAGTTTGAATATTAAAAAAAAAAAATTAATGAATAGAAATAAATGAAATGTAAATATATAATCTTAGGAAAAGTATTAAACTTTATCTTTAACTGACAATAAAATGAAAATCTTTAATAAATATTTATTATTTAAAAATTTTGACATGCCAGATTCTAAACATTTACAAAACTTTGAAAATCATTTGTTTATTTAATTTTTTTAAGCAGATACTTTTACGAGGAATTAACTATTCAATTGTTGAATCCTTTTAGGTAATTTGTACATCAGAGTTGAGAGATATGATTATGCAAGGTAAAAATGCTTTTCTGTTTATTTGTACTAAAACTATATATATTTCATATAAAATAAGCATTTTACTGATATATCTTAAGTGCATTCAGTGCACTGATATCTTTTAAATTTATTAAATGCACTGGTATCTTTTAAACACATTTTTAACTGTAACTTGCATTTTTTTAAAATTAATTGCAGCTTTAATTTTTACGTATACTAATTATTCAATACATATTTATTAAATATTCAATATGTATTAATTAAATATCTTAAATATTAAATTTAAGAATTTAATATATATGATTCATTCAAGCCTTACAAGAAACATGTTACCTTTTTGTATTGTGAAAATTTTGCATTTATTTAAATGTGTATTTAAGTCAACTATTGTTTTGTTTAACCTATTATTCCCCTGTGTCCTACTTATAGGACAGTTACATTTCTCACCTGTGGTTAAACATTGCATCTTTTTTGCACTGTCTTAGAATTTAATATGTTTTACCAAACTCCTAAACAGTTTCCAAATTAAATATACTTTGTTATCAGATTTGAAAATCAAAATGTACACATTTTAAATTTTTTGTGACTTATTTTTCAGATAATGTAAATAATTCAAAAGTTATATTTTCTTATATTTCAACATTCTTTTTAATATTTAGCTAAAATTTTAAAAATAACCTTTCCCATGTTTTCGACAATTTTTTTTCAAATCTTCTCCCTCCCCCCATCTTCCACTTCTTTTCAATATAATTTTACTTCACTGTTATAATGACTTCTGTGCTTCTGACATAACTTAAATGACAATTATTAAAATCTATGCCTTAAATTAAGCTGGCTATTGATTTATTAAGAAATACTGGCAAACAAAGATTGTATTTTTATTCTTAATTAAAAAAATTTTACATTAATAAGTTTATTGTACTAGATTTTTTTTAATGTAACAACCAATAACTTATATGTTTTTTTTTTTTCTCTTTTTTTCTTAATTAGCTGAAAGAGGCTCTCTATCAAAATCTTCAAACTTAGGAATATCCTCATATATTCAACATTCCCCTGAAAAATTCTCATTTCATAAAAGTTCACAACTTGAAATGACAGGTTTTAGTTATCTTCCTTTGTTCAGTGAACCTGTGTTTATGCTGGTAAATTTTAATCATTTTGAGTATTTTTATCGTTTATTTTATCCCATAAGACTAATGCAAAATATATATTAACTTGTTAAAATACTTTTCTGCAGGTAACTCATCTTCTTACTGCTATTTGTGCTGCTCGAGAAAAAGCTTCCATACAAAATGCAACTATTGGTATTTCCAATAAGGGTTTTCTAGCCAAAGTATGTAGTTTCTTTGAGACATCAGATGATGCTATTAATTCTGATGACAATAGTCCATCTGATATCCGCAAGACTGCTTCTTACTTAGAAACATCATCCAAAGCACTCTGTGAATTTTTCCGAGAAGTAAGTTTTACTTTTCATTATAATTTATTTTTAAAATTTTGTATCTTTTTCTCTCTTTTTTTTAGTTTATTGCAAAATTTAATATTCAATTTAGCTTAAACATAAATCAATCTCAAATTAACTATTTCATAACTATTTTTTGATTTCTTAACTGCAGCATATATATATATATATACTAATGTTTCAAGATTTAAAATACCATTTATTTTTCAGTTTTCTTTTTCTGTTTGCAAATCTGGCAATGACTGCAATTTTTTTAAAAATCTAATTATAGAACATCATATATGACCAAAAAAAAACCATTTTATTAATTTAGGAAAATTAGGAAGATTTCTAAAAAAATATAAGTTTTCCAAATTGAAGTAAAAAATGTAATATTCTTTTCTGCAAATGAAAATTAATTTGAAACATAATAAATTAAGTTGTCTTGTTAAGACTATAGTTTTTGATTTCTATGAAATAGAATATTTGTTACTAACATATTTAACAACAATCTCAATTACTATTGTTATGATAGATAGTTGCATGTGTTAGAAGATATTAATTCATAATGATAACTTCTGCAAATTCAAATGGTTATATATCTACCTATATTAAAGGTAATGTGAATTTTGGCAATCTACTTTTACTTACTTTTTTTATTACATAATGTATGTCAAATTGTCATGATTGATTAAAAAGAAGTTTTTTTTTGTAATAACCTGCAAAAATATTGCTCAATACTGAGATGACGCCATTTTAGAATATAAAAATTTATGTATTTTAAATAATAGTAATTTAATTGTAAATTTCTTTGGAATTTTGACATTTAAAAATTTTTTTTAATAATGTATTCAATTGTTGCTCAATTCAATTAATACCATTTTCACTGCTACCAAACATTTCATTGCACTTTTTCTTTTTTTTTTTTTCCTTAGTTAAACGCTAAGGAAGAAGGATTCTGTTTAAAATCTGTGTATTTTACATGGGAATAAGAAAGGGAAATTACAATACTATGAACATTAAAGGAAAATTTATCATTCATATACTTAATTGTTTTATGATGTTCATTGGAATGATTTATATATAGAATAAATGGAACAGGCATAAAAGACTATTAAAATGACAGTTTTAATATCTATAAGAATTTTATTTATAAAAAATACTTTGTTGAAGAAAGATGGTCTGTGGTTTCTTAATGACAAAGTTGACATAATAATAGCTACATAATTTTTTTTTGATTTCAAAATTTTAAAAATTGGAAAGAGAAGAAAAAAGAAAATATGTGTGGAAGTGAATGCTATAATTTATGAATATCATGATACACCTTCCCTTCGAAAGAATATACATATTCTTTCTAAGGAAACTTTTACATTTTTATTCATGCAATGCTTTAAAAGCATGGTTCTGCTATTATATTTTTAACAGATGTAGTGCTTTAAACATATTTTAGCAGAATAAATTTTACCTATGTTTCAGCTAAACCTAATTCATAAACTTACACAAAAGAAGTTAATTATATTTTTAAAAATAATACATTTAATTAAAAATGGAAAACAAGAAATCATGCTGAATTTCTTTGAAGATCCTTTATTGGGCAACTGCAAGCAAAGGAACCAAAATGTTTGTTCATTAATGACAAATTAAAATGATTTTTTTTTAATTAGAAGAATTTTTCAAAACTGGGCATCTTTGAAATATATATGATTATTGATTCAATCTACCTGAGAAGAAATATGTTTTATAATACTTAGAGGCTAAACTTAAGCTAATGTACAGTTGCCAAAGTTGATTTGTTTTGAGACAATTTCTCACCAAATGTAATAGTAATTTTTTCTTTTTCCTTAAAAGTATTTTATAATCATTTCTGATAGCCATCTAAGATGATGAATTTTTTTTACAATTTTTACTTGCTTTGTGTGAGACTGTACCAAAATTTGCCAGAAGTTTTACCAAAATATATTTGCACATTTATATAAAACAGCAAAAATTGCAATTTTAATTCTAATGATTTTTCTCCTAAATATTCAAATTACCATTTTAATAGGTCTCACCCCCAACACTGAGTAGTCCACCAACTAATCTTTTAGATTCAACTTCCTCATCATTTAACAACAATAGAACTGAAATAATGGATAGCTCAAAATTCCATGAATTATCAACAATTGAGCGGATCCAACTGTTGAAAAAGGAAAAGAAACCTGTCATAAATTATAACGGTAATCCTGATTTGCAACCTGTGCGTACATATGAGAATGCTTTCTTGGTTCGCATCTTTAATGAAATCTCACAACAGCTTAGTGAGAAGGTAAATATTTTTATGTTCTTGATGAAAAATTTTTACTTTAAAGATGTTATTTTCACTGCAAAATCATATATTTAGATTGCCTGTATCTAAAGATTATAAGAATTTCTGAATTTCATTACAAATTTAATATGTGCAGCTTAATTTATATAATTTTACAGTAACTGTTTTTTTTTTAAAGAAAGAATGATGCATTAACAAAATGTACAATCTGTCTTTATATTTAAGTAATCCCATTTAATCAATTAGTTAAATACAAAATTATTTTAAAAGTTAATTTATTATTATCTTAAATCTATCAAATAAAAATAATCAACATTCTCATATTTCTAAACAATGTGTAAATTATAAAAGGTTTTTTTTTAATATAAAATTTTATCATGTGTAAGTGTTAATACATTGGAATAGCTTAATTACAATGGAAGAAGTCGGCTTCAGACGTTTATCTTCAGTAAACTTGTTAATGTGCTACTCATGTTTGATAAAATACTTTCATCTGATTAAAAATTTAAACAGGGTGTGCAGTGTGATGAAAAGTGCTTAAATTTGAAAACCATTTTTAAGCAAATTAAAAGTGCTTAATTTTGGATAAAATGTCTTTAAAAGTGCTTAATTTTCTCGAGAAATGCGAAGAAGATATTCCTTTTTGTATCCATCCGTAGGCGATAAATCGGTAAAAGTCATAAATTTTTATTTACTGGATATATCAAAAAAGAAAACCGGTAAAAGGATAAAAGAGTTTCAACCCATGTTAAGAAAATGCTTAATTAACTTTTTTTCACTCCTTTCTTCCACAATGGGCACCAGCATATATTGAAGTATTGCAATGATTATTCTGAAAGAGCGAAATACGAAATAATGTCAAACTAGTTGCAAGTAGAATAGCGTTTGAACTTCTTTTACAATTAGCGTTCTAAATAGCAAATAATTTATTTTAGTTATGCTTGGTGACTTTATGTTCAACTCTTAGTGTGTTCTTAAAGATTACACAGATTAGCTCCGATCAACGAAAAATAAGACAGTATGGTGTGTAAAAGTAGGGATGGGAGAAGTTTTCTCAAGCGTACTTGAAAGATATTTATGATATTTAACTACTTTTATTCTAATTACCATGAAGTCTCATTGTATATTCAATCATCATTCTCATTAATATGTTGCTTTGAGCGATTTGGAACGACTGCGAGAGGGATTTTATTGTACAATTATTTATTTCGATTGTAATTACTTTAGTCAACTGCGCAAAATCTAGTGAGTTGAAATTTTAATTTGAAGGTGGAAGTTTTCAATAATTTCTTTTGTGGTGTACTTTTTTAAATGTCTCCAATCCTTTGAAAATTATCATTTGTTGAACCAATCTTGTCAATTGATATTTTTATTTATTTTAAATTCTGCTAGGTCTAATTAAAATTTAAAAGAAATTTTAAAAAATTTTAAGAAATCTTTATGATTTAGATTATATCATTTTTAAAAAGTTTTTTTTTTTCTCTTGTTACTTTAACATGATTTTTTTGCCCACGAAATTTTTCTTTCTCATTATATAAAGATTTCCCTGATTAATATAGAGCATCACTGAAATAAGGGGCGTGGAATTTAGTGGGTAATTTCTTTTTGGATATTAGAGGCTCACTAAGGATGGATATTGTAAAATTTTAATTAGAAATTCAATTTAAAAGTTAAAATTTCTAACATACTTCCCACATAACATAAGGAATATTATGGCACAAAATTTATTTTTACATCTTCTTAAAGGTGTTTATACAATATTTTCTGACACTCTTTTGTGAATTTGTTTGCTGCTTGTTACATCTCATTTAGATGGCCTTGTCAGGCTTGCATTAACTGTGATAGTAATAGAAGGATTTTCCCATTAACATCTTTAAAACCTGACCTCCTCTTATAGTATTTTGATGGATTTCGTCTTAAGGCTTCAGAAATATGCTAGCCACTCGCATTTCATCAATAAATTCTTGCCCTCTCCTTTGTAAACCTATTTTTTTTAGAACGAAAGAAGCAAATTCATAGTCAATATATATGTTTGGAATTCAGTTCCGATAAAGAATGATGCAAAAATCCATTAGTGAACACAAAGTGGAAAGTATCGTGTACAGCAGTTGTAGGTTATCCTCCATAGGAAATGAATGCTACCAACTTTCCCTTGAATATATTCAGCAGCCCAAATGTACTATACTCTGTAGAAATTAAAGAATTGTCACGGAAAGCTATTTTAGCAAAGGATTTTTTACTCATAGCGAAGTGCAACAACATTAAAAAAAAGTAGGATACAAAAAAAAAAAAAAAAAAAAAAAAAAAAAAACTTTTTATAAGATATAAAATCTGAAATTGTCAATGTGAGATTTTTTTAAAATATATAAAATTAGCTGTAATAATGTTTCTCTACTCACCTACCTAATTAGTTGTAATAATAGGTTCTTGTTTCTATGCGTATTATGAATAGAATAAATAAAATTATATGAATAGAAAATGTCTTATATAATCAATTTTTTTAACAGTTGTATTTAGTTAATTTTTTAAAATAAAAGCTGTATGCATTAGTTAATTTAATTTATCAATACAAAATAATACTGTGAGATTTTTGTCATTTTAATTTTAAAATTTGGGTTGAGTATTTAAAAAATTAGGGAAAGAAAGCAGTCAGTTACTTTTTGTGTGTACTTTTTTTTAAATTGTACTCTTAAAAAAAATAAAAATTATTAAGACGTAAAAGTTATTTAACTATATTTTTTCTGATTTATTAAAAAAATTTAAAATTATTCTAAGAATCTGTCAACGTATCTAGTATTAATAAATTAAGTTTTTTGAGCTAATATGTAATTTATTATAGTTTTTTTCTTTTTGTATAATTAGCAAAACATTTTTTCTTCTGATGTCTTGTGAAAATAATTTTATAAACTTATTTTTGTCGAATTTACCTATTATTGAATCTTTAATATCTGTAACATATATTGATTCTATTCAGTTTGCTCTTAGTTCAAATTTTCAGAATTTCTTTCTATTAATTATTGCTGAAGATAATGCTGCCAATTTAAATAGATGATGAGGGTAATAATGATGATTTTAATAAATGATTCAACATCCAAACATCAATTAAAATTTGAAAAGTTGTTTTTTAATAACAGATTAAAATTAAAAAATTTTAAAACAGGATATTTAAAAAAAAATTTCATAAAAACTATAATTTATTATAAGACAAAAAAATCCTACGAGTGGAAAATTCTTGAGTTTATGTATTCGTGCATGTACAAGTGCTTAAAGATGCTTAATTTTTGCATCCATTTCACACTACACACTCTGTTAAATTGATGTTTGAGTTAATTGATATTCTTTAATAGTAATTTCTCATAACTTCTTAAAATTACGTAAATATTTCAATAATTCATAACTCAATCATTTCCTATTACTGATTTTCATTGTAGATAAATTCAGAATACTTACATTTATTACATTAATACTCTCAGTTTTGTAACTTTGGTTTCCAGAAATGATGTTAAATTGTTAACATTTCTAAGTTGTGATTATTTGAGGCATCATCCTTCATTAAACAATTACAGCCTTAAGCTGTTTGTATTCCTTTCTTAAGAAAGAAAAAAAAAAAAAAAAAAAAAAAAAAAACTGCCTCTTCAGGGAAATATCTTTTTTTGTCACATTATTACATGACTTTTTGCAATCCTTGAATGTGGCAATGCAACAATTTTCAAAAGTTTTGAGGTTGAAAATTATATATTGACATTTGAAAAACTGTTTTTTAATTACAAAATGCTTTAAATTATAAATTAATCTTTTATTCCTTTGTAAAATTTTTCTCTGAAACTTTATGTTGCATGAAATAAATCAAATCTCTGTTAAAATGTTTTCTTCTTTTGTCAATTTAAACTTTTCAGGAGTTAATAATATTGAATTATCTTTCTTTAACTCACAAAAAAAGATCTTAAAATTTTTATTAAGCATTACTTCATTTTGCTTTCATATTTCATTTGGCATAACTGGCAAAGTTTTAGTCAAAAATTAGCCTAATTAGTGATAAAATATATAGAACGTAACTTTGGCTATTGTATTATACATATTTCTTTATAAAAAATTTCTTTCAGTATGCAGCAGAAATTCAACAATTTTATTGTCGAAATTCACTTCTTGGGAAAATGTGTCGTCGGATTTTGTCAAAACCTGTGACTTATTTTGATGTCAAGAAATCTAAGGATATGATGTCAGTATCTTGGATTCCTGTTCATCTACCACCTCGAATTAATTTGCGAATTCTGGCTAACAAACACTTACTTGCCTATTTCTTTGTATATCTATTAAGCTTATACTTATATGGTTTTAATCCTATCACCAGTATTTTACTGCTATTTGTACTTTTCGTTGTTCTCTGGTTTTTCTTTTCTATAATATATCCTGTGCCAATTGATACAAAAGATGACTAAAATAATAAAATGAGATGAAAAATGATTAAACATTTATTTTATTACTGTAATATTCTAAAAGTTAAATATCATTGTGCAGCTGTATAATAATAAAGTCATTTTTTTTATGAATAAAGTGTTTTTTAACCTTTCTTACATACACAATTTTTATCTTCAAAAATTTCCTACCAGCAATTGTATGAAACTTTCATTTCTAATCCTGAGAAGTAATATGCAATATTAATGATATATCTTCTTTATTTTGCCAGAGAAATATCTCAGCAAATCATGAATAGATTCAGTTTAACAAAGCTGTCACAACAAATAAACAAGCATCCTTGACAAAAGAAATTTGAAATCAGAAAGCTTTTTATTATATTTATTTAAATTTTAATCCTTGAATTTTGTTTCCATTGTAATATGCTCTGTAATAAATAAGGTAAAAACTGCACCAAAATGTAGTCTTTAAGAAATATATACAAGATAATACTCCACTTAACATACAGTTGTTTAGGATTCACCTAAATTACTGGTTCATCTTCAATGCATCTGAAAAACACGGAGATAAATATTTAAAGTAAAGCATGAAGTATATAAAAACATTAATACTAAATATGGACCACACTTTTACAACATCACTTTTGATTAGTATTATTTTTTCATAATTTATGTACATATTTATAAACAATCCGGAACTTTTAAGTTACAAAGATGTCAGTGTAGATTGTAGCATTTTACAACATTGAAGAAATGAATGAATTGGACAGGTACTTTATTAATGGAACAATTCTTTCTGGAATTTTTCCAGGTATTTTTTTAAATGCCTCCCATTTTTCCTTATAATTGCATATGTAATTCAGTAGTTATTCCATCCTACTATATTCTGAATGCTTATTTGTTTGGAAAATAAAAGATTTATCTATGTTCAGGAAATTTTTTAAATTCCAATTTCTGGTGTCTAAAGCTATAATTGCAATAACTAGAGTTCAATCCTATATATTTTTTGAACATGGCAATAGAAAAGAAAAAAAAAAAAAAAAAATGCAAGAGTAATTTCCTCAAAAGAAAATTGAAATTTACATTACACAGGATTTTATTGCAAATGTCTGACAATGTGAATATTTTGTTCTATGATATATTCCACCAGTGCTCAGTTTTGTATTTTCCAATTATAGCTTTTTTAGAACCATTTAATAAACATTTCATTATGGCATCACTTACAAATTTTGTTTTTTGTTTGAACACATTCATCTATTACTTTGTTGTAAAATTTATGCAAAATATAATATAAGGCTTATACCCAAAGAGTAATGACATGCATTCAAAAATCAGCAAAAAAAGAGAATTAAATATTTTATCATTATAGTATTAACAAAACTAAATTTATGTAAAATATTTTCAACATGATTTCTGTATATATTACTACAATTAAAAGATTAAGCAATTTGTCAATGAAACACGATAAAATGTGTTATTTATATATCCCATCTATTGAACAAAAAAGATGGAAAGGGAGCCATTTTTGTAGGCTAATTAACAAATAATGAATTTAAAAAATCATTTATATAGTTGAACACCAATTAATTTTGCTTAATTTATTTACATTAAGAACATTATTTACATTAACAAGCAATAGAAAATATATTAATATGCAAGCAAGATAATAAAGTTGAATACACAAATATTTTGAATTCATATACAACAATTAAAACTTTTTCTTCCTAATTCATAACCAGTGTTTTTTAAATTTTGCATGCAAAAATAGATTTAGCATGAAATTTCAAGTATTGCATAAAATTATATACTTTTTCATTTTAAAACTTATTACTACTGATGTCCATACCTTTAGGTTACATTATGTATGAGCAATATTTTTTCATTACATTCCCCCCCCCCGGCAGTTAGCCGAGTTAATAGCACATGTATTAGCAGAGCCTTCAGCTTGAATTTCAGAATAAAAGAAATTCAATTTGGAAAGTTCTCTTGACTTTTTGCTTTATATGTAATCAGTATCTGATAATTTACCTCCAAATATATTTGTTGGTAAAACCTGAAAAGATTCATTGCAATCATAATTTTTGTTCCAAACATAAATATGGAATTTTGTATTAATACAAATTTAACAATGCAAAGTAATTTTTACAGTAACAATATACAAAATTTGAAATGAAACTAAATCAATATTTAAAATACACATGTATTACCAACAGGAATAAAAATTATCCCTTTTTATTATGTATGCCTTATATTTTAGGATGTGTCAAATCAAAACTACCACACAATATATAATAATCATTTATTTAGAAGCGTTTCATTCTTAGAAGATACATGAATCATACACAGGAGATCTGCATACTCACATTCAAGAACATTTGAACAAAAGAATGCTTGCTAAGCAATTGTGAATATTTGACAATGACAAATTCCGATTTAAAAATGAGTAACTTTACTTCCCATCCGATATGTTTAAAAACAATTTCATATGACCAATATTTTAATATAATCAGTTTTAAAAAGAAATATAATATTAAGATGGATATCATACTGCACTAAAATTTAACAATGAATGAAGCAATCAAGTTATTCCTAACACTAATCTTTTAAAGTTAAATCTCAGAACTTGTCATTTACTTAGCTATAAAAACAAAAAAGGTGGAAAGAATTAATTCTAAAACTACAGATGAAAACTAATAAAACAATATGCCAATACTATATTGCAAAATTTCAAAGTATTTTCATAATACTGACTTCATAAATTTTCATCTAAAAATTTTTCAAATGATTATTTTTAATAATAAAAATATTTGATTGGATTATAAAAATGAGACATTCTTTTTTCTATCTTAATAACTTATTTCATTAATTTTGATGTTTGAATTTCGTATTTGTACTTGACACTATTTATAAATAAATAGTCAATTTTCATATTTTATCATTAAAAATGCTTTACTTTCAAAGTGTAATACTTATGATTTCAAAGCTCTGTATAGTAAAATTTTTCTGTTTCATTATAAAATGTTGAGCATTCCAAAACAATTTAAAATAAATGATATATCCAAAAGTTCAACTGATCTCCTATAATGAAAACAAACAACTAAATATACATATATTTTTTAAAATGTCTATACAAATAAAATATTTAAAAACATCTTTTTTATTAGTTTAACTTTCAGATTTGTAGAGGAAAAAAAAATGTTTTTATTATGTTAAAACAGAAAATAAGAGAAAAAACTAAAAACCATTAAAAATATGAATATTACATTGTTTTAGAACACATAAGAAAATTTTCAAAGAAAGCACAATGTTTGTCTTAAAAACATAAAAATGAAAGATTTATTAAAAAGAACACATGCAGCATTCTTGATAAATAGCCCCCCCCCCTCTCCTGAATACAATAACTTTGAAAAGCACAAATCAGATTTAACTTAAAAGCAAAATCTCACACAAAAATTGATTAAAATAACACATATTAAAGAGATTTTTTCATTTAATATCAAAATTAGTCATATTCATAAGTCCATTAAAACATTTAAGAAAATATATAAAAATCATGAGAATTTTATTAAACTTGCTATTTTTGTTTGGTGGATAAATTATTACTAGTAAAATATATAGATTCAAAAATTTTAAACTATATAAAAAAAAAACAGAACAATAGTATATAAGCATATAAATAGTATATAACATAGGAATACTTTAAGTCTTATTCTAATAATAAGCCCTGTCAAAACAGAATGTAAATACTATAATTTGAGCCAAAGAAAAGTGACTGCAGATTTTTTTTAATTCAAATTTAGTTACATGATAAATCCAATAAAGCTTGGACAGTTAGAAAATAAAATAATGCCCTAACACAATTGCAAAAACTATTAACTGAATCATACATATTTCACAGTAGGTAAAAAACTATTAACAGTAATATATGTTTTTTAAATTTTTATATATATATATAATAATAATAAATGTTTATAGATACTTTTAAGGATAGACTTCAGCAGGTTTAACATTTATCCATTTTCAAACACTTATTAATGTATAGTTTTCTGAACCCAAATGTTTAACATTTGCAAGAATTATATTCTGAACATTAGAATACCTTGGTCTAATATAACTCATAAAAAGAAACGTGGTTGCCAGCAATATTTTTCAATTAGATTGTATAATTACATTACAAGGAAATTATCAAAAATATTTATAGCCTCTGGCAATTAGTCAAAAATTGTCTGTACTTTAAGTTGTTCATTTTCCTTAAAGTAACAATTTTTATCTTCTTTTCTCATTTAATATTAGATGTTTAATTATCCAAGCAATTAAACTGAAATATATAACTGAGCACATTTATTATAAATCTTGTATGGCACTATTATTCAAATAAATTATTTATGAAAGAAAAAGCAATGTTTAATGAAATATTTATGATCAAAAAATTATGTGTGTGTGTGTTAATTTGAAATCAAATTGTTTTAGAATATCAAAGGAATAAATAAAATCCCACAATAGTATTTTCAAATTTTCTGTAGGAGTTATGCACCTAATTCACTAAAACAAAGGCATTATTGCATTTGAGGCATTATTACAAAATTCCTTTTTTAAAAACATCATCTAGCAATTATAAAAACAAGAACTGGACTAGAAACTTGACTGAAAATTGTTCAACAAGAAAGGCATTTTACATAATAAACAATAACAGTACTAGTGTTAAAGTTATTCAATTAATAATTAAAGAAGTTTAACAAAACTTAAATAAGTGTTGTATCAAAATAAAATAATTATTATCTATTAATAACTTTATTTACTATGTATCTTGAATAAAGCATAACCTAAATACCAAATAATTATAAATTTTATCTAATTTTTCTTCTTTAGTTATACTATAGAAACAAAACAAATAGTATAAACAACTTTGAAATAAAGAGAGGGAAAAAAAAAAAGCTTTCAGCTTCTAACACATAGCCATAAAGCCATACACATTTGATCCATATAAAGCTTCCCTTTATATTTTTCACCACAAAAATAAACTAAGTATAAATCAGACAAGTATAAGTATAATCTTTTAGTTAGATAATTTCAAGAAACTAACTTAATAAGTATGTATTAATGCAGTTTAGAAATGAGCATAAAAAAAGAATTAAAAAATAGTTCAATTGCCTAGTGTTAAAGTAAATTAAGGAAGCCACACCAATATGGTTTAAAACAAGCCATCTTTAAATCCATTAATATCAAACAATAAACATTGAAATAATTCTAAAGTAAGAAAAACAGTTGTATTTGTTTTAGACAGTCACCATTTATATAAGATAATGACAAAAGATAAATTTTATGATAAATTCAAAGAAGAATTTTTAAATAAATTGGTACAATAATAAAAATTCTAGAATTTAAAGAATGGATTTTTGACATATTTGAATTTTCAGCATAGTTACAATTTTTAATTTTAAAGCTTTGATGTTGGCTATATATTTAAGCAGTATAAGACAGTAGAAAAATAATTAAAAAAAGCAAATAATATAAGTATGCAATACTTTATAAAGTATATAAATTAATGTAATAAGAATAATTTGAATGTTATGAAGTTGAACATCTAAAACAGTAAATAAAACATTTATAGCAAAGCTTTGGTGAGAAAAGAAAGCAAGAACATCAATAAATTGAAAGCTATTCTACATAAAATCATGCCATTCTTATGGGAAAAACAGAAAAAAAAAAGCCAGAAAAATTTTAAAATTTTTTTAGTGTTAAAAAAAAACTGGGGGAAATAAATACCAGATTTAATTTAAAATACTTTAAGCACTTTATTTTAAAAAAATACTTCTCATTTATTTCAGAAACTGAAAATTATATATTCTATTTTATTGGCCTTTTTTCAATCTTAAAACCAATTATTGGGAAATTCTCATAAGTTATAAAATCAGTTAAAAATTAAAATAATGTTGCTATGGTTCTGCATTTTTTGAGCTATAAGTCTACAACTTTTTAAAAATCCTAGTAAAAATGACTGGACATTTATAAGCTTCCTTCATATCACAGAAAAACTCATGCTAATCTACAATAACAGATCAAATAAGATTAAATTGAAACCAAATCAATTTTCTAACCAAACAATATTTTTTCAAAAGAAAATTTTTTTTAAGTGGACTAAATATACACAACATTTATTTTGTACAAATCAAGTATGCCAGCATATTATTAACATTTTTTTTAAATCAAGCAAAACAGATGATAAATGCATGTCAATATATAATGCAGTATTAAAACTGTTTGAGCCTTAAGAATACATAGCTAATATATAATTTACACATTTTTAAAGCGTCTTTAAAAATAAAGTTTTAATCCCTTGGTTTATGCTGCCTTTTGACTCGAGCATAAGGCCCAATAGCAGGATCAGTAATGAAATCCCAAATAACTTTTATCCATGAGTTGTGCTGAGGCAAATCTTCATAATATTCCTTTGCAATACTTTTTACCTAAATATTAAAGAATATATTTCAGAAAAATAAGAATACAATCATTTATTAAAAATTACATACAAGGCATTTTTAAGAGATCAAAATTAATCATCATATTCACAATATTAAAAAAAGCAAAGAGGGAAGCCATTTGAAAACTTAAGAATTTATGAAAAATACTATAACTAAAGATTACTCATTTAAATTCAGCTAACTAGAACTACTTTAATCAGACTCCAAGTGGAGTTTCCAAAACTTTTACTGTATTCAGAAAATTCAATAACTATAACCAAATATATTTAACAAAACAATATTTCATTAAAATTTGTGATTTAATTATTTTTAATTGAATATCATTTCTCTTATCATATTGCAGTTTCCATTATACCATATAATTTTAAGTTCACAAAAGGATTTTTCAGATAAAAATGGACTAATAAAAACTGTGGTCTTTATTCTGTTATATATAAGGTGGATAGTTTATAAAAATGTTTATAAAATTATGTTTTAAAACCAACATTTTTAAAAAGTTTTTCTTTCTGTCTTTTTGAAAAATAAATAGAATAGAAAGAAATTCAAACATATGATAAAAGTTTAAATAAATATATTTATATGCAAAGCCTAAATTGTAAGACATAGGACATCTCAGATAAGTAAAAATCATTGAAAAAAAGAGCATTTCATCTTATTGTCCAATACCATGTATCAACCCTTTCTAGGGCCGTGGGAAGTATGCTTCCCACCAAATTTATCAATCTTTGTATGAATTGATGTAGGTTGGCATAAGTTCTGACAAATTTTCTTTATTTCACACAAAATGATGCGTCTTGATTTGTTGCTTAATTATTAATTAACCAAATTAATTAATCAAATTAAATTTATCTAATAAGCTAAATGAATCCCTTTTCTTATTCTAATTTCAAGCCTAAAAATATTTTAACATAATATGACTAGAAAAAAATATTCCTTTAAAGGGTTAAACAATGATATGAAGTGCTGCATAATAAGATAAGAAAGATGGTATATATTCAATTAACTAATAATTCAGACCTGTAATTCTATTTTGCAGCAATTAGATCAACTTATAAAAAGCATTACATTCTTGCCCTAACTGTCCAACATATTTTAAGACTATGTTTGCACATGCCAAGAGCTTGCATGATTGTTTTTCAAGCTAGACTATTAAAAAATTTTTTTCTTACAGTTGTCATATTTAAATAGTATGAAGAAAAGAAAGAAAAAAACTTACAGAACAAAATATATCCTCTCAAATTAAATAAATAAATATTTACAATAACATTCAATCTCATAAATGCTGAAATTCTATTTCAAAACAGCATGCATGGTAAATATTTAATATAATTTTTATGAATTAGCATGTTAACATGATGCATATTTTCAATAAATTTGATTCAATAAAAAAAAAAGCAGTTAGAAATATTAATTATAATACTTTACAATATAATGCAGCACACCAACTTAAAAAAAAAAAAAAAAAAAAAAAAAAACAGTTGCCATTTAATATGCTTTTTGGTTGAGCAAATTAGAAGACAACTAGTCAGAAAAGAGATAAACAAAAGATCTGTTTTACAACATCAATGTTTTTTGCCAAATGAAAGTTCAATTTAATAAAGATATTTTAATTTACAGTTACTTCTATTTGAAATTTCTAACCCGATATTAGAGCTTGAAAAATCAATATTAACACCCATTGAGAAAAAACTGCAACCAGTATGAAAAAAAAAAAAAAAAAAAAAAAAAATTCACCAAAAGTAAAGAATTTTTATTGAATGTTTAAATTTTCCTTAAAATATTCAGCAGCAAGTCTTTTAGAATCTGCTAAATCAAAAGCTTTACAAGCATTTTTGCTTAAAGAAAAAAAAAAAAAATTACATTGTTTCACAGTCTATACAGTATCTAGATTATCAAAGTTCAGAGATGTCATCATTTTTCATAACTTAACCCATAGAATTAAACATTTTTAAAAATAAGTCCAAGAAAAAAAGTGAAACAGAATTAATTTAACCAACACTAGAATAAATCAATCATTCCAAAAATTCAAGTTATCTTTAAACTTATAGCATAATTACAAACAATTACAAATCCAAATGACAAAATTTTTGCACTAATGAACTTCCTTAAAGAGTAACGCTACTGCTACAAATTCAGCTTTCATGTTGTACCCTTTTTTGTACATCATTGAAAAAAAAAACATAAAAAAATCACTTTAAACACAAATAAATTAAAAAAAAAAAAAAAACAGAGCGTGACTTTACTTAGACAATGACTAACTACAGACCTAGGTGACTGCTCTCATTATACCAATATGACTTGGTAAAAATGAAATTGCTGATTACCATCATTATGTAAACGTTTCATTACCTCTCTTCTCTTTATTTTTTCTCTCTTCTAAATAGCTATTAGTGAACTTTTCTTCAAATCTTATTAATATTCAAATGTACTTGTGCAATTGTCAAATACTTGAATTGTCATTGTTATGGAAGTTCAGATCTTTACAATTCAAGCATTCTGTGGATTCTATCACACAAGTAAGTATTTCATTTTACTATCTTCAGCCCCAAAATTAACAAGATATTTTCACTTTCTTTATAAAGCAAGAGAATTATTATTCGATAGTCGGACTTTTTTGTCAAACAAAACTTTTCATCTATTAGAATTAAGAAACTATAAATCTCAAGAAAACAATGAATGAATTTCAACAAGTAAAAAACATTTAAGCCAAACATTCAATTAAGGCAGTTCTTATAAGGTAATTTTTTTCTGCATGTAACCAACTTATTCAAAATATGTCTTTTTGAGAATATTTTCAATTTCATTTCCAAATGGATTGAACTTTCCCAAACTTTTAACAGTTCAAGATTATGATGTGCTCTAGAAAAAAAGCTCAGGAAATTTCCATCATATGGTCTTTATCTTGCTCTCAAAAGATAAAGTTTCACACAAGAAACATTCATTTTTTGCATTTCATGGTTTAAAATTACTTCTATAATTTTCTGGATTGCCATATTCTATAATTGCTTTAAAAAATCTAATTTGACAACATATAATATTTTAAGTCTACCCAAAAAAATTTGTTGGGAATAAAAATCTGGAATTTTGGATATAAAAAAATCTACACAAAAATATCCATAGCATAATGATTTAATTTGGGGATTCTAGCAAAATTGAACTTTACAATTAATTATCTGTATAAAAGTACAAAATACATTTTTCCATTAATGATCTTTATCCAATTCAAAATTCATAATGGTTAAAGTGTATTTTGACCAACAAGACTTCACAGCATAAACACAGGAGACAGAATAACTACAATTTGTAATATCTAATGTCATTCAAGTGCTACAATTTTTTCCACTGCTTTAAACAAGATTACTAACTAACATTCATTTTCTGTTACTCTGAAAAATTTAAGAAAAATTTTAATATCCAGTTATTTTTAAGGAAACAAAAAAATAAATACACACAAAACTTTTTTTTTTTTTTCAAACATAAAAAAACTTACTTGAGGGAGACGAGAACCAGGCACACTAGGAAAATCATGATGCTCCATGTGGTAACCAACATTAAAAGTAATAAAATTTAAAGGGCCATAATAAGAATATGTTTCAAAACCTTTTTTGAACATATAATGTTCTGAAATAAAGTGACCAGCAACAGGATGGAAACCCATGGCCAAAAGAGTTCCACCAATCATGTAGCCTATCATATGGGCACCTGGAAAGATATCAAAAATTTCATAAAAACCAAAGAAAATAAAAATTATTTTTACTTAATGCTTTATTAATGTTTACAGGTCACTCAGCAAAGCAATTCAAAATTAATTTTAAAACTGCAATAATCTGTCAAATTTTTAGGACACAATAAAACCCAGCTACATATATTTCATTCTTTTAAATTTAATTTTAAAAAATCTAAAAAAATACTTAATTTCTTTTCACATAAACAATTAAATTTCAAAAAAAAAAATGTTTTAAACACATTTTCAGTTTCTTTTTTCTATTAAGATACCAGATCACATAAAAACAATATTTTGCAGAACAATTTATTCAAGATTAAAAGCAAGAGTAACTTTTTGAAAGACACTCCCTTAAGCTACCTTAAACCTTCGTTGATATAACCTCATATTTGATATAACCAATATTAAATTATACAAACTACAGTTGTTAATAGAAATTTTCTCCTTGAAATTTTAGAACCCAATAACAGCTTTACAATACTTTTTTTAAAAATACAGACATCATTTTATTTTGAAATTATGAAAGATTAAATTATTAGTCTTATAAAATATTATTTATATCCAGAATTTCTCCAAATCAGTTTTTATTGTATGTTAATATAATAACTTTGAAACTTAATAAAAATATGTATTTATTTTAGTTCTTTCATCTCAAAGCTAAGAATATTAAATTATTTGAAGTAAATAAAAAGCTTCAAAAATATTGGGACATAAATAAATAATATCCAGAAATATTAAAAAAGACAAAAGTCCCAGAAATTTAATTGCTCAAGACTAATATAATTAAAATATTTTCATAATCATGCAATATAGGAGAAAGGAGAGTAAAGAAATCAAATATATA
The DNA here is from genome assembly GCF_947563725.1 of Argiope bruennichi. Classification (NCBI taxonomy): domain Eukaryota; kingdom Metazoa; phylum Arthropoda; class Arachnida; order Araneae; family Araneidae; genus Argiope; species Argiope bruennichi. The sequence goes on from NC_079158.1 coordinate 46,553,825, forward strand.
TAATTATATATATATGCAAAATATTTCTTACCACAGAAATACCAGACAATGCCATCAAAAACAATCTGTACAATAACATTAATGATTTCTAAAGATGTAGGTGGTTTGGGATAAACAAAGAAAGCTCTCAAAGTATAGAAGAAAGGTTGTAAAAGAACCCATAAAAATTTAGTGAAAGTTGTACAGAACAACTTGGCTTCCAAGTATGTAGGGAGATCAGTATCCAATCTTTCATCACCCTAAAAATATACAGGGGAAAAAAAGTATGTTTTTTAAAACTGTCATTAAATGTATACACTTAAAGAAATTTATACTTTTTACAGGAAAAACTCCAATACAAAAATTTAATGAAACTGATTAACAAAATTTAAAGGCAAAAGAAATGTACACAGACTGCTGAAATACTTACAAATACATATATGAAATGAATCATATTATATATGAGTAAAGTTTGATGATCAATTTTATTTAAATCATATTATTTACAAAGATGAAAAGAATAATTTAAAAAAAAAATTAAATGCATGCTTCTTCTTATAAGAATCATTTAAAGGAAAAAGTTGAACGTAAAATTACTACAATCGATTCAATAAGAAAAACAACGATACGTAAATAGATAGATATTGTGTAATTTTCAAGATTAGAAAGGTTAAAAATGATATCCGAGATAAAAATAGATGTTAAAAGATCACAAGCAAATACCTTTTAAACTGAAGTACCGTAAAAAGGATAAGCTAGATAAATATGATTCATTACGTTTTTCACAGTCATTGACTGATTAGCTATAAATAATTTTCAATTATCTTCCTTTGACATTAATTTATAAACAAAGTTTTATTTTATAATAAATAAGACATAATTAAATTAGCAATAATTATTGTTATATTTCTATTTGATAACTTTAAGATTTAAGAAATTTACAATAAAAGCAGAAATTGTCACATTTTAACATGGAAACAAACAAAAAATGTCACTAATACATTGAAATATAGGTTTAAAACTTATTTTATTCGATTTTAGAATGAACTGAAAATCAAACCCTCTATTTTTCAAATCAATAAAGTAACATACAATAGTAGTGTTACTTCAATGTTGATATTAATCTTTCAGTAAACATACATTCTTTCTAATAAAGCCTTTTTCATTTCAGCAAAATATACACAAAATCAATTTCTGGTAATAATTAATATCTTCTGAGCAATGCCATGCATATTGGCTTTTCAATCCTAGTATATATATTCAATACACAATGAATGCATAGCAGATACAGCACAATAATAACATAGGAACTTAAAGATATATCTATTGAATGCATGACTGAAATGAGAAATAAGACCACCAGGCTTAAACTTTTTTTTTTTAATACACATATTCTTATACTTCAACAAAATTTCATATACATGAAGTGATTAACTAAATAAAATAAGAAAAACTTTTGATAAGATTGCTCTTTTACAGGTCAGATAATTTACTTCTAATAATTACATGAATAAAATTTACTATTGCAATTAAAAAAAATACTTATTTCTTTCATCAGTTCCTTTAAAATTTGATGGGAGGAAAGAAAAATAATTAAACTTCTCTTTTTTTCTAGTTCATATATTTCATATTTCAAAAAAAGTTATCAAATTGACTTCCTTTTATTGACATATTTTAATTTGAACATTCTGATTAATCAATCCAAAGTAAAATATCCGATTTTATTTACCCTTACTATTTCATAATAGGATTGATTCTTATAAAATTGAGACACATATATCTTTTAAAAAATGTCTGGGTTAAAATGCTGAAATAACACATTTTATGTTGAGTCAAAAAAAGAGTTTGAAGACGACAACAAATAAAAGAAGTTATCAGTAAAGGGGGGAAAAAAATTGAGAAAGCAGTTTTGCTATAAGTGGCAAGTATATAAGTTATCAGAAACACTGTTGAACATGCAGTTTTACTTAGAAAAACACAGATAAAATGCTATTAATGTTATCTGTCACATAGATGAACCTGTAACTGAACTGTAGAAGATGCAAATCTGATAAGAGAATTCTTTCAGTTGAGAAAGATGAAATATATTTCAAAGAAATACCAAAGACTTTTCCAAGTTTTTATTAAAATAGTTTTAATTCTAGAGCAAAAAGATTTTTTTAATAAAATAATGATCCTATATATACTTAATTATTTTTTTAAAGATAAGAAAACTGGAAGGAAAATAAAGTTATTTCGTCATTTTAATTCAGAAAGATTTTTACAATATTTAGAAGTCCAAGACATCATTAGAAAAGAAGCATAATTTAGTTATTTAACTTACCTGATATCTATGATGCTCTAAATGATACTTCTTGAATGAAATGGACATTGGAATGCCAATGGGTAAATTAGCAAACATTCCAAAAATGCGGTTGTGCATTGGCTTTGAATGACCAAATGCTAAGTTGTGAGAGATCTCATGAACAGCCAATCCAAGTGAATGATTAATAACTCCACCAAAACAATATGCTGCAATAAACAATGTAAGGAAAGAGGCATCTTTCAGCAGCCAAAAAGATATGCACTGAACTAACACCATGCCAGTTACCACATATTTGAAGTTAGGATCATAACCCATTAAAGACTTAATTTCTGGATATTTTTCTACAAAAGAAAAGAAAATCAAAAAATAACTACTCATATCAATAATTAAAACACAGTTAGAATATAATTAATTCGTGACAGACTTGTTTTAGCACACTGACAGAATAAACTATACAATTCTTAAAATGAATCTTAACAAAAATCAAAATATAAATAAATTACTAAATTTTCATAAATATTTTTGCTACAAAGTTTCTAATTATTCACCTTATACATTTACAAATTATTTTTAAAAAAATAATAATTACTTAAAATTTCTTTTCTGCGAGTTGCGTGTGGTTCATCTGTGTAAACCCATTCAAAATCATTTCTAGAAACTTTAGAGCCCATTTTTACTATTTTAATTTTTAAATCGTGAGGAGAAAATTTACTGATCCCAAGTTCTTATTGTTTTAAAATGAACACATCATTTCAGACATTGACATCTCGCTATCAAGATCCCGGTGAAATGTAAAAGGAGAAAGGGTTGCGAAAGGAATGAAAATTATGTAATGTCAGTTGTGTATACTTCACTCATCACAACGAGAATTTTTAGTTACAATAAACTGCCAGTAGGAGTGAATTCAATTGTAAGTTGTTGCTTTTTTCTAAGATTGAAGTTCTAAAGTTTAATTAGAATAATCCAAGATATAATATCAAAATATTTATCTTCTACATAAAATTTATTTCACATTCTTTATATAAAATTTGATTAAAATTGAAAACAAAATGTAACATATTTCTCCCAGCTTTTGAAAACCTTCTTCAGAACTGTTCCTGAATCTGGTTGAATTTTATTTGACCAATGAGGAATTGTTTTTATTTAATATAAACACATGTGAATTGTCAGGAATTCCTATAATGTTTGTTTAATTGTTTAAAAAATATTTTTGTTGTTTTTCTCATCTTTGGAAACATATTATATTTCGCTTAGAAAGAAAAAAAATGTCGCCTCCAAATCGCGGTAGTCCTTCACGCAGTCCAGAATCGTTTCATAATTCTGATATGTCAAATAAGAATACATCGTTTGGAAAACGACAGCAAGCGTTTTATTATAAAAATGTATCAACTTTTGGTGAAAAATGGCCGAATAAGAAAAGAAAGACTTCTGAACAAGAGCAAAAATATAATAAAAAGAAAAAAGAAGCATGTAAATTTAGATTTGGAAATTATCATCAATATTACGGTTATCGAAATCAGGGACAGCAAGACAATCGGATTCTATGCATGAAGCAAGAATGGTTTAATGGTAAAGATGTTTTAGATATAGGTTGCAATGCTGGACATTTCACTCTTGCTATTGCTAAATATTTCTCACCAAGAAGTATTATTGGTATTGATATCGATAAAGAGCTAGTCAGAATGGCAATGAAAAACATACGACATTATATAAATCCAGAAGACATTAAGGATGACGATTTCCCAATATCATTCCCTATAACATATGGGCCAATCGCCCTGGCAATGGATCCGAAAGGCCGATATGATTCCGGTAATTTCCCTTTTAATGTGCAGTTCGTCCAGGTGAGACATACTTTTCCTCAGAAAGTGAGACAAATTATGCTCGCTTTTTTAAAAAAAAATTTTGTTATTCACGAATTAAGTTTAAATTGTTTGTTGGTGTTGTTGACAAATTGTTAATTTAAAATTTTTTTTATTATAATAATGTGTTTTATTTTCAATATTTTTAGTTAATTTTTTATTTTAGTTATTTAATCATACTATTTTTTTATGCTAAAATCTTCTCCAAATAGTTAATTATTTATACAAGCTAACAGTGTTACTCTTAATAATTTGTTAATTTGCATTTCACATGCAAAAAATTCGTTAATTTGCACTTTTCACGTATAAAGTGAATGATTCACTGTAATTTTTTTTTATATAAAATGAGTAAAATTTAGGTTAATAAAATGGTACTGATTAAATATTAACACAATTCCTTTTAAATTATACTGATTTAAAATAGTAATAAGATTATATTAAAATTAAATTATTAGAATTATTATAATTAAGATTATATTTAAAGAAATGAAAATGCATTAAAACTGTACATATGCAATGATATCTCTTAATTTATTTTATCTTTAATTCATTGCTTATTTTGTATTTTAAATTAGCCCATGTTATTTTATTCTAAAATTTTCTCTTATTCCCTGATTCAAATTCCACTTTTTTATTTAATTATTTCTAACATGTGCTTTAAAAAAATTGCTGACATATCAAGTTTTTGCATTCTGATAGAAATGATAAAAATCTCTAATGCCCATACATATCTTTCAAAGATGATACTCAAGATTCTTAAATTGGCACATGTGCAAGAAATTCGTAAAAGAATCTATAAATAAAAGTCTCAAGGAGAAAAAAAAATCTTACACTTTTTCTGTTGTCTTGATGTAAACAGACATGGTTCTTTTTTCTTTCCTTTATTAATTTTGGGCATTTCTATAGAAAAATAAATTGAAGTTAATTGTAAATTTGTCTACTTTTGGGCCATGCATCTGCAGAATTGTTATACTAGTTATATATGTTTTTATAATGATAGATAAACAGTTTAGAATTATAATTGATTATTTAGTCGTTCTTGCTATCAGTAAGTTTCTTTTAATTGGACAGTATTATAATCCCCCTTGCACTAAACCCCTGCCCATGACTAGAGAGCAGCACCATAGTATATTTACTTCTTGTTTGATCGAAACTCAGAATTTTTTTAAAAATTAAAATATATTTTTTTAATAGAAAAAAAATAATTTTTTATATAATGACATTAAAGGAGAAAAATATTAAATTCAGCAGGCATTAAGGTCCCTGAAATGCTGTTTTAATTGGCTACTAATACTTAATTTAAAATAAAATAAAAATGAATATGGACCAAAACCAAACTGAATGCTATTTAAACATACATGCGTGAAAAGGTTGTTTATGCAATGATATGCTAAGAGCTTTATGAGAGACTAAGTATATTAAAACTTTCAATTTAATTAATATCTTTAGATTGAAATCTATGGTTAGAGTTTGTGATATATCAGCTTTAATGTATATCCTATATCAAATATTGCACTTCTAGGTTAGATGAAAATTTGGATAAATTTCCAATGACAGAAAGAAATCGAAACATTCCTTTATGACTAGTTCAAAAATCATTATTCAAAATGATGGAAAAATAGTAAAATTAGTAGATATAAAGCCTTAAGAATCAAAATTAAGGAATTTATATAATATTTTTATTGCTAAATAACGTTGAAAGCTATTCTTTCAGCTTTAAAAAGAATAATAAAGACTCGTTGCAGAAGCTAACAACTTAACTAACTAATAACTCATTAAAGATTGAATGAGCATAAGAAATGTAAATACACTTGAATTATGCTCATATCCAATATTGCAACCAATTGAATGCTTAGTGTATAAATTTATACATTGGGCACATGAGATAAAAAAAATATTTTACTTGATTGTACAATTTAATTTCCAACGCAAAAAGTATTGATTCACTCATGAAGATACACATTACTTGTATTTATTGGAAGACATGCTCTGAAATTCACAGATCCATAGCAAATTTTTTTTCCCCCCCTTAAAGCAAAAAGAAAATTACTTTTATATTACGGAAACATTAATTATCTTTAAAAAAAACAATATGTAACTAATTTTCACTTAAATTTTGCATTTAGTATTTCATATTTAAAAATAAATAAGCATGAAGTTATAAAATGAATTATAAGTGTTATTACACTTTGAAAACTGAAAAATACAAGCCATATGTAAAATTTAAGTCATTATTTATTAATAACAAAATAAATTTGTTACTAAATTTGAAATAAAAGTTAATTGAAACATTTTCTTTTCTAAGCAATTATGCTCTTAAGCAAAAACACATATTTCATCTTGAATGGAGAAGCATATTTTGTGAAGTAAGAAAATAAGGAAAACTCTTAGAAATCCTGTTATGAATTACCAAATATATTTGAATACAGCTTCTGTGAAACCAGAGTTTTTCCTTTGAACAGGAAAAGATGACCTCTTTTATATCATTATATTCATTGGACTTGAGAGGCTCAACGTACATCCTTCACACTTAATAAAATATATTTAGAGAAAAGAATGGTTTTATGTTAATAGAAAAGAGCAGAATATTAATTTATAATTAGAATCTAAATTTAGAAACATTCATAACTCTTATTCAGATAAACAAAGTTATTTGACATAAAGAATTAAAACAAATCAGGATTACAAATATTATCATTGTGCAGATATTACTATTGTGTTGGCTCAAATAACAATACATCACAATTTTTACTTTATTGCATGTACAGAACATGCATATATTTGAAATAAGCACAAGTTAATTGATACCAAAATGAGATACCTTCTCAATGACTGTCTTTGTAGAAAGCATTACCATTTATATACTTTGAAAACAATGGCTTTGCAAAATATTAATTTTAATTTCATATATTTTTAAGCGAATTTAAACTAGTATATATATATTTCATAATTTAAATTATTTATCCTTTTATTTAATTTCTAATGCTTTTACAACTTTATTAATTAAAAATATAAAACTATTATCTATATACTAAGATATGGTTGCAAACCATTAAATAACCATAATTAGAAAGTAAATTCTTCCTTTTAATACATTTTTTAAAATAGAATTTCCTAATTCGATGAGGAAAATTTCGACTAGAATGCTGATTTTTATAACAATATTAGTTACAACTATCTTCAAGATTTTTAATTGGTTTATTATCTTTTGAACAGATACAGTTCTTCCATTTGAGTTTCAGAATTGTCATGCTCTTTGTATTTATTTCAACGTTTCATTTTTAAAAAATTTATCATTGAAAAATTATGTGTAAATAAGGTGAAAAAATTTTTGTTCCTTTATAGGATAAGTAAACATTTTAATATTAATCAAGGAAAAATTCCAATCACTCTGCTTGCAACATTTTTCTCTTTTCATTCTTTTACCATAAATATTTTTATGGCATATTAGTTCTTTAAATCATTTTGCAGAAAGTGATGCTTAGAAAATACTTCTTATCGCGCATATATTTCTGATTTATTTCTTTTCTAATAAACCAGTTATTCAGATAGACCTAAAGTTTCTTATAGGAAAATATTTTTTTCTTTTTAAGCATGTCCTTTAATATTGAATGGAAATGTAATTTGTCTTATTAGTATATTTATTAAAATATAATTAGCTTTAGTTACTTTAAATTAATTGAACTGGCCACTCTTTTAAAATGCAAATGTTTAAAAGTTTTAAAATGTTGAAGAATGCCTGAAGCACGTTACTGACGCCCTACAGAAGTTTTGCATTAAAGCCCTAGACTTGTTATGGACGACAAAGAGGTTAATCTAGTTAGGTTCTGTATTAATTGATTGTCTCTTATACTAAAGCAGTTTCTTATAATTACCTCATAATTACATATTCTTTACTGACATTGTTAGAAAAAGTACCAAGTTTATCTCAAACCAGTTTGAAAATTTTATATTGGTATGTTGCATAGAATGCTGTTTTTGAGCTATTCAAAAGTGATTTTTATTGCAAGAAGCCATGAAGCTATTTTTCAGTTATTATGTTTGTTTTTTTGTCTGAATTTGTAATTAAAATATCCATTTTTATAAAATAAAAACATCTGATGTATATATATAGTTCTTTTTACATTTTAGGGAAATTTTATTTTGTCCTCTGATGAGCTTGTGGAGATGCAAGAAGAGCTTTTTGATACTATTTTATGTCTCAGTTTAACAAAATGGATTCATTTAAACTGGGGTGACACTGGTATTAAGAGACTATTTAACCGAATTTTCAGACAACTTAAACCTGGTGGCAATTTAATTTTAGAAGCTCAAGCATTTCAGTCTTATGCAAAGAAAAAGAAACTTACGGTAAAATTTTTATTTTGTACATTTAGATTCAATGCAGATGTAAATTTATGAGCATAATAAGAATATTGATATTTTAATCTTTTCAGGAAGATTTATATAAACATTATAATGAAATTCAACTATTTCCTGAAATGTTTAATGAATATTTGTTGAAAGAAGTTGGTTTTGAAACTTGTCAACTGATTGATACTCCTGCTCATTCATCACAAGGTAAGTTATGAATTCTATTGATTTTGTTTAGTTAAGGAAAATTGTCAGTTGCTGTTTTACCTATACGTTTTAACCTTTTCTGGGGTCATGGGAAGTATACTTCTCACCAAATTCATCAATATTTTTATGAAGTTATATAGGTTAGAGTAGTTCCAACAAATTTTTCAATATGACAGAAATTTGGATGTTTCATTTCCTTATCTCGCACAAAATGGCGTGTCTTGATTTGTCAC